>NC_087364.1:18469500-19807500 GCF_030014295.1 Loxodonta africana
CCCACGACTGCCTCCCACATGCTCTCTCTTACTCCCTCTCTCTCCCTTCAATCCTCCGAGTGATAGCAGTGGACTTGTTGGTTTGTTTTGGTGTTTGTCCCCCAAGCAACGGGCACTCCCCTAGAGTTTGGGTCCTTATTCTGTATGCTGCTTTCTACCCACCAGTCCCTTCCCTTTCAATGCAATACTCCCAGTCTTTCAACCCTCCAATTCTACTGGATCCCCTTCTCTTTGAAATGAGCCACGCTGATGGGAAACCAAGCAAGTGTTGGTAGGATGTTCCATACTAGTATGCGAAACCAGCATAGGGTTGGGTGGGAGTAGACAGAAAAGCCAGAAGGAGCACTGAGCTGCAACCACAGCAGTGGGAAAGAACCTGCAAGAGACATAGAGGCCTCAGGAAAGTCGGCAAAGGCTGGTGAGAACCATAGCAGAGGTGATCAACAAAAGCCATTGATGTCTAGATCAACAAAGCAAGGAGTCTAGGTGCCCACGACTGCAGACCAGAAAGGAAGCAGCACCATCGGGCCTGCAGGCAGTCCTCTTAGGCATCAGGGCTGGGCTCAACAGACACTTGTCTTCCTGTACCAGGTCAAATGGGTGGTGGGTTGTAGTTGGCATGTGAGTGGTAGAGGGTGGAGCTACAACCTCACCATAGATGAGGGCAGGGAAGAAACAATGAAGACAATGGGGTTGGAAGGGAAGCTGTTATATCCCATTGAGTTGATTCCAACTCATAGCAACCCCACATGACAGAGTAGAACTGCCCCCTAGGGTTTTCTAGGCTGTAATCTTTATAAGAAGGAGCCCTGGTGGCACAGCACTTAAGTGCTCACCTGCCAACCAAAAGGTCAGTGATTTGAACCCACCAGCTGCTCTGCAGGAGAAAGATGTGGCAGTCTGTTTCTGTAAAGATTTATAGCCTTGAAAACACTATAGGGCAGTTCTCTGTCCTACAGGGTCGCTGTGAGTTGGAATCAACTCAGCAGCAATGGGTTTCATCTTTATGGAAGCAGATTGCCAGGTCTTTCTCCCACGGAGCCGCCAGGTGGGTTAGAACCAACAATTTTTGGTTAGTAGCCAAGTGCTTACCCATTGCACCACCAGGGCTCCTCTGGAAGGAAACAAACAAACAAAAAAACCATTGCCATGGAGGTGATTCCAACTCATAGAGACACTATAGGACAGAACAGAATTGTCCCACGGGGTTTCCAAGGCTATAAATCTTGTACGGAAGCAGACTGCCACATCTTTCTCCCATGGAGCCACCGGGTGGGTTCAAACAGCAGACCTTTTGGTTAGCAGCCATGTGCTTAACCACTGACCCACCGGGGCTCAAGTTGGAAGGGAAGAGGGGGTAAGAAATGACTGGCTGGAAAATCAAGCTTGGAAGTCAGCAGGGAAAACCATCTCATGCATGACCATCAATTTTCCCAGACACGAATACCTAGAAAAACATCACATATATGGGTCACACTGAGCTCCTCGCTTATATTAGAGTCTTTTTATGGCACCATCATTAACCTATTTATAGTGAGCAATTAAAGAGCACTTAAGTGGGACACCAGCTTCCTATGTGGCTGGCTCTGGCTCACATGGTATGATGCTTATAACGAGACAAAGGCTTTCCTTTAATGCTGTGCTATGATAAAAGCCTTCTCAGACACTTAAAAGAAGCCCTGCAAAACAGTCACCAAAGGAGAGACGGGAAGGAGGGAGCGGGCTGACTCATTAGGGGGAGAGTAAATGGGAGTATGTAGTAAGGTGTATATAAGTTTATATGTGAGAGACTGACTTGATTTGTAAACTTTCACTTAAAGCACAATAAAAATTATTTAAAAAAAAAAAAAAAGAAGCCCTCACGGTGCCATGGTTAAGCACTCAGCTGCTAAACGAAAGGTTGGTGGTTCAAACTCACCTAGCAGCTCTGTGGGAAAAAGACTTGGCCATCTGCTCCAGTAGAGATTACGGCCAAGAAAACACTATGGGGCAATTCTATTCTGTCACACAGGGTTGCTATGAGTTGGAATCGACTCAACCACAAATGACAAAAACATAACTAAATGTATCAAATAAAATTTTTATTTTTTTAGAAAAGGAAAAATAATCGTAACTGTGACAGAAATGCATCATGGAACTTTTTTTTTTCAAATTTCAGTTTGGCATTTGCAACCATGTGGAAGATCTATTATGTGGGTGTCATGGATTGAATTGTGTCCCCCTAAAATATGTGCATCACTTGGCTAGGCCATGATTCTCAGTATTGTGTGATTGTCCGCCATTTTGTCATCTGGTGTGATTTTCCTATCTGTTGTAAATCCTGTCTCTATGATGTTACTGAGATGGAATTAGTGGCAGTTATGTTAATGAGGCAGGACTCAATCTACAAGATTAGACTGTATCTTAAACCAATCTCATTTGAGATATAAAAAAGAGAATCGAGCAGAGAGACAAGGGGTCCTCATAGCACCAGGAAAGAAGCACTGGTAGCATAGTG
Source organism: Loxodonta africana (assembly GCF_030014295.1). NCBI lineage: Eukaryota > Metazoa > Chordata > Mammalia > Proboscidea > Elephantidae > Loxodonta > Loxodonta africana. Next base: position 18,471,998 of record NC_087364.1, read on the forward strand.
TGCCATTTGGACCCAGGGTCCTTGTATAGAGAAGCTCCTAGACCAGGGAAAGATTGATGGCAAGGACCTTCCTCCAGAGCCTACAGAGAGAGAAAGCCTTTCCCTGGAGCCGGTGCTCTGAATTCAAACTTCTAGCCTATTAGCCTGTGAGAGGATAAACTTCTGTTCGTTGAAGCATCCACTTGTGGTACTTCTCTTACAGCAGCACTAGCTGACTAAGACAGTGGGCATGCAGCATACATACCCCATCACTAGCCCCTACCTTTCAATCCACACCGTTCCACCCTGGCCAGTGCAGAGGCTCTGCCAACGGCATTGCTTACTTGCAAACGTTATCACAGGTCAGATTCTTCATCTTGGTGTCCCAATCACAGTGCTTTTGAAAATGCAAGGGTGTTTATTTAAAAAAAATAAATAAATAAGGGGAATTGGACATTTTCATTAAAAGACAACAAGGTGGATACCAGATGTGGGTTATTTTATTTCATTTTGTTGTGTTTTTCAGCTATTATTTCTTTGATAATTTACTCCCCAAGCGTTTCTAAAATAAGAACATGAATTAGTTGGATGATGGACCTTCCTTACATATTTTTTCTTTCTTTGTCTCTTTGCTCTCTAGCCTGGCAAATTTTCCTGACTTCATCTTCCTAAATTCTAATACAAAGTAGGACTCGGAATGACAATGGAGAGAAGAGTAAGTAAGCTAATATCCTCATCTTACAAAACGGACAGTCAATCAAAAAAGACAAGGGAACAAGTTTATTCCAATGAATAAGCAAATGTAGTCTATCCATACAATGGAATACTATGCAGCCGTAAAAAAGGAAGGATGAACTTTGGAAACACTATGCTAAGTAAAATAAGCCAGATACAAAAGGGCAAATATTGTATGATTCCGCTTATATGAACTATCTAGAATAAACAAATGTATAGAAGATTAGAAATTGCCAAGAGCTGGGGTGGGGGGAGGGGGAGGCGAGGTGAGGGAGGAAGGAAGAGTTACACTGCTTAATGAGTACAGGGTTTCTGCTTGGGGTGACAAAAACCTTTTGGAAATAGGTAGTGATGATGGTTGCACAAGACTGTGACTATAATTAATGCCACTACATTGCATGCTTATACATGTTAAAACAGCAAATTTTATGTTGCATGTATTTGGCCATATTAAACAAATAGGAAGGAAAAAAAAAAGATAAGATGGGCAATGTAGTGGTAAGAAGTTAAGCTGAAAACTGAGAAAGGGTGGGAGCGAGGGAGAAAACAAAAAGGATTCTGGAAGCCAGGGCCCCCAACACAGGACAATGGTTCCCATTTGGAATAGCCTTGTTGCCGTCAAGTTGATTCCAACTCATTCCAACACACTGCAACTCTATAGGACAGAACAGAACTGCCCATAGAGTTTCCAAGCAGTGGCTGGTGGATTCGAACTGCCGACCTTTTGGTTAGCAGCCGAGCTCTTAACCACTGTGCCACCAGGGCTTTAATGGTCTATTAAACGTGCCCAAATCATAAGCAACAGAGAAAGCTGGTTCCCATTGCTCAAAACTCAAAAGTCTGGCTGCACTCAAAGAACAGGACAGGTGTATTCCATCCTGGTGAAGGTCAGTCTTCCCATATAATGCGCAAAAAAAAATCCCTTCCTATGCAGCAAAGATTGAAAAACAAGTTGTTTTCTTAATTTTAAAAAAGGTCTACTATCCCACTGTGTATACATGATCTCTTTTATAACCTACAACATATACATACGCTCTATGAGGTAAAAGGAAAAATAAAGCTCAATGATGTAACATATATTCTAAGATTTGCAAGTTGATAGTGGTTCAGTGGTAGATTTCTTGCCCTCCATGCAGGAGGCCAAGATTCGATTCCTGGCCAATGCTCCTCATGCCAGCCACCATCCGTCTGTCAGTGGAGGCCTGTGTGTTGCTATGATGCTAAGCAGGTTTCAGTGGAGTTTCCAGACTAATACAAACTAGAAAGAAAGGCCTGGCTATCTACATCTGAAAATCAGCCAGCGAAAACGCTACGGATTACAACGGTCCAATCTGCAACTGAACACAGGGATGGTGCAGGACCGGGCAGTGTTTCATTCCATTGTGCATGTGGTCACCATGAGAAGGGGGAGACTTGATGGCAGCTAACAACAACAAGCTACCCCAGAACAACATTAAGTCCAAAGGGGAACCTTGGACATCCAACGAGGTAGTGGCGGGGGAGCCCCCACCTGTACTTGGGATCTGAGCTTACTATGAAGCCCCTCAAGCTGGACCAGTAGAGAGTGGACACCTGTTACAATATATAAAGCTATATAGTGGCCCAGGAAATGTTGGTTCTGTTCTTTCCCTCCCATTGAAATAAGCAATAGCCAACACTACCATACTAAAATCTGTGTGTTGTAAGTCCACTGTGGGTGTTGATTGTGGAGCCAATCAAAGTCCATGGAAGTAGCAGTCAAGAAAACAAACGATGCATTGCATTGAGCAAATCTACTGCCAAGGCCTCTCTAACGTGTTAAAAAGCCAAGATGTCACTTTGAGGACTAAGGTGTGCTTGACCCAAGCCGTGGTATTTTTAATCACCTCATACTCATGGGAAAGCTGAACTATGAATAAGTAAGACCGAAGAAGAACTGATGCCTTTGAATTACAGGGTTGACGAAGAATACTGAATGCACCATGGACTGCCATGAGAACAAACAAACCTGTCTTAAAAGAAATATAGCCAGAATGCTCCTTAGAAGTGAGACTTTCTCTCACGTAACTTTGGACACGTTATTAAGATGGACCAGTCCCTGAAGAAGGTTATCATGCTTGGTAAAGTTGACGGTAAGCATAAAAGAAGGCCCTCAACAAGATGGACTGACACAGTGGCTGCAACAATGGGCTCAAACATAACAATTGTGAAGATGGTACAGGACCGGGTAGTGTTTTGTTGTGTTGTACATGGGATCGCTATGAGCTGGAACCAACTCGATGGCACCTAACAACACATGTCCACCACGGGGATCTAAAATATGTTGCCAAAGAGGTTATAAAGCCTCCTCTGATATGTAAACAGATCAGAAGCAGTTATTTTATGTGATTATAGAAATAAGCAATACTGGAATAAGGTAAGCAATTTTAGAAGCAGACAAGACTAATGCCTGTCTAACTGCGGAATCCGGCCCACAGAATCTCTGACAGGTAAGTGTCTGCTGTCTGCTCGAACACTTCTAATTGTAGGGATTGTCACTACCTAATAAGACAACCCATTCTATTTTTGAACAGCCCTAAAAGTTAGAAAATTCCTTCTTGTACAGAATCAAAAACTGTCTCCTTGTAACTTCCAACCCTATGGCCTGAGTCTTATCTTCTTAAAATAGAGATATGAAATTATTAAGTGACTTAGGGTCATTTGAAAACATCTGAAACTCCTATCCACCATCTGAGATGACGTATTATTTGCTTGGAGATATATGTAGGTCGTAGGAGTCAGTGAACAGCTGTTGAGTGAGCGCTTGGACGCCAAGTCCCTGCCTTCAAGGAGCTTAGATTCTGGAGGTCAGAATAACAGCAAAATGACTTTGCCAGTGAAAAAAGAGCCCTGGTTGCACAATGGTTAAGCATTCGGTTGATAACAAAAAAGCTGGCAGTTCAAACCTGCCCAGTGGCTCCTCTGAAGAAAGGGCTGCAGCCTGCTCCCTCCCATAAAGATTACAGCCTAGAAAACCCTATAAAGCAGTTCTACTCTGTCACGTGGGGTGGCTAGGACTCAGAATTGGCTCAATACACCCGACGATAAAACCGGCGAAAAATAGCCAATATCACGCCCGATATTTTTTTATTGCATAAACATGCTAACTGTGAAAACGAACTGTCATCTTTGAATAAGAAAAAGTTGGCCTGTGAATTCTGCTTGAATTTCTAAAATAAAAATTCCCCTTGAGGCATAAACAGTATACTTAAAACCATTAAGGTCTCAAACAACCCACCAAAATTCACAATTGTCAAGAGTGATAAATTGCTCCTTTCTCCAATTATCCTCAACAAAACCATGTTAGAAAACTGCCTTTAAATTCTGGGTAAACATTTAACCAAGTGACCAGTGCACGCAGTCCTCGACTTACAATGGGGTTCTGATCCAACGACTCCATTGTAAGTCAGTTCTGATAAAAAAAAAAGTTAAATACCTCTTTTTTTTTAGTTTTCATTATTATTGCCTTCTTTTATCAGTATCTTTATAAATCCAATCTTTGTCTTTGCGGGTTGAAAATATTACACATAAACTTACACATGTATTTACATACAAACATAAAAATACACAAATCAAAAATTTACCCCGACGATGGAGAGGAGTTGGATGTTGGCATTTTGTCAGTTATGGGAATAGCTCCACCTGTGGAAGGCTCGAGATCATCTGGATTATTCCTGGGGCTGTGGATGGTGTTTCTAGCCAGAAAATTAGTGAGAGCTGTCTGTATGCTCCTTTTATTTTTTTTTCTTCATATATTTCACGGTAACATCTCACTGCTTCCCCAATCTTCCTACTGACTTTAGCAAAGTGATCAGCACTTGAGTCCATGTCTTCAAGCAACTGAAGCCCCTGATTTAGTTTAGAAAAAACTTCATCTAATCCTTTCACTGCAAAATTTTTGACAACTTCTCTTCCTCATTATTTCTTTCTTCTTCAGCATTTCTTTGCTTTTCGAAATCTACCAAGTCCTGATCTGTCAATTCCTCTTCTTCGTGATTTATGAAGTGTTCCACGTCGGTGACATCAAGTTCTAAGTTCAACGTTCTCGCCATGTGGACGATTTTCCCACCAATCTCTTCCGGAATATTATCCTGATGAAATGCTTGGAACTTTCTATCCCTTATGACTCCCGACACCGACACTGACTTCACTGTACAGCAGGCAAGTCATAACCTGCTATAGGATGGTGTTATGAACAGTAAATCGTAACATTGAACATCTTCGAGTGAACATCTGAGAATGATAACATCAACAAATTACGCTCTGCGACACTGTTTGTGGTACACATTACCAAGGATAAGATGTATGAAAGAAAAGGACGGTCTTAACAGCAGTTTGTCATAACTCAAATATGTCGTAAGTACTTCTCATTTTTTTTTTTTTAAAGTAATGGCTTCTATTTCTGAAAGTTCCCTCAGATCCTTTCTTGAAGAGTTTGTATACATGCAATTATTCATTATTTTGCTTTTCCTGCTGAAAGATGTAGAAAATAAAATTGAACTACAAGCTGACCTTTCTTTTCCTTGAATATAAAACTTTAAATGCCAATTAGCTGACACTGGCAAGACCTGAGCAGTGTTGGTGATACACCTGGTACGCTGTTATATTCTTTAAATACTGAGAATGTACTGTATTTAAATGTTTTTTTAAGTAGGAGGATGCTTTAGGTCCACAGTAAGAGCTCACTCATAATATGTGTCCATTAATAGTTCCGAACATTATTTTACAAAAAAATAAAACCTCTCATGGGTTTGGCACACACTTTGAAGAATCCTTTTCTAAATGAATGTTTCGCCCACAAATACTCTGCGTGCTCAAATTTCTGTACTTCATCAAACAAAAATTATAAAATTTCATTTTAAACATTTTTCTCAAGCAATATCCTTCTAGGAAATTGTCTCTGGCTCATGGATTCCAAAGCAATACTCCAGTCCCTAGTGTCTCCGCTTCTAATGCTTAACTGGGTTTGTCAAACAGAGGAATTGATAGCAGGTATCTTGCTTTGATTTGGGGGTTTTCTTACTCATGAAACCAAATAGTCACTTTAAAGAAATCTCTGACCAAAATTAATCCCCCAGCCACCTTTCTTTCACCCCAAGTGCAAATCCTTTCTTTCCTGTTGAAGTCAGGCTTACAAATTTGAATTTCAAAAGATACGGTTGGGTGGAGGGGCAAGGGCCATCCTGTGACCTGATAGCAGTTGTTTTAAGTAAAACGCGGTAGACAGGGTTCAAGCAGTCATGTTAAGGTTAGCCAGTGGTTGATCTTCTATATTTCTCCCTCCTCTTCTCTTTATAAGCTTCATGGAACCCAGCTTCTTCCAGCCATTTGCTTTTTCTGGAATCAAAATGATCTCCTGACAGGAATCACAATAGAGTGTACCAGACACGGCTGGAGAAAAATGTAGAAGAAAATTCTAACTCACAAAAAAAGACAAGACTTACTGGTCTGACAGAGACTGAAGACACCCCGAGAGTATGGCCCCTGGACACCCTGTTAACTCAGTACTGAAGTCAATCCTGAGGTTCTCCCTTCAGGCAAACATTAGACAGGTCCATAAAACAAAACAAGACTACATGGGCACCCCAGCCCAGGGGCAGGGATGTGAAGGCAGGAGGGGACAGGAAAGCCGGTAATGGGGAAGCCAAGGTCCAGAAGGGGAGAGTGCTGACGTGTCGTGGGGTTGGCAACCAATGTCACAAAACGATATGTGGCTTAATTGTTTAATGAGATACTAATTTGCTCTGTAAACCTTTATCCAAAGCACAATTAAAAAAAAAAAAATGTATCTCCCTACATGCGTACAGAATAACTGCTCAGAATAAACCTTATGTTCAAGTTTCCTTCAGTTTTGACTATTTTTAACAGGTTCCAGGTTGTATAACCATCACTAACCGGTACCAAATATCAGATCTTTAAAAGTGTTCCTTGCCTTCAAGAAGAGGACACCCTTTTCAGCTGCATTCCTTAATACTCAAAATATAATAAAATTCCAGAGGAACTTTAATTAAGGAATCCAAGGCTCAAATTAAGATACTCACATAAAGTAATATAAAATCTTACTTAAGTTACAGTAATGAGAGTAAATGCAATCACAATAAAGGAACGTATTTAGTTTGAAATACTTTAATTATTGTTTATTCAGAGATGTATATGGATGGCTTCAAGCGCAATTAAATATTTCTACAACTCGGAAATTAATTGTAAACAACAGCCCAAGTATATTCTTTGCTTACCAACATCTCACCTCCAACTTAATTTTATTTCTCCAAACAGTTACTCATAACCTATTCCTGTAGATTTTTATCTGCCTCAAAAGAATCTGCTTTTGGCTGTGCCAAGAACCTAGGCAAGAAGGACCACGTAAGCCATGTTGCTGGGGTGTGCCATTGATTCTGACTCACAGCAGCCCTACAGGACAGAGCTCGGCCCCATAGGGTCTCCTAAGGGGTAAATTTTTACCAGAGCAGAATGCCAGGTTTTTTTCTCCCACAGAGAAGCTGGTGGGTTCAAACCACTGACTTTTGGTTAACAGCAGAGCACTTAACCATTTCACCACCTGTGCTCCTTAGAAATTCCGTATAGGTGGTAAATGTAAGCGATTGTTGTTGTTGTTGTTGTGGGGTGTTGTTGAATCGATTCCAACTCAGCAACCCCGTGTGACAGAGTAGAGCCGCCCTACCGGGTTTTCTTGGCCATAATCTTTATGGAAGCAGACGGCCAGGTCTTTCCCCAGCAGTGCTGGTGGGTTTGAACTGCCAACCTTTCAGTTAGCAACCAAGCGCTCACCTGTTGTGCCACCAAAACCAGATCCACTGCCATCGGTTGAATCCCGCTCATAGCGACCAAACAGGACAGAGCAGAACTGCCCCATACGGTTTCCAAGGAAGCAGACTGTCACATCTTTCTCCCACAGGGTGGCTGGTGGGTCCGAACGGCCAACCTATCAGTTAGCAGCCCAGCACTTACCCCACAGGATAGAGTAGAATTGCCCTATAGGTTTGTTTCAGCACCAAAACCCAAAAAAATCAAACCCTTTGCCGTCGAGACAATTCTGACTCATAGCGACCCTATAGGATAGAGCAGAATTATCCCATAGAGTCTCCAAAGCTGTAATCTTTAGGGAAGCAGACTGCAACATCTTTCTCTCATGGCGCAGCTGGTGGGTTTGAACCACAGACCTTTCGGTGAACAGTCGAGAGCTTAACCACCATGCCACCAAGACTCGTTGCACCACCAAAGCCAAAACTAAACCAAATTCATTACTGTAGAGTCAATTTCAGCTCACAGCAGCCATACAGGACAGAGTAGAACAGCCTTACTTACAAGGTTTCCAAGGAGCAGCTGGTGGGTTTGAACTGCTGACCTTTTGGTTAGCAGCCAAGCTTTTAACCACTACACCACCAAACCAAAAACCAAACCTGCTGTTGTTGAGTTGATTCTGACTCATTGTGATGCTACAGGACAGAGTAGAACTGCCCCACAGAATTTCCAAGGACCAGCTGGTAGATCCAAACTGCTGACTTTTTTCGTTAGTAGCCATCGCTTTTAACCACTGTGCCACCAGGGCTCCTTAAATATAAGTGATGTTGTTGTTGTTCTTAGATGCCGTCAAGTAAGTTCCAACTCACAGTGACCCTACAGGACAGAGTAGAGCTGCACACAGGGTTTCCATGGAGTGGTTGGTGGATTTGAACAGCCGACCTTTGGCTTAGCAGCCAAGCTCTCAACCACTACGCATCCAGGGCCCCAAATATAAGTGACAGTGGCCTGGCATTTTCTATGCCAAAGAGGGAACTTGGGCAGCTGATCATGTTCCCCCATTAGTGGAGCTGATTCCGATGATTATGGGATTCCTTTCAGTTACCTGCTGTGAATAAATAGCCCAACCCATAGGCAGACAGCAATAGAAAAAATATATATGGCAAAACTCACAGGCTGGCCTCGGGACAGAACTTAAGGGGAAAAAAATTCTCTGGATAAGGAAAATGGCTCAATCAGGCTTCATTCTATTTGTGTGTTTCTGATGCATGACTAATAATTAAAATAAATAAACATGGTCCTCAATGGAGCATGTTTTAAACGTCATCATATCACCAATCTTTACAAACATGAATAACCATGACCAGACGGATTGCTGGTAAAATTACAGTGATTCTGTTTGCTTTCATTTTATAGAAAACCCTGAGGAATAGGTCTGGGAGAAGCCTGAAATCTGAGGCACTTACTTTTTCTTGGAGGTTTCTTTTTGTTTATTTGTTGTTTTTATTGTTACTGAAAATATACACAGCAAAACATATACCAATTCAAGAGTTTCTACATGTACCACTCAGTGACACTAATTACACTCTTCAAGTTGTCCAATCATTCTCACCCTCCTTTTGCTAATTGTTCCTCTCCCATTAATATAAACTCACTGCCCGCCAGGTTTCCTAGCTAACCTTTCAAGTTGCTGTTATCAATTTGATTCTTGGGGGGTGTTTCTTAATCTCTATGAGCCTGGGCTTCCTCATTTGTAAAATGTGGTTAGTACTGCTACCTACCTCACAGGTACATTCTGTTGTAACGAACAGATGAGCTGAGGGACAGGAAAGGTGTTTTGTGAATGCTAAACCTGTATACGAATCAGACATTGCCACACGGCAATGGGTTCAAAAGAAGCAAGAGCAACTATTAAAAACTGTTGATTCATTTCTGTATGTGATATTCCATTTAAGCTAAGTGATAGTATCTGAATTTCAAACTGTGAAATTTACTAATTACTCTTTAAAGCAATCTCTGAAACACGGAAACAGTTCATGGCTATTATGGACTGAATTATGTCCCCCAAAAATGTGTGTATCAGTTTGGCTGGGCCATGATTCCTGGTATTGGGTGATTTTCTTGTATGTTGTAAATCCTGCGTCTATGATGTGAATGAGGGCGGAAGATGTGTTAGTGAGGCAGGACTCAATCTACAAAATTGGATTGTGTCTTGAGGGAATCTCTTGAAATATAAAAGAAAAAAATGAACAGAGAGACCGGGGGACCTCATATCACCAAGAAAGCAGTGCCAGGAGGAGAGTGTGTCCTGTGGACCCAGGGTCCCCGTGCAGATAAGCTCTTAGTCTGGGGAAGACTGATGAGAAGGCCAACAAGAGAGAGAAAGCCTTCCCCTGGAACTGACACCCTGAATTTGGACTTTTAGACCTACTTTACCATGAAGAAATAAATCTCTCTCTGTTAAAGCCAACCACTTGGGGTATTTCTGTTATAGCAGCGCTGGATGACTAACACAACTATATCAATGATCTGCCTAAAGGCTATAGCAACATGATACAGAACTGATGCCGCTTTGCCCGTATTTTAAAATGCTGATCAAGCCGCTTCCTTCAAAATCCTTCCCTTGCCTTCTTTCTTATGAGCTACTGAAGAATTATATTAATTTCTGAACAGCCTGCCAAAGCCCTAGTCACTTGCATCCCTCTCCCCTCTCAGCCCATTAGTGTGTGCTCGTGTGTGTGTGTGTGAGAGAGAAATTCCAGGAAAAATGAAAGCACCCCTGGCAATTCTAGCTGTTGTTTTTGTGTGCCGCGAGTCAATTCTAACTCATAAACCCATTGCCATTGAGTGGATTCTGACTCATAGTGATCCTGTAGCACGCAGTAGAACTGCCCATAGCGTTTTCAAGGCTGTAATCTTTGCAATATTAATTTCTGAACTGCCTGCCACCTTTCCCCCCAAGAGCCGCTGGTGGGTTTGACCCGCCGACCTTATAGTTAGCAGCCAAACGCTTAATCACTGTGCCACCAGGACTCCTTTCCAACCAATAGTGACCCTATGTGATGGAGTAGAACTAGCCCATAGGGCTTTCTTGGCTGTAATCTTTACGGGAGCAGATCGCCATGTCTTTCTCCCAAGGAGTACCTGGTGGGTTCAAACCATCGATGTTTTGGTTAGCAGCTGAGCATTTAACCATTGCTCCAAGACTGGTTAATTCGAAGCACCCTTCACACGCTAGTTACTTTTAGCTTTGTGAGGCTTCCAATCAATAAAATATCAATAATACAGCCTTTTCCTATAGCTGATATTTGTCCGTTAACATTGCAATATTAAACTACAGAAACATAAATTTCAAAAGACTATAACACTGCTACCCGAGGAATAATGAAGAAAACTAAAGATACAAGGGAAAGGTTAGTCCAAATGACTAATGGACCACAACTACCATGGCCTCCACCAGACTGAGTCCAGTGCAACTAGATTGTGGCTACCACCACTGACTGCTCTGACAAGGATCACAATAGAAGGTCCCTGACAGAACTGGAGAAAAATGTAGAACAAAATTCCAACTCACAAAAAAATGACCAGACTTGTTGACCTGACAGAAACTAGAGAAACTCCAAGAGTATAGCCCCCCAGACACCCTTTTAGCTCAGTACTGAAGTCACTCCTGAGGTTCAACCTTCAGGCAAAGATTAGACACGCCCATAAAACAAAACAAGACTAAAGGGACACAGCAGCCCAGGGGCAAGGACTAGAAGGCAGGAGGGGACAGGAAAGCTGGTAATAGGGAACTCCAGGTCAAGAAGGAGGAATGTTGACATGTTGTGGAGTTGGTAACCAATGTCATAAAACAATACGTGTAAGAACTGTTTAATGAGAAGCTAGTTTGTTCTGTAAACCTTCACCTAAAGTTCAATAAAAATAATAATAATTATATAACACTCCTACAGAAGATCTTTCTGCATATCTGAGCTATGTGCTAAATGCCCCACTGAGTGTATCATCACCCATCAGGTTAAGCTGTTTTTTTAAGGACTAAAGGACCACCATATACATTTAATTACAGACGTGCCTAACATAAGTGAATGCTTTTTATAGTAAGTGCTATGCTGGTCTGGATTTCAGTGACAAATGGCATGATTTAACCTTCTCAGACCACTCTCTAGGCCTATGTAACCATGGCTTTCAATTTTCATACAAACATAGAAAGAGAAACTAAGTAACGACGCGTTTTAATTTACAAACACAGGAAGGTACTTAATAAATTTCATGGTATAAATAAACAATGTTACACAGGCATAAGAAAAGAAAGAGCACTAGAATAAAACCAATAACTCAGAAGCAAATCTCATTATATATAAGAATGTAATATATGTCAAAGGATCCATCCATCAGGAAGGGAAACAATGTTGACTTAATGGTTTGGGGATTACTAGGTAGCAATACAGACAACATTTTGCTCTGTTATGTAAAAGATCGCCATAACTAACAACGATATAATAGCTACCAATACATAAAGTGTGTGTGTGTGTGTGTGTGTGTGTGTGTGAGTGAGAGAGAGAGAGAGAGAGAATAGTTCAGACACCCCATTCCAGCCATACCAACACCGATTTGACACCAATTTATATTTGTTGTTGTTATTAGGTGCTGTGCTCATAGCGACCTCACGTGTCAGAGGAGAACTGCCCCATGAGGTTTTCTAAGCTATAATCTTTACGGGGGCAGATCACCAAGTCTCCCTCCCACCAGGTGAGTTCAAACTGCCAACTTTTCAGTTAGCAGCCCAGAGCACTTAACTGTTGCACCCTCAAGGCTCCTTATTTTATATTTTAAAATATAAAAATAAAGCCATAGGAAAACAAAAATAAAACAGAATTGAAACTTTTTCAGCCTCTACAGGTGATACTTTGTATACTTAGAAACCACAAAAGGAAAGGAGCACCAACTTCCTACATAAACTTTTAACACTGTTAGTTGTCCTCAAGTCCGCTCTGACTACCACATAGTTTTTGCTGGGTTTTGCTTTTTTTTTAAAGAAAACAAATGACTAGTGAAAATATTTTCACCAACTATTACAGATAGTCTTACTTTTGTTAGGTGGACTGGTAAGAGAAGCATTAACCCTCAATAGGTAAGTGAATCACAGATAAAAAGCACTCTGGACTGTTCTACAGAAAAGTTTCTTAGCTTGGCATTCAGGCCCTTCAGAACCAGCCCCACATTCCATTCCAGGCAGATCCCCCATCTGCCTTCCTCTCCAGCCTCTTCCCCCTTGCAACTTGTGCTCATAACACACTAAACTACTTCCAATCTCCAGGTGATCAAAGCTCTCTCAAAGCCCTGCATCCTCGTGCTTTTCCACTTTACTGGAACGGCCAACTTTCCATCTCTCCACCTGAAAACTCATCCTTCAAAACAGCTCAAGTCCTCTAGCAGGACACCTGCCAACACCCGCATCTATCACCATACCTGCTGACCTCCTCTGTCCACCACTGTCCAAAAGAACTTTCTGTAGTGATGGAAATCATCCATATCTGTGGTGTGGTGGCCACTAGCCACGTACAGTTACAGAGCATTTGAAATGTTGTTAGTGCAACCAAGGAGCTGAAGTTTTAACTTTATTAAATTTAAACTTAAATGGCCACATGTGGCTAGTAGCCACAGTATTGGACAGCAGAGTAATCCAGGTTACTTTGGTAAATTCCTGAAAAGCCTGGAGATGGGAAGTAGAATGAAGAAATTCCAAGCGCAGAAATTTGATCTCACAGTTTCTCTCTTATTACCATATACCTACAATACTAAAAAAAAACTAAGTGTAGAGTTAATTTGAAAACTATGTTCATTTTATGGGTTCCCATTTCAAAGTAAGTAAAATTATCTCAGATACCATTCAATTTCCAAAAGATAGTTAAATGCTCAGCTGCTAGCCAAAAAGTCAGCAGTTCAAACCCACCAGTGATCGACAGGAGAAAACACCTGGCAACCTACTCCTGTAAAGATCACAGTCTAGAAAACCCTATGCGGCAGTTCTACTATGTCACATGAAGTCACTATGAGCTGGACATCGACTCAATGGCATCTAACAACAGCAACAAAGACAACAATATGGAATAGGCATTATTCTACAGGCAAGGAATGTAAGGAACTGAAAGGGTTAAGCAACTTGCCCCAAATCACATGGCTAGTAAATAGTTGGGGGCTGTAGGGATTGTGAGGGTTGTGTCCTTTTAACTGTTTTTCCAAGTTCTCTGTGATATGGTAACATTCTGTGATGGTTAGGGTTGTGTGCCAACTTGGCTGGGCCATGATTCTCAGTGGTTTGGTAGTTATATAATGACATATTTGGCAGTTATGTAATGATGTAGTCATCCTCCATTTTGTGATCTGATGTGAGCAATCAGTTGAAAAGGGAGTTTCCTTGGGGGTGTGGCCTGCATCCAATATGTATGGATATTCTGGCAAAGCTGTCACTCCCTGGTTCTTGGGATGTGAGCCAGCAGCCTGGCACCTGACCTGCAGATCTTTGGATTCAACAGTTACCACAACCCCATGAGCCAGCAGCCTTCCACCTGACTTACAGATGTTGGGATTCACCAACCCCTGCAGTCCTGTGAGCCAGCAACCTGATATCTGGCCTGCCAATTTTGAGTTTGTCAGCCCTGACAACCACACAAGTCAGGAGAAACCTCCAGCCTGATGCCTGACCCCTGGATTGGGACTTGCCGGCCTCCACAACAGTCTGAGCCATTTCCCTGAAATAAATTTCTCTGTGTGTGTGTGTGTGTGTGTGTGTATGTATATATATACACACATACACACATATTTTCACTGGTTTTGCTCCTCTAGAGAACCCAACCTGAGACATGTGGTACCAACAGTGCTTCTAGAGGAACAAAATTGTAAGGATGAGTTTTCTGAATTGGTTCTCAAGTCTGGCTAGCCTTAAAGGCACTGATGACTCTGCCTCCAGTAGTATAGAGGGCACTGCTAGTCCATAGTGTGAGGAGCAAGTAGAAATAAGTAAAATACAACCACCAGTGGATCAAATATTTGTGAGAGACAAGTCTCTGGGGGATCGCATATTTGATACTTTTCCACCTTTCTGACAGAATGAGAAATATAAGGAAGCTGGTTGGTTAGTCCTGCTTTCACAAGATAAAGTGGTAAAGAGCTCAGGGCTTCAGAGTCACAATTTTCAAGTGCTGCGTAAAAGACCTGAAAATTGCCACTTGTGTCTTGAAATAAAGCCTCATATATGGTAATAACAGAGCTTATATTGCTGCAAACAAAACCCAGAGTTTTATCATAAGAGGGGCTGAATTACACCACCAATTGGATTCCCAACCTAGAATGGTGTCTGAAGTTAAAGTAAAGGGCACTGATTGGGAAGAAATGGGATCCTGAAACTTGGGATGGGGATAAATGGGCAGATAATCAGGAAGCTGGGGATGCTGAGCCCCTAATTTCCACTGAATCACTCCTGCCAAGAGAACCGGACCTCTTACTCCCATCTGAAGAGATCTCTCTGTCTTCATCGGCTAAGCCACCCTCCCCAATAAAACCATTATCTCTTCCACCCCCATCTTATGAGATTAACCCAGCTGTGTCTGAAGAGCTTTTGTCTGAGATATCACCTGGGGCAGAATCTGGGGCATTGCCTGAGGCAGATGATTTATAAGACATTGCTGAGTGTCCCCAGAACCCACCTCCACTACACATTTTCACTTCCAGACCTATAGGTAGGCTTAAGCCCCAGTGAGCCCCAAGAGGCGAAGTACAGAGTGTAACCCAGGAGGAGGTATGCTACACTCCAAAAAAACTGCTTGACTTTTCTAATATATACAAACAGAAACCTGGGGAAAATGTGTGGGAATGGCTATTAAGGGTGTGGGATAATGATTCAGGGAACATAAAGTTGGATTATTCTGAGTTATTGGTATGGGCCCACTAAGCACAGATTCTTCATTCAGTGTTTCAGCTCAAGAGGTTAGAAACGGATCTAATAATTTATTTGGTTGGTTCACTGAAGCATGGATTACAAGGTGGTCTACACTAAATCAAGTTGAAATGCCAGAACTGCCTTGGTATACTGCAGAAGAAGGTATCCAAAGGCTTAGGGAAATTGGCATGTTAGAGTGGATTTATCAAGTTGGACCCACAAGCCCACCTATGGTGTGGCCAGAGGACACACCTTCAACCACAATGGTGAGGAACAAATTTGTGAAGCATCCTTGAAGACTACTGTGACTGCTATTTTATATAAGTCAGATTTGACAGTGGTGAGTGCCCTAACTGAATTAAGACACCTGACTACAATGGGGCTGATTGGACCCTGTAGTGGTAAGGGCCAAGTGGCAGTACTCAATCAACAAAGACAAGGTGGGTGTGGTTACTGTAACGGACGGCAGAGTCAAAGCAGTAATCAGTATAATCTGACTTATATGGATTTACAGCACTGGCTACTTAGCCATGGTGTCCCTAGGCATGAAACAGACAGGAAATCTACTCAATATTTACTTGATCTGTACAAAGAATTCTAGGTCAAGTGAACAACAGTCTAATTAGAATCGCCAGAATACAGAGCCACGGACTCTCAATCAATTCCCTAATTTGAGCCAGGTTACAGACCCACGACCCCCTGAATGAAAGGAAGGCTGGGTTCCCTTGAGGAAGAAAGGACCCCACTACACTGCCAAAAATTTATACTGTTCATCTTTTTCCCAGTCTTCCCCAAAGGGATCTATGGCCTTTTATGAGAGTAATTGTTCACTGAGGAAAAGGAAATAATCAGACTTTTCGGGGATTACTGGATCTGACACTTTGAACTTACACTAATTCCTGGAGACCCAAAACATCACTGGGCCACCACTCAGCATGGCGGCATATGGAAGTCAAGTTATTAATGGAGTCTTGGCTCATGTCCATCTCACAGTAGGTTCAGTGGGTCCCCAAACCCACCCTTTAGTGATTTCCCCAGTTCCAGAGTGCATAATTGGAATAGATCTACTCAGCAACTTGCAGAACCCCCACAGCGGATCCCTGACAAATGGAGTAAGGGCTATTACGGTAGGAAAAGCCAAGTGGAAGCCATTAGGACTGCCCTATCTAGGAAAATATTAAATCAAAAGCAATACTGCATTCCTGGAGGAACTACAGAGATTACTGCCACCATCAAGGATTTGAAAGATGCAGGGGTGGCGATTGCCACCACATCCCCATTCAATTTGCCTATCTGGGCTATGCAATAAACAGATGGATCTCAGAGAATGACAGTGGATTACTGTAAACTCAACCAGGCGGTGACTCCAAATGCAGCTGCTGTTCCATATGTGATTTATTGCTTGAGCAAATTAATACATCTGGTACATGGTGTGCAGCTATTG
Source organism: Loxodonta africana (assembly GCF_030014295.1). Taxonomy (NCBI): domain Eukaryota; kingdom Metazoa; phylum Chordata; class Mammalia; order Proboscidea; family Elephantidae; genus Loxodonta; species Loxodonta africana. The sequence continues at coordinate 18,488,878 of NC_087364.1, forward strand.
ATCAGGCTAATGCCTCTTCCTCCTTACCTATTTTGAAAGACCACCAGAAGCAGTCTGCCTTCAGCTGGCAAGGCCAGCAATACACCTTCACTGTCCTAACTCAGGGGCATATCAACTCTTCCACCTTATGTCTTAACACTTTCATATACAAATTAAATTATTTAATAAATTTTTTGTTTATATAATGTTTTCTCATTGACGGAATGCATGCTGAATCATTGAGTGTGTCTGAATTTTGTGTAGTAATATGGATTTTGAATAATATTATGCTGGACACATATGTCCCTCTGGTCTCTGAGTGTAGGATTATGTGGGACACATATGTCCCTCTGGACTCTGCATCACCTACTAGGTGCCTTGACAGGTACATACAATGTATGGCACATGAAAATGAGGTATTCACATGAACATGGAAGCCTCGAGAGAAACACAACTTCCAAATAACACACAAGAAAACAGAAATATACTTACATGGCTTATCTTGCTATACAAAAGCCAAAAGAGACAAAAGTTTTGCAGAATCACGCTTTCAAGATGCACCACTTCATAAAATACCCTTTAAAAATGGTAATTTGTGGCACACACCTGTTTCTTCCATTTCAAACAGCTACACAGGTCCCTGCCTGGTAGCATCACACATGAACACTAACAGCAATTTCCCAAGATACCTGAAAGATGTAAAACGTAGATTGGCAAATGTGTATCCCATTACTCATGAAAGGGATAATTTAGTATGCAGGGACCTTAATCATCTTTCCCTTCCACAAGACATCACAATGGTCCATTATGTTGATGACATTATGTTGATTGGACCTATTCAGGAAGAAGTATCAATGACTCCACAGTATTGGTAAGACATTTGTGTTCTAGAAGTGAGAAATTAACCTGACAAAAATTCAGGTGACTTCCACATCAGTGAAATTTCTAGGGGTTCAGTGGTGTGAGGCATGTGGAGATATTCCCTCTAAAGTGAAGGATAAGTTGTTGCGTCTGGCCCCTCCCACAACTAAAACAGAGGCACAATGCCTAGTGGGCCTCTTTGGATTTTGGAGGCAACATATCCCTCGTTTGATGTTCTACTGCAGCCTATTAAGTGATTCAAAAAGCTAGTAGTTCTGAGTGGGGCCCAGAACAAGAGAAAGCTGTACAAAAAGTCCAGGCAGCTCTTCCATAGGGCCATATAATCCAGCGGATGCAACGGCGCTTGAAGTGTCAGTGGCAGAGAGATGCTGTTTGGAGTTTTTGGCAGGCCCCTATTGGTGAGTCACAGTGCAGACCTTTAGGATTTTGGACCAAAGCAAAGCTCTGTCATCCTCTGTAGATAACTACTCTCCTTTTGAGAAACAGCTTTTGGCTTCTTACTGGGCCTTAGTAGAGACTGAATGTTTAGCCTGCTTAACCGTGGGTGACCAAGTCACCATGCAACCTGGGTGCATGAACTGGGTGTTGTCTGACCCACAGAGTCATAAAGTCAGATGTGCAGATTATTAGATGGAAATGGCATATATGAGATCGGGCTCAAGAAGCACCTGAAGGCACAAGTAAATTGCATGAGGAAGTGGCCCAAATGCCCATAGTCACCACTCTTGTTATGTTACTTTCCTTCTCCCAGTCTGCACCTATGGCGTCTCCTTATGATCAGCTGACTGAGGAAGAGGAAACTCTCACCCGGTTACAAATTTTTCTGTGTGTTATGCAGGCACCCAGAAGTGGACAGCAAGAGCACTGCAGCCCTTTTCTGGGACCTCCTTGAAGGACAGTGGTGAATGGAAATCCTACTGGCAGGCAGAACTCTGAGCAGCACCTGGTTGTTCATTTTGCTTGGAAGGAGAGATGACCAGATGTGCAATTGCATACTGATTCCTGGGCTGATGCCAATGGTTTGGCTGGCTGGTCAGGGACTTGGAAGGAACATGATTGGAAAATTGGTGACAAGGAGTTATGGGGAAGGGGTATGTGGATAGATCTCTCAGAATGGGCCAAAAAAGTGAATATATTTGTGTCTCATGTGAATGCTCACTAAAGGGTGAACTCAGCAGAGGAGGATTTTAACAATCAAGTGGATAAGATGATGTGTTCTGTGGAAACCAGTCATGCTCTTTCCCCAGCCACTACTATCATTGCCCAATGGGCTCATGAACAAAGTGGCCATGACAGCAGGGATGGAAGTTATGGCACTCAGCAACACGGACTTCCACTCACCAAGGCTGGCTTGGTTACAGCCATTGCTGAATGCCCAATCTGCCAGCAGCAGAGACCAACACTGAGTCCCTGATCTAGCACCATTCCTCAGGGCCATCAGCTAGCAACATAGTGGTGGGTTGATTACACTGTACCATTTCTGTGATGGTTAAATTTGTGTGTCAACTTGGATAGGCCATGATTCTCAGTGTGTATATGTGATCAACCCCATGATGGGATCTGCTGTGAGTAGTCAATCAGTTGAAAGGGAGTTTCTTTGGGAATGTGGCCTGCATTCGAATATAAGTTGGTGTTCTGGCTTTTGCCTGCTCTGGATCCTGCAGCTGCCTCCTGTTCATCTGACCTCTGGTTCCTGGGACTTGAACTAGCAGTTTACCTACCAACATGGGATTTGTTGATCTTCACAGCTGTGAGCAAGAGCCCTGCTCTTCGACCTGCAGATCTTGGGCTCGCCAGCCCCCACAGCTATGTGAATCAGGGGAAGCCTCTATCCTGATCCATGGACTTGGGATGTTTCTGCCTCTACAATTGTGTAAGCTGTTTCCTTGATATAAATCTCACTCTCTCTATATATATATATTTATATGCTTTACTGGTTTTGCTTCTCTAGGGAATCCTAAGACAACTTCCATCATAGAAAGGGTAATATTTCATTCTTACTGGGATAGACACTTACTCTGGATATGAATTTGCCTTCTATGAATGCAATGCTTCTGCCAAAACTACCATCCGTGGGCTCAGAATGCCTTATCCACTGTCATGGTACCCCACACAGCACTGCCTCTGATCAAGGGACTCATTTCACAGCAAACGAGGTATGGCAATGGGCCCATGCTCATGGAATTCACTGGTCTTACCGTGTTTCCCATCATCCTAAAGCAGCTGGCTTGACAGAATGATGGAATGGCCTTCTGAAGACACAATTATGGCACCAGCTAGGTGACAATACCTTGCAGAGTTGGAACAATGTTCTCCAGGAGTCTGTATATGGTCTAAACTGGTGTCCAATATATGATGTTGTTTCTCTCATAGCCAGGATTCATGTAACCAGGAATCAAGGGGTGGAAAAGGGAGTGACACCACTCACTATTACTCCTAGCGACCATTTGTAAACTTTTTGCTCCAGTTCCCCAGACCTTATGCTCTGCGGGTCTAGAGATGTTAGTTTCAAGGGAAGGAATGCTCCCACCAGGAGACACAACAATGATTCCACTGAACTGGAAGTTAAGAATGCCACCCAGCCACTTTGGACTCCTCATGCCTCTGGATCAACAGGAAAAGAAGGGAGTTACCATATTGGCTGGAGTGACTGATCTTGATTACCAAGTGGAAATCAGAGTGGTATTACATAATGCAGGCAAAGAACAGTATGTCTGGAATACAGGAGATTCCTTAGGATGTTGCTTAGTACTACCATGCCCTGTGATTAACAGCAATGGAAAACTACAGCAACCCAATTCCAACATGACTACTCATGGCCCGGACCTTTCAGGAATGAAAGTTTGGGACACCCCAACGGGCAAAGAACCACAGACAGCTGAGGTGCCTGCTGAGGGCAAAGGAAGTAAGGAACGAGTGGTGGAAGAAGGTAGTTCTAAATACCAGCTACGACCACATCATCAGTTGCAGAAACAAGGATGTAATTGTTTTTAGCATTTCTTATAGTGTTGTTGCACGTGCATGTGAGCGTGTGTGTATACATACATATGTATATACATGAGAGTAAGTAAAGTATTGCTACAAAATCATAGAAACGATTATTAAACAAAAATATCAAGATGTGAAGCTATTGTTTCTCAACATAGCCTCCCATCTAGGTCTATATACTTCTGAAGGTGGTGTTTCCAGCTCTCCAACCCTTCCTCCAAGAACTCTGCACTCTTATATTTATACCATATCAAAACAGCACTTTTGGCATTCTCGAGGGACTCACTTCGTGTTCCTTTTAAATGTTATTTGAGTTTTTGGAACAAAAAGAAGTCTGAAGGGGCAAGACCAGGGCTGTAGGGTGGATGATGTAAGATTTCTCAATGAAATTCTCATAGGAAAGCCCTTGCTACCTTCAAAGAACGAGCAGGTGCATTGTTGTGATGGGAAAAAAATCCCTCAGCACAACCTTCCTGGCCTTTTTCTCACCAATGAAGTTTCCAATTTTCTTAAAACTTCTTCATAATAAGCCCCCGTGATCATCCTGTGTCCTTCAAGAAAATCTATCAAGATTATCCCTTTGGGATACCAAAAAGCAGTCACCATAACTTCTGAGCAGTCTTCCCTCTCTTGGCTCACCTTTGAGGTGTTCCTGATCGTCCTTAAAATGCTTGATCCATCTAAAACCTGTTGCTTTATGTAGGGCAGCATTCCCACAAACTTGTTGCAAAGCTTCAATGATTTGGGAAGATATCCACTTGAGTTTCATTAAAAATTTGATGTTATCCCTGACCTCAAAATCAATTTTTTCTGACTCAGTATCTTTTTTGTAAGTATAAGCCCAGGAGACAGAAAGGGCCACATAAACCAGAGACTACATCAGCCTGAGACTAGATGGTGCCCAGCTACCACCAATGACTGCCCTGACAGGGAACACAACAGAGAATCCCTGATGGAGCAGGAGAACAGTGGGATGCAGACCTCAAATTCTTGTAAAATGATCAGACTTAATGATATGACTGAGACTGGTAGTCCCCTGACCCTCTGTTAGCCCAAGACTGGAACCATTCCCAAAGCCAGCTCTTCAGGCAGGGATTGGACTAGACTATAAGACAGAAAATGATCCTGGTAAGGAGTGAGCTTCTTGGCTTAAGTAGACACAGGAGACTATGTGGACAGCTCCTGTCTGGAGGCGAGATGAGAAGGCAGAGGGGGACAGGAGCTGGTTGAATGGACATGGGGAATATACGGTAGAGAGGAGGAGTGTGCTGTCTCATTAGGGGGAGAACAGCTAGGAGTACACAGCAAGGAGTATGTAAGTTTTTGTATGAGAGACTGACTTGATTTGTAAACTTTAATGTAAAGCACAATAAATATAAAAAAAGTAAGTATCCTTTTTTTGGAAGGCACCCTAGCAAGACTAAGACAACTTGTCTGTAGCCACCCACTGATTACAGAGACATGTTTTATTTGGAATAAACACATGCATGTATGACCTGGGAACCTAGTACCAATTCTTTTTGACTCACCCTGCTGTATATATATATATATATATCCCAAAAAACCAAACTCCTTGCCATCAAGTTGATTCTGACTTACAGCGACCCTATAGGACAGAGCAGAACTGGCCCACCAGGTTCCAGGTTTCCACGGAGGAGCTGGTGGATTCCAACTGCCGACCTTTTTGGTTAGCAGCTGTAGCTCTTAACCACTGCACCACCAGGGCTCCATATATATATTTGTTTTCTTCCCTCCTTTATGCCATTAAAAAACATTAGTTATTATAAAATATAGATGTAAATGGGGCTATTGTGTTTCAGTTGTACATGTGTTAATTGTATCACGTTAGGTGCCAGTATGACTTTATAATTTTCTTTATTTAGAGATTATGTGTGGTTTAAGGAGATGTGCACAGGTGCCAAGCAGACAATGGATGGACTGTAATGGTTAAAGTTATGTGTCCACTTGGCTGGGCCATGATTCTCACTTGTTTGGCAGTTAGGCAGTGATGGAGTTTGGCAGTTATGTAATGATATAATTTGGCAGTTATGTAATAATGTAATCACCCTCCATTTTGTGATCTGATGTAGTCATTCCCCATTTTGTGATATGATGTGAGTGGCCAATCAGTTGAAAAGGGATTTCCCTTGGGGGTGTAGCCTTCATCCAATATATATGGATGTTCTGGCAAAGCTCACGCTCTCTCTATCCTACATCTAACTTGTCAACCTCTGACCTCCAGTTCTTGGGATGTCAGTCAGCAGCCTGCTGCTCGACCGGCAGTTCCTGGGATTCCCCAGCTCTCAAAACCCCATGAGCCAGCAGCATTCCACCTGACCTGCTGCTTTTGGGTCAGCCACTGTAACCGTGTGAGTCACGAAAAGCCTTCAGTCTGAAGTCTGACTCACAGATTTGGGACTTGTCAGCCTCCACAACTTCATGAGCCATTTCCTTGGGATCAAGCTCTCTCTCTATATATATATATACACACACACACGCATATATATACACACTTCACCAGTTTTGCTACTCTACAGAACCCAGGCTAAGACACTTTTTAATTTACATTTCTTTCTTAACCATTTTCCCTTTATACAAAATATTTTTGAAGTATAACATGCATAATGAAAAGTGAACAATTAAATGTTAATTAAATGAACAAATACAACGGGAACACTCAATGAAACTACCACCTAAATCAGGAAACAAAACACTACCACACTGTTGAAACCTTCTAGTGTACTCTCTCACGGTACCCCCACACTCTCCTTCCCACAGAAGATCATTGTCTAGACTTTGACACAATAGATTATTTTTCCTATTTTCATCTTGATAAAAAGTGAAATCATTTACTATGTACTCTTGTGTGTCTGGCTTCTTTCACACAACACTGTTTCCACATCATCAGTGTAGCAGCAGTTCTATTGGTTGCTATAGAGGGTCCCATTATAAGTGTACACTACAAGTTCCTGATCTAGTCTCTTACTGAAGGACACCTGGGTTGTCTTCAGTTTGGGGCTATTGGAATAACACTGCTATGGACATTCCTGTCCATATGCTTTGGTGAATACCATATTTTTTCACAAATAACATGTGCATTATATGTTCTTTGCCAACCACGCCACCTCCCCTGCGCGTTATTTTCATAAACACATTGTGCCATTTTTTTTATATTGCTGATTTCAATTGATGCTAAGAAGGCATAATTAAACTATGAAATAAGCAGACCTAAAGTAAACTAATGGTTTCACTTAAGACAATTTGATAAGGTTTCTGCATTCACCTGTTGAGCTAAGGAGCTATACTTATCAACTTAAATTAATAGAAAAATTAATTATTCTCTGATTGTAAGTAAACTCGACCCATGGATTCTTGACCATGGCTTATACCTCTATTATATAGTTATGATCATAAAGAACATTTTTGGACTATGTTTGCACACATACTCTGCCATATACGGTCGCTAGGAGTTGGAATCAACTTGACAGCATAGAACAACAGTCCATCATTACCAGAAGTAGAAGCCCATTTTCAATTTCATTTTGAAAACTTACAGTACAAAAAATGGATCCTGAACAAATCACTAAAGGAAAGGCTTATTATTTGGAATATAAAACAAATATTCAATTTTAAATATTTTGGCAAACATTTGGCGACTGCCTTGTTGATGCTTTTTTAACACCACCCAAGCTCTCCTTAGGCCTAAATACAGAAACAATGGTGTAAAAAGCAACTCAGCCCCAGAGGGATATGCTACATAAATTCAACATGAAAATCCCCTTTCACACAAAAAATAAAAACAGATATTCTTAAATATTTCTGCTTCTATTTCTCCAGTTAAAAATGCCTAGTTTCCAGCTCTATAATACTCCCATACCAAACAATTACTATAGTGGCTACGAGGACACTGACTTTTAATATTTAGCATTTGACAAAATAATAATAATAAAGTTTTAATACAATGTGAAAGCTAAATGCAAAGCATGGGGCATTATAAAGTTTGAGAGGAAAGCAAAATGGAATTGCAAAAAATAGACTTGCCCAACGAAAAAGAGAAAGATGGCTACTGGGCTGCACAGATTACTTTAGGTTAATTCCTGAAAAGCCCAGAAATGTGAAATGGAATGAAAAAAACCCAAGTGTAGAAATTTGATTTCACGGCTTATTTTATTACTATGTACCTACACTTCTGAACTGAATGAAGAGTTAATTTGAAAACTGCGTTCACTTTATGGATTTCCATTTCAAAGCAAGCAAAATTATCTCAGATACCATTCAATTTCTTAAATTGAAAGTCTTAGTAGCCCAAAAAGGAGCCCTGGTGGTGCAAGGGTTAAGTGCAAAGACTTACTAGTCTTTGCAGCCAAGTAGTTAAGAGCTTGGCTACTACTTGAAAGGTCAGCAGCGGTTCAAACCCACCAGCCACTCCATGGGAGAAAGATGTGGCAGTAGACTTCCATGAAGGTTACAGCCTTGGATACCCTATGGGGCAGTCTTTTCTGTCCTATAGGGTCACTGTGAGTCGGAATCAACTCAACAGCACACAAAGTAGCTCAAAGCACTTAACTCACTGGCTTATTTAGTCTCTAGTGAGAAAGGTCACTGACATAGTTAGCTAAAACTTGGCCTTTTTGTGGCTCTCTGTGCCTCAGTTTCTCCAGTAATGATTAATGGCCATTTCCATAAATTCCTCTCTACTTCTAGAACTGAAAACCCCACATAGGAAGTTTGGAAGAATCTCACAGTTGTGTATTACAGATGCTAATCGGCAAGGGAAATGAGGCAAAATTACGTGTAACATAAAATCTTAAAATTTGGCGTTTCCTCCAGACTATAAACCCCGAAATAGCTAACTTTCTCTGTGATAAACCTACTGCTGGTCTTAAAGAGCTCTAAAAAACATTATTATCATTCTGAACACCACCACAGTAATCAGAAGGATTCCTTAAATAAGCTCTTTGTCCCTGCTGGGTGCCATTGAGTCCATTCCAACTCATAGCGACCACATGTAACAGACTAGAACTGCCCCATGGAGTTCTGTAGGCTGTAAACTTTATGGGAGCAGATTGCCAGGTCTTTCTCCCATGGAGCCCCTGGTGGGTTTGAACCACTTTGGTTAGCAGTCGAGTGCTTAAACATTGTGCCACCAGGGCTCATTAAATAAACTAGGGGATAAAAATACATTTTTAATGAAGTCAGTCACATTTAAAAATAAACTTTAACTTTCATTTTCTGAGTGGCCTATGTACCCAAGGGGTTGGATCAGCGACACATCTTCACTTCTGGGCATACAGAACCATTTGATAAACAGGAAGGTGTGGCTGGGGATTAGGAACGTTTAGCAACGGCTCTTCTTTTAAAGAAGTGAAGTGGCTAAGATTCTGTCCCATTCTGGCTCAGTGTCTTCCTTCCCCCAAAAACATACTCGAAGACCCTGTCTTCAGCCCCAGGGGTCAGCAGACTCCACTACTATGCTCAGAGGCCACAGGACGCAGTCAGAAGCCAGAGCACTGCCGCCCGGAGAAGACACCGTGCCCAGGGCTCTCTCTCAGCTACGCTCCATCGCACACAGCGGTCTACCTGCACTGCTCCAAAACGCCTGGTGAGTTAGGTTTGTGAAGAGCTAGGGGGGTCTGTCAGTCAGGTGGCTTGAACTGCCTTCCTCCTACTGGGACCTACTTGGCTTTTTAGTCTAAAATCAAGAATCTCCTCCCTTCAATTCTCCTTCAACTCAAACTCTGTCCCCATTCCTTCCAGGACCCTAATATCTCCCTTTAAAGAGGAAAAGAATACATTATATCCAGAAAGTAGAGTCATATCGCGGCAGCACAAAGGAATTAACTCCAGCCGCCAAGCAGGTAAAGAGGGCAGTGGTGGCTCAGTGGTAGAATTCTTGTCTTCCATGCGGGAGACCGGGGTTCTAGTCCCAGCCAATGCATCTCACGCACAGCCACCACCTCTCTGTCAGTGGAGGCTGCATGTTGCTACGATGCTGAACAGGTTTCCACAGAGCTTCCAGGCTAAGATGGGCTCGGAAGAAAGGCCTGGTGATCTATATCCAAAACTCAGCCAATGAAAACCCTATGGCTCACAATTGTCCTATCCTCAACTGATGGTGCAGGACTGGGCAGTGTTTCCTTCTGATGTGCATGAGGTTTCCACAAGTTGGGGACCAATTCTATGGCAGCTAACAACAACCACCACCAAGTATGTGAAGCAGGTGAAGCCATATAACATTCTGAAATTTTAACAGATGGATTCCCCTCTTCACCCCGCCATACTTCCCTTTACCACAGAGTCCCCATCCAGTCAGCTGGACGTTCTGCATCATCACCTCAGCGTTCATATCCCAGAAGAAAGCAGACACCCCTTCATCTACCCTGAGACCAGAAGAACTAGATGGTGCCCGGCTACCACTACCAACCGTTCTGATCAGGGCCAAAATACAGATGAATCCAGGAAAATAGAAGAAAAACACAGAATAGAACCCAAATTCTTAAAAAAAAAAAAAAGTCCAGACTTACTGGACCAGTTGAGACTAGAAGATTCCCTGAGACTATCGTCCTGAGATACTCTTCAAACCTTGAACTGAAACTATCCTCTGAGTTTACCTTTTAGCGAAATAACAGACTGGCACACAAAATAAAGGATAGTATCCGTAAGTATGGTGTTCCACTAAGAAACCATCTGTATGAGATCAAAAGGTCAACAACTACTCTAAAGCGAAGATGAGAAGATAAGGGGGCAGGAAACTAGAGTACTGGAAACAGAACAACCGGAACGCAACTAAAGAGAGTGCCGACACACTGTGAAAAACGTAACTGTCACTGAAAAAACTGTGTAGAAATTGTCAAATGGGAACCTAATCTGCTGTGTAAACTTTCACCAAAACACAATATTTAAAAAAAAAAAAAAAAAAGGAGAAAACTAAGTCAATCTTGGCCTGGAGGTTCCCAAAGCCTAGATCTCAAGAGGCACAGGAAAACACCTGATGAGGAAAGACAAGCTGACCACACCCCACACACCCCTACCATCAACGCTTCAAGAGTAGAAAGGTTCTCCCAAAAGAGAGAGTCAGAGGTGACGCGAGGAGTGAGTACTAAGCTCCTGAGGAAGGTGCTCGTACTCTCTTCTCCACAGGCCACTCGGGGCACTCGAGGCAGAGCGCCTGAGGGAAAGGAAATGGCCAGCACTGCCACCTTCTCAAGGAAGCCTAATGTCGCCACTTTTAAGCACTGGGCTGCTAACTGAAAAGTTGGTGGTTCAAACCCACCCAATGGCTCCAAGGGAGAGAAGACTTGGTGATCCACTCCCATAAAGATTAGTCTAGGAAACCCTATGGGGCAGCTCTACTCTGTCACATGGGGTCTCTATGAGTCGGAAGCAACTCGACAGCACACAACAACAACCATCTTCTCAGCTGCAAGGATCTGTTTGTGAACTCTAGGACAGACTCAGAGGTAACAAGAGCAATTGGAGGCACGCACAATCAGGTCAGCACAAATGTCAGATAGATCATTTGTACCTCCAGGGACACATGTGGCCAAGGTAAACCCATTTTGCAGCTGTAAAAGAAAAAAACAGTTACAACAAGGTCGGCTTTCCAGGGCTTTTAGGGGTGCTGGAGCTGAGGAGAAGGTGCCCTGGTGGCACAGCGCTTCAGTGCTTGACTGCGAACCAAAAGGTTGGCAGTTCAAACCCACCAGCCAATCCACGAGAGAAAGATGTGGCAGTCTGCTTCCAGAAAGAATTGCAGCCTGGGAAACCCTACGGGGCAGTTTTACTCTGTCCTCTAGGGTCGCTTTGAGTCAAAATTACTTGATGGCAATGGGTTTAGTTTTGGGGTTTGGAGCTGAGGAAGTTACCGTGTGCTAATAAAGGTGCCAGGACACTAGTGCTACACCAGCTTGCCTGCAGTTGTTGTTAGGTGCCATCGAGTCAATTTCGACCCCACGTGACAGCAGAACTGCGCCACAGGGTTTTCTAGGTTGTAGTCTTTATGGGAACAGATCGCCCAGTCTTTTCTCCCTCAGAGCCTCTGGGTGGGTTCGAACCACCAACCTTCCATTTAGCAGCTGAGCGCTTAACCACTGAGCCACCAGGGCTCCATGCTTGCCTGCTAACATCATATAATCATGTGAACATCACAGAAACTAACAAAGTTTCCCTTGGCGGGTTGTAGATGTCTTGATTTCCTGAGTGCAAAATCTGGCCTCAAACGAGTCTGGTCTTGAGGCACTGCCCAGAAGGGAAGTGAAAGCAACTATGAGCACCTTATCTCAGGCTTAGCATCCAGCCATTGTGAATGTGACAACAGAATGTCCTGAGAGGATGGTCTCCAGGAACTTCAGGAAAGGGCTTGCCAGAAGCAGCGTCAATCCAAGAATTTAATCACGAAGGGAAAGCAGAGGTAACAATTGCTGTCAGCACAGTCACTTATAAAAACCAAAATCCAAACCCACTGCCGTGGAGTCGATTCCGACTCACAGCAACCCTACAGAACAGCAGAGAACTGCCCCATAGGGTTTCCAAGGCAGTAATCCTTACAGAAGCAGACTGCCACATCTTCCTCCCTCGGAGTAGATGGTGGGTTTTAACCACTGACCTTTTGGTTAGCAGCAAAGCACTTAACCACGGCACCACCAGGGCTGCTTTAAAAAAAAAAAAAAAAACATCGCTGTTGAGTCAGTTCCAACTCATAGCAAGCCTGTAGTCACTTTTACAACTCTAAATGTCTTCAAGAGGGCTCGTCTATAGTATTTTAAAACCAACTCAAAGAACCAAGTGACTGTGAGGGTGTAGAGCCACTACCACACACTGCTGACTCACAACCAGTGTGAAAAATGGCTCGGCCTATCTCCTAAAACTAACATACATATATGTCCTGTGGCCCAGCAGTTTCACTCCTGAATATACACCAAGACAAGTAACTACTTATGGTCTCCAAACTTAAGTACAAAAATGGTCATAGCAGCATCCTCCATACTAGCCCCAAACTGGAAACAACTGGAATCTTCCTCAAGAATAGAATGGACAAATAAATTGTGGGCCATTCTCACCACACTAGGAACCCTGATGGCGCAACGGTTAAGCCCTGAGCTGCTAACCGAAAGGATGGTCCTGCGTCATGCTGAACAAGTAAACGTAAAGCACCCAGCACAATAACTGGTTTACAGCAGACACACAACAGCATTAGTTTTACCTTTAATTCCCAGAGGTACAGAGAGTGCACCCTTTATTTTATGTGCCTAGCGTATATTTTAATTATTAAAAACAGCTGCAATTCATTTACCGCGTGCTTACTCTGAGTTAAGAGCTGTACTGACAGGGTCATTTTACTTTAAGCTCTCGAAAAAACCCTGAGACAGGAAAGAGCTAGTGCTCCTGTTTCACAAAAGAGGAAACAGACAGAGTGTCATGTCTCGTTCTCTATTGCCACAAGAATGCGTGCTATGGTTGTTAGCTGCTATTAGTTGCTATTGAGTTAGCCCCCAACTCATGGTGACCCCAAGCACAACAAAATGAAACGCTGCCCTGGTCCTGTTCCATCCCCATGATCAGTTAGGGATCAGACTATTGTGATCCATAGAGTTTTTGTTGGCTGATTTTTGGAAATAGATCACCAGGCCTTTCTTCCTAGTCTGTCTTAGTCTGAAAGCTCTGCTGAAACCTGTTCAGCATCACAGCAACATGTAAGCCACCGCTGACAGACAAGTGGCTGCCCATAAAGGTGCACTGTCTGGGGAAAATCAAACCTGGGTCTCCTGCAAGCAGGGCGAGAATTCCACCACTGAACCACCACTGCACCCAGAACAAAAACCCCAGATCTCAACGGCCTATAACAACAAATGTCTCCTGTTCTTGTTTATGAGTCTGCACCCTGGTTGAGGCTTGTGATGGTTAAGGCTGTATGTCATCTTGGCTGGGTCATGATTCTCGGTGGTTTGGCAGTTATGTAATAATGTAATTTGGCAGTTATATAATGATATAATTTGGCAGTTACGTAATGATGTAGTCATCCTCCATGGTGCAATCTGATGTGATCAGCCAATCAGTTGTGAGGGGAGCTTCCTTGTGGGTGTGGCCTGCTTCCAAAATATATATATGGACTTTCTGGCAAAGCTCACTAGCTTGCTCTGGATCTTGCATCTGGCTCATAATTATCTGCCCTCCAGTTCTTGGGACTTGAACCAGCTGCCTGTCATATTTCCTGCCAATCTTGGGATTCACAGGCCTCTGCAGCCTGTGAGTCAGCAGTCTGCCCTGTTAACCTGCCGATCTTGAGTTTCATTGGCCTTTGCAGCCAGCCCGTGAGCCAGTGGCCTGTCATTTGACTTGCCAATCTTGGGTTCCTCAGCCTCAGTAGCTATGTGAGTCAGAAGAAGCCTCCAGATACACACACACACACACACACACACGTATGTATGCTTCGCTGGTTTTGCTTCTCTGGAGAACCCCGCCTGAGACAAGGCTAAACTGACCTAGGCAGCGCTCAGCAGAGTTGATTCTGGGTTGAGGTCGGGGCGGGGGGTGGTCTGTTCCACATTTCTTACTCTGGGCCCAGGACCTGAAGGGTGCAGCTCCAGGAAGCACTCTTCTCAGGACAAACCACCTAAGCACAAAGCTATATACTCAAGCATGTTCAAGCCCCCACCTGCATCACATTCTCTAATATTTCATTATATAAGTCTAATGGCCGTGTTTCCAGCCCCACTACTCACCAGTGTTTCCTTCTGAACACACTTATCAGGCCTTATAATGCTCATCTCAGAAGCACACCTGTTGCCAACGAGTTGATTCCAACTCATGGTGACCCTACAGGACAAAGCAGAACTGCCCCACAGGGTTTCCACAGCTGTAATCTTTATGGAAGCAGACTGCCACATCTATCTCCCTTGGAAAAAAAAAAAAAGTAAATTCGAATCGCTGACCTTTCAGTTAGCAGCTGAACGCTGAACCACTGCACCACCAGGGCTCCCATCTCATAGGCTGCTGCAAAATGCATTAATTATGCTTCTATTTATATTAACCAAAAAAATAATTGTACGCTATACATTTAATCAGAAGAAAATCCCATGGCTATAAATGCTGCAACACCTGGTTATATTGTACAAGTATAACAGACTCTTGATTATCGGGTACCTTCCTGCACCCAACACCCTAGTGAAGAAAAACTCTGCTGAACCAACAGAGATCAACATCCCATTTATACCCACACTGCAAAAAAATAAATAAATAGCACAAAACTAAAAAGGCGTTAATGGTCTTTGGAAATCATATCCTAGAAGTACACTACTGTCATTTCAGCAACCGAACACCTTAGCTTAAATGAGTCGTTTGTATCTGATTGCATTTTATACAGCAAATCGTACTATATGATTTTTCAGTGTACAGGTAGTCCCTGACTTGAAATGTATTCAATTTATGACGAACCACACTTACGACCATCCTTTTTTTGTTTTTGTACATCTTATTATTAGTAAAACTCTGGTGGCATAGTGGTGAAGAGCTACGCTGCTAACCAAAAGGTTGGCAGTTCGAATCCACCAGGCGCTCATTAGAAACTCCATGGGACAGTTCTACTCTGTCCTATAGGGTCGCTATGAGTCAGAATCGACTCGAGGGCAATGGGTTTGGGTTTTTGTTTTTTTTTTTTGGTTTACCATTAGTAATATATACTACATACAATGTTGCAGGACCATTATTTGCTTATGTTATTATGATCTGTAAGTTTATATGTAATGTTTCCAACCTCCAAAGACAATCATGAAAACAAACAAACAAAAATGAAGTATTCAACTTACATCAAAACTGACTTACGACATAGTCATCACAACCAAATCCCGTCGTAAGTCGGGGACTACAAGTATTTTCTTAAAGATGATTTATTAGACAAAAAAATTCAAACACTGGAGGCGGGGCCAAGATGGCTGACTAGGTAGAAGATACCTCGGATCCCTCTTGCAACAAAGATTCAGAAAAACAAGTGAATCAATCACATACATGACAATCTACGAACCCTGACCATCAAACACAGATATAAAGAGTTGACCTCAGTGAGATAGACTGAGAACGAGCAACCACGGGGAAGCACCAACTGTTTTCGGAGCCTGGAGCCAGCGTCCCAGTCAGGAAACCTTGGCGCCGGGCTTTGGGCTGGGCGCAGGGGAGCTGAGCACGGCATCCTGAGAGGGTGCAAACACGGGACGCAGCCCTAGCCCCCAGAAGTGACCTCGGGGGAAGCCCAGCCAGAGCACGCAGGCAGCGCAGCAATGTGGCTGACAGGAGGACAAGTCACCAGGAGGCAGCGACTGGTTTTGGAGCCAGGAGTACAGTGTCCCAGCCGGAGAACCTTGGCACTGCGCTTTGGACTGGCAGCAGAGCAACTGACCACGGCTTCTGAGACAGAGCAAGCACCGAACGCAGGCCTGACCCTCGGGGGCAATCTCTATCCAGCCAGGGCACACAGTCGCCGCCCCCCTCGGGAATCTCAGATAAAAGAGTCATCCCAAGCAAGATAAGTAACTTTGTCTATATTCCGGGGTGCTACCCTCTCCTTTTTATCTGAACCCTCCCCTCGCCTTCCCAGGCGGCTTCATTAACATTGGAATTTCCTGAGCCAGAGAGAGAAGTGCGCTGCGGCTTTTCTTTCCTTTTTTTTTTTTTTAATCTTTTCCTAACACATTCTCCTGGCCTGAGAGAAGCAGCTACAAAAAACCCAGGGACCAAAAATCCTTCCCTAATTGGACTAGAAACACAGAACCAGCTCCAGCCAAACATACGTGATCCACAGTCTTGGGCTTTCATCCCGACAGGGAACAAGGTGGCTATTATAATGCAAAGGCATTTCTGATAGGGATCTGACTATAATTGTTTTAGCGGATTACTGGAAAGCCAAGTTTCCCAGGTCTGATATCTCTGCCTATTCAGCACAGCCCTCACTGATCCACAACACGAAACTGAGGGCTGAAGCTCCCCCCAGACCACCTAGCCTCCTGCCTTAGGGGTCTAAGGAGGGTGACACCTACCAACCTGTAGAGGTACTTACATTGGGGGCCTAAGGTACAGCTGCAGCGCTCACCCACCAAAGTGCTTTAGGAATAAAGACACACCTACCTCACTGGCACTTGGGAGAAGCCTGTCAGCATCCTGCCTCGCCCCCCCCCCCGCCCCAGAGTATGAACCCCTGCTGCTACTAGAATCTGGTGCACACAACTATCACCACTACTTCTCTAGGTGGACAGGTGACAGTCTGCACCACACACTTGATGACCCAAAATCAGATTCTACTCAAGAATAGTGAATGGACTTTTAGGCTTATATATCTGGTAACAGCCCAAATCAGCTGGTAAAAGGACATAAGTGAGTCAAGGGCTACAACAATCAAGACAGCGCAATCTAGTAGCCCATATATGTATATTGCCAGAAAACTAAACAATATAAGACTCAGTGAGCAAATATAGAATAAATCACTACAATATCTTAGAGATGGCTCAGAGACAGCAGTCTATATCAAACCACATAAAGAAGCAGACCATGATTGCTTCAACAACTCCCCAAATTAAAGAATCAAAATCTTTCCCAAACGAAGATACAATCCTGGAAGTGCCAGATGCAGAATATAAAAAACTAATTTACAGAACGCTTCAAGACATCAGGGATGACCTCAGAAATGGAATAAGGCAATCTACAGAAAAAGCCAAGGAACACACTGATAAAGCAGTTGAAGAACTCAAAAAGATTATTCAAGAACATCGTGAAAAAATTAATAAGCTGCAAGAATCCATAGAGAGACAGCATTCAGAAATCCAAAAGATTAACAATAAAATTACAGAATTAGACAATGCAATAGGAAGTCAGAGGAGCAGACTCAAGCAATTGGAATACAGCGTAGGAGATCTGGAGTACAAGGGAATTGACAAAAATATAGCTGAAAAAAATCAGACAAAAGAATTAAAAAAAACGAAGAAACCCTAAGAATCATGTGGGACTCTATCAAGAAGAATAACTTGTGTGATTGGAGTCCCAGAACAGGGGGTGATAACAGAAAATACAGAGAGAATAGTTGAAGATCTGTTGGCAGAAAACATCCCTGACATCATCAAAGACGAAAGGATATCTATCCAAGATGCTCATCAAACCCCATTTAAGATTGATCCAAAAAGAAAATCACCAAGACATATTATCATCAAACTTGCCAAAACCAAAGATAAAGAGAAAATTTTAAAGGCAGCCAGGGATAAAAGAAAGGTCTCCTATAAAGGAGAATCAATAAGAATAAGTTCAGACTACTCAGCAGAAACCATGCGGTCAAGAAGGCAATGGGATGACACATATAGAGCACTGAAGGAGAAAAACTGCCAGCCAAGGATCATATATTCAGCAAAACTCTCTCTCAAATATGAAGGCGAAATTAAAACATTTACACATAAACACAAGCTTAGAGAATTTGCAAAAACCAAACCAAAGCTACAAGAAATACTAAAGGAAATTGTTTGGTCAGAAAACCAATAATATCAGATACCAGCACAACACAAGGTCACAGAACAGAACATCCTGATATCAACTCAAATAGGGAAATCACAAAAACAAATTAAGATGAATTTTAAAAAGAAAAAAACGCTCAAAACAGGGAATCATTGAACTCAATATGTAAAAGATCACAATAATCAAAAAGAGGGACTAAATACAGGTGGTACAGAACTGCCATATGGAAAGCGAAACAAGGCGATATAGGACAATACAAGTTAGGTTTTTACTTAGAAAAATAGGGGTAAATATTAAGGTAACCACAAAGAGGTATAACAACTCCATAACTCAAAATAAAAACCAAGAAAAACATAACAACTCAGCAAACATAAAGTTAAATACTATGAAAATGAGGAACACACAATTTACAAAGAAAAACGTCTCAGCACAAAAAAGTAAGTGGAAAAATGAAATTGTCAACAACACACACAAAAAAGCATCAAAATGACAGCACTAAACACATACTTATCTATAAATACATGGAATGTAAATGGACTAAATGCACCAATAAAGAGACAGAGTCTCAGACTGGTTAACGAAACACGATCCATCTATATGCTGCCTACAAGAGACACACCTTAGACTTAGAGACACAAGCAAACTAAAACTCAAAGGATGGAAAAAAATATATCAAGCAAACAATAAGCAAAAAAGAGCAGGAATAGCAATATTAATTTCTGACAAAATAGACTTTAGACTTAAATCCACCACAAAGGATAAAGAAGGACACTACATAATGATAAAAGGGACAATTGACCAGGAAGATATAACCATATTAAATATTTATGCACCTAATGACAGGGCTGCAAGATACATAAAACAAACTTTAACAGAACTGAAAAGTGAGATAGACACCGCCACAGTTACAGTAGGAGGCTTCAACACACCACTTTCGGAGAAAGACAGGACATCCAGTAAGAAGCTCAATAGAGACATTGAAGACCTAATTGCTACAATCAATCAACTTGACCTCATAGACTTATACAGAACACTCCACCCAACTGCGGCAAAGTATACTTTTTTTTCTAGCACACATGGAACATTCTCTAGAATAGACCACATATTAGGTCATAAAACAAACCTTTGCAGAATCCAAAACATCGAAATATTACAAAGCATCTTCTGTGACCATAAGGCCATAAAAGTGGAAATCAATAACAGAAAAATTAGGGAAAAGAAATCGAATACTTGGAAACTGAACAATACCCTCCTGAAAAAAGACTGGGTTACAGAAGACATTAAGGAGGCAATAAAGATATTCATGGAATGCAATGAGAATGAAAACACTTCCTACCAAAACCTCTGGGACACAGCAAAAGTAGTGCTCAGAGGTCAATTTACATCCATAAATGCACACATACAAAAAGAAGAAAGAGCCAAAATCAGAGAACTGTCCCGACAACTTGAACAAATAGAAAGTGAGCAACAAAAGAATCCATCAGGCACCAGAAGAAAACAAATAATAAAAATTAGAGCTGAACTAACTGAAATAGAGAACAGAAAAACAATTGAAAGAATTAACAAAGCCAAAAGTTGGTTCTTTGAAAAAATTAACAAAATTGATAAATCTTTGGCCAGACTGACTAAAGAAATACAGGAAACAAATGACCCGAATAAGAAACGAGACGGGCCACATCACAACAGACCCAAATGAAATTAAAAGAATCGTATCAGATTATTATGAAAAATTGTACTCTAACAAATTTGCAAACCTAGAAGAAATGGATGAATTCCTAGAAAAACACTACCTACCTAAACTAACACATTCAGAAGTAGAATGACTAAAAAGACCCATAACAAAAAAAGAGATTGAAAAGGTAATCAAAAAACTCCCAACAAAAAAAAGCCCTGGCCCGGATGGCTTCACTGCAGAGTTCTACCAAACTTTCAGAGAACAGTTAACACCACTACTACTAAAGGTATTTCAAAGCATAGAAAATGACGGAATACTACCTAACTCATTCTATGAAGTCACCATATCCCTGATACCAAAACCAGGTAAAGACATTACAAAAAAAGAAAATTACAGACCTATATCCCTCATGAACATAGATGCAAAAATCCTCAACAAAATTCTAGCCAATAGAATTCAACAACATATGAAAAAAATAATCTACCACGACCAAGTGGGATTTCTACCAGGTATGCAAGGCTGGTTTAATATTAGAAAAACTATTAATGTAATCCACCGTATAAATAAAACAAAAGATAAAAACCACATGATCTTATCAATTGATGCACAAAAGGCATTTGACAAAGTCCAACACCCATTCATGATAAAAACTCTCAGCAAAATAGGAATTGAAGGAAAGTTCCTCAACATAATAAAGGGCATCTATGCAAAGCCAACAGCCAACATCACTCTAAATGGAGAGAGCCTGAAAGCATTTCCCTTGAGAACAGGAACCAGAGAAGGATGCCCTTTATCACCGCTCTTATTCAACATTGTGCTAGAGGTCCTAGCCAGAGCAATTAGGCTAGACAAAGAAATAAAGGGCATCTGGATTGGCAAGGAGGAAGTAAAATTATCTCTATTTGCAGATGACATGATCGTATACACAGAAAACCCCAAGGAATCCTCCAGAAATCTACCGAAACTAATAGAACAGTTTGGCAGAGTCTCAGGTTACAAGATAAACATACAAAAATCACTTGGATTCCTCTACATCAACAAAAAGAACATCGAAGAGGAAATCACCAAATCAATACCATTCACAGTAGCCCCCAAGAAGATAAAATACTTAGGAATAAATCTTACCAAAGATGTAAAAGACCTATATAAAGAAAACTACAAAGTACTACTACAAGAAACTAAAAAGAACCTACTTAAGTGGAAAAACACACCTTGCTCATGGATAGGAAGACTTAACATAGTAAAAATGTCTATTCTACCAAAAGCCATCTATACATACAATGCACTTCCGATCCAAATCCCAATGACATTTTTTAATGTGATGGAGAAACAAATCACCAACTTCATATGGAAGGGAAAGAAGCCCCGGATAAGCAAAGCATTACTGAAAAAGAAGAAGAAAGTGGGAGGCCTCACTCTACCTGATTTTAGACCTTATTATACAGCCACAGTAGTCAAAACAGCCTGGTACTGGTACAACAACAGGCGCATAGACCAATGGAACAGAACTGAGAACCCAGATATAAATCCATCCATATATGAGCAGCTGATATTTGACAAAGGACCAGTGTCAGTTAATTGGGGAAAAGATAGTCTTTTTAACAAATGGTGCTGGCATAACTGGATATCCATTTGCAAAAAAGTGAAACAGGACCCATACCTCACACCATGCACAAAAACTAACTCCAAGTGGATCAAAGACCTAAACATAAAGACTAAAACGATAAAGATCATGGAAGAAAAAACAGGGACAACGTTAGGAGCCCTAATACAAGGCATAAACAGAATACAAAACATTACCAAAAATGACGAAGAGAAACCAGATAACTGGGAGCTCCTAAAAATCAAACACCTATGCTCATCTAAAGACTTCACCAAAAGAGTAAAAAGACCACCTACAGATTGGGAAAAAATTTTCAGCTATGACATCTCCGACCAGCGCCTGATCTCTAAAATCTACATGATTCTGTCAAAACTCAACCACAAAAAGACAAACAACCCAATCAAGAAGTGGGCAAAGGATATGAACACGCGCTTCACTAAAGAAGATATTCAGGCAGCTAACAGATACATGAGAAAACGTTCTCGATCATTAGCCATTAGAGAAATGCAAATTAAAACTACGATGAGATTCCATCTCACGCCAACAAGGCTGGCATTAATCCAAAAAACACAAAATAATAAATTTTGGAGAGGCTGCGGAGAGACTGGAACTCTTATTCACTGCTGCTGGGAATGTAAAATGGTACAACCACTTTGGAAATCTATCTGGTGTTTTCTTAAAAAGTTAGAAATAGAACTACCATACAACCCAGTAATCCCACTCCTCGGAATACACCCTAGAGAAATAAGAGCCTTTTCACGAACAGATATATGCACACCCGTGTTTATTGCAGCTCTGTTTACAATAGCAAAAAGCTGGATGCAACCAAGGTGTTCATCAACGGATGAATGGTTAACTAAATTGTGGTATATTCACACAATGGAATACTACGTATTGATAAAGAACAGTGACGAATCTGTGAAACATTTCATAACATGGAGGAACCTGGAAGGCATTATGCTGACTGAAATTAGTCAGAGGCAAAAGGACAAATATTGTATAAGACCACTATTATAAGATCTTAAGAAACAGTATAAACTGAGAACACATACTTTTGTGGTTACGGGGGGGGGGAGGGAGGGAGGGAGGGTGGGAGAGGGTTATTTACTGATTAGTTAGTAGATAAGAACTACTTTAAGTGAAGGGAAGAACAATACTCAATACACGGAAGGTCAGCTCAACTGGACTGGACCAAATGCAAAGAAGTTTCCGGGATAAACTGAACGCTTCCAAGGTCAGCGGAGCAAGGGCTGGGGTTTGGGGACTATGGCTTAAGGGGACTTCTAAGTCAATTGGCAAAATAATTCTATTATGAAAACATTCTTCATCCCACTTTGAAATGTGGCGTCTGGGGTCTTAAGTGCTAACAAGTGGCCATCTAAGATGCATCAATTGGTCTCAACCCACCTGGATCAAAGGAGAATGAAGAATACCAAGGTCACACGATAACTATGAGCCCAAGAGACAGAAAGGGTCCCATGAACCAGAGACTTAAATCGTCTTGAGACCAGAAGAACTAGATGGTGCCCTGCCACAACCTATGACTGCCCTGACAGGGAGCATAACAGAGAACCCCTGAGGGAGCAGGAGATCAGTGGGATGCAGACCACAAAT
Organism: Loxodonta africana; assembly: GCF_030014295.1. Taxonomy (NCBI): domain Eukaryota; kingdom Metazoa; phylum Chordata; class Mammalia; order Proboscidea; family Elephantidae; genus Loxodonta; species Loxodonta africana. Next base: position 18,512,106 of record NC_087364.1, read on the forward strand.
TTTCATAAAAAGACCAGACTTAACGGTCTGACTGAGACTAGAGGAGTCCTGGCAGTCATGGTCCCCAAACCTTCTGTTGGCCCAGGACAGGAACCATTCCCGAAGACAACTCATCAGACATGGAAGGGACTGGATAATGGGTTGGAGAGAGATGCCGATGAAGAGTAAGCTACTTGTATCAGGTGGACACCTCAGATTGTGTTGGCATCTCCTGTCTGGAGGGGAGATGGGAGGGTAGAGAGGGTTAGAAACTGGCAAAATTGTCACGAAAGGAGAGACCGGAAGGAGGGAGCGGGCTGACTCATTAGGGGGAGAGTAAGTGGGAGTATGGAGTAAGGTGTATATAAGCTTATATGTGACAGACTGACTTGATTTGTAAACGTTCACTTAAAGCTCAATAAAAATTATTTAAAAAAAAATTCAAACACTGAAAAGGTAGTTGACAAACTCTGTTCATTAAAGAGTGGATTTAGAATGTACAATCAGTACAAAAATTCAGCCTAAAACTAAGTTTACTTTTTAAAAAGAACTGAGAGAAACAAACAGGAGTTAGTAAAATGGGCTGATCACGTGGTTCTACATCATCCATGACTGAGTTTATGTGATTAAAACGTGAAGGAGAATTTACTTAATTAAAATAAAGTACAAGTTGTCTTATTTGATTAGCTCTCTCCTTGACACTCAGGGGCCCCGTAACTAAGTGCCTGGTGCTGGCTCTTACAACAACACGGCTGTCATTTTAATGGAAAGATGCTTCAGTAAATTCAGCAAATTTCTGTCCATCACCCAACGTTAATCCATGTCAATCTCATTTAATAACCAGAAAAACCATTATGAATTTGTCAGCACTTTAATTTCCCTAAATGATTTTAATTGGTTTTTTATTATTCTATTACTCATTTGGTCTTAACATTACCTTCTCTTAATAACAAAGTACAACATAATTAACCATCATAAATGTACTCGCTTTTTAAGGCCATGCATTTTAAAGACAGATTAGATAGGGCTTTGTGTCTTCAGTAGCTTGTCTCCAATTTGGCTGTTATGAAGAGCATAATAAAGAGAAGCTGAGGAGAATTCTCACTCTTCGGAGGAAAGCAGGAAGGAAGGATAATGGAGGTGGTTGAAGACAACAAGCTAAGCAAGGCACTGTTAATTCAGACGGGGCAATGTGGCATCGGAGTCCCTGGGTGGTTCGAACAGTAGGTGCACTCGGCTGCTAACCAAAAGGTTAGCGGTTTGAGTCCACCCAGAGGCACCTCGGAAGAAAGGCCTGGCCATCTACTTCTGAAAAATCAGCCATTAAAAACTGTGGAGCACAGTTGTACTCTGACACACCTGGGGTTGCTCTGAGTCATCAAGCTAAATGTCAGGACACATTATTTTTATTACTTGTCCAGAGTATTCAAGATTCTGGTGATGAAAGCAATGCCACGCTAGTTTTATCTTTAAGTGTTTATTTTAAATGGCAGTCACGACTATACTCTTTCAGTTTCATGATAACTGTAACATCCCACCAGGAGAAACATGAACGGCTATTGTTGTTAACGGAGTTCCCGTGTGCTGCAAACGGTTAACATGCTTAGTTGCTCACTAGAAGGCTGCAGTTCAAGTCTGCCCAGAAGCACCTCAGAAGAAAGGCCTGGCAGTCTATTTTCCATTGTAAACCCAGTGGAGCACAGCTCTACTCTGACACACGTGGGGTTGTCATGAGTCAACCAACTTGACAGAAAATGGTTTTGCCATTGTTAATACAAAAGCTAACATCAAGTACGTGTCTGCTGTGAGCCAGGTATTGTTGTAAAGGCTTTGTGAACATTGTTTCATTTAGTTCTCACAATGCCTCCATATTGGTAGGTGCCAACGGTGAAGAGCTATGGCTGCTAACCAAGAGCTTGGCAGTTCAAATCCACCAGCTGTTCCTTGGAAACCCTATGGGGCAGTTCTACTCTGTCCTATAGGGTTGCTATGAGTCAGAATCGACTTAAAGGCAATGGGTTTATATTTCCCTGGTTTAAATATGAGGAAACTGAGTCCCCAGAGGTGAGTTAGCTTTCTAGGCCCCAAAGTTCATAAACAGTGGAAACAAGACTCGAAGCCATGCAACGGAGTGGGATAAACAGCTCCACGCCAATGTGATAGGTCTTCATAAGAGAAGAGCACGCTCCAACTATGGGGAAATGTAAGCTTCAGGGAGTCACCCAGTTGGCAGTTAGGATTTTGAAAACATCGTACCAGGTATTTAGTATTTGTTGTTGTTGGGCACTGTCAAGTCAATTCCAATTTCGTGTGTTACAGAGGAGAACTGTCCCACAGGGTTTTCTGGACTGTAATTTTTACGGAAGCAGAATGCCAGGTCTTTTTTCCCGGGAAGCCATTAGGGGGTTTTGAGCTGTCAGCCTTCCAGTTAGCAGCCAAGCACTTAATCATTGCACCACCAGGGCTCCTGAAAACCAAACCAAACCACTGCCGTCCAGTTGATTCCAACTCACAGAAACCCTAAAGGTCAGTGCAGAACTACCCATAAGCTTTCCAAGGAGCGCCTGGTGGATTTGAACTGCCAACCTTTTGGTTAGCAGCCCTAGCTCTTAACCACTGCACCACTGTGTTTAAAATAGCTTAACAGCAGCTAATGAGTAGTACTTGTTCATGGAGAATGATCATATATTAGTTTTGAAAATATCTGAATGGATTATATGTTAATACATACATACTGGTACCAAAGTCATGTTCATTCATTTAATGAAACGGTAGTCTTAGATAAAACAGAAAATAGAGGAATGTAACCATGAATTTGTCAATTGTTCAATCATTTAACTGCATATAGCCAGGATCAATATGCTACAAATTGTTTCCTTAAGAAACCTTCGTATTTACTGACTTCCACAAAGCCAGGGACCGCCAACGGCTTCGTATGTCTCAATAATTAAGTACAGCATTCCAATTCTGGGTAAAATGCAAAACTGATTTAACATTGCCTTGTTTGATCTAAACCATTCTATGACCCAAAGGCAAACAAGGCTGCTCTCAGCTCACCGTCTTTTCAGCAGTAGAAAAAGGATCCGAGGCAAGGAGCAGGAGAGAAATCCTTTCCTTTCCAATTCAGCACAGAACGGAATCCATCTCACTAATGGAACAAATCTTGCCACGAAGACAAATGTAATGCTGGTTTATCTCTTCCAGCAGAAGGCAACGTATGCGCCCTCGTTTAAAGGAAAAAGGACCATCAGGTAGCAATCTCATCAGCTTCTCTACTAATTCCCACTCATCTTAAAGAGATTGTCACACTTTTCCCATTCCTTTTCAGTGCTAGAGGGCAGGAAGTGGAGTCCCTGCATGGCGCCAACAGTTAAACACTCAACTACTAGCCAAAAGGTCGGCAGTTTGAACCCTCTGAGAGGCACCTTGGAAGACAAGCCTGGTGATTTGCTTTCTTGAAAACCCTGAGAAACCATTTTAATCTTCCTGGAATCAGATTCCTGGCTTTCGATGAAGTTGGGGTAACCCATCCAGGGTATTGCTCAGAGGTGTCCTTTTGAACCTTGAGCCTTGAAAAAACTGGTTCCTAAAAGCCATCTTTCAGTCAAACAATGGTCTTGTTGTGGTTGTTAGGTGGCGTCCAGTCAGTTTCAATTGTTCCAATTCATAGATTCATAGTGACCCCATAGGACAGAGTGAAACTGCCCACAGGGTTTCTAAAGAGCTGCTAGTGGATTTGAACTGCCGAGGTTTTGGTTAGCAGCCAAGCTCCTAACCACTACACCACGAGGGGTACCAAACAATGGTCTAGATAAACTAATAAGACCATTTTGCCTTGGTATTGCGCTCTTTTGAAGAATTCAGTCAGTTTTGGAAAACAGGCTTCTAGGGTCAGACTGGGAGCCGTGCTTAGGGTAAATCAGTAATTATTTTCATTGCTCTTCAAGACAATGCTGTGTGAAAATCCTTCCTGACCACAAATCTGTTTATCAGTTCTTGTCACCGGGGAGTATATGGGACCGTGGGCGGGAAACACCCTCCTTCCCAGGTGTGCCAAGAATATTCTCCCCCAGGAGAAACAGGAGGGGCAGCGGGGGCTAACGGCTCCAGCGAAGGGATTCCCACCGTAACAGATGACTGGGAAGCTTCTCTGTCCCTGCAGGCCTCAAACTACTCTCCCCATCTAGAGGTGCCAGAGGGCCAGCCAGCACAGGCGGGAGGGACCCCCCACAGCAAGTACCCCGTCAGGGAAGTGCTCCACATTCTCATGCCGTTGTTGCCGTCTGACTCATAGTGACCCCATGCGACAGAGCAGAACTACCCCGTAGGGTTGTCTTTACGGGAGCAAATCACGAGGTCTTTCTCCTGCAGAACGACTGGATGAGTTCAAACTGCCGGCCACTCAGTTAGCAGCTGAGAGCTTAACTATTGCGCCACCAGGGTTCCTTCTACATCCCCGTAGGCAGGGGAAATCCTGCCACAACAAGTGCTTCACCAGGGAAGCCTCTTTGTCCCAGCAGGCTTTAAGACTGCGCATTCAAAAAAAGAATCCATAACTTTTTATCAATTTATGGACAAGAAACACTGGGAAGCTAGGCAGCACCAGTCAGGGAATCCCAACACCACAAGCATCCTGGCATAGGGAGTCCCTTATTTTCATGGGCCAGAGACACCCTTACCCCACCTCGAGGACCAGGTGGCCTGGCTGCTTCCCAACCCCTCAGGCGGCACCAGCAGCAACCAGCGGAAGTACCAGTGGTACTAGGTAAATCCAAGAAATCCAAAGACCACCAGGCGGGCTCCGAAAACCAAACAGTCATTGGAACAAGCAACAGAAGACAAAACAGATAAACTGGACTTCATCGAAAACTTTTGTGCATCAAAGGCCTATGTCAACAATGTAGAGACAACCTACAGAATGGGAAGAAATATTTGGGAACCTTGTATCTTATAAAAGTTCAATACCCAGAATATATAAAGAACTCCCACAACTTAACAACCAAAACTAAGCAACTCAATTAAAAAGTGGGTAAAGGAAATGAATAGACCTTTCTCCGAAGAAGAAATACAAATGTCCAATGAGCACGTGAAGATGTTTAACACCATTATTCGCTGTTGTTGCTAGTCGCCGTCGAGTCAATTCAAACTCATGGCAACCCCATGTGAGCAAAGTAGAACTGTGCTTCATAGGGTTTTCAAGGGTGTGACCTTTCAGAATCAGATCACCGGGCCTGTCTTCTCAGGTGCCCCAGGTGAGTTCAAATCGCCAGTCTTTCAGCTATTAGTCAAGTGCTTAACATATTGTGCCACCAGGACTCCTGGTAGATACACACTATCTATTAATAGTCTTTTACCTTAAAAAAAGAAAATAACTCTTTGTCTGAATTAATATCTGGGAGTTACATGACTTCACTTTTAAGATGTTAGTTGCCATTGAGTTAGCTCTGACTAATGGCGACCTTATGTGTAACAGAATAAAACACTGCCCAGTCCTGCACCATTTTCATGATTGTTGACATATGTGAGTCCATTGTTGCAACCACTGTATACTTTGAGTGCCTTCCAGTGTTGGGAGCTCGTCTTCCAGCACTGTATCAGACAACGCTCTGTTGTGATCCACAGGATTTTTCTTAGCTGGTTTTCAGAAGTAAGTCATCAACCCTTTCTTCCTAGTCTTAGTCTGGAAGCTCTGCTGCAACCTGTCCACCATGGGTGACCTTGCTGGTATTTGAAATACTGGTGGCATAGCTTCCAGCATCATAGCAACACGCAAGCCACCACAATACGACAAACTCACAGGCAGGTGTGAAAATTTAAGATATCCATCCGTAATTTTCTTTTCATTACAAAATTCCTCAAAATATCTTTCTATATCCTGAAAATCCAACAGAAGTACAACTCATTATTGCACAAATTAGAAAATAACAAGTCAAATAAAACCCACGAGTGACTGCCACTATATCAGCTAAATACAATCAAAGGTTGATATGATATGTTCTCTGCATTTGGGGCTGCTGCCTCTGAGACCCCTGAAATCAAGTTCTAGGGGAGTCCCACTGAATTTCAGAGTGGGGAATTATGAGGACATAGCTAGGTCCATCTCTATGAATATACATAGATAGATAGGTATATCTATATATATGGATGTGGAAGGGGAGCTTGCATGAGACTGGTCTCTGGGGGGCTGTAAAAGGACGATTTTTAGGAGTCCTGGTGATGCAATGATTAAGTGCTTGGCTGATAACCAAAAGGTTGGTGGTTCGAACCCACCTGCCACTCACTCTGTGGGAGAAAGATGTGGCAGTCTGCTTCCATAAAGATTACACCCTTGGAAACCCTGTGGGGCAGTTCTATTCTGTCCTATGGGGTCTCTGAGAGTCAGAATCGAGTTGATGGCAATGGGCTTGGTTATTTTTCATTTTGAAACAGACAAATACCACTCAGCTACAAAAATACTTTCATACTTCTATTAAATCTTCGCTCTGTTTTAAACTGTTTGGTCTTAGGTACTTCCTTTATTGTTACAGAGTTAGCTCCCAAAAATGACACTAATCATAAATGAACCAATCTGTGAATCTTACCGTACACTCAAGAACTTCTGGATTTAAACATCAAGCTAGCTAAATACCCAAGGGACTCTAAGCTTCTATACTTAGAGAATACAGCATCCTAGGCTCCAAACCTTTTAACAATTCTTAAGTTGTGGAGGCTTGTGTGTTGCTGTGATGCTGGAAGCTATGCCACCGGGATTCAAACACCAACAGGGTCACCCATGTGCACAGGTTTCAGCAGAGCTTCCAGACTAAGACAGACTAGGAAGAACGGCCTGGCGATCTACTTCCAAAAATTAGCCAAAGAATATGCTATGGATCACAACGTAATCTGTCCGATATAGCACTGGAAGAGGGCACTCGGAATACACGGAGGCTGCAACGATGGACTTGAGCATACCAATGACCATGAAGATGGCACAGGACTGGACAACGTTTTGTCCTCTTCTACATGGTGTCACCATGAGACAACTCGACAGCAGCTAACAACAACAACAAAGCAAAGTATGCCTTCGCCTTTACTATAATTTGTCACACAAACAGATCCCAGTTTTGACCTCAGCTGGTCTCCATCAGACATTACATGCTAAAAATGTATTACTTAACGTAGCCCAGTCGAGGCATGGAGCAGCATTTCTACATAACAGATGCGTGACCGTGAACCCTCAATTTCACACTTATGACGGTGGTGAAAAAGTCACGAAAAGGGAAGTAGAACAGTGAGGAGTGGCCCAACGATACAAACCTAGACGCACTCAACAGCAAATCCCCTCCATGTGCCTTTTACCCATCACGAAAGAACAAAGTGTAGCTTACACCTGAAAGTGCAAAATTCCCAGTCTTCAGCGAAGAAAAAATGATGCTCTATGTGGATCCTAGCTGTACAGTATATTTCTCTTGGAGTCATAAAAATTATCTACCAATCTGCACATGGCAGAAGCTGAGCCTCACAACTCAGGGATGGAAATAGTTACAATCATGTTCTATTCATATGGTAAGTTTGTTTAACCTGTCTTCTCCCTTAGCCAGCTGTAGCTGAAGAAATCGTTTGAGAGGTACTGTCAATACTCTGGAAACCGTGGTGGCATAGTGGTTAAGAGTTCAGCTGCAAACTAAAAAGTCGGCAGTTTAAATGCATCAGTTTGAATCCATCCATCCTTGGAAAACCTGTGGGGCAGTTCCGCTCTGTCCAATAGGGTCACTATGAGTTGGAATCGACTTGATGGCAGTGGATTTGGTTTGGTCTTTGGTCAATACTCCGGAAACCCTGGTAGTGAAGTGGTTAAGTGCTACGGCTGCTAACCAAAAGGTCAGCAGTTTGAATCCATCAGGTGCTCCTTGGAAACTCTATGGGGCTGTTCTACTCTGTCCTATAGGACCACTATGAGTCGGAACCTACTTGACAGCAGTGGGTTTGGTTTTGGTTTTGGTTTGGTCAGTATTCAGGAGTCCTGATGGCACAGGGGTTAGGCGCTCAGGCTGCTAACCAACGGTTGGCAGTTCGAATCCACCAGCCAGTCCTTGGAAACCCTATAGGGCAGTTCTACTCTGTCCTGTAGGGCTGCTATGAGTCAGTCAACTCAACAGCAACAGGTTTGGTTTTGGGTTTTTTGGTCAATACTCAGAGTCACTCTCTGACGTCTCTGAAACCTAAATTCCTCCAGGGATCCAGCAAAGCCACGGCATCTGGGAAGCACCGTGCTTCATCGAGCACTTCTGTCCCTCTACTGCAGAAAGAGGCTTCAGAATTACTCACTATCCAACCTTAGAAAAATTACCAGGCGTACCAAAGCTAACAGAAATGTACATATTGAAGCCACAATTCTGACCATTTCTAGCCGCTCTGAGACTCTTGTAAACACAGATTAGATTGTTTCCTTAAGGAGCTCTGGTGGCAAAATGGTTAAGCGCTCGGCTGCTCACCAAAAGGTTGGAGGTTCGAACCCACCACCCACTCCATGAGAAAGAGACCTGGCAATCTGCTTCCAGAGATTTTAGCCAAGAAAACCCTATGAGGCAGTTCTACACTGTCACACGGGGTTGCTAAGAGTTGGAATCGACTCAACAGCACCTAACAACAACAACAGCATTGTTGCCTTGGTCATTTCCAATCTGTGTCTGCCTTGTGCCATTTTCTACATTAAACTGAGCAGAGAAGGAATCCAGAAAAGCCACCTCAATGAACCATATGGCCAGGAATAATTTTCTTCTTGCGTCTGTTGGTTCTTTACACTAATACCTCTCACCCAGCTGACTTAATAAAAAGCTTTCAAACTAGTTTTTCTGTCTAGTTAGGACACTTGACTCTGATTACAACTCTGATACATTAACTGCATGCTCAAATATCTTTAGTGGCTCCCCACTGCCTCAAGAATGAAGTGCAAGCTTCTCCCACCTAGGACTTAAGAGCCCTGGTGGCACAATGGTTATGTGCTCGGCTACTAACAGAAAGATAGGTGGTTCAAACCCACCCAGCGGCTCTGCAGGAGAAAAGACCTGGCCATCCGTTTAGCAACCCATGTGAGAGTGCAGAATGGCCCCACAGGGTTTCCTGGGCCATAACCTTTATGTGTTAGTCAGAATTAACTCAATGGCAATGAGTAATGAGAAGTCAGGAGCTGATATTTACAAAGCTCCTTCATTTTATTTTTTAAGATCCCTTTCAGTTCCAGTAGTCTATGAGTCTGCTTTTTTGTATATGAGTGTGAAAGTTTTTTAACAGATAATACCATTGTATGATGCAAATTTCAAAAGTGAAAGAGTATATAGTAAAAATTACTTTCACTGAGCCATTCGGTCTCCTTTCACAGAGGCAAACAAAGGCACCAGCTTTCCAAGATTTCTTTAAATGAATGATTCTGGCTTTTCATGGGAATACCAGCTGTATCTACTTCCCACTTGAAAAGACGCCAACCTCAGGTTGCAAGGTGATAATACTACTTAAAAAACCCAGTGAAGTACCCGCAAAATGTATCCCGTGTGTTCTTGGACAAATCTCTTCTCCTCCCAGCTTCCTTCCACATCAAAGGATGATATTCTACACTCAAGACAGGCTGGGACTCATTCAGGGAGTAAAGATGATACTTTGAAGGGCTGAAAGAGAAGACTCTGGGAGACATGATATCTTTCTTCAGTTATGTAAAGGGCTGAAATGTAGAGGAAGGGTTAGAGTTGGTCTCTGTGATGTCAGAGGGTAAAACGGAACTGAAGGGAGGAAGCTATGAAGCCCCACGTAAGGAGGATCGTTCTAACAGTCCCATTGGCTAAAACGGAGTGGCACCCCTGGTGGCATCAGTCCACGGTAATGTAGGAAAGGGATCCTTGGGTGGTGCAAATGATTAATGCTCTCAGCTAGTAACTGAAAGGTTGGAAGTTTGAGTCTACCCAGAGGCATCTTCGAAGAAAGGCTTGGCAATCTACTTCCAAAAACTTAGTCACTGACAACTCTATGGAGCACAGTTCTACTCTGACACTATGGTGTTGCCATGAGTCAGAATCGACTCAATGTCAACCGGTTATGTAGGAAAGGGTCAAGCACAAAAAAAAGTGTATGACTAGATGACACGATCAACGCTTCTCAAAGTGAGATAGATATCCTGCTAATAGAGTGTAATCTAATGTTGCTATTGTGTGCCTCGAGTCGATTCTAACACATAGCACCCCTATAGGACAGAGTAGAACTGCCCCATAGAGCTTCCTAGGCTGTAATTTTTATGGCAGCAGATTGCCAGGTCTTTTCTCCCAAGCAGCAGCTGGTGGGTTCAAACTGCCGCTCTTCTGGTTAGCAGCTGAGTGCTTAGCCACTGCACCACCAGGGCTCCTTATGCTCAGTTTAGGTGGTATGAAAGTGATTTTTTTTATTTTAATGATTAAACATTTATTTTCATGTTTCTTAGACAAATATGTAACTAATAATTATGCAACACTTTATGAGCACTGACTGTGGGCTGTGCACTGTTGTAGCTGTTTTCTATTCTTTTTTAATTTTTTCATTTGATCCTCACAAAAAACCTAGGAAACAAATATTCTTATTATCCACCTTTTGCACTCGGGGAAACTGAGGCATAGAGACATTGAAGCAAACTTGCTCAAGGTCACTACATCCGTAAGAAGTGGAGCCAGGATTTGAACCCTGGCAGTCCGGCTTCACAGTCCCTGCTATAATATCACCAAACATACACATGACGTTTAAGATGAGACTAAGCCAAAAACACGATGTAATCTAGAGACAAACGGTTTAGTAAATAATAGTACAGGTAGTTTTCAGATACTGCACAAATCATGAATATAGCACTCAGATCACTGACGTTTGAAATATACTTTTCTAAATGTTTTAATAAGGTCACTTCCAACCCATCTGTTATGAGGTGAATTGTGTCCCCAAAAATAGGTGTGGAAGTCCTGGTCATTGTACCTGTGGATGTGATCCTGTTTGGAAATAGAGTTTTCTTTTGTTATGTTAACAAGGTCATACCAGTGCCGGGCAGATCCTAAACCTCCACTTCTGAGTTATAAACAGACCTGAACAGACACAGAGACAGACACACACCAGAAAGACAGGCACATGTGAGAACTGTCTAGAAGCCAAGGAACCAAGGAATGCTCAGGGCTACCAACAGGGAAAGAATCGACATGGCAGAGACTCTGATTTGGACTTAGAGCCTCCAGACCTGCAAGAAAATTAATTTTGTCCTTTAAAGCTATCCACTGTGGTATCTGTGTTACAGTAGTACCAGGAGACCAAGCCACCATCTATCAGGAGTATGACACAACCACCAAGAGCTCACATAACTTAGGTCACTCTGTGGCTGTATAGTAAAAATCATTAGAAGTGAAGTTACGTTACCAAAATAAAGAATGTTCCGGGGACAATACGTACTTCATGGTCTAATAAAAAGCTATTACACCACCTAGAAACTTTCCTGCTACGTCCTCCAGAACACTAGAATACAGTTATGGGAAATATTAGCCAAAGATCCTAATTAAATATCCTTGAGGCACCCCATTCCCCAACCTCACCCGCCCCCGTTACAGTGGACCATCTCTGCCTTCTCTCAATCCAACTCCACTTAAGATGAGGAACACAAAACACACGCAGACACTGCAGAGCTTCAGTGAGGTCAGGCAGGTTCTCTGTTTGCTACTCTTTGGGGAGCTTATCCTTATTGCTGCTGTTGGCTGCTGTCTAGTTGGCCCCTGGCTCATGGCGACTCCACGCACAGTGGAACAAAACACTGCCCGGTTCTGCGCCATCGCCATGATGGGTGGCGGATCAGATCACTGTGATCCACAGGGTTTTCACCGGTTGATTTTCAAAAGTCTATCGCCAGGCCTTTCTTCCTAGCCCACCTTGGTCTGAAAGCTTCATCGAAACCTGTGCAGCCTCGCAGCAACACAAAAGCCTCCGCTGACCAGGTGCGTGGTGGCCACATACGAGGTGCACTGGCCAGGAGTCCAACCCGGGTCTCCCACATGGGAGGTGAGAATTCTACCACAGAACCACCATGGCCCCATCCTTATTGCTGTTTGGTTGTTGTATGCTGTCAAGGTGATTCCAGCTCACAGTGGTGCATGTGAGAGAGCAGGGTTTCCAAGGCTGTAGTCTTTACAGGAGCAGATCTCCAGGTCTTTCCTCCAGAGGAGCGACTAGGTGGGTTTGAACCACCTACCTTGCGGTCAGCAGCTGAGTGCTTTAACCATTGCGCCCCCAGGGCTTGCATCCTTATTGCTACTAGTGGTTTACTCTGGGTACATTTACAATCACAAAATTAGAGCATCTCAGAGATTAATGTTTTTCCCAGTGCACACAGTCACAGCTACCCCTCTCTCCAAAAGGGGAAGAAAAATAAAACCCCTCACATGCTCTTATGCTCTGCAGATCCCAGCGGCAGCATAAAGCACCTTCTATGTTTAAGAAATGTTTGCAATCAGTACATAAACAGAGAAAAAATGTAGGAGCCTTGAAAGAAGACACACCACGCTCAAGGCCTACTCCAGCCTCCGAACCACCTCAGGTAAGAGCGAGACAATAGCGGTAATCACTAGGCAGCTCCCCCAAATCTGTGATGAATTTGCTATAATTAAATTAGAAAGTCAGAAATCCTAAGTGTGGGACCTGCAACCCGGATCCCAGCACAGAAGAGAAGACACCACTATGGAAATAAGCTGAATTATCTGGGGGAGGCAACGCCTGTCTTAATTCAATCACCTTTGCAAGGCAAGTGATCCCTTTAAAGGCCTCCCAATTTGTTTCCCTCGAATGGAATACCCCCAGCAAAAGATCTTTCCTTTCTTTGTCCTGAAACCTGGCACAGAGAATCAGGGGCACACGTGAAGGGCTACACCCCAGGAAAAGCCCTGTGCAGGTGAACAACGAGCCTGTCAGTACCGTCATCACAAAGAATTAAAAAGAAATTAAAATAAATGGGTTCCAGGAAACACCCTGAGCAAACGCTAATTACTTCTAAGTAGATTCGTGCTGATCTGACTTCACTATCAATTACACTTTTACTTGAGGAGTGAAGGGGCGGGTGGTGTTTGAAGTTGGCGTATAATTTTCTTTCTTTTTCTTTAACGAATCTTTCTAAATAAGGTGGTTTGTCCCTTGCCCTTTGCCTTAGACACTGACAACATAATTCTAAATGTAAGGATGACTGTGGTATCTCAAGGGACCCATTTTCTCTCTTGAAATATCTCCTGTTCTGTGGATTTTACCAGATTTATGTAGGTTCTCCAACCAGAATAACAATCAACAGCATCCCCTGATTAAGACACTGAGGGGAAAATCAGAGAGCTGGGTTTCTTTCATTTGATACAGTAAAACCTATGAAAACTTGAACCTGTGTAAGGCGGAAACCTGTCAGAGAAGGAAAACACAAATATTTCCCACTAATGGAGAGCAACAGAAAAGTGGTAAGACCATACATACCCTGCCAAAGGTGGAAAACCTGTGAGACCCAGAAAAACAAGGCAATCCTGTCACGTTCCGGCTCTCACAGGTTTCACTATATATCCTCTATCTGCACTACACATGACTCCACTTCCTCTCCACCTTGAGTCCTACTTAAAGCATCACCATCGCTATTTTTATTCTGCTCATATTGGTAACACTCTGAAGGAGTCCTAGAGACACAGCGGTTAAAGCACTTGGCTGTCAACCAAAGGTCTGCAGTTCAAATCCACTAGCGGCTCAGCGGAAGATGTCGCAGTCTGTTCCCGTAAAGACTTCAGCCTTGGAAACGCTATGGGGCAGTTCTACTGTGTCCTATAGGGTTGCTACGAGTCAGAATCAACTCGACAGCAATGAGTAGTAACACTCTGAGTCCCAAATATCATGCAAGGCACCAGGGATATAAGCTCCAAGAAATCAATTAAGAACACAGACAAATAAACAACAGTCGATAATACAAAGCAATCGTGTTGACAGAGGAATGGACAGCGTTTTATAGGGCCACAGGATTAATCAGTGCTGCCGGGAAAGCCAGGGAAGGAGAAGCAGACGCAGGCCGGGGAAGGCTTTAGAAAGCAAGCAGTATTTGAGCTGTGTTTTGACAAGCAGGAGAGAGTAGCAAAGGTTCTGGGCAGGGAGAAAAGCATGAAGAAAACCAGATGGCAAAGTGAGAAGACACAGTAAAACCTGTGACGCCAGAACCTGTGTAAGGCAGAAACCTGTCAGAGAGGGAAAACTCAAATGTTTTTCACTAAAACGAATGACAGAAAAGTGGTAAGACTCCACCCTGTCAGAGGTAGAAAACTTGTGGACGTGGAAAAACAAGGCAGAACCACTGAGTTCCAGCTCTCACAGGTTTCACTGTACATGCTAAATTTATCATCTATCACCCACCTGTCAGTTTGTCAGACTGTGGTGGCTTGCATGTTGTTGTCATGCCAGAAGCAATGCCACCAGTATGTCAAATACCAGCGGGGTCACCCATGGTGGACAGGTGTCAGCAGAGCCTCCAGTGAAAACTCTCTGGATCACAACTGAACATCGTCTGATATAGTGCTGGAAGATGAGCCCCCTAGGTTGGAAGGCACTTAAAACACACAGTGGCTGCAACAGCAGACCCAAGCATACCAACGATGGTGAAGATGGTCCACGACTCAGTAATGTTCCACTTTGTTAAACATGGGTCGCCATGAGTCAGAGCCGACCCAACGGCAACAACAAGTCTGCCACGCCTTTAGGACATTCAGGTGGTGACTGCTGCTAAGGAAGTCCGGATGTCATGAGAGAGGTGGAAGGCGGAAGTAACAGCCCAGATGATCGCTGAGGCCAAAGGAAGAGCTCAGAGGGTGGTACGAGAGGAGAAAGCGGTCCCAGGGCAGACCTCGGGACCCTCGCCTTACCACTCTGCAGCCGCACCACCCTCTGCTCTCTTTCTTGGATGCATGAAGCTCATTCCCATCACTGGGCCTCTGCTCACGCACCCTCTGTCTGGAATGTTCGTCCCTTTACCTGCTGCTCACACTTACTCAGGTCTCAGACCTCAGGTTAAAAGTCCCTCCCTCAGGGGCCTTTCCCAGAACCCCTTTCCTCAGAGCTCTGTAGTTCTCCCTTTATTCTTTATCATGATGACAATGGGCTTGGTTTTGTTTCTGTGAAATCGTCTATTTAATGTATTTCCCCCACGAGACCCTGCCTGTTTTGTTCATGCTTCGCCTTCCATGCCCAGCATAAGGCCTACCATAAAACAAACCCTCCATAAAAATTTACTGAGTGAATGAGGAAGGAACTACGGTCAGAGAGACTGGAAGTGAAATAGGGGTTAGTGGTGTCCAGGGCCAAAAGCGGGGAGTGTGTCAAGAAGGAACCAGTTGCCGTCGAGTTGATTCTGACTCATGGCGACCCCATGCGTGTCAGAGCAGAACTGTGCTCCCTTGGGTTTCCAATGGCTGGTTTTTCAGAAGCAGATCTCCAGCCCTTTTTGCCGAGGCACCTCTGCGTGAACTCAGACCTCCAGCCTTTCTGTTAGCAGCCACGTGCATTAACTGTTCGCACTATCCAGTTACTTCACATCAGGAACGGGGTAGTCAACAATCTTGAGGTTACCCACAGAATAAGACAATTAAAACAGAGAGGACTACTTCTAAGAAATCTAATGGGAATGATTTAAACTTCTTAAGGCATTATTTCAATCCGGTCAATTACGTGAATCAAACTCTTTAACAATGGCTTATCTATAAAATGACGGCTAGACTCCTTAATCACCATCCAGGCCTTCCTCAGCTGGAGCATATAAAAAAAAAATTTTTTTATACCCAGCCTTAAATCCCACTAAGGAGCCCTGGTAGTGAACTGGTCAAGCGCTCGGCTGCTAACTGAAAGGTTTGCAGTTTGAACCCAACCAGTGGCATCATGGAAAAATGTCCTGGCGAGCTGCTCCAATAAAGATTACAGCCAAGAAAATCCTATGGGGCAGTTCTACTCTGTCACTGCGAGTCAAAAATCGACTCTTGGCACCTAACAACAACAAACCCCCCACTGATCTCTAACTCAAACCCTCATGCTGGCCAACATGACTTATTCCCTGTCTGCTGGACAATAAGGAGGCCTGGTGGCATGGTGGTTAAGCACTCAGCTGCGAACAGAAAGATCGTTGGTTCAAACACACCCAGCAGCTCCACGGGAGAAAAACCTGGTCATCTGCTCCCATGAAGATTACAGCCTAAGAAACCCTTTGAGGCAGTCCTTATCAACTTGAGTGCAACAGGTTTGGTTTGGTTTGGTCCCATAAATCATCTGGGGGAGGGTCCCTTTTCACCAGAGTTATTTTTTTAAGCCACAAAGCTCAATGTCAGAAAGTACTCTGGGCCATTTTTAGGCTAAAGGTCACCAAAAAGTAGGTTTGGTCCCCATATGCATGAATTAAATCTTGTTCTATCAGAGCAACAAAGCATGGAGCCTAATCCACCAGCCCCTACTCACATGGTCAAGGGCAGACCTTGCACCCTAACCAGAGAAAACACATAATGCCACGCCCCACACGCAGGACAGGTAGGTCAGCGGCTTCGTTTTCAAATGCAAAAGGAGATATTATTGGGTCATGATGAAACAGAGAAGCTAGCACATCTAAGGCCTGTGTGCCTAGAGGATGACAAGCACCAGGGTAGAAATCATCCAAGTAAACTGTAATCTGGATGCTAAATTTACTTAAATGGACCCACAATGGCCCTAGCAATGTAAGAATTTAATTACAGTTAATGACATCAAGAGGAGTCCCTGGGTGGTACAAACCGTTAACACACTTGCTGCTAATCAAAAGGTTGGTGATTCAAGTTCACCACCCAGAGACACCTCAGAAGAAAGGCCTGGCAATCTACTTCCAAAAAATCAGCCATTGAAAACCCTATAGAGCACAGTTCTACTCTGAGAGACAGCAGGGGACCATGAGTCAGGGGCAACTTACGGCGACTGATTTTTTTAATGACATCAAGAAATAAAATATACACATACCCACACCACCACAGATTAGTGGGACAACTTCTGAGAATCTTTTTAAGTATTCATTTGCCAAAGCAACATCACCACTACACTGGTTACAGGATTTATAGTAATCTCACACTAAAGTCACTTCTTTCAACTGAACGAGTGTCAGCTAGGAATGTGAGATTTTATGATTCCCACCATATGCCATCACTGTAAGATGACATTCTCTGTTACGCTTCCACTGGCTTACAAGTTATAAATAATGGATCAGATCTGCTTCCTTAGCTGTAGTAAGGAAGGAGCCCCCAGACTGGGATATGCTAGCAAAACTGCCTAACGATATATCTACCCAGTTGTTTTTGTTATAAATTATTTTTAGTAATTCTTTTAATTGTGAACTAGAGTCAGGCTATTTAAATAAGTTTTTCTTAAATGACAGTTACAAGTAAGATATTAATAAGCAATGTATAAATGTTAATCTCCCTGGGACACAAAAGAAATTACAGAATTTGAGAAATGAAACCAGAAGATAAAAAAAAAAAGGAAATTAATGTCATAAATACTGATTGACAACCTAGGATGTAGCTGGCATTGTTCGAGGTCTGGGGACACAACGGGGAGTGTAGGGGACATTGTTAGTTGTCCACTCAGCATGCATTCCGTCCTTGCTAATAAAACCCTGATTCTGCTCACGTATTCCCCTCTGCTCCAATGCATCTCACTTGCCTCAGGAAAGGTTGGTCCCATTTCCAGCTCCATGGGTGGGCCTGACTGGTTTGAGGATAATTCCGTTCCTCTCTGGCTTCCAAGCCCTGGTGGTGCAGTGGTTAAAGCACACAGCTGTTAACAGAAAGGTGGGCAGTCTGCTTCCAAAAAAACTACAGCATTAGAAACCCAATGGGGCAGTTCTACTCTGTCCTATAGGGTCGCTAGGAGTCAGAATCGACTCAACGGCAGTGGGTATGATTGGTTTTGGATCTGGGTTCCAGAAGCGGTCTGTGACCAAACCCACGCCAAAGATCTACAAGATTGAGTTTACAAACTTTGTGGAAAAGATCTTCCTTGGTCTTCTGGAACTTTCAGGAAGCAACTCTCTCTCTCTGGACATTAGTGTGTTGAGATGAGGGGTTCGGAACTGCTGCAGACATCTCAAGGATGGCGAGGAGGACAAACCAACCCCAAATTTCTTGCTGTGGAACTGGACTCATAACAACCCTAAGGACAAGTAGAACTGCCCCACTGAGTTTCCAAGGCTGAAATTTTTATGGAAACAGACTGCCACGTTTTTCTCCCATGGAGCGGCTGGTGGGTTCAAACTGCCTGCCTTTAGGTTAGCAGCTGAGTGCTTAATCACTAAGCCACCAGGGCTCCTCAGGACAGGAGACTGTTGTTGTTAGGTGCCACCAAGTCTGTTCCAACTCATAGCAACCCTATGTACAACAAAACAAAACACTGCCCGGTCCTGTGCCATCTTCCAAATCATTGCTATGTTTGAGCCCATTGTTGCAGCCACTGTGTCAATCCATCTCATTGAAGGTCTTCCTTTTTTTTGCTGACTCTCTACTTTACCAAGCATGATGTCCTTCTCCAGGGAAGGTCCCTCCCGATAACATGTCCAAAGTACATGAGACGAAGTCTCGCCATTCTTGCTTCCAAGGAGCATTCTGGCTGTACTTCTTCCAAGACAGACTTGTTTGTTCTTCTGGCAGTTCATGGTATATTCTGTATTCTTCGCCAACACAAAACCATGCTCAGAGTCACATGTCTGCTGTTAGCTCAGCCATTTAAGTAACAGCATCATGGAGTCATAGCGTGCAGGCAGCTGGAGAAATGTGGTCCTTTCTGGCATTCTGTCACTTATCCACGTGTCATCAATTTTTTTAATTAACAAACACTTTCAGCAGATTTTAGAAGGCAAAACAAATCATAAATAAAACAAATTCTAGAATATTACAAGTAGCAAAAGTACAAAATAATCACTTACAAAATAATTGCTCTAAACCTTTTAAGCAAGAATAATCTTTCTTACTGATACATCATTAAAAATCAATGAATAGAAACCAATTTTTTTCATTTGAAGACAGAGTTCTGTCTTCCTGTCTTAATTACCCAGTGCTGCTGTAATAGAAATATTACAAACAGGTGGCTTTAGCAAAATTTCTCTCACAGTGTAGGAGGCCAGAAGTCCGAATTTCGGGTGCCAGCTCTAGGGGAAGGCTTTGTCTCTCTGCTGGCTTTGAAGGAAGGTCCTTGCCTCTTCTGAGCTTCTGCTCCTTGGCAATCTTCGTGTGACTTGGCATCTCTTCCCCATCTCTGCTCTGCTCACTTGTTTAGTTTCTTTTGTATCTCAAAAGAGATTGACTCAAGATACAACCTACACTAATCCTGCCTCGTTAACATAACAAAGACAGCCCATCCCCAGATGGGATTATAACCACAGGCATAAACCAAAGGCCAAAGCCGCCACCGGTGAGTGGATTCTGACTCATAGCGGCCCTATAGGACAGGGTAGAACTGCCCAATAGAGTTTCCAAGGAGCCCCTGGCGGATTCTAGCTGCTGACCTCTTGGTTAGCAGCCGTGGCACTTAACCACGACGCCACCAGCCGTAGGCAGAGAGGTTAGGATTTACAACACATATTTTGGGGGGATACACTTCCTTAACCAAAACAAACAAAAAGCAGTTGCCATTGAGTCCATTCTGATTCATGGGGACCCCATGTGTGTCAGTTAGAGTAAAACTGTGCTCTATAGGGTTTTCAATGATTGATTTTTCAGCAGATCACCAGGCTTTTCTTCTGAGGCACCCCAGGTGGACTCAAACTGCCAATCTTTCAATTAGTAACCAAGCACTTAACTATTTGTGCCACACTAAGACTCTACCTCCCTTACCAAAAAAAAAAAAAAAAAAACCTGTCAAGTCAATTCCAACTCATAGCGACCCTATAGGACAGTGTAGAACTGCTCCGTAGTGTTTCCAAAGAGTGGCTGGAGGATCCAAACTGCCAGCCTTTTGGTTAGCAGCTGAGCTCTTAACCACTTAAAAAACAAAAAAAAAGCAAACCCGTTGCCGTCAAGTCGATTCCAAGTCATAGTGACCCTACAGGACAGGGTAGAGCTGTCCCATAGGGTTTCCAAGGAACGCCTGGTGGATTTGAACTGCTGACATTCTGGTTAGCAGCTGTAGCTCTTAACCACTATGCTACCAGGGTTTCCATTCTTAACCACTCGCTAACCCCAAATTGTGGAAATGGCCATCAACATTCTCTAGTGACATCAGGTGATCAATCACAGAAGTCATCTGGTCATTTTTCCCCCCGGAAGAAGCTAAGTCCCTATCAGTCCAATAATAGATATTTACTTATTCAGTCTTTTTTCCTCCCACAACTAGCACAGACTAAGTTAACCCTTTTAGAAACTAAACACTAGGATGAACCCAGAAAACTCAGCATATAACCTCACTATATATAAGCGTTCTAGAACACACCCAGGATAATACAACAAAACAAAACAAAAAATGAACCCATATCGTCTGAGCTCAGAGCTTCTCTAACACAAGAACAAATCACCTCTACTGCGTTCATTTATGCATTCATTTAATATATTTTTACTGAACCCCTGTTACATGCTAGGTACAATGCTCGGTGCTGGGGATACATCAGGCTCTGCCTGCATAGAACACCGTCGTGAGGAAGAGAAAATAATATAATCTCACAAATAAATGATTACAACTGGGGTAAGAACCTCTATAAAATAATGGTTTGGGAGGAACTACTTCTTTGTTGGTGGGTGTCATCAAGTCGATTCTCACTCATGGTGACCCTATATGACAGAGTAGAACTGCCCCACAAGGTTTCCTAGGCTGTAATCTTTATGGGAGCAGATCACCAGGTCTTTCTCCTGCACAGCCACTGGGTCGGTTCGAACCGCTGACCTTTCAGTTAGCAGCTGAGCACTTAACCATTGTGCCCCTGGGGCTGAATCCACTTAGAATAAAATTCTCAATGAGCCATGCTTCCTGGTATTCATGTCCTTGTTTATTTCCACCCCATACTAAATCAGGGCTGGCTTTGACTGACCAACAGCTCATGGAAATGATGGTATGCGACCTCTGAAGGTAGTTCATAAAACCCAGTACATAAATGGTACTGCAGCTTCTACCTGGGCCTCTTAGATCGCTTTCTCTGGAGGAAGCCAGCCACCATGCCAGTAGGACACTCAAGCAGCCCCCTGGGAAGGAAGACCCACTTGGAGAGGAACTGAAGCTTCAGGCCAACAGCCAACCAAATGAGTGAGCAATAACCAGCCTAATCAGGTCTTTATATGACTGCAGCCTCAGCTGATACATGAGTACAACCTCATGAGAGACCCCAGGTGAGAACTACCTAGCCAAACCCTTCCCTCAATTCCTGACTACAGAAACTGTGAGACATGATAAATGATTTGTGTAATTTTTACTCAGAACTAAATAAATTGAACAATTCATCTTAAAAAGTGGTAAAGAATTATGACAGTAAGTTTAATTAATATTTTATATTTAATATTTTAAGAATTATTTTCTTATGAATTACTTAAGAAAATATTTCTTAAAACTAAAGTGTGACTAAAAGGTTGATTAGCAGGATGGATACTGACAAAACTCTTATTTGCACTTTGAAATTTTATAGTACAATAATAACCCATTGCCATCGAGTCAATTCTGACCCATAGTGACCCTACAGGACAGAGTAGAACTGCCCCATAGGTTTCCAAGGCTGTAATCTTTATGGAAGCAGACTGCCACATCTTTCTCCTGTGGAGCAGAGCAGCTGGTGGGTTCAAACCACTGACCTTTCCATTAGAAGCTGAGCGCTTTACCACTGCACCACCAGAGCCCCTTCATTTTAGCCTAACCAAAAAAAAGAAAAACCAAACCCATTGCCGCGGAGTAAATTCCAACTCATAGTGACCCTATAGGGCAGAGTAGAACTGCCCCATAGGGTTTCCAAGGAGTAGCTGGTAGATTTGAACGGCCAACCTTTTGGTTAGCAGCCGAAGGGATCATAATGGGTTCTTCTGAGGTCCAATAAGCTAATGCATTATGCTATAAATTACTATACACATGGCAATGGGTTTGGATTTTGTTGCTTTTTTTTTTTTTTAAGGCTAAAATGCACATTCAAAATCCTTTAGGTTCTAGGTCAATGTATACAGATCTAAGGTTATTAGCAGTTACCAAGGGCGGGCAAGAGGGATAAGGGACCCACTGCCTAGGAAACACCGAGCTTCCATGAAGGGTGATGAGAAAAGTTGGAAATGGACAGCGGTGATGGTCACACAGCATGGCGAATACAATAAATGTCACTAACCTGCACACACAAATAGTGAAATGGCAAATGCTCTGTTACAAACATATTTACCACAATAAAAAAAAAAAAAAACTCTCTATGTTCTTAATTGGGAAAAAAATGTTCTTTTCTAACATCTATTTCCTTCTCCCTCTTTTTTTTTCTCTAAATCAGTCTTTGTGATCCCTTCAACACCGTCACCAAGAGATAAAGATGAAGGATATGGGCAGAAAGCATTTAGCATTGCTTAGAAGCAGATACTAGAAATTACACAGCTGTTTTATTATTTGTGATGATTTTTCCAGGATTCCCTTCAAAGGGTCTTAACTGTCCCAGAACTTCAAAACCACTGGAGTCTGAGCAAACAACACACATCCTGGAGATAACGGCTGTGCAAAAAAGACTCCCCACGTGCAGTCACTTGCCTGGGCCCTTGCACCACTATTTCAGGAAAAAGCAAAGGTGCTGCGACAGTCAGTCACTGTGACAAATACGAAGCAAGGGACGCAAGTGCCGAAGGCTGCCTAAATCATCATGACAGCTGATGGAATCATACCGCCTAGATTCACAATCTGCTCACAAGAAAAACTCCAAGCTTCCTGCCTGAAACGTTAACTTCCAGTATTCTTCATCTTCAGGAAACCCATGTGCACAGATGAAGTGTTACAACACAATCTAAATACAATTTGAATCTACTAGGAGTCCCTGGGTGGTGCAAACGGTTAATGGACTCAGCTGCTATGTGAAAGATTGGAGGTTTGAATTCACCCAGAGGCACCTAGGAAGAAAGGCCTGGCAATCTACCTCCAAAAAGTCAGCCACTGAAAACTCCCTGGAGCACAGTTCTGCTCTGACACACATGGGGTCGCCAGGAGCTGGGATTGACTCCACAGAAGCTGGTTGGTTTGTGGCTACTAGCACAGAAAGGTGAAGCTTTCCTCCCACTAGATATTTTTTAAGCAACGCAAAGTAATATTTGCCAGAAAAAGATAAGCAGATCAGTGGTGAAACGCTTAAGAAATTCTGAATGACATTTCTCTTTCTCCAGAAGCACCTAGCATGAATGGTGGGTTTAGAACCCTCTCATTTCACATTGTTGGTTAATATAAGGCTCCTCTCTCAATTTTTTTCTTTTATTTGTAAATCTGTAGCGGTGGTGTTATATCAAATCAAATATGAAGGGAGAGAAGGGAAGAAAAGCAAGCTTTGGTTACGAACCTGAACGGGCTCGAGCTATAAGCAAGTTTGGGTTAGTGGTGACAAACACAGAAGTATGTCCTTAATATTAAAGAGCAAAGGTCTTTTAGAATCTAAAACTGTTACCATTCTTGGCCACTCTCTCCCAGGAGACTGGATCGACTCCCTTTCTCTCAGCATTTTCTGCCCTCTGGTGCCTACCACTCCTCATTCAAATACAGTGAGTCTGAATGAAAACTTTTACTCATATTTGCCTGGGCCTGCTGGGATTCAGGAATTATTTACGTAACTCGAATGTTTACTTCAGGTAGCAGGTGTGAGATATTGCATTTTGATTCATTTATGATCCTAATGCTGTCCTTCAAAAAAAGTTATCTGCATTCTCTAATTCATTTTACAATTGTGATCATTCCGCATAATAAATTATTAAAATGTATTTTAAAGAAGGAGGTAGCCACTTTAAAAAGGCAAGCATGGGAGTCACAGGCAGCAGGAAGTCCTTTCTTTCTAGGCGAGAAGCCTAAACGTCTTAGTCACCTAGTGCTGCTATAACAGAAGTACCACAAGTGGATGGCTTTAACAAAGAGAAATTTATTCCTTCACAGTAAAATAGGCTGAAAGTCCAAATTCAGGGTGTCAGCTTCAGAGGAAGGCTTTCTTTCTCTTTCGGCTCTGGAGGAAGGTCCTTCTCATCAATCTTCCCCTGGAACCCTGAGTCCAAAGGACGCGCTCTGCTCCCAGTGCTTCCTTCTTGGTGGTATGAGATCAGCTTGTTTCTCTTTCCTTTTTATCTCTTGAGAGATAAATGGTGGTGCAGGCCTCACTGCAGGGAAACTCCCCTTTATATTGGATCAGGGATGTGACCTGGTAAGGGTATTTCAGTCCCACCCTAATCCTCTTTAACATAAAATCACAGTCACAAAATGGAGGACAAGCATACAATACTCAAAATCATGGCCCAGACAAATTGACACACACATTTTTGGGGGGACATAATTCAATCCATGACACTAACTTTCTAGTTGGCAAACAAAAAGTGAAAGCCTGAGTTAAAGCTAAGAAGCCATGGTGGCACAATGGTTAAGCCCTTGGCTGCTAACCGAAAGACTGGAGGTTCAAACCTACCTGGATGTTCTAAAAGAGAAAGACCTGGAGATCTGCTCCCATAAAGATACAGTCAACGAAACCCTATGGGGCAGTTCTACACTGTCCTATAGTATCGCTATAAGTCAGAATCGATTTGATGACACCCAACAAGTTAGAGTTACTATTACTCAACATGAAAATTATGTATACTCTACTTAAAAACCATTCTTTGTAGTCCTTCTCTAAGTCCTATACAGAGCCGTCTTTAAAAGATGATAATGATATAAAGAGTGCTTACAATAAATGTTAAGCATTTAAAAAAAAATTTTTTTTTTTTTTTTTTACTTAATATCATTTCAAAGTAACTTTTGAAACCTGGCTTCAAACTAAGAATCAGTCATTTGAATGTTTTCATGCAGACTATTTCTAATGCGTAGTTTCCAGACACACAGATTCCCTCGGGATCAATAATAAAAACCATAAAAGGCCTCATGCAAAGAGCCACAAGGCAGCACACAGCTCCTTGTTCCCGTCATGCCCCGGGCTGCACATTTCCACAGCATCTGTGCTCACCAGCTCTGTGAAGTTCAGGGTGAAGAGACTCCATCGTTTCAATCTCAACATAGGGAAAGAAACAAGGCACAAAGCTGAAGGTGTGCTACGGTTAAATTGATAGCTCATAAAAGCTAGTACATAAACAGTCTTGCAGCTTCTACCTTGGCCTCCTGGATTGCCTTCTCTGGAGGAAGCCAGCCACCATGCTGGGAGGACACTCAAGCAGCACCCTGGAAAGACTCACATGGAAAGGAATTGAGGCCTCAGACCAACAGCCAGGCAGTTAATACCGAAGCTCAAAACAATGAGGTAGTGCAGTCAACAGCACCCATAGCAGTGGCCACTGTCTCCTCGCAGAAGCAAAAATCAATGCGCACGCGTGCTTCCAGGCAGACAACAAACACCTTCGGGCTCATTCGCATCAGAGCCACCTACCTGGGGAGGCACTAAAACAGACCCTTCATTAAAAATGAAACACATCATCAATCAATGGACTCCTCCCTCCATGGTTTACACTGATCCTTTTAAAGACAAGTGAGAAACCCTAAAAACATGGCATTAGCTTTTGCTAGCAAGAAAACTAGGAACCCAAACTAAGCAAAGTTCTCCAGCAGTCTCGGACGGTTTGTTTCTAGTTTTGTTTGCAAGAAAACTGTTTGGCTCATTCATCAATCACGAAAGAAAAGCAATTACACAGAGCAGCAGCTAAGCGCGTAAGAGAGGCCGTCGCTCCAGGGTACCCAAGTTCTCCCTAGAATGTCACCATGGGGAAAACATGACAGTCTGTTCCCGATGAAACGGCTCTTTGCACGCCGGCTCAATCAATGGACTGGTGCTAAGTGGAATGCCCCAGAAATACCATAAGCCATCTCGTGGTGCAAGGGATAATCCATCAGCCAAAACCCGGAACATGCTTCCATAGCACAGGTTATATTTGCTCCCAATTTAAAACATGCAGCCTAGGGTGGTACTTGGTGCTAAAACAATCTGCATCACTAAGCTCAGCTCTCATTATCGAGCACTTCCAGAACAACCACGAAGTCACACTCAGCAGCCCAAATGGCTGAAAACAGCATGACAGTTTGCCAACTTAATACACAGACTTAATAATATTTTCTGGGTGCTTCACGGCTTTAGTTTGACTCTGACACATGCATAGGGGTCTGAACAAGAGGACTGGAGAAAGAGCTAGAGCCAGAATGAAAATGAAAGGGACTCCCTTAGCTCCACATTCACTCCTCTAACATCATGTTTGTTTAAACACTGGCCCTCGGCATTGCCTGCAACCCGGTCTTCTACAGTGCTTAGCAGAGATGCAGGCTCCCGAGCCCCAGCCCAGGCCTACTCCACCGGAATATCCTGGGATGGGCCCCGGAATCTGTATGTGTAATGCTTGTGCATGTTAAAATTTGCCCCACGAGCTACCAGCTGGCCCATTCTGAATGAGAGTTGCTGATGCTGTGTCTGCTTCACAGGCATGCTACTGCGCTGAATAGACATGTATGTACACACACACTCACATATACACACACACCTACATACCTGCACACACACACATACACCTACAATATACATACATGTGCACACATACATATATATACACATATATACACACGTACTCACACACATATATACACAGATGCACATATGTTATACATACACACATATACATATACATATACATATACATATACATATACATATACATATACATATACATATACATATACATATACATATACATATACATATACATATACATATACATATACATATACATATACATATACACACATACATATTTACACACTTACACACAAGCACACACATGCACACAGGTATACTCATACCCACATGTATACACAAAAACATATATGCCTACATACATGCACTCACATGCATATACATACACATATATACACTCACATACACACAAACATATATACCTACACACATTCACACTCATGTATACATATACACACATACATACACACACATACATGTATACACATACATACACATATTCACGCATACACACCCATCTCTCCCCATCACCACCACAAACTCACACACACCCTTGCAGATTTATTCACTTGAAAGAATTCCATGTTTTATTTCAGACTTTAAGCGAAGATTACAAACACGGTTTCACCTAACTTCAAGAGCTGCCGTGTCTATAAAAAAAAAAAAAAAAAAAATAGCTAACCAAAAATTCAACTACTACCAGCTGTCAACATGAGGGCAAAAAACAACAAACAAATCAAAGGACAACACAATGAAAATAAGGTGTTGATCAGTGACTTGTAACCACAGTTCACATTTTCTGGCCACCAACCTACAAGTCTCTGTTTCTGAGGAATGGCTCAATTTTTCCCCATGGGAAGACGGAAGTGGAAATGTCCAATAGCACTAAAGTACCAGGCTGGCAATTTAGGGGTGAAAAATCTGAGTTGGATACTTTTCTTTAGTGAGTTGAAAACCTCACAACTTCTTGATTGAGCACAATTTCAGGCACACACCTTTTAAATTTTCTCTTGGTTTAGTTTAATCTTCGCTTGATTTAGTTTGGTTATTGGCAAGCTATGATCACAGTGTTTTAAAATGCATGGTCTTTATCTATTAATTTAATGCATCTTAACTTGTGTGACCAATTATAACTTCCTTGAAATTTATTAAATGGTTTGCATTAAAACGGAAAAGCCTTTAAATTTATATATTTGCTCCACAGTTCCCTAATATCCTTTCAAATAAGAGTGAGAACCAAAATTCCCCAGTTTGTTGCAGGTCACCAAAAAAACTGGATTTAAATTACAAAACATTCCAAGCTTTATTCCAAGAAACTGGATTCAGGATTGTGCACTGTAGCTCCTAAAATGTCAACTGACAGCCCCACCCCACCATGAAACTTCTCTCAACCTTCTTGAGCTCCTCCCAGGGGTCCAGAGGACCTGGTATACTCATTTTAGCATGTTCACATAACAGAATCTGCGCCTTCTCTATTTTCTTATCTTACTGCAAAAACGGGACTGAAGCAGCTCACACAAGTTCATTATAAATAATTTACCACCTCAACTGGACAATAAACTCATATTGTCCCAGAGCTGTGAGGTTTATTTTGGCTCAAAATATTTTGCTGAATCTCTAGAATATTCTGTTCCCTCCAATTCCTGTCCTCTCACATAGAGCATTGCAGGAGACAGGTTTATTCTGTTAGAAGCTCTTTTAAAGAGAAGTAAACCCCTTTCCCCGTGTCCCCATCCATGCTGAAGACCTTTGCCGTGTTGATGGTCACACTCTTGGGTTGCTGTCTTAGTTATCTACTGTAGCTCTAACAGAAATACCACAAGTGAATGGCTTTAACAAACGGAAATTTATTTTCTCACAGTTTAGGAGGCTAGAAGCCTGAATTCAGGGCACCAGATCTAGGGGAAGGTTTTCTCTCTCTGTTGGCTCTGGGGGAAGGTCTTTGTCTTTTTCCAGCTTCTCCTCCTTGGTTGCTTGGAGATCTCAGATGGCATGGCATCTCTCTTCCCCCACCTGTGCTTGCTTGATTGTTTGCTACATCTGCTCTTGAATATCTCAAAAGGGATTGATTTAAGACACGCCCTACACTAATACTGCCTCGTTAACAGAGCAAAGAAAGCCATTCTCAAATGGGATTACAGCCGCAGGTATAGGGGTTAGGATTTACAACACATATTTTGGGGGACACAGAGTACAGGGTCAGCAGAAAAGAGGAAGACCCTCAACGAGGTGGACTGACACAGCGGCTGCAACAATGAGCTCAAGCATTGCGACAATTGTAAGGATGGCTCAGGACAGGGCAGTGTTTTGTTCTGTTGAGCATTGGGTCGCTATGAGTCGGAACCAACTTGACAGCACCTAACAACAACAATTCCATCCATAACGGTCACTTTGTTTCCCTCTGAGGACACAACCCAGGATCACTTATTCCTTTCCATCTTTTTATGGCACACTCTGCCATGTAGTTTGACTCTTAATCACTTGAGGAGAAATTCTTACAGAAATGAACTTACCAAACATAAGGCTCTTACTCCATTACAGTATGTTGAGATGGAATACTAAATAAATCAAGGGGTTGCCCTTCCCTGACAAAAAGTAACAGAAACTTCAAATGTGCTTTCCAGAGATGATAAATAACTGAACTAAGCCATCCACAATCTAACTGGGGCCTCCTGAGGATCAATAGTATGCACTGGCGAGACAGGCAGCTGAGCCAAGGACACTGGCTCGTGGCACAGAACAGTGTCTTTAAACTGACCCACATGAGGATTAAATATACTTCCAAATGTTAATCAATCCTGTTCTCTAACTGGAGTCCCTGGGTGCAACAAATAATAAAAGCACCCGCCTGCTGACTGAAAGGTTGGCGGTTCGGTCCACCCAGAGGTATCTCGGAAGAAAGGCTTGGTCAATCTACTTCTGAAAACTCAGCCATTAAAAACCTTATGGAGTACAATTCTACTCTCATATATAAATGGTCACCCTGAGTCAGAATTGACTCAATGGTAACTGGTTTTTTAACAGGGGTAGTGGTGGCTCACCTTCCATTAACATCACACGCAAGTAAAATTTTGCTGAAGACCACTCAAAAGTGGTTACAATAGTATATTGACAGGCAACTGCCAGAAATTCAAGCAGGATTCAGAGGAGGACGTGGAATGAGGGCTATCATTGCTGATGTCAGAGGGATCCTGGCTGGAAGCAGAGAGTACCAGGAAGATGTTTACCCATTTTATTGACTATGCAAAGGAATTTGACTGTGTGGATCATAACGAATTATGGATAACATTGTGAAGAATGGGAATTCCAGAGCACTTAATAGTGCTCATGAGGAACCTGTACAAAGATCAAGAGGCAGTTGTTTGGACAGAACAAGGGAATACTGTGTGGTTTAAAGGGTTTTTAAAGTTAGGAAAGGTGTGTGTTAGGGTTGTATCCTTTCACCATACCTATTCAATCTGTATGCTGAGCAAATAATCCAAGAAGCTGGACTATATGAAGAACAGGGCATCAGGATTAGAGAAAGACTCATTAACAACCTGTGTTACGCAGGTGACACAACCTTGCTTGCTGAAAGTGAAGAGGACTGGAAGACCACAGCCTTCAGTATGGGTTGCACCTCAACATAAAAAGACAAAACTCCTCATAACTGGACCGATAAGCAACATCATGATAAATGGAGAAAAGACTGAAGTTGTCAAGGATTTCGTTTTACTTCGATCCACAATCAACACCCACGGAAGCAGCAGTCAAGAAATCAGAAGACGCACTGCACTGGGCAAATCTGCCGCAAAGGTGTTAAAAAGCAAAAATGTCACTTTAAGGACTAAAGTGAACCTGACCCAAGCCATAGTGTTTTCAATCACCTCACATCATATGCATGTGAAAACTGGAAAATGAATAAGGAAGACTGAAGAATAAATGATGCCTTTGAATTGTGGTGTTGGCAAAGAATATTGAATATATCACGAACTGCCAAAAGAATGAACAAATCTGTCTTGGAAAAAATACAACCAGAATGCTCATTTGCTCATCAGAAGCAAGGATGTTGAGACTTCATCTCTCATACTCTGGACATGTTATCAGGAGGGAAGAGTCCCTGCAGAAGGACATCATGCTTGGTAAATTAGAGGGTCAGCAAAACAAAGGAAGACCCTCAATGAGATGGATTGACACACTGGCTGCAACAATGGGCTCAAATATAGCAGCAGTTGTGAGGATGATATAGGACTGGGCAGTGTTCGTTCTGTTGTATACAGGATCGCTATGAGTCGGAATCGACTCGGTGGCACCTCACAACATCAGACCTGGGTTCGATTCCCAGCCAACGCACCTCAAGCACAGCCACCAACTGTCTGTCAGTGGGAGGTTGCATGTTGCCATGATGCTGCTCAGGTTTCGGCAGAGCTTCCAGTCTATGAAGACTAGTAAAAAAAGCCTAGTGATCTACTTCTGAAAAAGGAGCCATTGAAAACCCCATAGAGTAGTTCTACTCTGACACACATGGAGTCGCCATGGGTTGGAATGGACTCCACAGTAACTGGTATGTTATCTAATTAGACTAACATGCTTACATTTGGGTCAAAGAAGTTGGGAAAGAAACACAATGTCAGCAATGGCACATAGTAGGAACTCAGTAAGGCACGAAGTCAGGTCTCAGAGACCTGAGTATCCTTCAGGGACCTCCTGCGCCCCCACCCCAAGACGTGTCCCACATCCTCCCCCTCAGCCTTTCAGTTTCAGGAACCACGCTGTCATGCCCCAGTTAGCTGCTTCTCTCCTCACCGACCTGAATGGCCCTGAGAGCCAGGAAGCCTGGGAATTACGCAGCAACCACTGCCAGGCACTTGCCACTGGTATATTCTGAAAGCACAGAGCTTGCCTCAGACATGCTAACAGCTCAGATCTTGAGCTCTGTGGGAACCTGATAACCCGGAACCAGGCTAACCTTGCTCCCTGTATCAGACGGTGTAGAAAACCATTCTGCTTCCCTTTCACCATGTGTGAGCTCTCACAATATACGGCTGTGGGTACTCTGTGGTTAACAGTTGTTACACTCCGGGCCCACAGTTGGTTTGTATTTGTGAGAGAGTGCCTGCACTTGTGAGCACACTGGGGGAGAGCGGGAAGGTGCTCACCCGTTTACCAGCTGCCATGAAATCGATTCCAACTCACGGTGACTCCAAGTGTGTCAGAGTAGAGCTGTGCTCTACAGCACTGATTTTGGGGAAGCAGATCACCAGGTCTTTCTTCCGAGGCACCTCTGGGTGGATTTGAACCTCCAACCTTTTGGATAGCAGCTGAGTGCATTAACTGTTTAAATTCCCAGGAATGCCCTCACCTATACTACTGGGATGTTTAGGGAACAGAAGACTAGACTAGAGAGCATGTGAACAACTTTTACATGTTTTCACATTCAGTAATTTCTTCTTTTTGATCTACCTTAGTAGACTAATGGTAATTATTTAAATATATAACTTTTGAAATTATAAAACACCACAATTTAAGCAAATTTGGGAAATAGAAAAAAAAAAAGAACAAACACCCATAAAATCATCATTCTAATTAGGAATTGCTATAAGGAACGCTGGTGGCACAGTGCTTAAGTGTTCAGCTGCTAACTGAAAGGTCATCAGTTTGAACCCACCAGTTGCTTCATGGGAGAAAGATCTGGCAATCTGCTTCCGTGAAGATTACAATCCAGGAAACCCTATGGGCAGTTCTACTCTGTCCTATAGGGTCGCTCTGAATCAGAAAATTACAGTAAAGAGAAATTTACTTCAAGGAAATGGCTCACACAGTTGTGAAGAAACAGTTCACACAGTGACAGGGGCTGGCAAGTCCCAAATCCATGGATCAGGCAGCAGGCTGGAGACCTCTGCTGGCTCATGGGGTTGTGGGGTTGGCGAACCCAGAATCTGCAGGTCAGGTGGCAGGCCGTAGACTTCTGCCGGCTTATGTCTCAAGAACCAGAGGTCAGGTGAAGAGAAGAGTGCAGGCTTAAGAAAAAGAGCGAGTTTTGCCAGAACACCCATTTATATCCAGGAGGCAGGCTACCCCCAAAAAACTCCCCTTTCAACTGACTGGCTGCTCACATCAGATCACAAAATGGAAGGTGATTACATAGTATCTGCTGAACCACTGAGAATCACAGCCTTGCCAGGTTGACACATAACATGAACCATGACAGGGCCCAACAGAGATTCTTTCCCAGCAAAAAGTACTGCCCTCGCTCGGGCCTGCCCCCCCAGTCCACAGAGGTTCAACTCTCCTTATCTGCTGGCTCACTCGAGACTGGTAAAGTTTCCTAATAGACTGATTGCCTGACAAGAACAACATCTGTTGCTGAGGGAACTAGTAAGGGAGCATCTGCCTGCCATTGGCAAGGAGGATTTCTGTTATCATGCCAACAGACAGCTGCCCAGCAGAGAGCTACAGCGGGTCAGCATGACAAATGAGACGCACACATTGAATCACAGTCACAGCTTACCTGATGTGTAAAGACAAATGTTTGCAAGGAGTGTGCACAGAATGACATTTCACACATGCATTTAGTAAACTCCCTTAAACCAGCGCAAGAATAGCCTGTCGTAGTTTCCCTGATACCCAGAACACACGCTGGGACAGCTGAGAAGGGAGGGTGAGAGAGGAGGCTGCAGTCAGTGAGACTCCAAACATCAGGTGAGAGCTAAAGGGATAAGCCTGGCACACATCCCATTTTATGCTGAAATGGGCAGCACAATGCTGATGATTTCCTAGGGTGTTCTCTACTGCTTTACCCTTACAACTGAGGGCAAACTAGCTTCGCCTTCAATGAGATTCTCCATGCTCTTATAATTACACTGGGTTTCTACACTGGTTTAACACGGGGAGTTAGAAAATGTCAAGACATGGCTTACTTTTCCAAATCTCTCATTCTAGCCTCTCAGCTCAAGTGACGATGGGTGAATCCTCAGTGTTCATTGCTCAGGTCAGTTCAGACACTATCTTGTTGGTGTTGTTAGTTGTCATCAAGTCAACTCCAACTCATGAAGACCCCATGTACAATAGAGCAAAACATTGCCTGGTCCTGCACCATTTGCACAATGGTTGATCTGCTCAAGTCCACTCTACCCACAGTGCACTTTGAGTGTCTTCCAGCCTGGGTGGCTCATCTTCCAGCACTACATTGGACAATACAACCACTCCTTACTTAGCGACACGGTTAGGTTTCAAAGACCAGGTTGTCGTGCGAAAATAGAAGATGATCACAAAAGATTACAAAATGGAGCATCACTGTATCATTACATAACCGCCGAATTACATCATCACATAACCGCCAAACCACTGAGAATCATGGCCCAGCCAAGTTGATACATAACTTTACCCATCACAGCCAGCGTTACTTTTGCCTCACACCTCAGTGTTCATTACTGCCAGATGTACATTGTTAATGTGCAAAATAGCCAGGTAGTAGATTTTTTACTACTGTTGTAGACGCAAAATGTCGGATAACGGGATAATCGATAAGTGAGGAGTAGGTGTAGTCTGTTCTGATCCACAAGGTTTTCATTGGCTGTGAATTATCCTCTTAGAAGAAGAACCTCAAATTCCCTGATTCCTGCAGAAAGCTGGCAAAGGAGTGACTACTTGGAATGCTGACTCACTTCTCTAATAAATAAGTTGTTTGCATGTTTTCACAGAAAATGAGAATAACGAACTAGAAAGGAGAAACAACAGTATTTGTTTAAGGGAGGAGAGCCCCCCCCAAAAAAGCCTAGAAACACTATTTTGATTATATCTCCAAACGGAAGCTTTCCTTGCAGACGGCAGAACATCACAGCAAGTTGCAGTTAAGCAAATTCTAAACCATCTTGTCAAAGATATTTACTGCTTTGTCTAACTGATGACAAGGAAATGTAATTTAAATCCCTCCCCCAGCTCCGCCTCCCCTCGGACATTAGGTCTGGCAACAAAAGTAGGCAGAGCGAAGTATATTGATGAGCAGGATTAATGCTGAAATAAAAACCCAACAGTCTGTCTCTCTGATTGTGCTCCAGCGGAAACATGTTACAATAAAGGCTTCCGGCACCTCTGTCTGTTCGGCAGGCCGTTTTCCTCGAATCCTGACAACTCTCATCTACTTTTTATTCCATGAGTTTCTGGCAGCACCATTACACGTTTTCCAGGCTACATCTTTTCTCAATTGTATGATGTTTCTTACTGAAGTTCTTTCAATAAACACCCATTACCCATTGTCATCGAGTCGATTCCGAATCATAGCGACCCTAGGCCAGAGCAGAATTTCCCCCTTAGGGTTTCCAAGGCTGTAATCTTTACGGAAGCGGACTGCCACATCTTTTTCCCACAGAGCAGCTGGTGGGTTCAAACCACCAACCTTTCGGTTAGCAGCCGAGCACTTCGTCACTGTGCCACCAGGGCTCCTTTCAATAAACATAGCCCTTTTAAAATCAGTTACGTGATAATTTACCTCATGCCATTTTAAGTCTAGTATATTTTGTGAAAATAAAGTTTTACCTAAGCGGTGGTATTGTTAGCTGCCCTTAAGTCAGGCCCCAACTCATGACAATCCTATGCACAATAGAACAAAGTGCTGCCCAGTCCTGGGCCATCCCCATGATCGGCTGTGGATCGGACTATTGTGACCTGCAGGGTTTTCACAATGGCTAACCTTCAGAAGTAGATCGCCAGGCCTTTCTTCCTAGTTCATCTTAGTCTGGAAGCACCACTGAAATCCATTCAGCATCATAGCAACACGCAAGCCTCCACTGGCAGGGGGTGGTGGCCGTGCATGAGGTGCCCTGACTAGGAACTGAAATCAGGTCTCCTGCCTGGAAGGCGAGAGTTCTACCGCTGAGCCACCGCTGCCCTCACTTTACCTGAGTAGTTAAATTTAATTGTAGATACATCTACTCCACATTACATTGACTTCTGCTAACTCGTAAGCGCCTTAATTATTACAACTTATAAAACTGTTGCACCTTAATTATTACAACTTATAAAACTGTCAAATACACACGGCCAAAAAAACTAGCATATGCCTATTGACCTCTGAGTACCAGAAAGTAAAGTAACACCCAGACAGGCCCACCTTGCAAATAGGTGGTGTTCCAAAAGACTCCTTTGAAGGTCACTGGGTGGCACGAATGGTTTGCACTTGGCTGGTAACCAAAACGTTGTCGGTTCAAACCCACCCTATGGCACTGCACAAGAAACAGGCCTGGCGATCTGCTCCTATAAAGATTACAGCCAAGAAAACCCTATGGGGCAGTTCTACTCTATAACAGATGGAGTCTCTCCAAAGTCACAAACCAAAAACAAAATCAACAACAAACTAAAAGACTCCTTTACAAGTTGGCTCACTCAAAACACACATTTTTTCCATAGAAATGTTTATACTGAATGGATGAGGTCCCCAAGCTAGTCCACAAAATCCTCTACGTTCATTATGTATCTGAAGGATCCAGTCATGCCTGGCAACCGTGGAGACATCTTCAGAAGTCCAACCCAGGGCAACACCACAGACCCATCATAGTTCTCACCACTCCCCACCCAACTCTTGCAAGCTGACCACTGGATCAGACCAACACAGGGTTTGAAGTTCACCATGGGTTCAAACCCCACTGGGCCTCAGCTGTACCTTCTGTCTAATGGAGCATATGACCAAAATCCTCTTCTATCCAACCATCCATGCATCCATGCATCCATCCATCCATGCATCCACCTACCCATCCATCTATCCAACTATCTATTCATCCACGCATTCAACTAGCCATTCATCCATTTATCATCCAACTGCCCATCCATCTATCCAATTATCCATCCATCCATGCACCTTTTTTCCTCCCTCCCTCCCTCCCTCCCTCCCTCCCTTCCTTCCTTTCTTCTTCACATTGTAAAGAGGAAATGTAATGCAGTGGGTTTAGCTCTGCTCCTGGGTCTGATAAGGTCTCAATAAAAGACACCTTTAAAAAAATCACATGTACTTTACATGTCCTCACTGACACCTCCTCCACACACTCAGCTCAGGGAAGGGCACTGGCCATGAAATTGGAAGATCTGGCTTCACCTCTAGCTTTCCCTCTTCCTCATCTAGCAAAGTTCACCTTCTGTGTGTACCTGTCCCTCATCCTCACCTTCTCTAGCTCAATCTTTCACATTCAACATTTATGTTGCCCCAGGAAGCCACCCTTCCCCCAACCTCCTCCCCACACCACCCCACACACATGTTCGGAGTTAGGGGTTTCTCCCTCATATTCTGATGCCCTTTGTTCATGCCTCAGGAGAAATTAATGCATTATATTTGAAAACATCTGTTTCCCTCTCTGGATGTTAAGTTCAAGGTGGGGGGGAGATAAGTAGTGGCCACATGTGTTATATATAGATAGAGATACAAATAGAGATAGAGACAGAGATAGATAGGAGCCCCAGTGGTGTAGTGGTTAAGAGCTATGGCTGCAAATCAAAAGGTCAGTAGTTTAAATCTACCAGTAGCTCCTTGGAAACCCAAGGAGACAGTTCTACTCTGTCCTATAGTGTCTTGATGAGTCAAAATTGACTTGACAGCAAGGAGTTTTTGGTTTTTAGATACAGAGATAGAGACACATAAATACAGATATATGGATATACACACACACCGATAGTCTCCAACTCATGATGCATTCACGTTACAATGAACCTCACTTGCGTCTTTTTTTTGTACGTTATCTTTAATATGTACTCATACAATGTTGCAGCATGTAATTTGCTGATCTTAATATCATTCTATACAACAGGTCAGTGAAAAAGACAAATTTGCAGTTCAATTCTCCTGCATCGAGCCATGGGTTTAACTTCTGAGCTGCATCCACAGTATAATACCTGATCTGATATAAACTGAAAAAAAAAAAAATGCCACAAAGCAGAAATGGCTTTCCATCCCTGGATATTTTCATTCAAAAATCTTCCCAGCAGAAGAACCCCAATCTTAGGGAAGATCTACACACCCTGTAATTCTCAAACAAATAAGGACTCGGCCTTTCAGGGAAACAGTTCATCCTTACTCGTTGCCTTTTTCCATCTCGTTCTGTGATCAGGTTAAACCAGATCCCTCTATTACATATTCAGGGCACCACAAAGCTCTTCTTCATAGCACTTACCATCACTGTAGTTATATATGTTTTTAATAAGACCCATCACAGCCGCTGCCACGTGTGGCTTTGTCCATCACTGTGTCCTTAGCACAAAGCACACAGCCTGGCACATAGCAGGGGCTCAAAAATATTTGCGGAATGAATAGATGGGTGGATGGGTGAACTGGATGGGTGGGTGAACTGGATGGATGGGTGGGTGGACTGGATGGATGGATGGATGGATGGGTGGGTGGGTGCGTGGATGGGGGGTGGGGGGGTGGGGGCTGGATGGGTGGATGGGTGGGTGGGTGGATGGATGGATGGATGGATGGATGGATGGAAGATGGATGGATGGAAGATGGATGGATGGAGATTGGTTAGATACATGGATGGATGGATGGATGGATGGGTGGGTGGGTGGATGGTCACTACATGGATGGACGGATGGATGAGCGGGTGTATAGGTGGACATATGGATGAATGGATGGCTGGATGGCTGGTTGGCTGGTTGGTTTAGATACATGATTGGATGCATGAATGGGTGGATGATTGCACAGATAGAACGGTGGGTAGATGGATGGATGGATGAATGGTTGGATACACGGATGGAGGGATGGTTGGATAGATGGATAGGTAAGTGCGTGGGTGGATAGATGGATGACAATAACCAATAATACTGGAAATACCAAAGTGATGCCGTAATGTTAGATTCTGTAACACAACACTGGAGCAAACTTGAACTTAACTAGGCATCTCCCTTGACCTTGACTTATTTTCTCTTATTCCCTAAGTATTTTTCTTACATACTGATCATCAAAGCTCCATTAACAAGCCCTTCACTGCTTCTGCATATATTTTCATTCCCTTCTTCATTTATTAAAAAACTTGAAAAGGGCAGTTCCGTAGTTACACTTTTCAAAACCATTAATTTTCCATTTCCCTCTTTCCGCAGAAGAAAGCCTGCTCCCTGGTTCTTACTACTTCTTGACACTACTTTAAAACCCCCTTGCTCTCTGGGTTCCCCCCTCCTCCATGTCTACCATCTTACCTTTTCTTTCAAGAGCCAATTTGTTTTGACCTTGGCCTCTCCTCCATATCCCATTTGGCTTCTTCCTAAAATTTTATATTCGATCTCTAATCCCTCCAGAAAGCTCGTGGGCTGTATGACTTTAATCTTTTGGATTTTTAATGAGAAGGATCTTCAGTTGAAAGGTCAGGCTTTCCTTTGTCTCCCAGAGCTACCATCTTGATTCAGTTTCTCAGCTGGGGCGACATTCCAGCTGAGAATTGATAGGAAACCACCAATTCTATACCAGGGCAGCTCTTTGAAACAGTATTAATTGGTACTATATATCAAACTTAACACAGCCTCAATGTAATCCACACCAAAGTCCTCCCTCCTAGGTAAGCCAGGCAGACAGGTGACCAGTCCCCTCAGGAAATGTCAGCTCCTCCTTAAAGTACCAGTGGCTCATGTGTTCAACTGCTAAGACGCTTTGATTTAGGAATTAAGAGGTTGAAATGTTTTTGAGCCAAAATGTCTGAGCCAATTTCATTTTTGCCTCTGACAAGCTATGTGGCTCTGGGCAAGCTACTTTATTCAGGTCTTAGTTTCACCCTCAGTAAAATGTAAACAACGTGTCTTAGTTATCTAGTGCTGCTGTAACAGAAATACCACAGGTAGATGGCTTTCACAAAGAGAAGTTTATTTTCTCACATTACAGTAGGCTAAAAGTCCAAATTCATGGTGTCAGCTCCAGGGGAAGGCTTTCTCTCTCTGTCAGCTCTGGAGGAATGTCGTTCTGGTTAACCTTCCCCTGGACTAGGAGCTTCTCTGTGCAGGAACTCCAAGTCTAAAGGGATGCACCCTGCTCCCAGCGCTTCTTTCTTGGTAGCATGAGGTCCCCCGTCTCTCTGCTCACTTCTTTCTTTTTTATCTCATGAGATTGCCTCAAGACACAATCCAATCTTGTAGGTTGAGTCCTGCCTCAATAACACAACTGCTGCCCACCCGCCCTCATTGGCATCAGTGGCAGGATTTACAACACACATGAAAATCACACAATACCGGGAATCACGGCCCAGCCAAATTGATACACACATTTTGGGGTGGGGGGGGACATAATTCAATCCATGACATAATGTTTTACTTCACAAGGTGAGAAATAACTGAGTTAAAGCCTATCAGCACTTGGTGCAGTTCAAAAGCCAAACCAAATCTGACTCATGGCAAACCCATGTGTTACAGAGTAAAACTGAGCTCCATAGGATTTTCTTGGCTGTAATCTTTATGGAACCAGATTGCCAGGCCTTTCTCCCACAGCACTGCTGGGTGGGTTTGAACCGCCAACCTTTACGTTAGTAGTTGACAGCAAACCATCTGCGCCAACCAGGCCCTTCCTGGCACAGTTAACACTCCACAAATACATACTCTCTCTCTACATTAGTGTCACTTTTTTTTTTTTAGCTCTTTTAAGATCCATCCCTATAATTCAATTTTAATATGGGTTAATGCTCGAGATATAATTGTAACTTCAAAACACCACAGCAAAAAGCAAGCAAACATGCTAAATGCTACTCTTTTTTTGGAAGGACTCCGTTTTACCAGCAATGGGAGATAGACCCTCTTTTTAAAATCCTCCTTAGGCTATTTTCAGTGTAGCTGGCTAACCAATAAATGCACAATCTGATATTCTGTAAACAAATTTGTCAAAGAGATTTCCCCAGTAAGTGGCAGAGTTCCAAAGCAAAGTGCCACATTCCCACAACTGCAAACATCAGCACCGCCCGCCGCTGCTGCTGGCAAACCAAGAACCGCAGCCCAGCAGCCCTGGTTCCAGCTGTTGGCCCGTCATGGCTTGGGCTTCAGAGATTCTGCCTGTCCCTCTGGTGACTCTGTCTACTCAGCCAAGTGCCCAGGCCCTCGCAGATGCCCAGTACAGGTAGCCATGAACTGCAGCCTCAGGATGTGTCTGCCTGAGCACGTATTCCAAGTAGCTGGCCTGCATTCAGACTGCACACCTGTACAGATTTCCTGGGTAAGCTGGGGCCTTGGTATATAATCAGTCATCCGCTTGCTCAAACAACATCTAGTTTCCCAGCTATAAGCCACGTGGCTTTCCAAGGTAGCAATCTTCCAACGGGCGGTCCACAGACACTTTTCAGGGAGTTCTCAGTTGAAGGTAGTCTCTTTATGGATCCTAATCCTTTATTTGTACTTTTTCCCAAAACTGTGCTGCCTGGGAACATCTTTCCTCCTCCTCACAACCATCCTTCTTGCATTTTTTAAACAAAGGCAAAGCTCTTGCACATCCTGAATCTCCCTGTAATGTACTGTTTCAGGGCATAAACCTTCCAGTTTAGGACCTCAGGACTATTTTGCCTCCACGAATCACTGCCTCCTCTAACATGGGACCAGAGGAACTAGATGGTGTCCAGCTACCACTGCCAAACATTGCAAATGGAGATACAATGGATGGATCCTGATGGAAGGGGAGAAAGATGTGGAATTCTTAAAGAATCCAGACTTGCTGGATCCATTGAGGCTGGAGGAACCCCCTGAAGACTACTGCCTGGGATACTCTTCAGGCCTTGAACTGAAGCTATCCCCAGAAGTCATCTTCAAACTGAAAAACGGTTTAGCTCAAAAAGTAAAGACTGTCACCCTTGAGTGCTGGAGTCTCTTGAAGAATTATCTGTATGGAACCCAGATCGACAACAGTAACTCTAAGTATGGATGGGAAGTTTAGGGGGCAATGAGTCTAAATTAATGGGAGTGAAACAGCTAGAGCAGAGATAACGAGAGCCGACGGGAATGCAAATCAAAACCACAATGGGATACCACTTCACCGCCACTACAATGGCTATTACCAGAAAAGAAAAAAATCAATGTTGGTGACGATGTGGAGAAATCAGAATTCTCGTGCACTGCTGGTGGGAATATGAAATGGT
The DNA here is from genome assembly GCF_030014295.1 of Loxodonta africana. Taxonomy (NCBI): domain Eukaryota; kingdom Metazoa; phylum Chordata; class Mammalia; order Proboscidea; family Elephantidae; genus Loxodonta; species Loxodonta africana. The sequence goes on from NC_087364.1 coordinate 18,553,815, forward strand.
GCACTGCCATGGAAAACAGTTTGGCGATTTCTCAAAAAGTGAAACACAGAATCACTCCGTGATCTAGCAATTCCATTCTTAGGTATATATCCAAGAGACTTGAAAACAGGACCACAAACAGAGACATCTACACCAATGTTCACTGCAGCACAATTCACAACAGCCAAAAGGCGGAAGCAACCTAAATGTCCATCAGCAGACGAATGGGTCAACAAAATGTAGTCTACACACACAATGCAGTATTATTCACCCGTAAAAAGAAATGAAGGCCTGATACATGCTACGACATGCATGAACCTTGAAAACATTACACTGAGCGAAATAAGTCAGACACAAAGAGACAAATACTGTATGACCCCCTGTTATGGACTGAATTGTGTCCTCAAAAATATGTGTTGTAAATCCGGACTGCCATACCTATGGTTATAATCCCATCTGGGGATGGGTTTTGTTATGTCGATGAGGTAGCACCAGGGTAGTGTGTGTCTTAAATCAGTCTCTTTTGAGACATAAATGAGGAGACTAAGCAAGCAACCAAGTAAGCAGAGATGGGGAAGACGGATGCCATCACTAAGGAACGGAGGAACAGAAGCTGAGAAGAGACAAGGACCTTCCCCCAGAGTCAAGAGACACAGAGCCTTTCCCTGGAGTCAGCACACTGAATTCGGATTTCTAGCCTCCTAAACTGTGAGGAAATCAATTTCTGTTCATTAAAGACACCCACTTGTGGAATTTCTGTTACAGCAGCTCCAGGTATCAAAGACCTCACTTACCACGCGACCCACTTAGAATAAGCCAATGCACAGAGACAAAAGTTTACCCGTGAGCACCAGGGGCTGGGGGAGGTGGAAGTGGGGAGGTGCTGCCTAAGGGGCACTGAGTTTCTGTTTAGGGCGATACAAAAACACTTTTGGAAACGAATGCTTATACAACACGGTGAATGTGATTAATGACATTGAACTGTGTACATAAAACTGGTTAAAATGGCAAATGTTTTGTATATTTTACCACCAAACCCATTGCTGTTGAGTTCATTCCAACTCATAGCGACCTTACAGGACAGAGAAGAATTGCCCCAGAGGGTCTGCAACCAGCGCCTGGTAGATTCGAACTGCCCACCTTTTGGTTAGCAGCTGAACATTTAACCACCACACCAACAGGGCTCCGTATTTTACTATGCACACACACACACACACACACACACAAAATACCTTCCCACGATAGTCGAGTAATTCCAAATATTGGCTTATCCATAAAGACTGGTATGTCAGTCAGAATCTAACCAGGAAAACAGAAAAGACTTTACATATTTACCACAGGGGGTATTAATGCAGGAAACTGACTACGAGGATGAAGGATGGGGTGAGACACCAACTGAGAACCGTGAGGCTACAGAGATGAGCAGTAGCTGGATGCCATCAACACCCCTAGCTGGAGGAACAGCGGGAGGAGACGGTTTACCAGACCCCAGGGACCACCATCACCAGGAGGCAGCCAGAGCCACAAGGGGGCCCAGCTGCTGCTGAGGCACCACCAAATGCAGACAGAGGGGAGCAAGTCAGAGGGAGGGAAGACCGTCTCTGCTTCTCCCCTTCTCCCACCAGCCAACCCCCTCAACAATGTACCACGCTAGTATTTAGATTCCATCAGCTAGCTAGAACAGAGTGATGTCAATATTTATAGTAACCTAGAGATGACCTTGCAACTGCTTAAACTCATGATGAAACTTTCTGACGGTTCACTTTTAAAAATGTGTGAATACACAGTTTCTCTAAATTCTTCTTAGGTGGTGGTGTTGTTAGGTGCCATCAAGTCGACCTGCAACTCATAGCAACCCCGTGTGGCAGAGTAGAACCGCCCTATCGGGTTTTCTTGGCTGTAATCTTTATGGGAGCAGATCACCCAGCCTTTCTCTCGTGGAGTTGCTGAGTGCGTTCGAATCATCAACCTTCCAGTTTAAGATGTAGATGAACAACAAGTTTAAAGACCTCTGTACCGAGAAATACAAAGATAAGGAAAAGCTGCCCACTGTCAATGCGTTCCCAGACTAATGAGGCAGAAGGGCAGAAGGGGATTACAGGGACATTTACTGATGTCCTCCCACTGTGACTGACATACATATAATCCTTACAAACACCCTAGGAGACAGGCGTCCTTATGCCTATATTACAGATGTGCAAACAGGGTCAAAGAGGTTCAATAAGATGTCCAAGGTCAAGTTCGCAAGTGGAAGAGCTGTGATTCCAAACCAGGCCTGACTGATTAGCAAATGGGTAAAAAAATTTCTGTTGAATTGACTCTGATTGGTGACAACTCAGTGTGTATCAGAGCAGAGTTGCCCCTTAGGGTTTTCGTGGCTGTAATCGTTTAGGAAGCAGATCACCAGGCCTTTCTTCCATGGCACTGCGGGGTGAGTTTAAACCACCAACCTTTAGCTTAGTTGCTGCCGAGTCAATTCCAACGCAAAGTGACCCCATGTACAGAGCAGAACTGCCCTATAGGGTTTTCTAGGCTGTAATCTTTACATGAGCACACAGTCAGGACTTTGTCCTGTGGAGCCACTGGGGTTCAAACTGCCAACCATTCAGTTAGCAGCTGAGCACTCAACTGTTTCTTTTTAGGGTGATGAATGTTTTAGAAGTACTTAGAGGTGGTGACTGCACAACACAGAGGATGTACTAAATGTCACTGAACTGTACACTTTAAAATGGTGAATTTTGTGTTACGTGAATTTTACCTTAATTTAAATAAAAATTAAACAACAGGCCTGTCTGATTCCACAATTCCTTGCGTGGGGGAATGAATGCCTCCCCAATTTCTGATGCAAAGAAGTAGCAAGTTATGAAATATGCCCCTAAGCAGCATTTCCCAAACTGTAATGTACACACAAGTCACCTGGGAATCTTGCTGAAATGCAGATTCTGGTTCGGTGGGGCCCGAGACTCTGCATTTCTAAAAGGAGCAATTCCAGGCGATGCCAAGGTTTGGGAACCACACTTTGAATAGCAAGGCCCCAGAGCAGTGGGTAATGTCCCTGGGTGCAAAAGCCTAAGGTACTCAGCTGTTAACTGAAAGGCAGAAGGTTTGAGTCCACCCACATGTGCCTTGGAAGAAAGGCCTGGCAATCTACTTTCAAACAATCAGTCACTGAAAACCCTACAGAGCACAGTTCTAGTCTGACACACACAAGGTCACTATGAGTTGGATTCAACTCAAAAGCAGCTGGTAAAGCAGTGGGCACTAAACGCTCTGATCCCCAAAGGTAAAAAAACTTTTGAGTAGGCATTCCCCAAAACTGGTACATCTGCTTATTTATATTATCTACACGTATTATGATCAGTAGTTATAATAAGACATACTATCCAACCATACAGCACTGGGTTTTTTTGTTTTTATCCAACTAGGACCATACACATTGTTATGAGCTTTGGCAGCACAACAGTTAATTGCTCAGCTGCTGACTGAAAGGATGGTGGTTCGAACCCACCTAGCAGTTCCTTGGGAGAAAAGACATGGCAATCTGCTCCCGTAAAGATTATAACCAAGAGAACCCTACGGCGCAGTTCTACTCTGTCATAGAGGATAGCTATGGGTCAGAATCAGCTCAGCGACACCCAACAACAACAACAAACTTTGTTATAATAATGGCCAGGAATTTGGGGCCAAGGTCTTGTTCGACCTGATTAGTTTATCAGAGTTTTTTACTTGTCTAAGGAAGTTCTCACACACGGAGTAGAAGCAATATCAATTCTGCCATTTTCTTGATATTCATCTACACTTTCATTTGTTAGGATGACAGTCGCTTTCTGTTTTTGAAGACACTTACCCATATTTGTGAAGGCTAATTCAGTTAAAGCTGGAGAATGTAACTTGTAAATCTACTTAACCTCCCACAGGTAAGCTGCAAAAGGGACGAGGGCATGGAGGGGTCTCTGCCCCGCCCCATGATGAATTCCCCCACCACTCCCCAGGACGCTTCAGCTCAGAATGTTACCGGTGACAGGTGAGGCTCTCCGTGTCATTCCGTATGGCAAATCTAATGATGCTCAGTTTCCCTCCCATCCTCCACGCCCCACCCCCAAAGGAATTCTGTGAGCCTCCCCTTTAAAACTCCCCGGGGTGGACACACCCCACTTTGGAAACTGCCCTCCTGGGCAAGAGGCCGTGTGCATCCCGCGAGAAAGTGAAGAACAAGACATACACTTTCACTTGCCAACATGCTGCTGATCTCATGATCAAATGCATTTTCCAAAAAGTTTAACAAATACATAACTCATGGACGAAAATATTTTATATGGGATTTTCAAACCACACCTGAAATACAGACACTGAACTTCCCCTTCCTTTCTCACTTCTGCTTTAGTTTAAAATCTTTCAGGCAGATTCAAAATGAAAGCATTTGAAACTAAACAGAATATTTCAAATAGGTATGAATTATAGCACAATAGCAGACCTATCTCTTCCGAGTAATCTGAAGCTATTTTTCCATAGGAATCTGGCAGGGGCATTTTTCCAAAAGAATTTAGAAATTCTGTAAAATAGTGTTGCTCAGACACAGTTATTTCTATTTTTAGCCTTTAAAAATATGTAGATCCCTTACCAGAAGAGGCACAGTAATTACAGTGCTCAACTGCTAACCAAAAGGTCAGAGGTTCGAACCTACCAGCTACTCCACAAGAGAAAGATGTGGCAATCTGCTTACAGCCTCGGAAACCCTATGGGACAGTTCTACTCTATTGGGTTGCTATGAGTCAGAATTGACTCAATAGCAGTGGGTTTTAGGTTTTACCAGAAGTACTAAATGGTGCACGGCTACCACCACCAACCATTCTGATCCACAATAGATGGACCCTGATAGAAAGGGAGAAAAACATGGAACAGAACCCAAATTAATAAAAAGTCCAGGGAAACTAGATAACGGAAATGGAACAACCAGAGTACAATTAAGGAGAATGTTGACACATTGTGATAAATGTAACTAATGTTACTGAACACAAAAATGGGAACCTAACTTGCTGTGTAAACTTTGACCAAAAACACTATAAAGTATTATTAAATATGTATCTATAGAGAGAGAAAGCTATTGAAGACCATTAACTTTTCTTTCTACAAGCCATTGCAGACCAACTGCCTGACTACTGTTCCCACACCGTGACTCTCTCTACTACCCTCGTTCTCTGTGTCTCCTGTATGCCAGCTCCCATTCTAGGTGGTGGGTCCAGCAGAGAACAAAACATCCTGCCAGAGCTTACATCCCAGTTGGGGAGACGAACAAACAAATGAGTACACAACGCAGTGATAATGCTCCGAAGACAAGAAGTTACAGTAAAGAGGGAAGAGAATGCAGAGGCACTGCGGATGGCACAGCCGAGCAAGGCAACATTTGCAGCCATGTGCTATAAAAACCAAAAAACCCATTGCCGTCGAGTTGATTCCCACTCATAATGACGCTATAGGACGGAGTAGAACTGCCCTACAGGGTTTCCAAGGCTGTAAATCTTTACAGAAGCAGAGTGCCACATCTTTCTCCTGCAAAGCGGCTGGTGGGTTTGCACTGCTGAGCCCTTTTGGTTAGCAGCCAAGCGCTTAACCACTGTGTCACCAGGGCTCCTCTGCTATATGGGGAAGGAACCAAATACCGACCCCATTGCTGTCAAGGTGATCCCAACTCACACTGACCCTATAGGACAGAGCAGAACTGCCACATAGGGTTTCCTAGGCTGTGATCTTTACAGGAGCAGATCGCCAGGTCTTCCTTCTGTGGAGCCTCTAGGTACACTGGAACCACCAACCTTTGGTTAGCAGCCAAGCACTTAACCACTGCACCACCAGGGCTCCTTAGCAGAGGGAACAGCAAGTGTAAAAAGCGTAAACACCTGAGACAGGAAGATGTCTGATACAAAAAAACAGCCAGGAAGTCACAGCTGGTACACCTGGAGCAAGGAGAAGCTGGAGGGAGGGGGATGATTTGGGGTTGTATTGAGTGTGATGGAAAGCAACTAGAGGGACTTTTTTCTGAATGCGGCTCATTCAGGCTGCTGTGTGGAGAATACACTCTAGAGGAGCCAGGGTGGAAACAGCACACACCTACAGTGCTGCCTTCTCCAGGAAGCAGGGTGCCAGGTCCCTCTCAGGCATTCCTACAGCCTTCAGAAACCTCCTCGAGGGCAGGGGTGATGTGATGCTAAGGAAGTTGATGCCTCAGGGCTGCTCACCTGCAGTAACTCCTTCTAAATAAACAACCAGTTCTGTACTGTATTGTGTTTTTTGTATATTTTTTTTTAAAGGAGGGCCTAGAGAATTGTATGGGCTTCAGGACCTTGGTCAGAGCCCTTCCTACCCTGTACTGTAACTGCTTGTTGACTTGTCTATATGGCCTTGTAGACTAGGTTCTTGGAGGGCAAGGACTATATAATATTTACGTTTGTATTCATAACATCTGTATGTTGTTGTTGTTACTTGTCCTTGAATCAGCTCCAACTCATGAAAACCCTGTGCACAACACAATGAAACATTGTCCAGTCCTGCACCATCTTCACAATTGGTGTGTTTGAGTTTATTGTTGTGACCATTGTGTATTTTGAGTGGCTTCCAACCTAGTGGGCTCATCTTCCAGCACGATATCAGACAATACTCTGTGCGTAATACATTGGGTTTTCATTGGCTGATTTTTGGAAGTAGATTACCAAGCATTTCTTCCTAGTCTAAGTCTGGAAGCTCCATTGAAACCTGTCCACCATGAGTGATCCTGCTGGTACTTGAAATATTGGTGGCATAGCTTCCAGCGTCACAGCAACATGTAAACCACCACAGTACGACACACTGACAGATGATTGGTACCCATTTGCATAGTACCCAAAATATAATAAAAATCATACCCATTGCTACACAGTCAGTTCCAACTTGGGGCAACCCCATGTGACAGAGTAGAACTGAGCTCCACAGGGTTTTCTTGGCTGTATCTTTATGGGAACAGATCACTGGGTCTTTCTCCCGCAGACCTGCTGCTGGGTTCAATCTGCCAACCTTTCAGTTAGCAAACACAACTGCTTGCATCACGCAGCATATAACAGTCCCTCAACAAATATTCACTGAATCATTTGACGCAGATATGCGATGGTTTGCTTTTGAAACCAGTGCTCTGACTTCCTTTCTCCGTAGACTGGCAACACTAAGGCAGCAAGTACTGTGATGGTTTTAGACGAATTCCACAGCTGTCGACAGTAACTGCGTGTGCTTACAAAATGGCATTTAAAGACAAAATTTCAACTCTCAGAATCACCGGTTCAGTGATTTTTAAATTGGTAATGTGCTTTTTTTGTTGTTTTAAGTATCATCTTTCCTAGAAATCTGCCTATGTGGCATAGCAGGGTCCTTTTGTCAATTTCTCATACACTGTGCAAAAAAGAAACCACCCTGCCAGAGCCAAGCCCTGCATTTAAATTTTGCAAATATTATGGGCTTCTTATTTCTCATAGGCCCACTCCAGGTAAATTCCTTCACCTTTCTGTGCTTCCTACACTATGTAAAGGTTTTACTAAGACACGAAGGAGCCCTGGTGGCACAACAGTTAAGTGCTCGGCTGCTAACTGAAAGGTCGGTGGTTCGAACTTCTCAGCAGCTCCAAAGGAGAAAGACCCAGTGATCTGCTCCCATAAAGATTACAGCCTAGGAAACCCTGTAGGGCAGTTCTACTCTGTCACATGAGGTCACTAGGAGTTGAAATGGGCCCATCAGCACCTAACAACAACACTAAGACACAGGAAAAAAACACAGCATAGAACACAGCCCTCAGAGACACTTCAGAGCCCTCAAAGACAAACAAGCTTCAGGCAAGAAGCAGCTTCCATCCTTTTCTGAATATATTTTAACTTGCATTAACCGTGATACTCCCTCCTCTCTGGCAACTGAGAAATAGACTCTGCCGTACACAAAAAGGGGGACATTATCACCTAAAACATAAATGAAATCATGGTAAACAGGGAACCAAGTATTCCGAATACAAAAATCAATGTAAATTTTCTCTACTTAATGGTCTCATATGAATTAAAAAAAAAAACACACACACTCACACAAGTAATTGTAATAAGGACAGGTATAATAATGAAATGTTAACACCTAGCATGAGATTTGAATTTTAATCTAACCATCTGAGCTATCACTATAAAATGAACCAGCTGTCTAAAGACCTGCCTCCAAGACAGTTTAAAGACATAATGCTGCACAAAGAATGAAAGTTCTCCACAGCAAAATTAAACTTCATTTTCACAAGGCCCTTCTCCCATTCTGCCGCTTAACACTTTAATGTTAAGCGCACCCTCCGGGCAACTTATGTTTTTAAATATTCATCTTCTAAATAGGGCTGATCAAAACCCACTGTTACTGGGTATTCTACACATGACTGCAAAGTTCTCAGCTGGATCTTGGGAGAGGATCTGTGGCAAGGCCAACACAAATGTCGAGCAAAAATGGTGCTGGCTCCAGCCAATTAGCAAAGCTTGGCCTCTCCACCTGGGCTTGCAGTAAGCTTGCCGAGAGCAAGGGAAGAGACACGCACACCTATTGTGGTGTACCTGGACCCTGAGAAAACAAGACCTGCCTTTATTTCGCCTGCATCCAAAAACTGGGATAGGGCCCCCTACATGGGGAAACTTACCTTTGTCCAATGTTATGATAAGGACTTCCGGTGGTACAGTGGTTAAGCACTCGGTTACTAACCTAAAAGCCAGTGTTTAGAACCCACCAGCAGCTCCATGGGAGAAAGACGTGGCTGTCTGTTTCTGTAAAGGTTACAGCCTAGGAAACCCTATGGGGCAGTTCTCCTCTGCCCTATAGGGTCACTATGAGTTGAAATTAACTCTATAGCAATGGGTTTGGGTTTTTTCATTGTTGTTGTTATCAGGATCCACCACCAGTCTGTCAGTTTGTCATACTGTGTTGGTCTGTGTGTTTCTGTCATGCTGGAAGCTATACCACCAGTATTTCAAATACCAGCAGGGCCACCCATGGTGGACAGGATTCAATGCAGCTTCCAGACTAACACAGACTAGGAAGAAAGGTTTGGTGATCAACTTCCAAAAATCAACCAATGAAAACCCAATGGATGATACAACAGAATACTGTCTGCTATAGTGCTGGAAGATAAGCCCCGTAGGTTGGAAGGCATTCAAAACACACAGTGGTTGATGCAGTGGACTTGAGCACACCAATGATCATGAAGATAGCACACGATGAGACAGCGTTTCATTCTGTTATATATAAGGTCGCCATGAGTCAGTGCTAACTCAATGGCAGCTAACAATAAAAACATTAAGGTGACATGTAGGTTTTTGTCTGCCTCTAGGTCTGGAGTTTGCAGACAAGACATAAGCATTCCTTCCAATCCTCTCTTTGTCCAGGTCGGTGCTGTCAGAACCAACCTTCACTCAGATCTTAAGCCAGCAGGCAGGATGCTATGCTACAGACCCTAGCCAAAAACCCACTGCCTGGCAGGTGTTCAGTCAACGGCCCGTGCTAGACAGAAAGGGCAAGCTCACCTGTTCTTACTGACTGCTTCAGGGCCATGACGTTGCTGTTAGTGGGCGCCTTCGAGTCGATTCCAACTCACAGTGACCCTATAGGAAAGAGAAGAGCTGCACTGTAGGTTTCCAGACTGCAATCTTTACAGAAGCAGGTTGCCAGGTCTTTCTGCTGTGGAGCCTCTGGGTGGGCCTGAACTGCCAACCTTTCGATTAGCAGGGCTCCTTTCAGGACCATAAGATGAATTTATTCTGAGTTAATTGTTTAGAAACACTGATGTTTCCACAGAGCGGAATCTTTCTGAGGCTTTCCTTATCTCTACTCCTTCGTACCACTGGCTCACATCCCAGAATGTAAGGTGCTGAAGCAGGGACAGACGACCCAATAAGCAAGGTGTGCATGGGCTTACTTGTGCTTCCTTACTAATCTACAGTACACAATTTCACCTATTTTTCACCATATCAAAGCCTGTGTGTACCCTGCTTACTGTAAACCTGTGCATACCTTGCTTATTGGCTAATCTACCTCTGTGCTGAAGGCTGGCCCTTTCAAGCCCTGGTGATAAAACATAACTGGAAGTTGCTTCCTAAATTTGGATGGGGGGAACAACTCAAACCGTTAAAGATTTCGATGCCGAAAAACTTAGGAAGGGTTTCACAAAGGACCTACAACTTGAGCTAGATCTTGTGAAAGAAAACTGAAAAATAGAGAGGAGAAAATGGCTTTCCAGACAGAAAAGCATCGGGTGAACAGGTAGAGACGGCACCAGGCACATGTAGGGAATAAGGGGTGGGAGTCCGGCTGGAGCAAAGGGTTCACATATGAAAACATCAGGAGAAATTTGGAGTAAAAACAAACAGTTGCCGTCAAATCTATTCTGATTCATGGCAACCAAGGTGTGTCACAGTAAAACCGTGCTCCATAGGGTTTGTTTTATTTTTTATAATTTATTTTATTTTTGTTGTTGTTGTCAAGAATATACACAGCAGAGCATTCACCAATTCAACAGTTTCTACATGTACCATTCAGTGACGCTGATAACATTCTTCAAGTTGTGCAACCATTCTCACGCTCCTTTTCTTGAGTTGCTCCTCCCCCATTAATATAAGCTCACTGCCCCTAAAGGTTCCTGTCTAACCTTTCGAGTCACTGTTGTCAATTTGCTCCCATATAGATAGTTCAACGTGCATAATGCTCGAGGCAGACATTCTTCACTAGTTAAGCTAAACTATTGTTTGGTTTTAAGAAGACCACAGGGAATATTTTTGATTTAAGGTTTCTCCATAAGTTTTTTAACGACTGTTTTTTGTTTTTGTTTTTCCAAAGCAGATCTGGGTAGACTCAAATCTCCGACCTTTCAGTTAGCAGCCGAGCGCTTACCCATCTGCAATACCCAGGAACTCCGGAAGAGTCAAGTACCCACCTTCTCAAAGCAGACCAGCAAAGATGGCGTCCATGAGATGGTGTGCAGTGCCTTCTGAGCTGGCTCTCAACATATCAGTACGTGCCCCACGGCTGCTGCTACTGCTGCCTTTTAGACACATTTCCGTGTCCCTAAGGCAGTTCGAATCCACCACGCGCTCCTTGGAAACTCTGTGGGGTAGTTCTACTCTGTCCTATATGGTCACTATGAGTCGGAATTGACTTGACAGCAACGGATTTGGTTTGGTTTGGTTTTAAGGACTCTGTATTATGCCTGCTTGTTTTCCTATTACTGATTTGTGTTGAGTGGGCTTTTTGGTACGGCTGTTTGCTTGTAATAAGCATATTCCTCTGTGGCTAAGACCAAGTGGACTTCCGTAAGCTTCTGCTATGTTTTCGCCTGTTAGGCCTTCCACACAAGCTGACTTTAGGTTCCTTGGCCTTCTAGCTTCTCCCTTTTGGAGAGCCAGCTAACTTGTTTCTACTGACCTAACACTCTCTTTGACTCTTTGAAATGACTTTCATAAATTCTAGCAGCACATTTTCCATCTAGTTAATTATGAAAGCACAAGAGGAGTATTTGGAAAAGAAAGAAAGCACTACTTAAGGAACACTGGCATCACAATGGTTAAGCACTCAGCTGCCAACCCAGAGGCTGGTGGTTCGAATCCACCCAGCAGCTCCATGGGAGAAAGACCTGGCAATCTGTTCCTGTAAAGGTTATAGCCAAGAAAACTGTATGGGGCAGTTCTACTCTGTCATATGGGGTCACCATGAGTTGAAATCGACTCATAGCAACTAACAGCAACATCTCCAGGAACATATGTATTTATGCATTCCTACATTCATCCAACAAATACATATTAATTGTGCAGTATGTAACAGGGTCTGTACTAGACACTATGGACACATTAGTAACGTCCTCCAAAACATGCTAAACAATGACCAAATAAAACAATGTATCTTAAGGATCAATTAATAAAAACAAGCTTGTTATAAAAAGACCTGCAGCACACAGCCTTCACCAGACTGAGTCCAGCACAACTAGATGGTTCCTGGCTACCACCACCACCGACTGCTCTGACAGGAGTCACAAAAGAGGGTCCTGGACAGAGCTGAAGAAAAATGTAGAACAAAATTCAAACTCACAAAAAAGACCAGACTACTGGCCTAAAGAGCCCTGGGAACGCCATGGTTGAGAGCTATGACTGCTAACCAAAAGTTTGGCAGTTCAAATCCAGTAGCCCCTCCTTGGAAACCCTACAGGGTCACTATGAGTCAGAATCAACTCTGTAGCAATGGGTTTGGGTTTGGGTTTGGGTTTGGGTTTGGTTACTGGTCTGACAGAGACTGGAGAAACCTTGAGAGAACGGCCCCTGGACACCCTTTTAACTCAGTACTGAAGTCATTCCTGAGGTTCATCCTTCAGCCAAAGATTAGACAGGCCCATAACACAAAACCAGATTAAACAGGCATACCGATCCAGAGGCAAGGACAAGAAGGCAGAAGGGGACAGAAAAGCAGATAACGGGGAACCCAAGGTCGAGAAGGGGAGAATGTTGACGCATTGTGGGGTTGGAAACCAATGTCACAAAACAATATGCATATTAATTGTTTAACGAGAAACTAATTTGCTCCATAAACCTTCACCTAAAGACCTGAAAAAAAAAAAAGACCTGCCGCAAAAGCCATAATAAAATAAAACAGGCCAACAGTGAAAAATCACTACCAACATCCCCAAATCCCACCTTTCTACCTAGCTCTCCGACCCCCATTTGTTCAGAATCATCTTTTGTATATCCTTACAGCACAACAGGAGCCCTGGTGGCGCAAGGGTTATGCATTCAGCTGCTAACCGAAAGGTTGGCAGTTTGAACCCACCAGCCACTCACTCCAAGGGAGAATAAAACCTGACGATCTGCTCCCATAAAAAAAAAAAAGATTACAGCCTAGGAAATCATCGGGGCAGTTCTCCTCTGTCACATGGGGCTACCATGAGTTGAAATTGACTTGATGGCACCTAACAACAACAATGGGCACAATACATGACACTGCATCTTATACATAGTTCTACTGAATGTGAGTAACACTCAACCAGATCGGAGTTTCACAACCTCAGCACTACTGACATTTGGGGTCAGAAAACTCTTTGTTGTGGGCGCTGTCCTGTGCGCTGCAGGAGGTTTGGCAGCATGCTTGGCCTCTACCCGCTAGATGCCAGTAGCCCAATTGTGACAACCAAAAATGTCTCCAAAAATGACTTTCCCAAATGTTCTCCCCTGGGGGAGCAGAGGGGCAAAGTTACCCTAGTTGAGCTACAGACCATTCAAGCCAAAAAGATTCTCACATCGACAGCAAAGGGATGGAGGGGTGGGGACCAGGATGCTGTAAATTGGTGGTTAATAGGCACGCTTACGGGAAGACTCCTCTGACTAATTTAATTTTCTCTGAAACTTCACAATCACGCCCCTTGTTATTGAAGATATTTCCAAAGCATAAGTCTCTTTTCCTACTGCACTAGGTGACATAAATGTAACTTAATACAAAATGTTGTTTTTGAACAACAGTTCATACAATTCATGTAATACTTTTGTTGTTGTTTGATGCCATTGGGTAGAACTGCCCCATAGGGTTTTCTTGGCTATAATCTTTACTGAAGCAGATCACCAGGTCTTTCTCCCACAAAGCAGCTGGGTGGGTTCAAACCACCAACTGCTTGGTTAGCATCTGAGTGCTTACCTGCTTCCACTACCGGGCTCCTTTCGTACTATACTACAGATATAAAAAACCAATACCACACACATATCACAACCAAAATGACTGATCCCAAACATGCTAGCAATGAGCGGTTTAAGAAGGATGGAGGGGAGGGGGCTGTCGCTTCCACCTCTGGGCTTCCCTTTAACATTCTTTAAACCATTCTTTTTATAATCATTCTTTTAGGTATTGGGCTTTCCCATTAGATTGTGAATTTGTGAAAAGCAGAAATTATATTTTATTCCATTTTATGTTCTCAGGTTCCAGCACAGTGAATGTAACAAAAAACCCATTGCTGTTGAGTCAATTCCAACTCATAGAGACCCCGTAGAACAGAGTAAAACTGCCCCATAGAGTTTTATTGGCTGTAATCTTTACAGAGGCAGACTGCCGCATTTTTCTCCCATGGAGACGCTGGTGGATTTGAACCACCAACCTTTTAGTTAGCAGCCAAGTGCTTAACCATTGTGCCAGCAGGAATTCTTAAGAAGTGTGTGAAGGGCCCTATATTCCTTCTAAGGAATCTGGATGTTGTCCTTAGGCAAATGCTACAGAGTGTTCATTAGAAGCATGAAGGGCTCAGCCTGGGAGAGGCAGAATGCCTGGGTAAATGCTGGTCTCTGTCGTCATGAACAGGCCTCGCTACATTCTGCCTTCCTCCTACAGGCGAGCTTTGTGGAGAATGGACACCCGGATACGGAGCTACGCTGCAGGCTCAGCCCGTGTTAGAAAGTAGAACTGACAAGTACCCCAGTCCTCAGGGCCACCACCTGGCTTCCCCGAGCAACGCCCCAGCAAGACGTAGGTCTGGCAGATGTGGGAGCGCAGAAAGACACGAACAAGAGAGTTCCAGATTAAGGAATCTGGAGTCAGCAGGGAAAGAACCCTGCAAAAGCCCCCTCCCAACTCATCAATTCCTTATTTAAAGCAATGACAGAAGACATGGGGGGGGGACTTACAAAATCAAAAGAAGCTTTGAAAGTCTCAAATGTTACCTTCAGTGCTCTCTAGAATCTAGTCTAGGCCTGAGAGCCCACCAAGCTCCTTTCTTGACACCTTCCATGTCCTCTGAGCCAGCCCCTTTCCCTCTTCCTCTCATTCACACACCCAACGCAGAACTCCTATGCCCCCTGGCTCCTTCCCACTGGGAGGCAAAAACCTAGATCCCACCCTCAGCCCCTCCTTCTCCTTGGCATGAGATGCCACAAGGAGAATCAAAGTGACACTAAAAAATTCAAGTGGTAATAAGTATGTCTGCCTTGAATGCGGTGCTCTTTTAAAGGATTATCTTCAGTGCTGAAAGTCACTCCTGAGGCTCACCCTTCAGCCAAAGGTTAGACAGGCCCATAAAACAAAACCATACTAAATGGACACACCAGGAGGCAGGAGGGGACAGGAAAGCTGGTAACAAGGAACCCAAGGTCGAGAAGGGGAGCATATTGACACGTGGTAGGGTTGGCAATCAATGCCACTAAACAATATGGGCATTAACTCTTTAATGAGAAATTAATTTGCTCTCTAAATCTTCATCTAAAGCACAATAATAAAAATTAAAAAAAAAAAAAAAGAATCCGGTTGCCATCAACTCCAACTCATGGTGACCCCATATGTATCAGAGTAGAAGTGTGTTCCCTAGGCTTTTCCAATGCCCCTCAAGAAATATAAGGAACTGTGTAAGGGGTAAACTAGCAAAATCGCAGGCAACGTGTGCTTGAGACCTGACCTTTGAAAAGAAAGTTTTTTTAGACCAGTGTGACAAAAAAAAATGTCAGCGCTGAAAATATGGGCCAGCCCTCCAGGATTTACAATGTACTTCATATTTAATTACGAAAATGAACTGCAAGATCCCTAAGAAAGATGAAAAGTGCTTCTTCTACAAGATGTATTGGGATGCATTCAACCTGATGACTTTATCATCTGATTTCAGTGCCACTTTACAAACCTGAAAGACAGACTTCCGCTCTGCATGGGAAATACTGAGGTTAAGACTTTCTCAACACCCAAACCAGGAAAAGCTTCAGACTTATACAACCAATTGGTACTCGAGACAAATGTCATTTAAAGAAAATTTATGCTAATTTTTGGGGGGTAGGAGACCAATATACAATAAATGCCTTCTGTATATAAAAAAAAAAAAAAAAAAGACTTATCTATGTGAGATCAAATTGGTAACAGCAACTCAAAACATTTGATGAGAACCTTAGGAGGCAGGAGGTCTAAGCCAATGGTGGTGGAACAATTCCAAGAAGGATGGTGAAAATGGTAGCACAACTTGAAGAATGTAATCAAAGTCACTGAGTCGTACATACAGAAATTGTAGAAATGGTGTATGACTGTGTTTATCTTCACTGAAATAAGTTTTGTTAAGGCTTGCTTTGTGGCCGAGTATGTAGTCTATTCTAGAGAATGTTCTATGTACATTGGAAAAGACAGTAAACTTGGCTACTGTTGGATGTTCTGTATATGTCTGTGAGTTGGCTGATTGTGGCATTTAGATCTTCCATGTCTTTACTGAGCTTCTTTCTGGATGTTCCGTCCTCACCAACAATGGTGTGTTTAAGTCTCCTACTACTATTGTGGAGCTATTTCTCTTTCCAATGCTGTCAGAGTTTGCTTTATGTATTTTGGAGCCTTGTCATTGGGTTGTGTATATTTATTATGGTTATATCTTCCTGGTGTACTGACCTTTAATCATTATACAGCGTCCTTGCATATCCTTTCTGATGGATTTTGCTTTAAAGTCTATTTTGTCAGAGATTAATATTTTCACCACCGCTCTTTTTTTGATTGTGGTTTGCTTGATGTGTTTTTTTCCATTCACTGAAATAAATTAAAAAAAAAAAGACTCATTGAAAAAATTCAGGTGGCATTGACTTCTTTATTAGCAGAAACTCCAAATCATCCCACCCTATTTCAATACCTTCCCATTTTACAAAGGTGATTTTCTAGCAGGCTTCTCCTATCACCCTAAAAGACATGCTAAAAAAAAAAAATCACGGCCATCAAGTTGATTTCAACTCATAGTGACCCTACAGGACCGAACAGAACTGCCCCAAAGGGTTTTCAAGGATATAATCTTTACTGAAACTGACTGACATATCTTTCTCCCATGGAGCAGCTGATAGGTTCGAACCACCGTTTCGGTTAGCAGCTGAGCGCTTAACCACTACGCCACCAGGGCTCCTCATCCTAAATACAGTCTAGTGCAATGGCTAAGCCAGGATCTAACAAGGACATGACCCTTTTCTACCTCATCCCCATCTTAAACTATGAGAACTGCAAACAATGAATCCAGCCTCTGTGCCTTGGTCAGACATAGAATCTTCATTCATTTGCCCGTTACATGTAAGGCACCTGCCAAATAACATCAGGAGTCAGCAAGGCATGCATCACAGGCCTGAGGAGGCTCTGACCACCACGGATTGCCATCGAGTCAGTTCCAACACATGGTGGCCCCATGTGTGTCAAAGTAGAATGGTGCTCCACATGGTTTTCAGGGACTGATTTTTTGGAAGTAGATTGCCAGGCCTTAGTTACAAGGTGCTTCTAGGTGGATTTGAACCTCCCATCTTTCAGTTGGCAGCTCAGAGCATTAATCACCAAGGAACCCCTGGAGAAGCTTAAAAACCAAACTAGTTGCTGTCAATTTGGCAACCCCATGTGTGCAAAGTAGAACTGTGCTCCATAGGGTTTTCGTGGCTGTGACCTTTCAGAAGCAGATAGCCAGGCCTTTCTTCTGAGGTGCCTCTGAGTGGGTTTGAACCACCAACCTTTCATATAACATGTAAGGCCCGGCAATCCACTTCCAAAAATCAGCCAATGACAACCCAATGGATCACAACAGAGTTATTGTCTGACATAGTGCTGGAAGATGAGCCCCTGGGTTGGAAGGCACTCAAAATACACAGTGGCCGCAACAACGGACTTAACTGTTTACACCACCCAGGGACTCCTTGAAAGAGCTTAATTTAAAAAAATACGACATGAAAATAAATACCTGTAGTATGCTAGCCAAAAGGATGGCAGTCTAAATCCACCCAACTGTTCTGCAGGAGAGAGACCTGGCAACCCGCTCCTATAAGGATTACAGTTCTGCTCTGTCCTGTAGGGTCACTATGAGTCAACTCAGTGGCACCCAACAACAGTTACAATAAGAGAGAAGTAGTACTATACGTGAGATTCAAATTTAGTACTATAGGTGAGATTCAAATTAGCACATTCACAGAATAGCAATCTTGTTAATTTGCCTTTGAGAGGGAACATGAGTCCTAATACCTTTTCCCTATTAAAATTCATTAGTTTTGTTAAGTGGGCATTTTCTTAATAAATGGAAGATGGCTTTGTTGTCTGAGTGCATTAAGAATGGCTTCTATGTGAAGTGGCAGGAAACCTGAGTTCTTCTGACAAGCAGTCTATTAAAAATCCGCCGTAAGTGGCATATTATTTGCACATTTATAACAGTCTGTGGAGATGAACCTGCCCAGATAATTTAATTTCTTCCATGGAGAAAAGAAGAAAACAGAACGAAAATATTTAAAGGGCACACGCAGCTTTTGGCTGGATGGACTCAGAAGTGTATCTGCACATTGGGAGTGATGTGAAACCACTGAGGCCAAAAATGCATCAGAGAATTTATAATCAGCCAAGTGTTTCCAATCTCCTTCTTTCAGGCATTTTCGTTACTAGAGAGAATACTCTTCTTTCAATTAAATTCTGCAGAGAAAGCTGCCCAGGACCGGCAGACTGCGAACACTCAGTTTGCATCTTCCCAAGGCTTCCTCCATGGCTCCCACACCAACTTCAACATGTAAGAATGCTGGTTCATTAACAAACTAGTTCAGATAAGTGTCGCGATGTAAATGTCTAAACGAGTTCCACAGTACCAAATCATAACTCTAGCAGCCCTATCCCCTTAAGGGACTCTGTTTAATATGACCTGTTCTGAGGAAAAGGAGCCCAGTGGTACAGTGGTTAAGCGCTTGGCTGCTAACCGAAAGGCTGGCAGTTGGAACCTGCCAGCCACTCTGCAGAAGAAAAATGTGGCAGTCTGCTTCCGTAAAGATTACAGCCTTGGAAACCCTATGGGGCAGCTCTACTCTGTCGCGTGAGGTTGCTGTGAGTCAGAATTCACTCGATGGCAACGGGTTTGGTTTTTTTTTTAATTTTTATTCTGAGAAACCACCACCTGTCAGTTTGTCGTACTATGATGACTTGTGTGCGTCTGTGATGTTGGAAGCTATGCCATTGGTACTTCAAATACCGGCAGAGTCACTCACGGTGGACAGGTTCCAGTAGAGTTTCCAGACTAAGACAGACTAAGAAGAAAGGCCTGGCAATCTACTTCTGAAAATTGGCAATAAAAACCCTATGGATCACAATAGTCTGGAAGATGAGCCCCTAGCTTGGAAGGCACTCAAAACACACGGTGGCCGCAGCAATGGACTCAGGCATACCAACCATCACGAAGACGGAGCAGGACTGGGTAACATTTCGTACCACTGTGCCATGACAGCAACTAAAAACAATAACAACGTTCTAAAAGAAACGTCTGAAAAACTGCGTATTTTTTTTTTTTTAAGAGTAGACGTACCAACTTCTTCAAGGAAATGTTTAAACACAGCCTTGTTTGGAAGAGAAAAACATTTGCTTTGTGCCAGACCCTGTCATAGGGTGGGTCTCATGGTCATCTCATTTAAACTTTAACTACCAGAAAGGTACCTTTCCCCTTTTAAGGTAAGAAAACTGGAATGTAAATAAGGCCGCACACCGCAAAATGCCAGAGCCGAGACACAAGCCAGAGCGTGTCCAATGCCATGTCTTCCTTCTTCACAGCATGCTAACGACTCGTGTTCTATCTCATCCTGAATGGTAAGTGTAACAAGCATTCCTTTGTAAAAAACAAAGAAGAATCAAACATATAAGCGACCTTATGGATTAAATTGTGTTCCCCAAAAAGATGTGTTGTAAAGCCCTGGTGGCGCAGTGATTAAGCACCTAGCTGCGATGGGATAGGTTGGCAGCTCAAACCCACCAGCCACTCCATGGGAGAAAGATGTGGCAGTCTGCTTCCATAAAGATTTACAGCCTTGGAAACCCTATAGGTCAGTTCTACTCTGTCCTATAGGGTTCTTATGAGTCAGAATCAACTCCGTGGCAATGAGTTTATACCTATGGCTGTTGTCCTATTTGGATACAAGGTTTCCTTTATGTTAATGAGACCATGTCAGTATAGGATGTATCTTAAACCAATCACTTTTGAGATGTAAAAAGAACAGATTAGGCGCAGAAGTAAGCAAACGCAAATGGAGGTTAACACGCCAAATAAAGGTCACCAAGGAACCCAGGAACAGAAGCTGAAAAGACAGAGAACTCAAAAAGAAAGAAAGCCTTCCGCTAGAGCCGGTGCCCTAAATTCGGACTTCTAGCTTCCTAAATTGTGAGAGAATAAATTTGTTTGTTAAAGCCAGCCACTTGTGGTATTTCTGTTATAGCAGCACTGAGAAACTAAGACAGACCTCTACTGCAAAGGGAATGTTTCTATTAAGTTATACAGCATGAATATAGAATTGTTTCTTTTCAGTTTCTTAAATGAAGTAAGCCTTGCTTATACCTCTCAAAAATGCTTCCGTGCTGCTGAAGGAATGAGAAAAGGGCTATGAAACCTCCCTGTTTTCTATCAGTTGAGATGAATGAAAAAGGATTCTACTTCCCAGAGCCCCAAGCTTCAAGGTTGCCTGACAGAGACAGCAGTTATTCATTTTACAGACATTTACTGAGCACCCAGTATGTGTCTAGGAGTCCCTGCGTGGCACAAACAGTTGAGTGCTCACTTGTCTGACCAAAAGGTTGGAGGTGAAGGTCTATCCAGAGGTGCCACGAAAGAAAGACCTCGTGATCTACTTCCAAAAAGTCAGCACTTGAAGCCCTGTGGAGCGCAGTTCTACTCTAACACACGTGGGGTTGCCATGAGTCGGAACTGACTCTGTAACAACCAGTTTGGTTTTTTTTTTTTAATATGTGCCTGGCAGCTAATTGTCTAGGTGCCATGAAAACGTTGCTAAGTACTGTCAGTTGGTTCCAATTCATAGCAACCATATGTACAAGAGAATGAAACACTGCTCGGTCCTGGCCATCCTCTCAAGGTCGACTCTACTCTGAGGAGGCAGCTCTTCCCCAGTCGTATTCTGAGCGCCTTCCAACCTGGGGGGCTCATCTTCGAACACTGTATCAGTCAACATTCCACTGCTGTTCATGAGGTTTTCACTGGCTAGTTTTTTCCAGAAGTAGACGGCCAAGTCCTTCTTCCTAGTCTTAGTCCAGAAACTCCACTGAAACCTGTCCACCATGGGTGACCATGATGGTATTTGAAATACCAGTGGCGTAGCTCCCAGCATCACAGCAACACACAAGCCTCCATAGTACAACACCAACAGATGGATGGAGGGTCAAGAACACAGCAGTGAATAAACAGAGGAAACCCCTGCCCTCGTGGAGCTTACATTCCAGTGATAAGCTGGGCCCATAGGAGTGAGTTAGATAATCCTGGCAGTTCCCCCGGCATTTCTTTCCATGTGCCATGGCTGCTCCCCAAGTCACATGGGCCAACAAGCAACACAAGAGGGCGTCACATGTAAATAATACTCAGGACCTTTTCCCATAAATCTTTCCTTTTTTTTTTTTCTAAATTTTATTTATTTCTAAATTTATTGTTGTTTTTGAGAATATACACAGCAAAATATACACCCACCAATTCAACAGTTTCTACCGGCACAATTTAGTGACACTGATTACATTCTTCAAGTTGTGCCATTCTCACCCTCCTTTTCTGAGTTGTCCCTCCTCCATTAACATAACCTCCCTGCCCACTAAGGTTCCTATCTAATCTTTCGAGTTGCTGTTGATGCTTTGATTCCTTATAGATAGTTCTTAAAAAGAGCATAATGCTCAAGGCAAACCTTTTTTTTACTAGTTAAGCTAATTTTACTGTTGAGTTTTCAGATGACTTCGGGGGATATTTTTGGTTTAAGGCTTAAAGATTATCTCAGGGCAATAGTTGCAGGAGTTCATCTACCCTCCATGACTCCATAAAGTCTACAGTCCATGATAATTTCAAATTCTGATTTGCATTTTCCTCATTTTGATCAGGGTTCTTCTAGGGAATCTTTGATCAAGATATTCAGTAATGGTAGCTGGGGACCATGTAGTTCTTCTGGTCTCACGGCAAAAGAGGCAGTTGTTTATGGAAGCAATCAACCACATATTCCTTATCCTCCTCCTGTTTCTAACTCTCCCTCTTCTGTTGTTTCAGGTGAACAGAGACCAATCATTGTGCTTTAGACGACCGCTTACAAGCTTTTAAGACCTTAGGGACTACCCGATGAACTAGAAGGTAGAAAAGAAGCATTAAACATGTTATTAGGCCAATTAACTGGGATGCCTCCAAACCAAGGAACCAAATCCCACGAGGTATTTGGTTGTACATATAAGGAGCCTCAGCAGCTACTCTTTTTTTGTGTTGCTGTTGTAAATGTATCTATCACACAACTTTTGCCAACTCTTTACAACTTTTTACAGGTGTACAACTTATTAACAACAATTACAATAATCGGCTGTGCAACCCTATCCTTGATCAACGAAATTTTTCCATCACTATTAGCCCCTCCTTCCCCCCCCCACCCCTGGTAACCACTAATAAACTTTGCCTTTTCTTGTCATTGTACATGAGGACATACAACATTTGTCCTTTTGTGACTGACTTTATTTAGCTCAGCGTAATGTCTTCAAGCTCCATCCGTACTGTAGCATGTATCGAGACTTCTTTTCTCCTATTGGCTGAATAGTATTCCATTGCATGTTGTCCTAGCCATCTCGTGCTGCTATAATGGAAACACCACACGTGGATGGCTTTAACAAAAAAGAAATTTATTCTTTCACAGTCCAGTAGGCTAAAAGTCCAAATTCAGGACACCAGCTAAAGGGGAAGGCTTTCTCTCTCTGTTGGTGCCGGAAGAAGGCCCTTGTCATCAGTCTTCCCTTGGTCTGGAAGCATCTCAGCACAGGAACTTCAGATCCAAAGGAAGCGCTCTGCTCCCAGCACTGCTTTCTTGGTAGTATGAGGTTCCCATGTCTCTCTGCTCGCTTCTCCCTTTTATATCTCAAAAGAGACTGACTTAAGACACTACCTAATCTTGTTGATCTCATCAATATAACTCACGTTAATCCATCTTACTACATCATAGTGACAGGATTTACAACACAGAGAAATCACATCAGATGATAACATGGTAGACAATCACACAACACTGGGAATCATGACCTAGCCAAGCTGACAGATATTTTGGCGGGACACAACTCAATCCATGACATATGTATGTTCCATATTTTGTTTATCCATTCATCTGTTGATGGGCATTTAGGTTTTTTCCACCTTTTGGCTATTGCGAATAGTGTTGCAGTGAACACTGGTGTACAAGTTTCTTTCTGAGTTTCTGCTTTCAAGTCTTTTGGGTATATACCTAGAAACGGAATCACTGGGCTATATGGTAGTTCTATTTTTAGTTTGTGTGTGTGTGTGTGTGTGTGTGTGTGCACTTTAGATGAAGGTTAACAGAGCAAATTAGGTTCTTGTCATCAAACAATACACATATTGTTTTGTGACATTGGTTGCCAAGCCCATGACGTGTCAACACTCTTCCCTTCTTGACTTTAGGCTCCCCATTTCCATTCATGCAGCTTTCCTGGCCCCTCCTGCCTTCTTGTCCTTGCCCCTGGGCTGGTATGCCCATTTACTCTTATATACATGTATTGTTTGTTTTATAGGCCTGTTTAATCTTTGGATGAAGGGTGAACCCCAGCAGTGACCTCGGTACTGAGTTAAAAGGATGTCCAGGGGCCACACTCTCGGGGTTTCTCCCGTCTCTGTCAGACCAGTAAGTCTGGTGTTGTTTTTTTTTTTCTTTGTGTGTGTGTGTGTGTGTGTGTGTGTGTGTGTGTGTGAGTTTGAATTTTATTCTACATTTTTCTCCAGCTCTGTCCAGGACCCTCTTTTGTGACCCCTGTTAGAGCAGGCAGTGGTGCTGTGGTTGTGCTGGACCATCAGTTGTGCTGGACTCAGTCTGGTGGCGGCTGTGGTAGTTGTGGTCTATTAGTCCTTTGGATTAATCCTTCCCTTATGTCTTTGGTTTTCTTCATTCTCCCTTGCTCCAGATGGGGTGGGACCAGTAGAGTGTCTTAGATGGCTGCTCACAAGCTTTCAAGACTTCAGATGCTACTCACTAAAGTAGGATATAGAACATTTTCTTTAAAAACTATGTTATGCCAATTGAGCTAGATCTATTTTTAGCTCTTTGAGACATCACCATACTACTTTCCACAATGGCTGTACCATTTTGCATTTCCACCAGCAGTTGATAAGGGTTCCAATTTCTCCACATCCTCACCAACAGCTGTTTGTTTGTTTGTTTTAATCTTAGCCATCCTAAAAAAAAAAAAAAAACCAAATCCATTGCCATTGAGTTGATTCCGACTTATAGCAACCCTATAGTGGGAATGAAATGGTATCTTATTGTGGTTTGATTTACAGCTCTCTGATAGCTAATGGCCCTGAGCATCTTTTTCTGTGTTTGGTGGCCATTTGAATACCCTCTTTGGTGAAATGTCTATTCAAGTCCTTTGTTCATTTTATGATTGGGATATTTGTCTTTTTGTTGTCAAGTTTTATATGTATTTTGGTAATTAAATTCTTGTCAGATTTATGGTTTCCGAAGATCTTCTCCCAGTCACTAGCTTGTCTTTTTGCTTTTTCGGTAAAGTCTTTTGATGAACAAAACTTTTTAATTTTTATGAGGTCCCATTTATTTATTTTGGCATTTGCTGTTTCTGCTTTTGTTATTAGATCAGATAATCCATTGTTGAAAGCTAGGCCGACAGCGTTGCCCCTGCTTGTTCTTCTAGGAATTTTATGGTTCAATTTGCACATTTAGGTCCTTAACTCATTTTGAATTTCTTTTTGTGTATGGTGTGAGGCATGGATCCTGCTTCATTTTTCTGCAGCTGGAAATCTAATTTTCCCAGCACCATATATTGAAGAGACTCTTCTTGCACCACCGAATGGACTTAGAGCCTTTGTCAAAAATCGGTTACCGTAGATGTGTGGGTTTATTTCTGGACTGCCAATTCTACTCCACTGGGCTATGTGTCTATCGTTATACCAGTATCAGGCTGTTTTGATTACTAAAAGCTATATAGCACGTTTTTAAATCAGGAAGTGCAAGTCCTCCTTCTTTGTTCTTCTCTTTCAACATCACTTTAGCTATTCATGGCTTCTTGCCATTCCCTATAAAGTTGAGGACTAATTTTTCTATTTCTGTATAGAAGGCTGTTGGAATTTTTATCATGACTGTGTTGAATCTATAGATCGCTTTGGGTAGTACTAACATCTTAACAATATTAAGTCTGCCACTCCATGAATATGGAACATCTTTCCATGTATTTATGTCTTCTTTAATCTCTTTTAGAAACCCTGGTGGCATAGTGGTTAAGTGCTACATCTGCTAACCAAGAGATCAGCAGTTCAAATCCACCAGGCACTCCTTGGAAACTCTGTGGGGCAGTCCAACTCTGTCCTATAGGGTCGCTATGAGTCGGAATCGACTTGACAGCAGTGGGTTTGGTTTGGTTTTTGGTTAATCTCTTTCAGCAGTGTTTTACAGTTTTCATTGTATAAGTCCTTCACATCCCTGGTTAGATTTATTCCTAGGTATTTTATTCCCTTAGATGCCATTGTACATAGAATTTTCCCCTAATTTCCCTTTCAGATTTCTCATTGCTGGTGTATAGAAACCCAACTGATTTTTGTTTGTTGACCTTTTACCCTGAAACTCTGCTAAATTTCTCTATTAGTACTAGAAGTTTTCTTGTGGACTCTTCGGGATTTTCTATATATAGGATCATCTCATCCACAAATAAAAATATATTTACTTCTTCTTTTCCAATCTGGATATCTTTTATTTCTTTTTCTTGTCATATTGATCTGGCTAGGACTTCTAATATAACATTGAATGGAAGTGGTAAGAGCAGGCACCCTTGTCTAGTTCTGATTACAAGCAGAAAGCTCTCAGTATTTATTCATTAAGTATAATGTTAGCTTTTGGCTTTTCGCATATACTCAGAATCATACTGAAGAATTTCCATTCTATTTCAATCTTCTATAAGATTTCCATCAAGAAAGGTGTTAGGTTTTATCAAATACTTTTTCTGCATCCATAGAGATGATCATGTGGGTTTTTTTTTTTTTCTTTGTTCTACTGATGTGTTACGTTGATTGATTTGCTAATGTTGAACCACCTTTACATTCCTGGAATAAACCCCACTTGGTCATGGGTGTATGACCCTTTTAATATGCTGTTAAATTCTGTTTGCTAGTATTTTGTTGAAGATTTTTGCATCTATATCCATAAGAGATATTGGCCTGTAGTTTTCTTTTTTTTTTTTTTTGTGGTGTCTTTGATTTGGGTATCAGGATTATGTTTGCTTCACAGGAGGAATAGGGAGTATTCCTTCCTTCTCTGTCTTCTGGAAGAGTTTAAACAGTATTGGTGCCAATTCTTCTCTAAATATTTGGTAGAATTCCTCAGTGAAGCCATCTGGTCCAGAACTCCCCTAAATTTTGTACATCTTTCCATAATTGACCATACTAATGTGACTCTGTGAGCTCTCACGGCACAACGGTTAAACACTCGGCTGCTAACCAAAGGTCAGCAGTGTCAACCTACCTAGTGGCTCCATACGAGAACAGCCTGGTGATCTGCTCCCATAAAGATTACAGCCTAAGAACCTTATGGGGCAGTTCTACTCTGTCACAAGGGGTCCCTAAGAGTTAGAATCAACTCAACAGCACTCAACAACATTGTGATTCTGTATTCTGAGTATCAAATTAAATGTGTATGCACAGACACACATACTCACACAACCTTCCAGTCTTGATATCAAAGAGGAGTACCCCATCTAAGTAGCCAAATTAAACAAAAACAAAAAACAGCATTTTTTAAAATCAGGACACTAAGTACAATGAATAACAACTACAGGTATATAATGAAGAATTAAATATAAGATCCTCTTCAGTCAAAAGCAGATCTTAAAAAGCCATTTAATTCACTCTCCTATCTTTAGACAGAAGGAGCCCTGGTGGTGCAGTGGTTTACCGCTTGGCCGCTAATCAAAAAGTTGTTGGTTCGAACCCATCCAGTGACTCCGGGGCAGAAAGACCTAGCAATCTGCTCCTGTAAAGATTACAGTCTAGAAAACCCTATGGGGTGGTTCTGCTCAGTCACATGGGGTCGCTATGAGTCGGAATCGACTTGATGGCACACTACAACAACTTCTTTGGACAGAACCAAACTAAACGTTCAAAGGAAGAAAATTCCAAAAGATCTCCAACTGATCTCCCTAGACAATGTCTCAAGTTCCTACCCCAGGAAAGCACTGCCAAGCGGCTGATGACAGCTCAGGTTCTCCGCATTTCAAAAAGGAGAGCGGGGAAAAAATCCACACTGTATTAAAAATGTGCCAGCTGAAGCAATAACTCACAAGCCGCTGAAATAATAATAACCCATTCATGTT
The DNA here is from genome assembly GCF_030014295.1 of Loxodonta africana. Lineage (NCBI taxonomy): Eukaryota > Metazoa > Chordata > Mammalia > Proboscidea > Elephantidae > Loxodonta > Loxodonta africana. Next base: position 18,581,133 of record NC_087364.1, read on the forward strand.
GAATTCTTCTGTAATTTCTGTGATGGTTTTAAATCCGATGAACTCATTTGACATAATGTGAGCATCTCAGGACCTTTTCCAGCATTCCCGTGGTAATTCATCATTAACTGGACGAGTATTCAAATATCACACAGTTTCCTGCTAGCTGCTTCTTGGAGCAGGGGTGAAGTCACTGCACTGGCCCACTGGCGTGCTTGGCCATTTAATTACCAGCAATGACACGGTGCCAGGGTGACCCAGGCCTCTGTGCCTATGCCCTGATGACCTAGTTTAATAAAAATCTGGCCTCTCGTCAAACAGACCACAGGTTTAATCCCTAGCTTGAGCAGCTGGATAGCAGTATGTGTGAGACAGCAGGCCATGGGAAATGGTGCACAGCCTCATGTACCATTTAAAAACTGACAACAAAGAAACGTATGTGGTTTCTATCATCCGAATAGAACTGCCCGTGTGGCATTTACAGAAACTGCCTCCCCCAACTCCCAACAACCAATTTCCTACAGTTCTGGGCTCCCGATTTAGCGATTTCAATACTGGCGTGTGTTTGGTCTTTTCCTCGCCTGTGTTTTCGCGAAGGAGCAGATGGAATAGGAAAAAGATTAGCCTTGCCCTCCCTGGAATGATGTGCTCTGAGACCCGGGTGCTTCTAATCTACTCCTGAGGATCATTTCAAGGCAGAAAATAAGATATACACGCTGCTGAGTTTCTCCACGTACTTCAAATCAGAGGATACTTCAGTCCTATTTGACATTTAGCTAATTCAGAATCACAGGACCTTCTTTGGTGGGGGAAAAAAAAACCACATAGCCTTTAAAAATTTCTAAGGTCTAGGAAACAAACTGTAAGCGACAATTCCCTAACATCTCATTATAGGGTGCAAATTTATTTCTGCCATTCCTCTGGCCTTGTTCAGCTGGTGCTCTCTAATGACAGAATTATGGGCTTTGGCTATGAAGCTATCAAGCTTCATGTTATGGAGCAGGCTAGTCTCAAACACATAAACAAAAAAACACACATAGAGAAATTCAGGCTATGAAGCTATCAGGCTTCACATTAATGGGCAGGGTTGTCTCAAATGCATAGAATTAGAGAAATCAAAAGAACTTTTAAGAGTGGATCTAGTCCAGTTTCCAAGGAGGCAGGAAACCATAGTGGTTAGGTGCATGGCTGGGTCCAGTCTCAGCTCCACCCTTCACCACTTAAACCAAAAAACCAAACCCAGTGCCACTGAGTTGATTACAAGTCATGGCAACTCCATGCGTTAAAAAGTAGAACTGCTCCATAGAGTTTTCTTGGCTGTAACCCTGGCTGTGTAGTGGTTAAGCACTCTGCTGCTAACCTAAAGGTCAGAGGTTCAAATCTACCAGCGGCTCCACAGAAGAAAGATGTGACAGTCTGTTTCCATAAAGGTGACAGCCTTGGAACCCCACGCAAAGTCAGATTACCCAACAAGCAAGGCACACATAGGCTTACTTATGTTTACTTACTAACCTGTAGTATACAGTGTCGCCTGTTTTTCACCATATAGGTACACGTGGGCTTACTTGTGTCCACTTATTTATCTGTAGTGCCCAATTTCACAGGTGCATACCTTGCTTACTGTAAGCCCGTGCATACCTTGCTTACTGGTTAATCCACCCCTGCCTGTCGCTACGAGTCAGAATCAACTCAACCACAATGGAATTGGTTTGGAACCTTTACATAAGAGATCGCCAGGCCTTTCTTCCATGACACTGCTGAGTGAGCTCAAACTGCCAACCTATCAGCAGTCGAGTGCAAATCGTTGCTAAGCTGTAAAACAAGGGCAATAATAGTACCTACCTCATAGGGTGGTCGTAAGGATCAAATGAGGCATGAATGTCTGGGGCTCTGCACAACACTGAAGCAAGGCACCACTCAATATACGGTGATATTATTAGCATTTAAACATTATAAAGTCACTTTGCTAAGCATGTGTAAGGAGCCTGATTATACATGCATTGGGTGGTGCAGACAGTTAAGCGCTCGGCGGCTAACAGAAAGGTTAGCAGCATCCCAAAAGAAAGGCCTGGCAATCTATTTCCAGAAGATCAGCCATTGGAAACCCTATGGAACATAGTTCTTTAGGTCTAAATCTCTCTTGCTGCAGAGTATACACATCTTTACATTATCATCCTAAAGGATAACTTATTTAAAATAATGGGACAACAATTATTGGTCTTTAGTCAATCCAGAAAAGAAAAGAAAGAAGGAAACTGGAGACTCAGTGAAGAAAGTAGTCCACAGGACTAATAGTTTACACGAACCACAGCCTCATCTACTCTGAGACCAGAAGAACTAGATGGTACCCGGCTACCACTACCAACAATTCTAATCAGGGCCACAATAGATGGATCCTGATAGAATGGGAGAAAAAGGTGAAACAGAACTTCAAATTCTCAAAAAAGTCAGACTTACTGGACCAGTTGAGACTAGAAGACCCCCTGGAACTATCACCCTGAGATACTCCATAAGCCTCAAACCAAAACTACCTCCCTGAGGTCACCTTTTAGCTAAATAACAGACTGGCTCATACAATAAAGGGTATCACCTATGAGAAATGAGCTCCTTTAAAAAATCATCTACAGGGCACCAAATGGTCAACAATTATTTTAAAAGAAAGATGAGAGGGTAAGGGGGCAGGGAAACTAGAGTACTGGAAACGGTACAACCAGAACAGAATGAATGAGAATGGTGACTCATTGTGAAAAACGTAAAAAAATCACTGAATAATCTGTGTAGAAATTGTTAAATGGAAACCTAATTTGCTGTGTAAACTTTCACCTTAAACACAATAAAATATTACTTTAAAAAACTGTCTACGTGAGATTCAATGGACAAGAGTAACTGTAAACCACAGATGAGAATTTTAAGAGGCAGGGAGTCCAAGTCAACGGTGGTAAAACAATACAGGCAGCGACAGACTGGTGACACAACAGAAAGTATTTAATCACTGTCAACGAACCACACACGTAAAAATTGTTGAATGGGTGTGTCTTCTTGTGTGTATCTTCACCCAAAAAATTTAAAAATTAAAAAGAAAAGAAAATCCTATGGAGCATAGTTCTACTCTGACACATAAGGGGTTGCCGTGAGTCAGAACCGATTCTACAGCAACTTTTTTTTTCCCCCTATATGTTTTTTTTTTTTTTTTTTTTTTTTATGTATAGGGGAAACCCTAGTGGCGTAGTGGTTAAGTGTTATGGCTGCTAACCAAAAGATCAGCAGTTCGAATCCACCAGGCACTCCTTGGAAAGTCCGTAGGGCAGTTCTGCTGTCTCCTATAGGGTCTCCGTGAGTCGGAATCAACTTAACAGCACTGGGTTATGTATAGGGAGGGTGGGTATATGGGAACTGTGTATTTTATGCACAATTTGTAAACTTAAAACTACTCTTTAAAAAAAGGTCATTTAAAAAATATTTAAAAATAAAAGAGCTGGGACAATTATTTGGACCATACAGTGATAAAATACAAAAATTCCGAAGATGAATGACAGGCAGAAGGGCTGATGTCTGCGAAGCCTATCATTCTGTTCTATTTTAACACCTATTAAACTGCTGTTTTCACAAATACTCCCTCGGCAGTTTCCAACGGTAAATATTCTCTCTCTGCTGAAAGGTAAGGAAAAATGGAGCACGCAATTACTAGCTCAATATCACAGGTGCCAAACATAAGATTCAAGCTTTCTTTCCATCTCCATTCTTCCCTCAGCATCTCAAAGGCAAAGAAAAAAATCGGTCATGATACCCACAAACATGGTAACACAGCTAAGCCATGAATTACCCTGGGGAGCGGGGTGATTGAGATAAGCCTTCCTTGTGACCCCTTTTCCTTCACTCCCTCCACTCGTTTAAAAAAAAAATCCACGTTTTTTTTTTTTTTTCTTCAATACATAATGACACCGTGTGCCTGGCGGGGTCAAGTAGAGGGTGTCTCGTGTAAATAACACTCAGGGCCTTTTCCCCTAAATCATCACGTAAACAGTTCTTACAATTGATCGCGTTATTGTGAGTCTGTATTCCGAGTGTCAACCCACCGCAGCTGGTACCCCTAATGATAGAGGGGGTGGGGAGGAGGAGGGTGAGGAGGAAGGGAATAAGGAGGAAGAGGAAGAGAAGGAAGAGAATGAAAAGAACTAGGAGAGGGAAGGGGCCCTGGTGGCACAGTGGTTAGGCATTCGGCTGCTAACCGAAAGCTTGGAGGTTCTAATCCACTAGCCACTCTGTGGGAGAAGATGTAGCAATCTGCTTCTGTAAAGATTATAGTCTTGGAAACCCATGTGTGGCAGTTCTACTTTGTCACGTGGGGTCACTATGCATCGAAATGAACTCCATGGGCACCCAACAACAAAGGAGGAGGACAGGGGAGGACAAGAAAAAGTGTGGGCCATGATAAGGTGTATGGGAAATCAGTATCAGTGTGCACTGGAATTTTGGCTACTCTCTGAGGTCTCCTCATTGCTAGTCTTAAGGTCAGGGCAGTATTTATTGTTCGGGGGAGGAAGGGGCTGGAAAAATGATACAGTAAGAAAGCTAGCTTAGAGTTCCACAAAAAACAAAAAACCCATAACCAGTTGCCATAGGTCGACTCCAATTCATGGCAAGCCCTTGTATATTAGGGCAGAACCGAGCTCCGTAGGGTTTTCTTTTTATATTTGATTTCGTTGTTGAGAATATACACAGCAGAACATACACCAATTCAACAGTTTCTTCTTCAAGCTATGCAACCATTCTTACCTCCTTTTCTGAGTCGTTCCTCCCTCATTAACATAAGCTCACTGCCCCCAAGATTCCTATCTAATCTTTTGAGTTGCTGTTGTCAATCCGATCTCATATAGACAGTTCTTAAAAGAGCATAATACCCAAAGCAGACATTCTTTACCAGTTAAGCTAAATTACCGTTTGGTTTTAACAAGACTTCAGGGGATGTGTTTGGTTTAAGATGGAAAGATTTCCATCTGGTTTTCAGCAGCTGATTTTTTGGGAAATAGACTGCCATGCCTTTTTTCCAAGGTGCCTCTGGGTGGATTTGAACCTTTGAATCAGCAGCCAACTGCTCACCACAAATAAAAACCAAAAGCCAAAGCTGCTGCTGTCGAGTCAATTCCAACTTATAGTGACCCTACAGGACAGAGCAGAACTGCCCCATAGGGTTTCCAAGGAGCACCTGGTAGATTCAAACAGCCAACCTTTTGGTTAGCAGCCAAGTTCTTAACCACTGCACCACCAGGGCTCACATATTAAAAAAAAAAAAAAAAAAACATACAAAAGGCACCTTAAATTTCCCTCTGATCAATTCTGTTCTCAGCACCCAAAGAACCAAATCCTTTTCTCAGGCCATGTATTTTGTGTCTGTGGCCTGGAACCTTTTCCTTCTCTCATTTCCTTCTTTCATAGGAGTCATCAGCACTGGCTGCCACTGCCGCCCCCACTCAGCCCCCCAGCTGCCCTCCCCACGGCCACCCCCGCCACAGCCACCCTGATCATCCCCCAATAACTACCCCACCTCCACCCACGACTCCAGCTACCACATCTACCACCACCTTATCTTCACTGCATTAAGATCTTTTCCCCAAACTGTGTTCTTTGTCATCAGTCAGTCATCTAACCATTCTGCCCTCTCCGCTCTGTTCCCAAAATGCCGCTGCATTCCTCTTATCCTGTATCGACCAGCCAACAGCTACCAAACACATTAACATCAACACATAAGCTTTTTGTCTCATCAGAAGATTAATTACAAAAAACACCTAAGTAGGAAACAGCCATCCATCACAAACACACGTAACACTTTGAAAGCTAATCTTTTACTGGGGGAAAAAAAATCAAGTTTAAACAGTCTTTGAGAACAACAAGAACATCACACAAGTTGTGATTTATAGAATGAAGCCTACTTTACTGAAGTGTCAAGGATCTGAAAATACATACTACCATCACTAAATTGCAGGGACTCAGTCATAAACTTGGTTTAAAATACAGTCTGCAAAAAAATAAAATAAAATAGAGTCTGGAATTTTTTCCTCCTAATTGTACCCCTAGAAAGCTCAGACTACCCCTCTTGCCACAGAGCCTACAGAAGCTACTATTCCTGTACTCGCACCACCCGTTTCCAATCATAGCTACACCACAAACTCTCCCTCTTATCCTGTCACCTATGAACAGAACCCAATAAAAAAGCCTCTCTTCCTAAGAGTCTGTCCTGTGAGTCTCCACAAGGCAGGCCAGCCTGATAGTTGCTCAGGTTGTGTACTGTGCAAGTGTGCCGCATTTAAGAAGGCACCAACCACATCATTAGCCTCACTCTAAGTTTTTGTAGTTGTTTGTATTTTTCTTTTAACTTTGATGATTTAAAGATGCACAATACTCTGACCTATAGGGTCACTATGAGTCCGAATCAACTCAAAGGCAACGGGTCTGGCTTTTGGTTTTTTTCATTGAATTATTTAAGGAGCCCTGCTATGAGTTGGAATCAACTCAACAGCAATGGGCTTGGTTTTGGGGGGGTTGTGGTGGTGCAGCGGTTGGCAGTTTGAACCCGCCACACATTCCACAGAGAAAAGATGTGGTAGTCTGCTTCTGTATGGATTACAGTCTTGGAAACCCTATGGACGCAGTTCTACTCTGTCCTATAGGGTTGTTATGAGTCAGAATCAACTCCATGGCAATGGTTTTTTTTTTTATTTGATTATTGACATTAATTTTCCAGCATACGGCAATAAAGTATCTTGCTCTCAAAATCAGTATAGCTCAACAACTTTCCATGAGATGAAGTGAAATGTCTTGTGGAAGGGACACCTTTGTATATTTGCACAAAGTGCCATATGAGCTAGCAGCAGCCCTCCACAAAGCTTCCCTCAAACGTTTTAAACTTTCTGTGGTCTTGGCTGTTGGCTAAAGTTTCCGCTGTTAGTTTAATAGACTCTGTCTACACTGGGCTAGCTTCCCCTCCCTCCCAAATCTGGTCTTTTTCTCTTAACAAATCTTTAGTCATTAGGCATTGCTGCATCCCTTTGTCCTATTTCTGACAATTCATATTACTAAACCCAAGTTAACAATAGCAAGATAACCTTTTGTCACAGCAGAAGATCAATTATCAGTAGAAAAGAGATGTCCATTGTAGACACACTCCACGCTTTAAAAATTGTTAACAAAACGCGTTGCCTGACCTAGAGTTTCAATGTCTGAATATGTTCTTCGAATTAAATTTTACAAAAGCAAAATTAAGCTTTCATATAAAAATTTTTCATTGACTTGTGTCATTAAACAATATCACTTAAGAAAACTACCAGCAGTTATCTCTTTTGAGTAGTGAGAAATGCTGTCGTTGTGTACTATCAAGTCAATTCTGACTCATAACATCCCCAAGTGACAGAGTACGACTGTCCCATACCGTTTTCTTGGCTGTAACCTCCATGGACGCAGATCACCAGATCACCAGGTCTTTTTCCCGTAGAGCCACTGGGTGAGTTCGAACGGCCAACCTTTCTGTGAGCAGCTGAGCGCTTAATGGTTGCACCAACAGGGCTCCTTTATACAGCATTTGAGGTAGTTATGAACCCAAGTCAAAATGGAAAAAGAAATGAGTTGGAAGTCCATATCAATTCACCCAGAGCCTCAGAAGATAAGTTTTACTGCCATCGGTGACAATCTGCCCTACAGAAAATCCAGCTATAGAAACCATAAAAAAAAAAAAAAAGGAAAATTTAGAAGAAAGCAGAAAGATTAGGAAAAGCACAAACATTAATTTCATTATAAGGCTTCTTCTCGTTGAAAAATAAAGTTACTTCAGAAGTCCTTGAGTCTACGCAGTAATTTGCACTGCAGATAAACTCTTCATGACGGGAACTGTTTCATAACTCATTATTTTCCATTGGCTGTGTCTAGAATTTCAGAGACGCTTAATCTTATTTTCTGATTAATCCTCAGTGGATGACGTGACTTCAATTTTCTGTCTATCTTAATCCCTCAAGTACTTAAAGATCTGAAAACTGATTCTTAAATACACCATATAAATGAAGTATCTTAGGGACTTAACGCTTGGCTTTTGTCAGGGGACAAATACCTCTCTTACATGAATAATCATGCCCGTTTTGTAGATCTTAATTTTCTTAAAGTGCACCAAATTTATGCTCTGTTACGTTTCTTATTTTCCTCTAATTTAGAAGGAATAAGAAACCAAGGGAACTGTGAATCCAACCATATTAACAATGTTGATATTAATTAAACACTTAAGAACTCTGTACTTTAAAAAAGGGGGAGCCCTGGGAGTGCAGTAGTTAAGTGCTCGGGAACTTAACCACTCGATGGGAGAAAGACATGGCTGCCTGCTTCCATAAAGCCTTGGAAACCCTATGAGGCACTTAGTTCTACTCTGTCCTACAGGCTTGCTAGACACCAACTCGACAGCGTTGGGTTTATCTTTTAATCTTCTTGCTGTAATCTTTACGGGAGCAGTTCACCAGGTCTTTCTCCCAAGGAGCTGCTGGTGGGTTTGAACCACCAACCTTTTGGTGCGCAGCTGAGCACTAAACCGTTGTGTCACCAGGGCTCCTTGATTAAAGGCTAGGTGTTATAAAAGACACAGATTTTCCTCCCAAATGCTCATGGGACGGATACTATAGAATGCCTGCTGTTATGAGCTGGGGCCATATAAAATTGCTAATACCCAACCATTTTTTTACCTACAAAAATGGCAATTGCATATGGCTCTTTCTAATTTTTTTCCAAACAAGGAAACAGAGCAGGCAGGATTGGAAAACCCAGTGACTATGAAACAAGTGTAGTCTCAAAACTACCTCCTGCAGTCCTGAAACATGCCACAACATGGGCGAACCTTGAAAACACTATGCTGAGTAGTCAGTCAGTCAGTCAGTCAGTCACAAAAGGACAAATGCTGCCTGATCCCACTTGTATGAAACAGGCCAATGTATGGAGACAAAAAGGTATTAGTGGGTGCCAGGGGCAGGGGGAAGTAGCGGGCATTGCTTAGGGGACACAGAGTTTCTGTTAATGGTGGTGGAATAAGCAGGAGAAGGAGAATGAGGATGGTTGCAAAACATGATGAACATAATGTCACTGAACTGTACATGTAAAAATTAATGAACTGGCAAATTTTTTTAATATACTTTTTTATTACAATTAGAAAAAAAAAAAAACTCTTGCTTGGCAAACATCATTGCCCTGAAGAGAATCAGTGGTTTGTGTTATTCACTGGTCCTATTCCAACCCAACATCTCATCATGGTGTTGTGGTTGGGTGCCATCAAGTTGGTTCTGACTCATAGTGACCCTGCAGGACAGAGCAGAACTGCCCCATAGGGCTTCCAAGGAGCGGCTGGTGGATTCAAACTGCCGACCTTTTGGTCAGCAGCCAAGGTCTTAACCAGTGTGCCACCAGGGCTCCAACATCATAGCACCTGAAAAATATGAGTGAATTGCTGCCAGCTCTTGGGGGGCTTCAGTGTATCTTTTCAACTCATTCTTCCCATCCAGTCCCTATTTAAGGAGCCCAGGCAGCGCGATGGCTGCTAACCAAAAGATTGGTGGTTCAAACCCACCAGTAGCTTCAGGGTATAAAGACCTGCTGATCTGCTCTCGTAGAGATTACAGCCAAGAAAACCCTACGGGGCAGTTGTACTCTGTCATAGAAGGTTGCTATGAGTCAGAGCCGACTCGACAGTACCCAACAACAACAAACTTCTCAGCTCACTCTCAGCTTCCTCCTTGAAACCTAAGAGTCTTTTCCAAGAGTACAAATGTGGCAGAAAGAAAAGCTCTGCTAGGAGTTGGAAGGCAAAAGGGGGAGAGTCAGAATGCTGGCCTCTAAGAAGCTAAAGTGTGATAGTGTACGTGGGGGACAGGACACTGGGATGACAGGCGAACAGATGCAAAAGGAAGAAGGCAGAAGGGCTGCCTCACTAACCCAGCACTTATATGACGGGAGAGCGTCAGGCCACGATGAAGAACTAAGAGTAGGTTCAAGCCCAAATCCAGACGGAATGAAGGAACATTTATTTCTGTCTAAGATATATTCGTATTGTCGATGTCAGATGGAACCTGGCTGAAAGATGTTTACCTGTGTTTTATTGACTATGCAAAGGCATTCACCTGTGTGGATCACAACAAATTATGGATAACACTGTGAAGAATGTGAATTCCAGAACACTTAATCGTGTTCATGCAGAACCTGTACATAGACCAAGAGGCAGTCAAATGAACAAGTCTGTCTTGGAAGAAGTACAGCCAGAGTGCTCCTTGGAAGTGAGGATGGTGAGATTTCTCTCATGTACTTTGCACATGTAATCAGGAGGGGCCAGTCCCTGGAGAAAGACATCATGCTTGGTAAGGGAGAGGGTCAGCGAAAAAGAGGAAGATCCTCGATGAGATGGATTGACACAGTGGCTGCAACAATGAGCTCAAACACAGCAATGACTGTGAGGATGGCGCAGGACCGGGCAGTGTTTCGTTCTGTTGTGCACAGAGTCACTAAGAGTCAGGACCAACTCAATGGCACCTAACAACAACAATGATCACCTCTTCACGTGCTTGTTGGCCATCTGTATATCTTCTATGAGAAATGTATGTTCAAATCCTGTGTCCATTTTTTAACTGGGTTGTCTTTTGGTGTTTGGAGCATATTTCTTCATAATTGTTATGTCTTCCTGATTGACCCCTTTATCATTTTTAAACATCTTTCTTAGTCTCTAGTAACAGCTTTTGTCTTAGAATCTATTTTGTCTGATACTAATATAGCCACTCCAACTCCTTTGGTTGCTGTTCTCATAGTGTGTCTTTTTACTTTTTTAAACTCTTCGTACCTGCTTTTTCTCAATGGTTGCACTGCGGTCTATAATTAACTTAAACTTCAAAATCTCAACTTAAAATAACCTAGGTGAGCTTAATACCAACTTAATTTCACTTAAAAGACTCTGCTCCAACGTAGCTCTGTCCCCTGCCCCTGCCTTTGTGCTCTTATTCTTATACAATTATATCCTTAAACATTATGAGCCCATCAACACAGTTTTATAATTATCACTTCATACAATTGTTTTTTAAATCAAATAGATGAAAAGAGTTACGAATAAAAATACAGCTATACTGTCTTCTACATTTACCTATGTGGTTACTTTACTGGTGACCTTTATTTCTTGTGGATTCAAGTTACTATCTCATGTCCTTTCATTTCAGGCTGAAAGACTCCGTTTTGTATTTCTTGTAGGGCAGGTCTGCTAACAACAAATTCTCTTGGTGTTTGTTTTTCTGAGAATGTCTTAACTTTCCCTTCTTTTTAATACAGTTCTGTTGGAGACAGAATTCTTTGTTGACGGTCTTTTCATTTCAGCACTTTGAATATGTCATCTCACTGCCTTGGGCCTCCATAATTTCTAGTGAGAAGTCAGCTGTTCATCTAACTGAGGATCCCTTGTACATAATTAAAGAGGCCTGGTGGCACAGAGCTTAAGTGCTTGGCTGTTAACCAAAACGTCAGTGGTTCGAACCCAAGAGCCACTCTGTCTGTGGGAGAAAGATGTGGTAGTTTTCTTCCACAAAGATTATAACCTTGGAAATATTACTGGGCCGCTCCACCCTGTCTTATGGGGTCACTGTGTGTCAGAATCAACGCAGCAGCAATAGGTTTGTACATAATTAGTCACATCTCTCTTGCTGCTTTCAAAGATCCTGTCTTTATTTTGGCTTTTGACACTTTGACCATTATGCATCGCAGTGTGGATCTCTCTGCATTTATTCTACGTGCAGCAAACTGAGCTTCTTAGATGTGCAGATTAATGTTTTAAATCAAATTTGGGAGGTTTTTAGCCATTATAGCCCTGGTGGTGCAGTAGTTAAAGCACTCAGCTGCTAACCAAAAGGTCAGCAGTTCAAACACACCAGCCACTCCGGGGGACAAAGATGTGACGGTTTGCCTCCATGAAGATGCATAGCCTTGGAAGCCCTATGGGGCAATTCTACTCTATCCTATGGAGTCGCTATGAGTCAGATTCAGCTCGATGGCAATGGGTTTGGTTTGGTTTGGCCATTATTTTTTCAAATTTTCCTTCTGTCCTTTCCTTTCTCTCTCTTGTCCTTCTGGGACTTCCATTATGTGTATGTTATATATTTGATAGTGTCCTACAGGTCTCTGGGGCTTTGCGTGTTTTTCTTCATTCATTTTGCTTTCTGTTCTTCAGACTGCATAATCTCAATAGACCTATCTTCAAGTTCACTCATTCTTCCTTCTGCCAGTTCAAATCGGATTTTGAGCCCTCCCAGGGAATTACTTTTTATTTCACTTATTGTACTTTTCAACTCCAGAATTTCCATTTGGTTCTTTTCTATAATTCAATCCCTTTATTGATATTCTCTATTTGGTGAGTCTAAATTCTCATACTTGTCTTTAATTCTTTAGACATGATTTTCTTTAGTTATTTGAACATATTTATAATGGCTGATTTAAAGTCTTTCTCTAATAAGTCCAATATCCGGGCTTCCTCAGGCACACTTTCCATTGCTTTTTTCCGTGTTTGGGCCATACTTTCCTGCTGTGTGTGAGTGTGTGCATGCACGTGGGTGTGTGTGGAAGTTTTTTGTTGAAAACTGAGTTTTAAATAGTACGATGTGGCAGCTCTGGAATCAGATTTCACCCCACCCCCCAGGTTTGTTGTTGGTGGTGTTTATTGTTGTTCTTCCCTTTGCTATTTGTTTGTTGAGTGGCCTTCCTGCATTGATACTGTAAAGTCTGTGTTATCTTATATAGTCTCTGCTTGGTTAGCTTGTTGTTATTGTTGTTGTTGTTAGGTGCCATCGAGTCAATCCTGACTCATAGTGACCTTATAGGACAGAGCAGAATTGACCCACAGGGTTTCCAAGGAGCAGCTGTTGGATTTGAACTGCTAACATTTATGTTAGCAGCTGAGCTCTTAATCACTATGCCACCAGGGCTCAGCTTGGTTAACTTAGCGTTCAGCTAATGATTGGACAGGAATTCTTAAATGCCTGGAATTAATAACTCTCACAGTTTCTGCCAAGGCGTTTTGTGCATATGTTGAGGCATTCTTTCAATGCTCTGGTAGGGAGCTTACAACTCTGATTTAGCTTCTCTTCCTGACTGTGCACAGCCTCCAGTCAGCCAGAGTTGGGAGATTAGGGCTTTCTCAGGTCTTTCCTGGGCATACGCAAAGACCTGTACATGTGGATGGCCATCCAGATTCTCAGGAATCTGTCAAAACTTTTCAGTTTTCTACAAATACCTCATTCTCAGGTCTGTCCTTCTAAGTGTTTTTGGTCAGCGTCTTGTTATCCCTAACTGGTTTCACCACTTCAAGCAGATGCAATGTTTGACAATTGCCTCTGACTGTTTTTCAACAAACACCCTAAAGATAGGACTGTTCACATAGCATGAGCTCTGAGTCAGGTCAAATTAAGACAAGCTCTGAGAATTAAGGTTTTCAGGGAGCTGCCAGACACGTAATACAATGACAATTTTCTGGGTGTAGGGCTTTTGGGGAGCTCCAAATCTGTTCTGTAGGCTACTGATTTTCAAGACTACCATAGAGCTGAGGAGGAGAGGTGGGAATATGGCAAATTTAAATGTCACGAAGTCACTATTCTTACTGAGATTCAGTCCCTTTCTTGATTAAATGCAACTTGGGTCACCATGAGTCAGAATTGACTTGTCAGAAATGGGTTGGTTGGGTTGGTTTGGACTGTTGCAAGCTTTTGGTTAATTTCTAGAGTTCTAAAAAAGCTCATGCTGCCAATTTCTTCCAGTGTTCTCTCTGCTCGAGTAGAGGAGTAGATTTTCAGAGGGTCATACTCTGCCATTCCAGAAGTGCTTTGACGCAGGGACAGATTACCCAATAAACAAGGTATGCAGAGGTTTACTTGTGCCTATTTACTAATCTGTAGTGCACAATTTCATCTGATTTTCACTACATCTTTGATGTGGTGAAACCCATGTGAAACTGTACACTCTAGTACATTACTGAGTTTTTTGGTGCTCCTTTAAAATGTTCACCCCAGGCAAGTGCCTGCCTCACCTCCAGGCCCTGGGTAAGGGTGATTTTCAGCCCACATCTCTGCTTTTTTTATTTCCCAAGCTGAGATGTCAGTTTTAACACACATTTATATCCCATTACAATACCTCAGGCTGTTGCCAAAATGATAATCCTAAAATCTGGCAAGAAAATTTCAGCATGAAGTTTGTGGGTAGAGGGTAATGAAGTTATATTAAATTAACTTCACAAATCTGTTTTTCTTCTTGTTGTTGTTAGTTACCATCAAGTTGGCTCCAACTCATGCTAACCTTATAAACAACAGAACAAAACACTGCCTGGTCCTGTGCCATCTTCATGATTGTACATGCTCAAGACCATTGTTATGGCTACTGAGTCCATCCATCTCATAGAAGATTCCCCTTGTTTTCACTGCCCTTTGTCTTACCAACCATTAATGTCCTTTTCTAGCAACTGATCCTTCCTGATGACATGTCCAAGGTGCTGTTGTTGTTGTTGTTAGGTGCCATCGAGTCAGTTCTGACTGATAATGACCCTATGTATAACAGAACGAAATGCTGCCCACTCCTGCACCATCCTTGCAATCCTTGCTATGTTTGAGCCCATTGTTGCAGCCACTGTCTCAATCCATCTCTTCGAGGGTCTTCCTCTTTTTCACTGACCTAAAGTCAAATTTGCTCACACAGTGTGAAACTCATTACTAGATGCCGGTTAGACTAATATAATGTAGATTTGAAGGAATACTTCTTAGAGTCTTGGGGAAATTAAATGTAATACGTGGCTTGTTCACCATACAGACTTCCTAAGATATCACTCAACACTAACAGAAAACTCATCAGGCTTAGAAATACCAATTTCAACCAAAATTATTGTACTGCAGGATTCCAGTTCTCAAACTGACTGCCCATGAAAATAAACTGATAGTAATATGTGTATCAGGGACAAAAATGGGTTTGGTTTAGTACGTGGCAACATTTCCAATCTGAGAAGATGGTTCTTTCCGTGTAGAGAAAGACTGATGTTTGAGTGAGTCATTCAAACACCTTAGTACAAAGACCATTAATTCTGAATGATCTGAGATTACTTCTCCTATTCTGACATTTAACAGAGATAGTGCTCCCACCATGTTTTTTAGATTAGTACTTTGCAGTAGCAGTCTGGTGAAGCGGGCAAATTTAACTCCCTCATTAAGAGTTCATTATTTGCTTTGCTGTTTTATCATCATCTCTTGTCATCCATGGCACTATACAGCTCGCTTTCTCCATTTAAAGCACGAAAAATCACTACATATCCATATTAGCCTGTTCCTGGACAAACATATTTGCTTTATTACAGTCTTTATGGGAGCCAATATACTATGTTGGCTTTTCATTTCTGCAGGCAAATCACACTTTCCAAAGTCAATGTTAACCTGTCAGTAGATTAGCTTGGCCCTAATCACATATGCAAGGACCTCTGCTGCCACAGTGGTTAAAGTGCTCAGCTGCTAACTGAATGGTCGGTGGTTTGAACCCACCGGCTGCTTCCTGGGAGAAAGATGTGGCAGTCCGCTTCCATAAAGATTTACAGCCTTGGAAACCCTATGGGGCAGTTCTACTCTTGTCCCACAGGGTCCCTGTGAGTTGAAATCAACTCAACAGCAATAAAAAAAATAGATTTGGTTTAATCACATAACTGATGACTTACTTTATTCCTAGGGGGACGGAACCTACTGGTTGAGAGGGTCCGTAGGTGCACAAAGAACGGAGCTACTTATTATGACTAAAAGAGAGGAGTCTAGAGGGATCACCCAGCCCATCCTCTCAGGGACGGGGAACATACATTTGCCTAATCTTATTTAAAAAAAAAAAAAAAATCACTCAACAGATTGAGTTAACAACCTCTTCTCCTTCTCTCTCAAGCCTGGTAATCAAACGTGAAATAGAAATTAAAAAGGAGACCAAAATAATCATTATCTGCAAATGATGTAACTGTCTACCTAGAAAATCTAAGGGAAATAATAAAAAATATATATTAGAATTGATGCAAACTCAGAAAAGTGCCCGGTTATATGATTATCTTAAAATCAAAACCAGTTACCACCAAGTCAATTTCAACTCACACCAACCCCAGGTGTGTCAGAGTAGAACTGTACTTCATAGGGTTTTCAACGAATTATTTTTCAGAGGTAGATCACCTGGCCTTTCTTCCAAGGTGTCTCTGAGTGAACTTGAACTTCCAACATCTCAGTTAGCAGTCAAGTGTGTTAACTGTTTGCACCAGTTTTACAGGCAAGTGTCTGAGTTGGAACTGACTCGATGGCACCTAACAACAACAGCAGCACCTTGGACATGTCATCAGGAAAGACCAGTTGCTAGAAAAGGGTATCATGGTTGGCAAGGCAGACAACCATGGGACTTTCTATATATCAACAATAACCAATGAGAAAAAGGTCCATCCACAAAAGCTGAAGAAGAGTATTAACTACCCAGGAATAACCCAAATCCCCCATTTTCCAAACATGGTAGGGCGTACAGAGACGGTTACAAAGTGCGACTCACAGACAAGTGACGAGAATGTCAATCTCCCGTACATGCTGATGTTATGGATTCAACTGTGTTCCCCCCAAAACAGGTGTTGGAATCCTAACCCCTATACCTGCGGATAAGCAGCCCTGGTAGCACAATGGGTAAGCGCTCAGAGGCTAACCAAAAAGGTCGGCGGTTCAAACCCACCAGCCGCTCCACTGGAGAGAAGACTTGGTGATCTGCCTGTAAACATTTCAGCCTAGGAAACCGTATGTGGCAGCTCTACCCTGTCCCACAGGGTCTCTATGCATCGGAATCGACTCCACAGCCAAGGCCACAGGATACCTGTGGCTGTAATCTCATTTAGAAATAGAATTTTTCTTTATTATGTTAATGAGGCCACAGCAGTCTAGGGTGTGTCTTAAGCCGGTCACTTTTGAGATATAAAAGGAACAGTGAGAGGAAGCAGTTCTTCACATGTCCCTAACAGCTCTAATTATTCCCCATTCCTTCCCATCTCCCCAACTGCTAGCCTCTTTAGGTTTCAGAACAAACCACTGCCCCTTCCCCTCTGAAGCCCAATGGTTTGTCTAAATAAGCAGCAGGGCTAAAGAGATACAATTCCAGGCTAACAATTCCCAGCTGGCGCCCTCATGTCTGGCTACCCCCTCCTTCAGGTGATCAAGTGGAAAACTTGCAATGCACTCTGCGCAGTGAAATACACAACCCCTGGGATAGAAAACCAGTGGGGGAAGAGACTCAAGGTCCTTCATCCACGGTGCAAAGAGAGGGGTGCCTGTGGAAGTTACCCATCCCACCCAGGCAGCTTTCGAGCCAGGGAGGACCACTCACGATGGAACTTGTCCTGTCGTACACTGTTGTCTGTGAGTAATTAAATTACGACAGCTTTTTTCACTATCGCCAACACCATGTTCGTGTCTCCTGTGTACGACTGGATCAGGCTAAATGGACACAGCCCATGGCTATAACCCCACCGGCTGGAAACCTCATTCCAGTACTCAGGTGGCTACCTGGGACCTGGAGACAGCCTTCAAGGCAGCCCGAGTGTGCAGTGCAAGCAGGTTAGACACAGAAGCAAGGAAGCAGAGAGGGGGCAAGACAGATGTTACCCCACGTAAAGATCACCAAAGAACAGATGCAAAAACAGACAACGACCTTCCCCAGAGCTGACAGAGCGAGAAACTTCCCCCAGGGCTAGCCTCCTGCATTTGGACTTCTAGCCTCCTAAACTGTGAGAAAATAAATTTCTGTTCAGTGAAGCCACTCGCTTGTGGTATTTCTGTTATGGCAGCACCAGATGACTAAGACAGAAACCCTGATGGCATAGTGGTTAAGAGCTATGGCTGCTAACCAAAAGGTTGGCAGTTCAAATCTACCAGGCGCTCCTTGGAAACCCTACAGGGCAGTTCTACTCTGTCTTATAGGGTTGCTATGAGTCAGAATTGACTTGATGGCAATGGATTAGGTTTTGGTTAGATAACTAAGATAGCCGCCTTCTAATGCCACCTGCAAATGTGCTCATCAAGGCTGCTCTTGGGCCCCCTACATGGCCAGCTGTTGCAATCCAGAGAACTTCTACGTGGAACTTATATTTTGGGCTATGCAAGGGGCAAAAACAGTCATAAGCCTGAAAAAGCAAGGAAGTATCACATCATTGTCACACACCCCCATCTCCACCTGCACCCAGGACACTATCACTGGCATCTCTACCAGCAGATAGCTCCTGGCAGCTGCCCCCACTGGCTTCTTCACCTTCTCTGCTGAGGGACCATGACACCCCTCTGCCAGAGCCACGAGTGTATGTCAGTGTGTCTGCATGCCTGCTGGTCATAAGATGCAGGGCCACCATCTGGACACATGGTATCCCAGCCAGGCCAATGAGCAACACTCCATCCCCATGCCCTTGACATGCCGTGACAGCACCAAGTCTCTGCCATGTTGTTTTATCTGCTGTAAATATCCTACTTCCTCTTCACCTGACTGGAAAACTTCTGCTTATCTTTCAATGCTTAACTCCTACCATCCTCTGGCAAACCTTCCCTGACACCCTTCTTTCCTCTGGTCAAATTTCTCATTCTTCCTTTGTGTTTCTGTAGCCCCCTCATCACTACCTCTTGCCTAGCTCTTAATCAATGCTGACTTTTAATCTGTCACTCCTCGGGAGCTAGGACCACAGCTGAGTCACATCTGGGTGTCCACGGGTAACACAGCCCTTGTTACAGCTTTGGCATTCAGTAAAACCCAAGATGCCTTCAGGCCAGGGGGTGCTCTCTGGCTCAGTTCTACCCCAGAGAATTGCTCTGTACCCTTGACATTTAAACATTCCCTGAGAGAGAGCAGCATGGTTCCCCATCAACATCCTTTACCCACAGTCATTCTACTTGACCCTAAGATGGTTCCAGGGATTCCAGGCTGAAATGGAACTTTTCTGCTGGCCCCTTTCCAACAACAAACCAGTGGAAGTCATTGGCAAAGACATACACCCTCCCTCCCTACTCTTTGGTTATGTAATGGTCCAGACTGGATTCCTAACACCCTGAGAAGCCCTTGGCTGCACCTGTCCCCAAGCCACCACATTACCTAAGGCCCCAAGGGCAAGGCCACCACTTGCGGACACAGCCTCAAGTCACTGGAGAGAAGGGCCCAAGAACAGACTCAAGGAACCATCATACACAATACACGGGTGGTTGCTGTCATGAGGAAGTATTGGCCATTTGCATAAAATAAAAAAACCTGCATTCCTGGAACAACAGAGGAAGGACAGTCAGGAATAGGAGGAGGATATGGATATGTGGCTAATTGCCTCCATGGAAAACTGGCTCTTTTACCACGAGACCAGAACTGGATGGTGCCCGGCTACCATCACCGAACATTTTGATCAAAGATTCTATAGAAGAATCCTGATCAAAAGGGTGGAAATGTAGAACAGAATTTCAAATTCTCATAGACTCCAGATTTTCTGGAGCAATGGAGGCTGGATGAACCCCTGAAACTATTGCCCTGAGATAATCTTTAAATCTTTAAACAAAAATATCCCCTGAAGGTATTAAAAGTTTGTGAGCAGCCATGTAAGATACCCCACTGGTCTTATCCATCCGGAGCAAGGAAGAATGAAGAAAACCAAAGACACAAGGGAAAGACTAGTCCAAATGACTAATGGACCACAAGTACTACAGCCTCCACCAGACTAAGTCCAGCACAAGTAGATGGTGCCTGGCTACCAACACTGGCTGCTCTGACAGGGATCACAATAGAGGGTCCCAGGAAAAGTGGGAGAAAAATGAGAACAAAATTCTAACTCACACACAAAAAAAAAGGACTTCTTGGTCTGACAGAGACTGGAGAAACCCTGAGAATATGGCCCCCAGACACCCTTTTAGCTCAGTAATGAAGTCACTCCTGAGGTTCACCCTTCAACCAAAGATACCCACTAAAAATCCACTTCCGTCGAGTCGATTCCAACTCATAGCGACCCTATAAGACAGAGTAGAACCGCCTCATAGAGTTTCCAAGGAGTACCTGGCGGATTCGAACGTCCAACCTTTTGGTTAGCAGCTGTAGCACTTAACCACTACACCACCAGGGCTTCCCAACCAAAGATAAGATAGTCCTATAAAACAAAACGAGACTAAAGGGGCACACCAGCCCAGGGCAAGGACTAGAAGGCAGGAGGGGACAGGAAAGCTGGTAACAGGGAACCCAAAGTCCAGAAGGGGAGAGTGCTGACATGTCATGGGGTTGGCAACCAATGTCACAAAACAATATGTGTATTAATTGTTTAATAGGAAGTTAGTTCTGAAAACCTTCATCTAATAATAATTGAACATATGACTCCAGACCAAATGCCACTATGTCTAAAATAAGTAACAAAAACATCACCCATGCCCTCTTTGAAACTTGGATTCTGTCCATTATTATACAGTAAAGACTTTTTCTCAACTCATATATATGTATGTGTGTGTGCGTGTGTGTATATGTATATATACATCTGTATATCCCCTGAAGTCTTCTTAAAACCAAACAGTAGTTTAGCTTAACCAGAAAAAATTGTCTGCCTTGAGCATTATGCTCTTTTAAGATCTATCTATATGGAATCAAAGTGACAACAGCAACTCGAAAGATTAGATAGGAACTCTAGGGGGGAGTGAGTTTATGTTAATGAAGGAGGAACAACTCAGAAAAGGAAGGTGAAAATGGTTGCACAACTTGAAGAATGTAATTAATCTCACTGAATTGTACATGTAGAAATGGTTGAACTGGTATATGCTTTGCTGTGTATATTCTCAACAACAAAATTAAAAAAAAGAAACAACACACACTGGCCTCCCAGTGCTCCTCCCATGTGCCCGCCTGCTCTGGCCTCAGGGCACTGAACTTGCTGTTCCCCAGTAAGGGAGATGCCCTTCCTAGATTTCCACATGGCTCACTCCACCTCTCCTACAGGTCTCTACCTTTCCTATCCACCCACACTCCCTCTTCTCCTTCTCTGATTTATTTTTCCCCAGAGCACTTACAAAGAGCCCTGGTAGTGCAACAGTTAAGTACGCGGCTGTTAACCCAGAGGTTGGCAGTTCAAACCACACAGTTGCTCCTCAGGAGAAAGATGCCACAGCCTGCTTCTGTAAAGATTACAGCCTAGGAAACCCTATGGGCCAGTTCTACTCTGTCACACGGGGTCACTACAAGTCAGAATCAACTTGATGGCACGTAACAACTTATCCCTACCTGATATGTTAAAGGTTTTAGTTAAGTGGATCTGATTCCTTCCATTACAATGTGATTTCCTCAGGGGCACAGTTACGTGTTGGTTTTTTTCTCTGCTCTACACTAAATGCCTAGAACAGTACCTGGAACATATAAAAACCAAAAAACCAAACCACTTGCCATCAAATCAATTCTGACTCATGGAGACCCTACGTGTGCAGAGTAGAACTGTACTCCATAGGGTTTTCATGGCTGTGACCTTTCGGAAGCAGCCTTTCTTCTGAGGTACTTCTCAGAGAGTTCAAACTGCCAACCTTTCTGTTGGTAGCCAAATGCTTATCCGTTTGCACCACCCAGGGACTCCCTCTAGCATATATGTTGTTGGGTGCTGGCAAGCAGTTACTGATGAGGATCAAAGACCACAGCCTTCGGTATGGATTGCACCTCAACATAAAGAAAACAAAAATCCTCACAACTGGACCAATAAGCAACATCATGATACATGGAGAAAAGATTGAGGTTGTCAAGGATTTCATTTTACTTGGATCCACAATCAATGCCCATGGAAGTAGCAGTCAAGAAATCAAAAGACACAATGCATTGGGAAAATCTGCTGCAAAAGACCTCTTTAAAATGTTGATAAGCAAAGATGTCACCTTGAGGACTAAGGTTTGCCTGACTCATGCCATGGTGTTTTCAATCGCCTCATATGCATGTGGAAGTTGGACAATGAATAAGTAAGATCAAAGAAGAACTCACGCCTTTGAATTGTGGTGTTGGCGAAGAATACTGAAAATGCTGTGGACTTCCAAAAGAACGAACAAATCTGTCTTGGAAGAAGTACAACCAGAAGACTCCTTAGAAGCAAAGATGGCGAGACTATGTCTCACATACTTTGGAGGGATCAGTCCCTGGAGAAGGACATCACACTTGGTAGAGTGTCAGCGAAAAAGAGGATGACCCTCAATGAGATGGAATGACACAGTGGCCGCAACAATGGGCTCAAGCATAGCAACGACTGTGAGGATGGTGCAGAACTGGGCAGTGTTTCGTTCTACTGTGCATAGGGTCGCTATGAGTCGGAACTGACTCAATAGCACCTAACAACAACAACTATCTTTATGGGAGCAAATTGCCAGATCTTTCTCCTGAGAAGCCACTGAATGGGTTTAAACCGCCGACCTTTCCGTTAGAAGCACAGCATTTAACCATTGTGCCACCAAGAATGGATGGATGGATGGGTGAGGCATACTGGTGAGTGGGAAAGGGGGCAAGACGGTAAGATCTGAAGACGTCTGAATTAGGTATGAACTAGAAATCATTTCAGAGAAAAGGAAAAACTCCTCAACTCTGCAACACGTCCCTCTCAGACATTCCCGTAGTGCATACACTGAGGCTCCCAGTTACTCACATAAATTGCAAACGGGACAAGTCCTTCCCAACCTGACTTTGCTCCCTGCAGGCTATTTTCCAGGTCTGCGTTTGTTGGCTCTCTGTTTAAAATTCAGATGAGAGACAGATCCTAAAGAGCTTATGAAAAGATCCTCTAGGAAGCTGCTGCTATCTGTTCCTGCTAACTTTCGTACTTGCTTTTCTTCCTCCTGTCTCCTTGCCAGCCCGCCTCTGAGATGTGCAAGAGCTTGCCGCCACTGTCCCACCCTCATCTCAGCCTCCAGCTCACACTCAGATCCAAAACAGGCCCTCTGCGTCAGATGGCGGGGCCGAGAGCTGCTTCTCCATGTCACCACCTGGACTTCAGGGACCCCACACAGCCCTCCATCAGAGTAAATATGCATTTCACAGCAGGTCAACTGCAGTGTTGGCCAGATTTTTTTTTTTTTTTTTTTGGTCTGTTCATGTTGTTGTTACTAGGTGCCACCGAGGCGATTCCAATTCATAGTGACACCATGTGACAGAGTAGAACTGCCCCATAGGATTTCCTAGGCTGGGTTAAGAGCTTGACCACTAACCAAAAGGCTGGCAGTTCGAATCCACCAGCCACTCCTTAGAAACCCTATGGGGGCAGTTCTACTTTGTCCTACAGACTCACTATGAGTTAGAATTGATTCGATGGTAACAGGTAATCGTTACAGGAGCAGATCGCGAGATCTTTCTCCTGCAGAGTGGCTGGTGGGTTTGAACCACAGACCTTTGGGTTAGTAGCCGAGTGCTTAACCATTGCACCACCAGGGCTCCTCTGTTCATAAGACTGCAAAAATTAAAATTTTTAAAAAGGCAGTCTTGTAAGTTAACTTTACGATTGAACATAACTTAGAGTAGGGGCTGATTCGGAGTTGGGGGAGGACGTGAGGTTTATATAATGGCGGGGGCAGGGGTGGTGGTATGTTCCCTCTTTAGAAAGAAAGCAAAATTACAAATACAAATTAGGTATGACCATGTGTCCACATGGCTAGCACCTCTCCCAGGGGTCTGGGAGAGCTGGTGACGGGCCCTGAAGCTTTAGACTCATTAGCTTCCCAGTTAATCTGCCTCAGCTGGGAGATATAAAAGACTAGAGAGGTTTATATCGAAGCATTAAAAAATCTCGAGAAAACTGCTAAGCATAACAGTCTTATATTACATCAGTCCTCCAGATACTATTCTTATCTCTCTTTCACAAACCACCATCCCTGCTCTTTCCTCTAATTTGGCAGCAGCAATTCATTATAAAACTGTGTGTGCTGGCCTGGGGTTGGGCGTCCTTCCACTATTTGGGCTTTAGCAATTCAGTTCTATGTCAGTTATGTAATCACCAAAACAAGGAGTTTAACGGAATACCAAAAGAACGGCCAGCATTCTTACATAAGCCTCAGAAACAGATAGACGTTCACACCGTAAACCATCCTTAAGATCTGCTCCCAGGCTGGGATATTTGGAAATACATAATGTAGACCTTAAAAATAATAAAAGTGTTATGTACTTCATTTCCTAGTCTATACTAACGTAACGAGTTTTTAATTTAATAGAAAAATTATCTTTCATAAGACCTGATGCTCTGATCATGTAAACATAAAAGAGTACTACTGGGTCGCCACGAGTCAGAATCGACTCGACGGCCAAGAGTGTGGTTTTTTTTTTGAGTACTCAGCTTTCACTGCTGTGAGCTGTGCACAATGAAACGTGTCGCTTACGACTCTGGCAAGTGTTCTACACGGAATTACAAGTCCCTGATAAATTACTCTGTGCAGTGTTAAAAAATAAAAAACAAGAAACATTATTTATACGAAAGTATAAAAAAAAGAAACATTATTTATATGAAAGTATACATGCCGTAAAATTCTTCAGCGTACCACCTTTCCAATACCATTTTTCTCTTCCCATATTTCTGAGCCCGGGTGACGCAACGGTTAAGCACTCGGTTGCTAACCACAAAGTTACTGTTTGAACCCACCCAGCAGCTCCACGGCAGAAAGACCTGGCAATCTGCTCCTACAAAGATCACAGCCTAGAAAACCCTATAGGGCAGCTCTACTCTGTCACATGGGGTCGCTGGGAGTCAAAATCGACTGGACTGCACCTAACAACAGCTGTTTACTTAAACCATACCTTGGGCTTTTACCAGCCACACCTTGGGCTACAAACTGACAAATGAAAAGAAATAATGCTTTCCAAAACAAGAGCCCTGGTGGTGCAACGGTTAAGTGCTGGGTTACTAACGGAGAGGTTGGTGGTTCTAGCTCACCCAGTAGTTCTGCGGGAGAAAAGACCTGGCCATCTGCTTTTGTAAAGATCACAGCCTAGAAAATCCTATGGGGCAGTTCTGCTCTGTCACACTGGGTCACCGTGAGCGAAAATAAACTTGACAGCACCCAACAACAACAACAATGCTATCCAATGGGTCTCAACCCTGGATGCATGGTAGAATCCCCATGGGAGCTTTTGACATTGCAGATGCCAAAGCATTACCCCAAACCAGGTAAAACGATATGGGGGCGGGGGATGGCAGGGCCTGGGGAGGAGGCACCTAGATATTGGTATATCTGACAGTTTCTACTTTTGGCTTCTTTTTACCTGAAAAAACAACCATAAATGTGAGCAGAGAGGTTTTATTGGGGGAGGGGGCAGGTCTTGAATAACTGGCAACTCCCAATTACTATGCTTTCATCAGATATTAAAATAAAAGGAACCCTGGTGGCAAAGCGGTTAAGCACTCGCCTGCTAACCAAAAGGGTCAGCAGTTTGAAGCCACCAGCCAGCATCTCTGCAGGAGAAAGACCTGGTAATTTGTTTCTATAAAGATAACCACTAGGAAACCTATGGGACAGCTCTACTCTGTCACATGGGCTTGCTATGAGTCGGAATCGACTCAACGGCACACAACCACGTCAAAATGAAATCATTCGATAATTTGAAACCCATAAACGATATCTGTAGAATTTTTTTTTCATTACTAGCAAATAATCTGCTTCCATAAAAGGCAACAGCCAAGAAAACCCTATGGGGCAGTTCTACTCTGCCACATGGGGTCGCTATGAGTCCAGACGGACCCCAGAGCACCCACAGCAACATCCATAAGTAGTCAAAGATTCTCATCAAGTTTCGCAGTAGTCTTTACAAAACCTACTTTATTGTTTAATGCTTTGCAACTCTGTCTCTACCTAATGTTATATAAAAAAGGGCTTCCTACTATCTTAAAAGGGTGGCTCGAGCTGGGTCCACGTTTGTCTTCAAGCAAAGTTTTGGTTTAAAGCCGAAATGACGGTTCTGACATCTTGGCTCCCTCTTCTTAGATCCTCTGGTAATCACTTTTCATAACTGAACCAAAGAGCAAATATTTTTTTAAAGCACTTATATAACAGAGAGTACAGGCGCCTTTGGGACCCTGCCAAGAGTACTTCTTCCCGTGTTTGTATTTAAAATAGAATGGTAGTAACATCACTTGTGTGCCTGAAATTCCTCTGTGCACAGGCTCAGAATGAAAAATGGATGTAGCAAACCGCTTCACTGCGTACCATTATAAAGCTCGAAGGAAGTAACACATTCATACTAAATTAAGACGAAGACACAGACCGAATTATCCAAAGCTGGAGGAGGGTGGGGGACACCTGATTTCACTCGGTTTAACCTACCATCCCCTCTAAAACGGGATAGTCTAACCCGGCAGCTCCCGAAGGTGCCAAATGAGCTGCAACACTTCAGCCCACGCAGGTGATGTGGGCAGGAAAGAATAACTGCTATGACGACAGAACAGCCGAAAAAAACGCTGCGCTTTCCTGAGCACCGGCTGCGACCATTCCCAATTCTGTCCCAGTCTCAGCACTGTCCCCTGAAGGCAGGCACCGGAGCCAAGACCGACCCCTGCAGACCGCAGAACAGAATGTGCTCACCTGGATCCGAAAGAGCCAAGAAAGATGTCCGAGGGGCCACTCCTGCCCTTAACTAGCCTCTCCTGGCGACCCGGCTCCGACGCGCGTCCTCCTCCTCCCCGGCTCCAGTTTGCTATTTACGGAGAGGATGGACTCTGCGGACCGGCCACGGATTGCAGCCAAAGGGGGTGGACAAACTTGCCAGGGAACCAGGAGAGGGGGCGCAGGTGGAGAAACCAGGGACGCCACCCCAGCTGGAGACAGCCCCTGACAACTGCCGCCCGCACCACCCACGCCCGCCGCGGCGCACGCAGCGCCGGGAGCGCCTGGGAACCCAGCGCCCCGCTGCGCCCCCGCACTCACCTCTGCGCGGGCACCGCCCAGGCCGCCGCCCCCGCCCCAGCGCAGGGGAGCCGGGGGATAACCAGGGGACCAGGGCAGGACGCCGGGCGCGCCCGGTTCGGCCGTCGCAGCCACCGCGCTTCGGCCGCCTCCCCGGACAAAGAGGAGCCGCGGGGCCGGCGGCGGAGCCCGAGCCTCGGAGCGCGCCGCGCAGCCGGCAACTCTCGCTCGCGCGGTGCGGCCCTCGGTGACAGCCCGCCGGCTGCGGGAGGGAGGGCGGGCGGCGCGGGCAGCAGAGGCGCGCACCCCCTCCTGGCCGGCCCGAGACGCGCACGCCGAGGCCCGGCGCCGCCAGCCGCCCGGCGCGCCCCTCCCTGCCCGCGCCCCGCGCACCCAGGCCGCCCAGCGCGAGCCGCAGCGCCCTCTGCCGGCCCCTCGGAGCCTCCGCCCGCAGCTCCGCTCGCGCCCGCACCGTCCGGCGGCTCCTGGAGCCACCCAGCCGCGCCACCGCGGTCCCCTAGCGGCTAGGCGGCCCCAGGGGAGAGAAAGGAGGAGCAAGGCTGAGGAGAGGGGTGGCAAGGCAGAGGGCTTCGAGGAGGGCGATCTGCTGTTTTCCTCTTAGGACGAAGACCGAACAGGTTGGAATTGGATGAAGCAAGAGGAATTTAGGCAAAGCGTTGGGAAGAGCTTGGAGGGCGGGGGGATCCCTCATTCACAACAAGGAGCCCAGATGCGGTCTCCGACAAACTGTTGGAGGAAAAGGCGGGCTTTTCTTTCTAGAATCAGGTTTATTTCTGTGTCTAATAAGCACCAAATGTGCCTAACACTCTTCAAGGAGCTCCAGCGATTTTTGACAGTTCTCAGGAATAAATGGCTTCATTAATGACTTCTTGCAGGGTCTTCTGGCCCTACCTGAAATGCTCTTGCTTCCCCTAAACAGTGCACCTAGACCAAAACCAAACCCGTTGCTCTCACGTCGATTCTGACTCATAGTGACCCCATGCGACAGGTTAGAACTGCCCCCTAGGTTTCCTAGGCTGTAATCTTTATGGGACCAAGTTGGCAGGTCTTTTCTCCACGGAGCTGGAGCTGTCAACTTTTAAGTTAGCAGCCCAGCGCTTACCCAGGGCTCCTTAAGCAGTGAACCTGGTGGGTATTAAGCAATACTTTATATCAGTTATATTTTTTAACAAGCTGATCTTAGTGAAAGGACAACGTGAAATAGCACCTTTTTTTTTTTTCTCTCCCACAGCACTATGTTTTACAATGTATTCTATCAGATCTTCCTTCTCTTCTGGAAGAATCTAGGGCAGATTTCATAGCTTTTCCTATCACTTTCAGGTGTTAATAAAACTCTGGTATTAAAAAGTCCAGTCCAATCCAAATCCAAATCAAAACTTTAATTTCATTCAATTTGCCCCTTCTTTATTCCCCTCCCATGCCCACCAGCTCCCAGCCTGACCCAAGCTCAGACGCCTGTAGTGGGGAAGGGGAAAGAAGCCTGTCTTTCCCTTCCTTGTTCTGCCTCCTCCCCACTGACTGGGTTAAGACTGAATCCTCCAGGATGGCAGGGGTGAGGGAAGCTCCCACTGAATCAGGCCGTGGTGCTGCTCACTTGCAGCTTTCACTTCAGCATCTCCTTCAGGTGGTCCACCTCACATAGACCCTCGGTGGGTGTTGCCGTGCCCTGGCAGGCAAGCCTCTCGAGTGCAGTCCTTTTGAGATGGTTCAGATCCAGCTACCTTCCACCGTGTCCACTCTGTCCCATGGAAAGTACTTGGCATTGTTGCTCATCACACTAATACTGCAGGCCAGTGTCCCTGAGGCACACTCTGCTCAGGCTTTGGCCACAGGCAGCTCTGACCAGCCTCTCTCCTTGAAGCTTTTCATGCCAGAGTCAGACTCCCATCTCTGGGTTCACAAATGTCCCAAGCTGCAGGTGATACATGTTCTCCATGGTCCAGGTAGCTCTCCAGAAGCACACCCTTTTTTTGCATGAAGTGGGTGGATACTCCCTCAGTTGCCTCACAACACCCTAGGCTCATTCCAAGGAAATTCTCAGAACCAACTTTCCCCCTTGATCACTCTCTTTTCTTTCAGTTTCAACTGAAGATGGCAGAACCCTTAGCAACTCCAATAAAGAGGTGCCCATTTGTTGTATTAATGTTTCTCTTATGAAGTTATTGTGAAGATTAAATGAATTCATATATCTAAGAATCGGTCCTGTCATGTAAGTTCACAAGAAATTGTTTTTGTTAGATGCCATCAATTCAGTTCCGACAATGAGTGGACTTTCTCACATGACCTTGCAACTTCCACCCAAGCGATTGGTCAGGACTGTGTGATAGGGTAACTGTGGCCCACCAAAGGGATTGGCCAGTTTTGCCATTCTGCTGGGTTTGAAATGAGCCATCCCAGAGGCAGGACAGAAGAACTCACCACCACCAAGAAAGGAGAGACTCACGGGAGACAGCACAGTGGGCTTCTTAGCCCATGGAGAGTGAAAGCTGAGTGCCTTTGGGCAGAGCATGAGGGCCAGGGAGAGGTGTGCCTGTGAGCATGGCTGGGAAGAGGCTGTCCTGATGGGAGAACAGTATCATAGAGTGTTTCTGAACCTGAATTGCAACCTCTTACTTCCTTAATAAACCCCATAACTGTGAGAAAAAAAAAAAAAAGAGGCACCAATTTGTTGTTCTTAGGTGCCATCTAGTTGATTCCTACTCCTAGCAACCTTACGCATAGCAGAACAAAACATTGCCCCATCCTACGCTATCCCCTCAATCGTTGCTGTGCTTGAGCCCATTGTTACAGCCACTCTGACTGTCCAACTAGTTGAGGGTCTTCCTCTTTTTCACTGGCTCTCTGCTTTACAGAACATGATGTCCTTCTCCAGAGATTACCCCTCCTGATAACATGAGCAAAGTAAATGAGACAAAGCTTTGCCATCCTTGCTTCTAAAGAGCATTCTGACTGTACTTCCTCCAAGACAGATTTGTTAGTTCTTCTGGAAGTCCACAGTATTTTCAACGTTCTTTGCCAAAACAATAATTTAAATGCATCTTCTTTGGTCTTTCTCATTCATTGTCCAGCTTTTGCAGGCATATGAGGTGAATGAAAAAAACCATGGCTTGAGTCAGGCACACCTTAGTCATCAAAATGACATCTTTGCTTTTTAAGATTTTAAAGAGGTCTTTTGCGGCAGATTTGCTCAATGCAATATATCGTTTGATTTCTTGACGCCTGCTTCCATGGGTGTTCATTGTGGATCCAAGTAAAACGAAATGCTTGACAACATCAATATTTTCTCCTTTTATCATGATGTTGCTTATTGGTCCAGTTGTGAGGATTTTTGTTTCCTTCATGTTAAGATGTAGTAGCTACTGAAGGCTATAGTCTTTGACCTTCGTCAGTAAGTACCCTTCACTTTCAGCAAGCAAGGTTGTGTCATCTGCAAATCACGGGTTGTTAATGAGTCTTCCTTCAATTCTGATGCCACGTTTTTCTTCATATAGTCCAGCTACTCAGATTATTTGCTCAACATACTGATAGAATAAATATGATGAAAGGCTACAACCCTGACCCACACCTTTCCTGATTTTAAACCATGCAGTATTCCCTTGTTCTGTTTGAACAACTGCCTCTTAGTCTATGTACAGGTTCCACATGAACACAATTAACTGTTCTAGAATTTCCATTCTTCCCAATGTTATCTATAATTTATTGTGATCCACACTGTCAATGCACAGTCAATGTAACACAGGTAAACATCTTTCTGGTATTCTCTGCTTTCAGCTAAGATCCACCTGACATCAGCAATGGTATCCCTCATTCCATGTCCTCTTCTAATCCAGTTTGAATTTCTGGCAGTTCCCTGTCAATGTGCTGCTGCAGCCATTTTTGAATGATCTTCAGCAAAATTTTACTTGCGTGTGATACTAATGATATTGTCTGATAACTTCCACATTCCACTGAATCACCTTTCTTTGGAGTGAGGACAAATATGGATCACTACCAGTCAGTTGGCCAGGTAGCTGTCTTTCAGATTTCTTGGCATAGATGAGTGGGCACTTCCAGCATTGCATCCATTTGTTGACACATTTCATTTGGTATTCTGTCAATCCCTGCAGCCTTGTTTTTTGCCAATGCCTTCGGTGAAGCTTGGACTTCTTCTTGTAGTACCATTGGTTCTTGATCATATCCTGTCTCCTGAAATGGTTGGCTGTTGACTACTTTTTTTTGGTAAGTGGCTCTGTATTCCTTCAATCTTCCTTTGATGCTTCCTGAATCATTCAATTTTTTGCCCATTGAGTCCTTCAATATTGCAACTCAAAGCTTGAATTTTCCCTTTAGAGATCATCTCAGGAATAAATTTGATGCACTGAGCACTAATGACTGAAGACCAGGCTTGTTGTCAGATGACATCAAAGACATCATACATGAAGAAAGCAAAGGTCATTAAAAAGGCAGGAAAGAAAGAAAAGACCAAAATGGATGTCAGAAGAGACTCTGAAACTTGCTCATGAATGTAGAGTAACTAAAGTGGATAGAAGAAATGCCAAAGTAAAAGAGCTGAGCTGAAGATTTCAAAGGGCAGCGCAAGAAGACAAAGTATTATAATGAAATGTGCAAAGACCTGGAGTTAAAACTCTGAAAGGGAAGAACGTATTCGGCATTTCTCAAGCTGAAAGAACTGAAGAAAAAATTCAAGCCTCGATTGCAATATTGAGGGATTCTATGGCCCAATAGCTCTATCTAAAATGTGGATATACTTTTTGCCATGGTGGCCGTGAAGAGATGCCACTCAAACCTTTGAGCATAATTCACTGACAGCCCCCAGCTGTCATACCTTCGGGCCCACCAAGGCTCTCACACAAAGGTCACACACTCCTCTAGCTGTTCGCAGCCAACAACTGAGCATGGTGGGGGAACTAGGGCTGGACCATGTCTGCCTGAGCCAGAACCCCTCTGATGGCCAATGTTTGCTCAGAACTGCCCACTACACTGCCAAGACTTCCTCAGGGCTGCACTGCAGTCTGAAACTCTTCCTACCCAACCTTCTTTCCTTCCCTCTCTCCTTTCTCAGGTGTCAAACCTGCAACCCAGTCTGAAGGCTCTCCCCACTACACACGGGCTCCTTCTCCCTCCTGCCTTATCCTTCACAGGTGTTTTCTCTGATATATCTTTGTACATCTAGTTGTCTCTTGACATCCACTTCTCAAGGGTCCAAATTGACACACTCACCTGTTGTCCCCAGCAGCTATTCTAAGACAAGTCCCATAGTAACATTTGGTTCTGCATGGATTTAGAAGCTGTGAAGAGAAGAGTAGAATGTTCTCTCGAGAAAAAAAAAATGTCATCAGCTGGTATCTTAGTATAGGTCCCCCCCAACACATACACAGAGAGAGAGAGAGAGAGAGAACAGAACCTGATAGAAGGACTTGAATACAGAGACTTTATTTTGGTACGTGATCCCAGGGAAGCCAAAAAAAAAAACTTCCCAGTTGCCATCAAGTCAACTACGATTCATGGTGACACTATGTGTGTTAGCATAGAACTGTGTTTCATAACATTTTCAATTGATTTTTTTGAAGTAGATTGCCAAGTCTTTCTTCCAAGATGCCTCTGAGTGGACTCGAACCTCCAATCTTTTGGTTAACAGCCAAGTATGTTCACTCTTTGCATCATCCGAGGAAGCAGGAGTGATGAATCGAAAGATTGAGACCAGGAAGGATGAAAAGCCAGTATAAAGGTATGTTATAAAGGTCACTGTTGTATGCAACAAGTGTTCAATAACACCGAGATCTCTGAAATCTTCCAGAAGTCCTCCCAGAATTGCCATTTCAAGCACAAGGGGCTGAGCATTTACCCTCCGGCTCCTATTCTCCATTGTTTGGATTGCCTGTGGGGTTTTAATTCCCACACACTTCCAGGACCCAGGGCTTTAGAAAAGGCCCTGCAACAAAGAAACAGAGTGACCCATGAAAGCACCCTTGAGGTAGGACATTATCAACCAGAGTTCTAGGTGATAAGGTACTGTCCATCAGAGCTTGACTTAAAGATAGCTTAGGAGATGTGGTACAGAGCATTAAAAGTGCCTGCTGTACCATGAGACCAGAAGAACTGGATTGTGCTGGCTACCATTACTGAACATTTTAATCAAAGATTCTATAGAAGGATCCAAATCAAAAGGGGGAAAATTCAGAACAAAATTCCAAATATTCATGGAACCCAGATTGTCTGGAGCCATGGAGGCTGGATGAATGCCCTAAACTATTCCCCTGAGATAATCTTTAAACCTTAAACCAAAAATATCCCCTGAGGTCTTCTTAAAGCAGTAGTTTAGCTTAACTAGTAATGAATGTCTGCCTTGAGAACTGTGCTCTTTTGAGATCTATCTGAATGAAATCAAACTGATAACAACTTAAAAGGATAGACACAAAACTTAGAGTGCAGCGAGTTTATATTAATGGGGGAGGAACAACTTGGAAAAGGAGGATGAAAATGGTTGCACAACTTCAAGAATGTGATCAATGTACATGTAGAAACTGTTGAATTGGTGTATGGTTTGTTGTGCATATTCTCAATGGTAACAACAAAAATAAAATAAATTATAGATTTATTTATACATTATAAATAAAAGAAATGAATATTTTCCCATTGCCTTTCCAGACTGAGGATCAGAGAGGTGGGCCATAGGTAACTGGCTTGTGTAATCTCAAATGGCTGAAATGCCAGCGGGCAAAGACTGAGGAAGAAAGGATAGAGTGGAGGTTGCAAGTCAGGAATGACGCTGGGCAGGAGTTTACCAAACAGCAAGTTGTTTATTAGGGGCTGGCACCTGTGGGAAAAGAAAGGAGCCAGAGTTGGAGAGAGGGAAAGGCTGAGCTGTGGGTCAAGCCCAATAAAGCCTCGGCCAGCCCCACGGGGAGCTCTAGCTTCTGGAGTGGTGTGCTGGAACCTGCTGGTGCCAGCTCCCAACAGCCAACTGTTAAATTTTTAGGAACTCTGTGAGCCAGTTGGTAAACACAGCCGTAAGTAAAGGTTATGAATTTATCCAATGTCACAAAACAATATGTGTGCTAATTGTTTAATGAGAAGCTAGTTTGTTCTGTAAACCTTCATCTAAAGTACAATAATAAAAATAAATAAATATTAAAAAGGAATCTAAAAAATTTCCGTAGGTAAATTTTCAAACACAATAAAGCTACATAAAAAAATTATATAAATTTGCAATTAAGTACATTATCTTAAAAAATAAAATTTTTTCCAAAACTCATCACGTCCTAATTATTTTACAGCAGGTGTATATGCTCTTGAGTTTCTTTACAATTACGTGCCAAAGTATGGCCATGAAAAAGAAAGACAGAAAAACTGATGAGTCCAAACTGTGGTGTTGGCAGAGAATATCAAATCTACCGTGGACTGCCATAAGAACGAACAAATCAGCCTTAGAAGAAATACAACCAGAAAGTGAAAAGGACATCATGGTTGGTATGGTAGAGGGTCAGCAAAAACACAAGAAACCTCCATGAGATGGATTGACACACTAGCCACAACAATGGACTAAAACATACTATCAGTTACGGAAATGGTGCAGGACTGAGTCAGAGCCGATCTGACAGCACCTGACAACATCACACCACAGACAATTTCGAGCTACCAAAGCAACGTCACTGGATGTAGAGCTGACAGTAGTGCACAGTCGTATACCACCAGATTATTTCCACCACCAAAATTGGCAAAGGCTACAAAGCAGGGCTTTTCCCTGCAAGGAGCCAGTTGTTAAACATTTACGAGCACGCCACTGCGCATATGACATGGTCAGAGTTGTCCCATGGTGGGCAAATGGCCAGGCCTGTATCCCCACCTGGATCAGTCATTGGATATTTACTCTTTGGGGAAGGTGTGCTCTTCCTCCAGCAGCTGAGACAAGTCCTTCCTTGAAAGGGAATCTGGGTGACCCTCCTTATGCTCTACAAGTGGCCTAAAATTGCTTACAGTATTTTCTTATTCGTTTTTTTATTTTTAAAATTTTTATTTATATTATCGTTGTTAAGAAGATACACAGCAAAAAATACACCAACAGTTTCTACATGTTCAGTGGTATTGATTATATTCTTCCAATAGTGCAGTCTCACACTCCTTTTCTGAGTGTCTTCCTCCCCCATTAACATACACTCACTGCCCCTAGCGTTTAGAGTTGCTGTTGCCAATAGGGTCCCACGCAAATCCTGGTGCCCTAGTGGTTGAGAGCTATGGCTGCTAACCAAAAAGTTGGCAGTTCAAATCCACCAGACACTCTTTGGAAATCCTATGGGGCAGTTCCACTCTGTCTTATAAGGTTGCTATGAGTTGGAATCGACTCAAAGGCAATGGGTTTGGTTCAAGGCAGACATTCTTTACCAGTTAAGATATATTGTTGTTTGGTTTTAAGAAGACTTCAGGGGATATTTTCTTATTCATTTCAAATACTTGCTACTTCTGTAGTTATATTTATTTTTGTTGTTAATATTGTTTAGATGTGCCTTTTCTCTTAATTAATTATGCCTGCAGTTTCTCTCTCTCTAGTCTTTTTGAAGAACTAGCTTTCGACTTTGTTGAGTCTACTGTATTTTACTTAAAATTTTACTAATTTCTGCCCTGATTATTATTTCCTCCTTTGAGTAGGAATCGACTTGCCGACAGTGGGTTTGGTTTTGGTCTGTTATTTGGGTTAATTTTGTGTTCTTTTTCTAAGTTCTCAGCTTTAAAACTTAGCTCATTTGTTTTCAGTCTTTTTTGCATTAATTCCTCACACATTTTACATGTGGTATTTTCAGTATCATTAAGTTGTAAGTTCTTTTTCTTTTTAGTAATATTTTGTTGTGTTTTCAGTGAAGGTTTGCACAGCACTTTAGGTTCCACTTGACAATTTCTGCACAAGGTGTGCAGTGACATTGGTGTGACATTGGTTACGTGCTTCACGATGTGTGAGCATTCTCATTTCTGTTCTGCTTATTCCATTTCCATTAATCTAATTTCCCTGATTTTTTTTTTTTTTTAATTCTCATCTTTGTTTTAAAGTAATTGTTGTCTATTTGGTCTCATACAGGTGATGCCTGAGTGGTCTAAGGGGCCAGATTCAGGGAACCCTGGTGGCATAGTTGTTAAGAGCTACGGCTGCTAACGAAAAGGTCGGCAGTTCGAATCCACCAGGCGCTCCTTGGAAATCCTATGGGGCAGTTCTATTCTGATCTATAGGGTCTCTATGAGTCTGAATCTACTCAGTGGCAACAAGTTTGGTTTTAGACAGTACTTATGGGTGATATTCATTATTTTTTGAGCCTATCTGTTATTCAGATACAAGATGACCCCAGGGGTTAGTTTCGGGTCAAGGTTTGAAGAGTATATCAGGCTATAGTACCGGGGAGTCCTCCAGTCTCAACAGGTCCAGTAAGTCTGGATTTTTTAAGAATTGGAGTTCTGTTCCACATTTTTCTCCCATTCTACCAGAATCCATCTGGCCCTGATCAGAATGGTCAGTAGTGGTCACCAGGCACCATCTAGTTCTTCTGGAAGTTGTCAGTTCTTCATTTCCGTTATGATGACTTCTTTGACCCATGAGTTATTTAGAAGTCTGTTTTTTAATTTCTAAAGTATGAAGCTTTTTATAGCTGTCTTTCTGCTATTGATTCTAATTTAATTGCAGTGTGGTCAGACCACAAGAATGGTTTGATACAGATTCTTTGAAATTGACATAACCTTGCTGTGTGACCTGTTCATGAAAGTGCCACATCATAAAAATGAATGTATACCCTCTAATTTCTAGGTGCAGGGTTTTATTATTAGATAAAAATTTTTAATTTTGTTGTTCAAATACTCTATAACTACCCGTTGCCATCGAGTCGATTCCAACTCATAGCGACCCTAAAGAACAGAGTAGAACTGCCCCATAGAGTTTCCAGGGAGCACCTGGTGGATTTGAACTGCTGACATTTTGGTTAGCAGCACTTACCCACCACACCACCAGGGTTTCCTCAAATATGCCGCATAGAGTTTCCAAGGAGCGCCTGGCGCAAATATTTTACAGTCTTTCTAATATTCTGTCTCCATGAGCTATTAATTATTGAGAAGACAGTATTAAAATCCCTCACTCTAATGCTGAATGTATCCATTTTCTTTACAATCCTGTTAGCTGCTGCTTTACATACTTTGAAATGATGTTATTAGGGGCAAACAGCTTTTAAAATATCATATCTTCCTGGCAAATTATGTATTTTATTATTATATAGTGACTCTTCTAACCTTTCTGTGTCATTATATTTTAGATGTGTTCCCTACAAATTTGTAATATCTAGGGGAGAGGGAAACTAGAGTACTGGACACGGAGCAACCAGGACTCAATTAAAGAGAATGTTAGTGAAAAATGTAACTAATGTCAGTGAACAATGTGTGTAGAAATTCTCAGATGGGAACCTAATTTGTTGTGTAAACTTTCACCGAAAACACAATAAAATATATGTTTTTTAAATACGTAAAAATATTTGTAATATCTGGTGATTTTCATCCAGTCTGACAATACCTATATTTTAATTTGCAAATTCATTCCGTTTAAATTAATTACTTATGTAAGTGTACCTGTCTCTGCCGTATAATTTTGTACTTTCTATTTGTCCTGCTTTTTTATGTATCTTCTTTTCTTCCTTGCTGCTTTTCTTTGGATTGATACAGGTCACTTTAGTTCCATTGTTTTCTCTCTCCTGTTATAGAAGCCGTACACTCTATTTTTTTCCTTCTAGTAAATATCTTTAAACTTGCTACATGCCTGAGTGACTGGATATTCCGATTTTTTGTATCATTGCCCTTCTCCTACGTAATACAAGAACTTTTGAAGACTTTAATTATCCCCTGCCCATCTTACATGATGTCATGCAATATTTTTTTTTTAACCCTGCAAATTAGACAGTGTTATTATTTTCCACCACCCTTTCTGTCAGTTTGTCATACTCGAGTGTTGCAGTGATGCTAGAAGCTATGCCATCAGTATTTCAAACACCAGCGGGGCCACCCATTGTGGATAGGCTTCAGCAGAGCTTCCAAAGACTGACAAGGAGGAAAGGCCTGGTGATCTCCTGAAAATTAGCTGATGAAAATCTGATAGATCACATCAGGGAGCCCTTGTGATACAGTGATTGAGAGGTCAGCAGTTCAAGTCTGCCAGCCACTCCTTGGAAACCCTACGGGGCAGTTCTACTCTGTCCTATAGGGTCGTTATGAGTCAGAATTGACTCAATGACAACAGATTTAGTTTGGTTTTTGGTTTTGGATCACATCAGAACATTGTCCAGCTCACTCGCTTTGGACCCAACCTCAGGCGAGATCAATTGCTGGAGGAGGACATCACGTTTGGTGAAGTAGAGAAGAGCCAACAAGGGTGAGGGAGGTCCTCAGGGAAACAGATTGGCCCCACAGCCACAGCAATGGCTCAGACAAGTCAGTGGTCGTGTGGATGATTCAGGACCAGACAATGTTTTGTTCTGTTGTACGTAAGGTCACCACGAGTCAAAGTCAACTCAATGTTAGCTATCTCTCTTTCTGTTATTATTTTATAGTCCATGTTTGCTCACCACTGCGTCTTGAATCTCAGATCTTTCTGGGATCAATTTTTTTCTTTTTCAAGCACATGGTAAAAAACTATTTTGTGAATGCATCACTCTCCAGTTTGTTTTCCTAAAGATGTCTTTATTTTATTTCTGTTTCCGCACAATACTTATCCATTTATACAAGCCTAGGTTGACAATTACTTTCTCCTCAACCCCTTGAAGATAATATTTTTTACTGTCTTCAGGCTTCCATTCCTGCTGCTAAGAAATTAGCTACCAGTTTAATTGTTATTCTTTTGTGAGTGATCTATCTTTCCTCTGTTTGCCTTTATGATCTTTCCTTTGTCTTTGGTGTTTTGTGGTTTCATATCATTGCATCTAGGTGTGAATTCTCTTTTATTCCTCCTACTTGTGATTTATTGTGCTTTTTGCATCTAAAAATTTACGCATTTACTGATACTGCTTTTTCCTTATTCTGGTTCTGGAATTTCAATTAAATGCACGCTGTGCTCTTATTCTTGCCTTTTCTTGGATCTTAGGCATACCTTTGAAATGTTTACATCTGCTTAGTTCAATACCTGAAGTCCTGAGGGCCTAGAGATACTACTTGTTTCCTCTGCTGACTCTCACTCATTGTGGGCTGTTTCCTCGTGTGTTTG
Source organism: Loxodonta africana (assembly GCF_030014295.1). NCBI lineage: Eukaryota > Metazoa > Chordata > Mammalia > Proboscidea > Elephantidae > Loxodonta > Loxodonta africana. Next base: position 18,620,280 of record NC_087364.1, read on the forward strand.
GTAATTGTTTATTTAGAGCTCATATTTGGTTTCCTTCTGGACTCCTTTTACTGATGGATGTATTTTTCTATATACCCTCTTACTGATGATATAACCCTTAGGGGTGTTATGCAGAGGTCTTAGTTTCAACATCTTCCTTTATATAAATCAAAGCCCTAATATTTCACCACCCGAGCAGCTGGTGAAACCCTAATCTATAGGCAACCTGTTTCTTGAGCCCTTGCTTATCAATCTGGTTTCAGTTCTTTCTTTAGCCCCTAGTCAATTTCTTTTACTTTGTTACTTAAATATGCATTAAAAAGGATGTTATTATAGACTGGGTTCTCCTGAAAACATGGCATGGGACAAAGTCTTGTGTTTAGGAATTTCATTTGGGAAATAATCCCAGGAAACAGCAAAAAGGGACCAGGGAAGGAGGGGAAACCATATGAAAATTCATTACAGAGTTAGGCACTGCTACAGGTAATTTATACTCAATCTTGCTAAACTCTTATAAATACATCTCAGATATGTCTCTTTGCACCAATTAGATATCTTGTGCTTTCCATGAAGTCCAATCCATCACAGAGTTTCTGTCATGGCAGTGGCTAGCCATAACCGCTAAAAAGACTTAATACCAGTAGGTTAGTAGAACCAGCTACAATCTCTCCATTGCAGCTGGCTCCTAGGAGGTAATTGATAATCATCATCTTTCACCTCAAATTCCCATTCCAGATTTTCTTTACAACTGCCAGGACTTTGGCCAGTGAGGTTGCTTGGCTTGTGGGGTGGCTTTGACCTTCTCTCTCAGTGGGCCTGGAGCCCCAAGTTGCCTTGCTTTTGTCAGGCCATGTTTGCTACAATTTCTCATGTATTGCTCCCATTGGCGTATGAAGTATCAGAAAATGCCCAGTGAATCCCCTGCAGTCCAGGCCTGCTCTTTTTTGCCACCATTGTGCAGCAATAATTCTATCTGTTTCTGATAACAAAGGTCAATATCTCTTGCCAAAACACTAACTCCTTTCTTTGCCTGCTGGTCTATTGGGATGAGGAGCTCAAAGTGACCAGACAGTAGTTGTAGCTCCAAGTCCAGTGGAACCATTACAGTAAAACAGGACCTCTAATCCAGCACAGTCCAAGATTTCATGGGAAGCACAAAATATGAGTGGGTTACTGGGAGAGCAATGAGAAGATCTAGTCCTACTTCTTCCCTGCGGTTCCTGAACCAATATATTCTAGCTATTGATGACACAACACCACTCGTCGGCCAGTAGTTGAGTGCACGTACCACTGTATATATAAATATGTACTTGAATACACTTACTTTACTTTGTCTTCTCGAGACGCCCTTTGAAATCTTCTGTTCAGTTCTTTTACTTCATCAATTCTTCCTTTTGCTTTAGCTGCTCGAGAAGACAAAGTAAAGTATTATAATGACATGTGCAAAGAGCTGGAGATGGAAAACCAAAAGGAAAGAACACACTCAGCGTTTCTCAAGCTGAAAGAACTGAAGAAAAAATTCAAGCCTTGAGTTGCAATAGTGAAGGATTCTATGGAGAAAATATTAAACGACACAGGAAGCATCAAAAGAAGATGGAAAGAATACACAGAGTCATTATACCAAAAAGAATTAGTTGATATTCAACCATTTCAAGAGGTGGCATATGATCAGGAACCGATGATACTGAAGGAAGAAATCCAAGCTGCTCTGAAGGCACTGGTGAAAAACAAGGCTCCAGGCATTGACAGAATATCAATTGAGATGTCTCTACAAACAGATGCAGCGCTGGAGGTGCCCACTCGTCTATGCCCAGAAACATGGAAGACAGCTTCCTGGCCAACTGACTGGAAGAGATCCATATTTATGCCTATTTCTAAGAAAGGTGATCCAACCGAATGTGGAAATTATAGAACAGTATCATTAATATCACACACAAGCAAAATTTTCCTGAAGATCATTCAAAAACGGCTGCAGCAGTATATCAACAGGGAACTGCCAGAAATTCAGGCCAGTCTCAGAAGAGGACATGGAACCAGGGATATCATTGCTGTTGTCAGGTGGATCCTGGCTGAAAGCAGAGAATACCAGAAGGATGTTTACACCTGTTTTATTGACTATGCAAAGGCATTCAACTGTGTGGATCATAACAAACTATGGATAACATTGCAAAGAATGGGAATTCCAAAACACTTAATTGTGCTCGTGAGGAACCTTTACATGGATCAAGAGACAGTTGTTCAGACAGAACGAGGGGATCCTGATTGGTTTAAACTCAGGAAAGGTGTGCGTCAGGGTTGTATTTTTTCACCATACCTATTTAATCTGTGTGCTGAGCAAATAATATGAGAAGCTGGACTATATGAAGAAGAACGGGGCATCAGGATTGGAGGAAGACTCATTAACAACCTGCGTTATGCAGATGACACAACCTTTCTTGCTGAAAGTGAAGAGGACTTGAAGCACTTACTAATGAAGATCAAAGACCACAGCCTTCAGTATGGATTGCACCTCAACATAAAGAAAACCAAAATCTTCACAACTGGACCAATGAGCAACATCATGATAAATGGAGAAAAGATTGAAGTTGTCAAGGATTTCGTTTTACTTGGATCCACAATCAACAGCCATGGAAGCAGCAGTCAAGAAATCAAAAGACGCATTGCATTTGGTAAATCTGCTGCAAAGGACCTCTTTAAAGTGTTGAAGAGCAAAGATGTCACCTTGAAGACTAAGGTGCGCCTGACCCAAGCCACGGTATTTTCAATCACATCGTATGCATGTGAAAGCTGGACAATGAATAAGGAAGACCAAAGAAGAATTGATGCCTTTGAATTGTGGTGTTGGTGAAGAATATTGAATATACCATGGACTGCCAAAAGAATGAACAAATCTGTCTTAGAAGAAGTACAACCAGAATGCTCCTTAGAAGCAAGGATGGCGAGACTGCGTCTTACATACTTTGGACATGTTGTCAGAAGGGATCAGTCCCTGGAGAAGGACATCATGCTTGGCAGAGTACAGGGTCAGCCGAAAAGAGGAAGACCCTCAATGAGGTGGATTGACACAGTGGTTGGAACAATGAGCTCAAGCATAGCAACGATTGTGAGGATGGCTCAGGACCGGGCAGTGTTTTGTTCTGTTGTGCATAGGGTTGCTGTGAGTCAGAACCGACTTGACAGCACCTGACAACAACAACATGTGAATACACATGTGTGTATATGTACCTTGTTTTTAAGCAAATAACACATGCCTTCTGCGTTTGTTTGCCAATCGTGCCCTCCCCCACAAGTTATTTTCACAAGCTCCTCTATGCTAATTTTTTTTACCTTTTGCTATTAAAAAAAAAAAAATAGTATAGCATGCATACCAAAATACCTTGCAGGGAGAGTGTGCAATTGGCAAACAAACATTGAAGGTGTGTGTTATTTGAGTAAAAATACAGTATGTGTGTGTATCTATAGAGAGAGAGTAGAGAGCCCTGGTGGCCCAATGGTTAAAAGCTTGGCTGCTAAACAAAAGGTCAAAGGTTCAAACCCACCCAGTGACTCTTCAGAAGAAAAGAACTGGCAATATGTACCTATAAAAATTACCTATTGACATCAAGTCGATTCCGACTCATAGTGACCCTGTAGAATTGCCCCACAGGGTTTCCAAGACTGTAATCTTTATGGAAGCAAGCTGCCACATCTTTCTCCTGTGGAGCGATTGGTGGGGTTTAACTGCCAACTTTTCAGTTAGCAGCTGAGCGCTTAACCACTGCACCACCAGGGCTCCTTTTTTTAAAGATTACAGCTTAGTGAACGCTGTAGTGCAGTTCAACTCTGTCACATGGGGTCACAATGAGTTTGAACTGACTTGACAGCACCCAACAAAAATAACAACAACATATGTGTATGCATACACACACCCACACACACACATGCATGCACCAATTGGACAGCCAGAGAAACGGCCAGATGACCAGAGAGTGGTTTTGTGTAGACACACTGTACCCTCTATTACACAGACTGGGTTCAGAACTCCATTTGTCACCTTGCCTCTCTAAGCTTCTGCTGTACCTGGAAGACCATGATGTCATGTGAATTCCCTGCTATCAGTACCACCCCCACCTCATATCTGACAACCTTCAAAAAGTCTGGGTAAACCCTGTTCCTCAGAGCACAAACACCCAGGTAAATGGCCTCAGTCTCCCATGGGGGAAAGTTTGGGGAAACGTTTGTCATTTATCCTTGTGGTGGGGTTACAGGGTCCTTCCACATAGGAACTGTTATAGATTGAACTGTTTCCCCAAAAAATATGTGCTATAAATCCTAACCCCCTACACCTGTGGTTATAATCCCATTTGGGAATGGGTTTTCTTTGTTATGTTAACAAGGTGGTATTAGTATAGGGTGTGTCTTGAGTCAATCTCTTTTGAGACATAAAAGGAGTAGATTAAGCAACAGAGATGGGGAAAGATAGGTGCCATGCCACATGAAGATCTCCAAGGAACCAAGGGATAAAAACTGAAAAGAGACAAGGACCTTCCCCCAGAGCTGACAGAGAAAGAAAGCCTTCCCCTAGAGCTAGCACCCTGAATTCAGGCTTCTAGCCTCCTGTCTTAGTCATCTAGTGCTGCTATAACAGAAATACTACAAGCGGATGGCTTCAACAAACAGAAGTTTTTTCTCTCACAGTTTAGTAAGCTAGAAGTCCAAATTCAGGGTGTCAGCTCCAGGGGAAGTCATTCTCTATAACCTCTGGAGGAAGGTCTTTGTCATCAATCTTCCCCTCAACCAGAAGCTTCTCTGTTCAGGAACCCTAGCCCTTCAGCCTTCATCTCTCCACCTTCTGCCACCTATTTCCTTCCTGCTTGCCTTGCCAAGGTCGTTGGCTTGCTCTGGATCCAGCAGCTATCTCTTTTTTGACCTCTGGTTCTTGGGACTTGAGCTAGCAGCTTACCTGTCCATCTTGGCATTCATCTATCTTCACAGCCTGAGAGCAAGAGTCTGCTCCCCAACCTAGCAGTCTTGGATTTGCCAGCCCTTACAGCCACGTGAATCAGGAGAAACCTGCGGTCTTGCCTGCTGACCTTGGGGATTCCTCAACCTTCACAGCATGTGAGTGGGAGCCCTGCTCTCCAACCTGCTGATCATGGGTTCATCGCTTCTGCAGCTCTGTGAATTGGGAAAGGCCTCTATCCTGATCCAAGGACTTAGGACGTTCCAACCCCTACAACTGTGTGAGCTGTTTCCTTGATATATGTACATATCCACCTATATATATATATATACTGGTTTTGCTTCTCTAGAGAACCCAGCCTAAGACAGAATTTGGTACCGAGACAATGGGGTGCTGCTCTAACATACCTAAAATGTGGAAACAGTTTTGAAACTGTGAATGGATAGAAGACTCAGAAGAAAGTAAGAAGAACTGTTAACACCAGAGAAGGTGCAGATGGTGAGAAACAGCAGAACCAAACCAGCAGCAGAAGTGAACTGGCAGCAGCAGAACCAGGAGACAGTGCCAGACAGTGCTGAAGCCAACCCATGGAGCGAGAAAGCTGAGTGCCTGTGTGCAGAAGTCTTCCTGGCAGAGTGGAGTGCCTCTAGGCACTTATCGGTGGAGCTACAGAGCTTTGGAACACTTGCCCCAGCAGGGCAGATGCAGGTGTGAGGTCTGAGGATCCAAGAGGCCAAGAAACTGGGAAGCAGAAGCTGAAGAGGCAAGAAACACAGGAAGCCAAGCTGCCTCAGTCTCAAAAGATATGGCCTTGACCCTGTGGTTTCAAAGAGGGGGAGCCATGGCCTCTGGTGTTTCTAAGGGTGGAGTCACCGCTCAGATGGACTAAGAGAATGGTTAGCCTGAAGCTGAGGGAGCAGAGTTACTGCCCCCATGGGCCTGGAAGGCGGAACTGAAGCCCAGGGCTGAGGGGCCTCCACTGAGAATCCAGAGACTGTGGCCCATACCTAGAGCCTGGAGCCGGGGCTATTATATAAATGGTCTCAGAGAACAGAGGATTATTTTCCAAGCTTTGAGGGCTAATGCAATGTGTTCTGCTGACTTTTTTGGTGTCTGTTATCACTTCTTTTCCTCCAATTTCTCCCATTTGTAATGGAAATAAATGTCTAGCTTGTGCCTGTTCTGCCATTTTACCTTTGGAAACAGATAACTTGTATTCTAGATTTCACAGATGAAGAGGAATTTTTGGATTTTGAACTTTGAGTTAAGACTTTTGCTATGATATGATGGGGTGAATACGTTTTGCATGTTGCAAGGATGTAACTTGGGGGGGCCAAAAGGTGGAATGTCATGGACTGAATTATGTCCCCCGAAAAATGTGTGTATCAATTTGCCTGGGCCATGATTCCTAGTATTGTGTGGTTGTCCTTCATTTTAAGATTATAATTTTATGTTAAAGAGGATTAGGGTGGGACTGTAACACCCCTGCTAAGGTCACATCCCTGATCCAATGTAAAAGGAGTTTCCCTGGGGTGTGGCCTACACCACCTTTTATCTTAAAAAACACAAGAGATAAAAGGAAAGGGAAGCAAGCAGAGAGTGAGGGACATCATAGCACCAAGAAAGAAGCACCAGGAGCAGAGTGTGTCATTTAGATCTGGGTTCCTGTGCAGAGAAGCTCCTAGTCCAGGAGAAGATTGACAAGAATGACCTTCCTCCAGAGCTGACAGACAGAGAAAGCCTTCCCCTGGGGCTGACACCCTGAATTTGGACTTTTAGCCTACTTTACTGTGAGAAAATAAACTTCTCTTTGTTAAAGCCATCTACTTGTGGTATTTCTGTTATAAAAGCACTAGATAACTAAGACAGATACACTCTGCTCCTGGCATTGCTTTCTTGATGGTATGAGGTCCCCTACTCTCTGCTTGCTTCCCTTTCCTTTTATCTCTTGTAAGATAGAAGGTGGTGCAGGCCACACCCTGAGGAAACTCCCTTTACATTGGACTAGGGATGTGACTTTAGTAAAGGTGTTACAATCCCACCCTAATCCTCTTTAACATAAAGGTATAGTCACAAAATGGAGGACAACCACGCAATACTGGGAATCATGGCCTAATCAAGTTGGCACATATTTTGGGGGGACACATTCAATCCATGACACCTCCTAAATGGTGAGAAAATAAATTTCTGTTCGTTAAAGCCACTCACTTGTAATTTTTCTGTTACAGCAACACTAGACAACTAAAACAGGAACCCCACATACCCCTCAATTAATAGACTCTGGATTGAGAACTGATAGGTTTAGAAATTAGAGAATATGATGTTCTGTTAAGGCAGCTGACATCAGATTTTTACTTACCAGCTCTTGTTATTTGGTTGGCTTGGGATTTTGTTGGATACGCAAGTTAGGTAACATCTCAGTTAGCCAATTAAGTGCCACAACCTGGTCCCAGATGGCCTAAAATCCCCAACTTATATCAGGAGCCCAACACTATTGTGGCACATCCCACTGCCAACCCCAGCCTGCAGAGGACAGCCACCACTGAGCTTCTCACAGATGCTGGTACACTTACTACCATGTTCCTTGTCGTTTTAATGAATAGAGTATCCTCTGGGCTTTCCCAGGGAACATGGTTAGGTGGTGGGATTTCTGGTCTCATAAAACAAATTCATTCCAATATTCCTACCTTTCTGAGCCTTCTGACCACTTCCTCATCTATTACGGGGCATTGGCATGGCCAGGCTTCAAGGAGCCATCCCAGCAACGTATTAAGACCAATTCTAAGTGTCCTGGCCAGGATGCTGAAACCCAAATGAGAGGGAAATGTTCCTGTGTAAAAGATTCCTCCCCATCAGCTTCATACCCTATCCCCACAGTCCAACATGCTCAAGGTCTATTTCCACCTGTGTCCCCCATTCCCTGCTGGTCCACATGATCCAGTACTGCAATTCCTTCAGTGTGCAAGCGATTTCTTCCTGGAAGAAGGTCAGCATTTTTCTGCCCAGGCAGAGCCGTCAGCTGAATTTGGGTACCAGCTGGGAGGCAGCAAAGGAATGGCGTGGGCAGATCCTGAGGAGCATGGCCTGATTTTGTGAGGCTCATGTCTCAGGTGATATTTCTGCAGGGAATGCAAGCAAAAGCAGGCTTCTCTCCTCTAGTAAGGCGGTGGGTGGGGGGGCTACTTCTGCCAGTTTAGAGGGTCTAGAGATAACCGAGAGGAGTCCTGGTGGCCCAAAAGTTAAACTCTCGGCTGCTAACTAAAAGATTAACAGTTTAAACCTACCAGATGCTCCATGGAAGAAAGACCTGGCAATTTGCTTTCATAAAGAGTATAGCCAAGAAAACCCAATGGCCAGTTTTACTCTGTCACATGGAGTCTGTCATGGATTGAATTATGTCCCCCAAAAATGTGTGTATCAACTTAGTTAGGCCATCATTCCCAGTATTATGTGGTTGTCCTCCATTTTGTGACTGTAATTTTATGTTAAGAGAATTAGAGTGGGATTGTAACACCACCCTTACTCAGGTCACCTCCCTAATCCAATGTAAAGAGAGTTTCCCTGGGGTGTGGCCTGCACCACCTTTTATTTCTCAAGAGATAAAAAGGAAAGGGAAGCAAGCAGAGAATTGGGAACCTCATACCACCAAGAAAGCAACACCAGGAGCAGAGCACATCCTTTGGACCTGAGGTACCTGCACTGAGATGCTCCCGGGCCAAGGGAAGACATGCATCACAAGGACCTTCCTCCAGAGCCAACAGAGAGAGAAAGTCTTCCCCTGGAGCTGACGCCCTGAATTTGGACTCGTAGCCTACTGGACTGCGAGAGAATAAACTTCTCTTTGTTAAAGCTATCCACTTGTGGTATTTCTGTTATAGCAGCACTAGATGACTAAGACAGGGTTGCTATGCATCGGAATCAACTCAACAGCACCCAGCAACAAGAGAGATATCTACAGGTTCAAAATACTTGTGTTGTCCACCCAAACACACTTATCCCATGACTCAGGGCCCCGCCATTTTCACATCAGGACCCTGACTTTGACATGGGAGACCAGCTGAGGCTGTGCCTTCAGTCTCCCATACAGCTCTGCCACAACCCTTACCATTATTTTTGCCCCCATATTGCTCAAACACTATCTCAGTGCTTCCCCTCCTACCTTTAAAAAAAAAAAAAATTGCTGTGGAGTCGATTCTGATTCATCTCAACCCTATAGGACCAAGTAGGACTGGCTCATATTGTTTCCAAGGAGCACCTGGTGAATTCGAGCCTGATGTCAATAATTTGGTTAGCAGCCGAACTCTTAACCACTGTGCCACCAGGATTTCCCTCCTACCTTTACTTCAGCCTAGTCCACCGCATGTGAGCATCTCAGTAATTTTGATGTAACTGCATGAAGGTTTATCACTCTCAGTTTCTGCTAGCAATGTGGTCTTTATTGCTGTCTGCCTGGAAAGTGATCCAGCCAAAGTCCCATCTTGAGGGGCTGCTTTCCAGAGCCACAGCTAGAACCGCCTTAGACTGAGTCCTCCTGAAAGGAGAAGTTTTTTTGTTTTTTGTTTTTTTTAAGCTTGTGTTTAGAAATACTATTGGGCAAACAACCCCAAGAAGCAGTAAGAGGGAGTGAAGTTATGAAACATGAAAGGATGCTGCCTTACTGCCATAATAGAAATACCACAAGTATGTGGCTTTCAAGAACAGAAATTTATTTTCTCACAGTTCTGGAGGCTAAAAGTCAAAACCAGGGCTTCAGGCACGTTGATTCCTTCTGTGAGCCTCTCTTCCAGTTTCTGGTGTCTACCAACAATCCTTGGTGTTCCTTTGCTTGAAGATGGGTCATCTGTTGTCCCCCATGTGTGTGTTTTTGTGTCTATTCTGGTCTTTTTATAACTCAGAAGTGATTAGTTTTAGGATCCACCCTGCACTAGGTATGGCCTCATTAACATAAAGAAGAAAACTCCCGTTTCCAAACAAAGTCACATTCATGGGTACAAGAGCCAGGAACTCAACATGTATTTCTGAGGAATACAATCCAATCATAACAGAGGGGAAACGAATGTTGGCTGCATTATTGAGAAAAGCCCTGGTAGTGCAGTGGTTAAGCACTCAGCTGCTAACTGAAAGGTTGAAGGTTTGAACCCACCAGTGGCTCCATGGGAGGAAGACCTGGCAACCTGTTATTGTAAAGATTACAGCCTTGGAAACCCTATAGGGCAGTTCTACCCCATCTTATAAAGTTGCTATATGCCAAATTAACAAGACAGCGAATCAACGTGATGGCACGCAACAACAACAGCAACAAAGGGTAAATGGTACTAGATCTTGTCAGGTCCTCCTGAAGAGCCTTAGAAATGCATCTCGGGAATGCTGCCTTGGGGAACAAAAGGGAGCCATTCTTTATCCAGTGCTGGTCAAGGGTGGTCCCACAGGCTCTAAACTCACCCACTCTTCCACAGTGTGCATGTGTCAGAGCTGAGCACGTTCCTACAGATGCTCATGCCATGATGTGAGAGTCTTCAGGGGGAAATAAGAGATGTACAGAGCAGGAGCCAGGTGAGCTGCTGACTGCTTACACCAACGAGAAGCTGGTCTAAACTTCTTGGGCACGGCTGCTGCAGTAGCTGTTGTTGTCTTTGTTGTTGTTAGCTGTCATCAAGTTGGCCCCCGACTCATGGTGACCTCATGAACAATGGAACAAAACACTGGCTAGTCCTGTGCCATCATCACGATTGGTTGGGGATCTAACTGTTGTGCTCCATAGAGTTTCCATTGGCTGATCTGCAGAAATAGATTGCCAGGTCTTTTTTCCTAGTCCATTTTCACCTGGAAGCTTTGCTGAAACCTATTCAGCATCATGGTAACACGCCAGCCTCCACTGACAGACCTTTTTTTTCCAGTTGTTATCAAGTCGATTCCGAATCATGTTGACCTTATGTGTGCAGAGTAGAACTGTACTCAGTAGAGTTTTCAAGGCTGTGACCTTTTACGCAGATTGCCAGGCCTTGCTTCCCAGGCTCCTATGGGTGTTGGCTGCAGTTATTAAACAGTATCAATGCCACCTGCCTCCCAGGTAGATTACATAGCTGGTAATTGTTCTTGAAACATGCTTGTGATTTATACACCATGTCTAAGACCTTGAAGTCTTTTTTTTTTCTCTTCTGACATTTGTTTACAAGTTAGACTATTATAGTAAATATCTTAAAAGAGTCTGGCATAAACTGATTTGACTGGGTTTTGCCACAACTGTGAACTCTCTGCTTGGGCCAAAGGTCTGTTTTTCCTCCAATTTTAGACTACTTGCTGTGCTTTTTGGCTTCTAGTGGGGTGAAGTATGAAAAACGACACAAAATAATAATTTCTGTCCCTAGACCTAAGGCAAAGCCCCCCAGGCATTTATGTTTGGTGTGGCTAAGACATCAGTAGAATAAAAATGGCTGCAATCCTCTTGATACTGTGTGGATTTCAAATGCATTACATCATTTGAGAAAGTGATATCAATTTAGGGCTATAACTGAAATTCACCACCCGTCTGTCAGTTTGTCATACTGTGGTGGCTTGCATGTTGCTGTTACACTGAAGCTTCTCCACTGGTATTTCAGGGTCACCCAGGTTGGACAGGTTTCAGCAGAGCTTCCAGGCTAAGACAGACTAGGAAGAAAGGCCTGGAAATCTACTTCCTAAAATTAGCCAATGAAAACCTAATGATTACAAGAGAATATTGCCTGGTACAGTGCTGGAAGATGAGTTTCCTAGGTTGGAAGGCACTCAAAATACACAGTGGTCCCCACAATGGACTCAAGTATACCAAGGATCCTGAAGATGGTGCAGGACTGGGCAGCGTTTCATTCTGTTGTACACTGGGTCACCATAAGTCACAGTTAACTTGACGGCAACTACAGGAACATAACTAAAATATTACATATAAAAAATTATGTTCTTTGCTTCCCTTTGCTTGCTTTATATACTTGTGATAAAAACAAACTTCATTTATTATGGCAAAGTCTATTGAAAGGTGTATAAGTAGGCTTTAACACACTCTATAGCAGACAAGGAATCCTTAGGAAATCTGATATATTCAAACCAGTTTTCCTAATGTCCTGGTTTTCCTACATTGTTATTTTATGTTATAGTCTCTAAATACCTGTTAACAGACTGAATTGTATCCCCCAAGAAGTAGGTCAGCTTAGCTAGGCCATGATTCCCAGTATTGTGTGATTGTCCACCGTTTTGTCATCTGATGTGATTTTCCTGTGTTGTAGATCCTACCTCTATGACATTAATGAGGGAGGATTAGAGGCAGTTATGTTAATGAGGCAGGACTCAATCTACAAAATTAGGTTGCATCTTGAGTTAATTTATTTTAAGATATAAAAGAGAGCAGTGAGCAGAGAAACAGGGGGACCGCCTACCACGAAGAATGAAGAGCCAGGAGCAGAGCACATCTTTGCACCCAGGGTCCCTGTGCTGAGAAGCTCCTAGACCAGGGGAGGATTGATGACAAGGACCTTCCCTCAGAGCCAACAGAGAAAGAAAGACTTTCCCTGGAGCTGGCACCCTAAATTCGGACTTTTAGCCTGCTAGACTGTGAGAGAATAAATTTCTTTGTGTTAAAGCCATCCACTTGTAGTATTTCTGTTACAGCAACACTAGATAACTAAAAAACAGTATCTAATCACAGAAAATCTTACAAGAGACTTTCTTAGCAGAATGAGAATACCCTAGCACCATACTTAGGATCTCAGAAGATCTCTGAAGAGCCATGATGTTGACCAAAAAATTCAAACATGACTATAAAATTTGCACAACGCTGGCATATTCATTTCCTAAGACTGCCATAACAAAGTACTGCAAACTATGTGGCTTATAAGAACAGAAATTGATGGTCTCACAGTTCTGGAGGCTGGAAGTCTAAATCAACATGTCAACCAGACCATGATCACTCCCAAGTGTTCATGGGAAGATCCTGTCTTGTCTATTCCAGCTTCTGGTCGCCCCAGGTGTTCTTTGGCTTGTAGATGTATCTTCACATGTCCCCCCTTCCTCTCTCTCTATGTGTCTCATCTCTTTCACAAGGACATCACTCAAATTGTCTTAAGTCCTAACCTACTCCGGTATGACCTCATGTAAACTGACTCGAACACAAAGACTCCAATATTTATACACCAACGTTCTTTGCAGCACTATTCACAATAGCCAAAAGGTGGAAACCACCTAAATGTTGATCAGTGGATGAATGGATAAACCAAAACCGGTGCATACAAATGGAATACTATTCAGCCAGTGAGAGAAATGAAGTCTTGATACATGCTGCAACGTGGATAGAGTTGGAAGACACTATGTTGAGTGAAATAAGTCAATCACAAAAGAACAAATATTATATGACTTCCTTTATATAAAAAGATAAGAACAGGCAAATATATAGAGACAAAAGTTTATTAGTGGTTACCAGGGGCAGGAGGGAGGGGTAAAGGAGGGCTGTTATTGCTTATACAGCAGCAGTGAGTTTCAGTTGACAGTGATGGAAAAATCACATTGATTAAGGCTGGAATTACACAGCTGATTATGGTATTTGCTGTTAATAAGTTGTAACACTGTAAAAAGTTGAATTGGCAAATGTTGTGTGGTAGCTATATTTACAACAATGATACACACACACACACACACACACACACACAAAGTAGCCGCTGAGGCTGCTAATGTACAACCAAACACCTCATGAGATTTGATTCCTTGGCTTGGAGGCTTAGAATCATGGTTTCATGGGACTTCCAGTTAATCGGCCTAATAATGTGTTTAGTGTTTCTGTTCTTACCTCCTAGTTTGTTGCGTAGTACATGGAATCTTAAAAGTTTGCAAGCAGCCATCCAAGGCACAACGTTGGTCTCTATTTGCCTGAGTATCAGAGGAAGGAGAGCCAGGAATAGGAGGAGAAAATGCATATATGCCTAATTGCCTCCATGAACAACCGTCTCTTTCACCATGAGACCAGAGGAACTGGATGGCGCCTAGCTACCATTAAGAAAAAAAATTTTTTTTTTTTTTAAGCTACCATTAGTGACTATTTTAATCAAAGGTTCTGTAGAAGAATCCTGATTAAAAGGGGACAAATGCAGAGCAGAATTTCAAATTCTCATGGACTCCATATTTTCTGGAGCCATGGAGGCTCCAGAAACTACTGCCTTGAAATAAGCCTTAAACCAAAAATATCTTCTGAAGTCATCTTAAAACCAAACATCAAAAAAAAAAACCCAGTGCCGTCGAGTCAATTCCAACTCATAGCGAACCTATAGGACAGAGTAGAACTGCCCCATAGAGTTTCCAAGGAGCGCCTGGCAGATTCGAACTGCCAACCCTTTGGTTAGCAGCTGTAGCACTTAACCACTATGCCATCAGAGTTTCCAAACATAGATTAACTGGTAAAGAAATGTCTGCCTTGAGCATTATGCTCTTTTAAAGTCTATCTGTATGAGATCAAATCGACAATAGCAATTCGAGTGATTAGGTAGTTTAGAGGCAATGAGTTTCTGTTAACAACTCAGAAAAGGAGGGTGAGAATGGTTGCACAACTCGAAGAATGTAATCAACGTCACTGCATTGTACATGTAGAAACCGTTGCATTGGTGTGTGTTTTGCTGTGTATATTCTCAACAACAACAAACAATTATTTTAAAAAAAGTGCTGATACACTTTTTAGGTATCTCCTGCTTCAAGAAACATTGCTCTTCCTAACTCCAGCTTTTCCTTATGTTGTGCTGAATACAAGTGATGTGGCAGTTGCCCAGCTTTGATCTTTCAGATGAAGACAATGCTCCAGGGAAGGACCTAGCAACAAACTGGAAGGAACCTAGGTCCGTCAACAACGTGCTGAAGAAGAGCTGCCCACCGGTATAGAATGGCCAAGCTGTAAATTCCTCTCTTATTTAAGCCCTGGTGTTTTGGGGCATCTTGTGACATGCTGTCTCGGCTTGGTCGTAGAATTCTCGCCTTCCATGCAGGAGACCCAGGTTTGATTCCCAGCCAATGCAGCTCATGTGAAGCCACCACCATCTGGCACAGGACCGGGTAGTGTTCCATTTTGTTGGGCGTGGGGTAGCCAGGAATCAGGGGCTGACGTGATGGCAGCTAACAACAACAACCTTTTTTATACACTGTAAGATTCTACTTAGTAATATTTTATTTGGTATTTTTATATCTATGATTGAGAGTAAGATTAATCTTTAATTTTCTTTTATTCTAGTGTCCTTTTTTTCTTTTTTTTATAATTTTTATTGTGCTTTAAGTGAAGTTCACAAATCAAGTCAGTCGCTCACACAAAAACCCATATATGCCTTGCTACACACTCCCTATTACTCTCCCCCTAATGAGACAGCCTGCTCTCTCCCTCCACTCTCTCTTTTCATGTCCATTTCTCCAGCTTCCAACCCCCTCCACCCTCTCATCTCCCCTCCAGGGAGGAGATGCCAACATAGTCTCAAGTGTCCATCTGATCCAAGAAGTTCACTCCTCACCAGCATCCCTCTCCAACCCATTGTCCAGTCCAATCCCTGTCTGAAGAGTTGGCTTCGGGAATGGTTCCTGTCCTGGGGCAACAGAAGGTCTAGGGGCCATGACCACAGGGGTCCTTCAAGTCTCAGTCAGACCACTAAGTCTGGTCTTATGAGAATTTGGGGTCTGCATCCCACTGCTCTCCTGCTCCCTCAGGGGTTCTCTGTTGTGTTCCCTATCAGGGCAGTCATTGGTTGTAGCCGGGCACCATCTAGTTCTTCTGGTCTCAGGATGATGTAGTCTCTGGTTCATGTGGCCCTTTCTGTCTCTTGGGCTCGTAATCGCCTTGTGTCCTTGGTATTCTTCATTCTCCTTTGATCCAGGTGGGTAGAGACCAATTGATGCATCTTAGGTGGCTGCTTGCTAGCGTTTAAGACCCTAGACGCCACTCTTCAAAGTGGGATGCAGAATGTTTTGTTAATAGATTTTATCATACCAATTGACTTAGATGTCCCCTGAAACCATGGTCCCCAGACTCCTGTCCCTGCTACACTGGCCTTCGAAGCATTCAGTTTATTCAGGAAACTTCTTTGCTTTTGGTTTAGTCCAACTGTGCTGACTTCCCCTGTATTGTGTGCTGTCTTTCCCTTCACCTAAGGTAGTTCTTATCTGCTATCTAATTAGTGAATGCCCCTCTCCTACCCTCCCTCCCTCCCCGCTCTCGTAACCACAAAAGAATATTTTCTTCTCAGTTTAAACTATTTTTCAAGTTCTTATAATAGTGGTCCTATACAATATTTGTCCTTTTGCTACTAATTTTACTCAGCATAATGCCTTCCAGATTCCTCCATGTTATGAAATGTTTCACAGGTTCCTCACTGTTCTTTATCGATGCTTAGTATTCCATTGTGTGAATATACCATAATTTATTTATTCATTCATCCGTTGATGGGGACCTTGGTTGCTTCCACCTTTTTGGTATTATAAACAGTGCTGCAATAAGCATGGGTGTGCATATATCTGTTCGTGTAAAGGCTCTTATTTCTCTAGGATATATTCCAAGGAGTGGGATTGCTGGATCGTATGGTAGTTCTATTTCTAGCTTTTTAAGGAAGCGCCAAATCGATTTCCAAAGTGGTTGTACCATTTGACATTCCCACCAGCAGTGTAGAAGTGTTCCAATCTCTCCACAGCCTCTCCAACATTTATTATTTTGTGTTTTTTGGATTAATGCCAGCCTTGTTGGAGTGAGATGAAATCTCATTGTAGTTTTGATCTGCATTTCTCTAATGGTAAATAATCCAGAAGATTTCCTCATATATCTGTTAGCTACCTGAATGTTTTCTTTAGTGAAGTATCTGTTTGTATATTTTGCCCATTTTTTAGTTGGGTTATTTGTCTTTTTGCAGTTTACTTTTTGCAGTATCATGTAGATGTTAGAGATGAGGCCCTGATCAGGAATGTCATAGCTAAAAACTTTTTCCCGGTCTGTAGGTAGTCTTTTTACTCTTTTGGTGAAGTCTTTGGATGAGCATAGGTGTTTCATTTTTAGGAGCTCCCAGTTTTTTTTTTCAGTTATCTAGTTTTTCTTCTACATTCTTTACAATGTTTTGTGTAGTGTTTATGTCATGTATTAAGGCTCCTAACGTCCCTATTTTTTCTTCCATGATCTCTATCGTTTTAGATTTTATAATTAGGTCTTTGATCCATTTTGAGTTAGTTTTTGTCCATGGAGTGAGGTATGAGTCTTGTTTCATTTTTTTTGCAGATGGATATCCAGTTATGCCAGCACCATTTGTTCAGAAGACTGTCTTTTCCCCATTTAACTGATTTGGGGCCTTTGTCAAATATCAGCTGCTCATATGTGGATGGATTTATGTCTGCATTCTCAATTCTGTTCCATTGGTCCATGTATCTGTTGTTGTACCAGTACCAGGCTGTTTTGACTTCTGTGGTGGTATAATAGGTTCTAAAATCAGGTAAAGTAAGGCTTCCCACTTTGTTCTTCTTTTGCAGTAATGCCTGATTCATCCGGGGCCTCTTTCCCTTCCATATGAAGTTGGTGATTTGTTTCTCCATCTCATTAAAGAATGTCCTTGGGATTTGGATCAGAATTGCATTAAATGTATAGATCGCTTTCGGTAGAATAGACATTTTTATAATGTTAAGTCTTCCTATCCACGAGCAAGGTATGTTCTTCCACTTATATAAGTTTCTTTTGGTTTCTTGCAGAAGTATACTGTAGTTTTCTTTGTATAAGTCTTTCACATCTCTGGTAAGATTTATTCCTAAGTATTTTATCTTCTTGGGGGCTACTGTAAATGGCATTGATTTGGTGATTTCCTCTTCGATGTTCTTTTTGTTGCTGTAGAGGAATCCAACTGATTTTTGTATGTTTATCTTGTATCCCGATACTCTCCTGAACTCTTTTATTAGTTTCAGTAGTTTTCTGGAGGATTCCTTAGGATTTTCTGTGCATACGATCATGTCATCTGCAAACAGAGATACTTTTACTTCTTCCTTGCCAATCTGGATGCCCTTTATTTCCTTATCTAGCCTAATTGCTCTGGCTAGATAAAGGGCATCCTTGTCTGGCTCCCGATCTCAATGGGAATGTTTTCAGGCTCTCTTCATTTAGGGAAATTTTGGCTGTTGGCTTTGTATAAATGCCCCCTTATTATGTTGAGAAATTTTCCTTCTATTCCTATTTTGCTGAGAGTTTTTATCATGAATGAGTGTTGAACTTTGTCAAATGCCTTTTCTGCATCAATTGATAAAATCATGTGACCCTTGTCTTTTGTTTTATTTATGTGGTGGATTACATTAATTGTTTTTCTAATGTTGAATCATCCCTGCATACCTGGTATGAATCCCACTTGGTCATGGTGAATTATTTTTTTGATATGTTGTTGAATTCTATTGGCTAGAATTTTGTTGAGGATTTTTGCATCTGCATTCATGAGGGATATAGGTCTCTAATTTTCTTTTCTTGTGGTATCTTAACCTGGTTTTGGTATCAGGGATATGCTGGCTTCATAGAATGAGTTTGGTAGTATTCCGTCCTTTTCTATGCTCTGAAATACCTTTAGTAGTAGTGGTGTTAACTCTTTGAAAGTTTGGTAGAACTCTGCAGTGAAGCAGTCCGGGCCAGGGATTTTTTTTTTGTTGGGAGTTTTTTGATTACCTTTTCAATCTCTTCTTTTGTTATGGGTCTATTTAGTTGTTCTACCTCAGTTTGTGTTAGTTTAGGTAGGTAGTGTGTTTCTAAGAATTCATCCATTTCTTCTAGGTTTTCACATTTGTTTGAGTACGTTTTTCACAGTAATCTAATATGATTCTTTTAATTTCAGCTGGGTCTGTTCTAATATCGCCCATCTCATTTCTTATTCAGGTTATTTGCTTCCTCTCCTGTTTTTCTTTTGTCAGTTTGGCCAGTGGTTTATCAATTTTGTTGATTTTTTTAAAAAAACAGCTTTTGGACTTGTTAATTCTTTCAATTGTTTTTCTGTTTTCTATTTAATTTAGTTCAGCTCTAATTTTTATTATTTGTTTTCTTCTGGTGCCGGTGGGTTTCTTTTGTTGCTCTCTTTCTATTTGTTCAAGTTGTAGGGATAGTTCTTTGATTTTGGCCATTTCTTCTTTTTGGATGTGTGCATTTATTGATATAAATTGGCCTCTGAGCACCACTTTTGCTGTATCCCAAAGGTTCTGATAGGAAGTGTTTTCGTTCTCATTGGATTCTCTGAATTTCTTTATTCCATCTTTAATGTCTTCTATAATCCAGTCTTTTTTGAGCAGGGTATTGTTCAGTTTCCAAGTGTTTGATTTCTTTTCCTGGCTTTTCCTGTTATTGATTTCCACTTTTATGGCCTTATGGTCAGAGAAGATGCTTTGCAACGTTTCAATGTTTTGGATTCTGCTAAGGCTTGCTTTATGACCTAATATATGGTCTATTCTAGAGAATGTTCCATGTGCACTAGAAAAGAAAGTAAAGTTTGTTGCTGTTGCATGGAGTGTTTTGTATATGTCTACGAGGTCAAGTTGGGTGATTGTAGCATTTAGATCTTCCGTGTCTTTATTGAGCTTCTGTCTGGATATCCTGTCCTTCACCGAAAGTGGTGTGTTGAAGTCTCCTACTATTATTGTGGAGCTGTCTCTCTCACTTTTCAATGCTGAGTTTGTTTTATGTATCTTGCAGCCCGGTCATTGGGTGCATAAATACTTAATATGGTTATATCTTCTTGGTGTATTGTCCCTTTAACCATTATATAGTGTCCTTCCTTATCTTTTCTGATGGATTTTACTTTAAAGTCTATTTTGTCAGAAATTAATATTGCCACTCCTGCTTTTTGGATTGTTGTTTGCTTGATATATTTTTTTCCATCCTTTGAGTTTTAGTTTGTTTGTGTCTCTAAGTCTAAGGTGTGTCTCTTGCAGGCAGCATATAGACAGATCTTGTTTTTTAATCCATTCTGCCACTCTCTGTCTCTTTATTGGTGCATTTAGTCCGTTTACATTCAGGGTAATTATGGTTAGGTATGAATTCAGTGCTATCATTTTGATGTCTTTGTGTGTTTACAGCTTCTTTTTCCCACTTGATTTTATGTGCTGAGTAGATTTTCTTTATATATTGTCCTTTCCTCATATTTGTTGTTATTGATTTTGTTTCTGCTGAGTCTGTATTTTTCCCTTGTATTTTATTTTGATGAGTAGGATAGTTTATCTCCTTTGTGGTTACCTTATTATTTACCCCTATTTTTCTAAATTTATAACTAACTTTTTTTTCTTTGTATCACCGTATCTTCCTCTCCATATGGAAGGTGTATGATGACATTTCTTAGTCCCTCTTTATTATTTTAATGTTGTCTTCTTTTATGTAATAACATCACCGTTACCCTGTGTTGGGCTCTTCTTTTTTTTTTTTTAATCTTGCTTTGTTTTTTTTGGATTTCCCTGTCTGGGTTGACTTCTAGTTGCCCTGCCCGGTGTTCTAGTCTTGGGTTGATACCTGATATTATTGATTTTTTAACCAAAGAACTCCCTTTAGTATTTCTTGTAGTTTTGGTTTGGTTTTTATGAATTCCCTCAACTTGTGTTTATCTGAAAATGTCTTAATTTTATCTTCAGATTTAAGAGACAGTTTTGATGGATATATGATTCTTGGCAGGCAATTGTTTAAATATGTCATCCCACTGCCTTCTTGCCTGCATGGTTTCTTATTGGCTTTCCTCTGTAGGTGACTTTTCTTTTATCCCTCGCTGCTCTTATAATTGTCTCTTCATCTTTGGTTTTGGCAAGCTTGATTATAATATGTCTTGGTGACTTTCTTTTAAGATCTACCTTATGTGGAGTTCGATGAGCACCTTGGATAGATATCTTCTCATCTTTCACAATATCAGGGAAGTTTTCTGCCAACAAATCCTCAACAATTTTCTCTGTATTTTCTGTTATCTTTCCCTGTTCTGGTACTCCAATCACTCGTAGGTTATTTCTCTTGATAGAGTCCTACGTGATTCTTAAGGTTTCTTCATTTTTTTAAATTCTTTTATCTGATTTTTCTTCAAATGTATTAGTGCCACGTGATTTATCTTCAAGCTCAGAAATTCTAGCTTCTACTTGCTCAATTCTGCTCCTCTGACTTTCTATTGAGTTATCTAATTTGGTAATTTTATTGTGAATCTCTGAATTTCTGATTGCTGTCTGTCTATGGATTTTTCCAGCTTATTAAACTTTTCATTATGTTCCTGAATAATCCTTCTGATTTCTTCAGTTGTTTTATCTGTGTGTTCCTTGGCTTGTTCTGCGTATTGCCTCATTTCCTTCCTGATGTCTTGAAGGGTTCTGTATATTAAACTTTTGTATTCTGCATCTGGTAATTCCAGGAATGCACTTTCATGTAATAGATCCCATGATTCTTTATTTTGAGAGCGTGTTGAGGTGATCATGGTCTGTTTCTTTATGTGACTTGATATTGACTGTTGTCTCCAAGCCATCTATAAGTTATTGTATTAGTTTATGTTTCCTTACTGTGTCGTAGCTGCTTGCTTTGTTTTGTTTTGGTATATCCCTATGGGTTGCTTGAGTGAGCTAGCTTGATTATTTTCACCTTTGGAGCTCTGGTGACCTGTCCCCAGATGGCTAGAGCTGTTATCAGGTATATTAGTCTAGGAGTCCATTCAGTTTTCTTGTATGAATTCAGCTCAGATTTCCAGGCAGCTGATATCAAGTGTGTGGTACAGGCTCTGTACTACAGTCTTAGAGGGGCAGGGGTGATTGGCGTATATACCTATATCTGATTGCAGCAGGGAGTCATGCTCTGAACAAGGCAGGGGGCTGAGAACCGACCCCCAAGTGTCTCTGAGGAAAACGCATCTCTGTTCCCTGGAGCGTGCTGGTGGGTATGCTCTGCAGAGGGTCATGGGCATCCAAAGTTTTTGTTGTAAGGACTGGGAAGTACCAGTTATCCCTGGACACCTGTTGCGGGTGGCTGGGCGACCCAAATGGAGCCACCAGTCCTTAGTTCCCTGCTGTGGGTAGCTGAGGACCTTGTTTAAGAGGCAAAGCAATGTCAAAGTCAAAAACCCACCTCTCCACCGCACAGCTGAAATGGTTGGAGTTTGCCAACAAGGGCCTATTCTCCCGAAATAGGCCCACACAGGTCCATACAGAAGGGAAAGGTGCTCAAGGTCCACGGACAGTTTATGCCTGGACAGGAGCCGCTTCTGTCCTGAGCTCCCCCAGTTAATGGAGCTAGCAAATTGTCTTTTCCCCCCAGTTGCGAATTTTTTCCTTCCCCAAAGCTGGGAGGACGGCTCCAGGTGCTCACCAGAGCCCATCTCGGGCCCAGGGATTCAGCCGCTGAAGCTGGGTTGGGGGTGGGGGTGGGGGGGCACGGTAAAATATACGTAAATACTTAGCTTTTGCCGAGAGCGCCCTTCTGCTCAGGTTCTGGAGGTGTGAGCGGGCTTTGTGGCTGCTGCTTCTCCCTGAGGAAACTGCGGTCCAACTCTAGGACCAGCTTGCCTCTGCCTCCGCTGCCACAGGCGCCACCACTCCGGGAACTGGTGCCTGAGGGCTCCCCGCGATTCAGGTCTGGCAACTCCTCTCTGCTTCTGAACAGCCTCTTCCTTCCCCTGCCCCTCAGTTCGTTGTCTAAGCTTGCCTTTGATGCTCAGGGCTCCCAGCTTGTCACAAATATACTCGTTTCACTTGTTTTTTCGGGTCTTTGTTGTAAAGAGAGCTCGATGGACGCGTCTGTCTATTCCGCCATCTTGGCTCCGCCTCTTATTTATTTTGATGCCATAAGAAGAGTTGAGAGATATCTCCTCACATTCAATTCTCTGGAAGAATTTACGTAAGATTAGAGTGATCTGTTCCTAGAAAATTCAGTTGAATTCTGTTGTAAAACCATAAACACCTCGTGTTTTTCTAATAGGAAATTATTTTCTAATAAGAGTTTTTACTGTTTAGTAATTTGATTTCCTTAACACTTTATTTGGTATGTAACAAGTGGCATCCCAGGGCCCCTGGGTAGTGTACACGCTCAGCTGATAACTGAAAGCTTGGAAGTTCAGGTTCACCCAGAGATGCCTCAGAAGAAAGGCCTGGTGATCTACTTCCAAAATATCAGCCACCGAAACCCCTGCGGAGCACAGTTCTCCTCTGACACACACAGGGCCGCCAGGAGTCAGAGTTGTCTCCGTGGCAACCGGGTTTTTTTAAAGTGGCATCTCAGTGTGATTTTAATTTCCATTTATTATATTACTAAAAGGATTGATCATTTGTGCAATGGTTAAGCACTTGGCTGCAAACCTAATGGTAAGCAGTTAGAACCCACCACCATTCCTGGGAGAAAAGACCTGGCAATCTGCTGCAGTAAAGATTACAGCCTAGGAAACCCTATGGGGCAGTTCTACTCTGTCACACGGGGTCAGTATGAGTCGGAATCAACTCGACAGCACACGACAACAACATGAATTGAAGGCTCCCTCTTTGTGGGTTGCCAGTTATTCCCTTTGCCCATCATGACAGTTTGAATTAACTCCCCACCCCCACCACTGTGGATGGAATGTCAGCCCTGGTGGCGCAGTGGTTAAGCGCTTGGCTTCTATCTGAAAGATCTGCAGTTCAAACACTATGGGGCAGCTCGACTCTGTCAGCTGGGGTCACTATGAATCAGAATCAACTCAACGGCACACAACAGCAACAACCCCAATGATATTGGGCTTGATCATATGACTTGCTGTGGCCAAAAGAACTTAAGCAGACATGACACTGCAAACTGGGCTTGCTCAGAGTGGCTTGTCTCTTGTACTTTTGCCATCACCATAAGAAACAGCCCTGGATAACCACTGGTCCTAGAATGATGAGGGACGCTTACGGTAGACCTGTACCCAAACAGCATTCTCGAGCCAAGCCCAACTCACTTGCAGTTTGAAGCTCAGCCACCCAGCCAAGTCCGACCAGAACCACAGTTGACCTGAAGACTTGTGTGAGAATAAATGCTGCTGTTGTAAGCCAAGAGTTTGAGGGAATTTGTTACTTGGCATTATTGTGACACTGGCTGACCAATACAGCTATTTATCTATTAGGGTATTTGATAATTTCTTACTAATTTTTAGGAATTCTTTAAATAATTACTAGCTTATTACTGTAACTATTCCCCATGTGCTATTGTTTATTTGCCCTGTACTTTTGATAGTGTTTTTTGTTTGTTTAATTTACGTAAGTGTCTTAGCTTCTTAATGCTGCTATAACAGAAATACATACCACAAGGGTGTGGCTTTAACACACTGAATTTATTCTCTCACAGTTAGGAGGCTAGAAGTCTGAATTCAGGGTGCCAGCTCTAGAAAGCTTTCTTTCTCTATCAGCTCTAGAGAAAGCTCCTTCTCTCTTTTCAGGTTCAGTTCTTGGTTCTTTGGTGATCTTCATGTGGCATGGTATCTATCTTCCACAATCTGTGCTTCCTTGCTTCTGTGCCTAATCTCTTCCTTTTATATCTCGAAAATTGTTGGCTTATGGCACATTCTATACTTATGTGACCCATCAACATAACAAAGGAAACTCTGTATCCAAACGGAATTACGTCCACAGGTCTACATACCAAAAACCAAACCTGTTGTCTTTGAGTCGATTCCAACTCATTGTGACCCTAAAGGACAGAGTAGAACCGTCCCATAGAGTTTCCAAGGTGCTGCTGACCTTTTGGTTATCTGCTGTAGCACTGAACCACTGCCCCACCAGGGTTGCCACAGGTCTATATAGGGGTTAGGATTTACAATACGTTTTGGGGGGAGATATAATTCAGTCCGTAACAATAAGGAAACTTTTATTTTTAGTTAAATTTGTTCATATATCCGTTGTTATTATTCCACCCCTTTTGAAGCGAAACAGCCCTTCCCACTTCCAAGGTTTAATACATAATCAATTCCATTTTTTGTTTTTCTGAAACTTTTCAAACATGTAATTCTGTAATCTCTCTGGAGAGAGTTATAGTAATCATTTCTATATCTTTTTATTTTTTCCTGAGTTCAATAAAATATAGATAGGAGCCCTAAAGCTAATCTTGTTTCTAATTAGAAAAGTATTTAAATTGAAACTCATTAATATTATACATGTACTCACCCTTTTAGCTAATGTTTGTTTTTCCTTTAGATTTTTCATTAAATTAACCTACCAATTCAACTAATCCAATTATTTCGAGTTTAACTAAGCTGAAATTAAGCTTCTATCTGCTGCTCAATACCTCTAGAGAATTTAAATTCACCAGAACCTTCTAGTAATTCACATGTCTTTCTTAATTAACCAAAATAATTGAGGTGCTTCCAACAAAATTTATTATTTCCAGTTTCTGGATTATCTTGTAATCATCTTGTTTGTAGAACCTGGAATTGAAGGACACATGTTTCCTTGTAGAAAGGACCAGAAAAATGTGTGAATTGCATTTCCATATTGAAGGTAAGCTGGCATGGGTGACTGGTGGCGCAGTGGTTAAGAGCTCGGCTGCTAACCAAAAGGTCGGCAGTTCAAATTCACCAGCCACTCCTTGGAAACCCTATGGGACAGTTCTACTCTGTCGTATAGGGTCACTGTGAGTCAAAAGCGACTCAACAGCAGCAGGTTGGCATGGGTGAATGTATGCCCCTCAGTGAAGCCTTGCCCAATTCTCCCAGGTGGAATCTCTGACTCTTCTTTGTGCTCCCAAAGCAGGGTGTTCGTAGGCCTTGCATGGCAATGTGCTTGTCTTAGTTTCTTAGTGCTGCTATAATGGAAATACCACAAGTGGCTGGCTTTAGTGATCAGAAATGTATTTTGTCACAGTTTAAGAGATTATAAGTCTGAATTCAAAGCATCGTCACTAGAAGAAGTCTTTCTGTCTCTGTTGGCTCTGGAGGAAGGTCCCTGTCTCTTCAGCGCCTGTTCTGTGGTTCCTTGGTGATCTGTGTGGCATCAGTTTTCTGCAGTTTGTCCTTGCTTGCTTTTGTGCCTAAGCTGCTCCTTTTATATCTCAAAAAATGGTTAGCTTAAGACACACTCTACACTGATATGGCTCATTAGCATAACAAAGAAACCCTATTCCCAGACGGGATTTGTCTTAGTTATGTAGTGCTGCTGTAACAGAAATACCACCAGTACCTGGCTTTAACGAACAGAAATTTATCTTCTCACAGTTTAGGAGGCTAGAAGACTGAATGCGGGGTGCTGGCTCTAGGGAAAGGCTTTCTTTCTCTGTCGGCTCTGGGGAAGGTCCTTGCCTCTTCTGAGCTTCTCCTCCTGGGTGATCTTCATGCCTCTTGGCATCTCTCTTTCCCCATACCTGCTCTGCTTGTTTGTTTAATGTCTTTTATATCTCAAAAGAGATTGACTCAAGGTGCACCCTACATGAATCCTGCCCATTAATGTAACCAAGAAAACTCATTTCCGAAAAGGATTATAACCACAGGCATAGAGGATGCTCAGTACATGCCAACTGATTGATCAACCGATTGGAAGGTTGTACTGGGTAATACTAAAGTGACAGTGGGCAGCCTATTTGGTTAGCTGCTCTTCTCTGGGAGTCATTCACTGTGACCAACACACAATTCATTCCAACTCTTGCCCCGGGTCATTCTTTCATATTTCTCACTCAGGTAGTTTTTTGGGAGTTCCTGGGTGGGGCAAATGGTTAAGCGCTCAACTACTAACCCAACGATTGGTGGTTTGAATTCATCCAGAGGTGAATTGGAAGAAGACCTAGTGATCTACTTCCAAAAAAATCAGTCACTGAAAACCCTACGGAGCACAGTTCTACTCTGACACACATAGGGTTGCCATGAGTCTGAGCTGACTGGACAGCAACTAGTTAACTGGTAAGTAGTTTGGGGAGGGTCCAAGACAGAAGACAGGAAAGGGCAAATTCGAAATCTAGCTCTTCCTCTTACCACCCAGCTTGGGGCAGCTACTTCACCCCTCTGGGCTGCCATGTTGCCATTTAGAAAACGGAAGGTTATATTAGACAAACTAGTAAATCCTTATATCTTAGACTGGGTTCTCTAGAGAAGCAAAACCAGTAAAGCCTATAAATATGTACAGAGAGAGAAAGAGAGATTTATATCAAGGAAGTGGCTCACAGGGTTGTAGAGGCTGTAACATCCCACGTCCATGAGTCAGGAAAGAAGCTTCTCCTGATTCACGTAGCTGCAGGGGCTGGTGAAGCCAAGATTGGTAGGCCGGATATCAGGGCTGTTGTTCACAGGCTGTGAAGATCTATGAATCCCAAGATCAGCAGGCAAGACTGCAGCTAGCCCAAGTCCCAAGAACTGGAGGTCAGACAAAAAGGAGCCAGCTGCAGGATCCAGAATGAGCATAAGCCCAAGAGACCTGCCTGAACGTCCACCCACACTAGGTGCAGGCCACACACCCAAGGAAACTCCCCTTCACCTGATTGGCTACTCACAGCAGATCCCATCATGGGGTGATCAAGTATCAAATCTCAACAGAGAAGTGATCACATTATTTGACTGCCAAAACACTGAGAATCATGGCCCAGGCAAGCTGACACACAGTCTTAACCATCGCAACTCACAAACTTTGTTCTCTACAAAATTATTCAGGGTTAGGTTCATTCATTAGACGTCCACGTTACATAAATAGAAAGACACGGGGCTTTGGAGTTGGGCAGGTCTGAAATTGAGTCCAAACTGTCAGTTGCCAATTGTTATGGATTGAATTGTGTCCCCCAAAATATGTGTTATAATTCAGAACCTCTATGCTTGTGGTTATAATTCCATTTAGGAATGAGTTGCCTTTGTTATGTTAATGAGGCAGGGTTAGTGTAGGGTGTGTTTTGAGTCAATCTCTTTTGAGATATAAAAGAGATTAAACACGCAAGTAAGGAAGCAGTGGAAGAGAGTTGCCAAGCCACACGAAGATAACACAGAAACAGAAGCTCAGAGGAAGCACGGACCTTCCTCCAGAGCCGACAGAGAGAGAGAGAACCTTTCCCTAGAGCCAGCACCCTGAATTTGGACATCTAGCCTCCTAGCCGTGAGAAAATAAACTTCCGTTTGTTAAAGCTATCCACTTGTGGTATTTCTGTTATAGCAGCACTAGATAACTAAGACACTATTTGAACAGCCTTTAGCAAGTTATTTAACTTTATTGTTTTCCATGGAAAATAGAATACCTCCTGCTATGGATTGAAAACGATTGTAAGGATGGCGCAGGACCGGGCAGTGTTTCGTTCTGTTGCGCATAGGGTCGCTACGACACCTAACAACAACAACAACATGGATTGAATAATGTCCCCCCAAAAAATATGTGTTGTAACCCCAACCTCTATGCCTGTGGCTATAATTCCATCTGGGAATGGGTTGTCTTTGTATGTTAATGAGACAGGATCACTGTAGGGTGTATCTTGAGTCCATCTTTTTTGATAAATAAAAGAGATTAAACAAATGAGCAGAGCAGAGATGGGGGAAGATTGATGCCAAGTCACAGGGAGATCTCCACGGAACCAGAAAACAAGCTGAAAAGAAAAGGACCTTCCCCCAGAGCTGACAGGAAAGAAAGCCTTCCCCTAGAGCCGGTGCCTTGAATTTGGACTTCTAAACTTGAGAAAATGAATTTCTGTTTGTTAAAGCTACCCATTTGTGGTATTTCTGTTGTGGCAGCACTAGATAACTAAGACACCTCCCTTGCACAGTAGCTGTGAAATTTAAAAGAGATCAGGTTGATGAAGCACACGCCACTGTGCTTAGTATGCAACAGGGTCTAGACAGGGACATCAACGGTGTTCATTACACCCTCGTGCTTATACACTGAGAAAACTCGTCTTTACTTTTTTTTAATTGTGTTTTACTTATATCACACACACACCCCAACACACAAGCCATACACACACCCCAACACACACATACCACACTCCACAACACACACACCCTAACACACACGTACACAACCCACATATCGCAGCTCACACACACACACAACACACACACACAGGTAGCAACGCACACACATATACAACACACACACAACACACACACACCTATGCCAGCACACCCCAACACACACACACACATCATGGTGGAATGGGTGAGGACTGTAGTCCAGCAACTTTAATGGAGTTTTCCTTATGATTTCAGTACCCCCAACCACCCAGCAGTTACTGGGCTGCCTTTGACTCGTGGAGACCCCATGCATGTCAGAGTAGCAACAAGCTCCATAGGGTTTTCAGTGGCTGACTTTTGGGGACTAGATTGCCAGGCCTTTCTTTTGAGGTGTTTCTGGGTGCACTCAAACCCCCAACCTTTCGGTTAGCAGCCAAGCACGTTAATCATTTGCAACGCTGAGGGACTCCCACCATTACCAGTAAGAAAGCCTATCACAGATGCAGTGGATTAACTATTAAATACTTTATGTCTTACAGTCATTAAATATTCCCTAGATAATCCTCCCTATGTCTAATAAAATGAAAAGTCACCAGACACATAACCAAAAAAAAAAAAAAAAAAAACCAAACCCATTGCTGCGGAGTCGATTCCGATTCATAGTGACCCTATAGGACAGAGTAGAACTGCCTGATAGAATTTCCAAGGAGCACCTGGTGGATTCGAACTGCCAACCTCTTGGTTAGCAGCTGTAGCACTTAACCGCTACGCCACTAGGGTTTCCACCAGACATGTAGAGCTTGGATATTTGAGTAATTAAGTTCTTTATACTTTGGACAAAAACACCACTACTGTGTAAGCCCTTTCCAGTAGTTTTTAAAGACTATTTTTTTTTTTTCATACACAGCTAGCAATATTACAGGATGGCACAATAAAACAATATCGCCAGGGGGCATTATGGTATTTAAAACTCGCTCTATATGGGATCACACTGACAACAGCAACTCAAAAGGTTAGATAGGAACCTTAGTGGGCACTGAGTTTACGTTAAAGTGAAGGAACAACTCGGCAAAGGAGGGTGAGAATGGTTGGACAACTGGAAGAACGTAGTCAATGTCACTGAATTGTATGTGCAGAAACTGTTGAATTGGTGTAAAAGAAATTACATTTAAAGAAAAACAGCAGTATCACCAACTGTTCACATGTTGTTTCTGCAATCCTTTGCCTCACAGATCTGGAGACTAAGTCTTTGTGATTGCGTGTTTGAAGCAAAAACTTCCTATATACAAGGCAATTCACTCTGGAATTGGCTGTTTAAACTTGCAGTGGCTTTCAAAAGCCCAGAGGGAGAAAATCGATGACTAAACCATTGTCTCAAATCGGGCTTTCAAAGTTTTGATTGGGAAGCAATGAGTCCCCAGGGCTTGAGGTAGCGCTGATGTCTAGGCTGTCCAGCAGAGGGCAACAGCGCCCACAGGATAACAGCAGGCAAATTTCTCCGTTTTAAAAATAAGGCTCCACAGGCTTGGCCGCAGAAAGCTGCAGCCAGAGAGATGACACTCTATTCCTGGCCAAGAAGAGGATCAGGGGGTCTGGTGCCAAATGCAAATGCAAACTCCTTGTTTAAAAAAAAAAAAAAAGAGCCCCTGGGTGGTGCAAATAAAACTTTCAGCCACTAACCAAAAGGTTGGAGGTTCAAGGTCACCCAGAGGCGCCTTGGAAGAAAGGCCTGGCAATCTACTTCTGAAAAAATCAGCCGCTGAGAACCCTATAGAGCAGAGCTCTTCTCTGACACGCATGAGGTCACCATGAGTCTGAGTCAACTTGACAACAACTGTTTTTTTCATTCAAAAAGCAGGAAAAAAAAGTGTTTTCCTTTCTCCCACATTCTCTCTGTCATCCTGTGACAGTGTTCATTGTTTGCTATTTGATGTCTCTCCGCCAGACACAGAGAGGCTGGCAGGGTGAGCACAGAGTCACACAGACACTGGGGTCCTGCCCTGTGCGTGGCCTGCAGAGTACGTGGGCCTGTCCTGGACCAGCCCTTCCTACAACTGTGCCCAGCCCCTGTCAGTGATGGAGGGCAGCAGCGATCACCCAGCATGGGGGCATGGTGGCTGAGAAGCCTACCCAGGAGGTGTTGGACACAGGACTCCACACAAGATGAGGCTCCAAACTCCCAGCCCATGCTCCATTGTCCCGTCAGACTTCACTTACCAATCACAACATCAGAGATGAAATGATTAGGAACTTAAGATGGTGACCACATGCAATAATCCCCATTGGTAGAGTGGAGCCCTAGGGACCTCCAGTGGTCTCATGCCTGTGAAGCTGGCCTCTCTGAGCCTCTTTGAGCCCAGCCACGACTACCACCTAGGTAACCTTCAGTTGGGACTGGCCTGTCACCTGTGTATTTTCCAACTACTGGAAAGAAAGCAGTTTATACGGCCCATGATCCTTATTGCCATAACAAACAGAAAGTGTACCCCTCTAGTCTCCCAACCTGGCCCTGCTGGCTCCAGCCACAGTGGTCTCTTTGTTATTCCTTGATTCCTTTGGGGTCTTTGTCCTTAACTGCCCACCCTACTAGGCTGATTCCCCAGGACCCTTGTCACTCCTGAGACCCTTTTCACTCCAGCTCTTCACGCAGACCTCTGCTCAGATCCTACTGGTCAGGCAGGCCTTCCCTGGCCAGAGCAGCCACCCCTCCCCTCATGGCCTGCCCCTTAACCAGCTTTGGTTTCCATCACAGCCCTTGTCACTAACCCCTGACATATTGTGTGTTTACTTGTTTGCTTTTGGTTGGCCTGCCTAGACTAGAACGCCCAGGAGGGCAAGAGACTTGTCTTTATTATTCACAATGGTGTCTCCAGCTCCAGGAGCAGTGTCTGTTGTTGTTGCATAGCAACTCAATATGACAGAGTAGAACGACACTGCAGGGTTTTCTAGGCTATAGTCTTTATGGGTGGTGTAGCAGATAAGCGTTCGGCTGCTAAACAAAAGGTCAGCAGCTTGAACCCACCAGCGTTCTGCAGAAGACAGATGTGGCAGTCTGCTTCAGTGAAGATTACAGCCTTGGAGCCCTATGGGGCAGACCTATTCTGTTCTGTAGGGTCGCTATGATTTGGAATCGACTCCATGGCAATGGAAGGGGGAATCTCTATGGGAGACGCCCTGGGTTGCAGTGGTGAAGTGCTCAGCTGCTAACTGAAAGTTGTTCAAGAACACTTTCCACGTAATCATGCTTACTACCTTCTCCTGGGAGGCCCGGGTGGTGCAATCAGTTAAGTGCTCAACCACTAGCCCAAATGTTGGTGGTTCAAACTCACCAAGAGGCACCTTGGAAGACAGGCCTGGCCATCTGCTTCCAAAAGATCACAGCCTTGAAAATGTTATGGGGCACAGTTCTACCTGGATATACATGGGGTCACCATGAGTCAGGATCAGGCCGGTGGCAGCGGGCTTTGTTTGTTTGTACTGCTGTGAAGAAAGGAAAGAACCAGGTATTCAGAGACAATTAGCAATTTCTGTCACACCACCTCTTTGGCCCTTAAAATACCCATACCCACCCTTCTTCCTAAATATAGGATATATTTATGCCTTTCAGAATGACATGGAGTTTCTGTACAAAGTCCAGGAATGGTTACTTACAAAGTAAAGGGCCTCAGCCTTTCCCTATACCCAACCGTATATAATAATGATACAGTAAGAATAGATAAGGAGCCATTGTGCACAAATGGTTAAACGCTGGGCTGCTAACCGAAAGGTCGTTGGTTTGAACTCACAGGCCACTCCGTGGGATAAAAGACCTTGTGATCTGCTCCCATAAAGATTACAGCCTAGGAAGCCCTACGGGGCAGTTGTACTGTGTCCTATAGGGTCACTAAACCCACCCAACCCAGCGCCGTCGAGTCGATTCCTATGAGTCAAAATTGACTCAATGGCAAAGGGATTTTTTTTTGGGGGGGGGGATCTTTATGTGAGCACATCTCCAAGGTTTTTCTCCCTTAGAAGCACTGGGTGGGTTCAAACTGTTGACCTTTCGGTTAGCAGCTCAGTTTAACCATTGTGCCACCAGTGCCCGACATGTGTAAATGACTTAGTTATCTAGTGCTGCTATAGAAGAAATACCACAAGTGGATAGCTTTAACAAAGAGAAATTTATTCTCACAGCCAACTTCAGAGCACCACCTCCAGGGGAAGGCTTTCTCTCTCTGTGTCGGCTCTGGGGGAAGGTCCTTGTCATCAATCTTCCCCTGGTCTAGGAGCTTCTCAGTGCAGGGATTCTGGTTCCAAAGGACACGCTCCTGGTGCTTCATTCTTGGTGGCATAAGGTCCCTCTCCTCTCTGCTTACTTCTCTCTTTTATATCTCAAAAGAGATTGACTCAAGAAACTACCTAATCCTGTAGATTGAGTCCTGCCTCATTAGCATAACTGCCTCTAATCCTGCCTCATTAACATCGTAGAGGTACGATTTACAACACATAGGAAAATCATATCAGATGACGAAATGGTGGCCAACCACACAATACTGGGAATCATGGCCTAGCCAAGTTGACACACATTTTGGGGGGACACAATTCAATCCACAACAACTGTTGAATGTTGAAATGAGATTCAATGTCCCGACCACTCACTCTGATGCAGAGGTGTAACTAAGGTATGGCAGGTAGGGTGCGTGCCCTGGGCACCACTTGGGGAGGAGCACTAAGGAGCAGTTTCTATTGGCCACTGTGGTTTCCATCGCCAGCTGTGAGAGATCATTCAGCAATTGAAAACTAATTGCCATAGGCACTATTTTACGTAGATAACCCCCTGGCCTGACGGTGGCAGTGCCCACTCCTGAGGCAAAGGCCAAGACCACAGAATAAGAACAACACAGGTATGCAGGTCCGATCAGCAGGTAGGACGACAAAGCTCCCCTTACCTCTATGCAGATTTGCTCTAAAAAAAAGAATACACAGTTTGCAAAGCACTTTTATATTTGGGTGATGCAAATGGTTAACACCCTCAGTTGCTAACCAAAAGGCTGGGAGTTCCAGTCCACCCAGAGGTACCTTGGAAGAAAGACCTGGTGATCTGCTTCCAAAAAACCAGCTTGTGGAGCAAAGTTCTTCTCTGACACACGTGGGACTGCCAAGAGTCGGGGTTGACTCCGCAGCAACTGGTCTGGTAATTTGTCTTATTTTTACAACGTCCGGGAAAGTGATTTGGTGGTTCGTTTCCCAGGTGAAGTAACTAAGGCCCAGAGAAGTCAAGGATCTTACTTAAAGTCACACAGCCCAAACCCGGAGACCGAGACTCTCGACCTTTATCCTTGTGTCCTTTCCGGGAATCATGCCGTTCTGAACACGTGGTCTGTTGATCCGAGCTTTTATCCTTATTCCAGGGTCAGGAGGCAGCAGCCAAGAGCGGCTGCCTGGAGCAACTCTGCTTAGTGGCCCAGAACCTTGGGGATTTACCCAGCTGCTTGCAGAGGTTTCTGTTCAGTGTCAACAGATCAATAGTTCTTTAGGAGTAAGCCCAAGCCGAGGACGTTTCTAAGCAATTGCACATCTAATGTCAATGTAGGAGTGTGTGTGATGTACTGTGAAACATTGCAGTAGACAGGCATGCTCGAAGCTATATGACTCCAAGCGTTGGCTGCCTGCATGATCACTGATCTCTAGCCCCAGAGGACTCATTGCCTAACCTTGAACAAGGCCCTTGTTCCAGCGCTTATACTGTGGCCAATTCACCACAGCTGCATCTCACACACGGGTTTCCTTTGCAGTGAACTTGACATTCAGCAGGAGAACAAACCCTCTACGTTGCTTTAATTGAGTTTTCCTAATTAAATTGCAAATTGTTATTGCTTCTGACTCTTGAAACGAAGATCTTAGATTTCATCATCGAGTCCTATGCTCATGTTTTATCTTACCTACTTCTAAAACTGGGCCACAGCTAAGGAACCAAGTAAACCTTACACCGCAGACAGCTTCGGGGTTGATACCAGATTTCCTAAGTGACAATAATCCCCACAACACGGTTGTCTAATAGTGTCTGATGTCGAATTATTACAGGGATTAGAACAATGCACTTCAGAGTGACTACAGAAAAAATAAATGTATCCTACCCTCTTCCATGAACCACCATGTTCTTCATTTCCTAATCTTTAAAGTTGAAGAAATTCCATTTGACTTTTGTCTATTTGAAAGGAGATTATGAAGGTTAATTTAATACTTTTAGGGAAAAAAAGTACCGTAGAATAATTTTGGCAAGCAAGGAACCATGTAAATAATATTAGTATTTACACATACCAAAACCCAAACCCATTGCCGGTAAGTTGATTCTGATTCATAGTGACCCTATAAGACAGAGTAGAACTGCCCATTGGGTTTACAAGTTTGTAAATCTTTACAGAAGCAGATTGCCACATCTTTCTCTGTTGGCGTGGCTAGTGGGTTCGAACTGTTGACCTCTTGGTTAACAGTTGAGCGCTTTAACACCACTGTGCCACCAGGCCTTCTTTATAAAGATTACAGCCTAGAAAACCCTATGGGACAGTTCTACTCTGTCACAGTGGGTCATTATGAGTCATAATTGACATGATGGTAGCTAACAACCACAATAATCTGGCAACGTGGCAGACTGCCACATCTTTCTCCAGCAGAGTGGCTTGTGGGTTCGAACCACCGACCTTTCGGTTAGCAGCTGAGAGCTTAACCACTGAGCTACCAAAAACCCATTGCCATCGAGTTCATTCCAACTCATAGTGGCCCTTATTTACAACATGATTGTCTAATAACAAATTGGTAAAAACGATGAGATTTGTCTAACATAAACCAAAAACGAACAAACAAACCTGTTGCCATCAAGTCGATTCCAACTCATAGTGACCCTGTAGGACAGAGGAGAACTGCTCCATGGGGTTTCCGAGCTGTAATCTTTACAGAAGCAGACTGCCACATCTTTCTCCCACAGACCAGCTAATGGGTTTGAACAGCTAACCTTTCAGTCGGCAGCCGAGCACTTAACCACTGTGTCACCAGGGCTCCTAAATTTTTTAAGTGGAGGAGGCCCCAAAGGTGATGTGGTTCAAATTCATTTTACAGAGGAATAAACAGAAATGCAGAAATAACCAATTATCAGCCTTTGATAAAATAAGATGACATAATAAAGTTTAAAGAGGGAATGAAGCTTACTTCTTAACTCATTTAGAAGACATTACAACATTGAGGCAAGAATAGTATCTCTTTATGAGCTCCAGGCTATTATAGCAGTTTTTTAAACTATTCTTCATAGATCAGGGTTTCTAGATCCTTCACCATCCTGACTATCCTCCCCTTGACACATTCTAAATTGTTGGTTGTTATCGTTGGCTGCTGTTTCTGACCCATAGAGACCGATTCTGACTCATAGAGACCCCAAGTAACAGAGTGGAACTGCCCCATAGGATTAATCTTTACCGAAGCAAATCACCAGGTCTTTCTCCTACAGAACCAGTGGGTGGATTCGAACCACCAACCTTTTGGTTAACAGCCAAAATTTTAATCATTGCACAACTAGTGTCCTTAAAATAACTAAACTTAAATCCTCAATCCTATTCTAACCACCATAGGGAACTGTGAAGATTGTTGCTCCCTTAAAACCCAAGCATTTTAATGTAAATCCAAATCCATTTTTGGAGCACATGCATGAGCTAAAACCTCAAGATCTCCTTTATGTAGACTGCTGTAAAACCGTGGGCATCTGTCCCTTTTGCCTGCTCAGTACCCTGTTCTCCCACTTCTGCAACAGCACCCCAGTTTCACTTTGAAGGGTTGCTACTCTAGCCATTGGACAGAATCCTGGAGGAATTGCCTGCCTTCCCCTGGCCAAGAGGTGGGCTTGTGCCTCAAACTAGGTCTCTCTCTGGAATTTGGTTTGGGACCATCTTGACTCAGGAGATGCCAGTAGGAACTGATTGGTTTGAGGGCAGGTGCTCAAAAAACAGTTCATCGCTTTTTGTTTCCTCTATCCTCAGAGGTATCCTACTTTCAGGGTTTCCAAATCTTGGTTCTTCTGCCTTTCCTTCAGTTCTGTGAGTTACGCTATATCCTCCTAGCAAAATCCTTTTTTTGCCTTTTTGTTTAAACAAAGTCAAGCTTGTAACCCAAATCTCTACCTGGTTCACCTGGCCTCCAGCCTGGTATTTTCAGGTTTACCTGTGTTCTTGTGTGTTGTCTGCCCCAGTATCCTCTTCTGTCTGCCCTGTTCATTACTGGGTCTGCAGAACCAAGAGTTGTGTCTATACGCTCAGCTTCCATTACTGAACATGTTGATCAAAGATTCTATAAAAGGATATTTGATCAAAAGGAGGGTAATGTGGAACAGAATTTCAATTATCATGTAATCCAGATTTTCTGGAGCCACTGAGGCTGGATTAATCCCCTCCACAAAACTATTGCCCTGAATAATATTTAACCTCGAAATGTTAAATGTTTAAAGAACCAAACAACATCTAGCCTGACTAGCAAAGAATGCCTCCCTTGAGCATTGAGCTCTTTTAAAATCTATCTTTATAGGATCAAACCGATAACAGCAACTCGAAAGGTTAGATAGGACACATAGGCGTCAGTGACTTTACATCAATGAGGGAGGAACAAATCAGAAAAGGAGAGTGAGAATCGTTGTGCAACTTGAAGAATGTAATCAGTGTCACGGTATTACACCTGTAGAAATTGTTGAATTGGTGTATGTTTTGTACTGCATGTTTTCAATAACAATAAAAAAAAATCACCAAGTTTAAAAGTGGTGGATTTTATTGTATGTAAATTATATTGCAATAAAACTGATTAAAAAAAAACAGAGCTATGTCTCTAACCTGGGAGGCATTCAATAAATCTATGTTGAACGAATGGCTGATAAACAACTCCCTAAATAATCTGGTTGCTAAATCCAAGTGCCTTGGGGGGGTTAGAAAGGAATTTTTTCAGTTCAACTGTTTCTTTGGAAACATGAATCATAAAAGAAAGGAGAAAAGGATTTGTAAGAGGGCATTGAAAACCTGATCTTCACTAACTAAATCCAAGTTCTGTTTTCTGTCAAATTAGCCTCAGGTTGGGCAGCTTGGTTCAGTTCATTCTGCCTCACAGACACTCATCCCCTGGGGGTGAGGGGGGAGCTGCAGCTGTTGTGGCCACGATTATGCCCTTCTCAGCTCATCAAGCCAGGGGGAAAGTGCTGAGTGGAAAGATCCATAGAGAAATGACTTTGCAATTCTGTACTTGTTACATAATACACGGAGGATTTAATGTGGACCTAAAACTAGTCTCAGTTTAAAAAGGAGAAACTGTATAAAAAAAAAAGGAAGAGTTATGCAGAAAAGATTACTGTGACCAAAGTTCTTGGTGACAAGGATAGTCATGGCGTTGATTGGGTTGACTCTGAGAGACATGGGCACAACTGGAAGA
Organism: Loxodonta africana; assembly: GCF_030014295.1. Lineage (NCBI taxonomy): Eukaryota > Metazoa > Chordata > Mammalia > Proboscidea > Elephantidae > Loxodonta > Loxodonta africana. The sequence continues at coordinate 18,658,494 of NC_087364.1, forward strand.
TGCTCATAGACCCCTTTATATGAGGTAAACAAAATTTGAATGATTAGTGCTTTGGAGGCCTTAAAAAGCTCTAAGAGATATAGAGTAAAAGTTCTATATTATAGAAAGAAGTGCCAGTTGACTCTTACATCTCAGAGAGACCTCAGTGGTTAGATAGATAGATTTATGGACAGATGGATGGATAGATCAGTAGGTAAGTAGGTAGGTAGGTAGGTAGGTAGATACATAGAGACATAGATACATAGATAGAGACATAGATAGATACATAGACAGATATATAGATGCCATTGAGTCAACTCTAACTCATAGCAACCTTACACACAACAGAATAAAACTTTACCCAGTCCTGCATCATCTTCATGATGACTAGCATGTTCAAGTCCATCATGGCAGCTACAGTGCCAACCCATCTCACCAGGGTCTCCCTCACCCCCATCGGCCTTCTAGTTCACCAAATATGATGTCCTCCTCCAGCGATTGATCCCTCCTGATGGTGTGTCCAAAGCACATGAGTTGGGCAATATTCTGCTATGATCCACAGAGTTTTTATTGGCTAATTTTTGGAAGTAGATTGTCAGGCCTTCCTTCATATTCTGTCTTAGTCTGGAAGCTCTGCTGAAGCCAGTACACCATGGGTGACCCTGCTGGTGTTTGAAATCCTAGTGGCATAGGTTCCAGGATCACAGCAACACACAAGCCACAACAAACATCTGTTGTGAACCAGACCCTGACTATGCTAGGGGCTCTGTGTGCATTTTCTTATGTAATTGCACAATTAATGAACAAAGATTTTAAATATTTCTCTGTTTTAATTTCTAATGTAGTACATATTGATAAATACAACCCAACAAAAGCTCTTTGGAGTTCTGAATAATTTTAGAACCAAGAGTGGTGAATTCCAAGAGCGTTGGAAACCTGAGCCCTGTTTCCACAGTGACCCTGAGAAGGTAGGACCTAAGTCAGGGCTGAGGGGCTGGATGTCTGTGGAGGCTGGGGTCTGAATCTGCAAGGCTCAGGAGCCTAAGTGAGGATTGACTGTAGCTGAGCTGCCACCAATGAAGAAGACCACTACTGTGGGCATCACTCTAGTTCACCTGAATAGTCCCGCAAGGCTGGACAACCATATCATGTAATGGGAGCAAGTGGGATGATGGCAACCATCGTCCATTTCTCTGAGACCATATCGGCCCTGGGATGATGTTAAAGAATTCAATAAAAAGGGGGCAGGAAGAGCCCCAATAACAACCAACGTTGGCCATGCCACTAGTCAGGCAGGTGGGGACCCAAAAACAGATGGGATTTTATAGAAAAACAAAAAAGCCATGTTTCATGAACCTGAACTTTATGAAAGAAACATTCATACCTGCTGCACACTTTTCCCCTCCAAATGGCTATTATCCTGTGAACTTCTTTGTGCCATCATTTGTTGAAGACTCCAGGATCTCAGTCTTCCTTTCTATCTCTAGGCTAGGCGAATTAAATAGGGTAGGAATGACCTCCAACAACCAAACAATATATGTACAGGCACATATGTACGTGTATAGTTATGCATGTGTGTATATATATATATATATATATATATATATACATATATATGTATGTATGTATATTTGCTTCTGTTTCTTTTCATTTTGAGTCGTGCCACATCAGGAAATGAAGGTCCCGGAAGCTTTACTCCAGCCTCGTCATTAAGGTCAACTCTACTTTGAGGGGGCAGCTCTTCCCCAGTCATCTCTTGAGTGCCTTCCAACCTGGGGGGCTCATCTTCCAGCACTATATCAGACAATGTTCCGCTGCTATTCATAAGGTTTTCACCAGCTAATGCTTTTCAGAAGTAGACTGCCGGGTCCTTCTTCCTAGTCTGTCTTAGTCTGGAAGCTCAGCTGAAACCTGTCCTCCATGGGTGACCCTGCTGGTATCTGAATACCGGTGGCTTAGGTCCCAGCATCACAGCAACACACCTCAAACACAACTCAAAATGAGAAGAAACAGCTGCAAACATCCATTAATAATCAGAACCTGGAATGTAAGAAGTATGAATCTAGGAAAATTGGAAATTTTCAAAAATGAAATGGAACACATAAACATCGATATCCTAGGCATTAGTGAGCTGAAATGGACTGGTATGGGCCATATTGAATCAGACGATCATATAGTCTACTATGCTGGGAATGACAACTTGAAGAGGAATGGCGTTGCATTCATCGTCAAAAAGAACGTTTCAAAATCTATCCTGAAGTACAACGCTGTCAGTGATAGGATAATATCCATACGCCTACAAGAAAGACCAGTTAATATGACTATTATTCAAATTTACGCACCAACCACTAGGGCCAGACATGAAGAAATAGAAGATTTTTATCAGCTGCTGCAATCTGAAATTGATCAAACATGCAATCAAGACCCATTGATAATTACTGGCAATTGGAATGCAAAAGTTGGAAACAAAGAAGAAGAATCAGTAGTTGGAAAATATGGCCTTGGTGATAGAAACAATGCCAGAGATCGAACGATAGAATTTTGCAAGACCAACGACTTCTTCATTGCAAATACCTTCTTTCACCAACATAAACGGCGACTATACACATGGACCTCGCCAGATGGAACACACAGAAATCAAATTGACTACATCTGTGGAAAGAGACAATGGAAAAGCTGAATATCATCTGTCAGAACAAGGCCAGGGGCCGACTGTGGAACAGACCATCAATTGCTCATATGCAAGTTCAAGCTGAAACTGAAGAAAATCAGAGCAAGTGCACCAGAGCCAAAATATGAATATATCCCACCTGAATTTAGAGACCATCTGAAGAATAGATTTGATGCATTGAACACTAGTGACCAAAGACCAGACGAGTTGTGGAATGACATCAAGAACATCATCCATGAAGAAAGCAAGAGGTCACTGAAGAGACAGGAAAGAAAGGAAAGACCAAGATAGATGTCAGAGGAGACTCTGAAACTTGCTCTTGAGCGTCAAGCAGCTAAAGTAAAAGGAGGAATTGATGAAGTCAAAGAACTGAACAGAAGATTTCACAGGGCCTCTCGAGAAGACGAAGTAAAGTATTATAATGACATGTGCAAAGAGCTGGAGATGGAAAACCAAAAGGGAAGAACACGCTCGGCGTTTCTCAAGATGAAAGAACTGAAGAAAAAATTCAAGCCTCAAGTTGCAATAGTGAAGGATTCCATGGGGAAAATATTAAATGACGCAGGAAGCATCAAAAGATGGAAGGAATATGCAGAGTCATTATACCAAAAAGAATTAGTCGATATTCAACCATTTCAAGAGGTGGCATATGATCAGGAACTGAAGGTACTGAAGGAAGAAGTCCAAGCTGCTCTGAAGGCACTGGCGAAAAACAAGGCTCCAGAAATTGACAGAATATCAATTGAGATGTTTCAACAAACAGATGAAGCACTGGAGGTCCTCACCTGTCTATGCCAAAAAACATGGAAGACAGCTTCCTGGCCAACTGACTGGAAGAGATCCATATTTATGCCTATTCCCAAGAAAAGCGATCCAACCAAATGTGGAAATTATAGAACAATATCATTAATATCACATGCAAGCAAAATTTTGCTGAAGATCATTCAAAAACGGCTGCAGCAGTGTATCGACAAGGAACTGCCAGAAATTCAGGCCAGTTTGAGAAGAGGACGCGGAAGCAGGGATATCATTGCTGATGTCAGATGGATCCTGGCTGAAAGCAGAGAAGGATGTTTACCTGTGTTTTATTGACTATCCAAAGGTATTCGACTGTGTGGATCATAACAAACTGTGGATAACACTGTGAAGAATGGGAATTCCAGAACACTTAATTGTGCTCATGAGGAACATTTACATGGATCAAGAGGCAGTTGTTCGGACAGAACAAGAGGATTCTGATTGGTTTAAAGTCAGGAAAGGTGTGCATCAGGGTTGTATTCTTTCACCATACCTATTTAATCTGTATGCTGAGCAAATAATCCGAGAAGCTGGACTATATGAAGAAGAACAGGGCATCAGGATTGGAGGAATGCTCATTAACAACCTGCGTTATGCAGATGACACAACCTTTCTTGCTGAAAGTGAAGAGGACTTGAAGCACTTACTAATGAAGATCAAAGACCACAGCCTTCAGCATGGATTACACCTCAGCATAAAGAAAACAAAAATCCTCACAACTGGACCAATGAGCAACAACATGACAAACGGAGAAAAGATTGAAGTTGTCAAGGATTTCATTTTACTCGGATCCACAATCAACAGCCATGGAAGCAGCAGTCAGGAAATCAAAAGACGCATGACATTGGGCAAATCTGCTGCAAAGGACCTCTTCAAAGTGTTGAAGAGCAAAGATGTCACCCTGAAGACTAAGGTGCGCCTGACCCAAGCCATGGTATTTTCAATCACGTCGTATGCATGTGAAAGCTGGACAATAAATAAGGAAGACCAAAGAAGAGTTGACGCCTTTGAATTGTGGTGTTGGCAAAGAATATTGAATATTCCATGGACTGCCAAAAGAACAAGCAAATCTGTCTTGGAAGAAGTGCGGCCAGAATGCTCCTTACAGGCCAGGATGGTGAGACTGCGTCTTACATACTTTGGACATGTTGTCAGGAGGGATGAGTCCCTGGAGAAGGACATCATGCTTGGCAGAGTACAGGGTCAGCGGAAAAGAGGAAGACCCTCAACAAGGTGGATTTACACAGTGCTTGCAACAATGAGCTCAAGCATAACAATGATTGTAAGGATGACGCAGGACCGGGCAGTGTTTCGTTCTGTTGTGCGTAGGGTCGCTATGAGTCGGAACCAACTCGACGGCACCTAACAACAACGTATATGCTTCTAGCAAAGCTTTTGCTTTCCTGATAAAAAAAAGACAGACATTGCCAATACCATTTCTTCATTTTTTGTGCCTTGAACCCGGAAATGATACCAGGGAAACAAAAGCTATCTTGTGACCACGAGGGAAAAGAGAAGAGAATCACAGAGGTGCTGTCCTGACATCATTGAGCTACCGGACCAAGATCAGGATAATTCCCTCTCCTTGTTTCTAGCCAATACGGCAAAGATTATGGGATGTTGCTCCCTTGAGTAGGTTATGCTGTGTAAGAGTCTGTATTAGCTGGTTGGAAAGAGACTCTCCTGCTGGCTTTGAAGAAGCACAGAGCCATAATGTAAGCTGCCTCTGGAGAGGACCATGTGGCAGGGAACTGTGGGTGGCCTCTAAGATCTAAAGGCAGCATCCAACCAATAGCCAGTGAGAAGCCAGGACCCCCAGACCTACAGCCACAAGGAACTGAATTCTGTCAATGGCTACATGGGCTTGGAAGAGGACCCTGAGCTCCAGATGAGCTCACAGCCTGGCTGACGCCTTGACAGCAGCCTGGTGAGACCCTGAGCAGAAGACCTAGCCTGGTTTCCTGACCCACAGAAACAGTGAGATAATAAATGCGTGTTGTTCTAAGCCACTACATTTGTGGTAATTTGTTACACAGCATAGAAAACAAATACAGGCCCAATGCTGAGATTTCTATTTGGTGGGAGAGGGAAGATGGTATCCACATGATGCTAAGCTAGGAATGTTTATGTGAAATTCAGAATTACATTGAACCTAAGAAGAGAGAGAAAAATGAGAAATATTATGGAACTCTATCACTCCCAAACACATTTTTCTCTCAAGAATTAACAGAGCAAACAGCAACTAGCATAGTATAAGCTGAGGAATACTAAAAAGCTGTCAGTCCAAAAATATTTACCCCACCTACCTACCTTGACAGGGTTAAGCGCTTTGAACACACTCAGAAGCACTTTGGAAGAAAGGTTACAGCTTTAAGAACCCTGAGGGCCACAGTTCTACTCTGACACACATAGGGTCACCTTGAGTTAAGATCAACTTGACAGTAACTGAAACCTGTCTTGACTCCTCAGATACCCATCTACAGGGGGAAATCTTTATGCAGCAAGGACCATTTGAAGTCCTTGTTAAAAATACACATGCCTGAACCCTGCCCCACACCCACAAAATCAGAATCAGTATTTTTGACAAGGACATCCAGGGGATTCAGATGCTTGCAATCTGAGGGCCCTACTTTGAGAAACATTGCCTTGAGAACCTTCAGGAGACATATATGTTGAAATTGAATGATGCAGTCAATGGCTTGAAAATTAATTTATTTACATAGTCCTAGTAGCAAGGAGCCCTGGTGGCACAGTTGTTAAGCACTTGGCTGCTAACTGAAAGGTCACGGTTTGAACCCACCAGAAAGATGTGGCAGTCTGCTTCTGTAAAGATTACAGCCTTGGAAACCCTATGGGGTGGTTCTACTCTGTCCTATTGCGTCGCCATGAGTCAGAATCGACTCAACGGCAACGAGTGTGGTTTTTTGGGTTTTAGTAGAAAGTGGTCTTCTCTGCTCAGCCTGGCCTAGTTCTCAGGGCTGGCCCTGGAGTCCCATCTGATAGAAAGTGTCCCATCAAGACTTGTGGTGCGGTACTTGGGCTGCTGCCCAGCCTGTTACAAATCTCTTTCCAACCCAGGCAAGGTGGACATGCTGCCACTGCCTGGGGTGCTCTCTCAGCCCATACCTGATCTCCTAACTGCAACATGGTGTTCCAAGATGACCCTTCTCCAATGTGAGGTGGCTGCCCTTCAGGTCCCCCCATCCCTGGCACTGTAACACAGATCAATCCCTTCAGCTCTGTAAGAGCTGAGGGGCACTCGCATTTCAGAGCTTCAGCAGAGGCTGCAGCCCTCCTTGTCCTAGAACCTGAGACTTTGCCCCACAGAAGGTTGTGGGTGTCTGGGGCAGCAGTGAGAGAGGGGGTACGCCCAGGACGAGCTCTCGGACTTCTCAGTTTGCCTATCACAGCCCCAGCCCCCTCCTGACCCTGCTTTTGTCACAGCTCTTCCTCAGGCTTATTCCGTTATTTACCACTCTGGAAGGCTTCAAGCAGCAAGTGCTGCCCTGAAGGGCATCTCCCAAGATGCCAAGGGTATCAGAAGACTGTTAATGACTCATTCCATCTGAATCAGTTTCCTCCTCTGTCCTCATCCCCCTTTGCCTTCTTTGCTGCACCTCAGCTTTCCCTTGGTCCTTGGCGTGGGTGTTGACTTCCCAGTGACAGTTGTCTTTAGTGCATCAAACTGACCATCAGAAACACTACCCATGCTGTCTTAGTCATCTAGTGCTGCTATAACAGAAATACCACAAGCAGATGACTTTAACAAAGAGAAACTTATCTTCTCACAGCCTCGTAGGCTTGAAGTCCAAATTAAGGGCGTCAGCTCCAGAGGAAGGCTCTCTGTCTTCTCATCAATCTTCCCCCGGACTAGGAGCTTCTCTGTGCAGGGACCCTGGGTACAAAGGACACACTCTGCTGCAGGCACTGCTTTCTTGGTGGTACAGGGTCCCCCCTCTCTTCTTGCATCACTCTTTTTTTTGTCTCTGTAGAGATAAAAAGGGATGCAGGCTACACCCCAGGAAAACGCCGTTTACACTCTATCAGGGATGTGGCCTGGGTGAGGGTGTTACAGCCTACCCTAATCCTCTTTAACATAAAATTACAATCACAAAATGGAGGACAACCACCCAATACTGGGAATCATGGCCCACCCAAGGTGACAGTTATTTTGGGGAGACATAATTCAATCCATGACACAGGCCTTCTGGGGATTCACACCAGTGGCTGTGCTAAGGACTGCGTATGGCAGCTGTCAATGTGTTTCCTGCCCTTCTCACCCAGAAAAATGGAAACTTCTTTGTCTTGGAGATACTATGACAAACATACCACAAGTGGGTGGCACATTAACAAACAAATTTATTTTCTCACAGCTTTAGGGAGCTAGAAGTCGGAATTTAGGGAGCTTGCTCTAGAGGAGTCTCTCTCCCTCTGTTGGCTCTGGGGGAAGGTCCTTGTCTCTTCTAAGCTTCTGTTTCTCACTTCCTTGGTGATCTTCATGTGCCATGGCATCTATCTTCCCATCTCTGCTTTTTTGCTGCTTGTTTAATCTGCTCTTTAATATCTCAAAAGAGATTGACTTAAGACATAGCCTATACTAATACAACCTCATTAATGTAACAAAGAAAAGTCTATTCCCAAATGGGATTATAACCATAGGTGTAGGGGTTAGGATTTACAACACATATTTCAGGGAGGGGGATGATCATTAAGGTTGTGTGTCAACTTGGCTGGGCCATGATTCTCAGTGGTTTGGCAGTTACGATGTAGGTTGGCTGTCGTATAAGGATGTGACCACCTCAGTGATGAGATCTGATATAATGAGTAGCCAATTAGTTGAAAGGGAGTTTCCTTGGGGGAGTGGGTTGTAGCAAATGTAGGTGGACATTCTGGCAGGACTTGTGGGCTTTTGCTTGCCCTGGACCCTGCAGCTGGCTCCTATTTATCTGACCTCCAGTTCTTAGGATTTGAACTACCAGCTTACTTGCCATCTTGCCTGCCAGTCTTGGGATTCGTTGGATTTTGCAGCCTGTGAGCCAGAGCCCTGCTGTCTGACCTGCCAATCTTGGGTCTGCTAGCCCCTGTGGCTTTGTGAATCAGGAGAAGTCTCCTCATTGATTCCGACTCACAGCAACCACATAGACAATATAGCGTTTAAAATTCCAGGACATATTTCAGGAGACACAATCCAACCGTTGAATACTTTAATTACAGGGGGCTCTCTACCTTTTAAGGAAGTTCATTCCATTTCTTTTTAAAACAACTTTGACTTTTAAAAGCTCTTATAATCTCACAAGCAATGTATTGATAGTAACCAGGTGAGCTCAAAGAGTCAGTGGTAAAGGGTCCTTATTGAACTCAAGATTGGTGACAAAAGGGGACTCAAATATTTAGGGAAGGGCTCCTAGACAGGGAAGCAAGTTACCTTAGGGAGCTGCAGGTAAGCTCGTCCCTTCTGGCACTACTCACTTTGCCACTTCTTCCAACAATGTGATTTCTGACCTGCTGAGAAGAACTATGTAAGGATGGAATGCTGAATGAAGTTATTGTATCAGTTCTGGAAAATTGGTGGTGCAGGTGGTTGTCTGGACGTGATTGTCAGTGGCTGTCAAACTTTGTGATCTCAAAACCTCTTTGTAGTCTTAAAAATTATTAAGGACCTCAAAGAGTGTTTGCATGTGTAGGTAATAAAAAAATATATATAGCTATCAATATTTATTATATTAGAAATTAAAACTAAGAAAAATTTTCAAATATTTACTTAAAAATTAATAAATCATTACATGTTAACATATTTTTTGTGAAAATAACTATTTTTCAGAACAAAAAAAGATAAGTGAGTAGTTTTGCATTTTTGCAAATCTTTCTGTGTCTGGCTTAATAAAAAATGGCTGGATGTTACATCTGGTCTGCGTTCAATCTGTTGTGACATGTTGTTTTGATTAAAGTCTATGAAGAAAACCTGGTACAATGCAGATATATAGTTGGAAGATGAGTACTTCAGTAGCCTTTTCAGATAATTGTGAATATTCTTTTATGGTACCACATTGTCTTAGTCATTTAGTGCTGCTATAACAGAAATACCATAAGTGGATGGCTTTAAAAAAACAAAAATTAATTTTCTTACAGGAGGCTAGAAGTTCAAATTCAGGGTGCCAGCTCTAAAGGGAGGCTTTCTCTCTGTGTAGGCTCTCGGGGAAGGTCCTTGACTCCTTTCAATATCTGTGGACTTGTCTTTCCTTGGAGATCTTCATGTGTCTTGGCATCAATCTCCCCCTGGGTCTAGGAGGTTCTCAACTGAGGGACTCTGGGTCCAAAGTACATACTGTGCTCCTGGCTTTTCTTCCTTAGTGGTAGTGAGGTCCCTCTCCTCTCTACCTACTTCTCTCTTCTTTTACCTCTTGTAAGATAAAAGGTGTAACTCAAGCAGGGGTGTGAGACTGTGACTCAAGATATACCCTACACTGATCCTGCCTCATTAACATATATAAGTTAGAATTTACAACACATCACAAAATGGAGAATAATTACATCAGATCACAAAATGGAGGCAACCACACAATACTGGAAATCATAGCCTAGCCAAGTTGACACATATTTTTGGTGGACAGAATTCAGCCTATGAAACACACCAAAACATGACAAATGGTTAGTTGTATCACAGAATTTGAAACCACATCAATTAACTTTTCATATTGTGTTCCATTAAAATCCATGGGTCTACTCAGAGCTTTGAACGGAGCTTTTACCCTTGCGTGATTTCATAATATCACAGATTGGTCAGCTGGAAATACTGGTTCACTAGTTATGCAGGTCTTCCAAATGGCGACACATTTCACAATACAGTGTCAGAAAACCACTTTGGTTAATATCACTGATCTCATCAGAAAAAAAAATGTTTAAATATTGGGAACCTGCCAAGCTCATGGTGGCCAATACAAAATTCTAATTTTCACTTGGAAGCTGGAGTTTTATCATAGCAACAAATTCCGCCAATTGTTTGCTTTGAAGTGATAGGCTTACTTCGTTCCTCTTCAAGAACGTGTCTCCCTAATACCCAGGTATGAAAAAAAAAAAAAAAATACCCAGGTATGAGTGCCAATAATTGGACTGCTTGTTGCTGCTTTAAGCAAAATTGGTGTTCCATGAAAAACAGTGACTAGTTGAGCTCACAACTCAATCTAACACATGCTTGTCCTCCAGACAACATCATACTTCAATGTGCAAGAGAAGTGCTTTAATAAGTGTACTAGTATGCCATCACAGAATATTACAAAGACCGTATAAAAATGTGGTAGAAAGCGAAGGATTTCAGAAAGTGAACTGACTAATCATAACCATCACCAGTTGCCGTGAGTTGATTTCAACTCATGGCAACACCATGGGTGTCAGAGTAGAACTGTGCTCCATAGAGTTTTCAATGGCTGACTTTTTGGAATAGATTGCCAGGCCTTTCTTCCAAGGTGCCTCCGGGTGGATTTGAACCTCTAACCTTTTCGTTAGCATCAGAGTGTGTTCAGTGTTTATACCACCTAGGGACTCCGTTGACCATTACTGTTATTACAATAGTGTTTCTATAGCCCTTCAGAGTTTACGGAGTCAATTTTCCTATATACTCCCACTTAATACTGACAATAGCTCGCATCATCATACCCCATTTACAGGTCCGACACTGAGGCGTATAGAGTTTGTGTGACTTCCCCTAAAATCTCCAAGATAATCAAATGGGGCATCCAGCTCTTTAGTGTGAAATCCCATGCCAATTTTACCACAAAACATCGCTTCTCTCACCCTTGATGGACTTGGCCTTTCAGAGCCACACACATACACATCCATTGCTGTTGAGCCGGGTCTGACTCATAGTGACCCTATAGGACAGAGTAGAGCTACCCCATAGGGCTTCCAAGGCTGCACTCTTTACGGAAGCAGACTGCCACATCTTTATCCCCTGGAGAAGCTGGTGGTTTTAAACCTTTGACCTGTAAGTTAGCAGCTGAGTACTTAACCACTGCACCACCAGGGTTCAGAGCCACACATAGTGAGCAATTGCAAAGTAAGCACAGTCTTGTCTCCCAGCCTCCTTCCGTTTCCACTTTCCTTGCCACTTTGGGAGCTCAGACCTCCAGGTGGTGACCCTGCTCCTCTCCTCGTCCCTGTTGCCTCTGCTACAAGCTCCTCTTTCCTCTGCTTCATCGAACTGGTGACAGTACTTTGCACGTGTCCAGTTCAGTACAGAGTTATGACACACTTTCAAATTGGTCTTCCACTTTGGATTTTGATCTTCACACAGCTTTGTGAGATGGTCATCAGCCTCACCTTTCAACAAGGAAAATGAGGCTCTGAGAGGTGGTAATTTGCCAAGGTTCAAGGAGCTCACCTTCCTTGTGCCTCCTTTCCTTAAAATCTTTCCAGCCTCTAGTAAACTAATTTATCCAAAAAAATAAATAAATAAAACCAAACTCATCACAGTAGAGTCTATTCCAACTCATAGCGACCCTATAGGACAGAGGAGACCTGCCCCATAGGGTTTCCAAGGCTATAATCTTTCCCAAGGCAGACTGCCACATCTTCCTCCCACAGAGCCACTGGTGGGTTCAAACTGCTGATCTTTCACTTAGCAACCGAGTGCCTACCCACTGTACCACTAGAGTTTACATGATGGATGTCTTCCTCCAAGAAATACTGACTTTTATAAGAGGGGATTTTTTTTTTTTAATTTTTATTTGCTTTACATGAACGTTTATAAATCAAGTCAGTCTATCATACAAAAACTTATATACATCTTGCTATATACTCCTGGAAACCCTGGTGGAGTAGCAGTTAAGTGCTAAGGCTGCTAACCAAAAGGTTGGCAGTTCGAATCCACCAGGTGCTCCTTGGAAACTCTACGGGGACAGTTTTACTCTGTTCCTATAGGGTCGCTATGAGTCGGAATCGACTTGATGGCAGCAGGTTTTTTATATACTCTTAGCTTCCCTCAAATGAGACAGCACACACCTTCTCTCTATTCTCTATTTTTGTACCCTTGCGGCCAGCTTCTGACCCCGTCTACCCTCTCATCTCTTTTCCAGACAGGAGCTGCCCACATAGTCTCATGTGTCTACTTGATTCAAGAAGCTCACTCTTCATCAGTATCATTTTCTATCCCATATTCCAATCCAATCCCTGTCTGAAGAGTTGGCTTTGGGAATGGTTCCTATCTTGGGCTAACAGAAGGCCTGGGGGCCACGACCTCTGGGGTCCTTCTAGTCTCAGTCAGACCATTAAGTCTGGTCTTTTTACGAGAATTTGAGGTCTGGATCCCACTGCTCTCCTGTCTCCCTCAGGGGTTCTCTGTTGTGTTTCCTATTAGGGCAGTCTTTGGTCGTAGCCAGGCGCCATCTAGTTCTTCTGGTCTCAGGCTGATGTAGTCTCTGGTTTATGTGGCCGTTTCTGTCTCTTGGGCTCATAATTACCTTGTGTTTTCGGTGTTCTTCATTCTCCTTTGATCCACATGGGTTGAGACCAAATGATGCATCTTAGATGGCCGCTTGCTAGCGTTTAAGACCCCAGGCGACACTCTCCACAGTGGGATGCAGCATGTTTTCTTAAAAGATTTTATTAAGCCAATTGACTTAGATGTCCCCTGAATCCATGATCCCCAGACCTCTGCCACTGCTACGCTGGCCTTCTAAGTGTTCAGTTTATTCAGGAAACTTCTTTGCTTTTGGTTTAGTCCTGTTCTGATGACGTCTCCTGTATTGTATGTTGTCTTTCTCGTCACCTAAAGTAGTTCTTATCTACTATCTATCTAATTAGTGAAAACCCCTTTCCTTCTTTCCTTCCCTCCCCCCTCTCATAACCATCAAAGAATATTTCCTTCTCTGTTAAAACTATTTTTCAAGTTCTTATAATAGTGGTCTCATACAATATTTGTCCTTTTGCTACTGACTAATTTCACTCAGCATAATGCCTTCCAGGTTCCTCCATGTTATGAAATGTTTCACAGATTCCTCACGGTTCTTTATCGATGTGTAGTATTCCATTACGTGAATATACCATAATTTATTTATCCATTCATCTGTTGGTGGGCACCTTGGTTGCTTCCACCTTTTTGCTATTGTAAAGAGTGGTGCAATAAACATATATCTGTTCGTGTAAAGGCTCTTATTTCTCTAGGATATATTCCAAGGAGTGGGATTGCTGGCTCGTATGGTAGTTCTATTTCTAGCTTTTTAAGGAAGCACCAAATCGATTTCCAAAGTAGTTGTACCATTTGACATTCCCACCAGTAGTGTATAAGTGTTCCAATCTCTCCACAGCCTCTCCAACATTTATTATTTTGTGTTTTTTGGATTAATGCCAGCCTCACTGGAGTTGAGATGGGATCTCACGGTAGTTTTGATTTGCATTTATCTAAGGGCTAATGATCGTGAGCATTTCCTCATGTATCTGTTAGCTTCCTGAATGTCTTCTTTAGTGAAGTACCTGTTCATATCCGTTCTCCGTTTTTTAACTGGGTTGTCTTTTTGTAGTTGAGTTTTTGCAGTATCATGTAGATTTTAGAGATCAAAAATGTTATAGCTAAAAACTTTTTCCCAGTTTGTACGTAATCTTTTTACTCTTTTGGTAAAGTTTTTGGATGAGCGTAAGTGTTTGATTTTTAGGAGTTCCCACTTATCTAGTTTCTCTTCTGCATTTTTAGTAATGTTTTGTACACTGTTTATGCCATGTATTAGGGCTCCTAGCATTATCCCTATTTTTTCTTCCATGATCTTTATCGTTTTAGATTTTATATTTAGGTCTTTGATCCATTTTGAGTTAGTTTTTGTGCATGGAGTGAGGTATGGGTCTTGTTTCATTTTTTTTTTTTTTTTTGCAGATGGATATCCAGTTATGTCAGCACCATTTGCTAAAAAGACTGTCTTTTCCTCATTTAGCTGATTTTGGGCCTTTGTCAAATATCAGCTGCTCATATGTGAATGGATTTATGTCTGGATTCTCAATTCTGTTCCATTGGTCCGTGTATCTGTTGTACCAGTACCAGGCTGTTTTGACTACTGTGGCAGTATAATAGGTTCTAAAATCAGGTAGTGTGAGGCCTCCCACTTTGTTCTTCTTTTTCCGTAATGCTTTACTTATCCGGGGCCTCTTTCCATTCCATATGAAGTTGGTGATTTGTTTCTCATTAAAAAATGTCATCGGACATAATGAGAAGGAGAAACAAATCACCAACTTCATATGGAATGGAAAGAGGCCCCAGATAAGTAAAGTTGGTGATTTGTTTCTCATTAAAAAATGTCATCGGACATAATGAGAAGGAGAAACAAATCACCAACTTCATATGGAATGGAAAGAGGCCCCAGATAAGTAAAGTTGGTGATTTGTTTCTCATTAAAAAATGTCATCGGACATAATGAGAAGGAGAAACAAATCACCAACTTCATATGGAATGGAAAGAGGCCCCGGATAAGTAAAGCATTACGGAAAAAGAAGAACAAAGTGGGAGGCCTCACACTACCTGATTTTAGAACCTATTATACTGCCACAGTAGTCAAAACAGCCTGGTACTGGTACAACAGATACACGGACCAATGGAACAAAATTGAGAATCCAGACATAAATCCATTCACATATGAGCAGCTGATATTTGACAAAGGCCCAAAATCAGCTAAATGAGGAAAAGACAGTCTTTTTAGCAAATGGTGCTGACATAACTGGATATCCATCTGCAAAAAAAAAAAAATGAAACAAGACCCAAACCTCACTCCATGCACAAAAACTAACTCAAAATGGATCAAAGACCTAAATATAAAATCTAAAACGATAAAGATCATGGAAGAAAAAATAGGGGCAACGTTAGGAGCCCTAATACATGACATAAACACTCTGCAAAACATTGTAAAGCATGTAGAAGAAAAACTAGATAACTGGGAGCACCTAAAAATCAAACACCTATGCTCATCCAAAGACTTCACCAAAAGAGTAAAAAGACTACCTACAGACTGGGAAAAAGTTTTTAGCTATGACATTTCTGATCAGCACCTAATCTCTAAAATCTACATGATACTGCAAAAACTCAACTGCAAAAAGATAAATAATCCAATTAAAAAAACGGGCAAAAGATATGAATAGACACTTCACTAAAGAAAACATTCAGGAAGCTAACAGATATATGAGGAAATGTTCACGATCATTTGCCATTAGGGAAATGCAGATCAAAACTACAATGAGATTTCATCTCACTCCAACTAGGCTGGCATTAATCCAAAAAACACAAAATAATAAATGTTGGAGAGGTTGTGGAGAGACTGGAACACTTCTACACTACTGGTGGGAATGTCAAATGGTACAACCACTTTGGAAATCGATTTGGCCCTTCTTTTTTTTAAAAAAAAGCTAGAAATAGAACTACCATACGATCCAGCAATCCCACTCCTTGGAATATATCCTAGAGAAATAAGAGCTTTTATACAAACAGATATATGCACACCCATGTATATTGCAGCACTCTTTACAATAGCAAAAAGATGGAAGCAACCAAGGTGCCCATCAATGGAGGAATGGATAAATAAATTAGGATATATTCACACAGTGGAATACCACGCATCAATAAAGAACCGCGAGGAATCTGTGAAGCATTTCATAACGTGGAAGAACCTGGAAGGCATTATGCTGAGTGAAATTAGTCAGTAGCAAAAGGAGAAATATTGTATAAGACCACTATTATAAGAACTTGAGAAACAGTTTAAACTGAGAAGAAAACATTCTTTTGTGGTTACGACGGGGGGAGGGAGGGTAGGAGAGGGGCATTCACTAATTAGATAAGAATTACTTTGGGTGAAGGGAAAGACAGCACACAATATAGGGGAGGTCAGCACAATTGGACTAAACCAAAAGCAAAAAGTTTCCTGAATAAACTGAATGCTTCAAAGGCCAGCGTAGCAGGGACAGGGGTCTCGGGACCATGGTTTCAGAGGACATCTAAGTCAAATGGCATAATAAAATCTTTTAAGAAAACATTCTGCATCCCACTTTGAAGAATGGCATCTGGAGTCTTAAACGCTAGCAAGCGGCCATCTAAGCTGCATCAATTGTTCTCTACCCACCTGGATCAAAGGAGAATGAAGAACACCAAGAACACAAGACGATTATGAGCCCAAGAGACAGAAAGGGCCACATGAACCAGAGACTACATCATCCTGAGACCAGAAGAATTAGATGGTGCCAGGCTACAACCGATGACTGCCCTGACAGGAAACACAACAGAGAACCCCTGAGGGAGCAGGAGAGCAGTGGGATGCAGACCCCAAATTCTCATAAGACCAGGCTTAATGGTCTGACTGAGACTTGAAGGACCCCTGTGGTCATGGGCCCCAGACCTTCTGTTGGCCCAGGACAGGAACCATTCCTGAAGCCAACTCTTCAGACAGGGATTGGACTGGGCAATGGGTTGGAGAGAGATGCTGGTGAGGAGTGAACTTCTTGGATCAAGTGGACACTTGAGACTATGGTGTCATCTCCTGCCTGGAGGGAAGATGAGAGGGTGGAGGGGGTTAGAAGCTGACAAAATGAACAGGAAAAGAGAGAGTGGAGGGAGAGTGCAGGCTGTCTCACTAGGGGGAGAGTAGTTGGGAGTGTGTAGCAAGGTGTATATGGGTTTTTGTGTGAGAGACTGACTTGATTTGTAAACTTTCACTTAAAGCAAAATAAAAATTATTTTAAAAAATGTCGTTGGAATTTGGATTGGAATTGCGTTGTATCTACAGATGGCTTTTGGTAGAATACATATTTTTACAATGTTGTCTTCCTATCCATTAGCAAGGTATGCTTTTCCCTTATGTAGGTCTCCTTTGGTTTCTCGCAATAGCGTCTTGTAGTTTACTTTGTATAGGTCTTTTACGTCTCTGGTAAGATTTATTCCTAGGTGTTTTATCTTCTTGGGGGCTACTGTAAATGGTATTGATTTGATGATTTCCTCTTCAATGTTCTTTTTGTTGGTGTAGAGCAACCCAACTGATTTTTGTATGTTTATCTTGTATCCTGATATTCTGTGGAACTCTTCTATTAATTTCAGTAGTTTTCCTGAGGATTCTTTAGGGTTTCCAAGCCATCCATAAGTTATTGTATTAGTTCATTTTATGTTAGCTTACTATATCCTAGCTTCTTGCTTTGTTTTGTTTTGATATGTCCAAATAGGTTGCTTGAGTGAGCTAGCTTGATCATTTTCACCTTTGAAGCTCTAACATCCTGTCACCAGATGGCTATAGCTGTTACCAGGTATATGAGCCTAGGAGTCCATTCACTTTTCTTGTGTGGATTCAGCTCACGTGTCCAGGTAGTTGGTCATCAAGTGTGTGGTACAGGCTCTGTCCTACAGTCTTAAAGGGGCAGGGGTGATTGGTGTAGGTACCGGTATCTGGTTGCAGCAGGGGGTCACGTTCTGAACAAGGCAGGGGGCTGACAGCCGTCCCCTGAGTGTCCGTGAGGAAAGCGCATCCCTGTTCCCTCCAGCACACAGGTGGGTGGTTCTGCAGACGGACCTCGCACACCCAATTTTTTGGGTTGTAAGGACTGGGAGGTACCAGTTATCCTTGGACCCCTGTCACTGATGGCTGGATGACCTGAGTGGAGCCACCAGTCCTTAGGCCCCTGATGTGGGTAGTTGAGGACCCTGTTTAACAGGTGAAGTGGTGTCAAACATCAAACACCCACCTCTCCTCCACACAGCTGGAACAGTTGCAGTCTGCCAACAATGGTCTATTCTCCTGAAATAGGCCCAATCAGATCCACGCCAGGGGGAAAGGTATTCAAAGTCCGTGGACCGTTTATGCCTGGACAGGAGCTGCTTCTGTCCTAAGCTCACCAGGTTAGTGGAGCTGGCAGATTATCTTTTCCCCGGTTGTGAATTTATTCCTTCTCAAAGCCTAGGAGAATGGCTCCGAACACACAACGGGGACTATCTCAGGCCCAGGGAAATCAGCAGCCACTGAAGCCGGCTTAGGGGCTGAGGACAGGGTAAAATACACTCAAATACTTAGCTCTTGCTGAGAGCACCAGTCTTCTCTAGTTCTGGAGGTGTTAGTAGGCTGTGTGGCTGGCTGTTTCTCCCTGAAGAAACTCTGGCCAAACACTACCACCAGCCCACCACAGCCTGAGGGTTCCCGGCAATTCAGGTCCGGCAACCCCTCTCTGTTTCTGAACTGTCTCTCCCTTCCCCTGTTGCTCAGTCCATTTTCTAACATTGCCTTTGATATTCAGGGCTTCTAGTTTGTCATAAAGGTAGTCGTTTCACTTGTTTTTTTGTGTCTTTGTTGTAAGAGGGTTCACCGGAAGCATCTGACTACTCTGCCATCTTGGCGCCTCCCAGCAAGAGGTGAATTTTTAGAAAGCAACATTGGTATTAGTTATGAATTGAATCATGTCCCCCCAAATATATGCTGAAATCCTAACTCCTGTACTTGCGAATGCAACTTTGTTTCCAAGGGATTTTCTTTTGTTATGTTAATGAGGTCACACCAGAGTAGTTGTTCTGTGTCATTGAGCCAACTCACTTTCAGAGCAACCCTATAGGACAGGGTAGACAGAACTGCCTCATAGGGTTCCCAAGGCTGAAATATTTACAGGAGCAGATCACCAGGTCTTTTCTCCTGCAGAGCCTCTGGCAGGTTGCAACTGCTGACCTTTTGGTTAGCAGCTGAGTGCTTTAGTCATTGAGTCACCAGGGTTCCTTATACCAGAGTAGGGTGGGTTCTAAACCTAATCCCTTCTGAGTGGTGTCTTATAAGGAGGAAAACGACACAGCGATACACACACAGGAGGAGACACCATATGATGACAGAAAAATATGATACATGCAAAAGCAGCAAAGAAAAGCCAAGTGTAGCTGGCAGCCACCGAACTGGGAGCGAGGCCCACAGGGACTCAGCACAGCCGAGACCCTGATTTAAACTCGGCCTCCAGAAATGTGAAGAAATAAATGTCTGTTTTTTAAAGCCACTCACTTGGGGCATTTTTTGTTATAGCAGCACTAAGAAACCGAGACAGTATCTAAGAAATGACTCCCAAATCTTGAGACTCTTATACATCATTGTTGTTTGTGTTTCTCAAGGAAAATAGCTACATGAAGAATCAAGACTGGGCCATGGCGAAATATAAATTATCATATTTTCAGAGAGTGAAGTGATAATTGTCAATGTTGTTGTTAGGTGTTGTCCAATGGATTTTCAACTCATAGTGAAGCGGTAATAAGTTTACATAACTTGCAATTTTTTGATTGTGTTTGCAAATTTTGATAAATAAATCTAAATACTTAAATTTAGAAATGGGAGCAGCATCCTTCTGTGTGCCTTCCAATTCACGACATCTAAACAAGTCTACGTCCTCCTCTAAGCCCCAAACCCCAGGAAGAATATAATGTGCATCTCAAGTTTGGTTACCCACAAGAGTGTTTGCAGAAATGAGCCTAATTGAATTTAATAATCATGCCTTTTTAATAGCCACGGACCATTCAGCAAGACAATTAAATGCCTAACTAGAGTAAAACATGAAGAACTAAAAGAAAAAAGCCTTATGCCCCAAAGCTGGGAAAGCTGGGAGGCCCAGGCCTTTGAAGTACTTTTACAGGGCTCTGGCAGGAGACTTCTTTAAACTGAGGAAACAGGAAGTGCCTAGATAAAATGTTTGTTTTGTTTCCTAAGGGGATGGTCTTTCTAGACACACTCTTCCAGGAAACCAGCCCTTTCCCACCTAGATGTCCGGGTTTCCTGAGGAAAAATAAATAACCTCTCCCTGTGCCTGAGAGAACCCCAGGGCCGTCAGTCAGTGATAGAAGCTGCCCTCCTGGGTAATATCAGCACCAAGGAAGAAGAGGAGTGACTTTAAAGAAAGGGCCAGAGGAGAAATGGGGAGACATTGGAACGGTTAGAGACACAGCCAACCACAGAAGCAGTGGGCGGGAAGGGCAGGCAGATAGATTAAAAACCCTCTGCCATCCAGTCGATTCTGACTCATAGTGCTCCTATAGGACAGAGTAGAACTGCCCCCATAACGTTGCCAAGGCTGTAATCTTTATGGGATCAGATCACCAGGTCTTTCCTCCCACAGAGCAGTTGGTGGGTTCAAACTGGCAACCTTTCGGTTAGCAGTCAAGCACTTAACCACTGTGCCACCAGGACTCCTAGGCAGATAGCAGAGGGTATGCTGTCAGCATAACATTGCAAAGGAAGATGGCTACCTCACAGGGTCCCAGAGAGGTCCAGTTCAGACCCAGAGCACTGCAGAACGGAGAGGCTGACGTGAAACCATTCTCAAGAATTTCGTTTTGTTCAGAGCTCCCCGTGAAGGACCGTGGTGGGAATTGTCTGGTTCACGCGGGCCATGGAGTCCCCTGGTGGAGATGGACTCGAACCAAGGCCCCTGGGGGAGCTTCGGGTCTGTGGGGCTGGGCAAAGGTGGAGTATGCCTCAAATGGTATTGCAAAGAGTTGTGGCAATTTCTCCATCTTCCCAAATAACAGATTATTTCGCTGACAAAGCTAGCTGCAGCCCTATCTTCGTAATACTTCCCTTTAAAGGGTGTTTCCCCTCCACCCCCCACATTCCACCCAAACTAATTTCCCATCACCTTTAGTCGGCTCCAACATTCCTCTGGGGGCAGAGGTGCTTCAGTGGTAGAACTCTCCCCTTCCATGTGGAAAACCTGGCAATCTGCTCCACTGTGTGGGACAGTTCTACTCTGTCACATGGGGTCGCCATGAGTCAGAATCAATTCAGTGGCACACAACAACAACAAGCTGATGCTGACCAGGTGTCAGCAGAGCTTCTAGACTAAGACAAACTAGGAAGAAAGGCTTGGAGATCTCATTCAAAATGGCAAAGAGAGAACTTTCTAATCTTTTGCTAACATGGGGCTCTTAAAAACCACAGGCATGTGAGTGAAGTCAGGCCATGAGTCAACATTTCCCTAAAAAAGCAAAAGCCCTAGAGAGAAAAAAAGAAATCAAAATATATCCCAATGTAGAAGGGTGTGTTTCTGAATATATGTAAGAATCGACATGGTTTCTTCATAAATTAGTTCTAATATTTTGAGAGAAGTAAAATTAGTATTTGCCTTGAACCAAGAAATTTGATATGTTTGCAACAGTTCAGAGATAAAAAGCAATACTGTTTTCCTCATAACAGATTTATTTCCATATCAGTTCCAGTACCAGTTGCCATTGAGTCGGTTCCAAACCACGGTGACCATTGAGTCAGTCCCAAACCACGGTGACCATTGAGTCGGTCCCAAACCACAGTGACCATTGAGTCGGTTCCAAACCACGGTGACCCTGTGTGTCAGAGCAGAACTGTGCTCCGCAGGGTTTTCAGTGGCGGATCGTCCAGAAGTAGGTCTCCAGGCCTTTCTTCTGAGGTGCCTCTGGGAGGACTCCAGCATCCAATCTTTTTTTTATTAACTGTACTTTTTTTAGATGAAGTTTTACAGAACAAACTAGTTTCTCATTAAACAGTTAGTACGCATATTTTTATTGTTTTATGACATTGGTTAACAACACTACGACATGTAAACACTCTGTTCTCGACCTTAAGTTCCTTTTCCCAGCTTTCCTGTTCCCTCCTGCCTTCTAGCCCTTGCCCCTGGGCTGGTGTGCCCCTCCCGTCTGGTTTTGTTTTATGGGCCTGTTTAATCTTTGGCTGAAGGATAAACCTCGGGAGTGACTTCATTACTGAGCTAAAAGGGTGTCCGGGGGCCATACTCTTGAGGTTTCTCCAGTCTCTGTCAGGCCAGCAAGTCTGGTCTTTCTTTTTGAGTTAGAATCTTGTTCTACATTTTTCTCCAGCTCTGTCCGGGACCATCTATTGTGATCCCTGTCAGAGCAGCCAGTGGTGGCAGCCGGGCACCATCTTGTTGTACTGGACTCAGTCTGGTGGAGGCCATGGTAGATGTGGCCTTTAGTCCTTTGGACTCATCTTTCCATTGTGTCTTTAGTTTTCCCCATTCTTACTTGCTCCTGAAGGGGTGAGACCAGTGGAGTATCTTAGATGGCTACTTACAGTCTTTTAAGACCCCAGACGCTACTCACCAAAGTAGAATGTAGAACATTTTCTTTATCAACTGTGTTATGCCAATTGAGCTAGAAGTTCCCCTAGATCTTGGTCTCTACAGCCTCAGCCCAGCAATTCAGTCCCTCAGGGAGTTCGGATGTGTCTATGGAGCTTCCATCATTGCATCCAATCTTTCAGTTAGCAGCCAAGTACGTTAACCATTTGCACCAATATTTTTGGAGACCTTTTTGATACAGGAACTGAGATAAACATAGAGTTTCTTGGAAGTGTGAAGTAATAGTAGTATCTGCTCAATTCTGAAACATCTGAAGATTTCCCAAAAGAAACCTCGTAACATTCTTTTGATAATTGTAAAATAGAATAGGAAGCAAACCTGAATAAGTATATAGGGTCAAAAAAACAAGTCAGCGTAGCCTAAATATAAGATACAAGGTAATTCTTTTAAACTTCCAGTACAAAATATACCTCAGACCACAAAGAATGTACTGAGTTAACCCAAACAACTCTCGTTTCAGATGTCTGAGCCATGCAATTTCTGGCATAGGGTCAGAGGATGCAGGAAAACCTTAGCATCCGAAAGATGGGCTATAAGGGGTCTGCAAGAACTAATAGGAGTCTCAAATTTATTTTGCCCCTAAAAAAGTTTGTTTTAGAGAATTTCTGAGAAACTACATTAGATCGTTAAAAAAAATAATTCCTGGGCTTTGCCCTGCTGATAGCCAACATAAACACTGCCTGCATCCCACTGGAGCAAAGATAATTCCTGGGCTTTGCCCTGCTGATAGCCAACATAAACACTGCATGCATCCCACTGGATCAAAGATACTGCCTCATCAAAGAAAAACTAGACGACACCAGGAATCGAATCTTCCCAACTGTGGGAGAAACACTGCCAAAAGGAGAGGAAAGCAAGGCAGCAGATTTTCTTAAAATGCTGAGAATTTTTTTTAAGTTCTTTTTTAATACATAAATAAATGATGTTTATTGAGCTGAGTCCCTGGATGATGCAAATAGTTAACACACTCAGCTGTTAACTCAAAGGCTGGAGGTCAAAGTCCACTCAGAGATGCCTGGGGAAGAAAGGCCTGGTGATCTCCTTCAAAAATATCATCCATTGAAAACCCATGGAGCACAGTCCTACTCTGACTCAAATGGGGTCGCTATGAGTCAAAGTTGAGGCAATGGACAACTGGTTGCTGTTGTTAGTTGCTCTTGGTTATTTAGCAATTTGTATGTCCCAGCACTATTTGCTAAGAGCTTTTTTTTTAAAACATACTATTCCACTTAAGTCCCACAACACTCCTATGAAGTAGGTACTCTTATTATGCCCACTCGACAGATACTGAAACTGATGCACAGAGAGGTTAGTAACTTGCCTAAGGCTACAGGGTGTGCCTGTTGCTGCCCCTTGTACTCTCAGCTGGCTAAGTTGTTGTTGTGGTCGTGTGCAGACAAGTTGATTCCCACTCATAGCAACCCCATGGGACAGAGTAAAACTGCCCCATAGGATTTTCTAGGCTGCAATCTTTATAGGAGCAGATTGCCAGGTCTTTCTCCCACAAAGCCCCTGGTGGGCCCGTAGTGCCAACCTCTCAGCAACTGAACACTTAACCATGGTGCCACCAGAACTCCTTTATGTTGTTGTTAAGTGCCATCAAGTTGGTTCTGACTCATAGCGACCCTATGTACAAAAGAATGAAATACTGCCAGTCCTGTGCCATCCTCACAATCTTTGTTATGCTTGAACCCATTGTTGCAGCCACTGTGTCAATCCATCTCGTTGAGGGTCTTCCTCTTTTTCAATGACGCTCTACCTTAACAAGCGTGATGTCCTTCTCCAGGGACTGGTCCCTCCTGATAATATGTCCTAAGTACGTTCCTGATCATACGTTACCTCCTGAAATAGTTGAATGTCGACCAATTCATTTTGGTAGTGTGACTCTGTGTATTCTTTCCATTTTCTTTTGAAGTTTCCTGCGTCATTCAATGTTTTGCCCAAAGAATCCATTTTGCAACTCCATGCTTGAATTCTTTCTTCAGTTCTTTCACCTTGAAAAATGCCAAGCATGATCTTCCCTTTTGGTTTTCTAACTCCAAGTCTTTGCACATTTCATTATATTTTACTTTGTCTTCTTGAGCAGCCCATTGAAATCTTCTGTTCAGCTCTTTTAGTTCATCATTTCTTCCATTTGCTTTAGCTACTCTACATTCAAGAGCAAGTTTCAGAATCTCTTCTGACATCCATTTTGGTCTTGTCTTTCTTTCCTATCTTTTTAATGACTCTTGCTTTCTTCGTGTATGATATCCTCAATGTTACCCACAGCTCGTCTGGTTTTCGGTCATTAGTGTTCAATGTGTCAAATCTGTTCT
The DNA here is from genome assembly GCF_030014295.1 of Loxodonta africana. NCBI lineage: Eukaryota > Metazoa > Chordata > Mammalia > Proboscidea > Elephantidae > Loxodonta > Loxodonta africana. Next base: position 18,683,355 of record NC_087364.1, read on the forward strand.
TGAAATAGTCTCTAAATCCAGGTAGGATAAACTCAAGGTCATACTTTGGCTTTCATGAACTTGTTCTAATTTTCTTTGGCTTCAGCTTGAACTTGCATATGAGCAATTGATGGTCTGTCCTGCAGTCAGCCCCTGGCCTTGTTCTGACTGATGATATTGAGCTTTTCTATGGTCTCTTTCTACAGATGTAGTCGATTTGATTCCTGTCTATTCCATCCAGCAAGGTCCATGTGTACAGTCACCATTTATGTTGTTGACAAAAGGTATTTGCTACGAATAAGTCGTTGGTCTTGCAAAATTCCATCATGTGATCTCCAGCATTGTTTCTATCACCAAGACCATATTTTTTAACTACTGGTCCTTCTTCTTTGTTACTAACTTTGTCATTCCAATCGCCAGTAATTATTAATGCATCTTGATTGCATGTTTGATCATTCCAGGCTGCAGAAGTTTGGAAAATCTTCAATTTCCTCATTTTTGGCATTGGTGGTTGGTGCGTGAGTTTAAATAATAACCTATTAACTGGACTTCCTTGTAGGCGTATGGATATTATCCTATCACAGACAGCATTGTGCTTTAGGATAAATCTTAAAATGTTGGTTTTGATGCCATTCCCCTTCAACTAGTCATTCCCGGCATAGTAGACCATATGGCTGTCTGATTCAAATGACCAATACCAGTCCATTTCAGCTCACTAACGTCTATGATATCAATCTTCATGTGTTCCATTTCATTTTTTACAACTTCAGGTTTTCCTAGATTCATACTTTGTACATTCCGCGTTCTGATTATTAATGGATGTTTGTAGCTCTCCTCATGTTGTGTCTTGCCACATCAGCAAATGAAGGCCCCATAAGCTTTACGCCATTCCCGTTGTTAAGGTCAACTCTACTTTGAGGGGGCAGCTCTTCTCCAGTTGTATTTTGAGTGCCTTCCAACCTGAAGGGCTCATTTTCCAGCACTCTATCAGACAATGTTCCACTGCTATTCATAAGGTTTTCAATGGCCAATTTTTTTTAGAAGTAGACCACCAGGTTCTTCTTTCTAGTCTGTCTTAGAGTGGAAATTACACTAAAATCTGTCCACCATGAGTGGCCCTGCTGGTATTTGAAATACTGGTGGCTTAGCTTCTAGCATCACAGCAATACAAAAGCCACCACAGTACAACAAACCGACAGGAGAGCAGTGGTCCTTTATATTACTATAAAAATGGCATGGGGCCAGTGTCTGACCTCCTCTAACTTCACAAGGGGGAAAGAGAATCAAGATTAACAGCCCAAGGTTGATTCCTATGAGGCAAAGGTCAGACATGCCTCCACTCTCCATCATCTTTACCAACTCTGACACCAACCGTCCCTCCCATAGCACTCTCTATTGAGTTCAACAATTCATTGCAGTGACCACACAGAACTTACAGACCATACTCAAGATTATGCAGTTTATTAGGGGAGTAACAGTTACAACTCAGGCTCAGGAACACTCAGGATACAGTTCTTCCATTAGAACAGTGTCTTCCCAACTGTGCTAGAGGGCACGCCTCACCTGGCTCTAGGCAGCTCCCCAGAGGCACTCAGCTTTCTCTTTCCATGGGCCAGGAAGCCTACCTCTTTGTCTCCTGCTGCCAGGTCTCTCCCTCCTGCTACCGCTTCTCACCGTCTTCAGGGTTACAGCTTGCCCTCTCTCTCTCTCAGTTTTCTGCTTCCAGGAGCTTCTCAGTGCAGGGATCCTGGCTCCGAAGTGTACATTCTCTGCTCCTGGCTGTTCTTCCCTGGTGGTGTTAGGATCCTCCTCTCTACTCTGAAATTGGCTCTCTTTAAAGGCAAAACAGACCAATCCCCTTGGTGGCCCACAGTTACCCTATCACACAGTTCCACCCTGGGTGGGAGTTACAAGACCATGGCTAGAAAGGCCACACAGAGGTAGTCAATAACACTGCAATTACATTATATTATTTATATATAATATTATTGGTTATATATTACACTATAATATATATGTGTGTGTATCCTTGACAGAGGTGCCATAAGAATGAACGGTAACACAAAGTAGATATTTAAAGTTTATATTTTAATTAACAAACATTTATGGAGTCCTGACAATATACAAAAATTCATTCCAGCTCTTGACTGAAAAATCAGCCAGCTGTTTGAGAAGATGAGGAAATGATTCCTTCTGGTGGTCGTGATAGCTGTTTCCTTCAACTTGGAAGAACTCTCTCTTCTGTCCCATTCCGAGCAGAAAATAAAGAGTATACCAAAAGGTAGTGTGATGGCAAACATTACTTGTCGGCTTGGCTCGGCTGTGATTCTCAGTGGTTTGGCAGACACTGTATGATTACGTTCTGTTTTGTTATCTGGTGTGAGCAGCCAATCAGTTAAAAGCAGAGTTTCCTTGGAGTTGTGGCCTGCCTCCAGTATGTACATGGATGTTCTGGCAGTGCTGACACTTTCTCTCGATCCTGCACTCGTCTTGTCACCTGACCTCCAGTTCTGGGGTTGTAAGCCTGCAGAAGTCTCCAGCCTGCCACCTGACCTGCAGATTTTGGATTGGCCAATCCCTGCAACCCAGTGAGCCAGCAGATGCCTCTAGCCTGCCACCTGACCCATGGATTTGGGAGTAACCAGTCCCCACAACTGTGTAAGCCAGTTCCTCACAATTTCATAGCCATTTCCCTGAAGTAAATCTCTATATGTGTTTATACACACCCCATTGGTTTTGGTCCTCTAGAGAACGCAGACTAAGACAGTTTTCGCAGCTCTGTTTTGACCATTGATTCATTACACCACTAGCTGAATACCAGGATATCAGTCAGGATAGAATAGGTTCTGCTGCTGCAACACACACATATACATCCCAGTGACTTAACACAGCAAAAGTTTATTTGTAGCTCATGCTTCCTGTGCAGTGTAGGTTGCAGGATGGGGAGGTGGAGGTGATGGTGGCACTCTTCTCATCGTAAAGGTCCAGAGATGAGGGCTGATGGGCAGAAGGAAGATCCTCCTAGGTAAATGCCTCTGTGACACTGGAAACATGTCAACAGAATTGCACACTCTCAATATTGCCTCCAGGAAGCAGCATATGTAACTTCCACCCATGTTTCATTGGCCAAAGCAAGTCACATGATACGCTTAACTTTAAAGGGAGAACAGAATGCAAACTCAAGATGTGCCCAGAAAGGTGAAGAACTGGACAGTTTATTCACATACAGCCCTAAAGACTATGACATTGAGTAAAGACAAATTGATGTCAAGATCAGGAAGTGTCTAATCACAAAAGACCAGTTGCCGTACAGTAGAACTGTGTTCCATAGAGTTTTTGTTATGCATTGAATTGTGTCCCCAAAAATGTGTGTCAACTTGCCTAGGCCATGATTCCCAGTATTGTGCGATTGTCCACCACTTTGTGATCTGATGTGATTTTCCTCTGTGCTGTAAATCCTACCTCTATGATGTTAATGAGGTGGGATTAGTGGCAGTTATGTTAATGAGGCAGGACTCAATCTACAAGATTAGGTTGTGTCTTAATTCAATCTCTTTTGAGATATAATAGAGAGAAGGAAGCAGAAACACATAGAGACCTCGTACCACCAAGAACGTAGTGCCGAGAGCAGAGTGCATCATTTGGACCCGGTATCGCTGCGTTGAGAATCTCCTAGTCCAGGGGAAGATTGCTGATAAGGAACTTTCTCCAGAGCCAGCAGAGAAAGAAAGCCTTCCCCTAGAGCTGGCGCCCTGAATTTGAACTTCTAGCCTAGGATAAACTTCTGTTTGTTGAAGCCATCCACTTGTGGTATTTCTATTGGGAAGAGGCCCAGTGGCACAATGGCTAAGCATTTGGCTGTTAACTGAAAGGTTGGTGGTTTAAATCCACCTGGTGGCTCCACGGGAGCAAAACCTGGCCATCTGCTCCTGTAAGGATTACAGCCTAGGAAACCCAGTGGGGCAGTTCCACTCTGTCCTATAGGGTCACTATGAGTTGGCATTGACTTGAGAGCACACAACGACTTTGCAGGTCTTGAGCCCTGCTGGCATGAATGATACTAGTTAATATTTGAGTAGGTGGGTATGTACATGGGAAAAAGGACATGGACGGAGCTGGTAGCTGCCAGTAAAAACAGACACAACAAATACTACTCAGTTTCTAGTTCATGAATTTACAGGTGGGCCCTGGGTTTATCAGATACTTCTGGGATACATGTACCGGCCACAGAAGGAGGGGCATAGAAGCAAATTTTAGGAAGAGGAGAAGTTTGAAACTACTTTGCCCACGAGCCAGTGACTCAGAACAAAATATCTAGAAAAACAAAGCAGTCACGTGAAGAGACAAAAACTCAGCTCTGGCTGACTTCGGGTTTTCACTGTGGCCCTTATCTTGGAATCATTAAATTTCCAAAGTCCATGGTCTTCTCTGTGCTGGGCCAGTGGGGTGAGATGACCTTCCATTTCTAATAAAATTTAACTAATGCTCTTTCTAAAATAAAACACCATAGAGGACCAGGAAAATGGAAGACGAACAAGAGCATGTCTTGAGAAGGTAACGTTCATGCCACTGTCCACCGAGGCGTCTCTCAAAAGGTGGATGTGGTTCTTTTAGGGCTGGATTTGCCTAGAAAATGGGAATGTTTGTCTCTGATGAAGCTGTTGAATCATCCACCATCTACACAAGCTTTGTTTGCCCTCTCTCACACCACTGGAAAGGTTAAAGCAAACTTTAAAATCTCAAAACAAGGACTCAATTGATTGATAATAGAACCAAGCAGGTTGGCAGCTAAGAGGTTAAGGTTTTTAGCTCTAGCTCTTTCTTCCTGTTGCTAATGGCTTTCTGCTTTGCTGCTATGCATTTATTTGCTTCTTATCATGGTTGCCATTTTATGGGGTACAATCTCAATTGTGTTACCAGCTCCACAACACCAAGAGGGAGAAAAGAGGAAAAAGCCCTTTCTGCCCAGGCACAAGAAAGTGCTCTAACCTCTGGCTACTCAGCGTGTGGTCCTCTGACCTGGGAGCTCACTGGAAATGCAGAAGCTCAGACCTGCTAAACCAGAACCTGCATTTTAACAAAAGCCCCAAATTATATAAGCCAGAAACAAGTTGCCATTGAGTTGATTCTGACTCCTGGCGACCCCATGTGTGTCAGAGTAGAAACGTGCTTCATAGGGTTTTCAGTGGATGGTTTTTCAGAATTGGATCACCAGCCCTTTCTTCCAAGGCACCTCTGGGTGGATACAAAAGGCCAACCTTCTGGTTAGCAGCCGAGCATGTTAACAGTTTGCACCACCCAGGGGCTCCCCAAGTTACATGTATCCACATTAAAGTGTGAGAAGCACTGTTCTCCAGTGTTTGAAACCACCTGCCATTACTGCTGTCCTCTGTGGAACAGAAGAAACGAGAATCGAGGCCGTTTCCCAGCCTACCTTCTCTCCCTTCTTTGCTGGCAAAGCAGTAAAATTCGCACCAAATGCCTGATGCCAAATTCTCCTGCCTCAGAGACTTTATGCAGTAACCAGTGTTTATGTGAATGGAAGGAATCCCTGGATGGCGAAAACGTTTATGCACTTGACTACTAGCCGAAAGGTTGGCAGTTCAAACCCACCCTGGTGTGCCTCAGAAGAAAGGCCTGGAAATCTGCTTCTGAACGATCACAGCAGTTCTACTCTGCACACACGGGGTGGCCATGAGTCGGAATTGACTTGACAGTAACTAACGACAACATATAAATGGAATTGTGCTCGCTAAGAAAGGTCAAGTCCATTTCAGTCTGTCCCTGTAGAATTAAAAGTACAACTTATTTTTTCTTAAAAAAAAAAAATCATTAGTTTTCAATGCTTGCTTCCGTAAACAGCATGTTAATTTCTCCTCGACTTTAGTAATTAGGCACACACGTCAACCATTTCATTTTTAACTTTCTTCTCTCCCTCCATAAACGTTTGCCAAGTACAGACAGGGACAAGTGACAGTTTACATAACTTGCATTTCTATTTACAGATATTCAGTGGAATGTTGTCCTTGTTTTGTTTTGTTTTGTTTGTTTTATTGGAGACTAACTGGGCAGTCTGGGCTATGTCCTGTTTTACTATATTTATCTGGTCTGGTCTAATATCTGTGTCTGTGGCGTCCTGAGAGAGATCACTGGGGAGAAAGACAGGAGACTTATTCTCTGCATTTTTAAAAAGCTATCGGCCATCACACTTTACCTTAAAATTTGAATGCTCAGTATCAGAGCAGTTTAATTTGAAAATTAGATTTTACTGTACTATGGAAAATATCATCCTGATGTATATATTAATTAAGTATCCACCTGCTTTGGGAATTGAAATGAAGGAGCCGGCGTTTAAAAAGATATTTTACTTTTCATGAGCACTTATTTTTTAATTCCAAGATGCTTGTTTTTGCCCTCAAAAGATGGCATTGGTACAGTTGATGCAAATTTGTGTGTCAACATTACTGATGGTAACCCATAAACTGTGTTCTCTGGAGGGTTTTTATGACACACTGTTCTCGACAGACTTTAAATAATCTGTAGTGAAACAGCAAAGACTATATTTCCAGGTGACAATGAGGCTGGAAGTGATGTGACGTTTGTACGTGATGAGGTCCTCATTTTTCTGAAATGAGGAGTCTTGTGAAAGAGGAATTATGACTTGTATTTACAACAACTTTTCATAAACATCCCCAAATTCCAGGCACAAGACAAAAGGCATGAGTCATATCACAGTGGGCATTATAGCTAGGGAAGTGGCCCTTGTGAAGATTGCTTCCCTAATGCCTGAGAATGGCTCTGGGGAGGTCTGTAGGAAGTTGATAATAGGTTATTTCACTCAAGTATCACCAGTACAAATTTGGTTTTTGATCAAGACCATTTCCTTAGCTAAAAATGTTATGCTTCCAGAACATGGCTTGGTTTTTAGGAGGTCATGAGTGGAAAGACTGAAAACAATCCAGATGACTGCATTTCATCGGTATTGGCATTTGTACCTGCATGGTGGAGATTATCCTGATGGGTGACTTGTGTTCTTCTATGTGTTGTGGGTTTGGGGCACAGAAGGCCCTCTCCCCCTTGAATCTCTCTCCCAACAGCTTGTCAGCCTGCATACAATCCTGCTTAAAGGAGATGCTCCTTTGAGTCAACATGGGAGTAAGCACACAAGCTTGTATGCACATTCTGGAACCCCAAGTCCAGAAATCTCAGTTCACATGATCTGAGGTGAGTTTATTGTTGTTGCCTTTGGGTGCTGTTGAGTTGATTCAGACTCATGGCGACTCCATGTGACAGAATAGAACTGACCCATAGGGTTTCCTAGGCTGTAATCCTTATGGGAGCGGATCACCTGGTCCTTATCCTGAAGAGCCACCGGGTACATTCAAACAGTTAACCTTCCAGTTAGCAGCTGAATGCTCAAACATTGCGGCACCAGGGCTCCTGAGGTGAAGTTAGGAAACTGCATTTTTACAAGCACTCCAGATGACCCTAAGCAGATGGTTCTAAGGAGGTGAATAAGCTTAGAGAAACCTGGCTAAAATCTAGCCAAAACAGAATCACCAAACTGTTGCGACAAGTTGACTCCTACTCAAGGTGACCACAGAGTAGACCTGAGTATCAGAGGAGAGCTGTGTTCAACAAGGCTTTCTAGACTGTGACCTTTTGGAAGCAGATCTTCAGGCCTTTCTCTCAAGGCACTCCTGGGTGGGTTCGAACCATCAACCTTTCAGTTAGTAGTTGAGCACTTAACTGTTCGCACGACCCAGGACTCCCAAACCTAGCTAATTCCTTATCCTTCAAAAATTCCTAGATCTCTGAAAGGGAAAGGACATTATGCAAATAATAAATTTTTTGGCTGTGTGAGTTCATCGTTCAGGTAGGAGATAGAAGAATAGGGTCAAAACTCACTTCCGGAATCCAGAATTTATGCAAGTTAAGACGCTTGCCCAGGATCCTACAGCGAGTAAGTGAAATTGCAGGATTTGAATCCAGAGTCAGCTGAGTCTGAAGCTCACCCAGGCCCATCCTCGTGGCTGCCCCTCGATTGTTTCTATTTGGGTGTGAGGAGGAGAATGTCAAGACGACCTTGAGGTTTTCAGTTTGGGGGGCTGAAAGTTTACAGAAGTGGGAAGAGGGAGGAAAAAGTTAAAGGGCTCCCTTTGGAATTCACTCATTCTGTTTGGCGAGGAGACAGCAGGCTGTTGGCAATGCTGACCTGGCACTGGATGGAGGTGCCTTTGGGACCTGTTGTTGGACTGATTGGTAAGAGTGGAAGCAGAGAGTGGATAAGCTCAGCCGAGAGGGAGAAGGGGAAGACGGAGAAATGGGGAGAATGAGAGAAGCCAGGTGGAAGCCACAAAAACCAAACCCATTGCTGCCGAGTCAATCCCATCGAAACCCTAAAAGAGAGTAGAACTGCCCTCTGCCCCATAGGGTTTCCTAGGTCACCGTCTTTATGGGAGCAGATTGCCAGGTCTTTTCTCCTTCGGAGACACTGGGTGAGTTTGAACCACCAAGTTTTCTGTTAGTAGTTGAGCACTTAACCATTTATATCAACCAAGGACTCCTCTTTAGCTATTACCGGCCCCCCCCAAAAAAAGTCTGTTGCCATTGAGTTGATTCTGACTCTTAGCCACCCTATAGGATAGAACAGAACTGCCCCCATAGAATTTTCTAGGCTGTAAACTTTATGGAAGCAGATCGCCGGGCCTTTTTTCTGGCAGAGCAGCTGGTGGGTTTGAACCTCCGACCTTTCAGTTAGCAGCTGAGCAGTTAACCACTGGACCACCAGGGCTCCTTACCACAAGTGGAGGGGTTAGGATTTACAATGCATATTTTGAGGGGACACAATTCAAACCATAGCACTCAGTGGGAAACTCCAGCATTTTGGCTTCAAAGCTGTCCCATAATTCATGCCAAGGCTCCTGGTGGCCTTTAACTAGAGTCAGAGCCGAGCTCTGTAGGATGCTTAATTCTCCCTTGATATTTATCTGCAGAAAACACTACCTACATGGTTCAACCGTGAACCTACAGAAGGCAAGGCAATGATTAAGTAGCTCGGTCTTGATGCTTTTCCCCAATCTGATTCTGAAACGGTTTTCGACTAAGTCTCTGAATTTCCTGTGCTAATTACATAGGTTGCATATTTGGCTCCATGCGATTTTTTGTTATTTTAAGGACCTATATAGGCCTCCTAGAGGAAACAGGACAGACATAAACACACTAACTTTTTGTTGTGGCTGTAGGTGCTGTGAACAATAGCAATTGCTGGGACAAGCAGAACCACTGAGGAATGCGTTCCTCTTTTTAGTGTTAATATTATAAACATGGAGCCCTGGTGGTGTGGCAGTTAAGTATTCAGCTGCTAACCAAAAGGTCAGCAGTTCGAATCCACCAGCCACTCCTTGGAAACCTCATGGGGCAGTTCTACTCTGTCCTGTAGGGTTGCTATGAGTCAGAATCGACTTGATCGGTATAGGTTTTTTTATTATAAACCTTATGTTTACTCCATACCTGTTTCCAAAGAGCTCAAAAGGTTTTGCAGACAATTTGTAAGAGGTTGCCAATCCATCACCTGCACCAGATTGGTGTGGGAACCCTTGGGACCAAGACTACAAATTGTAGTTGTTAGGTGCTGTTGAGTTGGATCCGACTCATAGCGACCTTATGTGCAACAGAACAAAGCAATGGGGGGTCCTGTACCATCCTCAGAATTGTTGCTATGTTGAGCCCACGGTTGCAGCCACTGTGTGGATTCAACAAGCTTCTGAATTGTAACAATTCTAACCTCTTTGTTTTGATGCCCCAACCCTAGGGGTGGCATCTGCTCCTGACAGTTACTAGCTCCGTGATGTCTTCCTGTTTCTTTTCTACTTTTTCGGTTTTCCAATACCCGATGAACAATTCTTTACCGTGTTAAGATAACTGGTGTTACTTCTGTCTCCTGGCTCCACCCTGGACCAGGTGGGCAATGTAGCATGTTTTGAGGATAAAGATGAATCAATAAACAGAAAATTACAGAATTTATCATTTTATTTTAGCCCCTAAGGCTATCTGAGCATCTTTTCTTGCTTGGCTCCTGGGTAAACCCCCACAGACTGTTAGTGACCAGACAAAACACTCAGTTATCTGCTCTTGTGTTGTTGTTAGGTGCCATCGAGTGGTTTCCAACTCATAGTGACCCTATGTGTAACAGAATGAAGCACTGCCAAGTCCTTCACCATCCTCCCAATCATTGCTATGTTTGAGCTCATTGTTGCAGTCACTGTGTCAATCCATCTCCTTGAGGGTCTTCCTCTTTTTTGTCCACCCTCTACTTTATCGAGCATGATACCCTTCTCCAGGGACTGGTCCCTCCTGATAACACGTCCGAAGACAAATAACACTTCAGTATTCCCCTACATCTTCTTACTAGGTCACTGTCTGGCAGGTTAAACCAAATTATCACAGATCTTTAACTACTTTCTGCTGGGGGACTGTTGCATTTAACGAAGAGAGAAAGATTCCATGCCTGGAGTTACCCTTGATCATAGGGCCTGGATTTCACTGTAATTTCCCAAAGCAAGGCCTCCCTCATCAGGTTCTGCCTAAAGCGGTCAATGTCCCTTTCTGGGTATGTCTCCATGACAATGATAAGTTCAATGTGAATATATCTTCTCTCTCCATCTGCTTTTCAGCAGCTTTAGAGTAAGGGGTGGGTTTCCTTCTTGTTATGGATTGAATTGCGTCCCTGAAAGTATGTGTTGGAATCCTAACCCACGTACCTGTGGATAAGGAGCCCTGGAGGTGCAAACGGTTAAGTGCTCAACTGCTAACCGAATGGCAGTTCGAACCCACTCAGCAGCTCCATGGGAAAAAGACCTGGAGGTCTGCTTCCATAAAGGTTATAGCCAAGAAAACCCTATGGCACAGTTTGGCTCTGTCACCTGGGGTCTCTATGAGTTGGAATGGAGAGCACCTAACAACGCCACCTGTGGATGTAATCCATTTGGGAACAAGATTTTCTTTATTATGCTAATGAGGCCATCTCAGTGTACGGTGTGTTCTAAACCTAATCATCTCTGAGCTATAAAAAGAGCGGACTAGACACAGGAATGAGGACAAACAGGAGAAGATAGATGCCATGTGGAGATAACCAAGGAACAAAGTGTTGCTGGGGCTACAGAAGCTGAAAAGAGACAAGGATCTTTTGCCAGGCCCAACAGAGAGCCTTCCCCTAGAGCTGTGCCCTGAATTTGGACTGCTCGCCTCCTAAACTGTGAGAAAATAAATGCATGTTCTTTAAAGCCACCCACTTGTAGTATTTCTGTTACAGTAGCACTAAGAAACTAAGGCCCTTCTACTCTATATTCCTCATGGTAGAGTGCCAGGCATATAATACATGTTCAGTAGAGAGGAGATTCTCAGTTAAATTCACTGCACTGTGATTTTCATTTCTGCAATGGTGATTACCCCAAATGTTTTCCTAGATAGTACAAGATAGAATAAGGAAGATCTAAGAAGAACTGATGCCTTTGAATTATGATGTTGGTCAAGAATATTGAATATACCATGGACTGCCAGAAAAATGAATAAATCTGTCTTGGAAGAAGTACAGCCAGAATGATCCTTAGAAGTGAGGAGGGAGATACTTGATCTCACATACTTGGGACATGTTATCGGGATGGAGCAGTCCCTGGAGAAGGACATCATGCTTGGTAAAGTAGAGGGTCAATGAAAAAGAAGAAGACCCTCAATGAGATGGATTAACACAGTGGCTGCAACAATGGGCTCAAACGTAGCAATGGTTGTGAGGATGGCGCAGGACCCGGCAGTATTTTGCTCTATTGTACACAGGATTGCCATGAGTTGGAGCCAAACTGAGGGCAAGTAAGAACAACAAGAAGTGTAGGTCAGGAAGCAGTGAAGCAGTTTTGGGCTTCTGAGAGCTTGAGAAGGGAGCTGTGTCTGACATAAGAACAGCAGAAGTAGGCACATCATATAACATTTGCTCTTATTTGAAACTCTAACTCCTCAGACTACTTAAGGAAGAGCTACCAGGTGACAGTGAGTTAGAACACGCAAGTCCTACAAGGAACATTAGACACCTTCTGGTCAGACCCCTCCGCCTCTACTTGAATCCCCTTTAGCGTATGAAGATATGTGTTCCAAGCAAGCTTTAATTGTAATGAGGGAGAAAGAGAGATAGTTGCTATTGAGTCATTTCCTACTCATGGCAACCTATGTACAATAAAGCTAAACACTGACGCCTTTGAATTGTGGTGTTGGCAAAGAATATTGAATAAATCACGGACTGCCAAAAGAGCGAACAAATCTGTCTTGGAAGAAGGACAGCCAGAATGCTTCTTAGAAGCAAGGACGGCAAGATTGTGTCTTATATACTTCGAACATGTTGTCAGGAGGGATCAGTCCCTGGGGAAGGACATCATGCTTGGTAAAGTACAGGGTCGGCGGAAAAGAGGAAGATCCTCAACGAGGTGGATTGACACAGCACCGGCAACAGTGGGCTCAAGCATAACAACGATTGTAAGTATGGCACAGGACCAGGCAATGTTTTGTTCTGTTGTGCATCGGGTCACCATGAGTCAGAACCAACTCAACGGCCCCTAAGAACAACAACAACATTCTGCATCATCCTCAAGATGGCTGGCATGTTCGAGCCCATCATTGCAGCTACCGTGTCAGGCCATCTCGTTGAGGGTCTTCCTCTTTTTCACTGAACCTCTACTTTACCGACCATGATGAACTCCTCCAGCAACTGATTCCTCCTGACGACGTGTCCAAAGCAAGTGAATCAGACAACGTTCTGTTGTGAGCCATGAGGTATTCACTAGCTAATTTTCAGACTAAAATCACCAGGCATTTCTTCCTACTCTGTCTTAGTCTGGTAGCTCCTCTAAAACCTGTCCACCATGGGTGACCCTGCTGATATTTGAAATACCGGTGGTGTAGCTTCCAGCCTCACAGCAATACCCAAGCCACCGTAAGACAACAAACTGCCAGATATGAGGTAGCACTGTAAGGGCAGCCCTCTTCATATGCTGCAAAATATCCTTCTCCGGAAGTGAAATGAAGGGGAGATGGAGCAGAGGGGCCTGGTTCCCCAGGAAGCCAACTCTGCAACGGAGATTCGCATGCAGGAAGTTCACTGAGGAGTGCTCCAGGGCTGGACACTGGGGCAGAGTGGAGGAAACAGGTCTGGGCCGAGGGAGGAGCAGCAGCTTTAGCTGTTCTCCGGGAGCTCTGGAGCTGGGGTGGCCCCTTAGAATTGTGCTGACTTGAAGCAATGAGCTTGGGCTTCATTCTCCCCTCTCCCCCTCACTGGAGTCCCTGGTGGCACAAATTGTTAAGCACTCGACTACTAACTGAAAGGTTGGTGGTTCGAACCCACTCAGAGGTGCCTCTGAAGAAAGGTCTGGGGATCTGCTCCCAAAAGGTGACAGCCTTGGAAACCCTATGAAGCACAGTTCTACTCCGCATACATGAGGCCACCATGAGGTGGAATCAACTCGAGGACAACTAATAACAACAACGACCCTCCCTCACTGACCGGTGCTTAGGTGCAAGTAACCCCCAGGAAGGGGGCTCCTTTCCCCTGTATTTCCCAGGCCGGAGCTGAACCGCAGGCCCAGCAGCCAGTACCCAGTCTGCACGGGGTCTGGGCTGCACCCCCAGCAACCCCTACAGCAAAGTGCAGTGACGTGCAATGGGAGCTGGAGGAGGCGGTTGGGGAGACTGTGAGGAAACCATTGCAGAGATGAGGGCAGTATTGCAGGAAGGATCACAACGATCTGCCATTGAATTGAGCCTTTAAAATGTTGAATAAATTCGCATTTGTAAAACAGTATTTTGGAATCCGAAGGATCTTAAAGATCATCTCCTCGAACCCTTCATTTAAAGGCTGGGAGCAAAGAGGCTTGGAGAAGCTGAGACGCTCCCAAGTTCAAGAGGCAACTTGAAAACTAAGCTGGGAACAGTTCACCTAAAGCCCAGGTGAGAACTTTCACAGATCACTAATAATGACAGAACAATATGGGTGGAGACAGTGACAATCCTGACACAATGCAAGGTATGTAATCAATGTCATTGAACTGTACATGTAGAAGTTGTGAAGAGATGCATGTTTGGATATGTATATTGCCACCAAAAACAAAAAAAATCAGGTGACAAAAAACTAGGTATAATATGACTCCAGTGTTATAAACCTGGAAAAAGGCAAATGCAGGTAATATATTGTTTAATCATGTGTTTGTACTTATGGGGTGTGTATGTGTGTGTGTGTGTGTTCAGATATCTGTATAGTTTAGGATAGATGGAGGAGGAATGGGTACAGAACAAAGGAAGATCATGCAGGAAGATGCAAATTACTGATCATGTCCTATTTTGTTCTAGCTCTTGGCTTGGGTAGTGCCACTATCAGTGTTCGTTATAATGTTTTATTGCTAACGCATGTTACATATAGTCTCTCGTAGGTATTAGCTGATACCTTAAAGATAAAATAAAGGACATATTAAAAAATAGTAGTAAACTGGGACCAAGCCCATTGCTGTCGAGTTGATTCCAACTCACAGTAACCCTATGGGACAGAGTAGAACTGCCCCTATAGGGTTTTTTCCAAGGCTGTAATCTTTACAGAAACAGACTGCTACAGCTCTCCTCAACAGAGCAGCTGATGGGTTCGAACTGCCAACCTTTTAGTTCGCAGCTGAGGGCTTAACCACTGCACCACCAGGGACCAAATGTTACAACTACAGTGGCTGTAAATACGATTTTTAATTAAAGTTCCCAGTTTGAAAGCATAACTCAAACCAAAAACTAAGCCCATTGCCTTGGAGTCAATTCTGACTCATAGTGACCCTAAAGGACAAAGTAGAGCTGCCCCACAGGGTTTCCAAGGAGCACCTGGTGGATTTGAACTGCCGACCTTTTGGTTGGCAGCTCTTAACGATTATGTCACTAGGGTTTCCTGAAAGCATAAACCAGTAAACCCCCATAAAGCTGGATGTAAACTGTGCTGCCTGTCAAACCGACAATGCTATTCACAAGCTGTGCTCTGCCTCTAGTGAGGACAATCCACAAGAGGCCTGAGTATCACCACACAGTATGCTCTGAGTGACCCCTAACAGAAAACAGAGTAAGCTACCTTCTGTGAATTTGTTCCAGGTGGGAACAGGAAAGAACAGGTCTTCCTCTCCCTCTCCTTCTCCCCCTCCCTGTCTATCACATTATCCAGACTTCTTAAGTAACAGAGGCTCGCTATTTAATCTGTGGGGCCAGAGCTCCAGTCCAGAGATGGTAAAATTAAAGCGCCAAATACCTACTGGCCCTCAACAATGCTCATTTTCCCTCTTGCTATCTCATGTGTACAGCAAATTCTTTATAAACAAATGTTTGTTTCTTTTATAGAGAATTTTCCCCAGATAACTGCTTAAGAAATCTTACTGAATCAGCTTCCCCCAAGTCCTCCTGTTAGATACCTTGGCCAACATTGAGGTATCCTGACAGAAATTCCTACAGAAAGTGGTAAGATGTCAAGAGAAGAACCATTTGGCTGAAAGTAGCAGAAAACCCTGGTGCAAATGACTTAAACAGTGTTATGGATGGAATGGTGTTCCCCAAAAAGTTATGTTGAAGTCCTAACACCTCCCTATCCCTAAATACAATCCTGTTGGGAAACAGGGCTTTTCTTTTGTTATGTTAACGAGGCTGTGGCTGAGCAAGATGGGTCCTAAACCTAATCCTTTCTGTTGATGTTGTTGTTGGGTGCTGTCCAGTTGATTCCAACTCATAGCTACCCCACGTGACAGAGTAGAGCTGGCCCTTAGGGCTTTCTAGGCCGTAATCTTTACGACAGCAGGTCATCAGGTCTTTCTCCTGAGGAGCCGCTGGGTGGGTTCGAACTGCCAACCCTTTGGTGAGCGACCCAAGTGCTTAACCATTGTGCCACCAAGATCTAAAGTAAGGTTAAAAAGATGTGTATGTGGGAGTATAAAAGGGGATCAGAAAGGGGAACTCATCTGTGATAGCCTCTCTCTCCCAGATTTTCAAAACGTGCAATTTGCTGATAACATTTTCTATCTCTCTGACTTTTGCCCTCTGGTCATTTGACAGTTGCTCCCGAGGGGGTGGGGCGGGAGGTATTAGCTCTGTTCTCCTCTGCTAATGCAGATATTTAGACGCATGTCAGAAAAGTCCACCACTCCCCCACGTCAACCCTCTCGCTAGTTGCTGCAGCACTGACCCAGGGTGCCCTCGTGCATAACAACAAAATATGGCCGAGCTCTTAACCATTGCACCACCAGGGCTCCTTGCCCACCCAGTGCCGCCGATTCCGACTCATTGCAGTGCCTCGTAATTCTGAATATCAAGTTTAAACGCCGTAGAAGCAGTGGCATAACACCTAGCGTATCTGACAACTGGAACGAGTCTTTTTTTTTTTTTTTCCACCCCCTCTTAACTGCAAACAATAAAATTATTTTTGAAAATTACTAAAAATAATTTTATCCTTATAGTTAATTTTATATTTGGTTGCTTGATGCTTTTTCAGCTTTAAAGCAATTAAAAAGGACACATTTCCATTTGAAGATAGAATTCAAACTCAGCTAAATATCATGTAGGAACTAAAACACGTATTCATCAAACAAAAATATTAAGGCCAGCCCACATTCAGAAGAGGGAAATTTGGCTCCACTTCTTGAAGGGATGAGTATCAAAGAATTTGTGGACATATTTTAGAAGTGGCCACAACCAAACTAGATGCAGTTGACTCTGACTCATGGTGGCCTCCTGTGTGTCAAAGTCAACTGTGCTCCATAGAGATTTCTTTCTTTTCTTTTTTTAATACTATTTTGTTGTGTTTTCGGTGGAGGTTTACACAACAGTTTAGGTTGCCATTCAACAATTTCTACACAAATTGTTCAGCGACGTTGGTTACAGTCTTTACAATGTGTGAACATTCTCATTATTTCCATTCTGGTTGTTCTGTTTTCCAGGGCATTTTCAATGGCTGATTTTTCAGAAGTAGATCTCCAGGCCTTTCTTCACACAGCAATTATTTAGAACCAATAGACAGGTTCTTGGGGGAGAAGTATTTGATCGCTGGTGTTGTTTAGAATAAAAGCATAACTGAAAAGTCGCTGGTTCAAACCCACCAGCTGCTCTGTGAGAGAAAGGTGTGGCAGTCTGCTTCCTTAAATATTTACAGCCTGGGAAACCCTACAGGCAGTTCTACTCTGTCCTACAGGCAGGGGAAGATTATCCAACAGGCAAGGTAAGCCCAGTGCTTATGGCTGGCATCTGTCTCTCTCCCAACCCCACATCAGCTTGCTACAGAATCAAAGCCTCTTTTCAAAATTACAATCATTGACGGGGCGGATGACTGAGTGACCAAGGTAAACACCGGCTTTCATGTACTTACTAATCTTTGATGTGGTGAAGCCCATGTGAAATTGTTTACTGCAGATGACCTGGTAAACAAGGTAAGCACCATACTTACCTTGCCTATTGGATAATCCACCCCTGCCTCCAGGGTCACTAGAAGTCGGAACTGACTCGACGGCACAAAATGAAAACACCACCAACAAAGATATTTGAAGGATGAATGAATGAACAGATGAGTGAATGCAGAAGTCTTACAGGATGAGGAAAAAAAAGGTAAACACAAGAAACCAAACTACGATAGGGATCTGGGTCAAAACCCAGCTTCCAGGGGTATTAGTCAAGGTTCCTGGTCACAAATAACAGAAATTGAATGTGATTAGCTTAAGCAGAAAATGAAAAGAACTTTCTAAAAAGGTAAGTCCCTGAGAGAATAGATAGGGAGGCTGAGAAGTCAGAGAAAAGCCTAGAGCTCGCCACAGGAGCAGTCCGCTTGGGCCACTGCCCTGGCACATTAGCTGTGGTGCTTCTCGACTACCACCAGACCAAGCCAAACCAGCTGCTGTCAAATAGATTTCACTCACGGCAGCCCCACGAGAGTCCGAGTAGAACTGTGCTCCACAGGGTTGTCATGGCTGCGACCTTTCAGAAGCAGATCGCCAGGCCTTTCTTCTGAGGCACCTCTGGGTGGATTCAAACTGCCAATCGTTTGGTTAGCAGCAAGTGCTTAATGGTGTGTGTCACACAGGGACTTCCTGGACGGTCACAGCCACCAAGATAATCTCAAATTGATGACTGAGTCACTCTTTCAAGATTCAAAGTCTCAGAGAGAGACTCTGGTTCATCACATGATGCGGTTGCCGGGGTGGGGAACGGGAATAGCTACTCTCCTCGGGTTCCCAACGTAGTGATAAAGTGCTACAGCCGCTAAGCAAAAGGTCGGCAGTTGGAATCCACCAGGCGTTACTCGGAAACTCAGTGGGGCAGTTCTGCCCTGTTCTATAGGGTCGCTATGAGTCAGAATCAATCCGATGGCAACGGGTTTGGTTTGGTTTTTGGTCAGCTTCCCAAACGGGAAGGATGTTCACATGCTAAGTGGCCAAAGGTCACAAAGGTCAGCTCTTCAGTGTTTTCCTGGACACCGACATGCTCTACATGAATGATTTTTTCCTCTGGGCAGCGGTGTACCAAGGGGGACGAGGAGACGCTCTGCCCCAGGTACAGATAACAAGGGGTTACACTGTCAGTGAAATGTAAAGACATATTAAAAATGAATAAAAAGTGGTCTGCTTTTTATTGCCAACTGGGGCCAGCCATTCTAAACAGCCCAACCGAAAAACCAAACCCACTGCCATAAAGTCTACGTACAACAGAACAAATATCTACTGTTTGCCTTTATGTGCCAGACAAAGTACTAGGTACTTGGAATATAACCTGTTGACATCCAGTCAATTCAAACTCACAGCGACCCTCTAGGACAGAGTAGAACTACCCCAAAGCGTTTGCAAAGAGGACCTGGTGGATTTGAACTGCCGACCTTTTGGTTAACAGCCGCAGCTCTTAACCACTACGCCACCAGGGTTTCTGCATGGAATATACGGTCTATTAAATAAGACATGACCCCTGACCTGAAGAACTCACAGCCCAGTCCAGGATATAAGAGTCAAGAAAGTGAATTAGTATGATACTGCTGCCCTGGTGGCACGGCAGTTAAGTGCTCAGCTGCTAACCGAAAGTTCGGAGGTTCAAACCCACCTGCTGCTCCTCGAAAGAAAGATGTGGCAGTCTGCTTCCATAAAGATTACAGCCTTAGAAGCTCTATGGGGCAGTTTTCCTCTGTTGTGTAGGGTCGCTACGAGACAGAACTGACTCAGCCGCAATGGGTTTGGTTTTATGGTTTTATGGTATGATACAGAGTGGTTAGTGCTGTGACAGAGAGTTCTGTGAAAAGTAGAGGAAAGCCACCTAACTCAAGGTGTTGAGGGAGCAGGGCAAGTAGGGAAGGCTTCCTGCAGCCACTGCCCCTCGCCTTATCTTGAAGGATAAATTGGATGGCTAGGCAAGACAAAGAGTCCTGGTGGCAAAACACTTAAGTGCTCGGCCGCTAACTGAAAGGTTGGCAGTTCAAATCCACCCAGTGGCTTCACAGGAGAAAGACCTGGAGATCTACTTCTGTAAAGACTACAGCCAAGAAAACTGTATGCAGTTCTGCTCTGTCATATGGGGTTGCTATGAGTTGAAATCAGCTTGATGGCACCCAACACCAACAAAGCAAGACAGCTAAGGGAAGAAGAGCGTTAGCTACCTCATGCTGCTCTAACAGAAATACCACAGGTGGGTGGTTTCACAAACAAACTTCTTTTCTCACAGTTTAGGAGGCTACAAGTCCAAATTCAGGGCACTGGCTCTAGGGGAAGTCTCTCTCTGTCTGCCCAGGAGAAAATCCTTGTCTCTTTCAGCTTCTCTTCCTGGGTTCCTCAGTAATCTCCACGTGGCATCTGTCTTCCCCCATCTCTGCTGGCTTCTCTGTGCCTTATCTGCTCCATTTATATCTCAAAAATGATTGGCTTAAAACACACTCTACACTTAGGTTGCCTCACTGACATAACAAAGGAAACCCTATTTCCAAATGGGATTGCATCCACAGGTGTGGGAGTTAGGAGTTGCAATACATATTTTGGGGGGATAGATCTATCCATAATAGGCCCATTAGGCCAAAAAGTCCCATGGCACCAAACTCAAGTTGGTACAAATTCAAATGTTTTAAAAATAGCCCATATACTCATCTAAAGACTTCACCAAAAGAGTAAAAAGACCACCTACAGACTGGGAAAGAATTTTCAGCTATGACATCTCAGACCAGCGCCTGATCTCTAAAATCTACATGATTCTGTCAAAACTCAACCACGAAAAGACAAACAACCCAATCAAAAAGTGGGCAAAGGATATGAACACACATTTCACTAAAGAAGATATTCAGGCAGCCAACAGATACATGAGAAAATGCTCTCGATCATTAGCCATTAGAGAAATGCAAATTAAAACTACAATGAGATTCCATCTCACACCAACAAGGCTGGCATTAATCCAAAAAACACAAAATAATAAATGTTGGAGAGGCTGCGGAGAGATTGGAACTCTTATACACTGCTGGTGGGAATGTAAAATGGTACAACCACTTTGGAAATCTATCTGGCGTTATCTTAAACAGTTAGAAATAGAACTACCATACAACCCAGAAATCCCACTCCTTGGAATATACCCTAGAGATACAAGAGCCTTCACACAAACAGATATATGCACACCCATGTTTATTGCAGCTCTGTTTACAATAGCAAAAAGCTGGAAGCAACCAAGGTGTCCGTCAACGGATGAATGGGTAAATAAATTGTGGTATATTCACACAATGGAATACTACGCGTCGATAAAGAACAGTGACGAATCTCTGAAACATTTCATAACATGGAGGAACCTGGAAGGCATTATGCTAAGTGAAATTAGTCAGAGGCAAAAGGACAAATATTGTATAAGACCACTATTATAAGATCTTGAGAAATAGTAAACCTGAGAAGAACACATACTTTTGTGGTTACGAGGGGGGGAGGGAGGGAGGGTGGGAGAGGGTTTTTTACTGATTAATCAGTAGATAAGAACTGCTTTGGGTGAAGGGAAAGACAACACTCAATACATGGAAGGTCAGCCCAATTGGACTGGACTAAAAGCAAAGAGGTTTCCGGGATAAAATGAATGCTTCAAAGGTCAGCGGAGCAGGGGCGGGGGTCTGGGGAGCATGGTTTGCGGGGACTTCTAAGTCAATTGGCAAAATAATTCTATTATGAAATCATTCTGCATCCCACTTTGAAATGTGGCGTCTGGGGTCTTAAATGCTAACAAGCGGCCATCTAAGATGCATCAATTGGTCTCAACTCACCTGGAGCAAAGGAAAATGAAGACCACCAAGGCCACACGACAACTAAGAGCCCAAGAGACAGAAAGGGCCACATGAACCAGAGACCTACATTATCCTGAGACCAGAAGAACTAGTTGGTGCCCGGCCACAATCAATGACTGCCCTGACGGAGCACAGCAGAGGACCCCTGAGGGAGCAGGAGATCAGTGGGGTGCAGACCCCAAATTCTCATAAAAAGACCAAACTTAGTGGTCTGACTGAGACTAGAGGAATCCCAGCGGCCATGGTCCCCAGACCTTCTGTTGGCACAGGACGGGAACCATCCCCGAAGACAACTCATCAGACATGAAAGGGACTGGTCAGCGGGTGGGAGAGAGACGCTGATGAAGAGTGAGCTAATTATATCAGGTGGACACTTGAGACTGTGTTGGCAACTCTTGTCTGGAGGGGGGATGAGAGGATAGAGAGAGAGGGAAGCCGGCAAAATTCTCACGAAAGGAGAGACTGAAAGGGCTGACTCAAGAGGGGGAGAGTAAGTGGGAGTAGGGAGTGAGATGTATGTAAACTTATATGTGACAGACTGATTGGATTTGTAAACGTTCACTTGAAGCTTAATAAAAGTTAATAAAAAAAAAAAATAGCCCGTATAAGCAGATTTTCAGCCACTTAGAGCCTGCCTACTTTACATACCCTGAGAAACTGCTCCCAGTATCTGCTACCCTACAAATAAGACAAAATCCTGTGGACGCTAGGATGCTGCCGAGGAGGCCCGGTGGTGCAATGACCAAGTGCTCAGCTGCTAACCACAAGGTCGCTGTTTGAACCCACCAGCTACTCCTCTGGAGAAAAGAGCTGGTGATCTGCTCCCGTAAGTACTAAAAAAAAAAAAAAAAAAATTTTTTTTTTTTTTGTTACAGCTGACAAAATCCTATGGGGCAGTTCTACCCTGGCCTATAGGGTCACTATGCATTGGAATTGTCGATGGTGATAGGTTTGGTTTTCCAGTCTCATACAATGTACACAACGACCCTCAGCTTTTTCTGTAGAATGGAGATAATAATAGAACCTACCTCAGTGGCACAACGATTAAGTGCTCGGCTGCTAACCGAAAGGTTGGCAGTTCAAACTCACCCAGTGGCTCCACTGGAGAAAG
Organism: Loxodonta africana; assembly: GCF_030014295.1. Lineage (NCBI taxonomy): Eukaryota > Metazoa > Chordata > Mammalia > Proboscidea > Elephantidae > Loxodonta > Loxodonta africana. The sequence continues at coordinate 18,705,773 of NC_087364.1, forward strand.
ACCCTGTGATCTTCTCCCATAAAGATTACAGCCAAGAAAACCCTATGGGGCAGTTCTACCCTGTCACATGGTGTTGCCATGAGTCAAAATCAAGGTAACCTAACAACACCCTCAGAGGGTAATTGAGGATTACCTGAAATGTATGTAAAGAACTAAGCACCGTGCCTGACACATAGCAGATGTTAGCTCTGAATAGTATTCTATCCTCCAAACTCTATAACACAGGCAAAGCTGAAACAAATATATTAAACTACTCTAATATCAAATCTGAGGAGCCCTGGTGGCACATTGGTTAAGTGCTCAGCTGCTAACCGAAAGGTCAGTGGTTCCAACCCACCAGCCACTGTGCAGGAGAAAGATGTGGCAGCCTGCTTCCGTAAAGGTTACAGCCTTGGAAACCCTATGGGGCAATTCTACTGTGTCACGTGGGGTCGCTGTGAGTCAGAATCAACTTCACGGCACCAAACAACAACATCAAGGAGGCTCCAAACAACAACATCAAGGAGGCTCCAAACAACAACGTCAAGGAGGCTGCTGCCATTTGGAGCTCTCTGACTTCAGATACTCCCTGCCTTTCCTCAGAAAGATGTGGCAGCCTTCTTCCGTAAAGGTTACAGCCTTGGAAACCCAGTGGGGCATTTCTACTCTGTCCTGTCGGGTTGTTATGAGTCAGAATCGAGCAGACCCAACTGCAGTGGGTTTGGGTTTAGTGAGGTTTTATATCAGTCTGGATAGGAGTTGGGCTGTGTTTAATCTTTGTTGCACCAGAGGCTTCAAACTCCTGTAATATCCTTGTTCTTGTCTTCTCTTTAAATAGAACCCAAGCCTCAAAACTGTCTCAGCTGCTGTTGTTGTTGCTATCTGCCTTGGAATCAGCCAAGACTCATGGTGATCCTGTGAACAGTGGAATCCTTAGGGTTTGCAATGGCTGATTTTTCGAAAGTAGATCACCCTCTTTTCAGGTGTAATCCACTGCTATTATATTGGAGCCCCCCTGATGATGTAGGTCAAGGTGTGGGGGAGCGGGAAGCATTCTATAATCTTATAATTAAATATCAGTCTTTTCTGGGCATGTGTCCTCGGCTGATAAGGAGCCATGGTGGTGCAGCGGTTAAGCACTCAACTGCTAACCAAAAGGTTAGTGGCTGGAATCCACCAGCAGCTTCGAGGGAAAAAGACATGGCAATCTGCTTCTGTAAAGATTGCAGCCTTGGAAACCTTATGGGGCCATTCTACTCAGTCCTATAGGTTCGCTATGAGTAGGAATCGACTGGAGGGTAGCGGATTTGGTTTTGGTTGTTGGTCCTGGGCTGTGACCTCTAGGAGCCTTTCTTAGTTTTCATTCCTTCCATCAGGTGAGACTGATGGCATAAGGCTCTGCGAGTCTCTTTTTTTTCTCTGAAGGCTAGGCCTTTTGTTACCAAGAATACTCCAGGATACTTCACAAAGATTACTCTTCCCTGCCCCTGCCAGAGCCAGGAAGGGATTTTTAAGGTAAAAAGCTGGTGGGGTTCCTAGAGGTAAAATCCACCAAAGTGTGGGGAACCTCTAGGGCTAGGCCTCCAGGATTTTCTCTCTCTTAAGCTAGTCCACACTCAATCTGCCTCAATTCATGTAAATGACCATTTAAGTGTCCCTTTTTACCAGTGTATGGCTCTAGCACCCTCTGCTCCAGGTAAGAAGATCTTGGCTGTGACTGGGGATTTCCCTGGCTCTCCAGATTTTGGGGTGGTAGTATGCCCTGTGCACTCAGTTCTCTGCTAGGCCCAAAATAAGTCACTGATTTCCAGTTTGCTCAGATTTTTCTTGTTCTAAGAACAGGAGTTAGTCTCTGGGTCGGGCAAACAGTTAAGCACTGGATTACTAACGAATAGTTTGGTTGTTCAAATCCAACCAGAGGCATCTTGGAAGTAAGGCCTGGCAATTTGCTTCTGAAAGGTCACAGCCATTGAAAATCCTATGAAATAGTTCTACTCTGCACACACGGGGTTGCCATGAGTCAGAATCAACTCAATGGCAACTACCGACAAAAACAGGAGTTATGGCTTCCAAGCTCTTTCCATGGCAGAACTGGAATTGGAAATTCCTCAATACGTCTTTTTTTGAAAGAATACAGTAGAATAAACAGGTCTGAATGAACAGTTTTGTGGAGGAAATGCATTAGAGGGGGAGTCCAGGATAAACCTGGCTCTGGCTTGGATGAGAAGTGGAGCACTAGATGGGGTTCAGCTGCTAACTGAAAGGTCAGTGGTTCCAACCCACCCAGTAACTACATGGGAAAAAGACCTGGCCATCTGCTCCTATAGAGATTACAGCCTAGGAAGCCCTGTGGGGGTTAATTGAGAGTTCTGCTTAGTTATGTTCTGAATATGTGGGACTATGTTCTAATTACCTGAAGGATTTCTGGGTACCACAATTCTTAACCACTGTGGCCCTGCTTGGAAACCCCCGTGGGGCAGTTCTGCTCTGCCCTACAGGATCACTACAAGTCAGAATCAACTGGACGGCAACAGCCTGGTGGCACAGTGGTTAAGAGCTCGGCTGCTAACCAAAAGGTCAGCAGTTGGAACCCACCAGCCACTCCTTGGAAACCCTGTGGGGCAGTTCTACTCTGTCCTATAGGGTTAAAAAAAAAAAAATAGGGTTGCTGTGAGCCAAAATCGACTTGATGGCCACACGTTTGGTTTTTAGTGAAGCTAAACATTTTCTTTTTCTCTCTTGATGAAGAATCAAATTTCAGGTAGAATTACAATTAGCTTGGGAGTTGCACGTTCTAGACTGATTTTTTAAATAAAGGGTTCCCATTCCCGACATTATTACATATCATATTTGAATATTGTTTGTAATCACAGTTTGCTGAATATTCTGGTGTATATTTCTTTTAAGTGATTCAGCAAGACAGAGCATATAGTCATAAACTCAACCTCTTACAAATATAAATGTCAGATGATTATTCTCCGTGATTCCCAAGTATAGATTTAGTATGTTGTTTCGTTAGGCGCCGTGGAGTTGATTCTGACTCATAGTGACCTCGTGTGACAGAGGAGAACTGCCCCATAGGGTTTCCTAGGCTATAATCTTGAAACCCTGGTGGCGTAATGGTTAAGTGCTACGGCTGCTTACCAAGAGGTCGGCAGTTCAAATCCTCCAGGCGCTCCTTGGAAACTCTATGGGGCAGTTCTACTCTGTCCTATAGGGTCGCTATGAGTCGGGATCGACTCTATGGTGGTGGGTTTGATTTTTTTTTTTAATCTTTATGAGAGCAGATCTCCAGGTCTTATCTCCCTCAGCCCGACAGGTTTAAACCGCTGACCTTCCAGTTAGCTGCTGATCACTTAACCTTTGCGCCACCAGGATTCCTTAGATTTACTGTACAATTCCATAATTTGGGAGAAGTGGACAAAACCATGTTATTCAACTCATCTGACAAATACTTACTGCACGGTAGCCACCATTCTAGATGTGGGCACACAGTCATAAGCAAGTCAGCCATAGTCCCTACTTGCATGCAACTTATATTCTAGCGCAGAGAATAGAGCCACAAAATGTGAACATACAAATAAAGAAAACAACATGATAATATGAAGTGTGAAAGAAATCAGACAGGAAGCTGTTGAGCTAGAGAGCAGCAGAAGTGGACCTCGTTTCCTACTTGGGGAGAATGGTTAGAAAAGACTTCTCTAAGGTTTCATTCAAGCTAAAGCCTAAAGGAAGGGAAGGAGCTCCCCATGGGAAGAGTTGAGGCAAGCTGGAGATGAGGAGAAAGCATTCCAGGAGGTTAACACAGCATTGCCAAAGACCCTGAGATGAGGAAGAGCTTGCTGTGTTCAAGACATTGAAAGAAACCCAGTGCAACTCCGGAGTGGTGGTCCTGATGCTGGGAGAAAGTTCTGTTGGCTGAGGGCAGATCATAGTGGTCAGGTCACCTGAGGCCTCTCAGGCCATGGTGAGGAGACTGAGTTTTATTTGGAACTCAGTAAAGAAGCCATTAAAGGGTTTCAGGCAAGGGGACAATGAAATCCTATATCCATGTAGAGGAGATCATGCTTTGTCCTTGAGTGGATAATGGGTTGTTGTTGGGTGCATCCAAGTTGATTTCAACTCATAGTTGACCCCGTGTGACAGAATCACACTACCCCATAGGGTTTTCTAGGCTGTATTCTATGAGTCTGCATTGACTCCACGGCAACAGGTTTCGTTTTGGGTTTTTTTTTTTTTTTTTATGGAAGCAGATCGCTGGGTGGGTTCAAACTGCCAAATTTTGGTTAGCAGCCGAGCACTTAACCATTGTGCCAGCAGCGTTCCTTGGAGAATGTGTCAAAGTGGAGCAAAAGTAGAGGTGGAGTGTCCAAGAAAGAAATTGGTGCGGTCCAGGTAAGTGACAACAGGGGTCTCGGGTAGAGAGCTGAAGATAAGAGGATACTCTAAACGCCGTCTACATTTTGGAGTCAGAGGCTCATAAATTTAACTGACTCTGCTGAGATTAAACACACCCCTACTCCCACTCACAATCCCTAAAAATTGGGACTGACTCCTCTTAAGAGAAAAAAGTGATAGCTGCTCTGAGGGGATCACAGGAAGAAACACCAACTCAGAGCAGTAGCCGGGTTCTTCTCGATAAATTCTCAGACACGGTGGGTATGTGTGTCTGATCAAGCAAGGTTCAGATTCAAATTCAAACATTGCTGAATACCCTCCAAGTGTCAGATCCTATTTCGCCTGGTAGAAAATAAAGCCTCATTTAAGTTACTAGACAAAACCATCAAATTTGAGCTTCCATCTTACTGATTGTGAGCAGTCTGTTCTTCATTCTCTGAGATCTCTCTTCCTTGGACGGTAAGATCCTCTCCCCACCCCGCCACCCCCGCCCCCAGGGGCTTATTGAGTCCTGTTTACTGTTCTTGCGCAGAAGAGAAACCAAAAGGTCTGGTCGGTCAGCTTTCAGTTCCAACTTCTGCTTTGGTGAGGCGGGTGCAGAAAGCAGGAAGTGCAGATCTCAGGGCTAAAGGTTGAAGGTCTGCTCACTGCAGACCGTGCTGCTGAAGCAAGGGGAAGATTGGTGAAGCCTGGGGGTGAATTACAGATACAGCAATGATCACTCCACATCACGGGAGACTGGGTTCCCCGTTACAACTCTAGTGCCAGATATTTTCATTTACAGGTAAGCAGCTATTTCTTCCAAGGGGTTCCAAGGTCAGAGGGTGTGCAACGTCATTCCTCTGTTTCTAACTGACCCCCTGCCACCCCCCCCCACCCCAGGACAAGATAAGCCTTGGTGTTGAGCCTGGCTCACCAAGCCCATCCTGGTTTGGTTTATTTTTTTACAGCAGTATTTTGTTGTGTTTAAGGTGAAAGTTTACGCAGCAAATTAGGTTCCCATTTAACAACTTCTACACAAATTATTCAGTGATATTGAGTACATTTTTGACAGTGTGTCATCATTCTCATTCAATCCATTCTGGTTGTACCGTGTCCAGTACTCTAGTTTCTCTGCTCCCTTACTTCTCATCTTTGCTTTAGAGTAATCGTTGACTGTTTGGTCCCTGTAGATGATTCTTTAAAGGACCTTATTACTCATGGGTAATATTCTTTATTTTATGAGTCAACCTGTTATTTAACTAAAAGGTGACCTCAAGGGATAATTTTGGTTTAAGGCTTAAAGAGTATATCAGGGCGATAGTGTCGGGGAGTCCTCTAGTCTCAGCTGGTCCAGTAAGTCTGGACTTTTTAAGAATTTGAGTTCTGTTCTGTGTTTTTCTCCTGCTCTATCAGGGTCCGCCTACTGTAGCCCCATCAGAACGGTTGGTAGGGGTAGCTAGGCACCATCTAGTTCTTCTGTTTTACCCCCCTTCTACCACCACCACCATCAGGGTAGACTTCTTCCTGGACTTATTGGACTTTTCTGACCACTGAGTTTCCTTAGGACCATCCCAGTCCACCAGAAGTGTTGTAATAACTTGAAACCTCAAAGGGAATTGGTCACGGTTTCTGATTTACCAGGGAACTCCTTGGTCCCCTGGCATATTTGCCCACTCACTCTCCAGCAACCTTCAAATTCCATTTACCCATGGGCCAGTGGTAGGACAGAGCCCTGACTTTGGTCAAGTTAAAAATGAGCTGCTCAGTTCAAGAGGAGCCCCACCTGCCTTCTAGCAGATACAGGGATATATCAGTTATATTTATCATGTAAAAGTGACAGACTTTGGTAACCAAAAAGTTAACGCTGATTCCCAGGTCTGTGGTTTGCTGACTGGGTTTAAGGGAGAACATCAGATTTATGAGCAAGGTGATGGTTGTGAATTGAATTGTGTCCCCAAAGAAGAACTGTGGAAATCCTAACCTCTGCACCTGTACATATGACCCTACTTGGAAATGGGGGTTTTCTTTTGTTATGTTAATGGATCATACCAGAATAGGGTGGATCCTAAACCTAATCACTTCTGAGTTATGTCATATGGAAAGGGCAGAATAGACACAGACATACACAGAGGGAAAACAGACACTGTGTCACAATGGAGATAGATGCACCTACAAGCCCAGGAACACCAAATAGTAGCCGGTAGCTACTAGAAGCTGAAAGAGACGAAGGACCTTCCCCTGGAGCCAGATGCTCTGAATTAGGGCTTCTAGCTCCCTGAAACCCTGTTGCTGTTGAATCGATTCCAACTCATCTTGACCCTACAGGACAGGGTAGAACTGCACCATAGTTTCCAAAGAACGCCTGGTGGATTTAAACTGCTGACCTTTTGGTTAGCAGCTGTAGCACTTAACCACTATGCCACCAGGGTTTCCATAGCTCCCTGGTTTCCTAACTCCCTGAACTGTGAGGAAATAAATTTCTGTTCTTTGAAGTCACCCACTTGTGGTATATTTTGTTATGGCAACCCTAGGTAACTAAGACAATAATGATGTTACTTCTGGATAATTTAAGTTTGCAATGGTGGAAGCTCTGGGTGTCGAAAGCAAGAGAAGAGGGTGAGGTTGAGGTGAGAGATTGAGTCACAAGTTTAGATAAGATTAATGAGGGAGGAGAAGGAAGTTGAGGCAGAGCTGAGGAGCACTGCCATTTGAGAAGTACACCTGCAGAAAAACCGAGAAGGAGCTTTGAGAGTAGGAAGAAGACAGAGTTGTTTCATGGAATCCAAAAGGAGAGAAAATGTCAAGAAAGAATAAGTTCAACAGTGTCCAAAGTAACAGAGGGCAAGTAGGACAAGGGTTGAAATGAGGTTATAAATTTCTCAGGTAGATAAGACCTATTCAGTTCTGTTTTAGCTTATTATTGACCACACTCATATGATTGAATTATGTTTCCTTTCAACAATTTGTGCTTGGAACTGAATGGTCTTGGACTCTTATTAGCAAAGTATTGATACCCTCTTACTAAAGCTGTAAGTGGTTTGACAGGTCTTTTCATCACATCCTACTTTGCTGATTTTTTTCAGAAGTAAAAAGCAACTTTCTTCTTAAAACCAACAGACTCTAGTAGCTACTATACCCCATCTTGGCTTTTGCCTCTTGAATGTGGCACCACCCAGCACAGCACAGGTTCTGGTGAGTTCAGTATGTCTATTCCTGTGTCAGGTGATGACTCATTCTCCCACCAGTTTTTATGGGGACACTATGGAAACTTCTTTTGAACAATATGGTATGACGTTATTTGGGCTTCACTTGGCTTGACCATATCATTTATGTACTTAGTTTCATTAGTCTGAGGTTATTAAAGCAGTTCTACTCATGCCAATGTGATCATAAGTAGAAATACAAACATTATGTCATATATAATATATGTAAGGAGGCCTGGTGACATAGTGGTTAAGAGCTACAGTTGCTAACCAAAAAGGTTGGCGGTTCGAATCCACCAGGCACTCTTTGGAAACTATATGGGGCAGTTCTACTGTGTCCTACAGAGTTGCTGAGTTAAAATCGAGTCGACAGCAATGGGTTTGGTTTCTGGGCTTTGGAGGCACAGTGGTTAAGCACTAAACTGCCAACCAAAAGGTCAGTGGTTGGAACCCACCTAGAGGCTCTGCAGGAGAAAGGCCTGAAGGTTTGCTCTCATAAAGATTGAACCCATTAAACAAAAAATATTGCCATTCAGTAGACTCCAACTCATAGCGACCCTATAGGGCAGAGTAGAACTGCCGCATAGGGTTTCCAAGACTGTAAATCTTTACGGAAGTAGACTGCCACATCTTTCTTCTACAGAGTGGCTGGTGGGTTCAAACCACTGATCTTTCAGTTAGCAGCCGAACACTTAACCATTGTGCCACCAGGGCTCCTAGTAAAGATTGCAGCCTAGAAAATCCTATGGGGCAATTTTACTTTATCACATGGGGTCGCTGTAAGTCAAAATTGACTTGACAGCACACAACACAAAGAATATGATATATATATATATGTATCTCTCGTATTATACATACTGATATACTTATGCTCGATTGTATGTATTTAGAATATGCTTACATTAAAAATATTAGATCATTGACCTGGAAACATTAAATTAAAAAATCCTCTTGGAGACCTCTACAAGAACACACGTGTTGACCCAAGTTTCAGCAACATGGCAAGGGAGATTATGCCTGTTGATTTGCTGCTTCTTCCATTCATTCCTCGCCTTTATTTTCAATTTCTTCTCTCAGAGCCTTTGGGGGAGGATGACTTGAGTAACAGTAGTAGAAGGTACTCAATGAGTGGTAGTTACAGGTCTGTGATAGTTTCTCTATACTTGGTTTTAACATCATTCATTACTCCTTTCACACCAAATAAGTGGAATTTTTTTTTTAAATAACATTGTATTGTGTTTTCAGTGAAGGTTTACACAACAGTTTGGGTTCCCATTCAACAATTCTCCACAAGTTGTTCAGTGAACTCTGTTGCATTCTTCATAATGCATGAACATTTCTCGTTATTTCCATTCTGGTTGTTCCATTTCCATTCATCTAGTTTCCCTGCCCACTTACATTCTCATCTTTGTTTTAAAGTCATTGTTGACCATTTGATCTAGTATAGGTGATATTTTTTTAAGGAGCACAGTACTTATAGGTGATATTCTTTATTTTTTGAGCCAATTTGTTATTTAGCTACAAAGTGACCTCAGGGGTTAATATTGGTAAACTTATTTGGTGATTGAGCTGTGACGTGTTAACTTCTTGTGCTTCATGCCCAGTACCCAGTCACTGCTAGATCCCAACTGATAGTCAGTTAAAAGCTTCTGTAATTTAATACATGAGGAGCCCTGGTGGCGCAGTGGTTGAGCTTGGCTACTAACCAACAGGTTGGCTGTTCGAATCCACCAGCTGCTCCTTGGAAACCCTATGGGGCAGTTCTACTCTGTCCTATACAGTTGCTATGAGTCAGAATTGACTCAATGGCAACGGATTTGGTTTTTGGTTTTTAATTTAATACATAGGCAAGTATTCAATTCTACTTGGAAAAAAAGAAAAGGCTTACACGCCGAATGTTGTCATTGTAGAAGTGAGTGTCAGAAGGAGCTGAGGGCCGCCCTTCTCATTGGTGTGGATGAGTAGGGACAGAGGAGCATGGAGTATATTAGGTACTCATTCTTTCTGTACCATAAGGAACAGCATCTTCTAGATGCCTTTTCCTTTCCATTGGTTTTCATGAGAAATTACGGCCTAGGGGTGTGGAAGTCATTAGAGCTGTTTCCTGACCATAGCAAAACCTGTGAAAGCTGGAACCTGTGTAAGCCTGTCAGATGTCAGAGAAGGAAACTCACTGAGTGCTTATGAGGTAGGATTTTCAATAGAGAGCAACAGAAAAGTGGTAAGATTGCATCCCGTCAAAGGTGGAAAACTTGCCAGACCAGGAAAAACAAGGCAGTCCTGTCAAGTTCTGGTTCTCACAAGTTTCACTGTATTTCCTCCTCCTTTGGAGCCATGATAGGATTGCACTTATTCACATGGTCCTCTGACTTGTATTTGCCCAATCTAATTTTTTTTTTTTTTAATGTTAGCAGAAGTGATGCTTACCATTGCTAGGAGGGATCCTTTGTTGTTGTTGTTGTTGTTAGGTGCTGTCCAGTTGGCTCTAAGCCATAGCAACCCCATGCACAACAGAACAAAACACTGCCTCGTCCTGCGCCATTCTCACAATTGTTGCTATGCTGGAGCCCATTGCTGCAGCTGCTGTATCAATCCATCTCATTGAAGGTCTTCCTCTTTTTCACTGACCCACTACTTGACCAGGCATGATGTCCTTCTCCAGGGACTTATCCCTCCTGACATGTCCAAAGTATGTGAGCTGCAGTCTCACTGCCCTTTCTTCCAAGGAGCATTCTGCTTGTACTTCATCCAAAACAGATTTGTTCGTTCTTTTGGCAGTCCATGGTGTATTCGATATTCTTCCACAACACCACAATTCAAAGCCGTCAATTCTTCTTCCGTCTTCCTTATTCATTGTCCAGCTTTCGTATCCATATGAGGCAACTGAAAATACCATGACTTGGGTCAGGCACACCCTAGTCCTCAAGGTAACATCTTTGCTTTTCAACACTTTAAAGAGATGTCTTGCAGCTGGTTTGCCCAGTGCAATGCATCTTTCGATTTCTTGACTGCTGCTTCCATAGGTCTTGATTGCGGATCCAAGTAAAATGAAATCCTTGACAACTTCAATCTTTTCTCCGTTTATCATGATGTTGCTTATTGGTCCAGTTGTGAGGATTTTTGTTTTCTTTATGTTGAGACGTAATCCAAACTGAAGGCTGTGGTCTTTGATCTTCATCAGTAAGTGCTTCAAATCCTGTTCACTTTCAGCAAGAAAGGTTGTGTCATCTGCATAACGCAGGTTGTTAATGAGTCTTCCTTCAAACCTGATGCCCCATTCTTCTTCATATAGTCCAGTTTCTCAGATTATTTGCTCAGTATACAGATTGAATAGGTATGGTGAAAGGATACAACCCTAATGCACACGTTTCCTGAGTTTAAACCATGCAGTATCCCCTTGTTCTGTTTGAATGACTGCTCCTTGATCCATGTACAGATTCCTTATGAGCACAATTAAGTGTTCTGGAATTCCCACTCTCCACAATGTTATCCATAATTTGTTATGCTCCACACAGTTGAATGCCTTAGCATTGTCAATAAAACACAGGTAAACATCTTTCTGGTATTCTCTGCTTTCAGCCAGGATCCATCTGACATCAGCAATGATATCCCTGGTTCCACGTTCTCTTCTAAACCTGCCTTGAACTTCTGGTAGCTCCCTGTTGATACACTGCTGCAGCTGCTTTTGAATGATCTTCAGCAAAATTTTGCTTGCATGTGATATTAATGATATTGTTTGACAATTTGCACATTCGGTTGGATCACCTTTCTTGGGAATAGGCATAAATATGAATCTCTTCCAGTCAGTTGGCCAGATAGCTGTCTTCCAAATTTCTTGGCATAGACGAGTGAGCACTTCCAACACTGCATCTGTTTGTTGAAACATCTCACTTGATATTCCATCAATTCCCAGAGCTTGGTTTTTCACCAGTGCCTTCAGTGCAGCTCCTGATCAGATGTTACCTCCTGAAATGGTTGAACGTCTACCAGTTCTTTTTAGTATGACTCTGTGTGTTACATCCATCTTCTTGTTTTTGCCCAATCGAATGTAAGCAGAAGTGATGCTTATCACTGCTAGGAGGGAGCCTTTAAGAGCTCCAAATTATTTATTTACTGTTTATTTGCTACTTTTTTATTTACTGAGATTTGGGGCATTACATCTTGATTTTAAGGAGCCCAGGTGGTGAAATCGTTAAGCACTCAGCTGCTAACCGAAAGATCAGCAGTTTGAATCCACCCAGTAACTCCTCAGGAGGAAAGACCTGGCCATCTATTCCTGTAAAGATTACAGCCTAGGGAACCCTATGGGGTAATTCTACTGTGTCACATGGGGTGACTATGAGTCAGAATGGACTTCACGGCACCCAACAACAATTTCTTTTTTTATTTTTTATTACTGTACTTTAGATGAAGGTTTACAGAACTAGCTTCTCACTAAACAGATGGTGAACATTGTTTTATGACATTGCATAACAAACCCACAACATGTCAACGCTCTCCCTTCTCAACCTCAGATTACCTATTACCAACTTTCTGTCCCCGCCTGCCTTCTAGTCCTTGTCCCTGGGCTGGTGTATTCCTTTAGTCTTGTTTTGCTTTATGGGCTTGTCTAATCTCAGGCCAAAGGGTGAACTCTGGGACTGACTTCATTACTGAGCTAAAAGGATGTCTAGGGGCCATACTCTTGGGGTTTCTCCAGTCCCTGTAAGACCAGTAAGTCTGGTCTTTTTTTGTGAGTTAGAATTTTGTTCTACACTTTTTCCAGCTCTGTTTGGGGCCCTCCACTGTGATCCTTGTCAGGGCAGTCAGCGGTGGCAGCTGAGCACCATCTAGTTGTACTGGACTCAGTCTGGTGGAGGCTGTGATAGTTGTGGTCCATTAGTCCTTTGGACTAATCTTTCCCTTGTGTCTTTAGTCTTCTTCATTCTCCCTTGCTCCCGAAGCCGCGAGACCAGTGGAGTATTTTAGATGGCCACTCACAGGCTTTTAAGACCCCAGATGCCATTCACCAAAATAGAATTAGAACATTTTCTTTATAAAGTATGTTATGCCAGTTGAGCTGGATGTTCCCTGACACCATTGTTCCCACAGCCCTCAGCCCAGTAGTTCGGTCCCTCAGGGAGTTTGGATGTGTCTATGGAGCTTCCATGACCTTGCCTTGGACAAGTTGTGATGGCTTCCCCAGTATTGTGTACTGTCTTACCCTTCATCAAAGTTACCATTTCTCTATTGTCTATTTAGTGTTTTTCCATCTCCACCCCTCCCCTCCCTCCTAACCATCAAAGATTGTTTCTTTTTGTGGGTAAACCTTTTCAAGAGTCTTTATAGTAGTGGTCTCATACAATATTTGTCCTTTTGTGATTGACTTATTTCACTCAGCATAATGCCTTCCAGATTCATCCACGTTGTGAGATGCTTCACATTTTCATCATTGTTCTTTATCGTTGTATAGTACTCCATTGCGTGTATATACCATAGTTTGTTTATCCATTCATCTGCTGATGGGCATCTAGGTTGTTTCCATCTTTTTGCTATTGTGAACAATGCTGCAATGAACATGGGTGCCCATTTGTCTATTTGTGTGATGGCTTTTATTTCTCTATATTTCTAGGATTGGGATTGCTGGATCATATGGTATTTCTATTTCTAGCTTTCTAAGGAAGTGCCTTATCATTTTCCAAAATGGTTGTACCATTTTCCATTCCCATCAGCAGTGCATAAGAGTTCTGATTTCCCTGCATTCTCTCCAGCATTTGTTATTTTCTGCTTTTTTTAAAATTCATGTCAGTACTGCTGAGGTGACCAACAATTTCTGGAGTTTATAGGGACCAGCACCTGATGTGGTCTTTTTACTCCTGATAGGAAAGATAGTTCACAAGAGGGTCTAAGCCAGTCAAAAACTTTAGAAGTAAATGCAGCAGGCGTAAAGATAGGTTACCCACCTCACTGCCATCGAGTCAATTCTGATCCGCAGAGACTCTAGCAGACAGAGTACAACTGCCCCATAGAGTTTTCCAAGAAGTGGCTGGTGGATTCGAACTGCTGACCTTTTCGTTAGCAGCTGAGCTCTTAACCACTGCACCACCAGGACTTCAAAGAGAAGTAGCTATTTTAATAACGATTACTATCTATGGCCCTGCAGTGCTTTGCAATGTTCACAAACACTTTTGCAAAGTGTTTTGCATAGATTGCTTCACTTATTCTTCATATTGTCCTTGTGGGGTAGTCACAGGTCCTGCCACCCCATCCAGACCAACTCTTTCTGGTCAGAGTTGGCTGTTTGTTCCTTATTGTTCTCACTTTTTTTTTTTTTTTTGCCCCCCTCCTCCATCTTTAAGCCAGAAACATCATTGCCGTTCTCTGACCATTTTTCCCTAGCCACATCTCCCTCTCTCTATCCTCTTCTGCCTCCCCCTTTCCACTTTTGAATAAATTAATTTATTTTTATTTTTATTGTGGTAAAATACATATAAAATTTGCCATTTAAGCCATTTTCCCATCTCGTTTTGGATTTGCCTCTCATCTAGAAATATCATGTTGCACTGGCTTTTCAGAAATGGAATCTCTCTTCCTAGGAAACTATATCATATTCATCTTTGTACACCTTCTAACATTCCTGTTCCACTGTTTTCAGACTCAAAATCTGTAAGTGCCTCATACATGCTTATTTGAAGAAGCTGTGCAGTGGCAAGTGCAAGGTTAGAAGCTCCGTTGAAGAGATTCTGGCTCGTAGTGACCCTATAAGGACAGAGTAGAACTGCCTCATAGGGTTTCCCAGGCTGTCATTTTTACAGGAGCAGACTGCCACATCTTTCTCCTGGCTTGTGGGTTCGAACCACCAACCTTTTGGTTAACAGCCCAGCACTTAGCCATTGCGCCACCAGGGGTCCTAGTAAAGGCTGCAGCCTAGAAAATCCTAATCGTGGCAATCCTGTGTGTGTCAGAATAGAACTGCGCTCCACAGGGTTTTCAGTGGTTGATTTTTTTGGATGCAAATAACCAGGCCTTTCTTCTGAGGTGCCTCTGGGTGGGCTCCATCCTCCAACCTTTCAGTTAGCAGCCAAGTGCATTAACCGTTTCCACCACCCAGGGACTCCCCAAAATCATCAAACACAATTCCAAATCCTATAGTGAATTCTAATCCTTTCTTACTGGGACGCCCCAGGCTTCCGCACGGTGTGCATTCACTACAAGGCCTAATAAACACCCAAAGGTGCGTGCCTGGTGGGCCTGGCTGGAGGGTATGGGCACCTCCTCCTCTACCCAGGGACTGTGCTGTGTACACCTTGCGGAAGGTTCAATTATAACAGCCTGCCAAGACTGACAGATAAAGAAATGGGAGGTTCACAGAAATTAAATAATTTGCCCAACGTCATACCACTAGCAAGAGGCAGCGACAGATACCAAGCCCCGGCTACCCGACCTCAAAACCCACGTCCTTTGCTTTGAGCACTCTCCTTCCAGCGCCCTCCCCGGGCGCCACCTGACCCCTACGCCTCCCCTTCCCTTCTGTTGCGGGCGCTTGTTCAAGGGCAGACTCGGGCTGTACAGAGAGCTCCCTCACAAAGACGTTACGTTTCCAACAAATCTGCCGGACTCGTAAACACATTGCAACTGCACAGGCCCCTAAGGGAGCCCGCGGCGCGACCCGTACCCTCCACTGCTGGCGCAGGCACCTCCACCGGGGTCCTCCCCTCGGCCTGCCCGAGCAGCGAGAGTGATGTCCAGCCGGACCAATCCCTGCGGGGGACGGGCCGCGGGGCCCAATCGCAGGAAGGCCAGGGCGGGCGATGGCAGTGTGGGCGGGGCGGGGCTCTGCCGCCGGGCGGCGCGGGGCTCGGAGCAGGCTGGGGGCGGCTACCCCGCGGCTCCGCCTCTCCCCGGCGGCCTGCGGCGGAGTCATCGCCGAGCGGGGGCGGGACCGACGGACCGCAGACCTACGGACTGACTGACGAGCCCACCTCCAGCTCGCCGGGGCCGAGCCCGCAGGGCCTGGAGAAGCGGAGGGCTGCGCTGGCCTTGTAGACCTGATCCCCGCGGCGACGCTGGCCGTGTAGACCTGCCTGCGCCCCTCCCACGCAGCGCCGGCCGCGTAGACCTCCCTGCACCCCTCCCCCGCAACGCCGGCCGTGTAGACCTGCTTGCGCCCCTCCCCCGCAGCGCCGGCCGTGTAGACCTGCCTGCGCCCCTCCCCCGCGATGCTGGCCGTGTAGACCTGCCTGTGCCCCTCCCCCGCAGCGCCGGCCGCGTAGACCTGTCTGCACCCCTCCACCGCGACGCTGGCCCTGTAGACCTGCTTGCCCCCCTCCCCCGCAGCCTTGGCCGCGTAGACCTGCCTGCGCCCCTCCCCCGCAGCGCCCCTCCCCCGCAGCGCTGGCCGTGTAGACCTGCTTGCGCCCCTCCCCTGCAGCACCGGCCGCATAGACCTGCCTGCACCCCTCCCCCGCAGCGCCGGCCGTGTAGACCTGCCCCAGCCCCTAACTGCAGTCAGTGCCCAGCTCGTCAGCGGCTGCCCCTCACGCCCCTGGGAGCTTGGCCGGCTACCCTAGTCGCCAGGGGAGAACAGAACATCTGAGGAGACAGCCTGCAAAGATCCGGGCCTGAAAAAGGCTTAGACCCGCCCTAGCCTGGCAGAAGGATTGTAATCGTGGGGGTGAGTTTAAAAAAGAAAAAAAGCCCTTTCGTCCCTGAACTGCTGTTTAAAAGGCCTTTGTTAGTGAGCAAGAAAATGATAACAGTTGCACAACTGTCGCGACCCAAAAGGAACCTCTCTGTTTGCTTTATGAAAAGTAGCTGGCGATATATGATGTGGGATTCGTAGTGCAATCACTAGATGGTCAAAATGGGTGATAATTTATAAAAACGATTTCAAAGAATCTTAAAAGTACTTTCAGTCCTAAAATGAAAAATAGAAAGCTTGACAGTCTCAGTTTACTGAGTACAGTAACCAGTCAGCTGCCCTGGAGTGGACTCCTCATGGTGACCCCATGTGTGCAGAGTAGAAGGGTTTTCAATAACTGGATTTTCATACATAGGATTTTCTTTTTTGTTGTTGAGAAAATACGTGGTAGAACATACACCAATTCAGCAGTTTCTGCATATACAATTAAGTGACATTGACCGCATTCTTCAAGTTGTGCAATCATTCTCACCCTTCTTCCCAATTATTCCTCCCCCATTAACATAAACTCACCGCTCCCTAAGGTTCCCATCTATTCTGAGAAGTTGCTGTTGTCAATTTGATTCTATATAGACAAATTTTAAGAGTCTAATTCTCAGGGCAGACATTCTTTACTAGTTGAGTTAAAGTATTACTTGGTTTAAAGAAGACTTCAGGGGATATTTTTGTTTTAAGGTTTAAAGATGATCTCAGGGCGGTAGCTATGGGGGTTCATCTAGCATCAGTTGCTCCAGAAAGCCTGAATTTCCTGAAAATTTGAATCCTATTCTGCAGTTTCCCCTTTTGATCAGTATTCTTCTATAGAATTTTTGATCAAAACATGCAGTAAGGGAGGTGGAGCCAAGATGGCAGAATAGAGCTTCTGTTGAGACCTCTTTACAACAAAGACCCGAAAAAACAAGTGAAACGAGTATATTTGTGACAAGCTGGGAGCCCTGAGCATCAAAGGCAAGCTTAGACAACAAACTGAGGGGCAGGGAAAGAAAGAGACCATTCAGAAGCAGAGAGGAGTTGCCGGACCTGAATCGCAGGGAGCCCTCAGGCACCCTTCCCACAGCGGCGCCAGAGGCAGGCTGGTCCTAGTGTTCGGCCGCAGTTTCCTCAGGGAGAAGCAGCAGCCACACAGCCCATTCACACCTCCAGAACCTGAGGAGAAGGGCCTTCTCAGCAAAAGCTAAGTACTTGCATATATTTTACCGCACACCTCCCCACCCCCAACCCAGCTTCAGCAGCTGAATCCCTAGGCCTGAGATAGACCATGGTGAGCACCTGGAACCATCCTCCCGGCCTTGGGGAAGGAAAAAAATTTGCAACTGAGGGAAAAAGATAATTTGCTAGCTCCATTAACTGGGGGAGCTAAGGACAGAAGCGGCTCCTGCCCAGGCATAAACCGTCCGTGGACCTTGAGCACCTTTCCCTTCTGCATGGACCTGTGTGGGCCTATTTCGGGAGAATAGGCCCTTGTTGGCAAACTCCAACCATTTCAGCAGTGCAGTGGAGAGGTGGGTGTTTGACGTTTGACATTGCTTTGCCTGTTAAACAAGGTCCTCACCTACCCACAACAGGGACCTGAGGACTGGTGGCTCCACTTGGGTCGCCCAGGCACCCGCGACGGGGGTCCAGGGATAACTGGTACTTCCCAGTCCTTACAACAAAAACTTTGGATGCCCATGACCCTCTGCAGGGCCTACCCACCAGCACGCTCTAGGGAACAGAGGTGTGTTTTCCTCAGAGACACTTTGGGTTCAGCTCTCAGTCCCCTGCCTTGTTCAGAGTGTGAACCCCTGCTGCAATCGGTTACGGGTATATACGCCAATCACCGCCCCCTCCCAAGACTGTAGTACAGAGCCTGTACCACACACTTGATATCAGCTACCTGGAAATCTGAGCTGAATTCCTACAAGAAAACTGAATGGACTCCTAGACTGATATACCTGATAACAGCTCTAGCCAGCTGGGGACAGGTCACCAGAGCTCCAAAGGTGAAAATAATCAAGCTAGCTCACTCAAGCAACCCATAGGAATATACCAAAACAAAACAAAGCAAGCAGCTACGACACAGTAAGCAAACATAAACTAATACAATAACTTATAAATGGCTCGGAGACAACAGTCAATATCAAGTCACATAAAGAAACAGACCATGATCACCTCAACAGACTCTCAAAACAAAGAATCCAGGGATCTTTTAGATGAAAGTGCATTCTTGGAATTAAGAGATGCAGAATACAAAAGTTTAACATACAGAGCCCTTCAAGGCATCAGGAAGGAAACAAGGCAATACGCAGACAAGCCAAGGAACACACAGATAAAGCAACTGAAGAACTCAGAAAGATTATTCAGGAATATAATGAAAAGTTTAATAAGCTAGAAAAATCCATAGACAGCAATCAGAAATTCAGAATATTAGCAATAAAATTACAGAATTAGATAATGCAATAGAAAGAGGAGCAGAACTGAGCAAGTAGAAGCTAGAATTTCTGAAATCAAAGATAAATCACTTGGCACTAATATATTTGAAGAAAAATCAGATAAAAGAATTTAAAAAAATGAAGAAAACTTAAGAATCATGCGGGACTCTATCAAGAGAAATAACCTATGAGTGATTGGAGTACCAGAACAGGGAGGGATAACAGAAAATACAGAGAAAATTGTTGAGGATTTGTTGGCAGAAAACTTGCTTCCCTGATATTGTGAAGAATGAGAAGATACCTATTCAAAGTGCTCATCGAACTCCACATAAGGTAGATCTTAAAAGAAAGTCACCAAGACATATCATAATCAAGCTTGCCAAAACCAAAGATGAAGAGACAATTATAAGAGCAGCGAGGGATAAAAGAAAAGTCACCTACAAGGGAGAGCCAATAAGGATAAGCTCCGACTACTCAGCAGAAACCATGCAGGCAAGAAGGCAGTGGAATGACATATTTAAAAAATTGCCTGCCAAGAATCATATATCCATGAAAACTCTCTCAAATCTGAAGGTAAAATTAAGATATTTTCAAATAAACACAAGTTGAGGGAATTCATAAAAACCAAACCAAAACTACAAGAAATACTAAAGGGAGTTCTTTGGTTGGAAAATCAATAATATCAGGTATCAACCCAAGACTAGACCACTGGCCAGAGCAACCAGAAGTCAGCCCAGACAGGGAAATCCAAAAAAAAAAAGCAAGATTAAAAAAAAAAAAAAAGAGCCCAACACAGGGTAACGGTGATGTTATTATGTAAAAGAAGACAACATTAAAATAATAAAGAGGGACTAAGAAATGTAATCATACACCTTCTATATGGAGAGGAAGATATGGCGATACAAAGAAAAAAAAGTTATAAATTTAGAAAAATAGGGGTAAATAATAAGGTAACCACAAAGGAGACAAACTATCCTACTCATCAAAATAAAATACAAGGGAGAAATACAGACTCAGCAGAAACAAAACCAACAACAACAAATATGAGGAAAGGACAATATATAAAGAAAATCTACTCAGCATATAAAATCAAGTGGGAAAAAGAAGCTGTCAACACACCAAAAAAGACATCAAAATGATAGCACTGAATTCATACCTAGCCATAATTACCCTGAATGTAAATGGACTAAATGCACCAATAAAGAGACAGAGAGTGGCAGAATGCATTAAAAAACAAGATCCGTCTATATGCTGCCTAGAAGAGACACACCTTAGACTTAGAGACACGAACCAACTAAAAGTCAAAGGATGGAAAAAAATATATCAAGCAGACAACAATCAAAAAAGCAGGAGTGGCAATATTAATTTCTGACAAAATAGACTTTAAAGTTAAATCCATCAGAAAGGATAAGGAAGGACACTATATAATGGTTAAAGGGACAATACAGCAAGAAGATACAACCATATTAAATATTTATGCACCCAATGACAGGGCTGCAAGATACATAAACTCTATGAGCTTTGAAAAGTGAGAGAGACAGCTCCACAATAATAGTAGGAGACTTCAACACACCACTTTTGGTGAAGGATAGGACATCCAGAAAGAAGCTCAATAAAGACACGGAAGATCTAAATGCCACAATCAACGAACTTGACCTCATAGACATATACAGAACACTCCACCCAACAACAACCAAGTATACTTTCTTTTCTAGTGCACATGGAACATTGTCTAGAATAGACCCCATATTAGGTCGTAAAGCAAGCCTTAGCAGAATCCAAAACATTGAAATATTACAAAGCATCTTCTGTGACCATAAGGCCATAAAAGTGGAAATCAATGACAGGAAGAGCGGAGAAAAGAAATCAAACACTTGGAAACTGAACAATACCCTGCTCAAAAAAGACTGGATGATAGAACACATTAAGGATGGAATAAAGAAATTCAGAGAATCCAATGAGAACGAAAACACTTCCTATCAGACCCTTTGGGACACAGCAAAAGTGGTGCTCAGGGGCCAATTTATCAATAAATGCACCCATCCAAAAAGAAGAAAGGGACAAAATCAAAGAATTATCCCTACAACTTGAACAAATAGAAAGAGAGCAACAAAAGAAACCCACAGGCACCAGAAGAAAACAAATAATAAAAATTAGAGCTGAACTAAATGAAATAGAAAACAGAAAAATAATTGAAAGAATTAACAAGACCAAAAGCTAGTTTTTTGAAAAAATCAACAAAATTGATAAACCACTGGCCAAACTGACAAAAGAAAAACAGTAGAGGAAGCAAATAACCCGAATAAGAAATGAGATGGGCGATATTACAACACTCCAAACTGAAAATAAAAGAATCATATCAGATTACTATGAAAAACTATACTCAAACAAATTTGAAGACCTAGAAGAAATGGATGAATTCCTAGAAACACACTACCTACCTAAACTAACACAAACAGAGGTACAACAACTAAATAGACCCATAACAAAAGAAGAGATTGAAAAGGTAGTCAAAAAACTCCCAACAGAGGCAGGGCCAAGATGGCGGACTAGGTGGACGCTACCGCGGATCCCTCTTGCAACAAAGACTCGGAAAAACAAGTGAATCGATCACATACATAACAATCTACTAACTCTGAACAACAAACACAGATTTAGAGACAGAGAACGAACAAATACGGGGAGACAGCGAATGTTTTCAGAGCCAGGAGCCAGCGTACCAGTCAGGTGACCTTCGGAGCCCGATTTGGGGCAGAGCCCAGGGGGGCAGACGGCACAGACAAGGGGCCCAGCCCTAGCCCCCAATCTCATCCCGGGAGGGAGCCCAGCCGCTTCACGCGGGCGGCGTGGCGGCGCAGCCGGTGGGAGAAGTCCCCGGGAGGCAGTGACTGGTCTTGGAGCAGGGAGAGCAGCGTCCCAGCCGGGGAGCCGCCCCGCCGGGATTTTGGCGGGAAGCGGGCGTAGCGCAAGCACGGGGAGCAGCTACACTCCCCTGAATTGACCCCGGGGGCGGGGCCCAGCCGTTCGCGCGGGTGGCACCCACCCGGTTCGCGTAAGCCACACCGCGGCGCAGCCGGTGGGAGAAGTCCCCTGAAGGCAGTGACAGGTCTTGGAGCGGGGAGAGCAGCGTCCCAGCCGGGGAGCCGTCCCGCCGGGATTTTGGCGGGTGCGGGCAGAGCGTGAGCGCGGGGTGCAGCTCCATCCCCCTGAATTGACCCCGGGGCGGCCCAACCCGGTTCGCGCGGGCGGCGTGGCGGTGCACCCGGTGCAAGAAGTCCCCGGGAGGCAGTGGCTGGTCTTGGAGCGGGGAGAGCGGCTTCCCAGCCGGGACGCGCAGGCGCGGGGAGCTGCTCCGCTCTCCTGAGCTGACCCCGGGGGGGGAGCCCACCCTGTTCGCGGGGGCGGCACGCCACGCGGCTGGCGGGACGGGGAGTCCCCGGGAGGCAGCGACTGATTTTGGACTCGGGAGTGCACCGTCCCAGTAGGGGAGCCTTAACCTTGGGGGTGGGGCTGACAGCGGAGGATCTGACCATGACGCCAGCGGGCCAGACCCCCTGGGGGGCAATCTCCACACAGCCAGTATATAGGCGACGCGCCCCACGGAAATCTCAGATATAATAGTCATTCCAAGTAAGACAAACAACTCGGGCTATATTCTGAGGTGCTACTCTCCTAGCTCTCTGATCCCTCCCCTACCCTCCCCGGGCGGCTCCATTAACATCTGAATAGCCTGAGCCAGAGGGAGAACTCTGATTGGGATCTGACTGCATTTTTTTTTTAGCGGATTTTCTGGAAAAACTAGTTTCCCAGTAATGGCTCGGAGACAGCAGTCCATATCAAACCACATAAAGAAGCAGACCATGACAGCTTCTCCAACCCCCCAAACAAAAGAATCAAAATCTTTCCCAAATGAAGATACAATCCTGGAATTATCAGATACAGAATATAAAAAACTAATTTACAGAATGCTTAAAGACATCACAAATGAAATTAGGCAAACTGCAGAAAAAGCCAAGGAACACACTGATAAAACTGTTGAAGAACTCAAAAAGATTATTCAAGAACATACTGGAAAAATTAATAAGTTGCAAGAATCCATAGAGAGACAGCATGTAGAAATCCAAAAGATTAACAATAAAATTACAGAATTAGACAACGCACTAGGAAGTCAGAGGAGCAGACTCGAGCAATTAGAATGTAGACTGGGACATCTGGAGGACCAGGGAATCAACACCAACATAGCTGAAAAAAAATCAGATAAAAGAATTTAAAAAAATGAAGAAACCCTAAGAATCATGTGGGACTCTATCAAGAAGGATAACTTGCGAGTGATTGGAGTCCCAGAACACGGAGGGGGGACAGAAAACACAGAGAAAATAGTTGAAGAACTCCTGACACAAAACTTCCCTGACATCATGAAAGACGAAAGGTATCTATCCAGGATGCTCATCAAACCCCATTTAAGATTGATCCAAAAAGAAAAACACCAAGACATATTATCATCAAACTTGCCAAAACCAAAGATAAACAGAAAATTTTAAAAGCAGCCAGGGAGAAAAGAATGGTTTCCTTCAAGGGAGAATCAATAAGAATAAGTTCAGACTACTCAGCAGAAACCATGCAGGCAAGAAGGGAATGGGACGACGTATACAGAGCACTGAAGGAGAAAAACTGCCAACCAAGGATCATGTATCCAGCAAAACTCTCTCTGAAATATGAAGGCGAAATTAAGATATTTACAGATAAACACAAGTTTAGAGAATTTGCAAAAACCAAACCAAGGCTACAAGAAATGCTAAAGGAGATTGTTTGGTCAGATGACCAATCATATCAGGTACCAGCACAATACAAGGTCACAAAACAGAACGTCCTGATATCAACTCAAATAGGGAAAGCACAAAAACAAACAAATTAAGATTAATTCTAAAAAATAAATAAATAAAATAATACCCATAACAGGGAATCATGGAAGTCAATAGGTAAAAGATCACAATAGTCAAAAAGAGGGACTAAATACAGGAGGCACTGAACTGCCAGATGGAGAGTGATACAAGGTGATATAGAACGATACAAGTTAGGTTTTTACTTAGAAAAATAGGGGTAAATAATAAGGTAACCACAAAAAGGAATATCAACTCCATAACTCAAGATAAAAGCCAAGAGAAACGTAACGACTCAACTAACATAAAGTTAAACATTATGAAAATGAGGATCTCACAATTTACTAAGAAAAATGTCTCAGCACAAAAAAGTATGTGGAAAAATGAAATGGCCAACAACACACATGAAAAGGCATCAAAATGACAGCACTAAAAACTTATTTATCTATAATTACGCTGAATGTAAATGGACTAAATGCACCAATAAAGAGACAGAGAGTCACGGACTGGATAAAGAAACACGATCCATCTATATGCTGCCTACAAGAGACACACCTTAGCCTTAGAGACACAAACAAACTAAAACTCAAAGGATGGAAAAAAATATATCAAGGGAACAATAAGCAAAAAAGAAGCAGAGTAGCAATATTAATTTCTGACAAAATAGACTTTAGACTTAAATCCACCACAAAGGATAAAGAAGGACACTATATAATGATAAAAGGGACAATTGATCAGGAAGACATAACCATATTAAATATTTATGCACCCAATGACAGGGCTGCAAGATACACAAATCAAATTTTAACAGAATTGAAAAGTGAGATAGGCACCTCCACATTTATAGTAGGAGACTTCAACACACCACTTTCGGAGAAGGACAGGACATCCAGTAAGAAGCTCAATAGAGACACGGAAGACCTACTTACAACAATCAACCAACTTGACCTCATTGACTTATACAGAACTCTCCACCCAACTGCTGCAAAATATACTTTTTTTTCTAGTGCACATGGAACATTCTCTAGAATAGACCACATATTAGGTCATAAAACAAACCTTTGCAGAGTCCAAAACATCGAAATATTACAAAGCATCTTCTCAGACCACAAGGCAATGAAACTTGAAATCAATAACAGGAAAACTCGGGAAAAGAAATCAAATACTTGGAAAATGAACAATACCCTCCTGAAAAAAGACTGGGTTATAGAAGACATCAAGGAGGGAATAAGGAAATTCATAGAATGCAACGAGAATGAAAATACTTCCTATCAAAATCTCTGGGACACAGCAAAAGCAGTGCTCAGAGGCCAATTTATATCGATAAAGGCACACATACAAAAAGAAGAAAGAGCCAAAAGCAGAGAACTGTCCCGACAACTTGAACAAATAGAAAGTGAGCAACAAAAGAACCCATCAGCCACCAGAAGAAAACAAATAATAAAAATTAGAGCTGAACTAAATGAATTAGAGAACAGAAAAACAATTGAAAGAATTAACAAAGCCAAAAGTTGGTTCTTTGAAAAAATTAACAAAATTGATAAACCATTGGCTAGACTGACTAAAGAAATACAGGAAAGGAAACAAATAACCCGAATAAGAAACGAGAAGGACCACATTACAACAGAACCAAATGAAATTAAAAGAATCATTTCATTACTACGAAAAATTGTACTCTAACAAATTTGAAAACCTAGCAGAAATGGATGAATTCTTGGAAAAACACTACCTACCTAAACTAACACATTCAGAAGTAGAACAACTAAATAGACCCATAACAAAAAAAGAGATTGAAACGGTAATCAAAAAACTTGCAACAAAAAAAATCCTGGCCCAGACGGCTTCACTGCAGAGTTCTACCAAACCTTCAGAGAAGACTTAACACCACTACTACTGAAGGTATTTCAAAGCATAGAAAAAGACGGAATACTACCCAACTCATTCTATGAAGCTACCATCTCCCTGATACCAAAACCAGGTAAAGACATCACAAAAAAAGAAAATTATAGACCTATATCCCTCATGAACGTAGATGCAAAAATCCTCAACAAAATTCTAGCCAATAGAATCCAACAACACATCAAAAAAATAATTCACCCTGATCAAGTGGGATTTATACCGGGTATGCAAGGCTGGTTTAATATCAGAAAAACCATTAATGTAGTCCATCACATAAATAAAACAAAAGATAAAAACCACATGATCTTATCAATTGATGCAGAAAAGGCATTTGACAAAGTTCAACACCCATTTATGATAAAAACTCCTACCAAAATAGGAATTGAAGGAAAATTCCTCAACATAATAAAGGGCATCTATGCAAAGCCAACAGCCAATATCACTCTAAATGGAGAGAACCTGAAAGCATTTCCCTTGAGAACAGGAACCAGACAAGGATGCCCTTTATCACTGCTCTTATTCAACATCGTACTTGAAGTCCTAGCCAGGGCAATTAGGCTAGACAAAGAAATAAAGGGTATCCGGATTGGCAAGGAGGAAGTAAAGCTATCACTATTTGCAGATGACATGATCGTATACACAGAAAACCCTAAGGGATCCTCCAGAAAACTACTGAAACTAATAGAAGAGTTTGGCACAGTCTCAGGTTATAAAATAAACATACAAAAATCACTTGGATTCCTCTACATCAACAAAAAGAACACTGAAGAGGAAATAACCAAATCAATACCATTCACAGTAGCCCCCAAGAGGATAAAATACTTAGGAATAAATCTTACCAAGGATGTAAAAGACCTATACAAAGAAAACTACAAAGCTCTACTATAAGAAATTCAAAAGGACATACTTAAGTGGAAAAACATACCCTGCTCATGGATAGGAAGACTTAACATAGTAAAAAATGTCTATTCTACCAAAAGCCATCTATACATATAACGCACTTCCGATCCAAATTCCAATGTCATATTTTAAGGGGATAGAGAAACAAATCACCAATTTCATATGGAAAGGAAAGAACCCCCGGATAAGCAAAGCATTACTGAAAAAGAAGAAGAAAGTGGGAGGCCTCACTCTACCTGATTTCAGAACCTATTATACAGCCACAGTAGTCAAAACAGCCTGGTACTGGTACAACAACAGGCACATAGACCAATGGAACAGAATTGAGAATCCAGATATAAATCCATCCATGTATGAGCAGCTGATATTTGACAAAGGCCCAGTGTCAGTTAATTGGGGAAAAGATAGTCTTTTTAACAAATGGTGCTGGCATAACTGGATATCCATTTGCAAAAAAATGAAACAGGACCCATACCTCACACCATGCACAAAAACTAACTCCAAGTGGATCAAAGACCTAAACATAAAGACTAAAACGATAAAGATAACGGAAGAAAAAATTGGGACAACCCTAGGAGCCCTAATACAGGGCATAAACAGAATACAAAACATTACCAAAAATGATGAAGAGAAACCAGATAACTGGGAGCTCCTAAAAATCAAACACCTATGCTCATCTGAAGACTTCACCAAAAGAGTAAAAAGACCACCTACAGACTGGGAAAGAATTTTCAGCTATGACATCTCAGACCAGCGCCTGATCTCTAAAATCTACATGATTCTGTCAAAACTCAACCACGAAAAGACAAACAACCCAATCAAGAAGTGGGCAAAGGATATGAACACACATTTCACTAAAGAAGATATTCAGGCAGCCAACAGATACATGAGAAAATGCTCCAGATCATTAGCCATTAGAGAAATGCAAATTAAAACTACGATGAGATTCCATCTCACACCAACAAGGCTGGCATTAATCCAAAAAACACAAAATAATAAATATTGGAGAGGCTGCGGAGAGATTGGAACTCTCATACACTGCTGGTGGGAATGTAAAATGGTACAACCACTTTGGAAATCCATCTGGCGTTATCTTAAACAGTTAGAAATAGAACTACCATACAACCCAGAAATCCCACTCCTTGGAATATACCCTAGAGATACAAGAGCCTTCACACAAACAGATATATGCACACCCATGTTTATTGCAGCTCTGTTTACAATAGCAAAAAGCTGGAAGCAACCAAGGTGTCCGTCAACAGATGAATGGGTAAATAAATTGTAGTATATTCACACAATGGAATACTACGCATCAATAAAGAACAGTGGCGAATCTCTGAAACATTTCATAACATGGAGGAATCTGGAGGGCATTATGCTGAGCGAAATAAGTCAGAGGCAAAAGGACAAATATTGTATAAGACCACTATTATAAGATCTTGAGAAATAGTAAAAACTGAGAAGAACATATATTTTTGTGGTTGCGAAGGGGGGAGGGAGGGAGGGAGGGAGAGGGTTTTTTATTGATCAATCAGTAGATAAGAACTGCTTTGGGTGAAGGGAAAGACAACACTCAATACATGGAAGGTCAGCCCAATTGGACTGGACTAAAAGCAAAGAGGTTTCCGGGATAAAATGAATGCTTCAAAGGTCAGCGGAGCAGGGGCGGGGGTCTGGGGAACATGGTTTGAGGGGACTTCTAAGTCAATTGGCAAAATAATTCTAGTATGAAAACATTTTGCATCCCACTTTGAAATGTG
Source organism: Loxodonta africana (assembly GCF_030014295.1). NCBI lineage: Eukaryota > Metazoa > Chordata > Mammalia > Proboscidea > Elephantidae > Loxodonta > Loxodonta africana. Next base: position 18,733,865 of record NC_087364.1, read on the forward strand.
GCGTCTTGGGTCCTAAATGCTAACAAGCGGCCATCTAAGATGCATCAATTGGTCTCAACCCACCTGGAGCAAAGGAAAATGAAGAACACCAAGGTCACACGACAACTAAGAACCCAAGAGACAGAAAGGGCCACATGAACCAGAGACCTACATCATCCTGAGACCAGAAGAACTAGTTGGTGCCCGGCCACAACCGATGACTGCCCTGTCAGGGAGCACAACAGACAACTCCTGAGGGAGCAGGAGATCAGTGGGATGCAGACCCCAAATTCTCATAAAAAGACCATACTTAATGGTCTGACTGCGACTAGAGGAATCCCGGCGGCAATGCTCCCCAGACCTTCTGTTGGCACAGGACAGGAACCATCCCCGAAGACAACTCATCAGACATGAAAGGGACTGGTCAGCAGGGGGGAGAGAGATCCTGATGAAGAGTGAGCTAAGTAAATCAGGTGGACACTTGAGAGTGTGTTGGCAACTCTTGACTGGAGGGGGGATGGGAAGATAGAGAGAGAGGGAAGCTGGCAAAATTGTCACGAAACGAGAGACTGAAAGGGCTGACTCAATAGGGGGAGAGCAAGTGGGAGAAGGGAGTAAGATGTATGTAAACTTACATGTGACAGACTGATTGGATTTGTAAATGTTCACTTGAAGCTTAATAAAAATTAATTAAAAAAAAAACAACTCCCAACAAAAACAAAGCCTGGTCCGGGCAGCTTCACTGCAGAGTTCTACCAAACTTTCAGAGAAGAGTTAACACCACTACTTCTAAAGGTATTTCAGAGCATAGAAAAGGACAGAATACTACCAAATTCATTCTATGAAGCGACCATATCCCTGATGCCAAAACCAGTAAAGACACCAAAAGAAAGGAAAATTAGAGACCTATATCCCTCATGAATGCAGATGCAAAAATCCTCAACAAAATTATAGCCGATAGAATTCAACAACATACCAAAAAAATAATTCACCATGTCCAAGTGGGATTCATACCAGGTATGCAGGGATGGTTCAACATTAGAAAAACAATTAATGTAATCCACATAAATAAAACAAGAGTCATGTGATTTTATCAGTTAATGCAGAAAAGGCATTTGACAAAGTTCAACACTCATTCATGATAAAAACTCTCAGCAAAATAGGAATAGAAGGAAAATTTCTCAACATAAGAAAGGCCATTTATACAAAGCCAACAGCCAACATCGCCCTAAATGGAGAGCCTGAAAACATTCCCATTGAGATCGGGAACCAGACAAGGATGCCCTTTATCACCACTCTTATTCAACATTATGCTGGAAGTCCTAGACAGAGCAGTTAGGCTAGATAAAGAAATAAAGGGCATACAGACTGGCAAGGAAGAAGTAAAAGTATCTCTATTTGCAGATGACATGATCTTATACCCAGAAAACCCTAAGGAATCCTCCAGAAAACTACTGAAACTAATAGAAGAGTTCAGCAGAGTATCGGGATACAAGATAAGCATACAAAAATCAGTTGGATTCCTCTACAGCAACAAAAAGAACATCGAAGAGGAAATCACCAAATCAATGCCATTTACAGTAGCCCCCAAGAAGATAAAATACTTAGGAATAAATCGTACCAGAAATGTGAAAGACTTATACAAAGAAAACTACAGTACACTTCTGCAAGAAACCAAAAGAGACTTACATAAGTGGAAGAACATACCTTGCTCGTGGATAGGAAGACTTAACATTATAAAAATGTCTATTCTACCAAAAACGATCTATACATTTAATGCAATTCTGATCCAAATCCCAAGGACATTCTTTAATGAGATGGAGAAACAAATCACCAACTTCATATGGAAGGGAAAGAGGCCCTGGATAAATAAGGCATTACTGCAAAAGAAGAACAAAGTGGGAGGCCTTACTTTGCCTGATTTTAGAACCTATTATACCGCCACAGTAGTCAAAACAGCCCGGTACTGGTTCAACAACAGATACATAGACCAATGGAACAGAACTGAGAATCCAGACATAAATCCATCCACATATGAGCAGTCGATATTTAGCAAAGGCCCCAAAACAGTTAAATGGGGAAAAGACAGTCTTTTTAACAAATGGTGTTGGCATAACTGGATATCCATCTGCAAAAAAATGAAACAAGACCCATATACCTCACTCCATGCACAAAAACTAACTCAAAATGGTTCAAAGACCTAAATATAAAATCTAAAACGATAGAGATCATGGAAGAAAAAATAGGGACAACATTAGGAGCCCTAATACATAGCATAAACAGTATACAAAACATTATGAAGAATGCAGATGAAAAAGTAGATAACTGGGAGCTCCTAGAAATCAAACACCTATGCTCATCCAAAGACTTCACCAAAAGAGTAAAAAGACCACCTACAGACTGGGAAAAAGTTTTTAGCTATGACATTTCTGACCAGCCCCTGATCTCTAAAATCTACATGATACTGCAAAAAGTCAACTGCAATAAGACAAATAACCCAATTAAAAAATGGGCAAAAGATACGAATAGACCCTTCACCAAAGAGGACATTCAGGTAGCTAATAGACATGAGGAAATGTTCACAATCATTAGCCATTAGAGAAGTGCAGATCAAAACTACAATAAGATTTCATCTCACTCCAACAAGGCTGGCATTAATCCAAAAAACACAAAATAACAGATGTTGGAGAGGTTGTGGAGAGACTGGAACACTTATACACTGCTGGCGGGAATGTCAAATGGTACAACCACTTTGGAAATCGATTTGGCGCTTCCTTAAAAAGCTAGAAATAGAACTACCATACGATCCAGCAATCCCACTCCTTGGAATATATCCTAGAGAAATAAGAGCCTTTACACGAACAGATATATGCACACCCATGTTTATTGCAGCACTGTTTACAATAGCAAAAAGGTGGAAGCAACCAAGGTGCCCACCAACGGATGAATGGATAAATAAATTATGGTATATTCACATAATGGAATACTACGCATCGATAAAGAACAGTCAGGAATCTGTGAAACATTTCATAACATGGAGGAACCTGGAAGTCATTATGCTGAGTGAAATTAGTCAGTTGCAAAAGGACAAATATTGTATAAGTCCTTGAAAAATAGTTTAAACTGAGAAGAAAACATCCTTCGTGGTTACAGGAGTGGGGTGGGAGGGAGGGCGGGAGAGGGTCATTCACTAATTAGATAGTAGATAAGAACTACTTTAGGTGAAGGGAAAGACAGCACACAATACAGGGAAGGTCAGCACAATTGGGCTAAACCAAAAGCAAAGAAGTTTCCTGAATAAACTGAATGCTTCGAAGGCCAGCGTAGCAGGGGTGGGGGTTTGGGGACCACGGTTTCAGGGGACGTCTAAGTCAATTGGCATAATAAAATCTATTAACAAAACATTCTGCATCCCATTTTGAAGAGTGACACCTGGGGTCTTAAACGCTAGCAAGCAGCCATCTAAGATGCATCAATGGTCTCAACCCACCTGGATCAAAGGAGAATGAAGAACACCAAGGACACAAGGCGATTACGAGCCCCAGAGACAGAAAGGGCCACATGAACCAGAGACTACATCATCCTGAGACCAGAAGAATTAGATGGTGCCCAGCTACAACTGATGACTACCCTGACAGGGAACACAACACAGAACCCCTGAGGAAGCAGGAGAGCTGTGGGATGCAGACCCCAAATTCTCATAAGACCAGACTTAATGGTCTGACTGAGACTAGAAGGACCCTGGTGGTCATGGCCCCCAGACCTTCTGTTGGCCCAGGACAAAAACCATTCCCAAAGCCAACTCTTCAGACATGGATTAGACTGGACAATGGGTTGGAGAGGAATGCTGGTGAGGAGTGAGCTTCTTGGATCAGGTGGACACCTGAGACTATGTTGGCATCTCCTGCCTGGGGGGAAGATGAGAGGGTGGAGGGGGTTAGAAGCTGGCGAAATGGACACAAAAAGAGAGAGTGGAGGGATAGGCGGGCTGTCTCATTGAGGGGAGAGTAACTGGGAGTGCGTAGCAAGGTGTATATGGGTTTTTGTATGAGAGACCGACTTGATTTGTAAACTTTCACTTAAAGCACAATAAAAATTATTTAAAAAAAAAAAGAAAAAAACCTGCAGTAATAGTAGCCAAGTACCATCCAGTTCTTCTGGTCTCATGGCAAAGGAGACAGTTGTTCATGGAGGCAGTTAGCCACACATTCCATTTCCTCCTCCTATTCCTGACTCTCCTTTTTCCCCTGTGGTGCCATGTAGGGTTTTCAGTGGCTGATTTTTTGGAAGTAAGTGGCCAGGCCTTTCTTTTGAGGTACCTCTGGTTAGATTTGAACCTCTAACCTTTCGATTAGTAGTGGCATGCTTTAACTGAGTGCTTTCACCATTTGCATCACCCGAGGACTCCACTGACAACTCCACAGTTAGTCTCTTAGGACATGCTTACTGCTCTCTGTTCTATAGTTGGTTTTTTTAATGTTTATACCACAAAATTCTTCAAACTTCATCCTCATTTCATTGAAAATCTAGCCTCTGAGTTAGTAATGGAACTGATGATCACTCTCCTTCATTTTTCTTGTAGGATTCAGCTACCTGCCCAAGCAATATGAAGATTTTTTTTATAGAACCAGCAATTTTCCTTAGTGCATTTGCTATGAGTTTGGCCCCACCACTGACAACACAGTATGTTTATAGGAGAATATGGGAAGAAGCAAGCAACCACAGCATTGCATTTCAAAGCAACATTTCTGAGTGTCAAAAAAATAAAAGCAACCCCATTTTTGCACTCCAGGAGGTAAGAAATTAAAATAGCCATAAAATGGAATTTGAAAAGGGACTGTGTAACTGGGTTTTAAATGAAAGAAAGGCATCGTACTCCTCCTTATACAGTGGCCTCTCAAGGGTGACTGTAACCCATTGCTGTCAAGTAGATTTTGACTCATGAAGACGCCATGTGTTACAGAGTAGAACTGCCCCCATAGGATTTTCTTGGCTGTAATCTGTTTTTGTTTTTGTTTTTAATCTTTATAGAAGCAGATTGCTAGGCCTTTCTTCCATGGCACTATTGGGTAGGTTTGAACCACCAACCTTTGGGTTAGCATTTTATCACAAACACTTGTGCCATCCAGGGACCCTAACACAAGTACCCCCAAACCAAACCAGACTCATCGCCATTGCGTTGATTCCAACTCATAGTGACCGTATAGACAGAGTAGAATTTCCCCGTAGGGTTTCCGAAGCTGAAATTTTTATGGAAGCAGACCGCCACATCTTTCTGCCACAAAGCAGTTTCTGAGTTCAAACTACTGACCTTTTGGTTAGCAGCCGAGCACTTAACCAGCACACCACCAGGGATCCCATCAGTACCAAACCGCCTATTGGCGTTGAGTCAATCCCGACTCATACCAACCCTACGGGACAGAGTAGAACTGCCCCATATGGTTTCCAAGGAGCACCTGGTGGATTTGAACTGCTGACCTTTTGGTTAGCAGCCGTAGCTCTTAACCACTATGCTACCAGGGTTTCCCACAAAGAGGAACTTTGTATTTGCTTTGAGGAACTTGCACTCTTAGGAAATGATGGAAACTATGTATGAAAAATAAAGATGAAAACCCTGACAAGGTAGCTGACTGCTGGCTGAATGGAGCAGACAGTAGACCCCTGGGCATTGAAAAGGTAGGGCTCATTGACAGCTGCGATGGGCAATGGGGAAGACGAGGGAAATGGAACCTTTGAACTCAGCGTAGAAGGAAAGACAAGATGAGTGGAAAGGCAGGACAAGCAAGAAAGGTAGTGCTGAGGTTAAGAAGCATACTGGATGTTTTTGAAAGAGCTCTGGGAGCAACAGTGGTGGATGAAAAGAAGGGCCAGATTTGGAAGGCTCTAAACATCATCCAGAAGCCCTGGTAGCCCAGTGGTTAAGAGCTTGGCTGCTAACTAAAAGATCAGCAGTTTGAATCTACCAGTCTCTCCTTGGAAACCCCGTGGGGCAGTTCTGCTCTGTCCTGTAGAGTTGCTATGAGTTGGAATCGACTCGACAGCAGCGGGTTTGGTTTGGTTTAAACATCATCCAAGGAGCCCTGGTGGCACAGTGGTTAAAGGACGGGGCAGTCTCTATCACATAGGGTTGCTAACGAGTCAGAATCTACTTGACAGTACCTAACCATGGAAGAGAGTTCAGGCTTTATTGGAAGACGAGCCTGAGGTGGGGAGGAAATTGCAAAAAATGGTCCTAGAGGGAAGGCTGTAGAAATTCCTGAGTGTGAGCCTAGTGCCAGGCAAGAACTTGATGGTTGAGTCCTGGCTGCTCAGCATAGCCCCTGTTCTTACTCATCTCCTTGTTTCTGTGGGAGAAATGTCCTTGGAACTGATTCTGTGCTGCCATGAAGACATCAAGGTTCTGGCTAAAGTGAGATCATATGGGAAATAGGCTGAAAGAAGTTAGGGGTACTAGGGCCTGAGAGTAAACGAGAAGGGCCCAGGGACTCACAGCATTGTTTTGTCTTCCTTCAAGAATGTTTCCTATTATACGTCATTCCCAGGGTGAGAAGATTCCAGGCTCGTGTCTGTATTTGATTCTGAGCTTTCCTTCGCCAGATCTCTTAGAACAGGGAGGGAAGATGGAGGAGAGGACTTCAGTGTCTAGAAAAGTCTGCTGCTTTTGTCCTCCTAAGGAGCATTGGTGGTGCAATGGTTAAGCGCTAGGCTCCTAACTGAAAGGTCAGCGGTTCAAACCCACCAGCCACTCGAGGGAAAAAGGTGTGTCAGTCTGCTTCTGGGAGGATTACAGCCTTGGAAACCTTATGGAGCAGTTCTACTCTGTCCTATAGGGTCACTATGAGTTGGTATCAACTCAACAGCAATGGGTTTGGCCTTGATTTCTTGTCCTCCTGGATGAGTGAGGGGAGACAAGCTGTGATCCAGCCCATTGATAGCCAGTCCTCTGCATCTATACAGGTGACAGGTGCTGCCCTGAACTCCAGCCTGGCCAGCTGCTCAAGCCCCCAGTGCCCTCAGCAATGGTCCCCTTTTGAAGACGTTTACAAAATTTTTAAATGGGTTGACTAGTTTTTCATTTATTGTTTTCTTGATAAGATTAATGTTTAGGGGAACACACTGCCCTAGATGACTTCCCTGATAGTTGTTGCTCAAGACCTACAGGTGCTGTGCTCTTTCTCGGATTGGGGAACCAGAAACCATCCTGTCGCCTGCAACTGGGACAGGGCCTGGTGGCCCACCACCATTTGGTCCTTAGGACAGAGGGATATGTGTGTTTCCCAGGAGGCACTGCCTCTGGCCCTTTTTCTGGATCTGTCTCTGCTCAGCTTCTCAGAGAACATTCTCTTTCCTCAGAGGTCAAGAGTAAACACTTCCTATAGTTCCCTGAGCACCTTTCTCTAGTACCCAGTTCTGCTGGGTGGGCTCTAGCCACATGCTCACTCAAAGAAATTTAAGAGTTGTAGCTAGCCCGAAAAATGTGTGATGTCATACAGTACAAGGTGAGTCCCTAATTATATAAATGTTTTTTTCTTACCACACAGTCATAGTATGCAGTGTTTTCTTACACACAAAAGAACAGTTGTATGTAAGAAGACAGTGCATACTATGATCGTGTGTTGGACTTTATACTGTAGTACCATATTTATTTATCCCAGGATAACCCCCAAACCAAACCCACAGCTGTCAAGTTGATTCCTACTCACAGCAATCCTATAGGACAGAGTAGAACTGCCCCATAGGGTTCCCACGGCTGTCTTTACGGAAGCACACTGCCACATCTTTATCCCATGGAGCAGCTGGTAGGTTTGAACCACCAACCTTCTGGTTAGCAGCTGAACACTTAACCATCGCACCACCAGGGCTCCTGCTAACATGATACTTAGTAGTAAAAAAACTGAATGCTGTTCTCGTAAGATTGAAATAAGGTGAGGACGTTGATCTCACCATTCCTTCCCATGTGACAAACACACACATATTGAAATGGAGAATGATATATATTTCAGGGCATGGATATAAGAGTCCAAACTGAGCTATCTTACTTATGTTTAACATTATGAACGTCTATATGGATGAAAGTCTTATTTTTCAGTCTATTGGGACAGATAGGTATTTGTGTGTGTATGTACTCATTTGTTCCACTGTCGTCAAGTCAACTCATAGCAGCCCTATAGGACAGAGTAGAACTGCCTCATAAAGTTTCAAAGGAGTGACTGGTGGATTCGAACTGCTGACCTTTTGGTCTTAACCAGTGCACAACCAGGGTTCCATAGCAACCCTATGCATATGTAAATAACTCGATACTGACTAGATCACTAAGCCTTTCCTCCGAGGTGCCTCTGAGTAGACTCGAACCTACAGCCTTTCAGTTAGCAGCCAAGCAAGTTGAGTGTTTGTACCACCCAGGGACTCCTGTTTGGGAAAAATTGAGGGTAGCACTGAAAAGTTAGGTTGGGCCCCATCTTGAAGGCCTTCAATACCAATCTAAGGATGCGAACTTTATTGGGAAGCAACGGAGAGATAAAGACTGGGGACTGGGGTGGGGAGGAGTGGCACTGTGGTTAAGAGCTCCGCTGCTAACCAAAAGGTCGGCGGTTCTAGCCCACCAGCAGTGGCTACATGGGAGAAAAGACTTGGTGATCTGCTTTCATAAAGATTACAGCCTTGGAAACCCTACGGGGCAGTTCTACCCTGTCCTATAGGGTCACTGTGGTCAGAATCGACTTGAGGGCACACAGCAACAGTGGGGAGATGCAGAAAGCTATTAAGCAAATGAAGGACATGCCTTGGCAAGAGTTCCCAGGGTCAGTGTCTATGATTTGCAGAGTGAGAGGACTGGCAGTCATATATTGAATTGAGTAAAGAGAGCAGCTCGATGCCAGGGTAGTCGAGTTGAAAACTAATGAGGGTCATTTGAGGGATGACTGTGGGGCTGTAAAGAAAGTGAAGGGTATGAGAAGCACTGAGTGGCTAAGATAGATTATATTGGTGGTGGGGGAGAAAAGTGCAGAAAGACAAGAAGCAAAGACGACAAGTTTTGAGTCTGAGTGGCTAGGACGTTACCTGGCAACATGGAGTGGCTTGACTTAACACGAGTATGTTGTTGTTGTTAGGGGCCTTCAAGCCCATTCTGACTCACGGTGACCCTTTAGGACAGAGTAAAACTGCCCCACTGGGTTTCCTGTGCTGTAATCTTATGGAAGCAGATTGACAGGTCCTTCTCCCTCAGACCCGTTGGGTGGGTTCAAACTGCCAACTTTTTGGTTAGTAGCCCAGTGCTTAACCATTGCACCACCAGGGCTCCTGCATGAATATATAAAAATAGGCTCACTATTAAAAAAACATTAATCCAGTGTTTGATATTGTTCATCAGTTGTTTAGGGTGCATAATGGATTGGATTGTGACCTCCAAAAATATGTGTTGTAAATCCTAACCCCTGTACTGGTGGATGTAATCCCATTTGGGATTAGAGTTTTCTTTGTTATGTTAAAGAGACCAGATCAGTGTTGAGTGTGTCTTAAACCAGTCACTTTTGAGATAGAAAAGGAGCAGATTAGATGCAGAAGCAAGCAGGCATGAATGAGGGAAAGCTAGATGCCCTATGGAGATCTCCAAGGAATGCCAAGAAGAATGCTAGGGAAGATGAGGCAAAGACCTTCCCCCAGAGTGGACAAAGAAGCCCTCCCTAGAGCCAACACCCTGAATTTGGACTTTTAGCCTCCTAAACTGAGAAAATACATTTCTGTTCATACAGCAGAACTAGGTAACTCAGATAGATGTTACATGGATACGTCTCTCACTTTTTCTTTAATGAGCTTAGTAGCTCATGATAAAAATGGTACATCCTCTTTATATTAAACTTGTTTTAAAATCACCCGAAATTCTTCCCATCAACTAGGGCAACCACTGTGTGTTTTGTCTTTGTCTTGGTCTTCAGGGCAGTGGAGTCTGCCTGACTCCTTAGTTCATCCCGTGCCACCATCTTTAGTCGATAGAAAGCTTCTCTTTGGGTCTATTTTATTTTTCATTTTCTTTTGTTTAGTACACAAAGGAATAAGTTTCTTACTGGTCTGTTTTTGGAGACACGTGTGAAAAGGGCAGCCAAGCTTTTCCTAACTGAAGTTCTACCGAGCGTGGAGTTTATGTGTCTCACTCATTTTCTTAGAGAGCAGGTCGGAAGATGTGTCATGGTAAAGGGCCTTGCTCTTGCTTTAGAACAGTGGTCATAATCTCTTAGTGCCAGCTGTTCAGAGAAGAAAGAAGAATCATTATGGGACAGTATCAAAACCTTTGAGGTCTTTTGGGGGATTTTACCCCACGAATCCTCTATATAAGACCAATACTCCAAAGGACAGGCAAAAGGAGAAAAGACAGACACATACCAACACACAAATTTTTCTTTTCGTGTATGAAAGCCTCCATCTTGGTACTTGAATATTATGACTGAGAGCTGATACTTATCTCTTGATATTTGCTTTGTGAACTGGATGAAGATGTAAGCTGTATCGGACCCAAGTTGCAGAATTCCCATCCACCACCTACTGGTGAGGCCAAGAAAAGTATGCGTGATAACTGTCTTTATACACATTGTATTCGATGTCTGTAAACACATTTTCTTCTTTTTCTTTGCAGGAAGTTCAGAAAAAAGCATCTCTTTTTAGTCTGCAGGTGGACATAAGTGGGTTGATTCCTGGGGTAGTGGCCACATTCCTACTTCTGTCTCACAGTGATCACCAAGGACGGAAACTGCCTTTGGTCTTGTCGTCTCTGGGTACTCTTGCCAGCACTGTTTGGCTCTGTTTGCTGGCCTATTTTGCCTTGCCTTTCCAGCTTTTGATTGCATCCACCTTTATTTGTGCCCTTTGTGGCAATTATACCACATTCTGGGGAGCCTGTTTTGCCTACATAGTGGATCAGTGCAAAGAAAAAAAACAGAAAACAATTCGAATCGCTATCGTGGACTTCCTACTTGGACTTACTACTGGACTGTCGGGACTGTCTTCTGGCTATTTTATTCGAGAACTAGGTTTTGTGTGGTCATTTCTAATTCTTGCTCTGGCTAATGGTATTAACTTGATCTACATTTTATTTTTCCTCGGCACGCCCATTAGAGAGACTCCATCTCAGAATGCTTCCATGTCATGTAGCGAAGCCTTTAAAAACCTCTTTTACAGAACTTACATGCTCTTTAAAAACACTTCGGGTAGGCGAAAGTTTTTGCTCTGTTTGTTACTTTTTACGATGGTCACTTATTTTCTCGTGGTCATCGGCGTCTCCCCAGTTTTTATCCTTTACGAATTGGATTCACCGCTCTGCTGGAATGAAGTTTTCATAGGTTACGGGGCAGCTTTGGGGAGTGCCTCTTTTGTGACCAGTTTCCTAGGCATATGGATTTTCTCGTACTGTATGGAAGATATCCACATGGCCTTCATTGGACTTTTTACCACCGTGGGTGGAATGGTTATGACAGCTTTTGCCAAAACAACCCTGCTGATGTTTCTAGGTGAGTAAAAACTGTGTAGGCTGAGAACTCGCCATGTACTGATAGTTGCATAAAATGAATTTAGTCTTTTGGGTGAGAAAGTTGAATAATAAAGCTTTCTATTTAACTCATTCTAGTTCAGTTAAAGGTTATTTGTTGAAAGCTAGTTTGCCAGAAGCCAATAAGGTGACAGCCAATTTGCTAAAGAAATAAAAAAAAATTATTGGATAATCCGAGTTTTCCAAACGTGTTTTGAGACGCGCTCTTCTCACGAATCGGTTCTTCAGCATGACTTTCACTGACCTGACCAGTTCTTAAACGGCTGCTGGGAAGACCCTCAATGAGTACATTGAGAATGGTTATACTCAATATGCTCAAAACGATCTATAACAAGAAATTCACATTTATTAAATATGTTCAAGAAGAAGATGCTTTGAAACAAGGTTTTGCAAATTGATCTTTCAGCAAATTGGTCGTTTCACGAATCGGCTTTGGGGTGGATTACTTGCTGGCAGATTGGCCTGCTTCCTTGACCACCTACCACTTGCGTGTTTTTCGGAAGGCTCGGGTGAGAGGCTGCATCTGCAGGCGTTATCTGAGCTGTAAAGCAGGACCTTGGGAAGGGCCAGCTTGGTCTTTTCTCCAATCAGTGGTAACCCCTTTCTCCCTTGCAGGAAAGCAGTGTGATCAAACAGAGGTGGGCTTAATTTCCACCTACAGAAATAGGTGATCTTGGGGCAAGTTACTGAGCCTTGATTTTCCCATCTGCAAAATGGGCATAGTACAGGGTTATAATGAATAGAAGAGACAACTGTAAAGCACCTAGCAGAATGTCTAGAGTCAGTAAATGCTAGGTTTTCTCCCTGTCTCCCTTAGTGCTGCCAAGGGCCAAGTAAGTTAATATTCTAAAAATGCTACTGACTATTGTTGTCGTTAGGTGCCGCTGAGTTGATTTTGATTCCTAGCTACCCCGTGTGATAGAGCAGAGCTGCCCCATAGGGTTTTCTAGGCTGTCATCTTCAGGAAAGCAAATCACCAGGTCTTTTTCCTGCTGAACAGCTGGGCGGGTTTGAACCACCAGCATTTCAGTTAGCAGTCGTGTGCTTAAACATTGCGTCACCCACCAAAACGCAAAAAACCCGTTGCTGTCAAATCAGTTTCAACTCATAGCGACCTTATAGGACAGAGTGGGACTGCCCCATAGGGTTTCTAGGCTGTAATCTTTATGGGAGCAGATAACCAGGTCTTTTCACCTGCGGAGTGGCTGGTGGGTTCGAACTGCCGGCCTTTTGGTTAGCATCTGAGTGCTTAACCACTGTGCCACCAGGGCTCCTTTACTGACTATTAAGGGTCATAATTTTAGATGGGGGCAATTTGTGTTTATGAAGCTATTCAGCCACAAAAATTAACAAGCATGATGGTGTGGAATTGGTTTATCAGTAAATGAATCAATATAGTAAAGGAATGCTAACACTTAGAATGCTAAGTCTGAAAAAAGCAAAGACAAAAACCAATCAAACAAAAAAAAACTAACAGTCATAAGTCGCTGAGCAAAAGGTTACTACCGTAGTTAGTGGAAATGGGCAGATCGGTGCCGATTGGCAGATTATATAGATCTGGACTTAAAACTTAGAACGCTTGTTCTTAGCCCTTGAGTACTAATTCTAGAGTAAACTAACCTTGAACTGACTTGTCCACAGTCTATTTTAATTTGTTAAATAGAATTCTGTGAATAATTGATTCAGTCTTTAGGTGCACTGAGTTACAATGTTGGTAGAATTAAGATACTTAGAGAGTGTTTCACAGTTGAAGTTGACCTTTCGTTTTCTTATTTACTTAGTGAATGATTTCCAATCATTTCTCTCACAGTCAGGCTGCTGTTCATTTTTACGATTATGCCGCTCTCTGTTCTACGGTCCATGTTGTCCAAAGTGGTTTGTTCCACCGAACAAGGTGAGTTTCGATCGCTTTAGGAATAAAATGAATCCACAGTCGGTCCCAGCTCAAACCTGTGTATGATCCATGTTTGATTCTTGAGAATGTTCTACACCCCTTTTTCTGAATGGAACTCCTTTTGAATTAAGTGGTAGTTCTATGTTAGGGAAGGGCTTTACAGGGCTCATCCTGTCCCAGGAGGAGAGGAGACCACAGGGCCAAGGGGATATACCCCCCTGGGAGCTCATAACCCCCACTTCTCTATGAGACTACACTCTGGCTACTGGAACCCCCCCCCTAATTCCTAGCTGAAACAGCCCAGGCTCACTTCCATGGAATGCCTGGCAGAGCCCCTTCTTCAGGCCCTTTCTCCCAGTGTGCTTACCTCTAGGTCAAAAAAAAAAAAGGGGGTGGCCAAAAAGCAACTTTCTAGTAGGGTCTGGCTTGAGCTTGGACTTGCCGAATTGGATGCCTGTAAACCAAAAAACCAAACCCACTGCCGTCAAGTCGATTCTGACTCATAGCGACCCTATAGGACAGAGTAGAACTGCCCGATAGAGTTTCCAAGGAGCGCCTGGCGGATTCAAACTGCCGACCTCTTGGTTAGCAGCCGTAGCACTAAACCACTACACCAGGGTGCCTATACCAATGTGTAAAAGACCCTTTCTGAGCAGGATGGAGCAAGGAGTAGAGCAGGATGAGAGTGGGCTTCAGGCTGGGGACAGAAGACAAAGAGATTTTCATGCTCCTCCGTGGAGAGTTTGCAATTCTGTTCTACACTCTCCCCCTTTTGGTCAGGATTCATCTATACAGTCTTTGATCAAAATGTTCAGTCATGGCAGCCATTGTTCTTATTAAAAAATAGCCCTTTCGTGAAAATATTATGTACTTTAAAGGGACAGGAAGGTTGCTGCAAGGGTTCATTGCTCTCAAAGAAGATACCTTTCATTAGCTCTATTAAGAAAGGTGAGAAAACAGAATTTGGGTATTATTTTGAAATGTGCTGTATGTACCTCTGACACTTTTATCTTCTCATCACCAGGTGTTCCTTGTGAAATTGCAACGCAGTAAAAACTTGATTATTTTTGAGGTCTAGTGAATTAAAAAAAATTTTAGAGAACAAACTTTTGCATTTATTATTTAATTGTGTTCATCTCTGGCAACTATTAACAAGTGTAACTGGCTCGGAGAATTTCAGTAAGCAGCTGAAGCTACTTCATAATCGTACATTGTTGGTATCAGAGCGGATGGTGCACTGTCTGACCTGCTTCCCATTAAAGCTGTTGCATAAGAGGACCAGGTCCCGTGCAGTCCTCCATAGCACTGTTCGTGGCTCTAGCAAGAGATCCAGAAATAAAAGAAAGTAATGATGTAGTTAGACAAGTAGGAGGACTTCCTCCTGATTAAACTGACTTAAAATATTACTATAAGTCATGGAGACAGTATACCTATATGCTCCTATACTTTGCAAGTTTAGTAGATAGATCCCTTAGTCAACGTGGACATGAACTGCAGACCAAGTCAAAACCAGTGGAAAAATGATTATTTCTCTCTGATTGTGAGCTTGGACTGGACATGCAGTCATATCATGGTCTTGGACAATGCTTAATGGCCCGCCGTTTGCCAGACTTACTGTGTAGCAGTCGTGAGTGGCAGCAGAATCCCCCTTCTTTTTGATTTTGCAAACTACCTTGGAGCAGAGGCAGTTACAAGAGGGTGAAACAGAAAATATGTTTTAATCAATCTCTGATCATCAAACTGTAGCATAAACCTTCACTAGAGCAGAGGGTAGTTATTTAATGACCCAGACAGAGTGGAATCTTCCGGTGACTGAATGTTTTTATCGGTTGAGAGGGAGGGATGGAATTCGCATTGCAGCCTGTGTGATAAAGAACTCACCTCTCTCCCTGCAGCTGTCCCGCAAGCCCGACCTGAGACCCGTGCTTGCCAGGGCCCAGTCTGCCCTTGCAGGGTCTCACAGATTAGCCGGGGGTGGAAGGTGGGAGACAGCATCTTGAAGGGCACGGTCAGTTGTGGCTGTGGCTGAGGCCCTGGCCGGTTTGTAGAGACATCGCTACTCGCCATTGCCTCTTCAGGGTTTTACCGTTATGGTCATTGGAACCAAGCTATTTTGTGTTTTCAAATGCACCCACATTGAGTTCAAACACTTTTTTTTTTAATGTGATTTTTTTTATTGTGACAATATATGTGACACATTTGCCATTGTGACCATTTTTCCATTCTTTTTTTAATTTTTTGTATTTTTGTTGTTGAGAAGATACGCAGCAGAACACGCACAGTTCAGCAGTTTCTACATGTACAGTTCAGTGACATTGATGACATTCTTTGAGTTGTGCAGCCATTCTCACCCTCCTTTTCTGAGTTCTTCCTCCTCCATTAACATAAACCCACTGCTTCCTAAGGCTCCTTCTAATCTTTCGAGTTGCTGTTGTCAGTTCAATCCCATATTAAAAAACCCGTTGCCATTGAGTCAATTCCGACTCATAGTGGCCCTTTAGGACACAGTAAAACTGCGCTGTAGGGTTTACAAGAAGCTGCTAGTGGATTCAAACCGCCAACCTTTCAGTTAGCAGCCGTAGCTCTTAACCAGTGCACCACCAGGGCTCCAATCCCATATAGATGGATCTTAAAAGAGCACAGTGCTCAAGGCAGACATTCTTAACTAGTTAAGCTAAACTACTGTTTGATTTTAAGAAGACTTCAGGGGGATATTTTGGTTTAAGCTTCATTTTTTACCATTTTTAAGTATACAATTTAGTGACATTCATTAATTCACCATGTTTACAGCCACCACCACTATCCATTTCCAAACCTTTTTCGTTCCCCTAAGCAGAGTGGCGTGGTGATTAAGTGCTACGGCTGCTAACCAAAAGGTCGGCAGTTTGAATCTGCCAGGTGCTCCTTGGAAACTACGGGGCAGTTCTGCTCTGTCCTATAGGGTCGCTATGAGTCGGAATCAACTCGACGGCAGTGGGTTTGGTTTTTTTTTTTTTTCTTTTAAGCAAAAACTCAGTACCCCTTAAGGAATAGCTCCCAGTCTCCCTCCCCCAGCCCCTGGTAATCACTAATCAATATTGTCTCCGTGCATTTGCATATTCTGACTATTTCATGTAAGTGGGGTCATACAGTGTTCATCCTTTTGTGTCTGACATTTCACTCAGCATGTTTTCACGGTTCAAGGAGAACTCTTTACCTCAGTTCCTTCATCTGCAAAATGGGTTACCGCCCTCTGTCTCAGAGATTTTGAGGGAATAACTTTCAGTCACCCAGAAGCGCCCCCAGATTTGCTGTCTTCAATGCATAACCATTTCTCCGTTAAGGTTTTGTTTGTTGTTTGGTAATCAGCCTTTCCTTGTTCTCCTTCCACCCCCTGCCCCCAACAGGCACCCTGTTTGCGTGCATTGCTGTCTTAGAAACACTGGGTGGAGTCCTTGCAGTTTCTGCTTTTAATGGCATTTATGCAGCCACTGTTGCTTGGTATCCTGGCTTCACTTTCCTTCTCTCTGCAGCTCTGCTACTGATTCCAGCCATCAGTCTATGGTATGTACTTATTTTTAATCATTTTATCAAAGCGTAGCTGGATTACATGAACTCCCTAACACTGCCAGGAAAAGCACATAGGTTTATTGAAGTTTTGCCTCAGAATGTACTTTTCTCAAGAACTTTTGAGACATGAAGACATCTGTCAAGAATTTTGGAGACTTAAGAACAGACCAAGCTGACCAGAAATGGGCCAGAAATTGGGCTAGATAGAGACCCCAAGAAGTTGCCCCTGTCCTTTTAAATATGAAAAAGTGATCAAATTAGCACAGAAGAATAGAGATGTATATATTCAAACTCTGATTTCCTGTAGTGTCATATCCCCTGATGGTCAGGGTGATGAGATGTACTTTAGTGTGGTTTCTTGAGTAAATGAAAAGAGCAGCTAGAATGCCTGGAATATTAGGATACCTGAGTTCTTTCTCCAGAGAGCTGGCTTATTTAATAACTCCCCTTTTTAAATGTAAATATTCAAATAAATACAAAGCAGCAAATTTTATTCACGGATAGTGGTTTGGGTGGGTTAAACACTCAGATGCTAACTGAAAGGTTGGCAGTTCGGACCCACCCAGAAGCTCCTCAGGAAAAGACCTGGTGATCTGATCCCATGAAGATTAAAGCCAAGAAGACCCTGTGGGGCAGTTCTGCTCTGTAATACTGGGGGTTGCCTACGAGTCAGAGGGGACCTGACAACACAAAACAACAAGTGTGTATAATAAAGAGCTGGACCAGAGACATGAACATAAAAGCAGTAATTTATCCTTTTACCTGTCAGTTGTCAAACAGCATTAGTCAGCTAGATAAGTGGTCGTCCAAGCACCCGAGCAAGTATACTTGACACAGACTGTGGTGCCGAAGCATGGAGCTAAAAGCTCACTGCCCCGTCTCTCCTGGGCTTGTCCATGTTGAGCGCCACAGTGGTGGAAATCAGTAAAAAAATGGTCAACAAGCAGTCAGGAATTCTCGCCGTCCCCCTGAGCAGTGTGGGGTGTGGCTGTGAGTAAGGGAGAAGACAGTGCCAGGACCGTGGGTGACCTGTGTGAGCAGCGTGGGGTGTGGCTGTGAGTAAGGGAGAAGACGGTGCCAGGACCACGGGTGACCTGTGTGAGCAGTGTGGGGTGGGGCTGTGAGTAAGGAAGAAGACGGTGCCAGGACCACGGGTGACCTATGAGCACGCGCTTCAGGCATCCTAAACCAAAACCAAACCAGTTGCTGTGGAGTCGACGTGAACTCCTGACGACCCTTGTGTGTCAGAGTAGAACTGTGTGGTCCACAGGGTTTTCAGTGGCTGATTTTTTGGACGTAGATGGCCAGGCCTTTCTTCTAAGGTACCTCTGGGTGGGCTCAAACGTCCAACCTTTCAGTTAGCAGCCAAGCATCCAGGGATTCCTTAAGCATTCTACCAAGACAAAACTCTTACTTAAAGGGCTGAATCTATGTTTTATTCGTAGTAGGAGCTCAATACTCATTTCTCAATTGAATTCTGATCCTTAGTTCTGTGTAAGACACAGTACTATAGTGTTTACAGTTTCTCTGTAGTGTTGATGAAAAGTTATGCTTATTAGGTATCTTTTTTAAAAGAGGCTACTCACCGACTGAATTGGCAGAATTAATAATACATGTAGGCTAGTGAGCACATGCCGGGTGTCAGTTTTACACACTGGTGGTAGTAGTTATTCAGCACTATCATTTTTGGAAAACAATTCATGAACATGTATCAGAACCTTTTTTAAAAATGTTCATAGTGTTTGATCCAACTATTCCCTTGAGAAGACTATCCAACGAAATAATCAGGAATGCCATCAAAAAATGTGTATATAAAGAAGCTTATTTTGGCAAAAGAATTAAAAATGACTAAGATGTCCAATAGGAAAATGGTTAAATTATGGCAAACCAAAAAATAAAAACTAAATCCATTGCCGTTGAGTTGATTCTGACTCACAGCAACCCTGTAAGATCGAGTAGGAACTGCCCCATAGGGTTTCCAAGATTGTGATCTTTACAGAAGCTCACTGCCACATCTTTCTCCCATGGAGCCTGGTGGGTTCAAACCACTGACCTTTCAGTTAGCAGCCAAGTACTTAACCACTGTGCCATCAGAGCTCCTAAAAGCTGTGGAACCGAGGAAAAGATGGACGATAGATGACTTATGCATTGCCTTAATGTCAATTTTGAAATGTCTTTTTTGCTTTTATAGTATTATCAAGTGCACCAACTGGAATGAGGGGAGCTATACACTTCTTGTACAAGAAGAACCTGGGGAAGACACTTCAGACAGATGATTAACAGTGATAAAAAAAAAAAAAAACTGAATGCTGTGACTTCTGGAGAATGTAAACTAACTCCATACTCAATGCCTCATTAATACACATGTCCTCTCTTCTAATCGCAACAGTCCGAGAAAAGCTCCTAGCCTTTGCTTGTCATGGTACCATGCACTGGGAGCACTTTGTGAATATCATGGTCATGTATATCCAATAAGGAGCCCTTGTGGCACAGTGGTTAAAGCACTCAGCTGCTAAGCAAAAGGTTGGCAGTTCAAACCCAGCAGCCACTCCAGGAGAGAAAGATGCAGCAGTCTGCTTCCATAAAGATTACAGCCTTGCCCTGGAAGCTCTACAGGGCAGTTCTGCTCTGTACTATGCAGTTGCTGAGTCAGAATCGACTCAATGGCAGTAGGTTTGGTTGTTTGGTTTGAGTATATCCAATAGGTAAAACCAAACCAAACCTGCTGTCGAGTCGATCAGGACTCATAGCAACTGCATAGGACAGAGTAGAACTGCCCTGTAGGACAGAGTAGAACTCCCCAAGTCTGTAATCTTTATGGAAGCAGACTGCCAAATCTTTCTCCCTTGAAGCAGCTGGTGGGATCAAATCTGTGACCTTTTGGTTAGCAGCCGCACGCTTAACCACTGCGCCAGAAGGGCTCCTATTCAGTACACAGAAGACCAAATCTCAAAATACTGTCCACTTCTGGACTTAAAAAAGAAACGGAAATTTAAAGATATAAGGAGGGATTTGAAAACTTGATGAGGTCAAAAGCAATAATCTCTTACATAATCCAGTCTCACATAGAGTCAAAGGAGGACTCTTTACCTCAGTTTCTGTATCTTCAAAATGGGTTACTGACCTCTCAGAGATTTTGAGAGTGTAACTAATGGAAATGATGATGCATCACTGATAGGAAAACAACAATAGACATTTGAAAAATCTATAAAAGAATCTTACCTATACTTGAATAATGCTTTGTTTTATAGAAATGGAGTTTTTAAAAGCACTTTAGAGACATTTATTTTTCACTTTTCCTAGTATGTTTCATTAATGAAAGACATGATGATATTTCTGTAGTAACACAGGGGTGATTGGAGAAAAAATACAAAATTATAAATAAAATTGTTTCTAAAGAAATTCTAAAACTGAGTACACAGCTCATCATTATGTAAAGTAACAATGTTATAACACCAGCATTCACTCCATATTTCAGGAGGAGGACAGCCACATTGCATAACCCCTAGCAAGGAGTTCTGTTCCTAGCTAGTCCCACAGTGCTGCTCCTGGCTAGTCCCACAGTGCTGCTCCTGGCTAGTCCCACAGTGCTGCTCCTGCCTAGTCCCACAGTGCTGCTCCTGCCTAGTCCCACAGTGCTGCTGCTGGCTAGTCCCACAGTGCTGCTCCTGGCTAGTCCCACAGTGCAGCTCCTGGCTAGTCCCACAGTGCTGCTCCTGGCTAGTCCCACAGTGCTGCTCCTGGCTAGTCCCACAGTGCAGCTCCTGGCTAGTCCCACAGTGCAGCTCCTGGCTAGTCCCACAGTGCAGCTCCTGGCTAGTCTCACAGTGCTGCTCCTGGCTAGTCTCACAGTGCTCTAGTTCATCCTTCCCACTGCGTTGAGAAGGGTACAGGCTGTCCCCAGGGCTACGAATGTCCAATTTACAGACAACTCATACTTAAGAATGGACTGCCATTCTTAAAACTTTGAGTTAAATACATTAGTTCATAATGGCGAGTGCACTCACTGCTTTGTGACGCCTGTGAAAACATTGCATGGTTTGGAATCACTTCTTAAGTGCTTTATATGCATAGAAAGGTCAAACACCTACTACATGCTAAGACAAACATTTGACTAACTGACCTTATGTAAGAACCTCAAAATCACCAACATGCTGGAGCCCGTCATTTCAACTACTGTGCCAGTCCATCTCACTGAGGGCCTCCCTCGCCCTCGCTGACCCTCTACTTCACCAAACACGATGTCCTCTTCCAGCGATTGACCCTCCTGATGACTGTCCACAGCAAGCAAGCCGAACAATGTTCTGCAATAGCCACTCATGGGCTTGAAATTACTGAGATTCTACATGAAACCAAAAACCAAACCCATTGCCACCAAGTCGATTCTGACTCATAGCAACCCTATAGAACAGCGTAAGACTGCTCCATAGGGTTTCCAAGGCTGTAATCTTTAAGGAAGCAGACTGCCATATATTTCTCCCCCGTGGAGCGCTGGTGGGTTCAAACCGCGAACCTTTTGGTTAGCAACCAAGCACTTAAACCACTGCACCACGAGGGCTCCTTGAGATTCTACATAGCTGGGTTTTATATGTAACAGATTATAAATCCAAAAGCAAGAATTATGTATAGTATGAAATAACCTCAAACACATTAGCACTTTCTGTACCCAACAAATTGTATAATATTGTTCTTGAGAGTAGATAAGATGGTCTATGAAGTTAAACAAGGTGTTCGGCATTCCATGATTTTATACATTTCATTTGAGGAGGGCACAGATGGTGTTGTTTAACACAGTTGAAGGACTAGCAGATGGCTTCTCAGTTGAGCAAAAGCTCTATTTGAGATGCAGTGAATATATCTGGGGACAGGACTGAGGTGCCCAGAATCAAAATATAGCATGAATGAGCTTAGCCATCTCCCGAGGTGTCCCATCCTAGGACAGACATGTATGTGCGACCTTAGGAGACTAGAAACACTCAGGCTGATTGGAGAGTATACTCGACAGAAACCAAAAACATAAGCTATAATCTAATCTCCTGAAATGCAACCTGATTGTCTGAAGAAAGTATTAACAGAAGGATAGTCATGGTCTCTATGAAGTCCAAATATAGGGAGTTAAAAGAGGAAAAACGTGTTCCTTGTATCCAGCACCGTTCAAGAGAAGTTAGATAGACCAGATCTAATGTAAATGAGGAAACCCTGGTGGTGTAGTGGCTAAGCACTACGGCTGCTAACCAAAAGGTCGGCAGTTTGAATCTACCAGGTGCTCCTTGGAAACCATGGGGCAGTTCTACTCTGTCCTATAGGGTTGCTATGAGTTGGAATCAACTCGACGGCAATGGGTTTGGTTTTGTTTTTTTTTAATGGAAATGAATATTTTCACAAAAGAAGTGAACTTCTCTTTCCATGAGGCTGGACGACTCAATAGAATCGTCCATAGCGTGTACTGCACAGCCTCAAAACCGTCCAATTCCTTTTCCTCACTCCTGAGTTCACCACTACCTGTCTGTCAGCCTGTCGTGCGGTGGTGCCTTGCATGTTGGTGTGATTCTGGAAGCTATGCCACCAGTATTTCAAATACCGGCAGGGCCACCAATGATGGACAAGTTTCAACAGAGCTTCCAGGCTAAGACAGACTAGGAAGAAAGGCTTGGCGATCTACTTCTGAAAACGTTCACAAGAGAACATTGTCTGATTTGCTCACTTTGGGCACATCATCAGGAGGGATCAGTCTCTAGAGGAGGACGTCATGTTTGGTGAAATAGAAGGCCTATGAGGGCGAATAACACCCTCAATGAAATGGATTGGCCCAGTAGCCTCAATGATGGACTGAACCAAGGGGATTATACAGGACTACACAATATTTTGTTCTGTTGTACATACGGTTGCCATAAGTTGAGTTGACTTGATGGCAGCTCTCTCTCTCTGATGGTTGAGATTGTGTATCAACTTGGCTGGGCCATCATTCTCAGTGTTTTGGCAGTCGTATAATGTTGTGACCACTTCCCTGTTGAGATTTGGTATGTGATCATCCCCACGATGGAATCTGCAGTGAGTGGTACCGGCGGGTGCAGGGCCTGTGGTGGCTCACGGCCCCCTCAGCCTTCATCTCTCCGCCCTCTGCCACCTAATCCTTCCTGCTGTCTTTGCTGGGGCTTTTGTTTGTTCTGGATCCTGCAGCTGGCTCCTGTTTATCTGACCTCCAGTTCTTGGGACCTGAGCTAGCACCTTAGTCCTGGCCGCCAATCTTGAGATTCATTGACCTTCACAGCCTGTAAGCAATGGCCCTGCTCCTCGGCCCTGCTGATCTTGGGTTCACCACCCCTGCGGCTATGTCAGTCAAGAGAAGCCTCTTTCTTGCCTCAAGGACTTGGAACGTTACAACCTCTCTAAAAGGTGAGTGAGCCGTTTCCTTGATATAAATCTGTGTGTGTGTGTGTGTGTGTGTGTGTGTGTGGAAGCAGCGGTCAAGAAATCAAATGACATATTACACGGGGCAAATCTGCTGCAAAAGACCTCTATAAAGTGTTGAAAAGCAAAGATATCACCTTGAGCACTGAAGTGAACCTGACCTAAGTCATACTGTTTTCAGTTACTTCATATGCATGCAAAAGCAGGACAATGAATAAGGAAGACTGAAGAATTGACGCCTTTGAATTGTGGTGTTGGCAAAGAATATTGAATATACTATGGACTGCCAGAAGGACAAACAAATCTGTTTTGGAGGAAGTACAGCCAGAATGCTCCTTAGAAGCAATGATGGTGAGACTTTGTCTTACACATTTTGGGCATGTTATCAAAAAAAAAAAAAAAAAAAAAATTTTTTTTTTTTTTATCAGGAGGGACCAGCCCCTGGAGAAAGACATCATGGTTGGTAAAGTAGTTTGTCAGTGAAAAAGAGAAAGCCCCTTAATGAGACGGATTGACACAGTGGCTGCAACAGTGGGCTCTAACATAACAGCAACTGTAAGGATGGCACATGACTGGACACTGTTTAATTCTGTTGTACGTAGGGTCGCTGTGAATCAGAACTGACTCAATGGCTCCTAACAATAGCAACAGGTGAAAGCTTGCACAGCAAATTAATTTTCCGTTGAACAATCCACACACACAGTGTTCTGTGACACTGGTTGCTATCCCCACAATGTACCCGCACTCCTCCTGTCTCCCCCTTGCCTTCCCTGTTTCCATCCATCCAGTTTCCCTGCCCTTCCCTGCCTTCTCATCTGTGCTTCCGGGCAAGTGTTGCCCATTTTGTCTCGTGTAGTTGGTTGTTCTAAGGATCACATTCCTCATGGGTGCTAGTGTTTATTTTATAGGCCAATCTATTACGTGGCTGAAAGGTGACCTCCGGGAGTTGCTTCAGTTCCAGATTAAAAGGATGTCCTAAGGTGACAGTCTCAGGGGTTCCTCCAGTCTGTATCACTCAAGTAATCTGGTCTTTTTTTTTTTTTATTAACTTTTATTGAGCTTCAAGTGAACATTTACAAATCAAGTCAGACTGTCACATATAAGTTTATATGCACCTTACTCCGTACTCCCATTTGCCCTCCCCCTAATGAGTCAGCCCTTCCAGTCTCTCCTTTTGTGACAATTTTGCCAGCTTCCAACTCTCTCTATCCTCCCATCCCCCCTCCAGACAGGAGATGCCAACACAGTCTCAAGTGAGCACTTGATATAATTAGCTCACTCTTCATCAGCATCTCTCTCCTACCCACTGTCCAGTCCCTTTCATGTCTGATGAGTTGTCTTCGGGAATGGTTCCTGTCCTGGGCCAACAGAAGGTTTGGGGACCATGACCGCCGGGATTCCTCTAGTCTCAGACCATTAAGTATGGTCTTTTTGTGAGAGATCTGCATTTCTCTAATGGCTAATGATCGTGAACATTTCCTCATATATGTTAGCTACCTGAATGTCTTTAATGAAGTGTCTATTCATATCTTTTGCCCATTTTTTAATTGGATTATTTGTCTTTTTGCAGTATGATGTAGATTTTAGAGATAAGGCCGTGATCAGAAATGTCATAGCTAAAAGCTTTTTCCCAGTCTGTAGGTAGTCTTTTTACTCTTTTGGTGAAGTCTTTGGATGAGCATAGGTGTTTGATTTTTAGGAGCTCCCAGTTATTTACTTTTTCTTCTACATTCTTAATATTTTGTATACTGTTTATGTCATGTATTAGGGCTCCTAACGTTGTCCCTATTTTTTCTTCCATGATCTTTATCGTTTTAGATTTTATAATTAGGTCTTTGATCCATTTTGAGTTAGTTTTTGTGCATGGAGTGAGGTATATGGGTCTTGTTTCATTTTTTTGCAGATGGATATCCAGTTATGCCAACACCATTTGTTAAAAAGACTGTCTGTTCCCCATTTAACTGTTTTGGGGCCTTTGTCAAATATCAACTGTTCATACGTGGATGGATTTATGTCTGGATTCTCCATTCTGTTCCATTGGTCCATGCATCTGTTGTTGTACCAGTACCAGGCTGTTTTGACTACTATGGCGGTATAATAGGTTCTAAAATCAGGTAAAGTAAGGCCTCCCACTTTGTTCTTTTGCAATAATGCCTTATTTATCCGGGGCCTCTTTCCCTTCCATATGAAGTTGGTGATTTGTTTCTCCATCTCATTAAAGAATGTCCTTGGGATTTGGATCAGAATTGCATTAAATGTATAGATTGCTTTTGGTAGAACAGACATTTTTATAATGTTAAGTCTTCCTATCCACGAGCAAGGTATGTTCTTCCACTTATGTAAGTCTCTTTTGGTTTCTTGCAGAAGTGTACTGTAGTTTTCTTTGTATAAGTCTTTCACATTTCTGGTACGATTTATTCCTAAGTATTTTATCTTCTTGGGGGCTACTGTAAATGGCATTGATTTGGTGATTTCCTCTTCGATGTTCTTTTTGTTGGTGTAGAGGAGTCCAACTGATTTTTGTATGTTTATCTTGTATCCCGATACTCTGCTGAACTCTTCCATTAGTTTCAGTAGTTTTCTGGAGGATTCCTTAGGGTTTTCTGTGTATAAGATCATGTCATCTGCAAATAGATACTTTGACTTCTTTCTTGCCAATCTGGATGCCATTTATTTCTTTATCTAGCCTAACTGCTCTGGCTAGGACTTCCAGCACAATGTTGAATAAGAGTGGTGATAAGGGGTTCCCGATCTCAATGGGAATGTTTTCAGGCTCTCTCCATTTAAGGCAATGTTGGCTGTTGGCTTTGTATAAATGCCCTATTATGTTGAGAAATTTTCCTTCTATTCCTATTTTGCTGAGAGTTTTTATCATGAATGAGTGTTGAACTTTGACAAATGCCTTTTCTGCATCAATTGATAAAATCATGAGACCCTTGTCTTTCATTTCATTTATGTGGTGGATTACATTAATAGTTTTTCTAATGTTGAACCATCCCTGCATACCTTGTATGAATCCCACTTGGTCATGGTGAATTATTTTTTTGATATGGTGTTGAATTCTCTTGGCTAGAATTTTGTTGAGGATTTTTGCATCTACATTCATGAGGGATATAGGTCTATAATTTTCCTTTCTTGTGGTGTCTTTACCTGGTTTTGGTATCAGGGATATGGTGGCTTCATAGAATGAATTTGGTAGTATTCCGTCCTTTTCTATGCTCTGAAATACCTTTAGTAGTAGTGGTGTTAACTCTTCTCTGAAAGTTTGGTAGAACTCTGCAGTGAAGCCATCCGGACCAGGCTTTGTTTTTGTTGGGAGTCTTCTGACTACCTTTTCAATCTCTTCTTTTGTTATGGGTCTATTTAGGTAGTGTGTTTCTAGGAATTCACCCATTTCTTCTAGGTCTTCAAATTTGTTTGAGTATAGTTTTTCATAGTAATCTGATTCTTTTAATTTCAGTTGGGTCTGTTGTAATATTGCCCCTCTCTTTTCTTATTCGGGTTATTTGCTTCCTCTCTGGTTTTCCTTTTGTCAGTTTGGCCAGTGGTTTATCAATTTTGTTGATTTTTTCAAAAAACCAGCTTTTGGTCTTGTTAATTCTTTCAATTATTTTTCTGTTTTCTATTTCGTTTAGTTCAGCTCTAATTTTTAGTATTTGTTTTCTTCTGGTGCCTGTGGGTTTCTTTTGTTCCTCTCTTTCTATTTGTTCAAGTTGTAGGGATAATTCTTTGATTTTGGCCCTTTCTTCTTTTTGGATGGGTGCGTCTATTGATATAAATTGGCCTTTGAGCACCACTTTTGCTGTGTCCCAAAGATTCTGATAGGAAGTGTTTTCATTCTCATTGGATTCTCTGAATTTCTTTATTCCATCCTTAATGTCTTCTATCATCCAGTCTTTTTTGAGCAGGGTATTGTTCAGTTTCCAAGTGTTTGATTTCTTTTCCCCACTTTTCCTGTTACTGATTTCCACTTTTATGGCCTTATGATCAGAGAAGATGCTTTGTAATATTTCAGTGTTTTGGATTCTCTTAAGGCTTGCTTTATGACCTAATATGTGGTCTCTTCTAGAGAATGTTCCATGTGCACTAGAAAAGAAAGTATGGTTGGTTGCTGTTGCATGGAGCGTTCTGTATATGTCTACAAGGTCAAGTTGGTTGATTGTGGCATTTAGATCTTCCATATCTTTATTGAGCTTCTTTCTGGGTGTCCAGTCCTTCAGCGAAAGTGGTGTGTTGAAGTCTCCTACTATTATTGTGGAGTTGTCTATCTCACTTTTCAATGCTGATAGAGTTTGTTTTATGTATCTTGCAGCCCTGTCACTGGGTCCATAAATATTTAATATGGTTATATATTCTTGGCATATTGTCCCTTTAATCATCATACAGTGTCCTTCCTTATCTTTTCTGATGGATTTAACTTTAAAGACTATTTTGTCAGAAATTAATATTGCCACTCCTGCTCTTTTTTGATTGTTGTTTGCTTGATATATTTTTTCCATCCTTTGAGTTTTAGTTTGTTCGTGTCTCTAAGTCTAAGGTGTGTTTCTTGTAGGCAGCATACAGATGGATCTTGTTTTTTAATGCATTCTGCCACTCTCTGTCTCTTTATTGGTGCATTTAGTCCATTTACATTCAGAGTAATTATGGATAGGTATGAATTTAGTGCTATCATTTGTCTTTTTTTGTGTGTTGACAGTTTCTTTTTCCCACTTGATTTTATGTGCTAAGTAGATTTTCTTTGTGTTGTCCTTTCCTCATATTTGTTGCTGTTGATTTTGTTTCTGCTGAGTCTGTATTTTTCCCTTGTATTTTATTTTGATGAGTAGGATAGTTTGTCTCCTTTGTGGTTACCTTATTATTTACCCCTATTTTTCTAAATTTAAATCTAACTTTTATTTCTTTGTATCACTGTATCTTCCTCTCCATATGGAAGATGTATGATTACATTTCTTAGTCCCTCTTTATTATTTTAATGTTGTCTTCTTTTATATAATAACATCACTGTTGCCCTGTGTTGGGCTTTTTGTTTCTTTTTAATCTTGCTTTGTTTTTTTGGATTTCCCTGTCTTGATTGACTTCTGGTTGCTCTGCCCAGTGTTCTAGTCTTGGGTTGATACCTGATATTATTGATTTTCTAACCAAAGAACTCCCTTTAGTATTTCTTGTAGTTTTGGTTTGGTTGTTACAAATTCCCTCAACTTGTGTTTATCTGGAAATGTCTTAATTTCACCTTCAGATTTAAGAGACAGTTTTGATGGATATATGATTCTTGGCAGGCAATTTTTTTCCTTCAATGTTTTAAATATGTCATCCCGCTGCCTTTTTGCCTGCATGGTTTCTACCAAGTAGTCGGAGCTTATTCTTATTGGCTCTCCCTTGTAGGTGACTTTTCTTTTATCCCTCGCTGCTCTTATAATTGTCTCTTCATCTTTGGTTTTGGCAAGCTTGATTATAATATGTCTTGGTGACTTTCTTTTAACATCTACCTTATGTGGAGTTCGATGAGCACCTTGAATAGATATCTTCTCATCTTTCACAATATCAGGGAAGTAAGTTTTCTGCCAACAAATCTTCAACATTTTCTCTGTATTTTCTGTTACCCCTCCCTGTTCTGGTACTCCAATCACTCGTAGGTTATTTCTCTTGATAGAGTCCCACATGATTCTTAAGGTTTCTTCATTTTTTTTAATTCTTTTATCTGATTTTTCTTCAAATATATTAGTACCAAGTGATTTATCTTTGAGTTCAGAAATTCTAGCTTCTACTTGCTCAATTCTGCTCCTCTCACTTTCTATTATCTAATTCTGTAATTGTATTGTTAATCTTCTGAATTTCTGATTGCTGTCTATGGATTTTTCTAGCTTATTAAACTTTTCATTATGTTCCTGAATAATCCTTCTAATTTCTTCAGTTGCTTTATCTGTGTTCGTTGGCTTGTTTGGCGTATTGCCTCATTTCCTTCCTGATGTCTTGAAGGGTTCTGTATATTAAACTTTTGTATTCTGCATCTGGTAATTCCAGGAATGCACTTTCATCTAGACGATCCCTGGATTCTTTGTTTTGAGAGCCTGTTGAACTGCTCATGGTCTGTTTCTTTATGTGACTTGATATTGACTGTTGTCTCTGAGCCATCTATAAGCTATTGTATTAGTTTATGCTTGCTTACTGTGTCATAGCTGCTTACTTTGTTTTGTTTTGGTATACCCCTGTGCGTTGCTTGAGTGAGCTAGCTTGATTATTTTCACCTTTGGAGCTCTGGTGACCTGTCCCCAGCTGGCTAGAGCTGTTAACAGGTATATCAGTCTAGGAGTCCATTCAGTTTTCTTGTAGGAATTCAGCTCAGATTTCCAGGTAGCTGATATCAAGTGTGTGGTACAGGCTCTGTCCTACAGTCTTAGAGGGGCAGGGGTGATTGGCATATATACTGGTATCTGATTGCACCAGGAGGTCACGCTCTGAACAAGGCAGGGGGCTGAAAACCGACCCCCAAGTGTCTCTGAGGAAAACGTGTCTCTGTTCCCTAGAGTGTTTTGGTGGGTGAGTTCTGCAGAGGGACATGGGCACCCAAAGTTTTTGTTGTAAGGACTGGGAGGTACCAGTTCTCCCTGGACCCCTGTCATGGGTGGCTGGGTGACCTGAGTGGAGCTACCAGTCCTTAGGTCCCTGTTTTGGGCCAGGGAGGACCTTGTTTAAGAGGCAAAGCAATGTCAAACGCCAAACACCCACCTCTCCACCGCACAGCTGAAATGGTTGGAGTTTGCCAACAAGGGCCTATTCTCCCGATATAGGCCCACACAGGTCCATGCAGAAGGGAGAGGTGCTCAAGGTCCACTGACAGTTTATGCCTGGGCAGGAGCCGCTTCTGTCCTGAGCGCCCCCAGTTGATGGAGCTAGCAAATTATCTTTTCCCTCCAATTCCAAATTTTTTCCTTCCCAAAGGCCGGGAGGATGGCTCCAGGTGCTCCCCAGGGTCCATCTCAGGCCCAGGGATTCAGCCGCCTAAGCCGGCTTGGGGGTGGGGGAGTGCGGTAAAATATACGCAAGTACTTAGGTTTTTGCCGAGAGCTGCCCTTCTCCTCAGGTTCCGGAGGTGTGAGTGGGCTGTGTGGCTGCTGCTTCTCCCTGAGGAAACTGCGGCCCAACGCTAGGAGCAGCCCACCACCTCCGCCGCCGCTGCTGCTCCAGGAATGGTGCCTGAGGGCTCCCGGCGATTCAGGTCCAGCAACTCCTCTCTGCTTCTGAACGGTCTCTTCCTCCCCCTGCCCCTCAGTTCGTTGTCTAAGCTTGCCTTTGATGCTCAGGGCTCCCAGCTTGTCACAAATATACTTGTTTCACTTGTTTTTTCAGGTCTTTGTTGTAAAGAGGGCTCAACGGAAGTGTCTGTCTATTCTGCCATCTTGGCTCCGTCCATCTGGCCCATGTTTTTTTGATTGGATTGTTTGTCTTTTTGTTGTTGAATTGTTGAAGTTTTCTCTAGATTTTAGAGATTAGACCCTTGTCAGATATGTCATTGCCAAAATTTTTTTCCCACTCTGTAGGTTCTCTTTTTACTCTTTTGGTAAAGTCTTTTGATGAGCATAAGTATTTAATTTTTAGGAGGTCTCATTTATTTTATCTTCTGTTGTTCGTGCATTTTTAGTTGCGTTTGATAGTGTATTCATGCCATAAGTTAGGACCCCTAGCTTTGTCCTTATGTTATCTCCCAGGAACCTTTTTAGGTTTAACATTTAGGTCTTTGATCCATTTTGAGTTTGTTTTTGTGTATTGTGTGTGGTATGGAGCCTATTTCATTTTTCTGCAAGTGGATACCCAGTTTTGCCAGCATCATTTGTTAAAGAGACTCTTTCCCATTGAATGGACTTTGACCCTTTGTTGAAGATCAGCTGTCCATAGCTGGATGGATCTACTTCTGGGTTCTCAAGTCTGTTCCATTGGTCTATGTGTCTTTCATTGTACCAGTCACAGGCTGTTTTGGTTACTGTGGCTATTTAGTAAATTCTGAGGTCTGGAAGCCTGAGGCCTCCTACATTGTTCTTCCTCTTTAGCAACACTTTAGGTATTCGGGACCTCTTTCCTTTCCATATAAAATTGGAGATTAGTTTTTCCATTTTGTTGAAGAATGTTTTGAGATTTGGATTTGGATTGCATTATATCTATAGATTGCTTTGGGTAGTATTGACATTTTCACAATATTAAGTCTTCTAGGCCATGAGCGTGGTATGTTTTCCCATTTATTTAGGTCTCATTTGGTTTCTTGCAGTAGTGTTTTATAGTTTTCTCTAAGTCTTTTGCATTCCTGGTTAGGTTTATTCCTAAGTATTATATATTTTGGGGGGCTGTTGTAAATGGTATTGTTTTCCTGATTTCCTTTTCAGAGTTCTCCTTGTTAGTGTAGAGGAATCCATCTGATTTTTCTGTGTTGATCTTGTGCCCTGCCACTTTGTTGAACCCTTCTATTAGTTCCAATAACTTTCTTGTGGAATTTCCAGGATTTTCTATGTACAGAATCATATCATCTGTAAATAAGTATAGTTGTACTTCCTCCTTACCAATTCAGATGCCGTATTTTTCCCTTTCTTGCCTTACTGCTCTGGTCGGATTTCCAGTTCAATATTGAATAACAGTGGTGATGATTGGCATAATTGTCTCGTTCTCATTCTTAAGAGGAATGCTTTCAGCATTCTTTTTAAGAACCACCTGAGGCGTTAAAAATAATAAAAATTTTGTGGTGTCACTTCCTGGGATTCAGTATGTCTGGCGTGAGTGAGGTCTTGGAATCTGAATTTTAAAACCTCACCAGGTAACTGATAAACATCCAGGTTTGGAAACTACCGCCCTAAATGAGTGCTTCTAAACCCTGTGGTGTAGTGGTTAAGTGCTATGGCTGCTAACCAAGAGGTCGGCAGTTCAAATCCGCCAGGCACTTCTTGGAAACTCTATGGGACAGTTCTATTCTGTCCTATAGGGTCACTATGAGTTGGAATTGACTCATCGGCAGTGGGTTTTTTTTGTTTGTTTGTTTAAACCCTATCTGTACCTTAGAAT
The DNA here is from genome assembly GCF_030014295.1 of Loxodonta africana. Taxonomy (NCBI): domain Eukaryota; kingdom Metazoa; phylum Chordata; class Mammalia; order Proboscidea; family Elephantidae; genus Loxodonta; species Loxodonta africana. The sequence goes on from NC_087364.1 coordinate 18,766,282, forward strand.
GACTGGGGGGTGGTCACTTAGTATTTGTGATATCAATACAAATACTAAAGTTTATTCTAGGCCAGTGATTCTCAATCCAACCTTGGTTGCTAAACACAATCACCTGGAGTTTTTAAAGTTCCCATGCACAGGCCTAAGCCCAAACCAGTTAATTCAGAATCAGTACACTGAATCAGTAACAGATCTAGACATCAGTATATTTTTAACATTCCCGAGGTGATTCTAATGTGGCCAGGGCTGGAAATCACTTGTCTAGGTCAGGGGTAAGCAAACGTTTTCTGTAAAGGGCAAGATAGTAAATATTTTAGGCTTTGCAGGTTATACAGTGTCTGTCACAGCTACACAACTCTGCCTTTATAGCACAAAGCAGCCAAAGGCAATATGTAAATGACGGGCATAGATGTGTTCCAGCAAAACATGCAAAACAGGCAGCAGGCTGAACTTAGAGTGTGGGCAGCAGTTTGCGGAACCTTCTCTACGTGGGTGTTGGTGGTCTTCGAGTTGGCTCTGATCCATGCCACCCCGTGTACAACAGAATGAAATGTTGCCTGGTCCTGCACCATCTTCATAGTCATGTGCTCAAGTCCATAGTTGCAGCTACCATGTGTTCTGAGTGACTTCCAACCTAGGGGCTCATCTTCTAGCACTGTATTGGACAATATGCTGTTGCGATACATGAAGTTTTCATTGGCTCATTTGTGGAAGTAGATCACCAGGCCTTTCTTCCTAGTCTTTCTTGGTTGGAAGCTCTGCTGAAACCTGTCCATTATGGGTAACCCTGTTGTTATTTCAAATACTTTTGGCATAGCTTGCAACATCACAGGAACACACAAGCCACCACGGTATGACAAACTGACAGATGGGCTCTAGAAAGAGGACACACACATTCTGGTTACTGGAAACTAATGTCCCTTTCTTTTTAAATACTGGCATTTTAGGTTATAGAATACATAAAAACAGTGTAAATATAAAAATGTTGGTACAACGCCTGGATTAGTGGAGGCTCAAAAACCAGTCTCACCTGATTAGCTCCAGACAGTCCCTTGAGCCAGATTAATTCTAGCTGCACAAACAGAATTAAGTTTATGGACCTAGCTAGCCTCAAATCATTGCTTAGAAATTGCTTCCTTGGGGGTGACATGTAGCTAGAATGTGATGGCTTCACTATCAGACATTTATCAAACAAGCTTTTCCAGAAAAGAGAAGCAAGGAACACTTCCCAACTCATTGTATGCGGTGACCCTGATACAAAGCCAAACAAAGAAATTACAAGAAAACTACAGACAAATGTTCCTCATGAACATAAAAATTCTCAACAAAATATTAGCAAGTTAAATCAAGCAATACAGAAAAAGGGTCACTCATGACCAAGTGAGGTTTAGCCAGAGAATGGTAGGCTGGTTCAACATTTGCAAGTAATCAATATAATTCACCACATTAACAGACTAAAGGGAAAAAAAAAATCATATTGAATCTGACTGTGAAATAACTAAAAAAAAAAAAAAAACCAAACCATTGCCATCGAGTCAATTCAGACTAATAGCGGCCCTATAGGACAGAGAGAACTGCCCCACAGGGTTTCCAAGGAGCGCCTAGTAGATTCAAACTGCTGACCCTTTTGGTTAGCAGCACTCTTAACCATTAGACTACCAGGGTTTCCAAAATAACAATTAGTAATGGTGAAAATCAAATCAAGCACTTTCACAACACCAATGTGCTTTTCTTTTAAAATTCGTTTATCTGTTCATTAAAAGTATTAGGTTTAGAAGCCAACTCTTCAGACATGGATTGGACTGGACAATGGGTTGGAGAGGGATGCTGGAGAGGAGTGAGCTTCTTGGATCAGGTGGACACTTGAGACTATGTTGGCATCTCCTGCCTGGAGGGGAGATAGAGAGGGTGGAGAGGCTTAGAAGCTGGTGAAATGGACACGAAATGAGTGGAGGGAGAGAGCAGACTGTCTCATTAGGGGGAGAGTAATTGGGAGTGTCCTCTAGGGTCACTATGAGTCGGAATCAACTCGACGGCAGTGGGTTTGGTTTTGGGGTTTAATTGGGAGTGTGTAGCAAGGTGTATATGGGTTTTTGTGTGAGAGGCTGACTTGATTTGTAAACTTTCACTTAAAGCACAATTACAAAAAATAAGTGTTAGGTTTAGGGCATCAAAAGAATAACACTGGAAATGCATTACAAAAACATTGAATAAGAATCTATGTATGAGTCCATAATGAAACTTTAAAGTTGTTGTTGTTGTTAGGTGCTGTCGAGTCGGTTCTGACTCATAGAAACCCCGTGAACAACAGAACGAGACACTGCCTGGTCCTGCGCCATCCTCACAATCATTGTTATGCTGGAGCCCGTTGTTGCAGCCACTGTGTCATGGAGGGGAAAAGGGGGAAAACCTGCTTTACCCAGGCTTGTCAGCCATCAAATGTAGGTAAGAAAATATCACCAGTTTACAGCCCCTTCCCATACAATCACATTATAATTGATTCAGGCAAAGATTTTTAATAAATGCTAAAACCTTTGGGTGAAAGGTTCTTGGGGAAGAGGCTATACACTACTTCACAGATTACTTATCAATTACAAAAGGAAAATTATACTTTTACAATGGAAAGATCTGGCAGCCACCACCTGTTACCCAAGTGATCAAATTTAGCACGTGATAGCCTGTACATGTGATAGCCTGACATTATGGGACTTCTGTTGAGATGCAATAAAAGGTACCTACCTCGTAGACTTATTGTCAAAAATGTCCTGAATCTAATCGTGAGGAAATAGTATGATAACGATTGATGGATCCATATGAAGTTTACATAGGTGTTTATATGAGTATTGTTCTTTGAGTTTTTCTCTAAGTTTGAAATTTTTCAAAATAAAAAGTTGGTTAAAAAAGTAATTTGCTTTATGCCTTGCAGTGTGATGTATTTGAGTTACGATGACCCACACTTATGACTGTCCTTTTTTCTTGTCCATCTTAGTAGTATCTTGCAGAACATAACTTGCTTATGTTATCATTCTCAGATGTTCACTCAAAGATGTTCAGTTTTGTGGTTTACTGTTCAAAACACTGCCATATTTATTAAGATACTGATAATAAAAGGCAGTAATAATGCAAGCTTTTTAAAAAATGAGGTATTCGACTTATGTCTGAACCGACTTACAATGGAGTCATCTGAACAGAACCCTGTCCTAAGCTGGGTAATTTATTTGTACATCATACATAAAAATAAAAATGGTGGTCTAAGCCTGAGTTAAAATCAGTTCATCTGTCCAAAAGCAAATAATCTTAGGGAAAATTAAAGCAGAATTCAACCTGATCCTCCACTGACCCAAATCCACATTCCCTATGTGGCCCAGAGAGCCAGTTTCTGACACAGAGATGAACAATATAGCTCTTTTTCCTGTCTTCTTGTGATGCAGTGGATCACTTTTCTATGGCCTCTTTCCCATGGTCTTATAACTCCCACCAAATGATTGGGTGGGACTATGCCCTGGTGGCACAGTGGTTAAGAGCTATGGCTGCTAACTGAAAGTTTGGCAGTTCGAATCCACCAGCCGCTCCTTGGAAACCCTATGGGGCAATTCCACTCTGTCCTATAGGGTCACCATCAGTCGGAATTGACTTCACAGTGCTTGTGGCCCACGAAGGGGATTGGACACCTTGTAAATAAGGTGCATGGCACCCTAATAGGGGTTGTTGTTTTAGGTGTCTTCGAGTCAGTTCTGACTCATAGTGACCCTATGTACAGCAGCACAGAACATTGCCTAGCCCTGCACCATCCTCACAATTGTTATGCTTGAGCCCATTGTTGCAGCCACTGTATCAATCCATCTTGCTGAGGGTCTTCCTCTTTTTTGATGACCCCCTACTTTGCCAAGCATGATGTCCTTCTCCAGGGACTGAGCCTTCCTGAAGGCATGTCCAAAGTATGTAAGACATAGTCTTGCCATACTTGCTTCTAAGGAGCATTCTGGCTGTACTTCTTCCAAGACATACTTGTTTGTCCTTCTGGCAGTCCATGGTATATTCAGTATTCTTTGCCAACACCACAATTCAAAGGCATCCATTCTTCAGTCTTCCTTATTCATTGTCCAGCTTTCACACGCATATGAAGCAACTGAAAATAATACGGCTTGGGTGAGGTGCATCTTAGTTTTCAAGATGACATCTTTGCTTTTTAACACTTTAAAAAGATCTTTTGCAGCAGACTTGAAAATTTTTTTTTTTTTTTCCATGTGTCATTTGATTTCATGACTGCTTCTGGGTCTGTGGGTGTTGACTGTGGATCCAAGTAAAATGGAATCCTGGGGTGGGACCATGCAAATAAGGTATATGAAACCATAACAAGGGGATAGGTCAGTTTTGCCATTCCAGTAGGCTTAATATGAACCATCCCAGAGAAGGAAAGGAGGGAACCTCACCACCTCCAAGAAGAGATGGGAGTGGAAACTTGCTGGCAAGACCGCGAGAAGCAGCCACTGAGAAATGGCAGCAGCAGAGGCAGCAGAACCAGCAGACCAGCAGGGGACAGTTCAGTGAGCTGAGTGTCTTCAGGAAGGAGGCTTGGTGGCAAAGTGGGGTGCCTCTGGGCACTTTTCAAAGGAGCTAGGCTTGCTGACCCAAAGAGCGAGAGAGCTGAGTGCCTTCAGGCTGAGGCTTACTGGCAGAGTGGGGTGTCTCTGGGCACTTACTGGCAGAGCTAAAAATCTTTATAACACTTGCCCAAACCGGGCAAGAGCCAAGGAACTGAGGGGCCAAGGGCCAAAGAGAGGTCTGCCCACAGGCATGGCTGAGGGTGTCCTGATCAAAGAGCTGTATCCTGAATTGTAACCTGTTACTACCCTAGTAAACCCCATAACTGTGAGTATGGTCTGTGAGTTGTGTGTGGCAATGAATTATCGAGCCCCGCCGAGAAGTAGAGTGTGCTATGGGAGGAATGGCTCGTGTCGGAATTGGTAAAAAATTAGAGAGAGCAGGTATGTCTAACCTTCACCTCGTAAGAATCAGCCTCGAGTTTTTGATCTTGATTCTTCTTCCCCCTTTTGAAGTTAGAGAAGGTCAGCCATCTCCACCGCACCATTTTACACTCCTCTAGGTCAAGACCTTGAAAAGAAGCAAAAAGGCAAAGCACAACCAACAAAACACGTCTACTGTCTCCTGAAAGATATTTAGGATCTGGAACCAAACCCTCAATTTTTTAAAACTTGACTTTCCACTGTTAAATGAAAAAATGTAAAACGTCCTTTATGCTTTTTCAACCAAAGAAACAAAGTGATGAAATTCTACTTGAAAAGCTAACAATGTGCTCATATTCTTCAAGAGCGTTTAAGCATCTAAAATAAAACCAAAGCACAGGCTTGACAAGCATTTATTGTACTTGAGGGAACCTGAATTTTGAAATCATGAACTAATTAAGTCCAATAAAGTCTTGTAGCATTTTTGGTTCTGCTTTATTGGAACAGCAAGTCAGAAAGTTTGATTAATATGTGCCTACCTTCCATGTGTTTGATACAACATTTATCCGATTGTGGCTTCCACTGAAAGATCCTACGTTACACAATTTTTCTATTTGTCAAAAGTAATCTACTTCTTCAGATCTTTATATTCTTGAATGACATGGAAAGAAATAATGTGGTGCATACGTGAGCAGTGTGGTATACTCACGTGTACCCCTGAAAGAGGGATGATTCCCACCGAACAGGGTAAATTAATGATGAAAAGTGGTATTTTTACAGTGGGTAGGCATGAAAAGGTGTATTCAGTAAGAACATTCACGGTGTGCCAAACAGCTCAATGTTTTGCCAAACCCCCAACACTTTTAGACAGCAACACCTACAAACTCTTTTGTTTATATGTATTTTGAACATGTTATCAGGAGGGACCAGTACGTGGAAAAGGACATCATGCTTGGTAGAAGGTTGGCAAAAAAGAGGAAGACCCTCAACAAGATGGACTGACACAGTGGCTGCAACAATGGGCTCAAACATAGCAACAACTGAGAGGATGGTGCAGGACCGGGCAGCGTTTCGTTCTATTGTATCTAGGGTTGCTATTTGTCGGCATGGACTCAACTGCACCTAACAACAATACATAAACAGTGAAACCTGTGAGAGCTGGAACATGTCAGAACCGCCTTGTTTTTCTGGGTCTTGCAAGTTTTCCGCCTTTGACAGGGGGCAGTCTTTTCTACTATTACCAGTGGAAAATATTTGAGAGTTTTCCTTCTCTGACAAGTTTCCACCTTACACAGGTTCTGGCGTTCGCAGTTTTGACTGTACATATACACACCCACGCACATGTATATAACCATTCTCTTTTATTGAGTCTTATTTTAGTGTTAATTAAATTTTAACCATGCACCAACCTGTAAAGTACCTTGAACCCAAGGATTCGTATTTCATAAGCAAAAACAGAGACAATACTAAACAGGAAAACACTAAACAACTTCAACAAAATCACAGGATCTGAAAGAAAAAATACCTGATGGCAAGAAGCTCAGAGGGAACTGCAACTAATTCTTATCAAGAAACCTGAATAGTTTCCCAACTGCAAGCAAGTTAAGCACTGTGGACTAAAGAGATTGAGAAACATTAGCAAAATTGTCAGCACTGAGGCATACCAGAAGTCTTAACTGGTGCCAGTCAGTGTTGCTAAAATAAAGGCAAAAACAAGGAAAGCAAGCATAGAAATCAAAAGGTCTCAATTCTGGAGCACTTGTAAAAAATACACTTTCTGGTATCCACTTGAGGTTAGTCATATTAGAATTTCTGAGAATGAGATGTGGACACCAAAACTTCTTGAAAAAGACTGCCCCACATAAGGTAATTTTTATGAGCGTGCAGAGATGTGTAAGACCACTAATATAAACACAAAGAAGGTAAACAAACAAAAAAAAAAGGCCAAGAGAAAAGCAAAAAGATCATCAGAAATTAAGTGCTGTTCGTGATTACCAATTTCTATCTTTAAAGCATCAATGTTTCCATTTAAACTATGCTCATTAATTTGACAGCTCCCTTTAGTGGGTGTATTATGAAAAGGACCCTGGTGGTGCAGTGGTTAAGTGCTTGGTTGCTAACCAAAAGGTTGACGATTTGAACCCACTAGCTGCTCCGTGGGTGAAGGATGTCACAGTCTACTTCCATAAAGATCACAGCCTGCCATGGAAACCTTATGAGGTAGTTCTACTCGGTCTTATAGGGTCGATACGAGTCAGAATTGCCTCAAAGCCACGGGTTTTTCTAGTGGACAGGAAGGGGATACAGGCAGTCCCCAGGGTTATGAACATCCGATTTATGTACAACCCATAGTTACAAACCAACCCCTGTAAAGCCTGTTAAAAATTCAAGGTACATACAATGGTTTGTAATAACAAACGGGCACTATTTTGCAACAGGCATCAAAACGTTATGATGATGAATGTATTCTTATGTTAAAGATGTTTTAGTGTATCTACAAGTGTTTCTTTAATGGTTTTTACACATAGAAAGTACATTATATAGGATATACTAGGACAAACATTTGACTGACATTAGATACAAACCATACCTAACTCTTCCTACTTATGAACAAATCCAACTTAAAGGCAGACTTAGGAACGGAGCTCATTCATAACCCAGAAATCGCACATACAGCATACTATTCCTAGAACCAAGGTTCAGGAGAAATCTCCCCAACATTCTCGTTAGTTGAAAGGGAATGTATCTAAAAATGACCAGGAAGTCAACCTTCGTTACTTCTGTATTTTCTCACAATTTAACCATTAAGTGGGTTGGCAAATACTGTGTAGACAAAGACTGTTTTAAACTTAATCGCAACAGTAATCCCGGGGCAAAAGAATGTTCAAAAAGATGTTACTTATCTCAGGGGAGTCCTCGTGGCGTAGTGGTTAAGAGCTCAGGCTGCAGACCAAAAGGTGAGCAGCTCAGATCCTTGGCAGCCCTCTGGGGCAGGTCTACTCTGTCTCGTTGGGTAGCTATGAGTTGGAATTGACTCAGCGGCAGTGGGTTTTTTTTAATACTATTGACAGTTTGAACCGGATGATTCTGTGCTGCAGGGGGACAATCTAGATAGACGTAGTTTTATGATAGTCATTAGCAACTATTTTTAAAGAGACATAAAAGGCTACTGTTTTAATCTAAGAAGTGTTTACATCATCTCCCTTCCGTACTTTCAATGATTACAAAATCACCAATGGCCTGTGCATTGTACGGTGTTTACCAGCATCCCTGGCATCTACCCACTAGGGGCCAGCAGTAACCCCTGCCAACCCCACCAAAGACGTGACAACCAAAAATGTCTCCGTAGACGATGACAAACATCCCTAGGGGAGAGGAAGAGCACACTATTGCTATCAGATGAAAACCACTGACTTATCTAATAAAAATATTCCTGAAAAATTGTGCGTATATAAACATTTTGATCATCAAAGAATATTTAATTATTGAGACTTCATAACAGTTTAGTGTACAGTATAATTACTTTAAGGAGCCCTGGTGGCGCAAAGGTTAAGCACTCAGCTGCTACCTGGAAAGGTCGGCCGTTGGAACCCACCAGTCACTCCTTGGGATAAAGACCTGGCAACCTGCTCCCATACAGATTACAGCCTAGGAAACCCTATGAGGCAGTTCTACTCTGTCATATAGAGTTGCTATAAGTCAGAATCAACTAGAGGGCACACAACATTAGTTAGTATTGTTTTGTGAAAAATGATATATTTACTAATGTCCAAAAAAAATTTTTTTTTTTTTCTGGTGACTGTATTTCTCTATCACATGTTCCTATTGTAATTTCATGTATAGCTCTTTTTGTGTATGTGTGCTTTAGGTGGAAGTTTATAGCTCACGTTAGTTTCTCATACAAAAATGTATACACATAATGTTCTGTGACATTAGCTGCAGTCCCCACAATGTGACAGCACATTCCCCATTTCCACCCTTGGTTCCCTGTGTCCACTCAACCAGTTCCTGTCCCTTCCTGCCTTCTTATCCTGCCTCCGGACAGGAGCCGCCCATTTGGTCTCAATTATCTGACTGAGCTAAGACGTACACCTCATGAGTATTATTGTTTTGTTTTATAGTCTTGTCTAATCTTTGCCTGAATAGTGGGTTTCAGGAATAGTTTTAGTTCTGGGTTAACAGGTGTCTGGAGGCCATAGTTTTGGGGGTTCCACCAGTTTCTGTCAGAACATTGTCTGGCCTTTTTACATGAATTTGAGTTCTGCTCCTTACTTTTCCCCTGCTCTGTCCGGGACTTTGTTGTGTTCCCTGTCAGGGCAGTCACTGGTGGTAGCCGAGCACCATCTAGTTCTTCTGGTCTCAGGCTGGTGGAATCTCTGGTTTATGTGGACCTTTTGTCTCTTGGGCTAATACTTTCCTTGTGTCTTTGGTGTTCTTCATTCTCCTTTACTCCAAGTGGGTTGGTACCAATTAATGCATCTGAGATGGCTGCTCACAAGCTTTTAAAACCCTAGACACCACTCACCCAAAGTGGGATGCGCAACTTTCTCAATAAACTTTGTTATGCCAATTGACTTTTAAGTCCCCTGAAACTATGGTCCCCGGACCCCAACACCAGCTGCTCTCTCTCTCAAAGTGTGTGGATGTGTTCAGGAAACTTCTTAGCTTTTGCTTTGGTCCAGTTGTGCTGACTTTCCTGTATTGCGCGATGTCCTTTCCGTCGCTGAAGATGATACATCTAGTTAGTGAATTTCCCTCTCCCTCCCTCGCCACCCTCGTAACCAAGAATGCTTTCTTCTGTTTAATCATTTTCTTGAGTTCTCAATCAATATATTTGTCCTTTTGCAACTAATTTCACTCAGCACAATGCCCTCCAGATTTATCCCTGTTGTGACATGTTCTGCGAATTCATCCTTGTTTTTCACCGGTGCACAGTACTCCGTCGTGTGTTATGCACCCTAATTTCTCCACTCATGGGCCAGTGGACATTTAGTTTGTTTGCATCTCTTTGCTATTGCGAACTGTGCTGCAATGAACGTGGGTCTGCATATATCCATCTGTGTGACACCTCTTTATTTCTCTAGGATATATTCCGAGGAGCCAGACTGCTGGATCATATGGTACTTCTACTTCTAGCCTTTTAAGGAAGCACCAAATTGTTTTTCAAAATGGTTTGGCTGTACCATTTTACATTCCCATCAACAGTGCATAAGTGTTCCAGTCTCTCCATGGCTTCTATAACATTTAGTGTTTTTGGACTCATGTCAGCCTTGTTGGGGTGAGATGGTATCTCATTGTAGTTTCGACTGGTATTTCTCTAAAGGCTAATGATTGTGAGCATTTCCTCCTTATCTGTTAGCCACCTGAATGTCTTCTTTGGTGAAAGTGTTTGTTCATATCCTTTGCCCTTTCATACATACTAAATTGGTGATTTGTTTTTCCATCTTATTAAAAAAATGCCATTGGAATTTGGATCAGGATTGCACCATATCTGTAGATCACTATGGGTAGAACTGACATTTTCACAACATTGAGTCTTCCTATCCATGTTTTTCCACTCTCTTTTGGTTTCTTGCAGTAGTATCTTGTGGTTTTCTTTGATAGGTCTTTTACATCTCCGGTTAGATTTATTCCTAAGTACTTTATCTTCTTGGGGGCTATTGTAAATGGTGATTTCCTCTTTGAAGTTTTTTTTTTTTTTTTTTTTGTACATTTATCTTGTATCCTGATACTTCGCTGAAATCTTCTATTAGTTTTAGTTTTCTTGTGGATTCTTTGGGGTTTTCTTCGTATAAGATCGTATCATCTGCAAATATGGATACTTTTACTTCTTCCCCCATTTGGACACCCTTTCTTTCCTTTTCTTGCCTTATTGATCTGGCTAGGACTTCCAGCACAGTGTTGAATTAAGAGTGGTGATAAAGGGCATCCTTGCCTAGTTCCTGTTCTCAACGGGAATGCTTTCAGATTTTCTCCATTTAGAATGATGTTGGCTGTTGCTTTTGTATACATGCCGTTTATTTTACTGAGGAGTTTCCCTCCTATTCCTATTTTACTAGAGTTTTTACCAAGAATGGGTATTAAACTTTGTCAAATGCCTTTTCTGCAACAATGAAAAAGATCATAGAGTTCTTATATTTATGTGATGGATTACACTGTTATTCTAATGCCGAACCATCCCTGCACACCTGGAATGAATCCCACTTAGTCATGATGAATTTTTTTTTTTTTGATGTGTTATTGAATTCTATGGCTAGAATTTCATTGAGGATTTTTGTGTTCATGAGGGATATTGGTCTGTAATTTTCTTTTTCTGTGTTGTCTTTACCTAGCTTTGGTATCAGGGTTATGTTAGCTTCATAGAATGAGTTCAGGAGTATTCCTTCCTTTTCTATGCTTTGAAATACCTTTAGTAGTAGTGGTGTTAACTCTTCTCTGAAAGTTTGGTAGAACTCTGCAGTGAAGCTGCCAGGGCTTTTTTTTTTTTTGCTTGAAGTTTTTAAATCACCTCTTCAATTTCTTTGTTATGGGTTTAGCTTTTCTACCTCAGTTTGTATTAGTTTAGGTGTGTAATATGTTTCTGGAAATTTGTCCACTTCTTCCAGGTTTTCAAATTTGCTGGAGCACAATTTTTCAAAGTATTCTATTATGATCCTTTTTATTTCAGTTGGACCTGTTTTGGTATGGCTCATCTCATTTTTTGTTTGAGTTATTTGCTTCCTATCCTTTTTTTTTTTTGTCACTTTGGCCAATGGTTTATCAATTTTGTTGATCTTTTCAAAGAACCAGCTTTTGGTTTTGTTGACTCTTTCAACTGCTTATCTATTCTCTATTTCATTTACTTCTGCTCTAATCTTTATTATTTCCTTTCTTCTAGTGTCCGAGGGTTTCCTTTGCTGCTTTCTATTTGTTCAAGTTGTAGGGTTAATGTTTTGATTTTGGCCTTTTTTTTCTTCTTGGATGTGTGCATTTATTGCTATAAATTTACCTCTACATACTGCTTTTGCTGTGTCCCAAAGGTTCTGGTAAGATGTGTTTCATTGTTTTCATTCTCATTTGATTCTATGAATTTCTTTATTCCATCCTTGATTTCTTCTATAACCCAGTAGTTTCTGAGCAAGGTGTTCAGTTTCCATGTATTTAATTAAAAAACCTTTGTTATATACCAGGTTCACAAAGAGTAACTTATACGGAAGAACAACGGTAAAAATATATTTTTAAAGAAATTACTATGGAAATTGCTCTTGGGTGCGTAAGTGTATGTATGTATGAATGTTCTAATTATCTCTGAACATTTAAGCATCTGGTAACACATAAGGTAAGAACAAGGAAAGATAAGTTTTACTTTTCTTTAACAGTGTTACTTACCAAATATATTAAATAAACATATTATAAACATGTTTATTAAGATATTAAATCTGTGAAGTACAACAGTTTAGTCTATATCTGCTGGTTGCTTTGTTTACTTTTTCACTTTAAAGACAAGTCCAAAATCAAAACCTCTGATCTTGTAACTTCTAAGGCTAAAGGAATCAAAGATTCTAAACTATCAAAAAAAGTAAATATTGTTCTTACTAAGTATTAATGGACAACATAGAAACAAGATAAACACTGTTTCTGCATTTAATTTGAAGTGTTGCCACTGAAATCAATTACAAATGTTTCTTCTGAAAGATGCTACTATGAAGGTTACAGACTCAAATATTGACAATGGTTTTTCTCAATTAAATTTACAGAATACCTAGAAATGGGTTTAAATGGAACCTGTGGACAGTTTTATAATATTCATTAGCAACATTTTCTTAAAGACATATAAGATGATTGTTTTAATATAAAATAGGAATTTTAAAATCACCTCCCCTTAATGCTTTCAACTGTCACATAGCCATAACCAAAGACCCAAATAATTTCAAATAATCAGTGATACCATTTAGGCAAAAACTATTGTATGTCAGTACTTTTAATGTTGTATACATCCAATAATAGAAAAAAGACAGCTCTACATAAGATACAGCCCCTCTATTCTCATTGTCAGCACACTGTATTACAGTAAACCAAGCTTATATTCCACCATCGAGTGTGGTTCTCCCATTACTTCACTTTGTGATGGATCTGAAAAACAAACACATTTAAAGACTCTCAAAAAAAAAAAAAAAAAGGACAAATTGAATGGTTTCACTTACATGAAAATCGAGAGCAGGCAAATTAATCTAAAGTGACAGAAAACAGATTGGTGGCTACCTGGGGCCAGGGCAGGGACTGTAAAAGGACCAAGGGCACTTTCCAGGTTGATAAAAGCGTTCTCCATCTCGATCGACTAACAGTTACACAGCTGTATACATTTGTTTTTAATTCACAGACCTGTCCACTTAAAATGGGTGCATTCTACTATATGTAAATTATACTATCATACGGTTGTGATTTAAAAATGAAAAAGAGATTGCAAATGTTCTCCTTTTTCAAGGTTCTTAAGTTTTCCAGAGGCTTCCCAGACAACTCCAGGAACAATCTTTAATTAAGAGATGAAGCAATCTCTTAATCTAATTTGCAAAACCTTTTTATCTGTGTTGTTTTGTGCTCTGCTGCACACACATGCATGTGCAAACACACGCATCCGAAATCTAGGGCAAGAAAACCTTAAAAATCATCGTTCCCTTGTTTTGATAATTATAAATCAGACAAAAGTTTCATTGTCACTGTGATAATACACATAAAAAGAACTTTTAAAATTCCTGTTAAACACTAAGCTCCCTAAAGACAAATGAAGCCCCCTCCCTACCCCCAACATAGGGGTAGAAATAGAGCAATAACCTAATGAATTAAACTAAAACCAGTTTGTAAACATAAATGACCATCCACATTATAATGATGACTGCTGATTTAGTCTCTTAGTGCTGCTATAACAGAAACACCACAAGTGGGTAAGTTTAACAAACCGCATTTTATTTTCTCACAGTGAGGAGGCTAGAAGTCCGATTTAAGGGTGCCAGCTCCTAAGGGTGTTGGCTCTAGGGGAAAGCATTCTGTCTGCTCTGGGGGAAGGTCCTTATTCCTTGGCTCCATGATGGTCTTCACATGACTTGGCATCTCTCTTCCCCCATCTCTGCCTGCTTTGCTATGCTTCATCTGCTCTTTTTATACCTCTAAGGTGACTACCTTAAAACATACCCCATACTGACATGGCCTCTTAATGTAACAAAGAAAATCCATTCCCAACTGAGATTACAGTACAAGCACAAGTATAAGGGTTAGGATTTACAACACATGTTTTGGGGGACACCATTTAGTCCACAGCTACCACCAAGAGTAATACACATCAGTATAATCAATTTGGATGTTCCTCATGGGATGCCTTAAGAGACTGGAGATTACTGTATCACATCAGTCCAGAATTCAGTACCCTGGACACCTGTCACACAACAAATCAGCCTCATCAAAAGCTGATATTGCTGTAATTACTAATAAACTGCTGTGTCCACAGTAGGCACTGAAAAGTTAAACTTAAAAAAAAAACGGTCTGTACCTAAGTACAAAGAGGAATGGGCAAAGGCGTTCACTGCAGCACAGGCTGGTGTTACTGAAGAAGCGAGGAAAATACAAGCATCCTCCAGTGATACATACCGTATGATACCAACTGTGGTAAGAAAACTCAAAACCTCCAAACAATGCCAGGTCTACATACAATTTTATGAAGATACAAAGAAAACAGCCTGGAAGGACATCCACTCGCTAAAAACCGCAGACAACTCTAGGAAGTGAGGGAGAGAAATAAATGGGATTGGGGTGGCCAGAGGAGACTTGAGTTTTAGCTGTAATGTTTTATACCTTTGAATAGAGAACATACGCATTTATATACCTTTCTTTAAAAAAAATTTTTTTTAAGCTTTTGAGTCTCTCTGATAAAGAATATGCTTATTAAATACAGTACTTGCGTCAGAAGACAAGCAGTACATCCCAAAAGCAAGGCACTGGCCAGCCAGACGACTGGAGCTCTAGAGCCTGGCCTGCCACTAGCTTGGCTTAATTCATCTCTTGCTGTTGTAGTTGCTGGGTGCTGCTGAGTCAACTCAGACCAACAGCGACCCCACGGACAGAGAAGAACTGCCCCGTAGGGTTTTCTGAGCTGTAATCTTTACATAAGCAGACTGCAGCATCTTTCTCCCAAGGAGTGGCTAGTGGGGTCAAGCTACTGACCTTTTGGTTAGTGACCAAGTGCCTTAACCACTGTGTCACCAGGGCTCCTTGAACCTCTTACAGGTCTCAGTTTACTCAGTGAGGGGACCAACGTCAAGGAAAGGCTCCTTTCAGCATTAAGACAAGTGTCAAGTACGTTAGCTGACGTCTGCAGGCCTGGGCCCAGCCATGTGATCTCAGGAACGTTAGGTGACCTCTCCAGGCCGTGCCTTCCTCGGCTACAGGCCTGGGCCCAGCCATGTGATCTCAGGAACGTTAGGTGACCTCTCCAGGCCGTGCCTTCCTCGGCTGTTGTTGTTGTTATTAGGTGCTGTGGAGTAGGTTCTGACCATACATACAACAGAAAAAAACACTGCCCAGTCCCATGCCATCCTCTCTATTCTTGCTATGCTTGAGCCCACTGTTGCAGCTACTTTGTCAATCCATCTCATTAAGGGTCTTCCTCTTTTTCCGCTGACCCTCTACTTTACCAAATGTGATGTCCTTCTGCAGAGAAGGACATAATAATATTGTTTACTGAACATTTTCTGTGGGTGAAGCACCTTAGTAGGCACTATGGACTTCCCAGCTCTCATGAAGCTTATATTTAAGTTGGGGAAAAACAAATAATCAACAAGAAAAATATCATCATTTAAGTAAGGTAAGGAGGCAGAGTGTTGGGGACTACTTTAGACTGGGTACACAAGGAAGGCCTCTCTGAAGAAGTGACATTTAAGCAGAGATTTGGGAAGTGGCAAGGATAATCTAAGCAGAAGGAACAACTAATGCAAGGCCCTAAATCACCCATATATCATGCAGGCACAGTTTCCACAAGAGGAAAATTACCCAAAGTGCAGAACAATGTCTCGTCCTAAGAAAAACCACCTACCTAATCAAGATATCTTCCCAGTTCCCACCTACCTCAGAGGGATACAGAGTGAATAAGAAACAATGTCCACAAAATAGTCAGTGATCTTTATAAACATGAAATGACATCACAGCACTCCCCTGCTTACAGCCAACCAACGGCTTTCCACTGCACTGAGTCAAACCCACACTTCTTTTTGTGGCCTGCAGCCCTGGCTCAGCTGTGCCCTGCCCGGCATCCACCTCACCTCCTCCACTTTCCTCAGAACATTCCAGCCAGATGGGCTTCTTCACGTGCTCTTACGTACATTAGGAAACAATGCTCTACGGGTTTCTCATGATTCTGCGTATCTTGGAAGAAAGGATGTTTCTAAAATGACCAATCTCAGAAACCAGAGATGGTGTCTCCCCTAAGCACAGGACAGACAGGCTGTGGCCTATTATAAAAGATTCAGGTGCCTTAAACTTGGGGTTTCTCTCCTGTAACAGAATACGCTGTATATGCAGATGCCACCTGTTGTGGATTGAACTGTGTCCCCCAAATATGTGTTGTAACTCCTAAATCCCTGTATCTGTGGATGCAATCTCATCTGGGAATACGACTGTTGTGTTAATGAGGATTTACCAGTGCAGGGTATATTTTAAACCAATCACCTTTGAGACGTAAAAAGAACACATTAAGCAGAGAGAAGGTACACATGACAAGACTGCCAAGGAACCCAGGAACAGAAGCTGTAAAGAGACAAGGACCTTCCCCCAGAGGCAAAAGAGAGAGAAAGCCTTCCCCTAGCACCGGTGCCCTAAATTCCAACTTCTAGCCTTCTGACTACGAGAAAATACATTTGTTTGTTTAAGTCACCCACTTGCTGCGTTTCTGTTAAAGCGGCACCAAGAACTAAGACACCACCTGACCCTCTTCTTGCTGCCTGGTGGGAACCAGGCACATGGGACCAAGGAAAACGCTGACACTCTGACAGCGGCTGCTGCTGCGGGTAATGAGCTTGCTAACTTTAAACGAGGTCTAAGTTCAGGGTGAAAGCTTAGGAATCCCAGGTTTTCCTGCATTCATAAACTTCCATCAGGAAAGATTCTCAAAGAGGAGACTCGCTAGACTTCTGTTAAGTCCATATCATTTCCTTATCGGACATCAGCGACCAAGCAAAATGAAGCTAATTTAACCCTGTCGGGCTCCTCTGTGTCTCCTGAACCGCTGGGGCATAATGAGCAGGGACAGTGCTGGTCAGAAGTATATGTTTACCTTCTCAGGGCCAGAAAAAACAGAGGACGTGGGGATTGTTCTTACTTAAAAGTCATTTATCTTATAGAAAATAGCATATTACTCAGGGAATTTTATTCAAAATGACAGATTTTTCTTTCCTACCCACCAAACACAAAAAAATTTGGGGGTGGGGGGAGGGTGTTTTCTAAAGAACACTTTTATTTGTTCTAGTTGTTTTAAAAACTAGTCACATCTGACAAATGTCTTGGATACTAAAGCCATCATCACTGTTTAAGAGTTAGCTAACACAGAATACTGTATAAGACCCACACATTAAACTTTAAATGAATGTAAAATTAATGATGATCATTACTGACTAAAGGAATATAACTTCTGAATTTCACAAGCAATCTTCACTTTTAAAAACAATTAAAGTACAGTTATTACCATTACATCTTATCTTATCGCAGTGAATAAACACAAGCGGATCCCGCTGGCTGTAGGCTCCGTGCCAACGAGGATTTCGTCTGTTCTGCTCACTGTTGTGGCCCTGTACACAGTGGGGTCTCTAGAAAGAGGTGCTGAATGATACTTACCGTTAAGAACATCTTCAAAACCAATAGTCTCATCATTACCCCTCAAAATGTCCAGCGAAAGGTTGGAGCTCGCAAGAAATGGAAGACGTTGAACCTTTGGGAAAAGGATGAAAGGGCAAGATTAGGAAACAAATATACAGAGAATATATAATCTTAATTCCGTGTTCTTCATTCTTGTAAAATTTACAAAACCAAGTAAACATTAATTTTACAATTTAACCAGTTAAATTGACAAAAACGCCAGTTAATATTTTAGACTCAAGCCAAGTTTTTAAAAATTCCTCAAACTTTCTTGAAAGTATGTAAAGACACTCACATTGTAGCTTTTATTAACACTTAACAATTCCCATCCGGTTTGCACATATTTGCAGGCTTTGCCACAGCATATACCATTGATGAAATGCCATCTCCCAGGGCCTGACACTACACCTTGCTCCAAGTTAAACGTGGGATGATCAAAGTCCTGAAGAGACTCCAACTCAGGGAGGGTATTATTCTACTTAGTAAACTGACTACTGTATTTTTCATCACTAACACGCCTACACATACAATGTGCAGAGATGATGAAGGTTAAGTAAAATGGCCCTGGCATAGCGTACCCACACACATACATGCCTTGTGACATTTCTACAGGTGAATTTCAGCCTCATTCCCACCGGTTCTCCCGTATTACAGGTAAATTTATCACTCTGTTCGTTTTCTTTAATCTTCTGCTTATGTGTATAAAAGTAGTCCGAAAATGTTACTTTTGATCATAACTGTATAATAAACGTATAAGCCACAGTCAAGAAGTCATGGACCAAGTCTGATAGTCCCCCATAATCAGAAAATAAACCACCGAAACTATGCGTTTCTTTTGATAATTACAGTGCATCAGCTCAACAGCTGAATTTGAAAACTTTATCAGAATCGTCTAGATACATTAAAAAAAAAAAAGTATCTTCTTAGTGTTAACTGAAGTCAGCACCACGTAAAAAAAAGTTGGCATAGCATATATACAAAAATAACGTGGGGGAGGGATTTGTGCACGTATAATGCGCGTTACTTGAGGAAAATACAGTACTTCATTTTGTATGTTATTTTGTACTATCTACGAATGTGAGGTATGACTGTTTAAAACAGGCACAGTAATCAGAAACACAGATCGGAATCACTTGTGGGGACTTTTAAAAACACAATGCCATTCTGAACTGTTATTTCTTTTTTTCCAGGTATTACATACACATGCAGTATGACAGATCACTTTTGTGTGTGACCTTTCTAGCCATGGTCTTGTAACTTCCACCCAGGTGACTGCACAGGACTGTGTGATAGGCTCACCAAAGGGACTGGTCAGTTCTGCCACCCTGCCGAGCTTCAAATGAGATACCACAGAGGTGGGAAAGAGGAAACCACCACCAAGGAAGGAGAGACTGGCAGGAGAGACGCGCAACAGAGACCTGCAGGAGATGGTGCAGTAGGCTTCCCAACCCATAGAGCAAGAAAGCTTGGTGCCTACAGGCAGAGACTACAGGCCAGGGAGAGGCATGGCTGCGAG
This sequence comes from Loxodonta africana, assembly GCF_030014295.1. Lineage (NCBI taxonomy): Eukaryota > Metazoa > Chordata > Mammalia > Proboscidea > Elephantidae > Loxodonta > Loxodonta africana. The sequence goes on from NC_087364.1 coordinate 18,785,632, forward strand.
CATGGCCGGGGAAAGGCTGTTCTGATGAAAGAACTGTATCCTGAGTGTTCCTGAGCCCCAACTGTAACCTGCTACTTCCCTAATAAACCCTCTAATTGTGAGTATGGTCTGTGAGTTCCGTGTGGTCGTTGCAATGAATTATCAAACTCAGCAGAGAAGTAGAGAGTGCCGTGGGAGGGACAGCTGGCATCAGAATTGGTAAAGATGGAGGAGAGAGGAGGTTTGTCTGACCGTTGCCTCGTAGGGATCAGCCTTGGGCTGTTGATCTTGATTCTCCTCCTCCCTTGTGGATTTAGAGGAGGTCAGACACTGCCCCCGTGCCGTTTTCACAACATATTAATGTAAATCTTTCGCAGGGGGGTTGGGGGTGTTGGAAACACATCATTCCATGCAAAGCTATAGAACGGCACCTAAACATGGTGGAGAAAGCACAAGCTGTGCAGACAGACAGACCTGGATTCAAATTCTGACTTTACCACTTAACCAATCATACGGCTCTGACCCATCTCCCTGTCGATTCCCTCATCTGTGAAACGGGAACACCACCACCTCTGAGTAACGTAGTACACAGTGTGAGGAAAAGAATGCACTCAACACAGTGACTGGCACATAGCTGGCACGCGACAAACTTCAATGTAGCGAAACCAAATTTTCCATTGTTCTGTTCTTTGTTAGTAATCCAGCAATTATAATCAATGCAGGTAATTTTGGATATCAACAGAAGAGTACCAAAAGAGTAACAGGTGGTCAATAACTTGATGACGCTAGTATTTTAAAATACTCATACCTTTAGACACTAAGGAGGCAGGTACGTTAATATTTTTCTCCCCAGAATATATCCAGACTAAAGATCTTATTTTCAATTATGAGTGGCCTGTAGGGTTATTTAAATCTTTACTGTGGAAAAATTTTCTCTGGATTGTCAAGGCTTAAAAAAAGCACGGGGTGGGGAGGCTAGAGGAAGAGGAAGAAACAGAAATAGGAGCCTGTAAGTGAAACCAGAAATAGCAACAGGGCTGGAAGGTACAGTGAAATCAGAGCAACGGTCCAGAGAAGGTATCAAAAGCAGGCAGTTGTGATACATCTTGTCAAGCAAGAATTCGAAAAACACAGGGAGGTCAGGCAACAGGCAAAAAGGGTCAGGATTCTGGGCAAAGATTTTTGGAGTAACGGTTTAAGTTTAGGCTCAAATTTCGAGCAGTATATAGTAGGAATCTGAGTAACAGACAGGAGACTAGAAACGCTAGTAATTCTTTACCAAACATACATTTTTTTCATTTAACTTTCACAGTAATTCTAACAGCCCTACATTGTTCTCACTGCAATGTTCATTTCACATTAAAAGCAAACACACAAAAAATCGCAACTTCAGAAAGGTCTAACATGTTTAAGTTCTAAAGTCTAGTAGGGACTGGAGCCAAGATTCAAGTCCAGGTTATTCTGACTTAAAGCCATGTCCTTTTTAGAGCTTTCTTCTCGGAAAAGGGTACTGAAAGCAGTTTCCAGAATGACTTAGCCCATCCAATTGATGGTATTAATAAATTTACTGAAATATGCGTAATTCTGGCCAGGTGAGAGTAGGGGATTCACACTAGTAGGAAGGCTACGTGCAAAAGCTAAAAGGTGGGAGAACGCCGTCCAGAAACTGCAAGTAATTTAGGAAAACAGGAGTATGGAGCAGAACAAACGGCAGCCAGCTCATGAACAGAGCCACGCTAGGGAGATGGGTTTTATTTCAACAGTACCAAGTGAGACACTGAAAGGCTGTTGTGAAGGAAGCAGCATGGTCATCCCTGTGTTTTACAAAGATTGTTCTGGCTGAAATGTGTACAACAGATCAGAGCGGCAACAAGGCTGTTTTAATCATCCGGATGAAGCCTGACAGTGGTCAAAACCAACACAGTGGCAATGGTGATGAAAACGGAACGCAGGCAAGTGAGAAGATTAGGTAACTGAGTGGATGCTGAGGCCAGGGGATTGTGGTTGGGGATGAGGTACCAGGTAAGGGGAATAACCAAGGCTAATGCTACAATTCCATCTTAGGCAGAAAGCTATTCACAGATGATAAGTAGTATGTGAAGATGAACAAGTTATTCTGTACTTACATATGTGAAAATGAAAGTACCTGTGGGACAAGCAATCTGTAGTAGGACGGATCGCTTTTACAGGGCCTTTCTCACCATGGTCTTGTTAACACCCAGATGGGCAGGACTATACAAATAAGGTACCTGTGGCCCACCAAGGGGATTGGACAGCTTGATAATAATAAAAATGCAAATAAAGTTCATGGCACCCGTGTAGGGGTGGGACCATGCAAATAAGTCCTATGGAACCCTAACGAAGGAACTGGTCAGCTTTACCATCACGCTATGGTTAAAATCAGACATCGTAGAGGTGAGAGGAGAGGATCTCAGCACCACCAAGAAAGAAGAGCCAGGAGTAGAGCATGTTTTTTTGGACCTGGGATCCTTATGCTGAGAAGCTCCTGGAACCAGGAGACAGGCAGAGGCAGAGAAAGAGAGAGAGCTGTTAACACCCAAGATGGCTAGAAGCAGCAGCAGAGAAATGGTGGCAGCAGAACCAGGAGACTGGCAGGAGACAGCCTGGCCCAGAGAGTGAGAAAGCTGAACGCTTTCAGGCAGGAGGCTTGCTGGTGGAACAGGGTGCCTTCAGGCACTTGGCAGAGGTAAGCGTGCTGATCCACTGAGCTAGAGCTGAGCATCTTCAGGCCAAGGCTTACTGGCGAGTGGGATGCCTCCGGGCAATTATCGGCAGAGCTAAAAGAGCTTTGTAACGCTTGCCTGAGCAGGGCAGAGGCCAAGGGGCCAAGGGCCAGAGACCTGCCTGCAGACACAACTGTAAAGAGGCTGTCCTGATGGAAGAACTGTATCCTTGAGTGTTCCTGAGCCTGAATTATAACCTGTTACTTCCCTAATAAACCCCAGAATCCCAAGGATTGTTTGTGAGTTCTGTGTGGCCACTGCAATGAATTACGGAACTCAGCAGAGAAGTAGAGAGTACCGTGGGAGGGACGTTTGGTGTCAAAGTTGGTAAAGATGGTGGAGATTAAAGGCATGTTTGACCTCTGCCTCACAGGAATCTACCTTAGGCTGTTGATCTTGATTCTCCTTCCCCCTTGTGAAGTTAGAACAGGTCCAGCGCCTCTGCCATGCCATTTTTACACAATTAGAGAAGCCTACAGGTCTACAGCTCATAAGCAATAACCTGGGAGTCATCAGCATATAAATGATAACTAAATCCATAGGACTAAATAGGAAATAATTGGGCAAGGAGAGGACTGGGGATGGGATACCAACAAAACTGACATTTAAGGAAACAGACAAAAGGAGAGGAACTGACACGGAGCCACCCGAGAATAAGGGTGCAGAGAGGTAGGATGACAGCAGGAAAAGCATGGTGTTGTAAAGGTCAAGGGAGGAAGGTGTCAATTCGTGCCCAATAGCACAGAGAGCAAGTGAAGTGCAGGCAAACAGGTCCACCCGGTTTGGGAGCAGTTTCACTGGTGTGACGGGACCAGGTAACACTGGATCGAGTGACTGTGAGCCAAAGGAGTATACGCCACATACGAAGGCGACTTCTTCCAGCAGCTCAACTTCCAACGCACACTCGGTGAGAGAGAAGTTGCTATAAAAGGATTTGGGATTGATACAATTTTTAAGAGACAAAAGAGGTTCGAATGTGTAAATGCTGCTGACAAGACTGTGCAAGTAGAGAGAGGTTGAAAATGCCGGCTGTGGAATATATCGCTGATAAAGGATCCCTGACACAGTGTGATGTGCTAAGATCCCACGCACAGGTAGGGGGACAGCTCTTACACCCTGGAAGGACACTATCCAAGATTTTATCCTTGAACAGGTATACCCAGCTACATACAAGTGCCTACTAGATATTTCACTTGGATACTCCTAGGGGCATCTCAAATTTAACGTAACCCCCGACGAGGAGAAAACACGAAGGCAGATACAGGTCAGTTTCCAGGCACTGTGCCTAGAACTTGAAGGAGTGTTCCATCCAAAGCCGCCTTTTTTCTGCATGAAGTAGGAATCAAGGTCACATGCGAAAAAGGGGGAAGCAGACTTAGGTCATGGAAGAGCAGGAAAGGTAAAGAAAGTTTCAAACAGCTGTCATGAAAATCTAAGAGTCTTCCAATTGCCATCAACACACACGTGGATGTAGACACAGCTGCGATCCAGACTCACCTGCTGCACCGCCTTGAATTCCATCTGCAATTTTAGTGGAGCAAACAGACCCTGGATGTTTCTCAGGGTGGAAAAATTCATTTTATCTTGGTTGAGCTGGAACTACAAAAGAGGACAATGGAAAAATGTTACACTCCACATTTCCCTTTCAAAACAGTTCCCACTGATACATACGTAATGTACACTTAGATCAACGACTCCGATGTCCAAAAGAATAAAACAGAACACTTTTACTAATTTCTCCTAATAAATTTTGAAACATACGTGTCTATTTCATCTAGTATGCAAGTGTACTTCACCAGGATAAAATGTCCACTTAAAATTGGAATTTACAGAATTAATGAAGTAAGGAATATTTCTCATATTGCTGCATTGTTGCATGCCAATATTTTTCATATTGAGTGCTGTGTGTGATTCCGACTCATGAGCAACCTTCCAGGACAGAGTAGAACTGCCCCACAGGATTTTCCTGGCTGTGGTCTTTACAGAAGGAGTTTTCTTCTGAGGTCTTTCGTCTGAAGAGCTGCTGGGTGGTTCAAATTGCCAACCTTTCAGTTAGCAGGTGAGCACTTAAACAGTATACCAACAGGGCTCCTTATTATTTTCATATTACAAAAGTATATTCATAAAGCATAATCCTAATTTCATGGAGCCCTGGCAGTACAGTGGTTAAGAGCTCAGATGCTAACCAAAAGGTCAAGAGTTCGAATGTACCAGCCATTCCTTGGAAACCCTATGGGGCAGCTCTACTCTGTTCAATAGGGTCACTATTCAGCTAGAAAATGACTCGATGGTTTTTCTGGAATTCTAATTTCTTTGGAATTCTAATTTTGGTGCTTTTGAAGTACTGCCAAGTTGGCAAAGAACAGGTTTAATTTAAAACCCAGAAAAAGCTATCTATAGTGACAAAAAATTAACGGTGAATTTGAGTATCAGAGTATACTATTTCAAAGGATTTTGTAAAAGAAATAATCAGCCCATTATACCATCCTGTTAATTAAATGCCAATGTTCTCTGGTCATTGATTCAGGAGGAAAAAAAAAACCCAAGCTCTGAAGTCTATCCAGTTTGTGGTGGGTACTAATCAGCATTGTTTGTCTGGAGTCACACATCTGCTTCTACTAAGCACTGAGAATTAAGAAACTTTGATCACAATATACTTCAGGCAAAATTAAAGGTTAGTGACTCATGATTCTAAAACCATTTCCCAAAATGCCCTATAGCACAGGGAATTTAATATGCAGAGACTGTCAGATCTGTTTAAGCTACACTAACTATAATGATGTAAGTGGTCTCCTGGCATCACTTTTTATTATACTATGCTCTCTTAGAGGAGCCCTGCTGGAGCAGTGGTTAAGTGCTCAGCTGCTAACCCACCAACTGCTCCTTGGGAGAAAGGCGTGGCAGTCTCCTTCCATAAAGATTACGGCCTTGGAAACCCTACGGGGCAGTTCTACTCTCTCCCATAGGGTCACTATGAGTTGGAGTCAACTTGACGGCAGTGGGCTCTATTCTCTTGATAAGGTTTTCTCTAACAGCCAGCAAGGAGATCATTTTGATCAAAAATCTGAGGGATAAGTGCTTTCTGAGGGACATGACCTGGAGGCTACATATATGAGGTTTGCAGGTAAAGTGTCTATCAGTATTTAATTTAAAATAATTACTTTACTTGACTGAGAAAAAATGTGACAAATGTCCTTAGGGAAAATCTGCAACATTTTATTATGTATATATGATCTGAAGTCTTAATTTAGGGGTGTCCTTTAAATATCTAATTATCCTAATGATAAGTACATATTATTTTATATAGAAAAACTCCCCTTAGATAACTTTTGATGAATACACCTGCCTTGTCACATGACATTAAACTGCAATTACCAACCAACATATATTCAATATCAGCAACCATATGCAAAATTAGGCTCTGTGTGTCTACCCTGGAAGTTATAATCTAGTTGGGAGGGCATTACATACAGACCAAGGTTTCTCAACCTTTAGCACTACTGACATCTTGGGCCAGATAATTCCTTGTTTGGGGTGGCAATGCTGTCCTGTGCACTGCAGAATGTTTTAGCAGCAACCCTTGCCTCTACCCAATAAATGCCAGTAGGCAGCCCCCTTCTGTCAGCTGGGACAAGCAAAAATGTCTTCAGGCATTGCCAAATGTTCCGAGTGGGGGGACAAAAATTACATATTCGGGAATTATGGTACAGATGGTGATGGTCACCCTCCATCAAATTACTTCTGCAGCTTCCAACCACGGAGAGCTAAACTATAGCCAGCAACATGCCAAGGGCTTCAGATGCTTTACCTCAACGAAACTTCTCAACAGTTCTATGAAGATGTCTTATTACCAACTCTGTTTTACAGATGAGGAAATTAAGAGAAAGAGATGAAAGCAACTTGCTGAAGTTTATTTAAGCCTGTGTAGTTCAACTACACAACCCATGCTAAAAGACCAATAATACATAATAAGTGCAACAAAAATTTTTTTTTAATTACCTCAAAAAAAGTTACATGGAATGTTTACTACTCACCATCCTGGCCGCTCTCACTCAGATTTGTCAAAGTTTTTCTTAACTTATATTGCTGTGAACTGAAACAATATTCCAAATCTAACGGCCAGACTAATACACAGGAAAGTGAGACTCTGATAATCTCCCTTGACTAGGCTTCACCTTTTCATTAATAAAGCCCAAGATTACATTAACTCTTCTTCTTAATAGCCAATATAATCTGCTGGTTTTTACTGAGAATACAGTCAATTAAAATCTTTAAGTTTTAGGCAGCGAGTCAGGTTTACGAACCTGAGTGTGTGCTCATTCATTTCCCGAACCTGTATGCAGAACTCCACGTTCACCCACATAAATGTTTTTCTTGAAGCTTTGACCTAGCTATGTGGTCTACTGAGTCATCTGTGGTGTAGTCACTTATTCGTCAAAACTGGCTATCTTTACCGGCTGTTTTCTTCCCAAAACCTAATTTACATGCTTTCTATTGTTTTCCTCAGTCTTTGAAAAAACACTTAACAGGATAGACGTAAGTAGAGGCCCAAAATACCCTACTAAAATACTCCCTCTAAACTATTAATCAACACTCTCCGGAACAGTTATCAATCACAAATAATTTACCCAACAGTACTTCCACTCAGCCCATAGTCTACCATCTTATCTTCAAGATTATCTTTTGTCAAATAATATCTCTTGATCTATCTATCTAGTAATTTAATAAGAGTGAATTAAGATTTGTATAAGTTCATTTAATTGCTGCTGTACATTAAAAAAAAAAAAATTTTTTTTTTTTTTTTTTAGTACACAGCTTACTTTACTAAACTCCCACAGGAGACTTAATAGTCCGCTGAAGAAGAGTGCCAAGATTCTATGTTTCCATAGCCAATCCATTTTTAGTTAAATGTTTAGAAAAGAGGAATATTTCTTCATCTTCAGTCTACAGGTAATTTTCACTTCCCCTATTATTTCTCAACTGTGATCGACAATGGTTTTATAATAACATTCATACACTTTTAACTCTACAATCTGGGACATCAACTTCTGAGTCAAACAGCACTTTACGAAGTACCTATTCACTGTCTGTCTTCCCCTTTATATATTAAGCCCCTTAAGGATGCGGACTGTGTAATCTTCATCTGTGTACCCAACACACCTAGCAACTGGGTGTGCCCTCAGTAACTTAAAGATGTGGGGCCCGAGAAAGAGGTCAGGGCTAAAGTTGTGGACTCAGAGGTCAACAGCAAAATGACAGGGTGGGAATATGGTAAAAAAAACAAGAGCCTCGAATGAAAAATAGAGAGAGGTGAACTGATCTTTAGAGATGTATATTAAAAAGAACAGGAGGAGAAACGTGTGGAAAGGGAACTTTGGCGAAGCAGTACAATAGTTCAAAAGTCCACCCTTAGAAGACAGACACTGTAAACAAGGCTTCACTCACATTCTTCATGGTCATTATCCTTAGCACTACCCATTGCCATCAAGTCGATTTCAACTCAGTCACCCTACAGGACAGAGTGATCCTTAGCACTAGAAGTGTTTTAATAAAAATGAAAGCACAAATTAAGCACTACTAAAAGTATTTTCCCACTAGAGGATAAAAATAAAAGACACAGGAACTTAATAATATACTTACATTTTTTTCTGATAATTCAAGAGGATGACTGGGCAACAGTTCATTTTTCACACAAGAAAAACTGAAAATAAACATTTAAAAGGGAGGTTAAATGTGACTCAACACCAAAAGCTCAAAACTACATCTATCATGGGTGTGAGCATAACAGGAAAGCCAAGGGGCTTTGTGGGGTGATGAAATTGTTCTGTATCCTGGTTATGCTGGGGTTATAGGTGTCTACACGCGTTAAAATCCACCGAGCTAAACACCCCACCCTCCCGAAAAGGGAAAATTTACTACACAATAATTTTTAAAAATCTACTATAGATACTTGTGGTCAAAGACTTCCATTCACTAGGGAGAGCCCTCCAAACAGTGGTTCTAAATGATGCCCCATAATCTAGGAGAAAGTTCAGAAGTGCACATTTATTCCTATTACTCTGATGAGCTGCTTCTTGCACTATATAAAACTACGTAAGTCTCTTCCCTCCTGGTCTAATGCGTATTTAATGTTATCTTTAATATTAAACACACGTTGAGCAAATACATTTAGCATTTACTGAACAGCTACTATGTGTAAAGTACTGTTAGGCGATGCACAGTTGGAACCATGCCACCAGTTTCTATCACTCGTAGATAAAGGTGACCATCTTCTGCAAACCAGGAGCTCAGAGCTGAAAGAAACTGTAGAAAATTCTGCAACAATTGTTTATTGAATACTGTCTTTGTATAGAGCACTACTCTGGACATGGAATTTGAAAATGGTCTTGCTCATGGCAATCTCAGTCTAACTAGGTACAGAAAGGAGAATTTCAAGGGGGAAAAATCATCAGGACTGAGTTACTAGCTAGCCTATGAATGCGGTAACACTATAAATCAAATTGTATCTCTAATTCCAAAGGCTATATGTTGTACCTCTTTCAATACAAAATAGAAAGTCCGTAATGAGGCATCATGTCTGTCCCCAGAAAGCAGCATTACAATGCTATTTTAATAAGAATACCATCATAATAAGAATCAGCACCCCAAAATCAGATTAGAAATTCAAAGCATAAAATATTTATAGGGAGAAAGGTATTATCCTTATTTAAGCAGAAAAGCGGCCTGCCAAGAGAAAGGACTAGTACCATAAACTAAGACCCAAACATATAGGAACATAAAGGAAAGCGAGAGACAGGGCCTAACTGCATGTGAAGCTGGAAAAGAGAAACAGTAAGAGCAGCTCACGTTCAGTGCTAACATTGAGGTACTGCTCTTTTTTCACATTTTGACTTGTTTACTCCTCAAAATGAAGTAATACTATTACTGGTCCTATTTTATAAATTAAACTACTGAGGCAAAGAACAATTAAATAACTTGCCCAAAGGCATAGTAAACAGCAGAGCCAGGATTCAAACCCAGGCAGCCTGAGTTCAGAGTCCATGCTCTTGACTGCTCAAAGAAAGGTGATTACTGGAACAGTTACTAAGGTAGGAGGCCGATCGCTTCCCAAGTTACCAGGAGCAAAAAGAAGAATCCCCTCCCACCACACCACTAGGCACCATCTCCTGGGATGCCCTACTGGGAGCTCATCACTCCAGTAAGATGCTTCTGCCACTACAGAAAATACCTAAGCATCCTCCCTGCCTCTCCCCCAGGTCTAAGGTATATTACTTAATAGCTCCCAAATTAAATATACCTTTATACCATGTCAAAATATTTAAGGAATATCAGGAAGAAAAAAAAAAAAAAAAACATTTTACTGTAACAAAGTCATTGCCACAACTCCCCCAGATACCCTTTCCGAAGAAGATCGTGACTCTCAAAAGGTCCACTCGCTGAAAGTTCAGTAACTGGGATACTGTCTTTTAGCTGAGATCCAAGTCCTCTGGAATTCTACAACACAAAAGACACTATTAAATCATTCACTCATTCAAAAAAAAAAAACACATGGAATGCCTACGTAAAAAAGCAGTTTAAACGCTGGAGAGAAAGAGAGAAGATACGGTTTCTGCCATCCAAGAGCCCAGAGTCTAGACAATTACGAGCCTTAAGCATTATGGTAGAGGGACATACAGGGGACAATAGGTAAGCCTAAGTCTGGAGGTGGAGGTGGGAAAGACTGCTGAGCTCATCTCAGAATGCTCTCAGGTCAAAAGACATTCCAGGGAAACAGAAAGAACGTATGGCAAGGGATGAAAGTATAAGTGAACAAGCTGTAATTGAACATGACTTGCTAAATACACCATTAAGAAAGGCGGAAGTAAAGGCCGGCAAGATGAAAAACTGAAAAGCCTTACATGCAAAGATGCTTGGGTTTTATTCTAAAGCTACAGCAAGCCTCTGAAGGGTTATGGCATGATCAGATCGGCTTTCAGTAGAAAGCCCCTCCGTTAGGTAGTCTATGGAGAATGATTAGCACAGAATGATGAAAGCTAAAAAAGAATCCTAGGGACTATCGCTCCTTAAGGACCAGGAAGAACACAGAAATAGGGACTGAGAAGTGACGGGATAGCTAGAAGAGAGTGGTTACAGAAGCTAAGGAAAAAAGAGACGTTTAGAGGAGGACACCACTATAAAAAAAAAAAAAAGGTATTTAATCAGGATAATATAGAAAACAAGACTCAGTGCATTTGGTACTGAGGTACTGTACACCCTACATGTTTACACTATGAAATTTTCAATCGACAGATATTACGCACTTACGTATCAGGTACTCTGGTGCTGAAGATACTGGTCTACCTCCTACGGTTTAGTCTAATGAAGAAATGTTCAACAAGCAAATAAAATGTGGTAAGTGCTACGAGAGGTAAAGTACAAGACACTGACTTTAAATCACTTGTTCAAATACAAACCAAAAACCGGATTTGGATTTAGTGCCATCGAGTCAGTTCCGACTCAGTAACCCTACAAGACAGAGCAGAACTGCCCCGCAGTTCCAAAGCTGTAAATCTTTATGGAAGCAGATGGCCACATCTTTCTCCCACGGAGTGGGCTGGTGGACCTTTCAGTTAGCAGCGGAAGCTGTATCCACTATGCCAAGGAGCTTCTCTTTCAAATACAATGTACCTGCAATTCTGCAGAAAAAGGTAAAACAGCCTGCAGGTAATTTAGTATCAAGTCCTCTATAGTGAAAGCCCGTGCTACCTGCCTTGTTTTTCCGGATCTCACAAGTTTTCGGCCTTTGACAGGGTGCAGTCTTACAGTTTTTCTACTGCTCGTTTTAAAGGAAAATATGTGCATTTTCCTTCTCTGACAGGTTTTCACCTTACACGGGTCCCGGCTTCACTGCAGTATTCTAGGAGAAACTTTCTATCCTGAGAAACCAGTTTGTTTGTTTTTTTTCATTCATCTCTTAACGTATTTGTGTATTTTATTCAGTCAGGTATGTTATCCTGCCCAGTGTTTCTTCAATCTGCCTCCCTCGTCCAGGCTCTCCGCAGCACTCTCCTGTGTTCTGCGGCCTCTACATGCTTCCATTTTCCAATCCTGCATATCAAGGTTTTCCTAAAGCATACAACCTCCCGCAACCAAAGCTGCCAAAAGACTTTTCGCTCGTTCATCAATATCTGGTTCCAGTTCTTAGCCTGGAACTCAGGGAGCTTCACAACAGGTTCAACTTCCCTGCACACAAGTCATGGTGGAATCTAGCGTCCACTGTCACTAACCCACTATGTGACTGCGGGTCAGTCATGCAACCTCTCTGGGCCTGTTAACTCATCTGTACCAGGCAGCTGAGCTCCTTCCAGGATGAAAGTTCTGATTGTACGTTTTCAAATATATCTCCTGTTACTTTTCTCTGTGAACACCCTCCTCCTGACACACTCGTTCACTGTTAAAGTGACAGAAGAAAAGTTTCTTCCCTGCACAAAGAAAAGAATTCTGATCTCTGGGTTCTAACGTGATCATCACTCGTCCAACGTCCCTCTGTAAAATATCAGGATCGGCACTTAATGTTTCTAGTAAAATTACAGGGAAAAAAGCAGCTATGAAAACCTAGTAGCATTAGTCACATCTGAGGGTGTTTGTGACACTTCTTTACAATGACTGGCAGTATTTACCAGCCAAAACCTTCTAGATTTGGATGGACTACCAGTGCCGGTATGAGTCAGTGGCAATTGTGATCCAGGAGTCTTTCCCAAACGTCACAATTTTTAAGTCTCTTAGATTGTCCTTTTTGTTTCAAGTTAAAAAGAAAAAGAGAGAGAGAGACGCACTAACAATACCGACAACGGAGGGGAGTAACTGTGCACTTTTTCCTTCAAACACCAGGAACCATGCCCGGCGTAGTGCCAACCCAGAACACAAGAGTCACAAACGCGGCCTGTAGTTGTGGGCTGGTTATCAAGGCAGTCCCCAAACGCTCACTCACACCGAAGGCCTCGCCGCCCATGCCCGCCGCTCAGCAGGGCTGGGGGCCAGGGAGAGCGAGGAGGTGGCGCACTCCCAGCTCCCACAGCGTCTCCCCTCGGGGACAGCTAGGCGGCGGCGCGCCTCTACAGGACAGGGCACTGTGGGCTCCGCGCCGCCCACGGGGAAGGGGCCTGGGCCTGCTGAAGGAATCAGAGATGGGGGAGCGCCAACGGAGAGAAGAGCAGGAAGCCGAACCGCCCTTCGCGGGAGCAGCACCGGAGCCCAGCACAGACGACAGCCGCCACCATCCCCCACCCCGTGACTCGACAGATCATGGCGCCCGAGGCCGGCCTCGTCCCGCTGCCGCCGCCGGAGGTCGGGCCGGGAAGCGGCCGCCGGGGCCTGCCTGGGCCACGGTCCGAGCCGCCGGGAACCGGGCCGCGCGGGAACTCACTCACCATCTTCAGCCCGCTCGCCGCACCGCCTCTCGGCCCCGTTTCCCTCTGCCGGCCCCGCCGCTCACTTCCGTTTCCGGGGGCTGCCCCCACATCCGCCGGAAGTGCGTCCGTCCGGGCGAGGAAGGAAGGAGGGCGAGGGGCGCTTGGAGGGAGACTCGCGGGGCCGGGGCTCCCACGCTTGGAGTCCCGAGGGACCTGGGGCCAAGGGCGCAGTGAGGGTGTGGGCTGGGCGAGGACAGGGTCGGGGCGAGGCGTGCCGGAGGGGAGGGAAGACGCGGGCCCCAGATTTATTGGTAGCAAACATCCAGCATTTGTACAGCATTTTAAGATGTGATGCATGGGGTTTCGTGGCTGCATCGCCTTATTTGATACAAAACTCCTGAGGTCGATATTGCCATTCCCGTTTTGCAAAAGGGTAAACGAGGCCTAGGTAGGTTGAGTGATCTGCCTGAGGTCGTTCAGCTCTTAAGGCAAAAGTGGGCCCCAGGGTTTTGACGATTTTTTTTTTAATCATGTACTGTGTTCAGGACCCTCTACAGAGGCCAAGAGTACAGAGATAAACCAGGCCGATGGTCCCCGAGCTAGAGGAGCGAGGAACTTAGAGGGACAAATAACAACTAATAAAGCAAGTATTTAAATGTGATACTTTTGACATTTATTGAAGTGTTGCTTACATGTTTTGTTATTTATATTTTATTATAGTATTTTTGGGATATTGGTATTAACCCAATTTTACAGGTGGGAAACCGAAACAAGTTAAATATGCTCAAGGACCCAGCCTGAGCCCTTGGTGGTTGTAACCCTTGTGCTGTATTGCTTCCCAAATAGATGATGTTGGTAGGTGTCCATAGACTTGATTTCAGCACAGTGATTCCATGTGACAGAGTAGAACGGCTCCATAGGGTTTTCTAGGCTGTACTTTTTATGGAGGCAGATCACCAGGCCTGTTCTTCCAGAAAGTCGCTGGTGGGTTCCAACCACCAACCTTTTGGTTAGCAGCCAAGTGCTCAATCTTTGCTCCTCCAAAACCCATTGTCACTGAGTGAATTCTGACTCACAGCAACCCTACAGAGAGAGTAGAACTGCCCCATACCGTTTCCAAGAAGTAGCTGTTGGATTCCAACTGGTGATCTTTTGGTTAGCAGCTCAGCTCTTAACCACTGAGCCGCCGGGACTCTCTCCAGGGCCCCTTAAATATGTGATAAGACTTTATATTCTTTCAGCATATAATGCAGACAATTCAAGGAATCCTTGAACTGATAAGAGGGGACTAATCTGGGCTGGAAGGCACACGGAAGGACGTTACTGGCAGATCTCCCATCTCTGAGATGGGAAGAAAGCCCGTGTGGTTAAAGTTCCTGGAGTATGGTAGAGAGTAGCATGAGATGAGGCTCTAAATAGATGGAGACAAATTTATCCAGGCCATTTAGGCTGGATTAAGGATGCATCTAAAAAAGCCATTGAACACGAACCTTCATCCATTGCCAGTGGGAATGTAAGAGGTACAGCAGATGTAGAAAGCAGTTTCACAGTTGCTCAAAAAGTTGAACATTGAATTATACAACCCAACGATCCCATTTGTAGGCGTATACCCAAAAGACCTGAAAGTGGCAATGAGAACAGACACATATACACCAGTGTACACTGCAGCGCTATTCACCATAGCCAACAGATGGAAACAACCCAAATATCCATCAACTGATGAATGGATTAACAAAATGTGGTGCATACAAACAATGGAATACTCAGCTATAAAGAGGAAGTTCTGATGCATGCAACAACATGGATGAACCTTGAAAACACGCTGAGCGAAATAAGTCAGACACAAAAGGACAAATACTGTATGATATCACTTACATGAAATAAGGATACATTGAAACCAAAAGTAATTAGTGGTTAACCATGGGGAGAGGGGGAGGGAAAGTGGGGATTTTTGCTTAGAGTGCATGGTAGGTATGTGAAAGTTGGGAAAGTTCGGGAAAAGGTTGAGAATGGTTGCACAACTTGAAGAATGTAATCAATGTCACTGAAGTACACATGTAGAAATTCATGTTTTATGTGGTTTTGTATGTGTATTACAGTAAAAAACGAAATAAAAAATTTTAAAAGCTATTGAAGGACCTCGTGGGAGGTAATAAAGTTGTGTTTGCTGTCTGTATCAACTGCCACGGTCAGACGACCTTGACATTCTGGGATAACCCAGATGATACGTATTCTGTACTGCTGTCCGTAATTTGTTCTCAAGCCCTTCAGAATATCCATGTTTACCTTGAGACCTGGGCTTGGGTGTTTCATTTGCACCTTTACCTGTTCAATCACTTCCACCTAGGGAGGAATTTTAAAATTGCAACTCTTTTTTTTTTTTTTAATCATTTTAATGTTTGTTGATTGCTGTTGCTGATTCAGTCCGTACTTGTTGAGCACGTGCTTGGTGCTGGAATCTGGACCTATAGAGGAGAAAAAGGCATTTCCCTATGCTTGAGATGGTTATATTTTCCTGAGGGAACAGTCATGTAAACAGATATATAAAGTGCGACATGGTAAACGCTGTAATAGAGACGGGAGCTGGGTCAGGAAATGGCTGGGAACAGGGCAAAATAGCATTCAGGGAAGAGGAAGCATGAAGGGCTTTGGAAAGGACGTGTTATAATCTGCACAGTGAAGAACACTTCCATGTGCTTGGAGTTCTGGATGAGTAGGTGGAGCGAGATGAGATGAGGTTGAGGGGTTGGCTGGGGCCAACGAAAGGCCTTGTAGGGTATGCTGAGGTTTTGGACTTCTTGTAGACAACAGAAGATAATGAAGGTCTCTTCACAAACACTTGATATTTTCTTTTTAAAATTACTCCAGTGGCAGAGTGAGGGATAGGCCTAGGATGGGAGAAACTAGGAACCAGGATACAAGTTAGACTGTTGCAACAGTCCAGGCAAAAGGTGATTAAAGTATAAAACAAGGTAATGTAGCACACTGGAGTCGCTGGGTGGTGAAAATGGTTTGCTCTCGACTACCCTAAAGGTCGGCAGTTTGAATCTCCCCAGCAGTGCCACAGAAGAAAGCCACGGTGATCTGCTTCTATAAAGATTACAGCCAAGAAAATCCTATAGAAAATCCCTGCTACTTTGTAATGCGTGGGGTTGCCATGAATCAGAATCGACTAGATGGCAATGGGAAAGCTTATTGGAAAGAGAGGAAAAGTTGGGATAAATCTGAGGAAAATGAAAAGGCAGGGAAGCTTGCCAAGGCGACCAAGAAGAAGTGGTTGGAGAGACAGAAGGAAAACCAAACCGAAGCAATATTTTGGAATCCGAAGGTGGAGAAGGTTCTCGGAGGTTGGAAAGTAGTTCAAAAGAGGTTAGAAAGTACCTTAAAAGTAGCTAAAAAGAGATCATGGAGGTCCTGAAAATAGGTTTTTGGTGACCAAGGTGAAGGCAGTTTGAGTAAAGCAGCAGGGAGAAAAATCCCCTTATTTTGAGCAGTGCACCCACACCCACACTTATGTCTGTATAAAGAGATTTGTTACAGTGTTAACTAATACAAAACCCCACTGCCATCAAGTCAATTCTGACCCATAGCGACTCCATAGGGCTTTAGAACCTGTAAATCCCTATGAAAGGAGGCTGCACATTTTCTTCCTCAGAGCCGCTGGTGGTTTCCAACTGCCAACCTTTCGGTTAGCGGTAGATCACTTTATCCACTGTGCCACCAGAGCTCCTATTAACTAACACAAGACAGTTTCAAGTATGCACTGTAAAATTGTTGGAAGAATTAGATTAGATTCGATATCACCCATTGCCATCGAGTCAATGCTGACGAAGAGTGACCCTACAGGTTGGAGTAAAACTGCCCCATAGGGTTTCCAAGGCTATAATCTTTATGGAAACAGACCGCCACGTTTTTCTCCCATGGAGAGGCTGGTGGATTTGAACCACCAACATTTCACGTAGTAGGTGAGCGCTTAACCATTGTGCCACCAGGGCTCCTCAGATTTGATATTAGAATGACTTAATGTATTTGTTTCAGCTTTGTCTATGTTACGTAGTTTGAAGGATAGAATAATAATGAGAGTTAATAACATCCGCTCTGTCAGACCCGGTGCTCAGTTCTTTACATACATTTCAGGTAATCCTCAATTACCCTGTGAGGTTGTTGTTGTTAGGTGCCCTTGGGTTAATTTTCAGCTCATGGTGACCCCATGTGACAGAATAGAACTGCTGCATAGAGTTTTCTTAGCTGTGATCTTTACAAAATTGCCAGGGCTTTCTCCCACAGAGCCACTGGGAGGATTTGAACTGCCAGCCTTTCCAAGCACTTAACCATTGTGCCACTGAAGTAAACCAAAAAAAAAACCAGGTGCCATCAAGTCAGTTCTGACTCATAGCAACCCTATTGGACAAAGTAGAACTGCCCCATAGGGTTTCCAAGGAGCAGCTGGTGGATTCAAACTGCCAGCTGTAGCTCCTAACCACTGTACCACCAGGCCACTGAGGTAGGTACTGCTATTATCTCCATTTTGCAGAAGAAACTTTAAAAATGTTTGTGTGCATCGCATGCAACTAGATAACAAAACCCATTGCCATTGAGTCGATTCCAACTCGTAATGATACTACAGGACAGAGTAGAACGGCCCCATAGGGTTTCTAAGGCTGAAATCTTTACAGGAGCATATCACCAGGTCTTTTTTCTGCAGAGCGGCTGGTAGGTTCAAACCACTGACCTTCTGGTTAGCAGCCAAATGCTTAACTACTGTGTCACCAGTACTGCATTTATTTTACTTTTTGCTGTCTTTCTTGACTTTGCTCTTAAGCCAGTGTGATGAGCAAACTGAGCACTTCAGCTTCCTGGCAAGAACCTTCCTTCCTTGTTCCAGCTCTTTTCACTTTTGTCACCTTTGGCTGTCTCCTGTTTGGGTCCTAGTGTTTTGTTTTTTTTTTTAGGTGTAAATTTGTGTGTGTATGTGTGTTTTAGGTTAAAGTTTACATAGAAAGTTAGGTTCCCATTTAACAATTTTTATACAACTTGTTCCATGACAGTGGGTAACATTTTTCACACTGTGTCAGCATTCTCATTATTTCCATTCTTTATTCTGTTTCCATTAATCTAGCTTCATTGCCCCTCCTCAGTTTCCCATCTTTGTTTTCGGGTAAATGTTGACCATTTGGTCTCCTATGGTTGATTAATTTAAGTAAGCACAGTATTCATGGGTGATATTGTTTATTTTATAAGCCAATCTCTTATTTTGATGAAAGGTGACCACTGGGAGTGGCTTCAGTTCCCAGTTCAAAGGATATTTCAGGGCAATAGTCTCAGAGGATCCTCTAGTCTCCATTGGTCCAGTAAGTCTGGATTTCTTTAGGAATTTGCATTTTGTTCTACATTTTTCTCCTATTCTAACCAAGACCTTCTGTTGTGTCCCTGGTCAGAATGATCCATAGTGGTAGCTGGGCACCATCTAGTTCTTCTGGTCTCAGGCTAGAAAAGGCTGTGATTCTTGTGGGCCGTTAGTCCTGTGGACTAATTTTTTCCTTGGGTCTTTGGTTTCCTTCACTCTCCTTTGCTCCAGGTGGGAATAGACCAATAGTTGTATCTTAGATGGCCACTCCCAAGATTTTAAGACCCCAGACACTACTCACCAAACTAGGATGTAGGACATTATCTTTGTGAGCTATGTTATGCCAGTTGACCCAGATATCCCTTGAGACTATGGTCCTGAGCCCTTCGAACCCACTAACTCAGTCCCACAAGGTGTTTGGATATGTCTAGGAAGTTTCCTTAACTGTGCTTGGATCCTACTCTTACACCTGAGTCTTGTCAACTCAGTTTGGTTCTCATGATTTAACCCTTGGTGCTCTCTAAAGATTCAGTTACACTTACCCTTTGGTCTCTTTGCTCCTGGCAGCTGATGGTAATATACTTTGCCTAAGCTCAAGCCCTGGGCCTGGGCACCCAAACTCTACCACAAGCCTGCTAGGTTAAACTCCATGTAGGTTTGCATATACAGCACAAAAACTAAACCAAACCAGTTGCTGTCATGTTGATTTTGACTCATGGCGACACCACGTGTGCAGAGTAAAATTGCACTCCATAGGCTTTTCATGGCCGTGATCTTGCAGAAGCAGATCGCCAGACCTTTCTCCAAGGCACCTCTGACTGCCAACCTTTTGATTCGGAGTCAAGTGTTTAACCATTCCCACCACCCAGGGACTCCACATATACAGCAAAGTGCCTTGCATGCTTTAGGCAGCCCCTCAAAAACGTTCGGGTACTCAGAAAGTTCTTTAAATCTGGTATATAGAAGATGTCTCTTTTCAGAATTTGGGAGAAGCTAAAAGATGGGTGAACCTAGAAAACCTTATGCTCAGTGAAATAAGACAACCACAAAAGGACAAATATTGCATGGTCACACTAATATAAAATATCCGGAATAGGCAAATACATAGAGACCAAAGTTTGTTAGTGGTTACCAAGGGTGGGAGGGAGGCGGAGGAAGCCATTATTCAGGAAGCAATGAGTATTTGTTTACGGCGATAGGAAATTTGGCAACTATTGTCGGTGGCGGTTGCACAACATGGTAATTTGACTCGTGTTACTAAATTGTATACCTAAAAACAAATGCTGTGTTATATTCAGTTTTTACAACAATAAAATAATGAAAAAAAAAAGTTAGAAGAGGCATGGAAAAGAGAGGTAGAAAAATGCCTCAGACCCAAGGAATGTCTCAGGAGCCAAGGAAGGCACAAAGTCAAGATGCAGGGGCAACTGAGGATGTCAACTACTAAATAGAGCTTATGGAACAATCCATAAGTTTTGCTAAATGAGATGCTGTTTCTATGATCTTCTAATAAGCAGTTTCAGTAAAATGGTGGGAGCAAAAACCAGATAGCTAGGAAATGAAGAATTCGTGGATTATAAGGAGATGGGGCAGCTGCGTTTCGTAGATTAATCTTTTCAGAAATTTGTCGATCTCAACAAAGAGAAACAGGCTTTTGGTTTGTAGAGAGTTGGGGGTGTGTGTGTGTATGTGTGTCTGGAGAGGCAATGAGCTGGAGAGACCAAGGTTTGCAGGCAGATGGGAAAGAGTCAGTGAAGGAGGCAAGAGTGAAGATACCAGGGAAAGGAGAGAGAATGCATGACTGAGGCAAGGACTTCTCAGATGCCCAGAGCAGGTGTGAGAGAGGATTAGGGCAGGGATGGAATGGGTAGCCTTGGAAAAGTCCGGCTTCTATAAAAGAGAGAAAGTGCAAAACAAAGGTAAAGGAAGAGAAGTCCTGGACTGTGGAGGGGGAATGTCGTGGGAACTGAAATCTGGTCACCACTGTGGTGAAATGAATTCCTTTACGTGGACTTTTACCTTGGTTCTTTGGAAAAACAGCTTGAGAGATTTGCCCCTAAGCCCTGAGGCGTTACCTTTGCCCTAGTTTTGTACCCCAGAGGCTTTGTTACTTTTGTCCAGGTCGACTGACATTTCCTGGCTAAGCTGTAAACAACTTGATACTTCTTGTTTGGCCCTGGGCTGCAGCCTGCCCTGTGATTAGTCTGTTTTATACACCTTGTAGGAATTGGTCAATATACTTATGCAAATGAAGTGTCTATGGCCTACTGAGAGGGAATTGCTCAGTTCCTGTGGTAGGAAGGCCATGCCTTAAAATTGAACAGGAGTTTGCTTATACATGTAGCCAGTCCCAGAGTTTGGCAGACAGACAGAAGAAGGAAAGAAGCAGAAAAAAGAAGCGGCCTAATAAGAGAATAGAGAAGAAGCAGGGAGAGAAGAGGCAAGGAACTTCCTAAAAGACCTGTAACACAGGTCAAGGGCTGTAACACTGAAGACAGCCACAGACTTGGAAGGGGTCCTGTGGCAGAGCTAGCAGCAATGGGAGAAACCACAGCTGGGAATGCAGCTAAGAGAGCTAAACAGAACTGCTACAGTGGCTTGTGAGTCAGCAGTGAAGAGGCCAATGGCAGGGAGGCTGTCCTGAGGGGACCAATGGGAGCCCTGTCCTGAGGGGGCTGAGAGGAAGCCTGCACAGCTGAGAGGGGCATGCACCGCAGAGGGAAGGGCCTGCTTGCTTGCACAGCCAGGAGGAGCTGAGAAAACTGCCCTTCAAGGTAGCCTTCCAGACTTTGCCTGTGAGCATCTGTGTACTGACCCTGAGTTGTAGCCCATTCATCCTGATCCTAAGTTGAACCCTGTTGCTTCCTTAATAAACCACTAACTGTAAGTATGGTCTGTGGGCTCTGTGTGGCCACTGCAATGGATTATTGCCCTCGGAAGAGAAGTAGAGAGTGCGTGGGAGGGACGGCTGGTGTCAGAATTGGTAAAAGGTTGGAAAGTGGAGGTATGTCTGATCTCTACCTCATAGTGATCGGCCTTAGGCTAATCTTGATTCGCATTATCCCCCCTGAAGTTAGGTTCCTAGACACTATTACTCGAATTTTACAACCACTGTTAATAGTGATGGGGTGAGCGGGGCTGATGGTGGCTTCAGAAGAGCAGGAGAGTTGAATGGTCTCCATGGAGAACGTACTAGTGAATCAAGACGATGGATTAAAAGAACTGCTCGGAACTTTGAAGACGTAAGGGAGTTTGAATAGCAAACTCTGTAATGGACTAGATCCCCAGTTTCACTACTTTCTGCAGCCAGCTCTCAGCAACACAAAACAGTTTAAACCACTTGCCATTGAGTTGACTCCAACTCATGGTGACCCCATGTGTGTCAGTCCAGGTGTGCTCCAAAGAGTTTCCAATGGCTGATTTTCTGGAAGTAGATTGTCAGGCCTTTCTACCTAGATGCCTCTGGGTGGATTCACACCTCTACTCTTTCTGTTGGCAGCTGAGCGTGTCAACCACTTGCACCACCCAGGGACTTTCAGCGACACAGGGGTAGATAAAGAGGGATTCACAAAGCAGACATTGTGACCTGTAAGTAGGACAGGGATCCTAGGTGACAGTATGGTACAAACACACAGGACAGAAACGTAAAGGGAACAGTTAGAAGTGCATTGATAGCTCCCCTCCTTTGTGTTCTCACAGCGCCTTCTTTCTAGTCTTGTAACATGACTACATTGAAAACCTTTTTGCTTGTTTATTTCTCTGGGCTGCGGACTTCCTGGGAGGGGTGGGGTTCTCTGATTTGTATACCCATGCACTGACACAAGTATTTGTTGAACGTGTATTGTTGAACATAATCAGAAACTCTCCTCCAGAGTGCAGGCTGGCGATGAAACACCGGTGAGGAGCAGGTGAATGCCCACAGCCAGGTAATAGCTGAGGTGGGTTATCAGGAGATGCAGAAGCATGCTGAGGCGAAAAATTCCCACAGCTTTGGTTGAATCTGCATCCCCCCAAGGCAGGGTGTAAGGCAGGTGGCACCACTTCAGAAAAAAGGTGGCTGAGGGATAATGTTAACAATTGAGAAGCAATAATGGGAGCAAGGGGTTGTATTGATACCGTTCTGGCTCTGAGTCAGGGAAAGTGGGAGAAAGTAGACTCCACTGGACAAATTTTTGTGGACAGTGGCATCATTATGAGAATGCGCCTAGTGGCACAACATTTAAGCCCTCTGTTGCTAACCAAAAGGTTGGCAGTTGGAACCCAACCAGCGGCTCCATGGGATAAAGACCTGGTGGGAGGCAGTTCTGTTCTCTCCTATAGGGTTGCCTGGTTGACTAGCTGCAAAAGACCAGTTGTAACTCGGCTAGTTGGGATCGACTAGCGAAGCCTAGTTGCACATTCCATGAGGCACAGCGGAGGGGACTAGTGGAGGGGCAACAGAAGTGAGTAGCTGGTTTGGGGGCTGAGCTGGATCAAGGTAGCAGAGGGGGACATAGGATAGAGAAGTCAACGTATTTTACCGTATGACCCCAATGAAACACACTTTACCATAACCTTTAAAATACTCAGTAACCAAAAGAAAAACCCGAACCTGTTGCCGTGGAGTTGATTACGACTCACAGTGACCCTACAGGACGGGGTAGAACTGCCCCATAGGATTTCTACGAAAGCAGACTGCCACATCTTCCTCCCGCAGAGCAGCTGGTGGGGTCTAACTGCTAACCATTCGGTTAGCAGCCAAGCACTTAAACATTGAGCCACCAGGTCTCCTGCTACTCTAGTACTGTTCACCTATTTCTGCATCTGTCTGTTTCTTCTTTCCCATAAGCTCCTGATGTCAGGGTCTATATCTTATGCATCATTGCGTTTGCATCGGGCACATAGGAAGTACTCAATAAAGGTGCCATTGAGTCAATTCCAACTCATAGTGACCCCATGTGACAGAGCAGAACTGCCCCATAGGATTTTTTAGGCTGTAATCTTTGCAGGAAAAGATCACCAGGTCTCTCTCCCATGGAGCCACTGAATGGGTTTGAACTGGCAACCTTTTTGACTGGTTAGCAGCCAAGAGCTTAACCATTGTGCCACCGGGGCCTAATAGGCATGGCTGACTTACCTGGTTGGGAAATAGGTGATAGCTACGTATACTCATGACACAAGATAATTCAGTTATTGGAGAAGTTTCCAGAAGCACCTTCCTGGATCTGGAGCCCAAATGGAAAGCTCAGCACTATGAGCCCAGACCCTGACTCCTTGCCTGGTTTCAATTACCCTTTCCCCCAGGGCTAGACTCAACAAAAACTGGCTTCCGGTCACAAAACCTATGATTCTGACATCCACTAACATCACCATGTATGTGATGGGACAAAAAGCAGTAATAGAGGAAGGTGCCCAGCCTTGCCCTCCCCCGACCAGCTATGGATTCTTGCCAGGCCTGCTTGGTGTTTTTCTCTCCCAATCTCTGCAGACAGTTCTCTGCTAGATGCATTCTTTTGACTTCTGAAAGCAGAATCAGGGGATTTGGAGAGGCACTGGCGGCAAGGACGATGGTTTTCCCTCCGAGTTTAGGGCAAGAGAAGCATAGGAGCTCCATTGTCGGAGGGAGTTAGATGGGAGGGAAAAATAGTGTAAAAATTTGTAAAACTTATTCTTTCCAAGATACCATTTAGGAATATTATATGGCGGTCTGAGTTTCAGAAAATGCGCTCCCCTACAAGGTTGGGGAAGGTTCCTGAGTGGCGCAAATGGTTAAGTGCTGTTAATTGAAAGTTGGTGGTTCAAACCTACCTAGAGGTACCTCAGAGGAAAGGCCTGGTGATCTACTTCTGAAAAACTGGCCATTGAAAACCCTATGGAGCACAGTTCTGCTCTGACACACACACGGTTGCCATGAGTCGGAGCCAACTCCACGGCAATCGGTTACAAGGTTGGGGACGGGAGTTGATACAAGGGCAGAGGTACAAATCCAGATGAATAAGATAGGCACTACGTTTCAGAGGACCAGGAAGAATGTAAATTATAAATGATACATCTAACAACCCTTTAAATGACCTAAATCCTTGTAGTGGTGGGAAAGGGCCAATATGGTCAGTTTAAGACAAATCATATTTACACATCTTTCTTCGCAAGTCCCTCCCTGAGTGTTAAGGGATGGAGGAATACTTTCTATCAGGTTTATTTGACAGACCCTTTTCTTTAACCCTAAGAGATGAGTGTTTCATATTTCTTCTGAAATACTTTGCTGACTATGCTCTCAGATGGAGCTCCTTTTAAAAGAGTGTCCTCTGATTATGAAAAGCTGGGTTATCAGAATAAGCACTGCAGTGGGCCATTTGGAATCCAGGTGCTCTGTCTTACCGTTTCCATCTGTGTTGTCTCAGACACAGCAGAAGCTAACGTTCCATTTCCCATGCTTTCCAAGCCCTGTTTCGAAACTGCCTGCATTTAAAAAGTGGTTCCGATTTTAACTGGAGACAGTCTTTACTCGTTGGCCTGTGGAGCATAGAATTTACAGACTATATGCAATGAATTTTAAATTCTAGACCCATTTCTTTTACCAGAGTCTTTTCCTTCACTTTCCAGCCCAGATGAAGGAGCATTGCGTCATTTTAATACTGGCCTAAGCAAATTTTAATTTGGAAATCAAATCTGCCAAAAATACCACGCAGTGCATTACAAAGCCTAATTTAGTATCTGTGATGTTTTTTATTCCCTCCTGTGTTTGGATACTAACCTATACTCAAAGCCCACCAGAAGCTTATCTCAGAAATAGTTTACATTAATTTTATTTGAACCAGAAACCTGAAAAAGATAGCCAAGACATTCTGATTGTACAATTGGTCCATTTGACTTCTTTTGGTTTTCCTTTTAGGAACAATAGATGCTCATTGTCGAAAATTGGAAAACACCAATTAGCAAAAAGAAGGAAGTAGAGAACACTTGTAATCCCACAGAATCCCTGGGTTGTGCAAATGGTTAACACGCTCAGTTGGAGGTTGGAGTCCGCCCAGAGGCACCTTGGAAGAAAGGCCTGGCTATGTGCTTCTGAAAAATTGGCCACTGAAAACCCTAGAGAGCAGAGTTCTACTCTGACATACCACAAGTTGGAGCAGACTCGACTGCAACTGTTTCTTGTTTTGCTTTGTTTCGAATCCATCACACGGAGATAACCACCGTTAATATAATAGATTGGCGGGTGTCCTCTCAGACATTGTTTTATGTGACTATATATGTATATACATTTGTTAAAAATAGATGGACTCCGTTTTCTAAGTGAGGTGGGAATTTTCTCTGGGCTTTTTTTTTTTTTATGACTGTGTTATTTAATAAAAGATGTCATTCTGCAGCCGTAGAAAACATCCTTTCCTCCTTCAGGAATGGTGAACTACACGTAGGCTATTTACTCAACATTTTTCATTCTGTCAGCATGGTTGGATGCCAAATGGCTGTTCAGAATAATTTTCAAAGGTTTTTTTTTTTTTTTGATACTTTGCCAAGGAAATCATAACTCTTAAAATGCTCCATAACCCCAACCATACAACTGGACTTATGGGTAGATATTATGTTCCATGTTTTGTTGTTTTCTCACTGTTTCAGTGTCTGGGATTGATGCCAAAGGCTCTTCAGCCTCACTCCATTTATTAAATTAGAGTATACAATGAGGTTTATACAATAGAGTTCAGAAAAAAAAGAGAGAGACCTTGTTTGTTTATCATTCTAGTTAAGCGTCTTTACTTCAGTGAGAAAGACCTGTATCATTTCTAAAATAAGGAGCCCTGGTGGCACAGTGGTTAAGTACTTGGCTGGTAATCAAAAGGTCAGTGCTTCAAACCCACGAGCTGCTCTTTGGGAGAAAGATGTGGCAGTCTGTTTCCTTAAAGACTACACCTTTAGAAACCCTACGAGGCAGTTCTACTCTGTCCTGTAGGGTCACTATAAGTTGGAATCCACTCAAAAGCAATGAACTTTTTTACGTTTCTAGAATACCTCAGTGACCTTGCCCGATGAAGAGATAGGCATTGTGATTAATGGAATTACCTGCCACCTGAGCCACAAAAAGGGCTCTTTCTTTGCCTTATTCCTAACCATCCTCCATACTGCCACCAAAGATCTTTTGTCCCCCAAAAGTCAAAGCTATTACTTCCCTCCTTACCGAACCCACTGCCATGGAGTTGATTCCGACTCGTGGCGTCCTATTTGACAGAGTAAGAGCTGCCCCATAGGGCTTCCAAGGCTGTAATATTTACGGAAGCAGGTCACTACATCTTTTTCCTGTGGATTGGCCGGTGAGTTCGAACTGCTGACCTTTTGGTCAGCAACCAAGTGCTTTAACCACTGCATCACCAGAGCTCCTTGTTGTTGTTAGGTGCCTTTGAGCCGGTTCCGACTCATAGCAACCCTATGTACAGCAGAAGGAAACACTGTCTGGTCCTGCGCCATCCTCACAATCTTTATGCTTCAGCCCATTGTTGCAACCACTGTGTCAGTCCATGTCATTGCAGGTCTTCCTCTTTTTTGCTGGCCCTCTACTTTCCCAGGCATGATGTGCTTCTCCAGGGACTGATCCCTCCTGATAACATATCCAAAGTATGTGAGACATAGTCTTACCATCCTTGCTTCTAAGGAGCATTCTGGTTGCACTTCTTCCAAGACAGATTTGTTCATTCTTTTGGCAGTCCATGGTGTATTCAATATTCTTTGCCAACACCACAATTCAGAGGTGTCAATTCTTGTCACCACCTTTCAACAGCTAATCATTGCTTGCACTACAGGATTACTCTAGGCTCTTTAGAATGGCAAGCAAACCTCATTCTTTGCTGCTTGATCTGAAATCCTTTACCCCAGACGTATTGCATTACTCAGAATTCTCTGAGACTGTCATTTGGTTTCATGCCCCTGTACTTTTATTCCTGTTTTTCTGCCTTCTGGAATGTTCTACTGCACCATCTCAGACCAAGCATTATGTCCTCTGTGAGGCCTTTCCTCACTTTCTCTACCGCTCTGCCTTCTACCCTTCTAGGGAGAATAGACCTTTGTGCCCCCATTGTTGTTGTGAGCTTCCCTTGAGTCGGCCCCCAACTCATGATAACCCCATGCACAACGGAAAGAAACGCTGCCTGGTCCTGCACTATTCCTGTGATCAGTTACGGATCAGTTCATTGTGATCCATGAGGTTTTCACTGACCTGCTTTTCGGAAGTGGATCATCAGATCTTTCTTCCCAGTCTGTCAGTCTGGAAGCTTCACTGAAACCTGTTCAGCACCTTAGAAACACGCAAGCCTCCACTGACAGACAGGTGGCGGCTGAGCTTGAGGTGCAGTGGCTGGGAATTGAACCTGGGTCTCCAGCATGGAAGGTGAGAATTCTACCACTGAACCATCCCTGCCTCTTGCACCCATTATATATACATAGTTGTGTCACAGCATCTATAACACATTGTTTTTACATGTGCCTCTCCTTTTTAGACTATAAATTGCAGTCACCATCTTTTTGGAGCTGATCGTATCTCTTTGTGGCCCTTGTCTTTCATTAGGAGCATTGAGTAGCCTTTCAGCTAGCCCACCTGCCTCCACTCTTATCATCTGCTCCCTATTCAATCTCCTCATCGTCTTCAGAGTCATACAAGTCACACATCCAAAAAAAAAGATACCAAACCCATTGCCTTCAAGTCAATTCTAACTCATGGTGACCCATGAGTTACAGAGCAAAACTGTACTCTGTAGGGTTTTCTGGGCTATAATCTTTACAGTGGAGCTCTGATGGCACAGTGGTTAAGAGCTCAAGCTGCTAACCAAAACGTCAGCAGTTCAAATCCACCAGCCACTCCTTGATCAAAGACCTTTCTTCTGAAAACCACTGAGTGGGTTTGAACTGCTAACCTTTAGGTTAGTAGTAGAGCGCAAACAATTTGTGCTACCCAGCGACCTTCCAAAAAGACAGAGTTAAGCAAATTCACCCAGGGCCACTGGAACTTTCATCGGTAGGGGGTTGCGGGGTGTGCTGTCAGCGGCTTCTATGTGGTCCAAGATCAGTGGGGCAACAGAGTGAAAACAAACAAAAAACACTGTCCAGTAACCAAAAATAATTGCAAAATTCTGTGTTTGGAGCTTACAAAGAGGGAGACACAAAGAGCAACATAAATAATCAACCAAAACCAAATCCACTGTGGTCGAGTTGATCCCAAGTCGTAGGAACCCTACAGGACAGAGTAGAACTGCCCCACAGGGTTTCCAAGGAGCGGCTGGTAGATTCACACTGCCGACCTTTTGGTTAGCAGCCAAGCTCTTAACCACATCACCACCGGGGCCCTATACAACAAGTCACAGTCTTGTAAAAATTGTTGTTAGTTGCTGTCAAGTCAATTCTGATTCACGGTGACCCCACATGTGCAGAGTAGAACTGCTTCATAGGGTTTTCAAGGCTGTGACCTTCCAGAAGCAGATCACCATGCCTGTCTTCCAAGGTGCCTCTGGGTGGATTTGAACCACCAATCTCTCGGCTAGTAGCTGAGCACTTAACTATTTGTGCCATCCAGGGACTCCGTGACATAAAAACCTGAAATTTCAAAATAGTGGAGCTTATAATTTGATTAATTGCAATTCAGAATAATTTCCTCGTTTACCACTATAATTACTAAAGGATTGCTTTGAGACCTCTTAAAAATATATATATATATATATAAAGATTCAAAATGTATAAATTCACATTTCTAACCAACAGCGTAGGCTATTTTATTTTTGCTTATCTGATAGGTGAGAAGTGATAGCTCAATGTAAACTTTAGTTTGCATCTGTCTGATTACTAGTGAGGTTGAACGGTTTTTCATATTTATTTATTGTTTAAATTTGCTTTCCTAGAAATGCCTTGGCTTTGAAGTAGAGGAAATACATTTTCTTTAGTGTTTTACTTTTAGAGAAAGTATATTTTCTCATTTGTTTTAGTATAGCTGTATAAAAAAAAAATAGCTGTATAAGCAGTGATTAATCTCTAGTCCTTGGAAAATGATGCAGGCTCTGTTCAAAACATAGCTGAGCAGCCTGTTCCACTCTTAAAACATAACAAACACCCTAATACCTTACAACATGTTTCCCCCTATTCAAAATAGGTGACTGAGAGCTTGACATGACTAACACCATAATGGAGCTCTAAGTAATCTCTAAACGTTTTTTAATTGCACCAGCTGCACCGGTCTCTTCCAAAGGGGTGCGGAGCTATCTCAGCTCCTGTGGCCTTGGTCTGTCTTCTTTTTTTGTTCTCTTGAGAAATGGCCTTCAGCCTGCAAACTGACAGGAAGGCCCTCTGGTATTTTTAATCTGCAACTTTCTTTCTTGCTCCCTGTCTCAGCCACAGTGAACTTGGCAAAAGAGCTCCACTAGCCGAGAGATTTTTATGTGAGTTTTTCAGCCTGTTACAAATATACTGGTTAGTGTCTGGATGCCTGATACATGTAACTTTAGTTTAATAAAGAGTTTTTTTGTAGTTGTTTTGTGACGTATAAGACCATCTGTGGACTATGTGCTCAAAACATTAGGTAACCCTGATCTTCCCCATATAAAACCCTCCCATCAACCCTTTAGAGTAGACAGAATTTGAGAGAAATTTAACCCCCTCTGTCTCTTGAATACCGGTATTCAATAAAGCCCTCTGCTGTTTACCTTCTCCTGTCTCAGTATTGGCTTTGCGGCAGGCGGCTCAAACTCACGATTTGCAGTAACAGCTTTTCTATGCAGTTTTCATCTTTTCCTATAAATTTCTCTGTACTCATTATGTATTACACATGTTAATCTTTGTTTCATGCATTACAAATATTTCCCAGCATCGGTTGATAGGTTTTGTTTACTTGTTTATGGGATCTATTGACCTACGCTTTACAATAAAATGATGTGTCTTTATCTTTACAGCTCCTGGGTTTACTGTTTTAATAAAGAATGTTTTCTAACCCCTAGTATATACATTCATTTTCTTAAATTGTTTCTAAAGCATTTATTGTTTTATTTTTCACATTTTTGTTCGCCATCCATACGGAATTAATTTTTGCTAATCAACCTGGTTGAAGCAATTTACACTGAACTAACTTTTTTTTAACGTTGTTCTGCTTTCTCCACGTCCTTGCCGACAGTTGGTCTGATTCAACTTTTACATTTTTGTCAATCTGTAGGGTATGAAATCATTTCTCAGTGTGGTTTTAATTTTCACATTTTCGTTACTATCGACGTTGAATACTTTTTTACATTGTTGGCCGATTCATGTTTTCTCTTCTGTGAAGTGCCTGTTCATATCTTCTGCTCATTGGTCTATTGGTTTGTCTTTTTCTTTTTAATCCGTAGGTCAGTTATGGGTTTTTCAAATACAGTCTTTCAACTGGCAACTTGTCTTTTTAGTTTCTTTATGATGGTGTTTGATAAAGAAACATTTTTAAATGCAATTAAATTTATCAATATTTTTGTTCTGAAACTTTCAAAGGTTTATCTTTCAAATTTATTTCCCTAATACAACTGTGGAGCCCTAGTGGCTCAGTGGTTAAGAACTCAGCTGCTAACCAAAAGGTGGGCCATTCAAATCCATCAGCTGCTCCTTGGAAACCCTATGGGGCAGTTCTACCCTGCCCTGTAGGGTCACTGTGAGTTGGAACTGACTCAACAGCGACAGGTTTGGTCTTTGGTTTAACAACAGCACACACACACACACACACACACACGGGAACGTACACATACATAATGGGTCAGTTGAGGATCTAATTTCTTGTATTCCCCCCATATGTATTGTCCTAGCTCTTTATATTGAGAAATCCATCATTTTCCCCACTGATCCACACTGCCAGTTTTGTTAAATATCTGTTTCTGGATTCTTTTTTCTGTTCCATGGGTCAATTTGTCTCTTCCTGTGAAACTTTTGTACTGTCTTAATAATTATAGCTTTATAATATCTTTCTCTCTCTCTCCTTTGGCTTTAAAGAACAGACATTTATTTTCTCACAATTCAGGAGACTGAAAAAACAGGGTTTTGGCCAAGTTGACTCCTTCTGCTGGCCTCTCCCCTAGTTCCTAGTGACTACCGGCAATTCTTGGCATTCCACGGCTGCCCACTGATGCATCTGTGGCTTCTTCCTCTATATGTATCTGTGTGTCTGTTCTCTTGTTATCAGCTACCCCTCAGAAGTGACTAGGTTTGGGATCCACCCTCCTCTGGTGTGACCTCATTAACACAACAAAACATGGTCATATTTACAGGTACAGGGGTTAGGACTTCAACACAACTTTTGGGGGACAGGATTCAGCCCGTAACACACAGACTCTTCACCTGGGGGAAGAGCCCCCTGTACAGGGGCAACAGGCTGAGCCTGCTCTCAGCAACTTCTACCACACAGGCCAGGCACCGCTTCCCCCAGGAGGGCCACATACCCTACACCCAGGCTGGCCAAGGCAGGTTCCAGTAGGCTGAGAGAGGACAGCAGGCTGTCCCCCACCCCCAACACACACTGAGTTACTGATTTGGTGCTAACCTGGCAATTCTCCTCTCAGGAAGAAGGTTCCACCCTCTACCCCCTACAAAAGAGGGGGCCATTTTATATTTTTTTTTAAATAATATTTTATTGTATTTAAGGTGAAAGTTTACACAGCAAATTAGGTTCCCATTTAATAACTTCTACACAAATTATTCAGTGGTATTGATTACATTTTTCCCAAAGTGTCATCATTCTCTTTCATTTCATTCTGGTTGTACTGTTTTCCTGTGCTCTAGTTTCCTTGCCCCCTTACCTTCTCATCTTTTCTTTAATTTTTGATCATTTGGTCTCATATAGATGATTTTTTTAAAGGAGCTCATTACCCATGGATGATATTCTTTATGAGTCATCCTGTTATTTAGCTAAAACGTTGAACATGTCTCTATATCTGGTGGGAAAAGTCTCCCCACTTTCTTCTTTTCAAGTACGTTGCCTATTTTGACACTTTGCTTTTCCACGTAAATGTGAGTTAAAATGGATATTTCTGTTTTTGTTGAATCTGTAGAGCTTTGGGGAAAATTGATGTCTTCAGGCTAGAACTTCTCCATTTATATGGCATATCTCTGTATTTACTCAGATAATTTTACTCACATATTCCAGTAAAGTTTTATAG
Source organism: Loxodonta africana (assembly GCF_030014295.1). Taxonomy (NCBI): domain Eukaryota; kingdom Metazoa; phylum Chordata; class Mammalia; order Proboscidea; family Elephantidae; genus Loxodonta; species Loxodonta africana. The sequence goes on from NC_087364.1 coordinate 18,818,210, forward strand.
TGTTCTACATGAAGTTTCTTAAATATTTTTGTTAGTCTTATTCCTAGATGCCTTTTTTTTATGCTATTGTGAATGACATCCTTTTTAGTTTAGATTTTGCCCCTTTTTTGCTGGTGTGTAGAGATGCAGTTGACTTTTGCTATTGATTTGATATTAGTAACCTTGCTAAATTTTCTTATTTTTTTTAAATAATATTTGTGGGAGATTCTTTGAGTTTTCTATTGATTTTATATTAGCAACCTTGCTGAATTTTCTTATTTTTTAAATAATATTTGTGGTCGATTCTTTGGGTTTTCTGTCTAGACAATCATTTAGTTTGTAAACAATGATATTTTTGCTTCTTCCTTTCCAATCCGTATACTCCGCTTTTAAGTTTCATAATATTCTGTAATGGCTAGAACAGCAGCACAAAGTTATATAGGAATGGTGATAGTTTACCTCCTTGTCTTATTTCTTAATTTTAAAGGAAATATATATTTTTAATAGGTTTGTGTGTGTGTGTGTGTGTGTGTGTGTGTGTGTGTGCTTTAGGTGAAAGTTTACAGAGGAAATTAGTTTCTCATTCAACAATTTGTACACAAATTGTTTCGTGACCCTGGTTGCAATCCCCGCAATGTTTCAACAGTCTCCTGTTCTCCACCAGGGTTCCGCACATCCATTCTTCCCATTTTCCTGCCCCTTCCTGCCTTCTCATCTTTGCTTTTGGGCAGGTGTTGCCCTTGGGTCTCATATATTTGATTGAACCAAGAGACACATTCCTTATGTGTGTTATTGTTTGTTTTATAGGCCTACCCAATCTTTGGCTGAAGGGTGAACATCGGGAGTGACTTTAGTTCTGAGTTAAAAGGGTGCCCATGGGCCATACTCTTGGAGGTTCCTCCAGTTTCTTGTCAGATGACTAAGTCTGGTCTTTTTTCGTGAATTTGAATTTTGTTCTATATTTTTCTTCTGATCTGTCCAGGGCCCTCTATTGTGATCCCTGTCAGAGCCGTCTGTGGGGATAGCCAGACACCACGTAGCTGTTCTGGGCTCAGGCTGGTGGAGGCTGTAGTATTCAGAGCCCATTAGTCCTTTGAACTAATATTTCCCTTATGTCTTTTGTTTTCTTCATTCTCCTTTATTGCAGACGGGATGGGACCAGTAGATGTGTCTTAGATGGCCACTCAAAAGCTTTTAAGACCCCAGATGCTACTCACCAAAGTAAGATGTAGAACACTTTTTTTATGAACTATGTTATGCCAATTGATCTAGATGTCACCCGAGACCATAGTGCCCAGGCTTCAGCCCCAATAATTTGACCCTCAAGGTGTTTGGTTGTGTCCAAGAAGTTTCTATGACTTTGCCTTGATCAAGTTGTGCTAATTTCTCCTACATCGTGTACTGTCTTTCTCTTCAACAAAGTTAACACTTATTTTTGGTATTAACTAGTTAGTGATTTCCCCCTCCCCATCCCTCTCCTTCCTCGTAGCCACCAGGGATTGTTTCTTTCCGTGTATTAAACTTTTCTTGAGTTTTTATAATAGTGATCCCATCTAGTATTTGACCTTTTGTGATTGACTTATTTCACTCAGCATAAAGCTCTCCAAATTCATCCATGTTGTGAGATGTTTCACATATTCATCATTGATCTTTGTCATTGCATAGTATTCCATTGCGTGTATGTGCCATAATTTGTTTATCCATTCATCTGTTGATGGGCATTTAGGTTGTTTCCATCTTTTTGCTATTGCGAATAGTGCTGCAATGAGCATGGGTGTGCATATGTTTATTTGTGTGATGACTCTTATTTCTCTAGGGTATATTCCTAGGAGAGGGATTCCTGGATCATATAGTACTGTATGTCTAGCTTTTTAAGGAAGCATCATATCATTTTCCATAGTGGTTGTACCATTCTACACTCCCACCAGCAGTGCATAAGAGTTCCAATCTTCTCCAAACTTGTCCAATATTTCTTATTTTGCTTTTTGGTTTTTTTTGATTAACGCCAGAACTGTTGGGTTGAGATGGTATCTCACTGTTGTTTTGATTTGCGTTTCTCTAATGGCTAATGATTTCGAGCATTTCCTCATGTATCTGATAGCTGCCTGAATGTCTTCTTTGGTGAAGTGCCCGTTCATATCCTTTGCCCATTTTTTAATTGGATTATTTGTCTTTTTGTTGTTGAGGTGTTGAAATATGTTATAAATTTTAGAGATTAGACCCTCGTCAGGTATGTCATAGCCAAAAATTTTTTCCCAGTCTGTAGGTTCTCTTTTTACTCTTTTGGCGAAGTCCTTTGATAAACATAAGTGTTTAATTTTTAGTAGATCCCAGTTATCTAGTTTATCTTCTGGTGTTTTTGCGTTGTTAGTTATGGTTGCATACTATTTATGCCATATATTAGGGCCCCCAGCATTGCCCTTAGCATTGGAGCCCTGGTGGCACAGTGGTTAAGAGCTCAGCTGCTAACCAAAAAGATCAGCAGTTTGAATCCACCAACCAATCCCTGGAAACCCTATAAGGCAGTTCTATTCTGTCCTATAGGGTCACTATGAGTCGGAATTGACTCGATGGCAATGGTTTTTTTTTTTTGCATTGTCCCTATTTTTTCTTCCATGATCTTTATAGTTTTAGGTTTTATATTTAGATCTTCAATCCATTTTGAATTAGTTTTTGTGCATGGTGTGAGGTATGGGTCCTGTTTCATTTTTTTACAGATGAACATCCAGTTTTGCCAGCACTGTTTGTTAAAAAGACTGTCTTTTCCCCATTTAATGGACTTTAAGCTTTTGTCAAAGATCAGCTGACCTCAGGTGAGTAGATTTACATCTGGGTTCTCAATTCTGTTCCATTGGTCTATGTGTCTGTCATTGTACCAGTACCAGGCTGTTTTGACTACTGTGGCTGTATAGTAGGTTCTGAGATCAGGCAGTGTGAGGCCTCCTACTTTGTCCTTTTTCTTCAACAATGCTTTGGTTATCCAGGGCCCCTTTCTAAAGGAAATATTCTTAACTTTTTAGTGTGGAGCATTATGTTGGCTGGAGATTATTTTTTGCAGATACTCTTTATGAGATGGAGTCCTGGTGGCACAATGCTTAAGAGTTCAGCTGCTAAGCAAAAGGTCGGCAGTTCTAATCCCGCCAGCTGCTGCTTGGAAACCCTATGGGGCAGTTCTACTCTGTCCTATAGGGTTGCTATAGGGTCACTATGAGTTGAAATCAATTCAACAGCAAAGTTTTTTTTTTTTTTACAATTCTTTTTTAGCTAAGAGGTTTTTTTTTTAAATTGTAAATAGCTTGTGAAATTTTTTGAAAGCTTTTTCTGCCTATTTTAAAATGACCATAGGATTTTCTTTTTTAATCTGCTAATATGGCAAATTATATTAATAAATTCTTTAACATGTCAGCAATCTTGCATTCCTAGAATAAGCCCAATTAATCTTGATCTGTCTTCCATCCATCCATCTATGTATTCCTCTTTTTTTGCTGGATATAGTTGCTAGTATTTTGTTTAGAATTTTTGCATCCAGGATCAAGAGTGGAATTAGACTTTAATGTTTTCTTGTATTTCCCATGTCTGATTTTGGCATAAAAGCTACACTATTCTCACAAAATGAGTTAAGAGATATTCCCTTTTATAGCACCTCAAAGAATTTAAAATTGGAATAATTTGCTTCTTGAATCCTAGTAAAACTTGCTCATAAAACTGCCTAAACCTGGTGTTCTCTTTATAGGAAAAAATGTTAACTTTTGATAAAATTTCATTAGTGATTATAGACTGGGTAATAATCACACTATTTAACAGCCAATCAGATTGGTTGCACCAATCAATCTAAACAGACCTTGACCTTAAGCAAACAGTGTGAATGTACATCGCACAGGCTAAATAGCACCTCTGATACTTTACATTTCTCTTAAGTCAGCTTTGTAAATTATATGTTTCCAGGAATTTGTTCATTTTACTTAAATGCTCAAATTTATTGACAAATTGATCATAATATTTTATCTGTCAAATTGCTGTTGTATTTACGTTTCCTTTTTATTCTTAAAATTATTAATATATGCTCTCTGTTTTCATCATTTTTGCCAAAGGCTTGTCAGTTTTATAAATTTTCTTTCTAATGAACCAACTTTTGCTTTGTGGATTCTACTGAGTGTTTTTTTCTGTTTCGTTGATTTCACCTCTTGTTTTTTGTTTTTTTTTTTTAGGTTTCCATTCATTTCATTCAGCAAACACCTACTGAGTACCTACTATGTGCCAGGTGCTGGGAGCTCAAAAATGCTCTCACCATCCAGTGGGAAGGAAAGAGAAGTGAAACACACATTTCAGAGCAGTGTGATATGTGCCCCTATTGACGTTAGGTGCCGTTGAGTCAGTTCCGACTCATAGTGACCCTGTGTACAACAGAAAAAAACACTGTCCAGTCCTGGGCCATCCTCACAATCATTGTTACGTTTGAGCCATTGTTGCAGCCACTGTGTCAATCCATCTCCTTGAGGGTCTTCTGTGTCAACCCATCTCCTTGAGGGTCTTCCTCTTTTTCCCTGACTTTCTACTTGACCAAGCCTGATGTCCTTCTCTAGGAACTGGTGACTCTTGATAACATGTCTAAAGTACGTGAGACCAAGTCTCACCATCCTTACTTCTAAGGTCAGCTCTTGTTTTTATTATTTGTTTTATTCTACTCTATTCCAGTTTTTTCTGCTCTTTTGCAATTTTAGCCTTTTATCTTTTAATGTGAGCATCACAGGGTTTTTCATTTCCCCCATTTACCACTTGAGCTGTATCTCATAAGTCTTCCTATGTAATCATTGTTGTTTCTAAGTATTTTCTAATTCTCTTTATGATTTCTTTTTTGACCAATGAACTATTTAGAACTGTACTTTTAAATGTCCAGGTTTTTTTTTTTTTGTCATATTTTTGTTATTAAATCACTGTGGTCAGAGAATGTGGTCTATATGATAGCGATTCTTTGACATTTTGTTGAGACTTGCTCTACGGTCAATTTTTATAATTGTTTCTTGTGGCCAGAATGTGTATTCTCCAGTTGTTGGATGGTGTTGCTGTTAGTTGCCGTTAAGTAGATTCCAACTCACGGTGGCTCCGTGTGTGCAGAGTAGAACTGCTCTGTAGGGTTTTCATGGCTGTCTTCCAAGGTGCCGCTTGGTGTGTTTGAACTGCCAAGCTTTTGGGTAGTAGCCCAGTGCTTAACCGTTTGCACCCCCCAGCTGCCTAGTTGTTGGGTACAGAACTCTATACCTGCCCATTAGACCTGGTTTGTCAATTGCGAGCATTCGATCGTCCATATTCTTACTGATATTTCATCTTGTCAATTTTTGAGAAAGATGTGTTGAAGTTTACCTGAATTATTGTATATTTTTTAGTATCTCTCATTCTCTCATTTTTTTTTTTCTGCTTGACATTTTTTCAAGCTATGTTATTGGACTGCTGACATCTTCCAATAAGTTGAACCTTTATCAGTATGTAATGAACCTCTGTCTCTGATGGTGCTTTTTTGCCTTGAAGTCTCTTTTTGAAAATCAGATAATATACCCACACAAGCTTTTATTTTGGTTCATATGTTTTAAATGCTTTCCTATCTTTTTACTTTCAACCTTTCCACAAACTTACTTGTTTTGCATGTGTCTCTTATAAACCACATGTAGAGAGATTTTGCTTTTTATCTAGCCTGATGAAAAAGTTTAGTAGTCTCCTTACCCTTATTGTCACTTTAATATATTTGGATTTCATTTCCGTCATCTTATTTTACGTATTCTATTGTCTTGCCTTTTCTATATATTTTTTAAAATCTTCTTTCTTGCCCTCTGTTAGATTAAATTCACGTTTGATTTCTCCTTATTCTATTTTTTCCCTTTACTAGTTTGGAGCTTGTACCTTTGTGTTTTATATTTTATGGAGTCAATAGAATGTTTAGCATATATATGTGTTATTAATGAAGTGTGTCATTTAATAAAACCTTAGGTTCATCAATATTTTTACCTTTCTCTTGAACAAAGCCCACCACTCATCAGTCACTTTTTTGTACTGTGTGGCTCGTGTGTTGTTTTGGTGCTGGAAGCTATGCTACATGTATTTCAAATACGAGCAGGATCACCCACGGTGGACAGATTTGAGCACACTTCCAGACTAAGACAGACTAGGAAGAAAGGCCTGATGATCTTCCTCCAAAAATGAGCCAGTGAAAACCTTATGGATCACAACAGAATATTGTCTGATAGAGTGCTGGAGTTCAGCCATTTCAGGAGGTACCATATGAGCAGGAACCAATGGTACTGAAGGAAAAAGTCCAAGCCGCACTGAAACCAAACCAAAAAACCCACTGCCATCGAGTCAATTCCGACTCACAGCGACCCTATAGGACAGAGCAGAACTGCCCCATAGAATTTCCAAGGAGTGCCTGGCGGATTCGAACTGCCAACCTTTTGGTTAGCAGCCATAGCACTTAACCACTACACCACCAGGGTTTCCGCTGCACTGAAGGCATTGGCAAAAAACAAGACTCCAAGAATTGATGGAACACCAACTGAGATGTTTCAACAAATGGATGCAGCACTGGAAATACCCACTCATCTATGCCAAGAAATCTGGAAGACAGCTACCTGGGCAACCAACTGGAAGAGATCTATATTTATGCCTGTTCCCAAGAAAAGTGATCCCACCAAATGCAGAAATTATTGCACAATATCATTAATATCACATGCAAGCAAAATTTTGCTGAAGATCATTCAAAAGAGGTTGCAGCAGTATATCGACAGGGAACTGCCAGAAATTCAAGCCAGATTTAAAAGAAGATGTAGAACTAGGGATATCATTGCTGTTGTCAGATGGATCCTGGCTGAAAGCAGAGAATACCAGAAGGATGTTTACCTGTGTTTTATTGACTATGCAAAGGCATTTGACTCTGTGGATCATAACAAATTACGGATAACATTATGAAGAATGGAAATTCCTGGACACTTAATTGGGCTCATGAGGAACCTATACATAGATTAAGAGGCAGTCGTTCAAATAGAACAAAGGGATACTACATGGTTTAAGGTCAGGAGAGGTGTGTGTCAAGGTTATATCCTTTCACCATACCTATTCAATCTATATGCTGAGCAAATAATCTGAGAAGCTGGACTATATGAGGAAGAACGGGGCATCAAAATTGGAGGAACACTCATTAACAACCTGCGTTATGCAGATGACATCACCTTCCTTGCTAAAAATGAAGAGGACTTGAAACACTTATGATGAAGATCAAAGACCACAGCCTTCAGTATGGATTTTACACCTCAACATAAAGAAAAACAAAAATCCTCACAACTGGACGAATAATCAACATCATGATAAACGGGGAAAAGATTGAAAGTGTCAAGTATTTCATTTTACTTGGATCCACAATCAACAGCCATGGAAGCAGCAGTCAAGAAATCAGAAGATGCATTGCATTGGGCAAATCTGCTACAAAAGACCTCTTTAAAGAGTTGAAGAGCAAAGATGTCACCTTGAAGACTAAGGTACGCCTGACCCAAGCCATGGTGTTTTCAGCCACCTCCTATGCGTGTGAAAGCTGGATGATGAATAAAGAAGACCAAAGAAAAATTGATGCCTTTGAATTGTGATGTTGAAGAAGAATATTGAATATACCCTAGACTACCAAAAGAATGAACAAACCTGTCTTGGAAGAAGTACAACCTAAATGCTTCTTGGAAGCAAGGATGGCAAATCTACATCTCACATACTTTGGACATGTTGTTGAGGAAGAACCAGTCTCTGGAGAAGGATATCATGCTTGGTAAAGTAGAGGGTCATCGAAAAAAGGAAGACCCTCAATGAGATGGATGACACAGTGGCTGCAACAATGGGCTTAAACATAACAGTGATTTTGAGGATGGGGTGACCAAGGACCAGGCAGTGTTTCGCTCTGCTGTACATAAGGTCGTTATGAGTTGGAACCAACTCGTGGCACCTAACAACAACAATAACATAGTGCTGGAAGATGAGCCCCTAGGTTGGAAGGCACTATCCAATAGCAGCAGCAATGGGCTCAAACATACCTGTGATTATAAAGATGGTGCAGGACCAGGCAACATTTTGTTCTGTTGTACATGGGGCCACCATGAGTCAAAGCTGACTTGACAGCAGCTAACAACAGCAACACTTGAATAAAACACAGTCTTTTGAATGCCTCATTTCTGATCACCTCCTTCCAGCATTTTAGTTCTGTATCATTTTTTAACCCCACTCCTTTGCTCAGGAATCGCTACTTTATTCATCAGTACACCAAATATTGATTAAAGTGTCTACTATGTTAGCCTCTGAAAGTCCTGGGTGGTGTAAGCGGTTAACGTGCTTTACTGCTAATTCAAAGGTTGGAAGTTCGAGTCTACCCAGAGGTGCCTCAGAAGAAATGACTGGTGGCCTGCTTCCAAAAGGTCACACCTTAAAAACCCTATGGAGCACAGTTCTACTGTGACACACACGGGGTCACCATGAGTCAGGATCGACTGGATGGCAGCTAATTACTGGTTTACACTAGTTTCTGTACCTACCAGATAGGTTCCTATCCTTATGGAGTTTCAGCCTTGTGGGTAGCACACATCGATCAAATAATCAAACAGACAAAACCAAAATGGCAGCTCTGGCTAGCGCTACAGAAGAGAAATAAATTGTACTGACAGAGCATGTGTTAGGGGAGGATTTGAACTCATCAGGAAGGTCAGAAAAGGCTTCAGTGGTGTGATTCATAGACATAGACTAAGGCTTGAAGTCCTGGTCCTGTGACAGGTGGAGCCTAGTGGGTCCGAGGAGCTTGAAGAAAGCCACTGTGGCTGGAGCAGAAAAATGAGGCCATTAGTGGTAGGCATAAGGCCGGAGCGCGCAGAGTCTTATAGGTTGAAGGACAAGAGTAGGATGTGGCATAGAATTGTGAGGAGGCTAAAACAATATAGTCCGATGTAAGGAATGGGAGTAGGTCAAAAATGAGAGAAGCTGATGGATTTGAGAGTGATTTAGTAGAGATTAATGAGGGAGACGGGGTCAAGATGGTAGAATAGTCAGATGCTTTTTTTTCCTGTTGTCTCTCTTACAACAAAGACCTGAAAAAACAAGTGAATCGGATATATATGACAATCCAGGAACCCTAATCATCAAAGACAAAGTTGAAGAGCCAGACTGAGTGACAGGTGGAAGGAGAGACAATTCAAAAACAGCAGAAATGGGAAATTATGGATAGTAGGATGCCTGGCGTCCTGCTAGCTGAATTTCCACAGTGCACACAGGTTAAGGCAAGCAGCAATATCCCAAGCTGAAACCCAGCCCATCTGGTGCAGCCAAGCAGCAGCAAATCTGTGCACACCTCCAGAACTAAACAGGTATGACACCAGACCTGCAAAAGTTAAACGCAAGCTCCCAAACCATCATGCGCACTCCATACCCTTCCCCCGACCAGAGCTTCAGGGCTGAGAAGCACACCCTTCTCCTCATCCATCCCCCTTCCCACTCCGACACCAGTTCCTTTGGTGGCGGTGGCGTTCAACACTGCCATCCCCCCTAAGCCAGGAACTCAAGGGCCAATCAGGAGGCACCCAGCCACTGGCATAGAGGGTCTAGACTTGCAGCGCTCTCCACCCCTGCCAATCACCTACACTAGTGCCTGGCTGACTGACTGGCATGGCACACCCTCATTAGGACAAAATGGGCACGGCATCCACTTACAGCTCATTTTCACCTGCAGCTGCCAAGTGGGAGCTGCAGATCTGTGACACCTAACATTGCCCCACCCCCTACAAAGGGGCCTCACCCACCCACACCAGAGGGCTGAAGGCCAGCAGTACCACCCATTCAATCTAGCTGCCCACAACAGGGGCCTGAGAATTAGGGGTGTCCCCCAATCCCTCCAGCCAACAGCACCAGGCACCCAAGGACTGGCCGCACTACCCGTCCCCCCCCCACTATGCAATCTAGTGGACAGGGGCATTCCTTCCACCTGGGCACCCAGGGGTACAGCCAACAGCCCCCTGCCTTGCTCCCCACACCCACCCCACACTGCAACCAGAGACCTGTGCCTACTCTGAACCCAGAACAATAGGTGAAAGTCTCTGTACCTCCCACTCGGTAACCAACAGCCAAGACACCTGTGCCCCAATCAGCAGGTAAGCAGCAGAGCACACACCCAACACCCAACCCAAAAACCAGGGAAAACACCTCTAGCACCTACGGCCAGGTGACCAGCAGGACGTAGTAAACAAAATAAAATAAATAAATAAATATAATAACTTACTGATGCCTCAGAGACAATAAAAAAGATGGCTCCAGCAAGTGACCAAAATAAAGAACCAGAAAACCTTCTGGAGGAAGATAAGGCAATGGAACAACTAATAAAGAATTCAAAAGACTAATATACAGAGCTCTCCAGAGATTAAGATGGAGATCAGGCAAAACACAGACCAAACCAAGGAACATTCATTGAAAGCAACAGAAGAATTCAGGAAAACAATACAAAAACAAAATGACAGAATAAACAGGCTGCTAGAAACCATATAAAAACAGCAACTGGGAATCCAAAAGATTAACAATGGAAGTCAGTACCGACAGGATTAAGGAGCCCTAGTGGGGAAATGGTTAAGTGCTTGGCTGCTAACTGAAAGGTCAGCAGTTCAAACCCACCAGTCACTCTGAGGGAGAAAGATGTGGCAGTCTGTTTCTGTAAAGATTACAGCACTGGAAACCCTATGGGGCAGTTCTACTCTATCCTATAGGGTTGTTTTGAGTCAGAATCAACTGGCTGGCATTGGGCTTTTGTAATGACACTTTTTGGTGATGGATTGGCTATAGGGATTAATGGAGAGGAAGACGCCAGGGATGATGCTTAAGATTGTAGTTTGTGCAGCTCAATGGATGTAGTGACATCCACTCAGATACAGAACACTGGAAAGGGATCGGGTTTGGGGAAACATGGTGAGTTCTGCTTTAGATTTGTTTTTTGGGTTTGCATCTTTGAGATATCCAAAAGGAAATTCTGAGTAGGCTGTGGATGTACAGGTTTGGCATCCAGAAGAGATATAAAAATGAGTGAGGTATATGCAAATGGTGGTAACTGAAGCCCTGGCAACGGAGGAGATGCCCCAAAGAGAGAATAAAGAAAAGCAAAAGAACAAGAGCTGAAAGGGAGAAGCTGTCACCTAACAGTCCTTCTCAGAGCCCTCCACTGAAGAACCCCTAAAGCAGAGGAATGTGAATATGAACGGGGGTGAGAGTGGAGGGCAACCTGTGAGGTAATCCAAAGCTGCTGCCTGCAAGCCTAAAAAATTCAGGGGTCCTTTCCATTTCAGGGGTGCCTAATATATCCTTATTAGAGCTCATATGAAAATAGAAAACAAAACTTCTAGGTTAAATAACCTAATGAATAGTAATTGATATTCTAGGAAGGTATTTGCCTTCAGGCTGTGTACCTCCTGTGACACACTCCTGAAATTGTCTATGGTACCTGTCCTAGTCATCTAGTGCTGCTACAACTGAAATACCACAAATGGGTGGCTTTAACAAACAGAAATTTATTTTCTCACAGTTTAGGAGGCTAGAAGTCCAAATTCAGGGCACCGGCTCTAGGGGAAGGCTTTCTCTTTCTGCCGGCTCTGGGGGAAGGTCCTTGTCTCTTTTCAGCTTTTGTTCCTTGGTTCTTTGGCAATTTTCATCTTTTGTGTGTGTATCTTCCTCTCCCTTTGTGCTTCTTTCTCTGTGCCTAATCTGCTCTTTTTATATCTCAAAGGTTTTTAAGACACACCCTATGCTGATAAAGTCTCATGAACACAACAGAGAAAACAGTTTTGCCAAATAGGATTCTATCCACAAGTATAGGGGTTAGGATTCACAACACATATTTTTGGGTGACATAATTCAATTCATAACCCATACCCATTGCCATCAAATCGATTCCGACTCATAGCAGCCCCGTAGGACAGAGCAGAACTGCCCCACAGGGTTTCCAAGGCAGTAAACTTTGCAGAAGTTTACATCATTTTCCCATGGAGCAGCTGGTGGGTTCAAACCAATGAACTTTAGGTTAGCAGCTGAGCACTTAACCAGTTAGCCACCAAGGCTCCTTCAATCCATAGCAGTATGCTATTTTAAGAAGCATAAAAGTACAATTTCTTTTTAGTGAGGCTAGGAGACTGCTAAGATTGCACATCAATTAATAGTTGAACCTTTCTGAGAGGGCCTGGCTCTTGTTTTTCCTAAGCTGTTGCTGGTAAGCCCATTCAGACTCAGAGAGACCCTATAGGGCAGAGTAGAACAGCCCCATAGGGTTTCCAAGGCTGTGGTCTTTTTGTGTGTGTGTGCGTGCTTTAGGTGAAAATTTACAGCTCAAGTTAATTTCTCATTCAGAAATTTATATACATATTGTTTTGTGACATTGGTTGCAATCCCCACAATGTAACAACATGCTCCCCCTTTCTACCCTGGGTTCCCTGTGTCCATTCGTTTAGTTCCTGTCCCTTCCTGCCTTCTCATTCTGCTTTTGGACTAGAGCTGCCCATTTGATCTTGTATATTTGATTGAACTCACCAGCCTGAGACCAGAAAGAACTAGATAGTGCCTAGCTACCATCAACAACCTCCCTGACAGGGATCACAACAGAGAGTCCCAGACAGGGCAGGAGCAAAATGTAGAACAGACCTCAAATTTACATAAAAAGGCCAGACTTACTGGCTTGACAGAGACTGGAGGAACTCCTGAAACTATGACTCCTGGAAGCTCTGCTAACCCCTAACTGAAACCATTCCCAAAGCCCACTTTTCAGACAAAGATTAGACAGGCCTATAAAACAAGGCTGTGGTCTTTACAGAAGCAGACTGACACATCTTTCTCCCTTGGGGCAGCTGGTAGGTTCCAAATGCTGACCTTTTGGTTAGTAGCCCAGGACTTAACCACTGCACCATCAGGGCTCCTTAACCAGTGTTCAACCCATCTGCAAATATCAAATAGCAGGCAACATTTGATAAACAAATATTTATCAAGTGCCCACTAAGGTACCAGAGAGTGTTCTTTCCTCTACATCACAGCAGAGTCAGACTTACCTGGAGATTTGAGACCCATTCATACTGCTGAAGGCATGTGAAATACAAGACAGATTATTCCTTCTTAGAAAGGAGGCAGTGAGACACAGGAAGATCAAGGTGAATGGAAGATCCAGCTTCAGGGAGTTGGAGATGCAGATGGGATGGGGGTGGGGGAAAGAAGGGTAGAGCAAGCGAGAGCAAGAACACAGAATGGGAAGAGATTAAAATGCCAGCCACCTTCATACTTCTTCATCAGCTCAGCTGTCATTTAAAAAGTCGCCATCTGCAAGTGGGCTTGGGGGTAGACTGCCGTTGACTGGCCTGGGAAAGCTCTCCTCTCGTGTGTGTCCATGTGTAACTGCAGATGGGAACCCAGCACGCGTTATTAACGTGTAGTTTGCTGACGCCCAACGGGATTGTGTCCTGCAGTAGAGCACCTAGTGCCAAGGGAGGCTCTGAAAGTGTGGACTCACCCCTCCCTCTGCCCACTCCATATATGCACTTTCCATAGGACCTCAAGAGCCATGCTGCTGCAGGGTCTTGCAAGAACCTAAATAAATATACTAAGAAAGGCTGCTTATCTAGCTGAGCATAGTGGACAGTGTAGGGACTCCAATTTCAAGCTTTGTAGGGACTAGTTAACCCAGTTATCAACAAGTCAACTGGATTCGTGGCATGTGTGTCAGAGTAAAACTGTGCTCCACAGAATTTTCAATGACTGATTTTTTGAAAGTGGATCTCCAGGCCTTGCTTCCTGGGTGCCTCTGAGGGGGTTCAAACCTTCTAGCTTTTAGTTAGCAGTGAGCTCTAAGTAAACCTAGCTAGCTAACAGCAAGGGACTCCTTTGCACAGAAAGAGGGTTCTGATGGCCAAGGCAGTTGCCGTAGACTCAGTATTGTTCCTCTGATGAAGGTGGGGTGATACAGAGAACTGCAGTCTGGCCTGGGGTGTGATCTCTGGTTTCTGCCATTGGCTAAATTCTCGGGAGTCTCCATGAGAGATGTGTGGGTAAGAAGACCACCCTCTTCCCCTCGCCCTTCCTACCCACTTAGGATACCTGATAGATGTAGCCCAGCCTTCTTAATGGGTCAAAACGGCACACACGTTTTTAAACAGTTAATGTAGTCAGATCCCAAAACAAGAGAACAAGAAGCCCAGCCGACATGCACCCAACAGCCACTCCTGTCGTGCCAGGGGTTGCAGTCTACCTGCTGCTTAGGAGAATGGCTTTCGGGGCTGGCCTCCAATTTCCGTCGACTTCCACTATGTCCCTGGTCATTAGAACGGGGGATCTCCACAGAGCTAAAGGTTATTTTACACAGGAAGCACATTCAGTATTAGTACAACAAATGTCTTCCTTTCTCCAGCCGTGGAAGAACACCACTCACGGGGAGTCGTGATAAGTCAGAGTGGCAGCCCTTTCCGCTCAGATACCAACAAGTCCTGCACTTCGAAACTGCTGACCTAAAAAGGATACTTGAACAGTAGCGCGGCTTTTTTTTTCCCCTCCTCTTGTAAAGAAAGCCACACCAGAAGTAGTCTGATTTCCTTGTACACTTAGGTTCATACAAAAAAGTGAGTCACTCTTAGTTTCTAACTTTAGTTCGTAGGAACAAAGCCCTGAATCATATAACTTGTCAAGGAAGACCTAGATATAGTTTTATCTAGATAACACACATATTAAAAGCATTCGAAGTTCTCTTCCCGTGGCAGGGCTATGGGATTGGAGCTACCACTGTCTACTCATTAACAGTTTGACAGATCCGAATGTAAGTGACTATAAAGAACTTCCCAGCAGAGAGAGAGTGTTGTTAGTCGCTGTCAAGTTGGGCCCCGACTCGTGGCAACCTCATGCATGATGGAACAAAACACTGCCCAGTCCTGCGCCATCCCCATGATGGACTGTGAATCAAACCATTATGATCTATGGGCCTTTCATTGGCTGATTTTCAGAAGTAGGTCTCCAGGCCTTTCTTCCTAGTCCATCTTACTCTGGAAGCTCTGCCGAAGCCTGTTCAGCATCGTTGCAACAGGAAAAACCTCTGCTGACAGACAGGTGGTGGCTGTGCTTGAGGTGCACTGGCCAGGAATCCAACCCAGGTCTCCTGCATGGAAGGTGAGAATTGTACCACTGAACCAGCAATGCCTCAGAGATATAGTAGGGTCATCTTACACCACAGCCTACCCTCAGGCACCTCTTGGGTGAAGGCTTGTCCTTCACGTCCAGAACTTAAAAGGAATGATGGAACCAGCGTTGAGAAGAATACATATAAACTTGGCCCAACTATGCCCAAAATGAAGGGTTTTTAAAAAATCATTTACTTAGTCAGTTGGAAGCCAAATAAAACCTATGTATAAAACTTATCGAATAGATTTGAAAAGTAGAACATTCTCTTTACTGATTGAAATTCAAGTCTTTCTCCAAACCAATTCTCTTAGAAGCCGGATATAACAAAATTATTGTTGTTGGCTGCCATCGACCCCATCCCGGCTTATCGCGACCCCATGTGACAGAGTAGCCCTGCCCCATAGGGTTTTCTAGGTTGCAGTCTTTATGGGAGCAGATCACCAGGTCTTTCTCCATGGAGCCGCTGGGTGGGTTCGAACCGCCAACCTTTCAGTTAGCAGCTGAGCACTTAACCATTTCACTGCCAGGGCTTCTTAAAACAGAATTAGTCTACATGAAATAATTAGTCTTATTTCTTGTAGCCACCTTGATAAACCAATAGTTTCCTAGTCCGTCTTTGATATTTTTAAAACTCGCATTTATTTTCCACCTTTCCTGCTGTCCTGATGGGTTCGCAATTATAAAAAATGTTAAGTCAACAACCCCAAGCATTTATTGATGACAATGCTGTGAAATATTTTTAAAATGGTAATAAAAACTGAGCCAACTCGTTTTAGCACGCCTCAATAATGTTTCCCATTAAAGTAAATTAAGCAAAACAAAATAATTTGCAGATTCAATGCATTCCAAGGTTGTGATTTGGGGAGTGTCTGATATTTGAAATATTTGCACTACTGCTTTCCCAACCACAAAAGGTTGTTTTGTTTTGTTTTGTTTCCGTTAAGATTTCCCGAAATCACAGCATACCATTTATCATACAATGCAATTAAGTTCAGTTTCATGCAGAGTTTTTCCCCCCTTTTTCTTATTGAAAATATATACAGCAGAAAAAAAAAAAAGCAATTTCTGCATGTGCAATGTAGTGACATTGATTACATTCTTCAAGTTGTGCAACCATTCTCACCCTCCTTTTCTGAGTTGTTCCTCCCCCATTAGCATAAATTCATTGCCCTTCAAGCTTCCAATCTAACCTTACAACTTGCTGCAGCCTGTTTGATCCCATATAGATAGTTCTTTAAAAGAGCACAATGCTCAAGGCAGATATTCTTTACTAATTAAGCTAACCTATGGTTTCAAGAAGACTTCAGGAGATAATTTTGGTTTCAGGTTTAAAGATTATCTCAGGGCAATAGTTTTGTGGGTTTGTCCAGCCTCCACAGCTCCAGAAAGTCTGGATTCTCTGGGAATTGGAAATTCTGTTCCTTATTTCGTCCCTCTTTTGATTAGGATTCTTCTATAGAATCTTTGATCTAAACTTTCAGTAACCATGTAGAATTTAAAAGAACAATTGGTTCTACAAAACCCTCTTCAGCATGAATATTTTGTCACGTCTGCATTTATCAGAGGTCTTCTCTCTGCTTCATGGCCATCTTCCTTCTTCCGCCCCTCACCGGATATACCTGCTGACGGCCAGCAGAACACGTATTCTGTTAAGAGCTTCCATCAGATTCTATGAGGCTGTAACAGAAAGGAAACAAATTGAAAAGTCTGATTTCCCTCCAATGTCTTTCAGTTTCTTCATAACTGGTGTAAGGTGTTAGACACATATCCTTACTTATCACAATAACAGTTATCATTGGATGGGTCCTTTCTAGGTGCCAGCGCCTTTGCTGAGCTCCTTAGATGCATTCAGTCCTCACAACAACCTTTCAAGTTACCAAAAAAAAAAAAAACCCATTGCCATCGAGTCGATTCTGACTCATAGTGACCCTGTAGCACAGAGTAGAACTGCCTCAGAGGATTTCCAAAGAGCAGCTGGTGGATTTAAACTGCCAACCTTTATGGTTAGCAGCCAATCTCTTAACTAATTAAAACATAGAAAGCATCACCAACTCGACTGGATCATATATGACAATTTTAATAATCTTATAACACTTTGATTCTAGAGCTCAAGTTTTTCATCACTTTGCTAAGTTGCCTGAATAGAAAACCCTTAAACCATGCAGTTAAAAACAACAGCAAAAACAGAAATCGTTATCTAGCCGATGGGTGAAATATTTACCAAAAGCTTTTATTAAAAAAAGAAAAAAAGGCAAACATATCTGAAGCTGTTTGGAGGTGATAATACCAAATAAATAACAGGTACTGTTGCTTCCCTTTGAATAGTATTCTTGTAATATCAGGTAACCCCGTTGCCATAGAGTGAATTCCAACTTATAGCAACATTATAGGACAGAGTAGAACTGCTCCATAGGGTTTCCAAGGCTGTAATCTTTATGGAAAACAGGTCACCATGTCTTTCTCTCTCAGAGCCGCTGGTGAGTTCGAACCACTGACCTTTCAGTTAGCAGGAGAGCACTTAACCACTAGACCACCAGGGCTCCTCCATCTCTTGCCCACAAAGCAAACCAAACCCAGGGCCGTTGAGTCAATTCTGACTCATAGCGACCCTATAGGACAGAGTAGAAATGCCCCATAGAGTTTCCAAGGAGAGCCTGGCAGATTTGAACTGCTGACCTGCTGGTTAGCACCCGTAGCACTTAACCACTATGCTACCAGGGTTTCCCTTGCAGGGCCACCACAAATTCAACTGAAAGTGTATTTCCATTTTGTCTTTTTCCAGCATGTAAGTCCATAACTTTTAGAAGTTCTACATATAACAGACTTAAAAAAGCTCAATGATATGTGTAGCTCAACCATGTACACAAGACTAAATGGGCATACCAGCCCAGGGGCAAGGACGAGAAGGCACGAGGGGACAGGAAAGCTGGACAAATGGAAACGAGGCACACAAAGTCAAGAAGGGGAGAGTGTTGACACATCGTGGGTTTGGCAATTAATGTCACAAGACAGTGTGTATTGTTTAATGAGAAACTATTTTGCTTCTTAAACCTTCACCCAAAACACAGTTAAAAAAAAAAAAAGGCCTATAGAAATGTAGGAAACCCTGGTGGCGTAGTGGTTAAGTACTACCGCTGCTAACCAAAAGGTCGGCAGTTTGAATCTACCAGGCACTCCTTGGAAACTCTATGGGGCAGTTCTACTCTGTCCTATAGGGTCGTTATGAGTTGGAATCGACTCGATAGCAATGGGTATGGGTTATAGGAATATAAGGAAAAAAAAAAGAAAGAAAGCCCAAATGCATAGGTCTTGAGAGGATACGGGGATTTCATTCTCTAACAGCCATTTCTCCCCTTCTGCGTCAAGGGTGGCATGAAAACCAGTTCAACGTGAGAGGTGAGTGGAGCTGGGCAGCATTCCACCATCCATGGGCATAGCAGCTTATGCAGTCAGATGCTGCACTGATCACACCGGTATTACCTGATATGTACTGCCACATGAAATAGCAGTCCTGGTGCTCAACAGCTGACCAAAAAGTTGGCAGTTCAAACCCACCCAACTGCTCCATGGGAAGAAGACCTGGCGGTTTGCCCCTGTAAAGGTTAAAACAAACCAACAACAAAAAAACCCCACCAAACCCACTGCCTTCGAGTTGATTCCAACTCATAGTGACCTATAGGACAGAGTAGAACTGCCCCACAGCATTTCCAAGGCTATAAATCTTTACAGAAGCAGACTGCCATAATCTTTCTCCCACAGAGCGGCTAGTGGATTCGAACCCCTGATCTTTTGGTTGGCAGCTGAGCACTTTAACCATGTGCCACCAGGGCTTGCTTTCTGTAAAGACTACAGCCTAGGAAACCCTATGGGGCAGCTCTACTCTGTCACATGAGATCATTATAAGTCAAAATGAGCTTCAAGGCACCTAACAACACAACACCCACATTAAATAAGGAATAGTTCAACGTTGTCTCTTTCCACCGTATTTTAAATAAGATTGCAAGACGTGCTCAAAAATACCGTTGGCTTGATTCATGTGCTATTTTCAATGGACTCCCAGCATTCTATTTTTTTTTTTTTTTAACAGACAATATGCCTTTTTAGTAAGCAAATTATTTTCTAGCTCTATGGATCTGAGGGGGAGGAAGCCTTTCTCTTGTGGGGGGGGCAAATATAAATGTCTAGCCTCCTTCAATAGCCACCGGAACCCCATAAAGTGAAAGTACTTGTTATTTGTCTTTAGCAAATCAAACAAACAGCAATCTTTTGATCTTTCGGACGCCCTTTCTTGTTAAGGTAACGTTCTGTCTGACTTTTATGTTTCAGCACTCATTGTATATTTAATTATTTTAAAAAGTTTTCTTTTAAACTATTAATGCCTTTTCAGCATTTAATATAAACACGGGCATGCTTTGTTAGACATTAAAAATAAATTTCACACGAAACTGCAAAATGTGGCAAAGATAATACCACATGGGGTCGGTATGTTCCCAAACACGGTTCTCACGGGGCTCCTCCTAAGCACGCTGGCTTATTGGGATTCTTGTTCTGCAAAGGTTCAGGAAACCCCTGGCTCTAACCCACCCTTTCCTGAAATTGGTGAAAGGATGAAGAAAGACAAAAAAATTACCACTTAAGTGAAAGAAGAAGAATCTCAACACATCTAAGAGGCACGGGTTAGTAGTCTTTTTTTTTTTTTAGACTGCTACTGTTTTCAAGGAGTCCCTGGGTGGTGCAAATGGTTAACATTGTGCCTGGCTGCTCACAGAAGGGTTGGCGGCTCGAATCCACCCAGAGGCACCTTGAAAGAAAGGCCTGGTGATCTGCTCCCAAAAAATTAGCCACTGAAAACGCTGTGGTGCACAGTTCTACTCTGACACGCATGGGTTCATTATGAGTCAGAATTGATTCAACCGCAACTGTTTTTTTTACTGTTTTCAAAAACATTGGTGCTAACCTTGAAATAACTTCCAGACAGGGAACACACTGCAATAACAATTATAAAAACAAATACATCTGTCTATAGAAAGGCTATCAAACTACAGCTTTTAATTCAATTTGATTAGTATATCTTATTATTACATTGAAAATATCATCTCACTTCAAACTAATCATTCTGTGTAATTTGTTATAAATAAAGGTTCCTCCTCGGAAATTTAAGGAGTCCTGGTGGTGCAGTGGTTGAGTGCTCGGGTGCTAACCGAAAGGTCAGAGGTTCGAACCCACCAGGCCCTCCTTGGGATAAAGATGTGGCAGTCTGCTTCCATAAAGATTACAGTCTAGAAAACCCTATGGGGCAAGTTCTACTCCGTCACATGGGGTCGCTATGGATCGAAATCAACTCAATGACAACGGGTTTGGAAATATCAAAATAAAGCTAGAAACATAGGTTTCCATTAGCGACTCATTGTTCCGGAATTTTCCCCAGAATTTTTTGATGTTCACTAGCTCTTCCATTTTATTGTTGCTATTCCAATACGATTCCTCTTTCTACTGCTGAAAAGGGTCAGTCGCCTCCCGTGGTGGGCTTGGGACTGTGATATCCGAAATGTTGATGCAGTTCCCGAAGCAGGCAGTAGGTGGAGATGAAAAGCTATGCCGCTGAATCGGCCGTCCTTTCCCAAAGTCCCAGCTCCAGAAAGGTGAGCAGCTGGCTGGGAGGTGACGGGAAGAAAATGCTGCCAGGGATGGAGGGACAGACTGGGAACTAAAACACGCGGGTATCGACTCTTCCCTTAGATGGCCACGTTTATTACTAGGACCCAGCTTTACTCACAACTAGAAAATGATTCTACCGCACTTTAGGAGCTCTGGTGGTGCAATGGTTAAGCACTTGGCTGCTAACCGAAGGTTGATGGTTGGAATCCACCCGGCGGCTCCTTGGGGAGAAAGACCTGGCTATTTGCTTGCCTAAAAATTACAGCCAAGAAAGCCATATGGGGCAGTTTTACTCTGCTGACATGAGTCAGAATCGACTTGATGGCACCCAACACCTCAACTGAAAGGCACAAGTCAAATATTTAGATACGCATGCCACTTCGAGGAAGGATTTTTACATGCTCAGTATCAACGATGTTACGACTTCTAATATGCCAGCGTTGTTTGCTAAAACCAAGCAAAGATGTCCACATGTGAATTCAATAAGGTATAAAAAGTGGTAAAAAAGGGCAGGGGGGAAGGTTTAGAATTATACGAGCCCTTTTACAGATTCAATCCTAGCCTCAGATTCCTGGAAGGAAATACTGTCCTTAGAGACTAATGAAATAGAAAGGCTTTCTAGGGTTTCTCTCAGGGAGCAGTTAGAAAATGGATTAAGCCAAGACGTAAAATGGAATTGTAACTCTGGTATTTAGCCTGTGTGGAATGTGATAACCCATCAGAAAGGAATGCCATTCAGACCCACCGGAATAAAGCCGGCTTCATTAGGTATTCTTTCCCAGGACCAGAAATTGACAATTGATTGGGCCTAAATGAAATTGTTACTCTTTAGAAGGGGCGGTGGGGATAAGAAAAAAAACTTAGAAAGCTACAAACTTGAGTACATCATTGCTCTGCCATTCACTGCACAGTCTGTGAGGGGCAGAGCTAAAAGCACAGCAATTCAGGGGTAAATCTTCCTGAAAACTGGAGTTACGTAATCCTGGAGCTGGAGATTATGTGACCCAACCTCTCTCCACAAGCAAACATCCCCAGTAGGACATTTCCAAAAGATGACATTCCAGGCCATTCTGGAACACTCTCAGAGGCCCTAACCACCTTGCAGCGTACCCCATTCCATCCTTGAACCCCAGTTGCAGCATTTCTTAAACAGTGGTGGAGACCCTGAGGTACACAAACATACTCCAAGAGTTCTATACAGGGTCTGTAAGGTTTTGTCTTCTCATTTAGATGACAATCTAAAAGGAATTAATACGTAAGCTCGTTACTTTGTTGTTGCTGTGTGCCATCAAGTCAATTCTGACTCAGCGACCCCGTGCCACACAGTAGAACTGCCCCCAAGGGTTTCCTAGGCTATAATCTTTATGGGAGCAGATCACCAGATCTGTTCTCCCGTCAAATGGCTGGATTCCAACAGCCAATCTTTCAGTTAGCAGACAAGGGCATTAACCATGGCACCATCAGAACTACTAAGCATGTTATAGAGACCATTTTTTATCTGAGGACCACAATGAGATATTTTTTCAGTGCTTACTTTTGTTTCTGTGTTATGAGAGTTGATAGCTGTCATGGAGTCGGCTCTGACTCACGGAGACCCCATGTGTAACAGAATGAAACACTGCCTGGTCCTGTACTATCTTCATGGTCATTGGTATGCTAGAGTCCATTGTTTCAGCCACTGTGTATTTTCAGAGCCTTCCAAACTAGAAGGCTTATCTTCTAACACTATATCAGATGCTATTCTGTTGTGCTCCATAAGGTTTTCATTGGCCAACTTTTGGTAGTAGATTGCCAGGTCTTTCTTCCTAGTCTGTCTTAGTCTGGAAGCTCCATTGAAACCTATCCACCATGGGTGACCCTGCTGGTATTTGAAATACTGCTGGCATAGCTCCTGGCATCACAGAAACACTCAAGCTACCACAATACAATGAACTGGCAGATGGATGCTGGTTACAAAAGTTGTACCATTTTGTTTGGGGTAAATAAGAAAAGAGTTGGACTTAAAAGATAACAAATCACACCAGTTTCAGTGAAGACAAAGTGACATAATTACATGCCTCATATGTGAAGGCTTCCCTGTGTTTTTCAGAAAAATAAATGTGTTAGGTTTGGGTTATCACAATTCATGCAACGGTCTAGGCCTGCCCAATACAAAAGCTGTCTGGTACCGTATTCATGCTTTGAGTGGTTATTTCGTTTCAGCAAAACAACATCATCTCTCACAGTAAAATAAGGTTGCTTAATAAATATTGTTGACCTTGTAGTTTTGTTTGCATTCGATTAACATATTTGTAAATGTAATTTATAAGTTTAATTCAGATGCTTGTATAAAAACTGTAAGTGTAAAGAATTTATGCCTAGTCATATGCTTGTCCATAATTAAGCAATATTTTCAAAAAATAATTTGTCAACCCTGGGGATTTGCGAGAATTTTTTCTCTATCAAGGGACCTGTACATGACCAGGTTTAAAAAATGCTGTTCTAAGTGTTAGATACTTCTTCCCTATATGGAGCTCAAAATTGCCTTCTTGTAGGGAGCTCTGATTGTGCAATGGTTAAATGCTTGGCTGCTAACCGAAAGGTTGGTAGTTCAAATTCACCTAGCAGCTCCAAGGGAGAAAGACCAGCAGATCTGCTCCCAC
Source organism: Loxodonta africana (assembly GCF_030014295.1). NCBI lineage: Eukaryota > Metazoa > Chordata > Mammalia > Proboscidea > Elephantidae > Loxodonta > Loxodonta africana. Next base: position 18,841,684 of record NC_087364.1, read on the forward strand.
GAAGATTCCAGCCAAGAAAACCCTACTGGGCAGTTCTACTCTGTCACATGGGGACGTAAAGAGTCAAAAACCAACTTGACAGCACCCAACAACAACACGTTCCACACACTTATCCTAGTTCTGTCCTCTGAAGACCCAGGCAAGAAATTGTGGCCCTCTTCCACATAACAGCCCACCAAGTCTTTAAATGTAACAACTGTTCAACCTGGAGCTTTCTCTTTTCCATTTTAAGGGGCTCCAGTATAGATTAAGATGGATTTAATTAGATGTCTAATTCCTGGAGGACTAGTTATAACTCCATTTATATAGTTATAAACCCTTTTTTTTTTCACTGATCATCACACACCAGGGTATTGAGAACTGAGGTTAAGATTTGCTGCTCTCACTAATTGGATAGTGGATAAGAACTGCTTTAGGTGACGGGAAAGACAACACACAATGCAGGCAAGGTCAGCACAACTGGACTAAACCAAAAGCAAAGAAGTTTCCTGAATAAACTGAATGCTTCGAAGGCCAGCGTAGCAGGAGTGGGGGTTTGGGGACCATGGTTTCAGGGGACATCTAAGTCAATTGGCATAATAAAATCCATTAAGAAAACATTCTACATCCCACTTTGGAGAGCGGCGATTGGGGTCTTAAACGCTAGCAAGCAGCCATCTAAGATGCATCAACCCACCTGGATCAAAGAAGAATGAAGAACACCAAGGACACAAGGTGATTACGAGCCCAAGAGACAGAAAGGGCCACATAAACCAGAGACTACATTATCCTGAGACCAGAAGAACTAGATGGTGCCCGGCTACAACCGATGACTGCCCTGACAGGGAACACAACAGAGAACCCTGAGGGAGCAGGAGAGCAGTGGGATGCACACCCCAAATTCTCATAAAAAAACCAGACTTAATGGTCTGACCGAGACTAGAAGGACCCTGGTGGTCATGGCCCCCAGACCTTCTGTTGGCCCAGGACAGGAACCATTCCCAAAGCCGACTCTTCAGACAGGGATTGGACTGGACAATGGGTTGGAGAGGGATTCTGGTGTGGAGTGAGCTTCTTGGATCAGGTGGACGCTTGAGACTATGTTGGCATCTCCTCCCTGGAGGGGAGATGAGAGGGTGGAGGGGGTTAGAAGCTGGCGAAATGGACATGAAAAGAGGGGGTGGAGGGAGGGAGTAGGCTGTCTCATTAGGCAGAGAGCAATTGGGAGTATGTAGCAAGGTGTATATGGGTTTTTGTGTGAGAGACTGACTTGATTTGTAAACTTTCTCTTAAAGCACAATAAAAATTTAAAAAAAAGAAAAACTAGAAAAAGATATTCTGCCTCTCTAACTTGCCAGCCCTCCAAAAATGAGCACGAAGTCACCCTGGCGGGTTTGTTCTTAGTGAATCCATGTTGATTCTTAGGGGTTGCTCCTGGCCTTTTTTCCTGAAGGAGGACAGACATGTTCAGGGTGGATTAAGCTGAAGAGTTTGCCTAAAACCGGTGTTCTGGAAACACTGTCACCCTATATGGTTTCTCAAAGAGAACCAAGGGTAGTTGCTCAAACAAAACCTGAGGATACTTTTCCCAGGACTATAACCATAATGAGCCTTGGTGGTGCAATGATTAAGAACTATGGTGAGCTACGGCTGCTAACCAAAAGGCCAGCGTTTCGAATCCACCAGCCGCTTCTTGAAAATCCTATGAAGCAGTTATACTCTGCACATGTGGGGTCACCATGAGTCTGAATTGACTCGACAGCAACTAACAACAATTTTGACAAGACTGTGAGTTATACAGAGCCCTGGTGGCGTGGTATTTAAGAGCTCAGCTGCTAACCAAAAAGTCAGCAGTTCAAATCCACCAGCCGCTCTTGGAAACCCTATGGAGCAGTTCTGCTCTGTCCTATAGTGTCGCTATGAGTTGGAATTGACAGCAATGGGTGTATTTTTTTTGGATACCCATAATGGGGGCAGTGGTGGTCCAGTAGTAGAATGCTCACCTTCCATGTGGGAAACCTGGGTCTGATTCCTGACCAATGCACCTTATGGGCAGCCACTACCCATCTGTCAGTGGACACTTGCATGTTGCTATGATGCTGAACAGGTTTCAATAGAGCTTCTAGACTAAGATGACCTAGGAAGAAAGGCCTGGCAATCTACTTCTGAAAATCAGCCAGTGAAAACCATATACATCACATGAGTCTGATCCACAACAGATCATGGGAATGGTGCAAGACTGGGCAGTGTTTCATTCCGTTGTGCATGGGGTCACCACGGGTTGGGGGCCAGCTCAATGGCAGCTGGCAACAACAACGTTGTCATAATTACCTGGGCCTAGAATGGAGGATGAGCCCTGGTGGCACAGTGGTTAAGAGCTCAGCTGCTAACCAAAAAGGCTGACAGTTTGAATTCACCAGCCGCTCCTTGGAAACCCAATGGGGCAATTCTACTCTGTCCTGTAGTGTTGCTATGAGTCGGAATCGACTCGAAGGCAATGAGTTAGAATGGAGGGTGAGCAGTGCTTGCTATAAAGTACCAAGTCACTAAAACCTAAAAGATTTAGGGACTTGCTGCCTGGAGTCTTTGATGCTCCAGGTGAGGGTGCTATCTGAGGACTGAGGTCAAGGCAGGAGGGACATAAAGGCCCTGTGGAATTGGGAGAGAGGTTCATCAGTTGCTAAGACAGAAAATAAGGACTCTGTCAGACTTCTAGCCTGAAAGACTACATGGGTCTTAAAGTCAAAGAAAGGAGCCCTGGTGGCACAATGGTTAAGCACTTGGCTGCCAACCAAAAGGTTGACAGTTTGAATCCACCAGGGGCTCCACCGGAGAAAGACTTGGTGATCCCTAACTGCAAAGAAGCCTGGGGAAGTAAGCCTGTGGCGAAAGGGGACAGAATTACTGTGACTGTTAGCAACTGAATCGTGTTCCCCCAAAATGTGTGTTGAATTACTGGCCCTGTACCCATGGATGTAATCCTGTTAGAAAATAAGATTTTTCTTTTATTATGTTAATGAGAGCATGCCAGCGTAGGGTGGACACTAAACCTAGTCACTTCTGAGTTATAAAAACACCAGAATAGACACAGAGACACACACAGGGGAAGACGGATGCCACGTGAGGGTCATCTGCAACCAAAGGAACACCAGGGAACCAAGGATCACCCAGGGCCATTGACTTGGAAGGAATTGACACGATGAAGACTGTAATTTAGACATGTAGCCTCCAGCACTGTGGGAAAACAAATTTCTGTTCTTTCAAGCTGCCCACCTGTGGTGTTTGTGTTACAGCAGCACTAGGTACCTCCTGAGAAGGAAGGATGGCAACTTGGGACATGTTATCAAGAGGGACCAGTCCCTGGAGAAGGACATCATGCTTGGTAAACTAGATGGTCAGCAAAAAAGAGGAAGACCCTCAAGGTGGAATGATACGGTGGCTCCAACAACAGGCTCAAATATAGCAACAATTGTGAGGCTGGTGCAGGACGGGACAGTTTTGTTCTGTTGTACATAGGGTCGCTATGAGGCGGAACCAACTCGATGGCACCTAACAACAACAGGTACCTAAGACGCTGACTTAAACTAACCATGTATATCTCTGGGACTGTCTCAGGGCTGACTTCCCTAAGAAGAGGGATTCTCCACATTACCTACAAAAAATCAGAGTTGTGTTAGGAAGGAAGAGGGCCAGGGTGGTAATGGCTGTGGGAGTGGCTCAGACTCAGTCTGCCACACACCTTGATTTACAGGTGAAGCACCAAGACGCACGGAGGCCTCTCAAGACATTACTTGGTGGCGAAACAAAGCAAATCCAGATCTCTAGTTTTAATATTACCTTTTGTCATAAAGCGATTTGATAGTTACCTATGTCCTTCTTTATGGCTCTGGTGCAAAGCTTTTATATACACTATTTATAGACCCTAGAAATACTGAAGAGGAGCTCTGGTGGTGCAGTTGTTAAAGCACTCGGCTGCTAACCGAGAGATCAATGGATCAAACCCACCAGCCGCTCCACAGCGGAAAGATGTGGCAGTCTGCTTCTGCAAAGATTACAGCCTTGGAAACCCTATGAGGCAGTTCTACTCTGTGCTATAGAGTCCCTATAAGTTGGAGTTGACTCGATGGCAAGGGTGGGTAGAAATCCTGAAGAACAAAGTACAGCCATTGCATGAACACATACTAGCAGTTAAAGTGCCACTCCAAATAATACCAACGACTACACGAGTTGCCTTCAAGCTGGTGTCAGAGCGGCGCTGTGCTCCACAGGGTTTTCAATGGCCAATATTTCAGAAGCAGATAGCCAGACCTTTCTTCTGAGGCACCTCTGGGTAGGCTCAAACTGCTAACCTTCAGTTAGCAGCCAAGCGTGTTAACCACTGGCATCACCCAGGGACTCCGCTCTAAATAAGAGTTCATGAAATCCAAGCACATGCTGCATAGGCCACTTGATCGCGTTTCTCAGGGCCATCCTCCCCTACAGTGTTCTGCTTAGCTCCTGTGCCTGGAAAACCTCCAGTGCCTTTAAGAACACATAACATTTCCACTCCCTGGTATAAAGCCCCCGCTTTTAAAGAGCACATGGACAGAAATGGCTTAGCTATTTATTGTCAGCTCACTCCTGCCGTTTGGAAACAACCTAAATATCCACCTCTTTTTAGAGGGGTAGCTCAATTAAGAGGCTATTATGAAATATTCTGCAGAAGTTAATCTCCTCAGTAAAAACTCTGTAGCAACAAGGAAGTGTCTGTGTTATAACTAATGTTAAGTGAACAATGTGGCACAGGAGACACTCTGGATCCACCCATGTTGTTTAGAACTTTCAGGGTGTTCCAGCCAGCTTCCACCTGCCAGACTGAGCATCTCCGTGCCCGGGGACATTTTCCCAACCACCCCCAGCTTTGAGAAGCCACCTGGATGCTGAGTTAATGGCCCCCACCACCAGCAGTCCTCAACCAATGCCTCTGGGAAGTTGATGTACAAATACCCCACCTCCGTCACCCTCAGAATAGGCTATTTTGGGAGTGTGTGTTTTGCACCATGTTTCCAAGTTTTCTTGGGGATTAAGCTTCTACAGCTTAATAAACATCCTCTTTATTAACTGCTCTCTCTTCCTTGTACCGCTTCCCCACCCAGCCTCTCTTACAGAGTTACCTGCATTTCCCAAATCAACTACCTTCATGGGAATCCTCGCCTCAAGGTCTGTGCTGGGTAAATCCAACTTAAGACACCTGAGATAGGGAACTGTAGACAGACCCTTGATTGCCACTGTATTCGATGTGTGTGCACATAGGCCAAGGTAAGCAGGAAATACCCAACAGTGGCAAATCCTTTATAAGGATGGTGACAGTGTTCGATTTTTTTCCCTCTATTTCCTGTCTATGAAGGTGTCATATTGTTTTTAAAATTTGGGGGTTTCTATTTTAATACAAAGGAGACCTGGTGGTGCAACGGTTAATCTCTCAGCTGTTAAACCAAACATTGGAGGTTTGAACCCACCCACCCAGTGGCTCCACAGGATAAAGATCTGGCGATTGGCTCCTGTAAAGATTACAGCCTAGAAAACCCTGTGGGGCAGTTCTCCTCTGTCATGTGAGATCACTATGAGTTGGAATTGATTTGACAGCACCGAACAACAGCAACGTTTTAAAACAACAATAGAAGCATCTGTATGGCCCAAATCTGCAGGCATAGAAGGTTCGAAACAGAAGGAGAAATGGCTGTGGAAGAAATGGGTTGTCCCTAGACTAGTCTGTTAGAAGGAAAGCCGAGTGACAGAGGAGAGGGCAGTGCAGGGCCTGGAGTGAAGTTCCTGGCGGGGAGCTGACTTTGTGGAAACCAGACCTAAATCCGGTTCCCGTCTAAAACCTACGCAAATTCAAGGTTAACATTGTTTAGTGCCCTGAAGTTCAGAAATGGCTATTTTTAAAAGCACAGACTGTATAAACGCAAGCAGGGAATGCACTCATACCCATTTTTTCCCCCTAAATTCCAAATGGCTAAGCATTTGCTTCAGAAAATTTCTTCACAAATAAGTGAAACACTTGTGCGTATGTGCGTGCTTTAGGTGAAATTTTACTGGGCAAAGCAGTTTCTCATTAAACAATTAATACACAAATTATTTTGTGACATTGGTTGCCAACCCTGTGATATGTCAACACTCTCCTCTTCTCGACCTCGGGTTCCCAATTTCCATTTGTCCAGTTTTCCTGTCCCTTCCTGCCTTCTCTTCTTTGCTTGGGCTGATGAGCCCATTTAGTCTCGTATACACGGTTGAACTACGTGTGTTATTCTTTGTTTTGTAGGCCTGTCTAATCTTTGGCTGAAGGGTGAACTTCAGTACTGAGTTAAAAGGGTGTCTGGGGGCCATGAAACATTTCTGTTTGAAAATTGTGATCTACGGTTTGTATGATCAGAGCTTCCTTTATTTTAGTGATCTACTTTTCATATAAAACCTATTTTTAATCTGAACAGATGAGTTTAGTTATCCTGCAAAAATTTTTAGTTATCTTGCTTTTAGGAACATTATAGCCAACTCACTGCAACCCCCTGTGTTACAGAGCAGGACTGTGCTCCGTAGGGTTTTCTTGGCTGTAATCTTTATAGTAACGTATTGCCAGGACTTTCTTCCATGTTGCTGCTGGGGTTCAAATCACCAACCTTCTAGATTAGTAATTGAGCACAAACTATTTGTGCCACCCAAGGACCTAGAAGCTAACATGTTACTTTATTTTTCTAACGTTTTCTTCTTTAGAATTTTTGAGTAAACATACTCACACAATTGATCCTATTACAAAGGGAATTTAGTCACAAAACCAAAAGCCAAACAGATTATGGGTGTAATACCAAACATCTTGTTGCTGGGTGCCCTCGAGTGAATTCCAACACCTGGTGATCTCATGTGACAAAGCAGAACTGCCCTGTAGGGTTTTCTAGACTGTAATCTTTATGGGAGTAAGATCACCAGGTCTCTCTCCTGCCTAGCTGCTTGGTGGATTCAAGCTGCCAACCTTTCAGTTACCACCCAAGTGCTTAACCATTGCACACCAAAACCCAAAAAACCAAACCGGCTACTGCCGAGTCGATTGCAACTAAAAGACAAAATAGAAAGGCCCCATGGATTTTCCAAGGAGTAGCTGGTGCATTTGAACTGTTGACCTTTTGGTTAGCAGCCATAGCTCTTAACCACTGCACCACCAGGGCTCTTTAAAACTAAACTATTTGGACATAATTATCATACCCAAGAAATGTTGCTTTTTGAAATGGGACTAGTCAGTAACTACTATGTTAAGTGAACAACGCGGCACAGGAGACACAAAGTGATTTTATTTGAAAGGCTAATTAACCAAGCGTACAAGTTTTTCTTCTCCCCATAAGCAGAGTGAGGGTGGAGTAACTTTCTACAGTAAAAGGAGGAGGGAAAATGTGCTCTTTACCGCCTATAATCCTTTCCTCCTGGGAAGATGAACAGTCGCTGTGTAACATAGTGGTTAAACAGCACATGGTTTAAAGCTAGAGAAATCTAATCTAGTTTCAAATCCTGGTTCAGCCACTTGGTAGCTGAGTGATCTGGAATAAGTTACATCCACAAGTTAAAAAAAAAAAATTAGCATAGCACTCTTATAGAAACACATCGTGGTAGGAGGTCAAGGTTGGGGGAGAAATGTAGAACGAGCGTGTATTTTTGCGTAAAAATGTAGTACTTCTCTCCACTTCTGTTTCTTCCTCTGCAAAATTGGCATTATTCCTATTCAAGAGAAACAGCCCTTTTATAAAAACAACAAAAAATGAATACAATTGAAATGCCCATCAGCAGAAAAAGGTACGAAAAATTCACACACCAGAGAAAACAAATGAACTGCGGCTGCGTGTGGTAACATGGATGCATCTAAGGAGTACAATGAACAAAAGCGTGACGCCCTTATGATGAAGTTCAAGAATGACTCAAAGGGAATGATAACATATTTAGGCACACAGTGAAAAAACAACGGAAGGATAAACACAAAATTCAGGAGTGATTGTGTGAGGGACAACAAAGAGAATGAGATGGAGGATCACATTGTGTGATACAAATTGTTGCAGACGTTCTAGACCTCGGGTTGGGTGGTAGGTTCGAGGTGCTCATTTTATTATTTAGAATATGATTAATGAACAAAAAAATGAATGAAAGTGAGCCATGCTTGGAACAATGACAGTGTGCCCTGAACCAAGGACTGGTTACCCCAATGCTATGCTAATGCGTCTGAAGTTGAAAAAAAAAAAAAATGAAATAGGCAATACAGTACTGTGTTGGTTGACGTTATGTGTCATCTTGGCTAGCTTGTGATTCTCAGTAGTTTGGCAGATACTTGACTGGCCGCAAGTAGCACTGGTGGCGCAGTGTTTAAGCACTAGGCTGTCACCTGAAAGGTCGGCAGTTCGAGCCCACCAGCCACTCCAAGGGAGAAAGATGTGGCAGTTGGCTCCTGTAAAGATTACACTCTTGAAAACCCCATGGGGAAGTTCTATTCTGTCCCGTAGAGTCACTATGAGTTGGAATCGACAGCAACGGGGTTTTTGGTTTGGACTGGCTGCTCTTCCATAATGTAATAAAACGGTATCACTTTCCACGGTGTGAGCCGATGTGAGCAGCCGATCGGTTGAAGCAAAGTTTCTTTGGCGGTTTATAAATGGATGTTCTGGCAAAGCTCTCTCTCTCGACAGGTCTCCAGCCTGCTGCCTAACCTATGGATTTGGGACTTGCCAGCCCAGAAAACTGTGAGACATTTCCTTGAAGTAAATTTCTCTATATTTACATATATCTCACTGGTTTTGCTCCTCTAGAGAACCCAGACTGAGACAAGTACCCAACTTATAGAGTTACCAGAATTGTAAAATGCATTCCAAGTGCTTAACACACATCTTAGAACATAGTACATTTTTAATAGATGATATTGGAGCCCTGGTGGCGCAGTGGTTAAGAGCTTCGCTGCTAACCAAAAGGTCGGCAGTTTGAACTCACCAGCCGATCCTTGGAAACCCTATGGGACAGTTCTACTCTGTCCCACAGGGTCGCTGTAAGTTGGAATCGACTCGATGACAACAGGTTTGGTTTTTTTGGTTTATCTTAAATTGGTATTATGCAAAACTAGAGTTTTTAGACTATTTCAGTCTTGCGAAACATTTCATATGCTAGTTGTTGTTACCCACCTTGGAGTTGGCACCCCATTTGTGGCAACCCTGTGCACAACAAAATGAAATGATGCCCGACCCCGCACCATTCCCGTGATGGGTTGTGGATCGGACCACTGAGATCCACAGGGTCTTCACTGGCTGATTCTCAGAAGTCGATCGCCAGGCCTTTCTTCCTGATCCGTCTTAGTCTGGAAGCTCCACTGAAACCTATTCAGCAACATACAAGCCTCCAGTGACAGACGGGTGGGGGCTGGGCATGCGCTGCATCGGCTGGGAATTGAACCTGGGTCTCCGAAACGGGAGGCAAGAATCCTACCACTGAACCACCACTGTACACTTCTATGGTATTCAGGGGCATTGAATGAGATGCACAGCAATCACAAGGTCGTTATTATTAGTATGACCATCAATTCTTCCTCGCACAAAATAATCTTAGAGAATGATTAAACCCGTTGAACCCATTGCTGTCGAGTCAATTCCGATTTATAGCGACCCTATAGGACAGAGTCCACCTTCTCAGAGTTTCTTCATATAGTCCAACCTGTGATATGCAGATGACACAACTTCGCTTGCTGAAAGTGAAGGGGACTTGAAGCTCTTACTGATGAAGATCGAAGACCACAGCCTTCAGTATGGGTTACACCTCAAAATGAAAACAAAAATCCTCACAACTGGACCAATACACAAGATCATGAAAAACGGAGAAAAGATTGAAGTCAACAATTTCATTTTATTTGGATCCACAATCAACGCCCAGTGGAAACAGCAGTCAAGAAATCAAACGACACATTGCATTGGACAAATCCGCTGTAAATGACCTCTTTTTTTTTTTTTACTTTAAATGAAGTTTTCCAGAACAAACTAGCTTCTCATTAAACAATTAGTACACACGTTGTTTTGTGACATTGATTGTCAACCCCATGACGTGTCAACACTCTCCCGTTCTTGACCCTATTACCAGCTTTCCTGTCTTCTCCTGGGGTCCTGTGCTTGCCCCTGGGCCGGTGTGCCCATTCAGTCTCATTTTGTTTTATGGGCCCGTCTAATCTTTGGCTGGTGGGTGAACCTCAGGAGTGACTTCAATACTGAACTATAAGGGTATCCGAGGACCAGACTTCCGGGGTTTCTCCAGTCTCTGTCAGACCAGTAAGTCTGGCCCAAAAGACCCCTTTAAAGTATTAAAAAAAGGAAGATGTCACCTTGGGGACTAAAGTGCACCTGACCCAAGCCATGGTATGTTCAATCACCTCACATCCACACAAAAGGTGGACAATGAATAAGGAAGACAGAAGAAGAATTGGTGCCTTTGAATTACGGTGTTGGCAAAGAATATTGAATATACCATGGACTGCCAGAAGAACGAACAAATCTGTCTTGGAAGAAGTGCAGCCAGGATGCTCCTTAGAAGCAAGGATGGTAAGACTTCATCTTGTGTACTTTGGCCATGTTATGAGGAAAGACCAGTCTCTGGAGAAGGACATCGTGCCTTGTAAAGTAGAGGGTCAGCGAAAAAGAAGAAGACCCTCAACGAGAGGGTTTGACACAGTGGCTGCAACAATGGGCTTAAACATAGCAATGATTGTGAAGATGGCACAGGACTGGGCAGTGTTTTGTTCTGTTGTACATACCGTTGCTATGAGTCAGAACTGACTCAACGGCACCTAACAACAACATAAGACAGAGTAGAACTACTCCAGAGGGTTTCCCGGGCTATAATCTTTACAGGAGCAGTCTGCCACATCTTTCTCCTGCAGAGCAGCTGGTGGGTTCGAACCATTGACCTTTAGGTTAGCAGCAGGGGTTTTAACCACCAGGACTCCTTAGAGAATGATTAGCTATTCTTTAATTGTCAACCCAAGGAAATGGTGCTGGATGTCGTTACCTGTACTGAAGTCCTATCAACTGTGGAGTTGTAGGCAGGAAGTACGTAGAAGCCTCCACCTTGACCTCTCATCCTCAGCCCCCAGCACTACTGAGCATGGACCACTTTCCTAGCTCCCAGGGCCCGGAATCCCCTGACCTGTGGCAGGAAGGTTCAGGATGCCTTTCTGCCTGCTTGTGGTGGCCACAAGAAGAAGCATATGGTCATCCCACAGCCAAGGCCAAGGGTCTCCGTTACTCTCCTTTCTATCCAACACCCACCCTAGGCCTAAGGGCTGGCAAGGAACAATTTAACTGTAATTGTTACACAGAGTCCCTGGGTGGTGGAAATGGCTGCTAACCGAAAGCCTGGAGGTTTGAGTTCACTCAGAGGGGCCTCAGAAGAAAGGCCTGGCAATCCACATCCAAAAAAAATCAGCTATGGAAAATCCTATGGAACACTGTTCTACTCTGATATACATGAGGTTGCCATGGGTTCCAGTCGACTTGATGGCAACTGGTCACTGGGTTCACAAACTGGAAAATTATCGGCTTATCACAGGGGACTAGCAGTGCACTGGATGTAATGATAGGTTTGATTAGCATAATAAGCCCCAACTTACTCCATTAAATGAAATTGATGAAGGCAGTTGGCTACAATCTCTGGGACTCTCTCCATTCAATAAGCATTTCTTACACTTCATGACTGCCTATCTAGACACTGTATAAAAAGGTGTTTGCTTTCACTTACCATGTGGAGCAAATTTGTTCATAATAAGATTAAGAAATTGAGCATAACATGCTTTCAAATAGATTTTCCTGCTTCTGGGCTACGCACAGTTGATTCTGTGCGGAAACGAAGCACTAACATATGGATGATGAATCCATCACCAATCTAGAATAATGATACTTGACTCCTTAAACCAGCACTATTGTTGTTGCTGGGTGCCATCAAGTTGATTCTGACTCATACCGACCCTACAGGACAGAGTAGAACTGCCCCATAGGGTTTCGAGGCTGTAAATCTTTACGAAAGCTGACAGCCACATCTTTCTCCTGTGGAGCAGTTGGTGGGTTTGAACCACCGACCTTTCGATTAGCAGCTGAGCACTTAACCACTGTGCCACCAGGGCTCCTAATGCAGCACTAAAATAGTGTATTCTTGGTGTAGAAGCTGAGAGGGAGTTAGCAAAAGACTGTGCTCTCAAGTTAAGAGCAAGTGTTAGATAATTGTGCAAGTGGGTATGTCTTTTGAAGGCACTGCTCCTATAAAAAGGTAACGCAAGTATTCTACAAGTGAGGGCTGACCGAACTCTTAGCAGGACAACTTACCTTCTAGCTCCAGAGATGCGCAGCAGGGGCCCTGCACTCCATGGTTCAGGTACCAGCCTCTGACTCTGAGTCACCAGATCCAGGTCTTGATGAGGACAGAGCTGCCTGCTTGCCTTTCCACTTCCCAGCCCCATCTGCTTTTGATGGGAAAAACAAAAAATAACAACTAATACCTCCCAGTCCCCAAATCCCCAAATCACTTTCATATTCCTAAAAGACACACAAGGCAGTGCTGGTTCAGTGGGAGAACTCTCCCCTTCCATGCGGAGACCCAGGTTTGATCCCCAGCCAATGCCCCTCACGAACAGCCACCACCTGTCTGTCAGTGGAGGTTTTTGTATCGCTGTGGTGCTGAACAGGTTTCAACAGAGCTTCTAGACTAAGACAGACTAGAAAGAAAGTCCTGGCAATCTACTTCTGAAAATCAGTGAGTGAAAATCCTATGGATCACAGTGGTTCCATCCGCAACTGATCATGGGATGGCACAGGATCAGGTGGCGTTTTGTTCCATTGTCGGGGGTTGACTCAATGGCAGTCAAAAATGATATATACACAGGCAATAGAGTATTTGGAATTATTGAATTCTTTCATTTATATCTATGCTGTCATACTAAACTTGATTCATCTCTCCTGGTAATCCTCTGTGTGACGTTCCCAGCATTCAGGAAAGAATGCAGCTGAGCGGGCGGTAAAGCATGTTGGGGAGAATGCTGGGTTGGGAGGCAGAGGAGGGGGCACTGGGGCTGGCTTTCCCTCTGGCTGGCTGGATCTCTGCTCCTCCTTGGATCTTGCGTCCTTATCTTTCAAGTGACAGACTCCACCTAGGTTACTTTTAGGTCAACCCCAAAGTCTTTGACCAATTCAAAAGTTACACACTTCAATGCATATCCATTTGACTATATCTGTTTACTCAGTACATAATTGGTGTACCAGTAACCACACTTGTCACTACCACACAGCTTGTCATAGTGTGTTGGCTTGTGTATTGCTGTGCTACTAGAAGCTTTGTCACTGGTGTTTCATAGACCAGGAAAGCTACCGTTGCTGGACAGGTTTCAGTGGAGCCTCTAAAGTAAGACAGACCAGGAAGAAGGACCTGAAAAAATCGGTCATTGAAAACCTTACGAATAGCAGTGGAACGGTGTCTGCTATAGCACTGGAGGATGCGCCCCTCAGGCTGGAAGGCACTCAAAATACAACTGGGCAAGAGCTGCCTCCTCAAAGTAGAGTTGACATTAATAACATGGATGGAGTCAAGCTTTTGAGGCCTTCATTGGCTGATATGTTACAATTCAAAATGAGAAGAAACAACTGCAAGCATCCAATAATAATCAGGACATGGAATGTCGGAAGTATGAATCTAGGACAACTGAAAGGCATCAAAAATGAAATGGAACACATAAAGATTGATAGGCATTAGTGAGCTGAAATGGACTGGTAATGGCCATTTTGAATTGGACAATCAAGTGGTCTACCATGCCAGGAATGACAAATTGAATGGGAATGGCGTTGTGGACATCATCAAAAAGAATATTTCAAGATCTATTCTGAAGTACAATGTTGTCAGTGATAGGATAATATCTATACGCCTACAAGGAAGACCAGTTAATACAAGTATTATTCAAATTTACTCACCAACAACTAATGCCAAAAATGAGAAAATTGAAGATTTTTACCAACTTTTGCAGTCTGAAATTGACCAAACATGCAATCAAGATGCGTTGATAATTATTGGTGATTGGAATGAGAAAGTTGGAAACAAAGAAGAAGGACCGGTAGTTGGAAAATATGACCTTGGTGATAGAAATGACCACAGAAATCACATGATAGAATTTTGCAAGAACAATGACTTATTCATTCCAAATACTTTTTTCAACAACACAAATGGCAACAATACAAGAGAGGAAACCCTGATGATGTAGTGGTTAAGGGTTACGGCTGCCAACCAAAAAAGGTAAGCAGTTTAGATCCACCAGGTGCTCCTTGGAAACCCTGCAGGGAAGTTCTACTCTGTCCTGTAGGGTCGCTATGGGTTGGCATCATCTCGACGGGAGTAGGTTTGGTTTTATATGAGAGAACCTTACTGGATAGAAAACACAGGAATCAAATGGACTACATCTATGGAAAAAGATGATGGAAAGCTCAGTATCATCTTTCAGAAAAAGACCAGGGGCCGACTGCAGAATAGACCATCAATTGTTCATATGCAAGTTCAAGTTGAAGCTGATGAAAATTAAAACAAGTCCACGAGAGCCAAAATACAAACTTCAGCGTATCCCAACTGAATCTGGAGACCATTTCAAAAATAGATTTGACACATTGAATGCTAATGACCAAAGACCAGGCGAATTGTGGGAAGACATCAAGGACATCATACATGAAGAAAGCAAAAAGTCATTAAAAAGACAAGAAAGAAAGAAAAAAAAAAGACCAAAATGGATGTCAGAAGAGACTCTGAAACTTGATCTTGAACATAGAGTACCTAAAGTGAATGGAAGAAATGATGAAGTAAAAGAGGTGAACAGAAGATTTCAAAGGGCAGCTCAAGAAGACAAAGTAAAATATTATAAGAAAATGTTTAAAGACCTGGAGTTAGAACACCAAAAGGAAAGAACATGCTAGGCATTTCTCAAGCTGAAAGAACTAAAGAAAAATTCCAGTCTCGAGTTGCAATTTTGAAGGACTCTACAGGGAAAATATTGAACGACACAGGAAGAGTCAAAAGAAAATGGAAAGAATACACAGAGTTACTGTAACAAAAAGAATTGGTCAACGCTTAGCCATTTCAGGAGGTAGCATATAATCAAGAACCGATGGTATTGAAGGAAGAAGTCCAAGCTGCACGGAAGGCATTGGCGAAAAACAAGGCTCCAGGAATTGATGAATACCAATTGAGATGATTCAACAAAGAGATGGAATGCTAGAAGCGCTCACTCATCTATACCAAGAAATTTGGAAGACAGCTACCTGGCCAACTGACTGGAATTCACATTTGTGCGTATGTCTTAGTTATCTAGTGCCACTGTACCACAAAGGGATGGCTTCAACAGAGGGAAGTTTATTCTCTTACAGTCTAGGAGGGTAGAAGTTCAAATTCAGGGCATCAGGTTTCTCCCTGTCAGCTTTGGAGGAAGGACCTTGTCATCAATCTTCCCCTGCTCGCGGAGCTTCTCAGTGCAGGGACCCTGGGTCTCCTGGCTCTTGTTTCTTGGTGGTATGAGGTCCCCGTGTCTCTCTACTGACTTCTCCTTTTCATATCTCAAAAGAGATTGGCTTAAGACACCATCTAATCTTGTAGATTGCGTCCTGCCTCATTAACATAACTGCCACTAATCCCATCTTATTAACATCATAGTGATGGAATTTACAACACATAGGAAAATCACATCAGATGACAAAATGGTGGACAATCACACAATACTGGAAATCCTGGCCTAGCCAAGTTGTCAGATATTTTGGGGGGACACAATTCAATCCACAACAGCCCATTCCAAAGACAGGTGATCCAACAGAGTGAGGAAATTGTCAAGCAATATCATTAATACCACACCCAAGTAAAATTTTACTGAAGATAATTCAAAAATGGTTGCAGCAGTGCATCAACCTTTCACCCTACCTATTCAGTCTGTATGCCGAGCAAATAATCTGAGAAGGTGGGCCATTTAAAGAAGAATGTGACTTGAGGGTTGGAAGAAGACTCATTAACAACCTACAATACGCAGATGACACAAACTTGCTTGCTGAAAGTGACGAGGACTCGAAACACTTACTGATGAAGATCAAAGACCACAGCCTTCAGTATGGATTACACCTCAACATAAAGAAAACAAAGACCCTCACATCTGGACCAGTAAGCAACGTCATGAAGAATAGAGAAAAGATTGAAGTCGTCAGGGATTTCAATTTACTTGGATCCACAATTAATACCCATGGAAGCAGCAGTCTAGAAATCAAACAATGTGTTGCATTGGGCATATCTGCTGCAAAATATCACTTTAAAGTGTTGAAAAGCAAAAACGTCAGTTTGAGGACGAAGGTACACGGACCAAGCTATGATATTTTCAATCACCTGGTATACATGGGAAAGCGGGACAATGAATAAGGAAGACCAAAGAAGAATTGATGCCTTTGAATTACGTTGTTGGCAAAGAGTATTGAATACACCATGAAGTGCCAGAAGAACGAACAAGTCTGTCTTGGAAGAAATACAGCCAGAGTGCTCCTTGGAAGCAAGGATGGCGAGACTTCGTCTCACATACTTTGGACACATTATCAGGAGAAAGACATCATGCTTTGTAAAGTAGAGGGTCGGGAAAAAAGAGGAAAGCCCTCAACGAGATGGACTGACACAGTGGCTCCAACAATGGGCTCAAACATAGCAACGGTTGTGAGGATGGTGCAGGACCGGGCAGTGTTTCATTCTGTCGTAGACGGGGCCACTGAGTCAGAACCGACTTGACGGCACCTAACGACCACAACCATTTACCATTGAGTTGACTCAGACTAATGGTGACCCTGACTCATGGCGACCCTGTGTGTGTCAGAGTTGAACTGTGCTCTGTTGGATTCTCGATGGCTGATTTTTCAGAAGTAGATTGCCAGGCCTTTCTTCCTAAGAGCCTCTGAGAGGGCTTGAGCCTCCGAGTGTTTGGTTAGCAACTGAGCATGTTAACTGGACTTCCATAATTATGTGTAGTTGTTGTTGTGTGCCCTGGATCGGATTCTGTCTCATAGCAACCCTGTAGAACACAGTAGAACTGCCCCATAGAATTCCTAAGTCTGAAGTCTTTATGGTCTTTCCTCCTGCAGGGCTGCTCGGTGGCTTCGAACTGTCCACCTTTCTGTTAGCAGCTGATGCTTAACTATTTATGCCACCAGGGCTCCTTATAATTTGTGTAGAGGAAGAGAATTCCTCAGACTTTATGTTCAGGTGTGTAAAATGGTCTCTTATTGATTTCACTGTTAATGAAGTCAATTTATCTCACAAGCCCCATTTCCTTTCAATGGGGAAACGTGAATCTTGCCTATTGGAGTAGCTCAGTCACTTCCAATTTAAGCTCCGCAGCTTTGGGGTAACCATGCAGTCATTGCAGGGTTCTCCTTATCTCCTCTTTCCCTTCCTTTCTCCCAGAGGGCATCCTGGCTGAGGGAGGCTTAAGGAGCCTTGTGTTACATCTGTGGCTGGGTAGAAGACAAGGGGAGCGGTTTTGTCTGCTCTGGAGTTGCCATGCAGTTCCAGGTGTTGCCGTCTGTCCTTGATGTTGGCATAGTCTCCCATGACTTCTGTTCATGGTGCCCAATCACTTGGCATCCCCTGTGGCCCACCTCTTTGCCACTTTTGTGCGCCCTGAGCTGGGGCAGGTAGACCCAGGAAGTTCCCGAGTGCTCTAGGCATCACACTGGAGGGTGGACCTCTAACAATACTGGCTTCTCGTGGTGTGCACAACCCTGGGCGGAATATGGAAGGCAGACATCAGACATGATGTTCCCGAAGCTACCTGGGTTCTCTATCAGGGTTAAAACATGTTGCTGTCGAGTCAACTCCAACTCATAGCTACCCTATAGGACAGAGTAGAACTGCTCCAAAGGGTTTCCAAGGAGTGGCTGGTAGATGAACTGCCGACCTTTTGGTTAGCAGCCAAGCTCTTAACCACAGCGCCACCAGGGCTCCCTATCAGGGTTAGTTTTGTTAAAAGATGCTGCACGCTTCTCAGGGATTCAATAGCATCTGACCCCTAGCCACGTCTCCACCGGTTCTCCTCTCCTCTACCACTGTTGTTATTGTTACTTGCTGTCAAGATGATCCCAACTCATGGCGACCCCATGTGTTACAGAGTGGAACTGTGCTCCATAGGATTTTTTTTGGCTGTAATCTTAACAGAAGCAGATTGCCAGGTCTTTCTTCTGTGGTACCTCTGGGTGGGTTTGAACTGCCAACCTTTTGGTTAGCAATCAAGCACAAACTGTTTGTGCCACCTAGGAACTCCTTTCTCTACTACTGGCCACATGAAAATCATTTTGGCTGGAAAGACAGCTCTTACATTACCTTGAATTCCTCTCCATGATTTGTGTATGGCCTCATGTCTATGCTGTGAGGGTGTGGGAGCCATGTGGGAGTAGAAGGAGAAGAACTAGTTCGTTTTTCAAGGGGTTTATGTAAAAAGAGAGATAAATTAATGTGTAGTTTATAAAACCGCTTATAAAGAAGTAGATAGTTATTGTTGCTGGGTGCCATCGAGTCAGTTCTGCATCATAGGGACCCCAAGTGAAGAGCAGAACTGCCCCAAAGGGTTTTCTAGGCTATAATCTTTACAAGAGCACATCACCAGGTCTTTCTCCCATGGATTCGCTGGGTGGGTTCAAACTGCCAACTTTCGGTTAGCAGCCGAGTGCTTAATTAACCATTGGGCCGCCAGGGCTCCTTGGAACCAGAGTAATTATATGGAAATCTGAGAATGATCAGAGATGGCAAATGAGACAATGGGTGGAATTAACTTGGGACTACAAATTGCACCTCAAAGAGAGGGAGGGAGACCACAGAAGGGATTCACTTTGGCTACAGAAGAGAGCAGAGTCTCAGGTCTTGGAGGTGGCTTAGACGAAAGGTCAAAGGTTAGAAGAGCATTTGAGGCACATGGATTGGAGGGGGCAGAAAATACTGTTGATCAGAGCGAAGCCAACCAAGGGGGGTGTAGGTGAAGGTGGAGGACCTGGATGAACAGCTAGGGAAAGGTTTGAAAAAGAGTGACAAATTTGATTTGATCAGATAATTATGGAAGAGACCAGCATGGTAGAAGAAGCCCCAGTAGCACAAACGGTTAAGTGCTTGGCTGCTAACCAAAAGAGAGGCAGTTTGAACCTACCTGGCAGCTCCATGGGAGAAAGACTTGATGATATGCTCCCATAAAGATTACAGCCTAGAAAATTGGGTGGGGCAGTTCTGCTCTGTCACATAGGGTCTCAATGCGTCAGAATTGACTCAATGACATCCAACAACAACTAGTGTAGTGGACTAACGTGGGCAAGGTGAGAAGCAGGAAGGAAGGATGGCTCAGGCCCACTCTGCAGTGGGGGTGGAAATGTTGGGGTGCACATTAAGAACAATGCTGCAGCGCCGTCAGGTCCTGGTCAAGGGATTTGAAAGGATCTATTGAAGGGAAAGATACCGGCTGATGAGAGGTAAGCTGTGCAGGCGGGAGCTGCTGTACTTGGCAGTGGGCTGTATGTGATGAAAACTGAGAGGTGTCAAAGATTACCGAGGCTGCAGTCTCGCGGGCCTGATGGGACACCGGCAGAGCCCACGAGGACAGAGAAATTGGGTAACAGGGAAGCTGGGTCAGGGAAGGGTGGGGAGCTTGAGGTCACAGGGCTATTTACATTCAGTTGGAGATGTCTTGGAGCCCTGGGTACGTGACTTGATAGACGACAACAGGCCAGGGTGTGGCTGGGGGTAGGAGATGGTGGGAGAAGAATGTGGGACTGGCCAGTTGTGCTCTATCTGATGAGTGAGAAAGGACACTGCGAAACGTGTAAGTCAGCAAGGACGTGTCAGCCCTACGCACCTTCATCTCTGAGCTTGGAAAGTTAAGAGCAGAGCCAGGACACCACTTTCTCATTTGGCTTTGTAAAATATGTTTGTGGTGCTGTGGTTAAAGTGCTCGACTGCTAACCGGTTACAGCCTTGGAAACCCTATGGGACAGACGTACTCTGTCCTGTAGGGTTGGTATGAGCCAGAATGGATTTGACAGCAGCGGGTTACATAACATTTGCTATTTCACCTTTCTTCACACGTGCCATTTGGTGACATTAATTCTATTCATCATGTTGGGCAACCCTCACCATGATCCATTTACGACTTTTTCCATCACCTTTTAACAGAAGCTCAGTTTCTGCGAAGCAGTGAGTCCCCTTCCCTCCCATCCACCTGCCCCTGGAAACCACTAATAGCCTTAGGTCTGTATCTCACTTCTCTTTTGTTTCTGTTCGCTCTATAAGGTGTGGTTTATAAGCACTGACATAGTAGCATGGTAGACACACATGAAAAGAGCGTGGAATTTGGAGCCTGACAAACTTGGATTAAAATCCTACATCTAGTCTTAGTGGCTGTGTAAGCTTGACCTTGTAGAAGTCAACTAATTTCTTGGGTCTCAGTTTCCTCACCTGTCGGGTGAGCATCTAGCCTCCTAGAGCTATTCTGAGGATTAAATGAGAGCATGTATGTGAGGCCCCTAGCACACCACCTAGGACATGAAAGGTATTCACACTTCAGTTGCACTGAATATACTAAATTGAGTTCCCTCTCCATCAGAACCTGAATGGTTTCTTTAAAGAACCTAGCCTCTTTGGGCCTCTAGCAGCGTATCCTGCTACAGCCCACAAAGTAACCAAAAAAAACAAACCCACTGCCATCGAGTCGATTCCAACTCATAGTGACCCTATAGAACAAGGAGCACCTGGTGGATTCGAACTGCCGACCTTCTGGTTAGCAGCCATAGCTCTTAAGCACTACACCACCAGGGTTTCCGCTCACATAGTACTGAGGATGAAATGGTTGGCAGTAACACCCCCGAGCTGCTGTAACCAGGATTTGTCACAGAGCTATACAGGAAGTGCCCCAGCATCCCTGCTTTTGATCAGAGGAGGGTTCCAAGTCAAGAAGTCACTGTTCTTGCCAAAAGAGGCTGAATATAACCCCTTCTGACCACACACATTGGGAAGAATTCAAATGCATTTGGCCAGAATGCTGAGTGCTCAGGCTTATGGGGCCTCGAAAACATCGAAAGCTTCCAGACTAAGACAGACTAGGAAGAAAAGCCGAGTGATACACTTCCAACAATTAGACAATGAAACCCCTCTGGATCACAACAGAACATTGTCCAATATGGTACTGGAAGATGAGGCCCTAGGTTGAAAAAAAAACAAACCCGGTGCCGGGTTGATTCCGACTTATAGCAACCGTGATGATTAAGGTTGTGTGTCAACTTGCCTGGGCCATGATTCTCAATGGTTTGGCAGTTACATAAATGACATAGCTTGGCAGTTATGTAATGACGTAGTTTGGCAGTTATGTAATGATGTAGTTTGGCAGTTATGTAACGATGTAATTTGGCTGCTATGTAATGATGTAATCATCCTCCATAATGTGATCTGATGTGATTATCCAATTAGTTGCAAGTGGAGTTTCCTCAGGGGTATGGCCTGCATCCAATATATACATGGACATCTGGCAAAGCTCGCTGGCTTGCTTTGGATCCTGCTTTTGGCTCAGCATCACCTGACCTCCAGTTGTTGGGACTTGACCCCATGGCCTGCTATATTGCCTGCCAATCTTGGGATTTGTCAGTCTCCACACTCTGTGCAAGCCAGCAGCCTGCCATCCTACCTACCAAACTTGGATTCTTCAGCCTCTACAGCCTGTGAGCCAGTGGTCTGCTGTGTGATCTACTGATCTTGGGTTCGCCAGCCCCTGCAGCTTCTTGAGGCAGGGAGAAGCCTCCGGCCTGATGCCTAACCCACAGGTTTGGCGCTTGCCGGCCTCCACAACTGTATTAACCATTTCATTGAGATAAATCTCTCTCCATCTATCTGTATGTACGTATATATATATACACTTTGCAGGTTTTGCTTCTCTAGAGATCCCAGCTTAGGACAGTGACCCTATAGGACAGCGTAGAACTGCCCCCATAGGGTTTCCAAAGCTGTAATCTTTATGGAAACAGATTGCCACATCTTTCTGCCATGGAGTGGCTGGTGGTTTGGAACCCAGACCTTTCAGTTTGCATCTGGGTGCTTAACCATTGTGCAACCAGGGCTCCTTTCCTAGGTTGGAAGACATTCAAAATATACAACGGCCACAACAATTGACTCAGCAAACCAATGATCACAGAAATGGCACAGAGCTGGGCACCATTTAGTTCTGTTGTATGTGGAATTGATACTTAAGGTTGTGTATCATCTTGGCTGGGCCATGATTCTTAGTGGTTTGGCAGTGTTGATGTAGTATGGAAGTGATGATTGTGATCACTTCCATGATATAATTTGATGTAATGTGATCACCTCCATGATGGAATCTCCTGTGAGTAGCCAATCAGCTGAAAGAGAGTTTCACTGGGGTATGGTCTGCATCCAATATAGGTGGACTTCCTGGCAAGGCTCCTGGGCTTTTGCTCCCTCTGGGTCCTGGATCTGGCTCCTGTTGGTTCTTGGGACTTGAGCTAGCAGCTTACCTGCCGCCTCACCTGCTGATCTTGGGAATCATCAGCCTTCCCAGCCTGTGAGCCAGAGCTCTGCCGTCTGACCCGCCAATCTTGGGTTCGCCAGCCCCTGTGACTATGTGAATCAGCAGAAGCCTCCAGCCTGACCCACGGACTTGGGATGTTCCAGCCTCCACAACCGTGTGAGCCATTTCCATGATATAAATCTCTCTCTCTATATATATTTATACCCTTTACTGGTTTTGCTTCTCTAGAGAACCCAGACTAAGACAATGGGGTTGCCATGAGTTGAAACCAACTCGACAACAACTAACAACAACAACATGGACTGGAATAAACCTCTTTAGAAAGATAAGTGCTAAGTATTTGCTGCTTAAAGTGAAATTTGGACAAATTCCAACATACAGACAGAGATCTGTTTGCAGGTACATGACAACATCAACATGGAATATGCTTGGGTGTATCACCAGGACTTGGAAACCCAAGATGTAGAGGAATTCAGGCCAGACTAGAAGAGAGAACATTCTCTTAGCCAACCCTGGCTAAGAGTCTTTTTTATTGTAAAGAATTTGGGAGTTTACACCAACATGCGTTAATATATCATTTATGGTTTGCTGTTGTAATGGTAAGTTAATGGAAGTGGCTGGATCGACCTCAGTTCGTAGCATGGGTTCAGACACTCTCCATACTTTCTTTTTTTACCTTCATAAAGATCTAGGTTAAGGACAGCCTCCAGCTATTATTATAGCAAGATACCTGCCCAGGGTGGACCCCTCTGACTATTGCACTTAAAATCCTTGTGCCCGGAGTTTCCCGGTAAGCAGCAGCCCTCTTACAATGAGGTCTGGGTGTGCGGCATTTAACAATAGAGCACCACACCCGGAAAGACAATATGACAAAATATTAAAATATCCAACTCAGGTACAGCGTCACGTAGGACACGCGTGCCTGGCCCAAACCACTTCTCCGATGCCGGCCCTTCTTAAGGTGTCAGGCCCCTCAAGAAAGCCAGCTAGGCTGACTGGATGCTTTCATGTTGCTCATGGCTTCCAAAGGCTGTGTGTTCAAGCTGTTCCATGGTCCCTGTCTGAGTGTCAATACGGGAAAGAGGATGGAGTAGGGGACGTTGGCATCAGGCAGAACTGAGTTGAAATCCCATCTCTAGTCCCTTTAATAAGGAGCCCTGGTGATGCAACCGTTAAGTACTTGGTTGCTAACCAAGAAGTTGATGGTTTGAACCCCCCCAGCCACTCCACAGGAGAAAGACCTGACAATCTGCTTTCATAAAAATTACAGCCTGGGAAACGCTATGGGACAGTTCTACTCAGTCCTGCTGTTGATAGATGTCTTCGAGCCGGTTCTGACTCATAGATACCCTATGTACAAGAGAACAAAACACTTCTCAGTCTTGCACCATCCCTCATAATCGTTGCTGTGTTTGAGCCCATCGTTGCATCCACTGTGTTAATCCATCTTGTTGAATGTCTTCCTCTTTTTCGATGACCCTCTACCAAGCATGACGTCCTTCTCCAGGGACTGATTCCTCCAGATAAAACGTTTCCAAAGTACATGAGGCAAACTCTTGCCATCTTTGCTTCTAATGAGCATCCTGGCTATACTTCTTCCAAGACAGATTTGTTCACTCTTCTGGTAGTCCATGATACCAGATTCAATATTCTTCCCCAACACATCAATTCTTCTTCAGTTTTCCTTATTTTGCATGAATGTGAGGTGATTGGAATTTCCACAGCTTGGATCAGGCACACCTTGGTCCTCAAGGTGACATCTTTGCTTTTTAACACTTGAAAGAGTTCTTTTGCAGCAAATTTCCCCAGTGCCATACAGCAGTGTCATTTCATTTCTTGACAGCTGCTTCCATGGATGTTGATTGTTGTCCTATAGGGTCGCTATGAGTTGTAATCGACTCGACAGCAACGGGATTCCCTTTAATGTTTGTGCAAGCCACTTACTCTTTTTGAGTCTCAGAGTCCTCATCTGTAAATGGGAACTAGAGAACCGACCTCAAGTTTACACAGAGATGAGAGAGAACACAGCTGGCATGTCCAGTACACAATTGGTCTATATGAACTGCTTCCTCAGTGTTAGTTGCTGCCCCTAGCCTCTTCCCTATGTCACCCCTCTCGTTTTCCCTGACTCTAATGCCTGCTTCTAATCCCAGGAATCCTGCCTTGACCTGTGTCTTTGATGAACACTGGTTCACGAACACTCCTGTGCTCACCATGCTCACACACCTTTGAATAAACACCCTTTACGTTCACAATATGTCATCTTCCTTACACCTACACGCAATCTCCCCTAACCAATTATCTTTCTCCCTTTATAATAAGACTAAGGAGCCCTGGTGAGACAATGGTTAAGTGCTCAGCTGCTAACCGAAATGCTGATGGTTTGAACCCACCCAGCCACTCCACAGGAGTTGCTGAGTCAGAATTGACTCAACAGCACCCAACAACAACAACATAATAAGACTGCCTGGCCCCTTCATTTCATGGTCAACCCAGACAATGTCAATATATACAACTTGATTTCTAACATTTCAGCATTTCTTGTTATTATGAGGAAATGAATCTCTTCTGAGCCATTTCTTATCTTGGGCATGCTTGTTCTATATGGCCGTGTCATTTGTTTTGTGTTCCCACCCTCTGTGTGTGTGAGCCAGGACGCACGTGTGCTTTCTTGAACGTCCACTATTTTTCTCCCTGAAAGGCCAGCAGGACACTTTAACCTAGCCCCCTGCCTCTGTCTGTCGTCAGCAGCCCAGCAGAGCAGGGCAGCCGGTACGTGCACTCCTGCGAACGCCTCCTTCCACATCAGCATCCTGCTCGGGGACTTTCAGGCACTTTCTCCTGTGTGAACACCACTAATTAAACCCCATGGAACACCGGCTTCCCCAGCTACGTGTACAAATGAACAGGTCATGGAGACAACCAGGCTCCTCCAGCTTCCTGCCGAGAGAACATCAACCCGTCCTGCCCCTCCAGCTTCCTTTCTAAAGGGATCTTTTTTTTTTTTACTGGATACCATGTCAGACGTCAATTAAATACTGTATTTTTTTGCTTACTTAATTTCAAATGAGTCATTTCATATATACTATAGGATACGATGGAGCCATTGGAAGAGAATTTTTGACAGGAAAAAAAATAGATACATTATTTAGATTAAAAATGGATTATGAAACAGGACCCTGTATTTGTTCATTTAAAGTCTGGGTGGATTAAAATGGTTCAGGGTTATCTCTGGGTGATAGATGTTTTGCTTTGTTTTTCCATCAACTGTGTTTTCCACAATGCATTTTTTCTTTTTTGAAAAATTATTTATTTTGCTTTTTCGTTGTTGTTGAAAATATACACAGCACAACAAACACCAAGTCAACAATCTCTACACATACAATTCAGTGACGTTGACTAAATACTGGAGTTCTGACTTGAGGAGTTGAAGGGCTTTAAGAAATGCAGGGTGTCAGCCCAGGTTTCACCCAATCTCAGCAGGCCTTGTGCCCAGAATTATGCATGGCTCTGGTCATCTCCTGCTAATTTAAAACGTGCGTGTGTGGTTTGTTGGCCATTTTTTCCCCTCATTGATACTGTTGAGGGCAAAGCAGTCGGCATTGCTTATTTGTTCTCTTGCATACTAAACATAAGGAGCCCTAGTGGCATGACGGTTACTTGCTCGGCTGCTAAGCCAAATGTTGGTGGTTCGAAGCCACCCAGCAGCTCCATGGTAGAAAGGCCTGGCGATCTGTTTATGTAAAGATTACAGCCTGGGAAACACTATGGGGCAGCTCTACACTGTCGCAGTGTTGCAATGCCACCCAAGAACATACTAAGCACAAAAGCCCAGAACTGTTTCTGCCCTCATGTTTAGAGATCACGAGATGGGCTCTGGGTTCCCTGCAGTCAGCTGTGGTGGGGTGATGGGGGTAGTGACAAGGGTTCAAGAAATGAGATTGGGTGAAACCTGGGCTGACACCCTGCAGCTTTTAGCAAGCCTGCGGAGGCAAACTGCTGTCAAGATACACAGAACTGCCTGTTTATCTTTAGTTTCTCCACAGACAACTCTGGACACATATGGTTGCTGTTTTTGTTTTGACTAGTTTTGATTTTTTTTTTTTTTCCTAGTGCCTTAATGTTTGAGGGAGCCCTGGTGGTGCAGTGATTAGAAGCTATGGCTGCTAACCAAAAGGTCGGCAGTTTGAATCCACCAGCTTCTCCTTGGAAAGCCTATGGAGCAGTTCTACTCTGTCCTGTGGGATCGCTATGAGTCAAAACGAACTCGACAGCAACAGATTTAGTTTGGGTTACTAACCTACAGGTTGGCAGTTGGAAACCACCCAGCAGCACTGTGGAAGAAAGGTCTGACAATATGTTTCTGTAAAGATTACAGCCAAGAAGACCCTATGGAGCACAGTTCCCCTCTGTAACACATGGGGTCACCGTGAGTTGGAATTGACCCAAAGGCAATGAGTTTGGTTTTTTGTCTGGGTTGAGCTTCTGTTAAGGGTGATGGAAACATTTAGAAACAGTTAGTCGTGATGGTCACACGCCATGGGGAGCATAATTAATGTCACTGAATTGTTCATGTAAAAAAATATATCTAATTTGGACCTTGCTTCCACAGCTGCAAAAAAAGGAAGTTAAATATGTTGCTGGTAAGGTTGAGCTAAGTAAAAAAATTGAAGACATTTCAGTGTTAAGAATGACACAGATTATTATTTAAATGATTATAGGTAGTATTTATTGAGTGCCCACTAAGTTTCTTTTGTGAGTCTATTTAATCCCCCACAAAACCCCAGAGGTAGGTACTATTATTATCCCTGGATGACACAGAAGGAAGCTAAATAAGAGGAAGAACAGGAATTCCGCCCTCTCAGCCAGACTTCAGAGGTTTTGCCAATTGTGTAGTGGTGATTATCTCCTTAGGTTCAGTGGTAGAATTCTCGCCTTCTATGCAGGAGACCCGGGTTCGATTCCTGGCCAGTGCACCTCATGCACAGCCGCCAGCTGCTTGTCACTGGAAGCTTGCGTGCTGCTATAATGCTGAACAGGTTTCAGCAGAGCGTCCAGAAAGGCTTGGTGACCTGCTTCCGAAAATCAGCCAATGAAAACCCTATGGACCAAAACAGTCTGGTCTGCATGGGATCAAGGGAATGGTACAGGACTGGAAGTGTTTCGTTCCATCGTGTGAGGGGTTGCCACCAGTCAGGGGCTGACCCCACGGCAGCTACCTCAGCAACAACAATCCTCCTTCTTCTGTCCTGGCTTTTACAAGTTACAAATATAACTCACATTCATAGTTAAAAAAAAAAAGTCAAAGATCAGAAGTATTTGAAGTAAAAAGTGGTAGGAGTCCCCTCTCAGAAGGAACCACTGGTAGCCAGCCGTTTGATGGCTACCCATTCAGGCCTTTTTCTATGAATGCACACTGAGGGTTGTTTGTTTTAACAAAAGTTGGATCATGTGCTGTGCATTGTTCTGCACGACTGTTACAGCTTTACCTTTAAATGAGAGTAATGTGGCGCAGTAGATAAGTGAGGCTTCACCGTCAGCCCTGTATTCGAGCCTCCAGCCCTGCCAACTACTGGCTATGTGTCTCTGGGTAAATTACAGAACTACTTCGAATCTCATCTTTAAAATGGATATTATGCTATTTACCTTTCAGAGGTCTCATGAGGATTAGAGGCGTCCCTGGGTGGTGCAAACAGTTAACATACTCGGCTGCTAACTGAAGGTTGGAGGATTGAGTCCACCCAGAGGCACCTCAGAAGAAAGACCTGGCTATCTATTTCTGAAAAATCAGCCCTTGAAAATCCTATGGAGCATGGGTCTACTCTGATACACGTGGGATCACCAGGAGTCAGAATCAACTCACTGGCAACTAATGTTGTAAAGATTAAACACACACACACACAAAACAAACCCGTTGACAACTCCAACTCCTACTGACCCTATAGGACAGAGTAGAACTACCCCATAGGATTTAATCTTTACGGAAGCAGACTGCCACATCTTTCTCCCTCAGAGCAGCTGGTGGGTTCAAACCACCAACTTTTCATTTAGCAGCCAAGCGCTTAACCCCTGAGCCACCAGAAAAAAAATTTTTTTTTTTTCCACCAGGGCTCCTTTTATAAAGATGAGAGGTGATATCTGCAAAATGCCCAGCGCGTATTAGGTAGCGGGGATCTTTATTATTTCTAATAAACTGTTTCAATGTCAGAGTATTTTTCTTTCTTAAACTAGAAAAGCACTGTGTTTTTCTCTTGACTTGAGTAAGATTGGTCGTAGTTAGTAAAGACGTTCTCTTAGGCAACTTTATTCTGGTGAACTCTCAGCAGAGTTTATTCCTGTTTTCTTTCTTTAAGTCAGTAGTTCTCAGCTTAGGGTGCACATTAGAATTACCTGGAAGATTTTAAAAATCTCCAAACCTAGGCCACATCATAGACCAACTAAATCAGAGCCTCTGCAATTGAAATCTCAGCCATCAGCAATTTTTTAAACATTCTCCAGGTAATTCCAGTATTCAGCAAGACAGAATCACAGCTTCATAGGGTATATTTTGTTTCTATGAGCTCTCAAAAAATAGACATGTAGACAAGAATGGAATGAAGTTAGTTTGCTGAATGTATTTGAGTCAATCTAAGAGTTTATTATCTTTCCCCATTTAATGTATTATAACGAATATTTAGATAATGTGTAGAGTGTGGGCCCAATAAACACAATTAAATTTAAATAAAGTATTAAGCACTATAAAGTATATTTTTATACTTAAAATATTTCTAAGTATTGGGTTTCCTGAGTGGTGCAAATATTTAACCTGGTGGCTGCTAACTGAAAGTTTGGAGGTTCAAGTCCACCGAGAGGTGCCTATGAAGAAAGGCCTGGCAATCTACTTTTGGAAAATCAGCCGTTGAAAACCCTATGAATCACAGTTCTACTCTGACACACATGGGTCACCATGAGTTGGCATCAACTCCAGGGCAACTGGTTTATAATTTACTTATATTTATAATCTTTTTTTTAAAGTATAATTTTATGCTTAAGAGTTAAGTATAATATCTTATAATTTTTAATTACAAAAGCACAGTAAAGAATATTTAGAAAATAGAACAAAAATAGCAATTCACTCATAATCTTACCACTTTTATATACATATATATTTTGAAGAAAGAAGCTTCCACATGGTGGGGGGAAGGGTGTGGCTGTCTGCTTCTGCAAAGATTACAGCCTTGGAAACTCTATGGGGCAGTTCTACTCCGTCCTATAGGGTCGTTATAAGTCCAAATGGACTTGACGGAAACGGATTTGCTTTTTAACTCAGTGGAAGCCTCTGGAAGAACTGAGAAACAGGCAGCAGGGGCTGCTCTGGGAAGGAGCAGGGTGGCAGAGAAAGGAGTCACCATGCACACTTTTGTACCATATTCATGTATTACTTTTTCTTCAAACACAAAAAAAGTTCTGTTGTTAGGTGCTGTCCAGTCAATTCTGACTCATAGTGAGTTTATAGGACAGAGTAGAACTTCCTCATATGGTTTTCTAGACTGTAATCTTGACGGGAGCAGATCACCAGGTCTTTTCTCCTTTGGAGTTGCTGGGTGAGTTCTAACCACAGACCTTTTGGTTAACAGCCAAGCAATTAACCATTGTGCCACCAGGGCTCCTTTCAAAACAAAAAACATAGTTTAAAACAATCAATTCTTCAACACTGACAACTACTATCTACTGTCCCCCTCTGGGCTAGGCACTGTGATGGGCATTTTCATCTGTCTTCTCTCACTTGCTTTATTTACACTTTGTAATAATAACTGTGAAAATAAACAGATAGCTCCTG
The DNA here is from genome assembly GCF_030014295.1 of Loxodonta africana. NCBI lineage: Eukaryota > Metazoa > Chordata > Mammalia > Proboscidea > Elephantidae > Loxodonta > Loxodonta africana. The sequence continues at coordinate 18,872,088 of NC_087364.1, forward strand.
ACCTCCGAAGGCTTATGGCTGAATCAGCCCAAAGACATGCAGAGGAAGATAGCAACAGTGGATGACAATTCATTTGGTGTCAGCCAGAAAGCAGGTGCATTTGAGAGAACACCTTGTGGGAAGAACATACTTAGACAGGGTGGGAACCCAGGAAAGAACCTTCCTTACAGAAGAGATTCCAGGGAAGGAAGGATGATTGCAGAGATTGTTTTTATGGCAGAAGGGAAATTTGTTAAGTGTGGGAGAGGAAGAACATTCCAGAAGCAGGTGTAACCTGAGAGGTAGCTTAGAGGCATATGGCAACTGACCAGGGGGGTCATGACGGAGTATGAATTTACATTTGGGTCCCCTGACCAACAACCTCAGAAAGGGACCCCTTCCCCCTTATACATTGCAAAAATGAACCTCTTTGGAATAGTAAAATGAATTTAAAAATGTATCAGAGATTGTTGTTGCTGTTAGGTGCTGTCCAGTCGGTTCCGACTCAGAGTGACCCTATGTACAACAGAAGGAAACACTGCTATGGTTCTGCACCAACCTCACAATCGTTGCTGAGCCCATTGTTGCAGCCACTGTGTCAATCCATCTTGTTGAGGGGCTTCCTCTTTTTCTGTGACCCTCTTTCTTACCAAGTGTGATGTCCTACCCTACAGACTGGTCCCTCCTAATAACATGCCCAAAGTATGTGAGACGAAGTCTCGCCATCCTTGCTTCCAAAGATCACTCTAGCTGTACTTCTTCCAAGACAGATTTGTTCATTCTTCTGGCAGTCCATGGTATATTCAGTATTCTTTGCTAACACCATAATTCAAAGGTGTCAATTCTTCTTCGATCTTCCTTATTCATTGTCTAGCTTTTACATGTTATTGAAAATACTATGGCTTGGGTCAGGCAAACCTTAGTCCTCAAAGTGACATCTTTGCCTTTTTAACACTTTAAAGAGGTCTCTTGCAGCAGATTTCCCCAATGCAATAGGTCCTTTGATTTTTTTGACTGCTGCTTCCGTGGGTGTTGACTGCGGATCCAAGTAAGACGAAATCCTTGACAACCTCAATCTTTTCTCAGTTTATCATGGTGTTGCTTATTGGTCCAGTTCTGAGGATTTTTGTTTTCTTTATGTTGAGGTGAAATCCATACTAAAGGCTGTAGTCTTTGATCTTCATCATAAGTGCTTCAAGTTCTCTTCACTTTCAGCAAGCAAGGTTGTGTCATCTGTATATCGAAAGTTATAATGAGGCTTCCTCCAATCCTTGTGCCACATTCTTCTTTAATAGTCCAGCGTCTCAGATTATTTGTTCAGCATACAGATTGAATAAGTATGATGAAATGATACAATCCCAACACACACCTTTCTTGACTTTAAACCACACAGCATCCCCTTGTTCTGTTTGAACGGCTACCTCTTGGTCTATGTATAGGCACCTCATGAGCACAATTAAGTGTTCTGAAGTTCCAATTCTTCACAATGTTATCCACTATTTGTTATGATCCATATAGTCGAATGCCTTTGTATAATCAACAAAATACAAGTAAACATCTTTCTGGTATTCACTGCTTTCAGCCAAGGCCCATCTTACATCAGCAATGATATCCCTTGTTCTACATCCGCTTCTGAATCCAGCTTGAATTTCTGGCAGTTCCCTGTCGATGTATTGCCGCAACCGCTTTTGAATTACCTTCAGGGAAATTTTACTTTTGCGTGATATTGATATTGCTCAATAATTTCCGCATCTTTTTGGATCACCTTGCTTTGGAATGGGCACAAATACGGGTCTCTTCCAGTCAGTTGGCCAGGTAGCTGTCTTCCAAATTTCTTGGCATAGAAAAGCGAGCACCTCTAGCACTGCATCTGTTTGTTGAAATGTCTCAATTGGTATTCCATCAATTCCTGGAGATTTGTTTTTTGCCAATGCCTTCAGTGCAGCTTGGGCTTCTTCCTTCAATACCTTTGGTTCTTGATCATATATGCTACCTTCTGAAATAGCTGAACATTGACCAATTCTTTTTGGTACAGTGACTCTGTGTATTCCTTCCATCTTCTTTTGATGCTTCCTGCTTTGTTCAATATTTTCCCCATAGAATCCTTCAATATTGCAACTCTAGGCTGAACTTTTTCTTCAGTTCTTTCAGCTTGATAAATGCCAAGTGTGTTCTTCCCTTCTGGTTTTCTAACTCTAGGTTTTTGCACATCTCATTATAATACTTTATTTTGTCTTCTCGAGCCAACCTTTGAAATCTTTTGTTCAGCTCTTTTACTTCGTCATTTATTCCATTTGCTTTTACTGCTCTACATTCAAGAGCAAATTTCAGAGTCTCTTCTGACATCCATTTTGGTCTTTTCTTTCATGCCTGTCTTTTTAATGACCTTTTGTTTTCTTCATGTATGACGTCCTTGATATCATCCTACTTGTCTGGTCTTTGGTCATTAGTGTTTAATGCATCAAATCTATACTTCAGATGGTCTCCAAATTCAGGTGGTGTCTTAGTTATCTAATGGTGCTATAACAGAAATACTCCAAATGGATGGCTTTAACAAACAGAAATTTATTCTCTCATAGTCTAGGAGGCTAGAGGCACCTTTGGGTGGACTCGAAGATCCAACCTTTCAGTCAGCAGCAGAGTGTGTTACCCATTGCACAACCCAGGGACTTGCTTGGCACAGAGTTGGCATATTTAATAAATGTTTGCTAAATTAAAGATTAATGAATATTAAAGAATAAATTAATGAATGAAAAAATAGAATTTATTCCCTTAGTCTAATACAAGGTTAAAATGCTAGTCATGCCCTTGTTTTCTCTGGTTTCACTCCATTTGCAGGCGAGGTCAATGGCTTCTACTCTAATCCTAAAACTTCAGGTCACTACTTGATGGCTACTCATCTGCTTCCAACCGCGAAAACAATGTGACCCAGCAGAGAAGACCTGCCCCCACCCCCCCGCCCCAGCTCCTGGTCCTTTGTGACACGTTCCAACCAAACTGAATGCCTTTCAGATCCTCAAATGCACCACGCTCTGTCACCTCCAGGTCTCTGTACATACTGTTCCATCTGCTTCCTTCCTGCCCAGCGTCTATGTAAAGCGCCTTTCACCTGTGCTTCTGTGACATCCTATGTATCTCCAATGAACACTCTGAGCTCCTTGGCCTGTAATTTCATGTCTAAGAGTTCGCTTTCATTTGTTTGTTTATTCATCAGTTATTTAATGAGCACCCATGATATTTAGGTGCTGCTCTAGGTATTAGGCAAATAGTAGTGAGTAAAATAGGCAAACTCCCTGCCTTCTGAAACTTACAATCTGGTGAAGACAAAAAAAACCAAACCCATTGCCATCAAGTCAATTCTGGCTCATAGCAGCCCTATGGGACAGAATATAGCTGCCCCTTAGGGTTTCCAAGGCTGCAATCTTTATGGAAGCAGACTGCCACATCTTTCTCCCATGGAGCGGCTGGTGGATTAGGTCTGCTGACTTTTCAGTGAGCAGCTGAGTGCTTAACCACCATGCCACCAAGGCTTCTTTTTTTTTTTTTAGAGAGATAAGCAGTGAACGAACAGAGACACGGCTATATAATATGTCAGGTGTTAGTGACTGTTGTAAAGAAAAATGAAGGCAATGGAGAGAATGAGGGTGAGGAGGCTAATTTTCAGTTAAGTCTTCAGGAAAGACATCCTGATAAGGGAATGTTTAAGCAGAGATGTGAAGGAATTGAGGAAACAAACCATGAAGACATCTGGGGACATAGTGTTCTAAGTGGTGGAAACAGCCGGTGCAAAGGCCCTGAGGCAAGAGTGTGCTTGGCATGTTTAAGAAGCTTTGAAGTAGCCAGTGTGGCTACAGCATGGTGACCATAAAAAAAAAAACAAAAAAACCTATTGCTGTCTAGTCAATTCTGTTCCTACAGGACAGAGTACAACTGCCTGTAGGGTTTCCAAGGCTGTAATCTTTATGGAAGCAGACTGCCACATCTTTCTCCCACGGAGCAGCTAGTGGGTTTGAACCACCAACCTTTCGGTTAGCGGCGATTGCTTAACCACTGCACCACTATGGCTCCAGAGTGACCATATCATCCTCTAATCAAGGCTGTTAACTCCATAAGGTTGGAGGCCAAGTCTGTTTCGCTCAAGGTTGCATCCCTAATGTCTACCACTGACCTGGCAGATTCTCTAAAGATATTAAATAAATTCTTATCTTGGCATAGCTTCCACATTGGTCTAGTTTCACTCATCAGATCCTGAATGGGATAGGCAGGGGGGAAGACATTAAGCCTCTGGACAAGGGAGGTCTGGTCAATGGATGGACTGGATAAATAACACAAGATCAGCGAATGGCGGAGGATAAATCTGAAAGATTCCACTTGAGGCGCCAACAAAAAAAGCTGGCTCTGGGAGAGGGGAGGATCCCTGGTGTCGCAACGGTTAAGCACTCAGCTGCTAACTGAAAGGCTGGCTGCTTGAACCCACTGGTGGCTCAGCAGGAGAAAAGACCTGTTGATCTGCTCCTGTAAAGATTACAACCTAGGAAACCCTATGAGGCAGTTTTAGCCTGTTACGTGGGGTCACTATGAGTCAGAATCGACTCGATGGCACCTAACAAAAACAACAGCATGCAAGAGGGTTCTGGAAATGACTTATCACCACATGAGGTCATTAAAACTGCACTCTTTAAGATCACTGACGACTTCATACCAGACAAACCCAACATTCTCTATTTACAATGTGTCTGATACTTCACTCAGTGTTTTGTATTGGTTAGCTTTAAGTGCTTGGCATGGAGGTTAAAGGCGATAAGATCTCTATTTCACAGGTGAACAAACTAGCATTTGGAGAGGTCAAGTAACTTGCCAAGGTCACACAACCAATGGCAGAGACCAACAGTGAACCCAGGCAGTCTGCTAAGAAGGCTTCACTCTCAACTCCTGCACCAAAGATGCCTTCCCTCCTCTCCCGCACCATCATGTTGGCATGATCTCATCATGTATAAACATGCAGGTGAGTGAAAGCACAGACCCTAAACCTTTGATGGAGATTTGACACCAATTCAGTGCATTTTCACATCAAATGACAGCAACCTCTGCAGATTTTTCTTTAGTATTAGAGTCAAACCTACAGAAATGGACACAGGGAGAAACCAGAGTAGGATGGAAGTGTTTGTCAAGGAATTCCTGACTCATGAGGCTTGAAATTGACTGAGGGCAGTACACCTCAGTAGGAGGGAACCTGGCGCTAAAAGGAAGTTGAGCTTAACAAGAAAAACGTCTGGAATTTTTCACAGAAAATGGCAGCACGGTCCTGGAAAAACGCTGTCATCCTCTATCTCTTCAAAACACAGATGAGATGGGATACATGGGATTCCCACTGTGACAAGCACTGACACCACTTCTGGGTGGCAAGGAGGACAGCAGTACCCACCAAAAGGGATCAAGATCAAGATCTACCTCTAAAAACACCACGGCTACTGATTGAGTCTCTTAGGATGTAAAGGACACAAAGGAGACATTGTGGCTATTAACTCATTACCTCCCAGGTTGGGACAGTATGAATCGGGAAGGAGAGGGTTGAATGGAAGCTCATTGGATTGCTCTGTGTGCCCTCTAAGAAGCCCTGGTAGAGCAAAGGTTAAGCACTCGGCTGTTAACCAAAAGGTTGGTGGTTCAAACCCACCCAGCAGCTCCGTGGGAGAAGGCCTGGTGATCTGCTCTTATAAAGATGACAGCCTGGAAAACTCTATGGGGGGAGGGGAGTTTGAATCTGTCACATGGGGTCACTATGAGTTGGAAATTGGCTTGATGGCACACGACAACAACATGTGACCTCTAAGATTAACACAACAACAAAAGGGTATGTGGAGCTCATTAAGAGGACTAACACAAGCCTAGGCAGCTGCTCAGTTCCCAGAGTGCAAGTTCCCAGAGGATGTGGCTTTCCCATCCCTATCTACTTCCCTCCTGAGAGTCTCCAAAGAAGACATCAAAGAGTCTGAAGACAGGAAGTGGGCCTTTATCCTGTGATAGCACTACACCCACTTTGTCCCTGAGTACCCAAAGGGAGGCCTCTTCCCTGAAGTGATAAGGAAAGCTGCTTTCTTAAAGAATTGGGTGGTCATTGGAGCTATGGCTTCTTGTCAGCAGGGTCTTGGCTGCTTGATAAGGGGCCTGACTCAGAATCTCTCAGAGTCTCCTGTGGCTAAAACCGCCAAGAGTCTACATGAAGGCAAAATAACTAATTAATCTGTTCTCAGATGCTTGACTGGAACATTCTCAGGCCAGTCCCTTACAGCATCACCAAAGACCTCAGTGTGGGAATAGACATCCTTCCTGTCCTTTAACTTACTTTGTAGATTTTCTGTGAGATACTGGAGTACTGATCAGAAAAGAGAAACACACAGACTTTAGTCCCACGGAGGAGAGGAGTCCAGTGACACACATCAGGACTAAAGCTGAACACATCAGGATAAAGTATAAGGGTGGAAGACTACAAGCAGCATTTGCCTGTATCTGTTCTTAAGGTACTGTAGTTAGTTAAGAGTGTGGCAGCCACCTGTCTAGAGTTGACTGCCAGAAATCCAACCTCACTAACCATCCCTGTTCTTGAAGATTTTTCTAAACCTGGCTCACAGCAAGAGCTGTGTGGATTATATATTCCAATATTTGTATGTATTGGAAACCCTGGTGGCATAGTGTTTAAGTGCGGCAGCTACTAACCAAAAGGTCAGCAGTTTGAATCTACCAGGTGCTCCTTGGAAACTCTAGGCAGCAGTTCTACTCTGTCCTGTGGGGTCACTATGAGTTGGAATCGACTCGACGGCAGTGGGTTTGGTTTGATTATATATATATATGTGTATATATGTATATATATGTGTATATATATATATGAGCTTAATTAAGTTCATTTTCTTTATTGTTGTTACAAATATGCACAGCAAAACATACAATTCAACACTCTACATGTACAGTTCAGTGACCTTGATTGCATTCTTCAAGTTGGACAGCGCATATTTTTTAATTGAGAATATGTTCAGAAAGAAACGAGAGGCAATAGTTAACGCCAGTGTGGCCGAAAGATGTGGCAGTCTGCTTCCATAAAGATTACAACCTAAGAAACCCTATGGGCAGCTCTACTCTGTCACATGGGGTGGCTCTAAGTCGGAATCAACTTAATGACACCCAACCACAAAAGTTAATGCTGGGAAGCCATTGCCAAGCACAATACAATGTTTCTTTACGTAGCTCCACCGTCCTCAACAGCAAAAAAGTATTTCATGGTGTTATGGATTGAACTGTGTCCCCCCCAAACATGTATTCAAATCCTGGCCATAAGCTGTTATGATTCAATCATGAGGTTGAATAAGTTGTCAGAGCACCAACACCTTCCACAATCAAATCAATCGAAGTCATACCAGGGTAGGGTGGATACAAAGCCAATTACTTCTGAGTTATAAAAAGAACAGATTAGACATGGAGGCACACACATGCTGGGATAGACAGATGCCATGTGAGGATCATCTACAGCCAAAGGACCAGGGAAGGCCTGGAGCTACCAACCAGGGAGGAAGTGACACGGCCAAGATCCTGATTTGGACGTTTAGCCTCCAGAACCATGAGACAATAAATTTTGGTTCCTTACAGCCTTCCACTTATGGTATTTCTGTTACAGCAGCACTAGGAGACTAAGACACACTGAGAGTTATGAAAGCTGGGTCTGGTTTTGGTTCTGCCGCCAACTGGATGACCTCCAGCATTTCAAGTGAGTCAGGATCTTACAGCCTACAACGCTCAGTTCCTCGGGCTAAACACAATGGGAGGTATAAAAAGAACAATTTACGGCTTCTGCTCTCAAGGAGCTCACATCCAAATTGAAGAAACAGGCAAATACAAACAGTATAAGGGGGAATGTGCTAAGTGCTAAAATCAATGTGCGAAATACAAAGATAATAAAAAGGAGGGGGAGAGTTCCTTCAACTGGACGAGATTTTAAGTAGGCAGATGGCAAGGACATTCTAGGTGAAGGAAACAACAGTTAAAACAAGGCAAAAACAACAGGAAGAGGCAGGGTGGATTGAAGAGAAGAGTCCCAGGAGCCAAGGGCTTAGAAGATGTGCTGGCAGATAAAGGCAGATCACAGTCCATCAAGAAGGTGTTGACTATCAGGCCAAACCAAGTCCTCTGCCATTTAGTGTAGTCAAACTGGATCAATGACAGCGAATGGAAAGAAGATATCTGACGTAGGCAATCTACGGGGAGACACAAATCTTGTCTTGAAAGTTACACAATAAGCTGCGTGGTCACATTTGTTGTAAATGAATTGTACGCCATTTTGCTGTGAACATGAACATGATCTTTGGGAATATCCCAGTGACATCCAAGCCACTGGGGTTGGAAAGAGGTGGGTAGATTCTCCTCCCATGTTAGGAAACTCCCATGGCTTCTAACTCTATGTGAATCAGTTTAGTGTTACAGTTGGTACATTTAAATTAGGATAATTAAGGAAGGTTGAACAAAGGGACCCTTTATAAAGATGTCGGAAACCCTGGTGGCGTAGTGGTTAAGCGCTACGGCTGCTAACCAAAGGGTCGTCAGTTCAAATCCGCCAGGGGCTCCTTGGAAACTCTATGGGGCAGTTCTACTCTGCACTATAGGGTCGCTGTGAGTCGGAATCAACTCGACAGCACTGGGCTTGTTTTTTTTTGGTTTTATAAAAATGTCAGTGGAGTACAAGGTTGCCACAAGGATAGAACAGTGGTTTGGGGCCAGTAACAGGGACTTCGAGGGTGAGGGAAGGGGGTAGTTACTGGTTCCAGAGGGTGAGTCATGTGATGCAACAGCTGCCTGAAAAGATACCAAACCCATTGCCATCAAGTCAGTTCTGACTCGTACCGACCCTATAGTGACCCTATAGGACAGAATAGAACTGCCTCATGGGGTTTCCAAGACTGAAATCTTTACGGAAACAGATTGCCACATCTTTTTCCCACAGGGCAACTGGTGGGTTCGAACCGCCGACCTTTTGGTTAGCTGCTAAGCACTTTAACCCCTGTACTACCAGTGTTCCTGGAGAGGTACAGTGACCTTTTTAGAGAGATGCAGCCAGTCCTAGATAATCCCGCAGGGAGGAGAATGGGGAGAAATACCCCAACCTCAATTCTCTCTCTGTCTGAGATCTCCTGCCAAGGTCCCCCATTGGTCAAGGCCCAGGTGGAAGCCAGAGGCTAAGGGCCTATCCAGTGTCATCCAGTAGCTCTCTAACTTTAAAGGACATCAACATCACCGGGAAGGCTTCTTAGAGAACAGATAGCTGGACCCCACCCCCAAATTTTTGATTCCATAGGTCTAAGGTGGGGGCCGAGAATTTGCATTTCTAATAAGTTTCCAGGTGTTGCTGATGCTACTGTTTGGGGACCACCCTTTGAGAACCACTGCTGTACCCTGTACAGCCTCCCAGAACAAAGGGCAGAAGAAAGGTGGGGAGTAGATTTGGACAGGCAAGCAGCCTGTTCAACTTAATTAAAGATGTCGATGGACAGTAATTCACTTTGGTGCCACAATCTTTGCAGGCTTGTCTCCCGTCCAATAAAAGGAGAAAGATCTAAAGGCCCCCTTCTAGCTCATTCTGTGATTCCACGGACCCCAAACCCACAAGAAAACGCACTGCCATTGAGTCAAATTGGACTCACAGTGACTGTATAAGACAGAGTAGAACTGCCCCAAAGGGTTTCCGAGGCTGTAATCTTTAAGGAAGCAGACTGCCCTGTCTTTCTCCTAAGGAGTGGGTGGTGGGCTCAAACCACTGACTTTTCAGTTAGCAGGTGAGTGTTTAACCACTGTACCACCAGGGCTCGTGGAGGACCCCAGGCTGTAGAATCTTAAGGTGCATTCTTTCAGTGACCATGAGAATGACACTTCTTCCTATAGCTGAAGTAGTTACATTTTCTGTAGACTCCTGATGGACAACCACCCACTGAATTGTGTGATGAGTTATGTGGATGAATTCTTGTGTGTGTTTTTTCCTGTTGGATTTAAAGCTGCTTGGAAAGGGCATAAACACTTGCCTTCGCCACATTATTTCTCTACACATGGAAGGAGGAGTCTGCAACATCAGATAAACCATGTCCCTGTCTAAGGAATCTCACGTGATTTTTGTCAACTCAGGAGATCGTACTAAATATTACAGAAGAATGCACCTAATTAGCTTAAGCCCAGTGGGTTTATACTAGTCATGTCTATAAAAATGACTATTCAGTGTAACTTCTGAAATGCTTTTCTTCCTTCCAGTGCTGATTTGTTAAAACAGAGACACCAGTGGGGCTCTGGGTCATCGGGGACCATGTGCACATGTGTGTGTGCTGAGTGTTTATGCACCTATGCACGGGTGTTTGTTTTTCTGTCCCATGTATTTGGAGTGATACAGATGATATATGAGCATTGCCAGGAGGGTTTGGAAACTTCCCATCTGTTCCTTGGTTCCCCTTTTGTCTTCATTAAAAATTTTTTTAGAGACATTTCTTAAATTCTTATGCAATGGCTGGTTAAAAATAGACTCCCTCCCAGCAGTCACAAACTTCAACTTCAGGAATCTTAAAACATTTTTGAATAATCATTTCGCTTTCCCTTTAGACTATTTCTGACCCACTGATTTAATTCCTGATTCGTGTCTTCATTCACTCCTTTGTGGCTAGGAAGTCAGTCAGTGACTGGGAGATACTTGCATATGTTGTGAGGAAGATGGCAGCTGGAGAAATTCATGGCCTAATTCTGGGAGGCTGAAGAGTTCCAGGCTTCATTAGGGTGGATGTTTCTGTGGGAGATTTGGGGACCTGGGTCCAGGGAATAACCTGCCTCTACAGACCTGTTTCAATATTCAACATTCAACAAACTTTATTGAGCAGCTACAGTGTCCTGGAAACTTTTCTAGGTGTGTGGAATGAGCTTCTTGTGTGGAAGACACATATACGTACATGATGAACCATAATACAAGGTTAGATTTAGAAGGTCCATGACGACAGAGTCTGGGCTGGTCTTTCCACGACTGCATAGTTGCCCAGAACAGCGGATAAGTGCTCAGCTGCTAAACAGAAGGTCGGCGGTTCAAACCAGCCTTGGAAACCCTATGGCGCAGTTCTCCTCTGTCATACAGGGTCGCTATGAGTCGGAATTGACTCAACGACAACGGGTGTGAGTAGCACATATTCATCTGTCAGTGTGTTGTACTGCGGTGGCTTATGCGTCACTGTAATGCTGAAGTTATGCCAGTGGCATTTCAAATGTCAGCAGGGTCATCTATGGTGGACAGGTTTCAGTGGTACTTTCAGATTAAGACAGACTAAGAGGCAAGGTTTGGCAATCTGCTTCCAAAAATTAGCCAACGAAAACCTTCTGAATCACACCAGAACATTGTCCAGCTTGCTTGCTTCAGATGTGCCAACAGGAAGGATCAATCGCTGGCGGAGGGCGTCATGTTTGGTGAAGTAGAGGGCCAGTGAGGGCAAGGGAGACCCTCAGTGAGATGGACTGGCACAGTAGCCACCATGACCAGCTTGAGCATGCTGGCTATTGTGAAGACGATGCAGGACCAGGCAATGTTTCCTTCTGTTGCGCACAAGATTGCCATGTGTTGGAGCTGAATGGACTGCAGCTATTTATCTATCTCTAACACATACCGGGCACTCAATAAATATTTGCTGACTGAGTGCACTAAGAGTCAAACAAAGAGCTGTGGGCGCCTGGAGGTGGGCATGATTACTGCTTCCTGGGGGGTCCAGGATGAAAACACCAGCTACTAAGAGAAGAACATGCTCACCCTGGCCTTCCTAGGAGGCTTTGAGCATCCCACATTCCATCTTTAAAGGTACCATTTGTTTTGACAAACAAACAAAAGATGCAAACAAGACAAGCCTGCATTCTGTCCTAAACAGATGACCTCAAGTTGTCTGGGCTAACGGCCTGAAAATGTCTATAGACTTTTCCCATGTAAATACCACTCTCAGGTGTTTCACTCGACTCCAGGGTAGGACAGTGGACTCAGGTCAAATTTCTCGTAATTTCAACATGCATTCATCGTGAACTGAGGGGACCTGAGCATTACCTGCCTGTAAGAGCTAGAGAAGGTATTAAACTCTCGTCCTTACCGACCCTGTTCTTTTTTTTTTTAATGAACTTTAATTTTTAGAGCGGTTTTAGGTTTACAGAAAAATTGTGCACAAACTACAGAGAGTTCCCATATACTCAGTCTCCCCACTACGCATTCTTCTTCCTATTATTAACATCTTACGTTCCTGTGGTACATTTGTTATAATTGATGAACCAATACATCACTATTAACTAATAATAATATTAATTAATTAATTAATATTAACCATTAACTGAAGTCCATAGTTTGCATCAGAGTTTACTCTCTGTGTTGCACAGTCCTCTGGGTTTTGACAAATGCATAATGTCACGTACTCACTGTTATAGCATCATACACAATAGTTTCACTACCCTAAAAATGCCCTGTGCTCCGCTATTCACCCCCCCTCCCTGACCCTCTGGCGACCACTGATCTTTTTATTGTCTCTGTCTGGTCCAGTTGCCAAGTCGATCCCAACCCATGGCGACCCCATGTGTGTCAGAGGAGAACTGTACTCACTCCGTAGGGTTTTCAATGGCTGAGTTTTCAGAAACAGTTCGCCAAGGCTTTCCTGCAAGGCACCTTTGGGTGAGCTTGAACATTCAAACTTTTCATTAGCAGTCCAACACATTAACAATTTGTACCACCCAGGGACTCTACTGTCTCTATGTTTTGCCTTTTCCAGAACGTCATCTAGTTGGATGCATATGATATGAAGCTTTTAACAGCCTGGTTCCTTTCACTTAACAATATACGTTTAAGATTCCTCAATGTCTTTTCACAGTATTTATCACTGAATTATCTTCCATTGTATGACTATACAGCAGTTCTTTTATCCTTTCACCTATCGAAGTACATCTTTGTGTCTTCTAATTTTTGGCAATTATGAATAAAGTTGCTATAGGCATTCGTGTGCAGGTTTTTGTGTGGACATAAGTTTTCAAATCATTTGGGTAAATGTTTAGGAGCGTGATTGCTGGATCATATGGTAAACCTGTGTTTAGCTTCATAAGAAACTGCCAGACTGTGTTGCAAAGTGGCTGCACCATTTTGCATTCCTACCCGCAATGAGTGAGAGTTCCTGTTGCTCTTCATCCTTGTCAGCATTTGGGGTTGTCAGTGTTGGATTTTAGCCATTCTAGTAGGTGTGTGAACTGATATCTCTTTGTGGTTTTGATTTCATTTCCCTAATGACTAGTGAAGGAACCATGGTGGCACAAGGGCTAAGTGCTCAGGCTGCTAACCAAAAGGTTGGTGGTTCGAACCCACCCACTGGCTGCAATGGAGAAAGACCTGGCAATGTGCTTCCGTAAAGATCACAGCCTAGGAAACCCCATGAACATCATTACAGCCTAGGAAACCCCTCTGTCACTTGAGGTTGCTGAGTGGAAAGTTGACTTCACGACAGACAACAATGACTAATGATGTTGGACATATTTGCATTTGCTTTTTGGCTATATCTATATCTTCTTTGGGAAAATGTCTATTCAGATCACTTGTCTATTTTTCAACCTGGTTATTAGTCTTTTTTATTATTGAATTGTAAGTGTTCTTTGTATATTCTAGATATAAATTCCTTTTCAGATATGCAATTTGCAAATATTTCCTCTTGGGTTGTCTTTGCACTTTCTTGATGGTATCCTTTGAAACACAAGTTTTTAATTTTGAAGAAGTTCCATTTATCTATTTTTTTTCTTTTAACACTTGTGCTTTTAGTGTCATATCTAAAAAGGTTTTGCCTAACCCAAGGCTACAAAGATTTACTCCTATGTTTTCTTCCAAGAGTTTTAGAGTCTACGATCCATTGAAGCTCATTTGTGTATACGGTGTGAGATAAGGGTCTAACTTCATTCTTTTGCATGTGACTATCCAGTTGTCGCTATGAGTCGGAATCGACTCGACGGCGCTGGGTTTGGTTTTTTTGGTTTTATCCAGTTGTCCAAGCACCACTTGTTTAACAGGCTGTTCTTTCCCTATTGAATTGTCTCAGCGCAGACTAGATTTTCAACTGTTATCTTACATTTTCCCCTGATGCTACTCCCAGTTTCTCTAGATGTCTGTTTATTTGTTTTCATCATTCCTGGCCCCATACTCAGGCTCCATGGCCAGGCCCTCCCATAGGTCACTAATCTGAACACACAGATTGACACATCTAAACCCACACAGAAACGGCTCTCTAATCGTCACATGTCTTTGTCAGAATGGACCAAGTACTCTAACGAACTGCCCCTACAGCTCAGTGACTACACAGAATAAAGGTTCATTGCTCTCTCCTATCACAGCCCAATGTGAGTTGATGGGAGCACCAGGAGTTCCCCACCTTCACTCAGGACTTGGGCTCTTGTCTAGATAGAGGCTCTGCTGTCCCCTAGGGCCTTTTAGCCCTTCACTGGGTTCTCTATATCTGGCCAACAATGAAGGAAGGCAGAGAGAGAGCATGGAGGGTCTTGTGGGGGTTTTTGTAAAGACCAGGCCTAGAAGTAGCGCACATCACTCCTGTGCACATTGCACTGCCGGGAACTCGGTCATGCGGCCCCACCTAGCTGCAAGAGAAGCCAGGAAATGTACACTTCCTGTTTGCCAGGAGGAAAAGGAGTTCATAGACTTTAGTGAACACCCAGCAGTGTCTGCCATACCATCTATTTTAAGAATTGTGTGTGCATGTGTTTATTCACAAGTCCTGCAGAGGACCCTCTGCCTCCGACCCCCTTTCTCCACATTCGGTAACAGAGGCACACCTCTTTCTGTTGGCTGACTCAGGCTATTATTTGTGAGCCCATGTGGAAGTTGCTGATTTGAGGAAATGCAGAGGTTTGAGCAAAAGAGAGAAGCAGAACCACTACAGAATATGGGAAACACAGGAGGACATAAAATTCAGGGGGCTGGAGCTGATTTCCTGAAACATAAGCTCGAGGGGACCCAGAAACTAAATAATGGCAAATTAGTTCCCTGTACTGGGTATGTGAAGGTTATATTCTGCTTTATGAATTTGGGTCTTCATATATTGAGAACCATAAACTGAGAAAAAATCTAGCACGAGGACAAAGGGTATTTCTCTTTCACAAGAGGAACTCCTAGGAAATACATTTTATAGGCTCTGGTCAAACTAGTCTTTTTTCTCATAGGCCAAAAACATTTCTTCTTGTGTGCCATTAATTGAAATTGAGAAGAGACAACTGCACTTCTCCCAAAGCGGTCTTTAAGAAAATAAAAAGGGATTACGTCTCTCCTAAACCATCTGCAGTCCCAGTTAACCACCCCAAGCCCTTTGGCTTTTTCTCACGGGGGGCTTCAACTGCTAGTGCCCTTTGTAAGGTCTCCAAGTCCCCTAGACCTCATTCTAACTTTGGGGCTCTAAAGCGGACCCATATGCTGTTGTTGTTGTTGTTGGGTGCTGTTGAGTAAATTCTGATTCATAGAGACCCCATGTGACAGAGTACAACTGCCCCATAGGATTTTCTAGGCTGTAATCTTTCCAGTAACAGCTTGCCAGGGCTTTCTCTCGAAGAGTTGCTGGGTGGATTCAAACTGCCAACATTTTGATTAGCAGCTGAGTGCTTAATCATTGTGCCACCAAAGCTCCTTATGTTAGAGGAAATATTTTGGGAGCGTTTCCCCAAGCCTAACTTTGGCAGATTTTCAGAGGCTTCAGTCACTGGGCCCGTTACAGTCTCTCGTTGTAGGCCAGTGACTGGGCTCTCAGATTTGTTTATTTTCTACTGATTTTGAACAACGTTGGCTGTGATTTGGCATCTCCTCCCCTCTTTAACGAGATCATCTTTGTCTGTCCTTTGAACTCTCTCTCAAGCCACAGCCTGTGCCTGGAAAACCCTTTCACTCCTAGCTCAAAACCCCCTCCTACCAATATTCAAATCCGCCTAAGTCACCTTCCCTTACAAAGTCTTTCCCAATAAACTAGACCAAGGCGGTGATTCACCCTTTCAAAACCCAGCTTGTCCAGGCTTGTCATTCGCCAGTCAAGTCACACCACCACACCAGAAACTCTTGCACCATTCCTTTGTTCATTCCATTGCACTCAACACATTTATTATTTGTCTCTGGCTAGTTTGCCAAATTGTAGCTGTTAGTCTGAATCAATAAGTTCCATCTGACACTACAAACCATTAGAAGAAGACATCTGTTCATCCTTAATTAGAGCCACCAACAATAATATTTTGCCGAATCCAAGATATTTCATTTGATTTCTGGTTTTATTGACTATGCAAAGGCCTTCAACTTTGTAGATCATAACAAATTATGGGTAACACTGCAAAGAATGGGAATTCCAGAACACTTAATTGTGCTTGCAAGGAACGTGTACATAGACCAAGAGGCAGTCAGTCATTCAAACAGAGCAAGTGAACACTGCGTGGTTTAATATCAGGGTTGTATTCTTTCACCATACCTATTTAATCTGTATGCTGAGCAAATAAACTGAGAAGCTGAATTACAGGAAGAAGAGGGGGACGTCAGGCTTGGAGGAAGACTCATTAACAACCTGCGATACCCAGATGACACAACCTCGCTTGCTGAAAGTGAAGAGGACCTGAAGCACTTAGTGATGAGGATCAAAGACCACAGCCTTCAGAACGGATTGCACCTCAACATAAAGAAAACAAAAATCCTCAGAACTGGGCAAATGCGCAACATCACGATAAATGGAGAAAAGATTGAAGTTGTCAAGGATTTCATTTTACTTGGATCCACAATCAAAGCCCACAGAAGCAGAAGTCAAAAAACCAAAAGACGTATTGCATTGGGCGAATCTGCTGCAAAAGACCTCTTTAAAGTGTTGAAAAACAAAGATGCCACTGTGCCTGACCCAAGCCATGGTATTTTCAGTCACCTCATATGGACGCAGAAGTTGGATGACTAATAAAGAAGCCTGAAGAATTGACGCCTTTGAATTATGATGTTGGTGAAGAATATTGAATATACCATGGACTGCCAGAAGAACAAACAAATCTGTCTTGGAAGGAGTACAGCCAGAGTGCTCTTTGGTAGTGAGGATGGCGAGACTTCGTCTCACTTACTTTAGACATGTTATCAGGAGGCACCAGTCCCTGGAGAAGGACATCATGCTTCGTAAAGTAGAGGGTCAGCGAAAAAGAGGAAGACCCTCAACAAGACAGATTGACACAGTGGTTGCAACAATGGTCGCAAACATAACAATAATTGCGAGGATGGCACAGGACCGGGCAGCATTTAGTTCTATTGTATGTATGTACGTAGGGTCAGTATGAGTTGGAACTATTCAACCGCACCTAACAACTATGGCTGCTAACCAAAGGGTTGGCAGTTTGAATCCGCCAGGTGCTCCTTGGAAATTCAATGGGGCAGTTCTACTCTGTCCTATAGGGTCGCTATGAGTCAGAATCGACTCGAAGGCACTGGGTTTGGTTTTTTTTTTTGGTATGGTAACACAAAACATCACAACTGAAGTGATGCCCTTAGCTTCCACCGTGCAGTGCACATGTTAATCAAAGGAAGCAAAAGGAAAGCAGAGAGTAACCAAAATTTCTTGAGACACTTGCTCATGTGCCCTGCCATTTATTTGGTGCTTTAAACGTAGCATCTCACCTGAACCCAATGAGGCAAGTGTCATTGTCACCATTTTCTTTTTTTTTTTAAATAATATTTTATTGTATTTAAGGTGAAAGTTTGCACACCAAATTAGGTTACCACTGAGCAATCGCTACACAAATTATTCAGCGATATTGGTTACATTTTTCTCAATGTGTCTCTTTCATTTTGTTCTGGTTGTACCATTTCCAGTACTCTAGTTTCCCTGCCCCCTTACTTTCTCATCTTTGCTTTAGAGGAATTTTAAACCATTTGGTCTCCTATAGGTGATTTTTCTTAAAGGGGCTCATTACTCAAGATTGACATTCTTTATTTTATTAGCCACTTTTATTTAGCTAAAAAACATTGTCCTCATTGTCTAGGTGAGGTCAGAGAGGTTAAGTAGCTTGCCCAAAAGCAAACCATAAATCCTGGAACCAATGTGCAAATCCACCTCTGAATTTCTGTCCCTTGCATCCTCCCTAATCAGGTATGGCAGGGATTCACTACACTTATTTAGAATCAAGAGCTCCAGAGCTTTCTCTAAGCTCATCTGTTGATCACAAGGGAGGGTGGAGTTGCCAGTGCAACCCATCTCTTCTGCTAAAAAAATTAATTCAGTGGCATATGCCCTACTTATGATGGGTGAGTACTGTCATTTAGGTACAAGAAAGACAGCAAGTGTGATCTGTGTAGACATTCCATTTTTTCCTCCATGATGGAGCAAAGTAGTGTTTTCATAGAGAAAAGCCATACGGATCATAATAACAGACTTGGGACCCAATTCTTTCCTACGTGATGGTAAGAATGAGTTACCCTGGGGAAAGATAACAGGCTGCCGTGCACGGACAAGAAAGCTTTCTGCACATTACTGGCCTTGTAAAGTTCAGTTTTGCACCTGCAGCAGAGAAACCAGGAGATGTACAGGTGTGCAGAGAGGTTTTTGAGGCTGATTCCATCAAGGCCACAGTGAAAAGCTTTTTGCACCCTGAATTTTAGCAACCGAGAGCACAGCCAGGCATGTAGGTGGTGGTATGGTGGTCGTTAGGTGCCATTGAGTTGATTCCGACTCATAGTGACACCAGGTGACAGAGTAGAACTGTCCCTAGGGCTTTCTTGGCTGCAGTCTTTACAGAAGCTGATGGCGTAGCATAGCTGATTCCAGACTGGGCTGTTTTTATCACCTGTCAGGCTTTCTCCCTCCAGGTCTATGTCTCCCCCAATCACTACCTGAAAGGGTGGGAGGGAACTGGGGCCACATGGAGGAGGAAATAATAACGATAATAGTAATTCCTTTTACCTCCTGATTATTCCACGTTTGAATTTCCAAATTTTAAAAAATCTAGTTTTTATTTTAAAATGAAAATGACATAAAACACTTAGGCTACCATTAAGTTCTTCTAAGCAGTATGACTGAATTCATAGTCATTTTGAGTTTTCCCAAGGGATTGATATGGTGGCACAATTTCAGCTAGTGGCGACCCCACATGACAGAGTAGAACTGCTCCATAGGGTTTCCTAGGCTGTACCGCATTTTTACACAAACAACGCTTGGCTTCTGCGTTTGTTTGCTGGCTGTGTCCCCCGCCCCGCCACACCCACCCCCCAAGCGTGCTATGCTAATTTTTTTTTTACGGCAACATGTGGAAGAAGACGGGCATAGCAGCATTTGTGAGGGCACCTCATGTGGAGAAGGTGAGGCCAGCAAACAAACACAGAAGGTGCACGTTAATTGCGTAAAATACCGTGATCTTTACCGGAGCAGATCGTCAGGTTTTTCTCCTACTGAGTCACTGCGTGAGTTTGAACCACTAACCTTTCGGTTTGTAATCGAACACAAACTGTTTATACCATCCAGGGGCCTTATGCAGTGTGAATGAATTTAGACTTTTTCTTTTTTTAATTTTTTTTATTTTGCTTTAGATGAGGTTTACAGAGCAAATTGGTTTCTCATTAAACAATTAATACACATATTGTACGCATATTGTGACATCGGTTGCCAGCCCCACAACGTGTCAACTCCCCTTCTTGACCTTGGGTTTCCCATTTCCATTCATCTAGCTTTCCTGTCCCCTCCTGTCTTCTTGTCCTTGGCCCTGGGCTGGTGTGCCCATTTAGTCTTGTATACATGGTTGAGCTACGTGTATTATTGTGTGTTTTATGGGCCTGTCTAATCTTTGGCTGAAGGGTGACCCTCAGGAGTGACCTCAGTACTGAGTTAAAAGGGTGGAATTTTCTTGATAACATGCTTTTGTAGGGAGGCCGGAGGAGCTGGCCAGGGATGTGGCTGTATAATGTGGGTATACGGGTGGGGAGTGGAGGGGGTAGTGGAGATACATAGAAAGTAGCCTTAAGACTGAGAGCTTCCGTTTCCCTCGCTTTGTGGAGACAGAACTTTGGCACTGACCTTTGGCCGCGGTGAAGAGTTCTTTCAGGAACTAGGGAGAGTCTGGAGCTGCACTATCCAACAGGAATATAATGTGAGCTGCAAATGTGAGCCATAAATGTAATATTAAATTTTCTAGCGGCCACATGAAAAAAAGTAAAATGATACAGGTGAAACTAATTTGCTAATTTTAATAACCGGTCTTATTTAACTCAGTCTACCCAAAATATAAGGAGACCTGGTGGTACGACAGCTAAGTACTTGGCAGCTAACCAAAAGGTTGGCAGTTGGAACCCATCCAGTGGCTCTGTGGGAGAGAGACCTGGCAATCTGTTCCCATAAAGATTACACCTAGAAAGCCCGATGGGGCAGTTCTACTCTGTCACATGGGGTCTCTCTGAATCGAAATTGACTGAACAGCCCCTAATGATGATGACGATCAAGGCATAGGTGAGTGTATGTCGTTCCACAAGAGTAACGTAATATGTAGGTGTCTCCCTTTTAGCCACCATTGGTGATCGTTGCCAAGAACAGTTATTTCATTAGAGGTTGTAAAACAGGGCACATTCGAATTCATTCTTCCTTTTTGTTTATTAGCCACAGTACTTCTATGACGAGAAATAGCCCTCGTCGACTGCTTGGTAACTCTGAGGTTCATTTTGGTAGAGAAAATGGAGTATTTCCCTTTATTTACAAGCTATCAAAATAAGGAGCTGACTCCTTGGCGCCCTTAAAAGATGATAATTGAATTGAGGGATTTTTTTTAGTCTCATCGTAAACTTGCAGATTTAATCACTTCCATGTGCTCAATTCATTGCAATTATTTTTTATTGTTCAAACTTTTTCAATTTAGATAGAGGTAGACTTTCCAAGTTGGCATATTTGATAGATACCCTGCTTTCTGATATTCCAAGATGTTTTAGGCCTATCATACATTTCCTAAGGAACCCTGGTGGCGCAGTTGTTAAGTGCTCAGCTGCTAAGCAAAAAGTCAATAGTTCAAACCCACCAGCCTCTTCATGGGAGAAAAGACCTGGCAATCTGCTCTCATGAAGATTTACAGCCTTGTAAACACTATGGAGGCAGTTCTACTCTGTCCTATAGGATCACTATGAGTCAGAATCGACTCGACGGCAACAGGTTATACATTTCCTGCCTTAGACAAAGAATTGGCCATTGAGATAATATTTAAATATGAACAGTACTGAGATTTTAGAATCTAGAGTAAGACTAATAGTCTGAACATTGCAGAACTGGACTGAATTACCCCTGAGATTATCTTCTATCCCACAGATCGTAATAGGGACAATCGTGGAAAAACATGAAACCATTTCATGCTGACACCCCAGTGACTGAAAATTCCCCATAAGCAGATAACACCTTCAAATGCAGAGGTTGAAAAGGCACTTGGAGGTACAGTTTTGGAGCTCAGCGGGAAGGTCCAGATTGAAAGTACAAATCCAGGAGTTACCCAGATAGATTTGCTGAGGGGATAGGAGAGATGATCTAGGAAGAGGATGCAGAGAGAGAAGGAAAGAAGGCCAAAGGCAGAGCCCTGGGGTATAGTAACAGTTAGCCATTGAACTGAGGTGGAACAGGCAAAGGTACCCAAATGTTTAGATGTCTGGGAGGAAACCAGGACATTGAGGTGTTTTTGAAACTAGAGAAGAATGTATTTCAAGGTGAAGATCCTCCATGAGACAGAGAGAGGCTGCCTTCCCAATTAGCAGCTGCCTGACCGAGGAGCCCGGGAGAGCTGAGGCTGGTCTGGGAAAGGCTCCTGTACCCACAGAGAGGAGCACTGAGGTGTGATTGATGGGACCCCATGAGCAAGAAGGAACTGCAAGCCGACTGGTGCAGCAGCTGGGAAGGGCTCAGCCAAGAAAGAGCAGAAGGGCTTGACCAGCCTCTCCTTTCAAACAAAGACCTAATGGTGAAGGGCAAAGTCCAAGTCCAAAACAAATGTCCTGACCCATCCTGACTGGAGGCAGGACGTTGCTGGGGCCTGACCTGACAGCTGGAGGCGGTCACCCTGCTCTGGAGTAAGCACCTAGTCCTCCTACAGGTAGACACTCAGCACGGAGAGCTGGGTAGCCCTTTGAAAAGAGATGCTCATCCAGCACCTTCAGGCTAATGTTTCAAAGGCTTAAAGAGCAACTGAAGTGAAGATGCCAAATGTCGAAACCCATGTCAGATTTCCCAATCCCGGGGCGGTAATAGGGGGTGACACAGACTATGTTCCTCAGTTACTTCCTTAAAAGCTTGTAATAGGAAGAGGTGGTGACAGGAGAAAGGAGCCCTGGTGGCACAATGGCTAAGACTTGGCTGCTAACTGAAAGGTCAGCGGTTAGAAAGTACCAGCCGCTCTGAGGCAGAAAGATGTGGCAGCCTGTTTCCGTAAAGATTACAGCCTTCAAAACCATATGGGGCAGTTCCATTCTGTCCTGTAGGGTCGTTATGAGTCGGAATCAACTTAGTGGCCATGGGTTTGGTTTTGGGTGACAGGAGAACAATTTTATTAATTCAGTTTAAGCCGGTTAACATGGCGTCCACGCCAACTCACGCTAATCCCGTGTGTGTCGGAGTAGAGCTGTGCTCCACAGGGTTTTCAGTGGCTGACTTTTCAGAAGAAGATGTTCGGGCCTTCCTTCCAAGTTTCTGGGTGGACTCAAACATGAAGCCGTTCAGCTTGCACCACTCAGGGACAACTCATTCAATTACTCCTATAGTAATGGTAATGTGTGAACTTTAGCCACGATAAAGACTGACAGTCAACGTTGCAGCTGGAATGCAGAAGCCTGGGGTTCTGTTCCCCATCATGCCATTTACTGTCTACGAGACTGTGGCCGAGTCACCAGCTTCTCTGAGCCTCTGTAATAGATATACACCGTGGAATTGTTTATTAAATGGAATTACGTGTGTGAAGTAAATGTGTTAGCTGAAGTTATTGATAAAGTCTGTATTGGCTTCCCATTGTCCCTAGAACAAAATTCAGGCCTCTTATTTTGGCCTACCTGGTTTCCATAGCATAGAGGTTATCACATTCGCCTCAAACACTGAAAGTTGCCAGTTCAATCCCTGGCGGAAATACATAACCGAAAGATGGGTGGTTCGAACCCACCAGCCAGCCTCTCTGCGGGACAAAGACGTGGCAGTCTGCTTCTGTAAAGATTAATCCTTGGGAACTCTGTGGGGGTGGTTCTACTCTGTCCCACAGGGTCGCTATGAGTCTTAATCAACAGAACAGCAATGGGTTTTGACTTTGGCCTAAGAGTCTAAGTAATTTGGCCCCTGCCTAATTTTATGACCTCATTTCTTACCACCCTCTTGCTCTCTTTCAGGCGTGGACTCTGGCCATACTGCATTTATTTGTTCCTTCAATATTCTGATATTGTGTCCATCTCCAGACTTTTGCATTTGATCTTCCTCCTGCCTTCGGTACTTCTCACGTGGCTTGCTCCTTCTCCCCACTCTGGCCTCAAACATAATTTCATCAGATCAGTCACCATATCTACTGTTGTCCTTCTCCCCCTTGACATTCCCTACCATGGTGTTGTTGTTGCTAGTTCTTCATGAAATTATCACTCTTATCTACGTATGTTTTACTTATTTATTGTCTGTTCCCTGCCAGGAGGGATATACGGGCAGGAGCTTTGTTCTATTCACTGCTGTATCTCCCACCTACGGGGCCCTGGTGGTGCCAGGCTAGGGTGTCTGAGGTATCAAAATAATTCAAAACTAAAGATTCCCGAGGAACCCTGGTACTGCAAACTGTTAAGCACTTGGCTGCTAACCTAAAGGTTGGCAGTTCAAACCCACCCATTGGCACCATAGGGGAACGACGTGACAATATGCTTCCGAAAAGATCGCAGCCTAGGAAACCCCATGTGGCAGCTCTACTCTGTCACATGGTGTTGTTATGAGTCCAAATCAACTGGATGGCACCCAACAACAACAACACAGGTTCCCTAGACAACCTCTAGGACAATCAATTCTTACTGATGGGCTTATGGGGTTTACCTCTGACCCAAGGGCATTTATATTTTACATAGGAACTTATCAAGATCCAAAGAATGAAGCTATAATGGTGAAATAACAGGCATTAAGAATTTTTTTTTTAATTTTTAAATTATTTTATTTGCTTTTTTCCTAGGGAGCATCTTTCTTTACCTTCTCATAAGGCCAGTGTGCAATAGTGGTCAGGCTGTGGAGAGACACTCATAGTGGGGAATATTCAGCGTGTGTGAGTGTGTGTATGTCAGTGTGAGCGCGTGTGTCAGTGTGGGTGTGTGACCATGTAAGCGTGCATCAGGGTGTGTGTGACCATGTGAGTGTGTGTGTGTGACCATGTGAGTGTGTGTGTATGTCAGTGTGAGCATCTGTGTCAGTGTATGTCAGTGTGAGCGCACGTGTCAGTGTGTGTGACCTGTGAGTGTGTGTATGTCAGTGTGAGCATGTGTGTCAGTGTGAGTGTGTGTATGTCAGTGTAAAGTGTAAGTGTGTGTGTCAGGGTGTGTGTGACCATGCGAGTGTGTGTGTCAGTGTGAGCATGTGTGTCAGTGTATATCAGTGTAAAGTGTGTGTGTCACTGTGTGTGTGACCGTGTGTGTGTGTCTGTGTGTGTGACCATGTGAGTGTATGTGTTTGTGTATGTCAGTGTGAGCATGTGTGTCAGTGTGTGTGAATGTGTGTGTAAGTGTGAGTGTATGTCAGTGTGATCAAGTATGTGTGTGTCAGTGTGATCATGTGTCTGTCAGTGTGAGTGTGTATGGCCATGTGAGAATGTATGTGTGATATGTGTATGTGTCAGTATGTGTGAGTGTGTATATGTCAGCGTGAGCATGTGTGTGTCAGTGCGTGTGAGTCAGAGTAATCGTGTGTGTCAGGGTGAGTATGTCAGCGTGAGTACATGTGCATTTCAGGGTGTATGTGAGAGAGAGAGCGAGCGAGACGGGGCCAGGGGAGCACCTTATATTACCTCCCGTCTCCCGAATGACATTTTTGATAAGATGCTTTCACATCAGTACGTAAGTGGACGTTCTCAGACAAGTGAGGCTGCACTCACTGTAGTGTTATTGCCAGAACTTGTTGTCCATCTTTTGTCAGAGACAAGACCCTACTACTTCTGGAAGATTGTGAACCGTCCTTGGCCCAAGCTAATTCCCCTTGGAATGTCAACCTGCTTCTCTCGTTCTTCCCCCGGTGGACAACAGCTCACTCCGCCCCATTCTGAGTACTCCGACGATTATTAAACCTGCTCTCAGATGTCCCACTTTTTGGCTAAATAAGGCCTTTTCCTGTTTCGACCTTTCAACCTAGCCTAGGGCTTACCTCCCAAGTTTCTCTCCTCAGCCCCGTAACCTTCCATTCATTTCTGCTGGTTCTGCTTATGTCAAAAGCACGTGAGAGAAGGGGGAAGAAGACGAGCTGTGAGGTGGGAGAAGAAGGAATGTGAGAAAGCCATCAGCCAAGAGTGAGTCCTACACTGGGTCGTGTTCTCCTTCTCACACTGACGCCCCAGGGGCTTCCCAGGTGCCAAGCAGGGGGCCTGTCTGTGGCAGAAACTCTAGACGCGTCTATGGCCTCAGCGACAGGAAACCTAGAGCTGTGAGGGCCTGTGGTGTTTTCCACCTCAGGGGCGGTGTCTTGTGCTAACCATGAAGCATTTGACAAGAATTGTCGAAGACCTTCACGAATATGGTGTTACAAAGTGCTCAGTGTGAAATTTTTAATGGAAACGTGTGTTTTGACAGAGGCTGAAGTTTAACATGTTCCAAATATTCCTACATAAATTCCCCCCAACTGGCACTATTCTAATTAACACACTCAGGGTGTACCACTGTCTTAGGATTTGTGTGCACGTGTGTGTCAGCTGGGTCCCTGGGTGGCCCGAGCAGTTTGCAGTCAGCTGCTAACCTAAAGGTTGGCAGTTCAAACCCACCCAGTGGCACCACAGAAGAAAGGCCTGGCGATCTGCTTCCATAAAGATTACAGTCAAGAAAACCCGAGGACGGGGTAGTTCTACTCTGTAACACATGGGGTCACCAGGAGTGGGATCGAGTCAACAGCAAAGGGTTTGGTTTGGTTGATATGTCAGCTAGCCTTTGTAATTAATTTATATTTCCTCAATCATAAGAGTGAGGAAAAACAAAACAAAACAGACATTATTCACTCACTGCCCAGGGCCCATTCTATCCTCTTGCTTGTTGCTTCTCATTAGAATCCAGCCCATCGGCCCCTGTTTATTAGGTGTAAATGTGTTTCCATCTGTGCCCCATCAAAAACCCATTCCCAACAGTTTACTGGTGTCTGTTTATTTTACAGGCTGGTTATTTTACGTGGCGGCCTTTTTTTTTTTTTTTTAAGGTAAAATAAGCAACTTTTTATCTGATCATATTTCTCTTTTAGGAGACATGTGGACAGGATTTCTGAAAGAGACACACATGACCTATTGGAACTCCCCCTCCATAAAGCTTTTTACCTGGTGACTAGTGGTCATTTCAGATCCCACAGAGCTGCCTTTCCCCCCAGTATTATAATAACCTTGAAAGTGAAACTCATTTTACTTTCAAATGTGTAAAACACAAATTAATGTGGCAAGAATTTGAGCCACAGACACTGCAATCATGCTTGACTTTAATCAGTTCCAAAGGATTGTGTTTAGCATCTGTTGTTGTTGGGGGCTGTTGAGTCCATTCCAACTGTACTAACCCCATGTGACAGGGCAGAACTGCTCCATAGCGTTTTCTAGCCTGTAACTCTTAACGGGAGCAGATCACCCGGTCTTTCTCCAGCAGAGCCTCTGCGTGAGTTCAAACCTCTCTGACTCTTCAGTTAGCAGCCAAGCACTTAACCGTTGTGCCGCCAGGGCTTCTACTATGTGCTAGCCATTGGTTGAAACCATAGGTTGGGAGGAAGGAAAAATCGTTTTCTGATGTTGATCCTTGTCTAGGTAAGCATGTTCTACATTTCCAAGGTTTTTAGAATAGGAATAACCTCCTTGGGGAATGTCATTAATTGCCATCAAATTGATTCTGACTCAAGGCAACTCTATGTGTGTCAGAGTAGAACTGCCTAATAGTGTTTTAAAAGTTGTGACCTTTCAGAAGCAGATCGCCAGGGCTGTCTTTCAAGGCACCTCTGAGTGAGTTTGAACTACTGACCTTTTGGCTAGTAGTCGAGCACTTAACCAGGTGCACCACCCGGGGGCTCCCCGGAAGAGTACCTCCTTGCAGTGCAGTTGATTCCAACTCATAGAGACCCTATAGGACAGAGTAGAACTGCCCTATACGGTTTCCAAGGCTGTAACTCTTTACTGAACCAGACTGCCACATCTTTCTCTCCCAGAGCAGCTGGTCGGTTCAAACCACCGACTTTTTCAGTTAGCAGCCGAGTGCTCTAACCATTGCACCACCAGGACTCTTCCCTTAGGGGTAGTCCACAAATATTTCCCCACCGGGCTGCCAGGCTTCCTAGGGTTCTCAGATCACCCTATCATCTTTAGGGTCTGTCAAGGCCTCTGTAACTCTGTAAAGACAGACACCAAGAGGAAGGAGGCTCTCAGATAGAATGGAGCCCTGTTAAATGAAACCTCACCTAATTCCCCATTTTGCCCATGTTTTCCTCATTTCCTTTGTACATTTTTTCTTAGTCCCTTGTATGTTTTTCATCCTATGGCTTTCCCAGCAGTTCCATCAGTTTCCCCTGCCAGCAACATATTTGGGATTTATAAAGTTTGCTAGAGATGCCGTGCCACAAGTGAGACTGAGTGAAAACAGACTGTCTATCTGACAAACCAAGAGGCTGCAAAACCATCGCCAGCCGGACTCTTACTGGAAGCCATCTTTGTTATGGTGTATTTTATGATCTTTCAGCATTTGTAGTGTGGAGATTTGACTTGTAATAGCCCTGGAATGTGGCACCAGGTTTCATTTTATATTGTAAATTCCAGAAAACCAAAGACCAAACTGTATGGTTTTGGTGACCTGCTTAAAAGAGTCATATGAGCACTTGGGTGCTAAGTAAGTGTTTGGTGATACATTCCATAGGCAATTTGCTTAAAATAGCCTTTATTTACTTCCCTCTTGGTGGCTTAAAGGATCCCTGGGTGACACAATCAATCGGCTGTTGCTCAGCTACTAACCCAAAGGTTGGAGGTTTGAACCCACTCGGAGGCACCACAGAAGAAAGACCTGGTGATCTGCTTCTGAAAGATCAGCCCCTGAAAACCCTGGGGAGCCCAATTCTACTGTGACACACGTGGGGTCACCGTGAGTAGGAGCTGACTCGACAGCCGCTGGCTCGGAGTCGTGGACTGCTTGCCAGCTCTGCCCAGCAGCATGTTCCCTCCTCCTTGGCTCTGCCCACGGGCTGTGTCAGGCTGTGGCTACTCCCCCTTCTGCCTGCCCTAACCCAGTGGCTCATCGGCCCAGGTAGGAGAGTCCAAGGCAGCCCTTCTTGCTGTTGCTGAGGGACCTTCCCTGGTTGGATGTCGCCGTTTCTCTTCTCGTCCCTGGCTTCTTTTCCTCTCCAGCAGTCACCTGGCCGGCCTGCTCCCAGTCCCCTCCCCCAGCACTTCCTGCACCCCAGCGTCATTGCACAATCTGTCTTGCCTACTGGACTGAGAGCTTCTTGAGGCTTGAACTGTTTCTAATTTAGCTGAAACCCGTGGATCCCAGCACAGGGCTTGGCACCTTGCCGCATTCCACACAAATCTGCCGAGTGAATAAACAAATACCTGAGTGTTCACCGAGGTGCAAGGGTGAGCCCTCAAATGGGGCGTGCTTGTCAGGCTGTTTGGATTTGTGCCACTAGGACTGGGGAGAAAATTCAGGCCTAAGGATAAAATGTTGCAAACACAAATAACCAGAGCAGAGCTGGATGGGAAAGCCGGTGAGGCAGCCAGAGCCAGGACATTCAAGGAAAAGGCTTAGATGCGGTACGTAGATTCTCTAGATAGCCTTAGTGTGAGGAAATACTATATTTTCTATCAAAAATTAGTGCTGCACTCAATATATTTGCGAGAGATCTAAGAATATAAAATAATTTTAATCCATATACTGTTATAAAAGGAACCCTGGTGGTGCAGTAGTTAAGCGCTTGGCTGCTAACCGAAAGATCCGTGGTTTGAATTCACCAGCCACTCCTTAGGAGAAGGATGTGGCAGTCTGCTCCTGCAAAGATTACAGCCTCGGAACCCCTATGGGGCAGTTCTACCCTGTCCTACAGGGATGTTACAAGTCAAAATCAACTTGATGGCACACAACAGCAAACATACTCTTAAAATCCGGACTTGTTCCTACCCAGTCATCTCTGACTTTTGGCAACCACGCGTGTGTCAGAGTAGAACTGAGCTCTGTAGGGTTTTCACGGCTGATTTTTTGGAAGCAGATCATCAGGCCTTTCTTCTGAGGTACATCTGGGTGGAATCAAACTGCCAACCTTTCAGTTAGAAGCCAAGCCCTTAACCATTTGCACCACCCAGGGGCTCCCCATATACTCTTAAACTGGGGAAAAGAAGAAAGGCCAAGGGAACTAATATTTATGGAGTACAGATTAGACTTTTATCAGACTTTTCCTGTGCTATTTCATGTCATTTCCCTAACAACTTGACATGGTTTTTGTTACTTTCATTTCATTTTATTTATTGATTTTTTAATTTTAAAATCCATTTTATTTTTCAGAGCAGTTTTAAGTTTACAGAAAAATTACACAGAAAGTACAGAGAGTTCCATATACCAATTCCGCCCCCTCGGTGTCTCCCATTATTAACATCTTGCTTTAGCGTGGCACATTTGTTACAATTGATAAACCAACGTTGATACATTATCATTAACTAAAGCTCCTAGTTTACATGAGGTTCACTTTTTGTGTTGTTCTCAGAGAAATTAAACAACTGCCCAGCGTCACTGACACGTGAATTCCCATGTGCCTGACCACAGAGAACTGGGCCTTACGGCCTCCTTGCACCCTCTGCATGTTAACCTTTAAGTGAAGCCCTCCCCGGGGCTGCAGCTGACTTTCCATTCTGGAGACACCCTGTGGTGCAGTGAGTTACTTAATATGGCCCTTCTAGCCATAGTCTTTGTAACCTCCATACAATGACTGAGTACACCAAAAAAAAAAAAAAAAACCAGTTGCCATCAAAGTGGATTCTAGCTTATAGCAACCCTGTATGACAGAGTAGAACTGAGCCAAGTTCTTAACTGCTGTGCTACTAGGGCTTCAACAATTGGGTAGGGCTATGCAAATAAGGTACCTGTGGCCTACCAAGGGGGTTGGACAGCTTGCTAATAATGCAATTAAGGTGCATGGAACTCTGTGAGGGTAGGGACCATGCAAATAAGATATATGGAGCCCTAACGAGGGGGTTGGTCAGTTTTGCCATTCCAGTAGGCTTAAAATCCCAGAGGTGGAAGGGAGTACCTGACTACCACCAAGAAGAGAGATGAGTGGAGCGTATCCTCTGCAGCATGGATCCCTATGCTGAGGCCCTCCTAGGCCCAGGAGACAGAGAAAGAAGAGAGCCGCAACACCAAAGACAGCAAGATGGCAAGAAGCAGCGGCAGAGCAATGGTGGCAGCAGAACCAGGAGACTAGCAGGAAGGGCAAGGTAAGCTTCCTGGCCCGTGGAGAAACAGAGCTGAGTGCCTTTGGGCAGGAGGTTTGCAGGCTGAGAGGGGTGCCTCTGGGCACTTATTAATGGAGTTAAAGAGCTCTATAACACCAGCCCCAGCAGGACAGAGGTCCGGCCAATGGGTCAAAGGTCAAGAGAGGCCGGCCCTCAGGCACAGCTGAAAAGAGGCTGTCTTGATTAAAGAACTATATCCGGAATTGTAACCTATTACATAAACCCCATAACTGTGAGTGTTCTCAGTGAGCTCTCTGTGGCCACTGCAACAAATTATTGAACCCAGCAGAAAAGTAGAGTGCCGTGGGAGAGACAGTTGGTGTCAGAACTGGTAAAAAGGTTGGAGGTGGGAGGTATGTTTGACCTCTATCTCATAGGAATCAGCCTTGGGCTGTTTATGCCACTAATGATTCTTTCCCCTTGTCAGCTAGAGGTCGAGGCCCCTGCCAGGATATTTTGACACAACCCCACTCAGTTCAGCACTGTTCAGAGACAGAACCTCAAGGTTTCCCACACCACAACAACAAAAAACACCTGTTCCTGTGGAATCGGTTCCAAGTCCTGAAGATCTCCTGTGTTAGAGAGGAGAAGTGCTCCACAGGGTTTACTTGGCTGTAATCACCCTGCCTTTCTTCCATGGTGCCACCACGCGGGTTCGATTTGCCAACCCTTTGGTTAGCAGCTGACCACAAACCACTTGCACCAACCAGGGAGCCTCAGTCTCTCAAGGGATAATGACTTCCTGTCTTCCTAGATCAAACATACAACTTCCTTTACATTGTCAAAGCAACCTCTGCTCTCCAAGCCCCTTTTCCCAGCTCTACTGGAGAAAGGTAGCACCATCGCTGACTCTGTGCACCTCCTGAGCTCTGGGGGCAACACCTCCTACAGATTCTTATTTTGCAGGCCCTGCTGCTCATCTTGAGCTCTTTATCAAGTGGCGTCCTGGCCTTTGCCTGATTCTCTTGCATTTTGAGACAGAAGCTATCCAATTAAATAATAATAATATAAAAAAAGACTTACTAATTTGAGGCCATAAAAAAAACCTTCCAGAGTAAACCAAATCCAAATGCCTTTGATGAGTAATGCTACATAAAAAGGAAATTGACTTTATGGCTGAGTAAGTGCTAAAATGCTGACCCGTGGATAAGATAATTGCACACATACTGCGAAACCAGGCTGCCAGTGAGTAGAAGGATGGGAGCAGAGGCTGTGTAACTGATCTCGTTTGCAGCACAGTGTGGAGCTCTTGGGTGGCGCGAACTGTTAATGTGCCCAGCTGCTAACTGAAAGGTTAGAGGTTCAAGTCCACCCAGAGGTACTTCAAAAGAAAGGCCTGGTGACCTGCTTCCCAAACATCAGCAGTAGAGCACAGTTCTACTCTGAGATACATGGGAGTCGTGGATGGAATTGTGTCCCCCAAAAATATGTGTATCAGTCTGGTTAGGCCATGATCCCCAGTATTGTGTGATTGTTCACCATTTTGTCATCTGATGTGATCTTCCTATGTGTTCTTGTCGGGGGACAGCCCCAGGAAGGAAAGACCCTCACTGTGCGTCCTGGCAGATAATCCGAAGAGCTGAGACATAGCCCTTTCCGGATTCATGCATTTATTCAGGGAAACTTACTGACACGGGCAAGCAGCTGCTCTCCACTGGCGGCCGGCTGGACTATTTTCCACAATCACCTAGCAGGGGACCCAAGCTTATGTACCCTTCCAGTTGGGACCAAGGCTCCTTGTTTTTCTCCCATGTCCTTGGGCAGTCAGTGTTCCCAGGGACTTCACGTCCAGGCCCAGATGTTTTCCTTCTTGTTGCTAAGGCATTCTTCGGCCTTGGCCGCTGGCCCAGTCATTCCACTCCCAGCCTTGTACCTTAGCCTGAGTCCATCCCCAGCATGCTTCAGGGAAGAGCAAAGCTGACTCCATCAGGGAGGGGATGCATATAGCTGAATAGCGTTACCTACAGTCCACCCCTGCGTACCCTCCTAGTGTCCTTAAAATCTTACCACCACCCCCCTTCCGCAATAGCCCTAGGACTTGGTGTGCAGAAGAGCATTGCAGAACTAGTCTGCATACTCACTATAACCAGCAACACAGGGAAAGACATAGTAATAAGAGTCCCAATATCACCCAGAAGCCTGTCCTCCAGGTGGACAGGAGGGATTGCAGCCAGCTGGAGACAGGGTCAGCGGGGTCATGTTTGATAGCAGTGATGTGTTGTTGCAAGTCCTACAGAGCCAAAAACACATTTTTAGAGGCATCAGGGCTGTACACGCAACATTCAGTTTTCATCATGGCACAGGTGCCACCCTGGGTGGCGGTCAGGATGTCAAGGGCCATCCTACTCTGAAGGACGACCTTTTGTATTTGTTGTCTCGCCATTCAGAAGGGTGTTAGCCCACCTGGTGTTGTTAAGTGCAGCTGTGGTGTGTCTGGCTAGCACCTCTACCTGCCACTCCACATCTATAGTGGTGGCCTGGGACAAGAACAGGGACAAGGGGCAAAACCACCATGATGTGCACTGGTATCAGTGCTGGGCTGTTAACAGTTTGCCAGTTGCTGGGAATACTGGGGAGGATGGTGTAAATATTAGCAGCTATGTACAGCCGCCCCCAGGTGCAGCGCCCCACCCGGTTGCAGGGCAGGTACAGCTACCTGTGCAAGCCACGTGTCCAAAGCCATCCTTTGGGCAATGGTCATGCCCCTGCCCATAGGCTTTGCTTTTGCTTCCCTAACCAATCATTGGCAACAACTAGCAGGGTTCTAGCACACTGTTGTCAGGGGCCCAACTCATCACCCTAAGGGGATGAGCAGTATTAGTCCCATTCCGACACTCCCAGTAAAGGGGAACTTGACCCTTTATGAGAACTTACTTCTACCTGCAGTAGGGCGTTATTATACACTGCACATGACTTTCTCCAACATGCTGTACCTCTCTTTTGCTCCTCGCCACAACTGGGACCAAATTCCCAGTGGCACTCTCTTGTTGCTTTGCCGTTGCCACAGGCCCTACCTGTACCCCTTGGGGTAACAAGCTACGGTCCAATTGGCACGGCTGACCTTGTGTTAACACTCCTAAAGCCTGTATTTTTTTTACAGTGAACTTCACCTGCTGGAAGGCCTCCTCTTCCTTTGTCTCTCAGTCCCACACTGCTCCTTTCTTCACATTCTCTGTGTCTCTGTCTCTTTTCTCACACCCTCACTTTCTAGACCTCTTCCCAGTTTCACTTGTTTCTCTCTTTCTCTCACTCATTCTCTTCCCCTCTAGCCCCTGTATCACTTTTTCATTTAATCTTTTTGTTTCTCTCTCCTTCAGTCTCACTTCCTTTCTTCGCTAACCTTTATAGAGGCCATAGGGTTTGGGCTAAACGGAGTGTGAAGGGGCACCAGTGCCCTGGAAGCCCAAGAAATGCCTGTAGTTACTTCACAGTTTCTGCGCGGGGATTGGCTTGGCCTTTATCACCGCTTCAGGCATCACTCGAGTCTTACCTGACCAGATAACACCCAAGTACTTGATCAACAAACCAGGCTGTTGTGTTTTTCCCTCGTTCACTGCCTCACCTCCCAACTGAAGGCAAACTGGTCCTGGCTGTCTGAGTGTAGAGGGATGCTAAAGAAAACATTAGCCAAGTCGAGCACAAAGTGGTAAGTGCCCAATGCCTCCCCCATTTGCCCCATCATCTGTGCGATATTGGGTACAGCTGCAAACAAGGGAGGGTCACCTTATTCAATTCCCAGTAGTCTACTGTCACTCTCCAGGAGCCGTCGGCTTGTGCGTTGGCCAGACAGGACTATTGAAGGGGCTCTTGGCTGGTCTCAGAATCCCCACTGGGTGTAGCTCCTGCACGGCCTTGGTGATTTCTTGGTGCCTGCCAGGGAGGTGGTACTGCTTAAGGGCCATGACCTGAGCTAGGGAGTGCTACTGCACAGGGGACCATTTAACATTACCTAAAAAAAAAAAAAATTTACGGCTCTCACTTGCAGGTGGAACTCATTGGAGGTCTGCAGCTCCAGCCCCAACAAGATATCTCTGCCCAGAATGTATTCTGGGTATTGGGGCTACGTACATTTGGTGGGCCTTTGGGGGAAGCCTTCTAATCTGCAACACAAGTTTGATTTGGGGCACCCTGACAGCCCCACCCCATACCCATCAATAGCTGTTAGTGGCCCTTTAAACCTATCTGGGTTACCATACATCAGGTTACATTCAGCATCAATGTCTACCAAAGCAAAACATGTTGCTTGTTAGTGGAGATCCAGTGTATG
Source organism: Loxodonta africana (assembly GCF_030014295.1). Lineage (NCBI taxonomy): Eukaryota > Metazoa > Chordata > Mammalia > Proboscidea > Elephantidae > Loxodonta > Loxodonta africana. Next base: position 18,907,030 of record NC_087364.1, read on the forward strand.
ATCATTTCAATGTGTGGCCTCCGGTCCCCTGTCACTCAGCAGAGGGCTTCCTGCACCTGCAGCGCACCTTGGCCACACCTCTAGTTGAGGGGTGAGGGAGACTTCCACCCCTCGTTTGGGGGTTGGGGAGCCTTAGGCTTGGCTTCCTCTCACGGGCTCTGGTCAGCGCCTTTGTGAAACCCGGATCTTTTGTCAGGAACAACTCTACACCAAAGAAACACATTTTATAGAACAGACAGTTTGATCAAACATACAGCACAAATAAGAAATGCCCCTGCAGGGAACTGCTGCATTGAGACCCCAGACTGCTTGCCTGAGATGCATGGTTCAGGCTGGGGTTGTCTTGTCCCGCCTATCAGCCATTCAAACCTATCCGTTGAAGTGCTCAATTGTCCCTACGTCTCAGGGTGATAAAGAGTGTGAAGAGTCCATTCAAGACCCAGTGGAAGCCTCTGTATAGGATAAGAAGCCCCGATACGATTTACCTGCAGAGAACACCCTGGCCTGTGGCTCAGGAATCTGTCCCTGCACGGGTTTTAGCCTTGGCCAGGGTCTCATAGGCGGGCCAGCTTTCCTGTGCTATCCAGCGTTTTCTGATGACAGTGGCAGCCCATGAGTGTAGGTCCAGTCTAGGATGGTGTGTGACTCTCCAGGGATGGTCCTCTCTTAAATCCAGGAGGCGGTCGATTGCACATCTCTACTCTGGAGCAGACAAGGCTTCAGCCTCTGCGGTCAGCTGGTAAGACCAGTCTGCTTGTTGGCTGTTCTCCGCTCTGCTTGTTGGCTGTTCTCCGCTCTCAGCACAGGGGCTTTTCTGACGACTGCCCACACAAGTAACACAAGCTTCTCAGGAGCAGAACTGATTTTGGTTTTTTTTTTTTTTTTTTTTTTTGCCCAGATGTCTCATCTCTGTAGGGGCTTGCTTTATATGTCAGTCCGAGGGTTGTCAGTGGCCAGATTGAATGGCCAGGCTGTTAGCTATAGCCCATCTCACAGTTTCCTTGTGCCCCTCTAAAAACGGCCCTAACTGCAGCAATTCCCGTCAGGACTTGGGGGCAAAAGTTTACAAAGGTGTGCATTAATACATCAACATCATCAATACGTGCATTAAGGATTTGTAGGGGCCCCAAGGGTCTTATCCATAGTCAGCCTGGGGCAAGTGTCTCAGTGATAGTAACTTCAGACCCAAAGTATACCTCGCTGGACTTTAATTGTAACACAAGGCCTTTGCTCCTCGCTGGTGACAGAGAAATTGGGCTTAATCCTCAATCTTAATTATTTCTGAAAGAAGATCTGAGAAAAGTTGGCAGAGCCCTCACTCATTTGTGGGGCCGCACCTCCACCACGCCAAGTGCGAGCATGGGTCCAGCCCAGCCGCCTGGTAACCTGGAGGTGGCCCCCTCTTTTAGTTTTCCCCTCACCATTGCAGCTGCAGCTGGGTTGCTGTTCAGTTATCTTGGTGGGGCAGCTCTCAGAGAATTCTGAGGTCTCTTCAAGGTCGCTCAACACAAGCTATCTTGAAGGGCTTTTACTCCTTTTTTCCCTGCTGTTTTAACTCCTGCTTTGCTCTGGGTGTTACAGGGTGTTCTCAGCGCCAGGAACTTGTTTAGCCCCTCCAGCTAGCTCCAGTCCCATGCTCTACCGACCAAGCTAGCGAGGCTTCGCTGGCCACCCCGGGATTCCTCCCACAGAAAAGCATATGGGCCAGACCTCCCCACACAGAGGTCGCTGGCCACCCCGGGATTTCCCCCGAAGATGCCTCTTGCTCCCGCAAACGGGACACTAATGTTTCAGTGGAGAAGGAATAGGCCGCTCGCAAATCCTCCAGCTGCAGCTCTGCTTCCAGCTGCCTAATTCGGGCCCTAGCAACTGGCTCTGCATGGGACACCCCGCTCAATGCTGCCAGTAGAAGCCACCCCACACAAGCCGCCTCAGCACGGCAATCTGGCTTTTGCTTTGGGGCCTCCCATGAATATAGCCATGCCCACAACAGCGGCCACACAACTCCCGCAACCAAAACACGAATAGCCTTCTTTTCTTTCTCAACATTCAAAGACTCTAGTAACTGCAACAATGCCTGTGGCATTTTCGGGGTGTCCCCATACTCACGCACAGGTCCCTAGGCATCAACAGCCTGGGCTAGTGGTCCCAGGGCATGCGTCCCTGGCCGCCCTGGGATTTCCCCCAGCAGAGCCTGCTTTTCCCCACACATCTGGGAAGGCACGGTGTGCCCCTCGGATTCCCGCTGACTATGCCACTTGTTGGGGGACAGCCCCAGCAAGGAGAGACCCTCGCTGTGCATCCTGGCAGACAATCCAAAGAACTGACACATAGCCCTTTCCAGATTCATGCATTTATTCAGGGAAACTTACTGACACAGGCAAGCAGCTGCTCTCCACTGGTGGACGACTGGAGTATTTTCCGCAACCACCTAGCAAGGGACCCAAGCTTATATACCATTCCAGCTGGGACCAAGGCTCCTTGTTTATCTCCCACGTCCTTGGGCAGTCAGCGTTCCCAGGGACTTCACATCCAGGCCCAGATGTTTTCCTTCTTGTTGCTAAGGCATTCTTCGCCCTTGGCCGCTGGCCCAGTCATGCCACTTCAGGCCTTGTACCTTAGCCCAAGTCCATCCCGAATTCATCTCCAGCATGCTTCGGGGAAGAACAAAGCTGACTCCATTAGGGAGGGGGTGCATATAGCTGAATAACATTACCCTACAGTTGTAAATCCTATCTCTATGATATTTATGAGGCAGGATTAGTAGCAGTTATATTAATGAGGCAGGACTCAATCTACAAGATTAGATTGTGTCTTGAGCCAATCTCTTTTGAAACATAAAAGAAGCGAGCAGAGAGACATGGGGACCTCATATCACCAAGAAAGCAGTGGTGGGACCCGAGTTTCCTGCACCAAGAAACTCCAAGACCAGGGAGGATTGGTGACAAGGACCTTCCTCCAGGGCTGACAGAGAGGGAAAGCCTTCCCCTGGAGCTGACACCCTGGATTTGGACTTTTAGCCTACTAGACTGTAAAAGAATAAAATTCTCTTTGTTGAAGCCATCCACTTGTGGTATTTCTGTCATAGCAGCACTAGATGACTACGACAGTGGGGTCACCATGAGTAGGAATTGACTCTGTGGCAACTGTTAGCGGAGAAAGGAGCGTGTGAGGCTTGAGCTCGTGGCCTGGGACCTCCTCGCTGTGTTCCTGGCCGGCTGGAGAGCTTAAGTAAGTAGGCTCACCGACTGTCAAACTCTGATACCCGCAAAATAACAAAATGAGAGTTTTTTGGAAATGTTAACAAACTCTACAAGGGCAGTGGCTCTTTTTCTTTCAAGATCTCCCTGGTCTCTCAGCTCTTCCATACCCATTGCTGCTGATGTTTTTAACCAAGCCGCGACACCCCATCTTTTCCTTGGGGAGTTTGGTATGTTCACATGTTTCGACTACTGATCTGCTTGGACTTATTTCTATTAACTTATTTCATTTTCTGTTTGCCAGGCTTTGTGTTTGCGTCTCTCTTTCTTTCTGCTATATATATATATATATGTACATATATATGTATATATATACGTACATATATATATGTATATATATGTGTGTGTGTATATATATATAAAACCCTGGTGGTGCAGTGGTTAAGTGCTGTGGTTGCAGACCAAAAGGTCAGCAGTTCAAATTCACCAACCACTCGTTGGAAACTCTATTGGGCAGTTCTTCTCTGTCCCATAGGGTTGCTCTGAGTCAGAATTGACTTGACAGCAGTGGGTTTTATATATGTAATTATATATATGGACTCGACAGCAATGGGTTTGGGTTTTTTGGGGGGGGTATGTATGTACTTGTCCTCACTTTTTGCCTCTTACAGATTTAGAAATGTAACACTCAATTTCAAATTCTTTGGTGGTTCTCACACTTGAGTGAGCAACTAGAGATCTTGTAAAGGCAGACAGCTGCCTCCCGGTGTCTGATTTAGTTGGTCCCGGGCGGAGCATGAGAGCCTACCTTTCAAATAAGTCTCAAAATGGTGCTACTGCTGGTCGTCCTGGGACCACACTTCAAAAATCACTGTTTTAGCACAAAGATTCCTTTGCTTTGGGGGAAGGGGAGTCAAGATTCGTTTGAGAATGTGACGAAAGTTATTGATCACGTCCCTTCAAAATTATGTTGTTGTTAGCTGCCAGTGAGTTGCTCCTGACTCAGGGTAACCTCATGCACAATGGAACAAAACACTGCCTGGTCCGGTGCCATCCCTCTGATAGGATTTTCACTGACTGATTCTTGGAAGTAGATCACCAGCCCTTTCTCCCTAATCTGTCTTAGTCTGGAAGCTCGGCTGAAATCCGTTCAGCATCACAGCGACACACAAGCCTCCCCTGACAGACAGATGGTGGCTGGACATGAGGTACGCTGACCAGGATTCAAACCCAGCTCTTCTGCATGGAAGGTGAGAATTCCACCAGTAAACCACAACTGCTCCCTCCCAAAACTCTATATACACACAATTTCTTGCATTCAGTTTTAGGGATTTATATTGCTCCCACCCCAGTCAGTCCATAGACTGTCCAGGAGTCCATGTGGACCTCCAGTTACGATCCTCCGCTTTAGAGGCTGCTTGCACTATTTGGGGGAAACACTGATGCTAGGATACAGGAGTCATAGTCAGACACCCTACAACGGCCTGATCATACAACTTTCATTGATTTAGCCAGAAAATGCTTACTAAGCACTTACCATGTGCCAAGCGTTGTGTTAGGTGAGGAAGATAGAGCCTCAGTCTTCAGAGAGGGCACACATGATACATAAGCAGAGATATAGCCCACAGGCAATTACAAAATTGTATACTAAGTGCCGTAACAGGATGCTGGTGGCTTTGTTTTGTGCTGTCAAGTTGATTTTGACTCAAATGGACCACATGCAACGGAGTAGAATTGTCCCATAGGGTTTTCTTGACTGTAATCTTTATGGCTGCTGATCGCCAGGTCTTTCTCTCATGGAGCTGCAGGGTGGGTTCAAACTGCCAACCTTTCAGTTAGCAGCCAATCATTTAACTCTTGCTCCACCAGGGCTCCTTAGTAACAGGGTAAGTGACATGTAACAATGGTACAATTACAACAACCTTGGGCTTCCGCTCTAGGTCCTACCAAGTCAAAGGGCAACCCAAAACTTTCCTGAGTAAAGACCAGTTTTCAATTTGCACATACTTCAGTCTTGGTCTTGTGGATGTGTGACTGACCCTATCATGTGAATTTTTTTGTGCATTTGATCTTTGTGCCGGGGGGTCCAGTAACTGGGGCTCTTCAGCAAGAGGGTCATTCATGCAAGGTTATCCAAAGAATGTTGTTGTTGTTAGGTGCCATCGAGTCAGTTCTGACTCAACAACCCTATGTACAACAGAAGAAAACACTGCCCGGTCGTGTGCCATCTTTATGGTCATTGTTATGCTTGAGCCCACTGCTGCAGCCACTGTGTCAATCCATCTCCTTGAGGGTCTTCCTCTTTCTTGCTGACCCTCCAATTTACCAACCATGATGTCCTTCTCCAGGGACTGGTCCCTCCTGATAACATGTCCAAAGTATGTGAGACAAAGTCTTGTCATCCTTGCTTCTAAGAAGCGTTCTGGCTGTACTTCTTCCAAGACAGATTTGTTTGTTCTTTCAGCAGTCCATGGTATGTATATTCAGTATCCTTCTCCAACACCACAACTCAAAGGCTTCAATTCTTTTTTCATCTTCTTTATTCATTGTCCAGCTTTTGGGTACATATGAAGCTATTGAAAACACCATGTTGTGAGGTGTGCAACCCCCATGCAGTGAACAATTTGACATTTGGTCCTGGCTCCTGAGAGCTGAAACATGCCTGAGACCAACGAGTGGGGCTGACCAGACCAGGAGTGACCACCTGGGGGCCTGAAGCTGACTGAACCTCAGGAGGCATGATGTCATCTATCGTGGCCATGTGGCGAGGCCAATAAAGGCCTTGGAAGACAAAGGCTCAATAGTGCTTCCTAGGTAGAGAGAGGGAACATCTGCTTTCAGGAGAATAAGTGCGTCCCCTGGGGACATGGAAGCTCTGTGCTGAGACTTCTCTCAGACCTTGAATTTTGTGTTCCTATTTTTTTTTTTTTAATACATAAAGATGGCCCTTTCCCTGGAGTTTGTGGGTCATTCCAATGGATTATTGAACCTAGGTGAAAAAGAAGGGGCCAGCACCCTCTGGCCTGGCCCTGGGTAAGTAGAGATACGGGAGAGAAGCGGCTGGTATCTGCTGACCTGGCCCCAGGTGAATGGGGTGACCGAGAGATGGGGCCAGTATCCACTTACGTAGCCCTAGGTGAATGGTACCTGTTGACCTGGCCCTTGGTGAATGTGGATGATAGAGACGCGCCTGGGGCTGGTACCCACTGACCTGGCCCCAGGTGAATGTGATTGAGAGAGACACACAAAGGGCTAGACCCGCTGACCTGGCCCCAGGTGAATGTGGATGAGAGAGACACACACAGGGCTGGACCCGCTGACCTGGCCCCAGGTGAATGTGATTGAGAGAGACACACAAAGGGCTAGACCCGCTGACCTGGCCCCAGGTGAGTGTGGTTGAGAGAGACACACATGGGGATGGTACTCACTGACCTGGCCCCAGGTGACTATGGATGAGAGAGACACTTATGGGGCTGGTACCCACTGACCTTGCCCCAGGTGAATGTGGATGAGAGAGACACACATGGGGCTGGTACCCACTGACCTGGCCCCAGGTGAATGTGGTTGAAAGAGACACACATGGGGCTGGTACCTGCTGGCCTGGCAGAATGAGGGTGAGAGAGAAAGTGCTGCGCTGGCAGATGGGGCCTAGACTAACCAGGGAAGGAAGGCAGAGATTTCCACAGGACGCAGCTGTTATATGGAATAAGATTTATTATCCACCAACATCTGGCATTGGAGGTAGATGATCTCAGCCTCCCTGGACTGGTTTGGTATAATTGGCAACAAAGGTGGGATTCGCTTGAGCAGTCTTGATGTCTCAACTGTGGACAATATGACCAACAGGAGAGGAGCCAGGACGGTGTTGCAGTACTCTTAGTTAGGTGACAGTGGCCAGAGGGGACTGAAGAGAGCTGAACGGAATTGACAGGGCTGGTTGAACATTAGAGGACTTGGAGAGGAAGGGGTCAGATGACTCCTAGTCTTCTGACATGAGTAACTAGGAGAGAATGCTACGATTCAGCACCAGAAGAAGAAAAACATTAAAAGGTTATGAATAGGGGGAGGGGACATACCTGGGAAGATGGGAATGAGTTTTTGAGTTGTCTCCTTGGAAACTCTATGGGGCAGCTCTACTCTGCCCTACCGGGTCGCTATGAGTCGGAATTGGCTCTATGGCACTGGGCTTGGCTTGGCTTGCGTGTGCACTTAAGTAGAGCTCTCCAGCTGCCATTTGGATGTGTGAGCTTTCAGAAGTGAAGTCTGCATAGAAGCATAGATTCGAAGAATATGTAGAACATCCTTTCTGCTGGGTGTTTTCTCTACGTTCCTATCTTTATCAAAAGGAAATGATCTTTCTTCTCAAGTGGAGAAAGCTCACTCACTCCCACACCCTCCGTTCTACCATGGGCCAAGAAGAGGTGAATTTGTTAGAATGTGAATCTGACATCCTATGTCCCACTTGCCATTTTCAGACCGCTACTGTCTACTCTCACATAAAGAGGCTAATGCCCTTCAGGTAGACCATTTTCTGTGGAGATTTTGAGTTGTGAGCTTAGTGTTCCTCCTACTCCTTGTGTTCTTACGAATGACCTAGTCAATACGCCGGTCTTGTGATTTCTTGATTTCTCACAACTCCAAAGACCTTCATGACAACTGTATTTCAGCCACCACACCTGCGACCAGCTCATCATAATCCTGACCAACTATGCCACTGAAACCATGAGTTCTACTCTCCTCCACCTAACCCTTCAATTTGTCTCACTCTCTTATTCCCATTATGCTTATGCTCTGTCCTAATTGAAGCCTCCATCCCATTGATTAAGGAGCCCTGGTGGTGCAATGGTTTAGTACTCGGCTGCTAATAGAAAGGTTGGTGGTTTGAACCAGGGTTTCAAACTGGTTCCTTCCTTTTTGAACCCCTGTTGAGAATTTGCATTTCTATCGCAGATACAGTGAATCAGAATCTAGTTTTAACCAGATCCCAGTGTGATTCTTTCATATAACTTCCTGGCAACTCATTAGAAGTGCAAATTTTTAGCAGGGAACTTGTTTGAAATGCAAATTCTCAGCACGGGTTGAGCCGGGACAAACCTGTTCAAAGCCCTGGTTCAAACCTACCCAGAGGCTCTGCAGCAGAAGGACTGGGCAATCTACTCCCATAAAGATTACAGCCTGATAACAAAGTTTATTAAGACAGTGCTCTGCATCCCACTTTGGTGAGTGGCATCTGGGCTCTTAAAAGCTAGTGAGTAGCCATCTAAGATGCATCAATTTGTCCCAACCCACCTGGAGCAAAGGAGAATGAAGAACACCAAAGATACAAGGAAAATATTAGCCCAAGAGACAAAAGGGCCACAAAGTTCAGAGACTCCCTTGGCCTGAGACCAGAAGAACTAGATGGTTCACGGCTAACCACCAGTGACCACCCCGACAGGGAACACAACAGAGAATCCCGTATAGAGCAGGAGAAAAGTGTGGTGCAGAACTCAAATTCATGTAAAAAGACCAGACTTAATAGTCTGGCCCCCAGACTCTCTGTTAACTCAGAACTAAAACCACTGTTAAAGCTCACTCTTCAGACAAAGATTAAACTGGACTATAAAACATAAAATAGTACTCATGAACTGTGTGTTTCTTAGTTAAAAGTAGATACATGAGCCTAAATGGGCAGCTCCTGTCCAGGGGCAGGATGAGAAGGCAGAAAGGGATAGGAGCTGGTTGAATGGACACGGGAAACCTGGGGTGGAAAGGGAAAGTGTGTTGTCACATTATAGGGATTGCAACTAAGGTTATATAACAATATGTATATAAACTTTTGTATGAGAAACTAACTTCACCTGTAAACTTTCACCTAAAGCACAATTAAAAAAAAAAGAAAGAAAAGGTTATAGCCTAGAAAACCTTATTGGGCAATTCTACCTTGTCACATGTGTTCTCGATGGGTCAGGATCGACTTGACAGCACCCAACAATAACATCCCGTTGTTTGGCCCACTTTCTCCAAACTATTAGTTTCTCTTTGCTTTATTTCCCTCTCTCTCCAATCTTTAGCATGTGATGTGTTATTACAACCCCTTTCTCACTCATTACATCAAACTCTTTCCCCTTGGCTGCCTGACCCACCCACCTTGTATACCTCCACTCCAACCATTTGATTGCTGTTCTGCATTGCCTACTGAGCATTGCTAAATACAAATCACACTATGGTGTGTCTTGATAGTCCTCAACGCCATACCGTTCAGCTTGGGGAAAAAAAACAAAACTTGTTGCCATCAAGTTGATTCCGATGCATAGTAACCCATAGGGCAAAGTAGAACTGCCCCCATAGGATTTCCAAGGCTGCAAATCTTTATGTAAGCAGGCTGCCACATTGTTCTCCCATGGAGCGACTGGTGGGTTCAAACCACTGAACTTTCAGTTAGCAGCTGAGCACTTAACCACTGCACCACCAGGGTTCCTTCCCTTAAACTTAGCTGACTCTAAATGGGTCCAACAGACTTTCTCTATGTCTCTAGTCAGCTCCTTCTCTTGTTCCCCTTAGTGATGAGATCATCATGAGTGCTGTCACTATCTGGTTTTCCTCTCTTTCTAGGCACACAGAGACTGCATTTTCTGGCCCACTTTAGAGTCAGGTATGAAGTATGAATGGAAGCTATGTGTCACTTTCAGATGGAATTCTTTCAGAGCCTGGGTGCACATAGCCATAAATAACCCCATCTTTCCTGCATCTGAAATCGTGGTTGCACATGTTGAGAGGGAGCCTCAGACAGCCGGGATCCCTGAGGACTATGATCAGCAGATCTTTGATGCCCACCCATATTGGACTTTTCATCACAGAGCAAGAAGTAAATGTGTGTTGTGTTAAGCCGCTGAGATCTGGGAGGTGTTTGTTACTACAGCATATTCTAACCCATCCTTATTGATTCTGGTGGTTCTTCCAAACTTTCGCTTCTGCCCTCCAACCTCCAACCCTACCACTTTCCCATCCAGACCTTGCCTCCTTAGTCACTGAGTAAATGGAGGCCATTAGGGGCAAAATCCCTTTATTTGTTTTCAAGCCCTGCAAATGGCTTCTGACACAAAAGACCCAGAGTTAAACCAAACTTCACAGCCCTCCAGACTGCTAAGTCTGCCCAAGACTTCAGACACCAGCTGCAAGTTCAGAGACTCCCAGGGCCACCCTCCCTTCTGACCAGCTGGACCCAAATTTGGGAGTTCCCACTACCCACCTCAGCTTCGATAATTCACTATGTTGACTCACAGAGCTCTGGAAAGCACTGTATTTATGATTGCAGTTTTATTATAGTAAAGGATGAGTCCCTGGGTGGTGCAAACGATTAATGCCCTCAGCTGCTATCTTAGTGATCTGGTGCTGCTGTAACAGAAATACCTCAAGGGGATGGCTTTAACAAACAGAATTTTATTCTTTCACAGTCTAGTAGGCTAGAAGTCCAAATTTAGGGCACTAGCTCCAGGGAAAGGCTTTCTCTCTCTGTCAGCTCTGGAGGAAGGTCCTTGTCATCAATTTTTCTCTGGTCTAGGAGCTTCTCAGCACAGGGACCCTGGGTCCAAAAGAAGCGCTCTGCTCCTGGTACTAATTTCTTGGTGGTATCATGCCCCTCTCCTCTCTGCTCCATTCTTTCTTCTATGTCTCAAAGGAGATTGACTCAAGATACAACTTAATCCTCTAGATTGAGTCCTGCCTCATTAACACAACTGCCTCTAATCCTGCCTCATTAACATCATAGAGGTAGGATTTACAATACGTAGGAAAATCACATCAGATCACAAAATGGTGGACAACCACACAATACTGGGAATCATGACCTAGCCAAGTTGACACACATTTTGGGGGCACACAATTCAATCCATGACAGCTACTAACCAAAAGGTTGTTGAGTCCACCCAGAGGCTCCTTGGAGGAAAAGCCTGCTGATCTACTTCAAAAACACCAGCCATTGAAAACCCCATGGAGCGGAGCTTGACTCTGACACACATGGGCCACCAAGAGTCAGAATCGACTTGATGGCAACTAGTTTTGGTTTTTATGGGGTTAAAAATACAATCACGTATGAATTCAAAAGAACAACACAATATTTGATTACTCCATGATTTAATAAATAATTTGCAAATTGTAGAAATGTTCTGTTACACAAGAGAAAATCACTTCCAGAGAATGGAGAATTCAGAGAGGCTTGAATAACTTTTGCTTAAAGAATACAGGCTTCCACGGTGATGAAGCACTTAATGGCTACTGAGTTAACATAAAAAAGGTAACTTCATGGGAGGTTCACCCCTCCACCCACCTGCAGTCCTGAGACCTCTAGAAATTTAAGTTAAAGAAGTCTGAGTCTTTCTCATTTAATAGTTTCGTTATGATCTACTCTTTGGAACAGGAAAGAAAAGTCAATGTGCCGCTTTGAATGAGGGAGAAAAAAAAAAACACACTGGTGGATTAATTTTGGGTCAGGAATTTTTAAGTTTGTGAATAAGAAAAGGTGTCTTGAAATAAAAGTAAAATATCTATTTTTGATATTAATTTGATTCCACAATAGTAAAGTTTACAAATCAGAATCAGCCAAAGAGAAGGACACACAGCATGAGGTCTGTGAGGGTCCCAAACTCGAAGCTTCTGTGTCACCAGGGACACCCCACCCTCCCAACACATCAATGAACACAGAGCAAGGTCAACCAGGAAAGCTCACCTGAGCTCCAGTGTTTACTTGGGGCTCCATCACATAGACTTACGTGATTGATTGAATCTTTAGCCACGTGATTGAACTCAATCCGCAGCCCTCCTCCCCTCCCTGGAGGTTGAGCAGTTAGAATTTGGTGGTCTTTCTGGTCTGGCCAGTCCCCATCCTGAGTCATCGCTTTAGCATAAATTATGTGTATGTGGGGGTGGGAGGGGGCACCATGAATAACAAAGACACTCCAATCACTGGGGAAATTCCAAGGGTATAGAGGTGAACTCCCAGGAACCCAGGACAAAAGCCAGAGAAATTCTTTAGGTAAAGTTAATTCTTTACTCCACAACTCCTCCAGAATTTCTCTGCTTCCAAGCCCATCTTTCCCTTCTGCCTTCCCCTCTCAGCGCATGACCACTTCTAGGTCTCAGGCTTCCTGTGTGTTCCAGCTCCCCCACCTCCACTCTCACCCCATCCCTACAACCTCAGGGGCTTGACTCCAACAAGAATCCACCCTCCCCCCTATATTTTCAGCCTCCCTTTCTACTGGCTCGTTTCTCTCAGCATCTAAACCTCAGTTTCCCCCATCTTAAGATAAAAATCACTGCTTCAAATCATATAAACCCAAGCCAAATCCATTGCCATCGAGTCGATGCCAACTCACAGCAACCCTACAGGACAGAGTAGAACTGCCCCATAGTGTTTCCAAGGAGCAGCTGCTAGATTCAAACTGCTGACCTTATGGTTATCATTTAGGAGACAATATTGGAGCCATTATTCCCTGTCCTTGAGTATAAAGACTGTGACCCAGCTGGAGCTGGACTTACAAGGACTCACAAGGACACATCAACTGGGCCCTGAGGTATAAAGACAATAGCTAGGACTATTGTGCAAAATATCTTTTAGGAAAACTTTCACATAAACAAATCATGAACAACATAAAAGACCCACATACTTCCTGCTCTTATCTTTTTTTAATTAGCATTTAGTGAAGAGAAGTTTTATTGGACAAAAGAAGACCCAGGAGGGTCTTACTGAAACTGTCTTACTGAAACCTGTACAAATGATTATTTAGAAACACAATTGAAAATGTAGAGTCACAGTGATTTAGCAGTCTTTTTTTTCTAGCCAATCTGTGAAAAGGTGAAGCTTCCAATAGTTTTGCCCATTTGTGACATTACTATGTACCGATGATTCTGTAATATTGCTTGAACCCAGACAGACATGGCTCTGGCAGCATGCTTGTCCATTTGCCCACTTTTGTCTATTCTGTAATATTTTTGGACTTGGACAGACATGGCTCTGGCAGCATGCTTGCCTGTTTCCTACTTTTGCCTCTTTGAAGATATGCCGAATAAAACCTTTCTTTTTGCTTTACTATAACTTTATGATGATTTTACCCTAGAACAGTTAGCAGCTGAATGCTAACCACTGTACCATGAGGGCTCCTCAAATCATATATCCTTTTATAATCAAGCTTCTTGAAGAATCGGTAACTTGTTCGTGTATTTATTTAACGTACATTCCTTGAGCTTGTACATATGTACCAGCTACAACTTGGCAGCAACTGGTTGGTTTTACTCTGCCAGCTGCTATGGATACAAAAGGCGACTAAGCTGTGGTTCCCAGCTTTAAGGAGTTGGTGGTAAAGTGGGGAGAAAGATGACTAGCAGAGGACTGCAATACGGTGGGACAAGAGAGTGGAGCACAGGGTGCTAGGGGAGCTGGGGTGAGAGAACTACAACGATCTCCATCTGAACGCAGGAAGGGTGGGCTGAAGGGGGTGTGGGGCAAGTTGAGGCTAGAGAGGAGTTCAGGGATTGGATCATAAAGGACTTTTTATGTTACATCAGGGAGCCTGAGCGTTATCCCGAGGGTTACACAGTGATGTGATTAGATTTGTGTTCTCCAAAGATTCCTTGGTTCTGTTTGGAAGTCAAGGCAGCAATCTTGGAAGGACTGGACTAAGGTGGAAGTGGCATGGAGAAAGGGGATGGAATCAAGAGATCTAAGGGAATAGAGGAATTCCTGGGTGGCGAAAACAGCTAATGCGCTTGGCTGATAAAACAAAGGTTGGAGGTTTGAGTCCCTCCAGAGGCACCTTGGACAAAAGGTCTGGTGAGTCTGGAGCAAAAGAGAAAGAAGAAAACCCAAGAATCAGAGAAGGGACCAGACTACAGGACTACTTGTTTCCACGAGCCACTGCCTCCTCTACTTTGAGAACAGAACTAGATGGTGCCCGGCTACCACTACCAAACATTCTGATCAGACCCACAAAAATGGATTCTGATAAAAAGGGAGAAAAATGTAGAGTAGAACTTCAAATTCTTAAAGAATGCAGACTTACTGGACCTACTGAGGCTGGAGGAGTCCCTGAGACTATTGCCCTGAGACACTCTTTAAGCCTTGGACCAAAACTGTTCCCTGAAGTCATCTTTAAACTAAACAACAGTTCTTGCTCAAAAAGTAAAGATTGTCATTCTTGAACATTGCTGCTCTTGTAAAAAAAAAAAAAAAAAAAATTATATGAGATCAAACGGGCAACTGTCATTCTAAAGATTAGAAGCTTGGGGGTCAGTGAGTCTAAGTTAATGGGAGCGAAACAACTAGAACAGAAAAAATGAGACTGTTGACACAATATAAAGATGTAACCAATATCACTAAACATTGTGTATAGAAATTGTTGAGTGGGAGCATGTTTTGCTGTGCTTATTTTCACTGAAAATAAAAGAAAATATTACCAAATAAAAAAGGCCTGGTGATTTACTTCTTAAAAATCGGCCATTGAAAACCTTGTGGAGCATAGTCCTACTCTGACACACATGGGGTTGCCATGAGTAAGAGCTGACTCAACCGAAACCAGACTCAGTAACTGACCAGATGGGACAAAGAGGGAGTGGCGAGCGAGGGTGCCTAGTTTCTGTGGGGCCCTTCTCCAAGAGAGGGGTGCATCAGCAGGAACACGTGTTCCAGGGAAGATAAAACCCAAACCTTCACTTTCCTTTCGGCCACTCCTCTGCAAACTTCAAACTGGCTTTTATTCCAACTTCTCTTACTGAGGTCCTCAATAACTGCCAAATTGACAAGCCTACTGGACCAGTAGGGACTAGAGAAAACCTTGAGATTATTACCCTGAGGTAATAATCTTATAATAGAAATGCCGCAAATGGATGACTTTAAAAAAAAAAGAGAAATTTATCATCTCACAGTCTAGTAGGTTAAAGTCCAAATTCAGGGTGTCAGCTCCAGGGATGGCTTTCTTTCTGTTGGCTCTGGAGGAAGATTCCTTGTCATCGATCTTCCCCTGGTCCAGGAGCTTCTCAGGCTCAGGGGCCCCAGGTCCAAAAGACGCACTCTGCCCCCGGCGCTGCTTTTTTTGGTGGTATGAGGTTCCCCCTGTCTCTCTGCTCGCTTCTGTCTTTCATAGCTCAAGAGATTGCCTCAAAACACAATCCAATCTTGTAAATTAAGTCCTATCTCACTAACACAACTGCTGCCCATCCTCCCTCATTAACATCATAGAGGCAGGATTTATAACATATAGGAAAATCACACAATACCAGGAATTGCGGCTCAGCCAAATTGATACGCACATTTCTGGGGGGACACAATTCAATCCATGACAGATACTGTTTGAACTGGGAACTCAAATCATTCCCAGAGGCCACCTTTCAGCCAAATGACAGATTGGCTCATAAAATCAAAAATATCATCTGTAAATACTATGCTTCTCTATCTACCACAGTTTCGCAACTAACACACTCACACATATAATACACATAGCACACCTAGGAATGTGCCGGGGATTTGCGAGGTTGGCAAAAAATTGCATAACATTCGCATTATTTGTGTAAAATGAAACCAAACAGTGAACATTTGCCCTAGGCCAAAGATGAGAAGGGAGGACAGGAAAGCTAAATTAATGGAAACAGAACAACCAGAATAAAACTCATGAGAACGGTGACACATTGTGAGAAATGTAACCAATATCACTGAGCAAGAAGTACAGTGATTGTTAAATGAGAACCTAATTTGCTGTCTCAATTTCACCAAAACCACAACAAAATATTCAAAAACAAAAGGAAAACGCTCTGCCCTTCTCTGACTTCTCAGAGGCATTTAATACTACTGGTCACTCTGGCTGATACTGGACATACGCACTTGGGTTTTCTGGGCCACAGGAAACTTATCACATCCAACCCAACTCATCATCTTCGCAAAACCTGCTGTTGCTCCCATGGTTCCCTCGGGGCAAAGTATGCAAACTGGTGCTACGATCTAGGCAGAATTCTGCAAGTCCCTCTTACTCACGTCCTACTTCGAATCAGGGAAAAATCCTGCAGATTCTGTCTCCCAAATGTATCTTAAATCGGAATCCTCCTCTTTGCTCCCAGTGTTGCTATCTTGGTTTCCCAGGGCCGCATCATTTCTTACCAGGATTACTGCAGCTGTCACTTAACTGGTCTCTCTTCTCTGCCCTCCTTTCACTCATTTTATGCCCTGCCACCCAAATTATCTTTTTCAAATGAAAAGCTGATTATATCTTGCCCCTGGTTGTTGTTAGTTGCTGTCAAGTCAATTCCAATTGATGGCAACGCCATGAGTGCAGAGATCTGCTCCACAGGGTTTTCAAGGCTGTGGTCTTTCAGAAGCAGATTGTCAGGTTTTTCTTCCGAGGCACCTTTGGGTGTATACTAACTGTCAAGTTTTGGGCTGGTAGCTGAGCACTTAACTATTTGCACCACTCCCTGGTTAGGACCTTTCAACGATTCTTTATAGCTTTCCAGTTAAAATCCAAACCCCTTAGCTTAGCACACAAGTCTGTAGCCTCATCTCTCGAAACTTCCAAACGTGCAGCCTTATTGAATCATCTCCCTCCTCCTACCTTGTCGCTCCCTTTCCCACCTCTGTGTCTCTCTGTATTACTCTTCTCCTGGTTTGAAAAGGAGAACATTTCTTCACTTAGAATCTAAATTCTAGTTACACCTACTTGACCATCCAAACCGAGCTCAAGTCTCAACTCGCCAAGGAGCCTTCTCTGAGCCTTATCATCTGATTGAAATGGCTCTCCTGTGGGCCCCTAGGAGGTCTGAGGAGTTCCCTGTCATAGAACTTACCAGACATTGTTGTAATAATTGCTCACCTATTGCTCTCTCTCTTGAACTAGATTTTCTCTCCTCACATGTAGTACAGTGTCTGACATATAAACCAGGTGTCGTTGAGTTGAGTCCAACTCCTGGCAGCCCCACGTGTCAGAGTAGAGCTGTGCTCCATAGTGTTTTCAATGGCCGCTTTTTTGGAAGCAGATCACCAAGCCTTGTCTCCCGAGGTGCCTCTGGGTCACTCAAACCTCCAACCTTTCAGTTAGCAGCTGAGCACATTAACCAACGGCACCACTCAGGGACTCCCTGGCATATAAAAAACCCCAAACCAGTTGCTGTCCCAACTCATAGGAACCCTATAGGACAGAGTAGAACTACCCCCTAGAGTTTCCAAGGAGCAGCTGCTGGCTTCGAACTGCCGACCTTCTGATTAGCAGCCAAGCTCTTAACCACTGGCCCGCCAGGGGTCCTGATATATAATAATTGTTAAATAAATGACCATATAGCAGAGTTGCTAATTCATGTATGATACAAGTTAAATGTGCAGACAATAGCTTGATATAAATAACATCAGGTTATAAATATATAGAGATACATATATAACCTGATATAAATAATCTATAAATAATTGATTTCCCATGCTGCCATCCAATGGCTACTGAGAAAATTTTAATTAAATGTCTCATCTGGGTTAAAGCTTCGTCCATCTGATATTTTAATTGCTTCTTCAGGTAGTGTTCTGCTCCTTTTGTGTACTTGCTCAGCCTCTCAATGTGCCTTCCCTGAGTCTTTGCCGAAGATGCCATCTGATGCTCAGGGTGGGATATGTGGCTTATTTGTCCTATGACAGTGGGCAAAGAGAGGTCCTCTGAACTTCCGAAGATGGTGGTGGTGGTGTTGTGGCCAACAAGTCCATTCAGGCTCATGGCAACCCTGCGTATTACAGAGTAGAACTGCTCTTTGGGCTTTCTTGGCTGTATTCTTAACAGAAGCAGATTGCCAGGCCTTTCTTATACAGTGCTCTTGGGTGGATTTGAACTGCCAACCTTTAGGTTAGTAAATGAGCCCTTAACAGTTTGCACCACCCATAGGTAGCAGTGTACAAGAAGGTTTCTGTCTGCCTGGTGATTGCTTGTCCTGGTTGCTCTGAGTCTGGCATCCATGGATGATGAATTCAAGGTCTGCCCTTTTGCCTTGGGCAGTGGTCCTAAGCTTGTGAGCAGAAGTGATGTGACTCCTTATGAAGATACAACTACCTTCTCCTTGACTTCCCATCTCCTCCCACTGGTAGGAAAATAGAGACAACTGGAACAACCTAGGTAGCCATGTATAGGGAAAGACAGAGGCTTCCTGCCATCCTTGACCACTCACTCTGGACTTTTGGATGAGAAAGAAGTAACTGTCTTCAAACTAGATGGTTCCCTGCTACCACTATCAACCATTCTGATCAGGGTCACAACTGATGGATCATGATGGAAAAGGAGAAGAATGTGGAACAGAACTTCAAATTCTCAAAGAATCTAGACTTACTGGACCCATTGAGACTGGAGGGCTCCCCAAGACTATTGCCCTGAGATACTCTTTAAACCTTGAGCCAAAGCTATCCCATGAGGTCATCTTTTAACTAAATAGCAGGTTAGCTCAAAAGCTAAAGAATGTCACCCTTGAGTACTGCTCTCTTTTAAAAAATCAACTATTTGAGACCAAACGGTCAACAGTTACTCTAAAGCATAAATGAGAAGGTTGGGGGGCGGAGGGGGGGTTGGGAGGCAGTGAGACGAAGTTAATGGGACTGAAACAACTAGAGTGAAACGGCTAGAAACACTGAACAATAATGTGTACAAATTGTTGAATGGCAAACTGTTTTGCTTTGTTTACTTTCACCAAAAAACAATAAAATATTTTTTAAAAAAGAAGTAAATGTCTCATCAAGTCTCTGCATTATGGGGTCTCTTTGTTACAGCAGGTTAGCCTGTGTCTTGGTGAATATAGGCAAAAAGAAAGATGGAAAGTCTCCTCTCAATAGCCTCATTTGGTATATAATTATAGTTTCATATTTGTAATTAGATGTTGCCTTACTCCCAGATTTCTTTCTAAAGCAATCACAGATACACTGACCAAACTACAGCAAATGTTTGAGAAAGCAAAAGAGAAATGCGCATTACAAATATTTTTTAAAATTTAACCCTGTTACAAGTGAATGAATGAGTTATGCTTCTAAATTTAGAGGTTACATCAAAGAAGAGGATTTCACCTGTGCTATATCTGAAAGTCCATGAAAGAATGAACTATCTCTGTAGAGCCCACCACCCACTTGTTAGTTTATCATGTTGCGGTGGCTTGTTGCTGCTGTGATGGTGGAATTTATGCCACCAGTATTTCACATACTGGCGGGGTCACCTATGGTGGCCAAGTTTCAGCAGAGCTTCCAGACTAAGAAAGAATAGGAAGAAATGCCTGGAAGTCTACTTCCAAAAATTGCCAGTGAAAACCTTATTGATCATAACAGAATATTGTCTGACTCACTTTGGACACATCATCAGGAGGAATAAATCACCTGAGCAGGACGTCATGTCTGGTGAAGCAAAGAGCAGGTGAGGGCAAGGGAGGCCCTTAGTGAGATGGGTTAGCCCAATACTGTAACAACAGGCTTGAACATGCTGGCAATTGTGAGAATGACACAGGACTGTTATACATAAAGTCACCATAAGTTGAAGTCAATTTAATGGCAGCTATCTTTATCTACCTACTTACCTACCTACATACCTACCTACCTACCCATCTATCATATGAAGCCCTGGTGGCACTGTGGTTAAGAGTTATGGCTGCTAATCATAATGTTGGTAGTTCGAATCCACCAGCCACTCCTGGGAAACTCTATGTGAAAGTTCTACTCTTTCCTATAGGGTCGCTATGAGTTGAAATCAACTCAACAACAACAGGTTTGGTTTTTTTGTTTATCTCTTTGTCTATAATCTGTCTGTCTGTCATCTAACATCTATACATCTGTCATCTATCTGTCACCTAACATCTATCTATCATTTATCGATCTGTCTATCATATCTATCTATCATCTATCTATCACAGTTCTCCTAGCATATTCTCTTTACCACAGAGATGGATACTTGTCAAGTCTCCTTTCCTCAATAGGAAAATCAATGATTGGAGTTTTCAAGAGCCTTTTATCAACGGCCCCTGTGATACTTTCTTACTGTCCCCTATCTAAATATTCACCCCAGCAGATATTTTGTCCATCTTTACCTTCTGTGGATTTGCACTATGAAAACAGTCCTGCTACGGAATAGGCTGAAGTACCTTCTTCCAAAAATAGGGCTTTGCAACCCCAGTTGAGCACCCCGTGATGGAGAACATCCTGTCATCAACAGACTGTGTGCCTTTATGTCCCCGACTGTGTTCAATCTGTAGCAGGAATGCTGAAAACTTCCTGTTCCCAGGGGAAAGGGTTTCACCTAACGTTCTCAATAAAATCTAGTAAATGGAGGCATGAGTCACTTCACTGAGTCCTCTAAAAAAAGGTCAATGAATAAAAACTCTGTGAGTCATCTAGTTATGCTGCTAGAACAGAACCATCTAAAAGCAGTTTCCACAAAGGTGATCTGAGAGACATACTGAGCACTTCCTGTTCCTTTAGAAACATGTGCTGGAGGAAGTCCTCTAACTTGGCGGAGGGTTGCCATTGACCTTTTGCTTCCGTACCCATCATTGCATCTTCACCTTGAATTCCCTTTCTTAGTTGTGTGTCCAAGGTAGCCTCAGCAAATGGTTCCATGCAGAAGGCTGGGAGAATGAGACCCGGGGACATGAAGTGAAGTTGGAAATGTGGACAACTGAGGAATATAACAAAAATATAAGGGAAGTAGCAAAGAGGTGAAATGAAGGTGAGGGCAGGGAAGCATGATTATATTCTTTGACTCTTTCTTAGCCCTCTAAGTGAGACCCAGATTATCCCCTCATGCCCACCTCCCATGTGCCCAGTACACCACACTCTCAGGCTGCACTTGCCAGTTGCCGTCAAGTCAACTCCAGCTCTTGGTGACTCCATACGTGTCAGAGTAGAACTGCACTCCATAGGGTTTTCAATGGCTAATTTTTTGAAAGTAGATTGCCAGACCCTTCTTTACCCTTTTGGTTAGAAGCCAAGAGCATTAGCTGTTTGCTCCAGCCTCGGATTCCCATGGCACACTGTTGTTGTTGGGTACCATCAAGTTATTCCGAATCAACGATCCCACGTGACAGAGTAGAACTGCCCCACAGGGTTTTCTTGGCTGTAATCTTTACAGAAATAGATTGAAAAGTCTTTCTCCTACACAGCAGCTTAGTAATTAAGATTCATTTTGGCACCAAAAAGGCCTGGAGCAGGAGTGGATTAACCAGTAAACTCGGTATGCACTGATTTGCATTGAGCAAGGTATACCAGCATTTAATTTACTTGCTGATCTGTGGTGAGCAATTTCACCACATCTGTGATACAGTAGGGGACAGGTGAAATTGTGCACTGCAGATGGGCAGGAAGGCACAATTGGGCCTGTGAGTACCTCACTTATTGGATAATCCGGCCCTGCTTGAAAGTAACAGATTTTGAAAGATCCACATGAATCAGGAAGTAAAGCTCATCATGGGACAGGCCTTGGACTTGAATCCAGAGATTAGAAATACCGTGTCTAGTAGTGTCAAAATGCAGAGTCTGAAAGAAAAGCTGTTCCACGATGAGCAAGAGAATGTACTCAAGACAGGGAAGAATACACTGGAACAAGGAGAAATGAGCAAGGGCCCAGGAGGAGACTAGAAGCGCTGTACTGCTTGGGGAGGGAGATAGGGGGAGAAGGAGACTGATATCTCTTAGAGTTGTGTTAATCTATCCAGGGGGGCAGAGCTAGGTTCACATGTATGCAAGCTATGCGTTTGCACAGGGCTCCGTGCTTAGACGGTAACTTGTACTTGGTTTAATGCCATGTTGTCACCATCTTGAAATTCTTAATAACTTTGAACTGGGGCCCTAGTTATAAAAATGTTATTATCATAGATATTATAATGAAATGTGCAAAGACCTGGAGATAGAAAACCAAAAGGCAAGAATATACTCGGCATTTCTCAAGCTGAAAGAACTAAAGAAAAAATTCAAACCTCGAGTTGCAATATTGAAGGATTCTATGGGGAAAATATTAAACAACGTAAACAAAAAACCAAACCCAGTGCCATCGGGTCCATTCCGACTCATAGAGACCTTATAGGACCGGGTGGAACTGCCCCATAGAGTTTCCAAGGAGCGCCTGGCAGATTCGAACTGCCAACCCTTTGGTTAGCAGCCGTAGCACTTAACCACTACGCCACCAGGGTTTCCATTAAACAATATAGGAAGAAGATGGAAGGAATACACCGAGTCACTGTACAAAAAAGAATTGATTGACACTCAAGAGGTGGCGTATGGTCAAGAACAGATGGCACTGAAGGAAAAGGCCCAAGCTGCACTGAAGGCATTGACTAAAAACAGGGCTCCAGGAACTGATGGAATACCAGTTGAGATATTTCAACAAATGGATGCAGTGCTGGAGGTGCTCGCTCATCTATGCCAAGAAATTTGGAAGACAGCTACCTGGCAAACCAACTGAAAGAGACCCTTATTTGTAGCCGTTCCAAAGAAAGGTGATCCAACAGAATGTGGAAATTATCAAACATTATTAATATCACACCAAAGTAAAATTTTGCTGAAGGTCATTCAAAACTGGTTGTAGCAGTACATCAACAGGGAACTGCCAGAAATTCAAGCCAGATTCAGAAGAGGATGTGGAATATCATTGCTGATGTCAGATGGATCCTGGCTGAAAGCAGAAAGATGTTTACCTGTGCTTTATTGACTATGCAAAGGCACTTAACTGTGTGGATCGTAATAAATTAAGGGGAACACTGAGAAGAATGGGAATTCCAGAATGCTTAACTGTGCTCATGAGGAACCTGTACATACACCAAGAGGCGGTTGTTTGAACAGAACAAAGGGATACTGCGTGGCTTAAAGTCAAGACAGGTGTGCATCAGGGTTGTATCCTTTCACCGTATTTACTCAATCTTTATGCTGAGCAAATAATCCGAGAAGCTGGAGTATATGAAGAAGAACTTGGCATCAGGATTGGAGAAAGACTGATTAACAACCTGCCATATGCAGATGACACAACCTTGCTTGTTGTAAGTGAAGAGGTCTTGAAGCGCTCACTGGTGAAGATCAAAGACCACAGCCTTCAGTATGGATTACACCTCAACATAAAAAAAAAAGCAAAAATCCTCACAACTGGACCAGTAAGCAACATCATGATTAACGGAGAAAAGATTGAAGTTGTCAAGGGTTTCATTTTACTTAGATCCACAATCAAGGCTCATGGAAGCAGCAGTCAAGAAATCAAAAGATGCATTACATTGGGCAAATCTGCTGCAAAAGACCTCTTTAAAAGTGTTAAAAAGCAAAGATGTCACTTTCAGGACTAAGATGCGCCTGACCCAAGCCTTGGTATTTTCAATCACCTCATATGCATATGAAAGCTGAACAATGAATAAGGAAGAGGGAAGAAGGATTGATGCCTTTGAAGTATGGCGTTGGTGAAGAATATTGAATATATCATGGACTGCCTGAAAAACGAACAAATCTCTTGGAAGAAGTACAGCCAGAATGCTCCTTAGCAGCAAGGATGGTGAGACTTCATCTCACATAACTTGGGCATGTTACCAGGAGGGACCGGTCCCTGCAGAAGGACATCATGTTTGATAGAGAGTCAGTGAAAAAGAGGAAGACCCTGAGTGAGATGGATTGACACAGTGGCTGCAACAATGGGCTTAAGCTCAACAACTATTGTGAGGATGGCACAGGACAGTGGCCAGTGTTTTGTTCTGTTGTACATAGATAAGGTCGCTATGAATTGGAACAGACTTAAAAACAACAGGGGCTCTGTGTTTTTATTTTGCATGGAATCCTGCAAATAATGTGGTCGGTCCTGGGTGGGGGCATTTAGGGTTTTGTCTGCATGTGGCAGAGCAGCCCTTGACTTCTGATAAACGGACCTCCTATCTGCCACATGCGCAAGAAAAGGGAAGGTCCTTAGCTGTTAACACACATGGAATTTCAATGACACTTAGACACATTCAGTTAGCAAGGAAAATGCTTGAAACAAATGTCCCTTATGTTTATACAATTTCAAAGTCCTTCTGGCAATGAGGGGTCCCTGGGTGGTACAAACGGTTAACACCCTCAACTGCTGATGGAACAATGGGCAGTTCGAGTCCACCCAAAATATCAGCTATTAAAAATCCTGTGGAGCACAGTTCTACTCTGACACACGTGGGGTCACCACGAGTCAGAGTCGACTCAATGACAACTGATTGGGCAAAAGAGGTTGATAACACTGACGATGGAAGGTCTCTCTAGCCTAGATTCGAATGGGCTCATTCATAAACAATTCTCAGAACGTACATCCTTGGTGGAAAAATCCCCCAAAGAAATATTAACCAGATTGTTGTATTTGAAGTGTTCGGTTTCATACATTTAATAAATAAATATAAAAGCTGTATTTGTGCTCTACTTTTGCTTTTTTAATTAAGTTTTGTTATTTGATGATATGAAATCGGTTTTCTGAAAATTTTCCTCTATTAATAACATTATGACCAGAGGAGATGAACGGATAATGGTTCGAATTGCAACATGAGCAATTAAGACATCTGTCTGATCAAAGCCGAATCCTGATCAAAAGGGGGAAAAATTGGAACACGGCTTTCAATTTTCATGGAATGCAGATTTCAAGAGGCATCGAGGCTGAACGAACACCCAAAAACTACTGCCCTGAGATAACTTTTAAACCTCAAACCAAAACTCTCCCCTGAGGAACACTGTTCTGTTTCAAAGAACCGTCTACGTGGGCTCAAATTGGCACCACCATCTGCAAAGTTTAGATGAGAAGCTTGGGATGGGGAGGGAACGGTAGTGGCTTTACATTAACGTTGGTGGAATAATTTGGAAGAGAAAAGGGAGAACAGTTATACAACTTGAAGAATGTAAAAGACATCACCGAATTGTACATATAAAATTTGTTGAAATGGTATATTTTTTGCTGTGTACCTTTTCACCAAAAAAATAAAATCGATCAAACAAACAAACAAAAAAAAAAGACATCTGTCTGGGGTGACTTGAATAAATAATAATTAAAAATAGATAGAGCAAGGCCCTAAAAGATTCAGTGATTTCTTCGTATCTTCAATGGCTCAAATACATGCACACACACACACACACGCACACACACACACTGCCACTGACCTAACCCAAACAAGTACATTTCTTTTTTCTTCAAAGCACAGTCTAATTACACATAGGACATACTACACAGGCAAAAATAGTTTGATCTGCTTTGTTCATTTCTGTATCCCTAGTGCCTAGTTTTTTTTTTTTTAGTGCCTAGCACAGTGTCGAATCAGTATATGTTAAAAGAACGAATGAATGAAAGGAACCTGACTGAAAATGTAGTAGATTTCCATGGTTTCGATGCCAAATGATGAAATGATTTTAAGGATCGGTTAATACTGGGCAATGTTGAAATAGTGTTGGTATGCCTGTGGGTATACATAGGAATACCCCACAAGTACACACAAAAAGAAGGAATATCAGGGAGACAGATGGGCAGGGTAGACATTGGGAAAAGTAATAAGAAAGAACATTTTTTTGTTATTTCCAGCCTCATTTTTGCTTCATTTTTCCCCCAGTTCCTCTTTCCCTAAACCCTCATCTCTTTTTACCCTCCCTTTTCCCAGGGTCCAAGCTTTTCATTTGCTTCTCTTCTAGTGAAATCTATAAATGGCAGAATAGCCAATAAACTCAGTTATACTAAAGTATGAATGGCTGCTACCATTTTTTTAAATTCATTCTCTGAAGTGTATTTATATTCTCATTGGGAATAAAAGAATAAATTACAAACTGTAGAATTCCCAGCATTTGAAATGCCATAGAGGTGCATGGGGGGCAGGGGGAAAGAGACATTTCTTGTCCCCACAGGTAGAAATGACCCTGTTTTAGAAACAAGAATTGCTCTTCTTTAGAGTGAAATAACTGCCCAAATGGAGAGCATTATCATAGGGTCTACTATACTTCTAGGTCCCTGGGTGGCACAAAGGGTTTGCTCTCAACTACTAACTGAAAGATTGGCAATTCAAACCCAAGTGGCACCTCAGAAAAAAGACCTGGTGATATGCTTCCAAAAAAGATTACAGCCAAGAAAACCCTACGGGGCAATTCTACTCTTTGACACGTGGGGTCACCAAGAATCAGAATCGACTCCGTGGCAACCAGTTTGGTTTTGGTTTGCCATATCTCTTCCACCATTTTTAAAAACCGAAAAAAACAACCTGTTGCCATCAGTCAATTCCAACTCATAATGACCCTGTAGGCTACAATCTTTACAGAAGCAGACTACCACATTTTTCTCCTTTGGATTGGCTGGTGGGTTTGAACCTCTGACCTTTTGGTTGGTAGGTGAGCGTTTAACCAGTGCACCACCAGGGCTCCTTCCTCCTTTTTTGCATGTCCCAAATAAGCTCAACATATGCTGAAAGAGAGAGAAATGCAAGCAACGTAAGAATCTGAGGTGACTGATCCAATTGAAATACCATCTCCATTTTCAAGCCCTGTGTGGAGGTCTGCTCTCATTTCAAAAGGGACAGGAGCCAGGCCTGCATGAGCCAAGGCCACACAAACCTTCGTGGGTGCTGGACCACACTTATGGTGGCTTTCAGCCCACGTTCAGCACACTTGGCCCCACTCTGGTCTGCTGGGATAACCGAGCCTACATTTTCAATCAGTCTTCAGTTTGTCTTTCATGCTCCAGGTATAAGCTGCCAAGTCAAGTCATTCTCTTGGTTCCATAGGAAATTGGCACTTCACCAATCAACCAATATCAACAGCCCTGCCAAGGTCTCAGACCAGAGCCTGTGAGGTAACAGAGACAAATAACACGGCTCTGTGTCCAGGAGCTCACATCCTAGCTGGGAAATTAAGACAGGCACATAGAAATAAACAAAAAAGGAGAACAGAAATCAGACAACTAGTGC
The DNA here is from genome assembly GCF_030014295.1 of Loxodonta africana. Taxonomy (NCBI): domain Eukaryota; kingdom Metazoa; phylum Chordata; class Mammalia; order Proboscidea; family Elephantidae; genus Loxodonta; species Loxodonta africana. The sequence continues at coordinate 18,934,119 of NC_087364.1, forward strand.
TTCTGTGACAAAAAAGAGATTTTATTACCATCATTATCTTCAAAGAGCAATGGGATTTAGTTGTGACGGACCAAAAACCAAAACCAAACCCAGTGCTGTCGAGTCCGCCTCACAGTGACTCTATAGGACAGAGTAGACCTGCCCCAGAGAGTTTCTAAGGAGCGCCTGGTGGATTCAAACTGCTGACCCTGTGGTTAGCAGCTGTAGCACTTAACCACTATACCACCAGAGTTTCCAGTTGTACCAGAGGCTGTACTAAGTAGCTAAAGAGGAATGGTTTCAAGTTTCTGGTCATCTCCAAATTAGGGTTTGCAACTCAACAGCAACTAACAACAATACATGCATATATGTGTGTGTGTGTGTCTTTGCCTATGAGACACACCTCTTTTCCCTGCCAAGAATTTCTTTTGCTAAGATTGTCACTTAGAACATTAAGAATCTGTTCTTCATAACAGAAGAACCAGAATGGAAATGTTGAGAATGTTCACGCCTTGTGAAGAATGTAACCAATGTCACTGAACAATTTGTGTAGACATTGTTGAATGGGAACCTAAATTGCTGTGTAAACCTTCACCAAAAACACAGTAAAATACTACTAAAAAAAAAAGAATAAAAAGTATCTATTCTTCATAGTTGTTGAACTTCTGAATTCACAGATGCGAATCTACCTTTCTCTCCAACCTGTGTATACAGCCACAGTGTGGAATACAGTTACTACTCAATTGAGGCAGCTATCCTTTTTGTTATTATTTTAGATTTTCATCCTTTTTCACAGGGCGGAGAAACTTCCCCTTAGCAAAAGGCAGTAGCTCCAATAAAATCGTTCCCAGGGGTATCTTTGCACGGTTTTGATCATACATCTATTTTCCATTTCTTCCTATTTCCATTTTTACCACTCCACCCTCTGTCTTCTCACCTCCTGTGCTTTTTTCCTATTGCATATGGATCTCTTTTCTTTGCTTCTGTTTAGAAACTTTACCCGGGACCAGAGAAGATTGAGCGCGTGTGCATGTGGAGCGGGAAGGGAGAGGTGAGGGAGATGGGAGCTTTGGGAAATGGAACCAAAATTCAGGCCTTGTGCCTGGGCAGTGGGATTGCAGTCAGAAGTGGCCTACAGGAGAAAGGAGACCCAGGAATTAGAGAAGAAACTGAACTGCAGGTCCAACTGCCTCCATGAACTACTGCCTCCTTACCCACGAGACCAGAAGGACTGGGTGCAGCCTGGCTACCATTACTGATCATTTTGATTAAGGAATCAATACATGAATCCTAATCAAAAGGGGGAGAAATATGAAACAGATTTTGAAATCATTACAGAATCCAGGCTTATTGGACCTATTGAGACTGTAGCTACCCCCAAATCTATCACTGTGAGAAAATGTTCAAACCATGAACTGAAATTACCCCCTGAACTCATCTTTAAACTAAACAACTCTTTAGCTAAATTAGGGAGAAGAATGTTCACCATGAGTATTGCACCTTCTTTTTTTAATTGTACTTTAGATGAAGGTTTACAGAACACACTAGCTTCTCATTAAACCCTTAGTACATATATTGTTTTATGACATTGGTTACCAACTCCATGACACGTCAACACTCTACCTTCTCTACCTTGGGTTCCCCATTACCAGCTTTCCTGTCCCTTCCTGCCCTGGAGTCCTTGACCCTGGGCTGATGTGTCCCTTTAGTCTCCTTTCATTTTATGGGCCTATCTAATCTTTGGCTAAAGGGTGACCTCAGGAGTGACTTCATTACTGAGATAAAAGGGTGTCTGGTGGCCATGTTCTCAGGGATTCTCCAGACTGTCAGGACAGTAAGTCTGGTCTTTTTTTGTGAGTTAGAATTTTGTTCTACATTTTTCTCCAGCTCTGTCTGGGACCCCCTATTGTGATCCCTGTCAGAACAGTCGGTAGTGGTATTCAGGCACCATCTAGTCTTCCTGTGCTCAGTGGTAGATGTGATCCATTAGTCTCTTGGACTAATCTTTCCCTTGTGTTTTTGGTTTCTTCATCCTCCCTTGCTCCCGAAGGGGTGAGATCAGTGGAGTATCTTAGATAGCTGCTCACAGGCTTTTAAGACCCCAGACGCTACTCACTAAAGTAGAATGTAGAACATTTTCTTTATAAATTATGTTATGCCAATTGAGCTAGATGTTCCCTGAGATCATGGTCTCCACAGCCCTCACCCCAGTAATTCAGTCCCTCAGGGATTTTGAATGTGTCTATGGAACGTCCATGACCTTTTCTTGTACAAGTTGTGCTGGCTTCCTCAGTATTGTGTACTATCTTACCCTTCACCAAAGATACCACTTATCTATCGTCTACTTAGTGTTTTTACGTCCCCACCCCCTCCCTTCCTAGAAACCATCAAAGATTGTTTCTTTTTTGTGTGTAAACATTTTCATAAGTTTTTGTAATCGTAGTCTCATACAGTATTTATCCTTTCGTGATTCACTTATTTCACTCAGCATAATGCTGTCCAGATTCATCTGTGTTGTGACCTGCTGCACAGATTCATCGTTGTTCTTTATCATTGCGTAGAACTCCATTGTGTCTGTACCATAGTTTGTTTATTCGTTCACCTGTTGAGGGGCATCTAAGTTGTTTCCATCTTTTTGCTATTGTGAACAATGCTGCAATGAACATGGGCGTGCGTATGTCTGTTTGTGTGACGGCGCTTATTTCTCTAGGATATGTTCCAAGGAGTGGGATTTCTGTATCTATCATATGGTATTTCTATTCCTAGCTTTCTAAGGAAGCACCGTATCATTTTCCAAATTGATTGTACCATTTTGCATTCCCACTAGCAGTGCGTAAGAGTTCAAATCTCCTTGCAGCCTCACCAACATTTGTTATTTTCTGTTTTTTTGATTCATGCCAGTGATGCATGGTATCTCATTGCGGTTTTAATTTGCATTTCCCTAATGGCTAGTGATTGTGAGCATTTCCTCGTGTGTCTGTTAGCCACTTGAATGTCTTCTATGGGGAAGTGCCTGTTCATTTCCTTTGCCCATTTTTTAATGGGTTATCTGTCTTTTTGTTGTAGAAGTGTTGGACTTTCCTATAAATTTTAGAGATTAGACCTTTGTCATATTCATCATAGCCACAATTTTTGTACAAGTCTGTAGGTTCTCTTATCACTTTTGGTGAAGTCTTTTGATGAATGTAAGTGTTTAATTTTTAGAAGATCCCAGTTATCTAGCTTATATTCTTGAGTTGTGTGTTGTTAGTTGTGGTTTGTATCCTGTTAATGCCATGTATCAGGGCCTCTAGCAGTGATCTTATTTTTATTTCTGTGATCTTTTTAGTTTTTGATTTTATATTTAGATCTTTGATCCATTTTGAATTAATTTTTGTGTATGGTGTGCGGTATGGATCCTGTTTTATTTTTTTGCAGATAGACATCTAGTTTTGCCAGCACCATTTGTTTAAAAGACCATTTTTTCCCCCATCTGATGGACTTTGGGCCCTTGTCGAAGATCAAGTGACTGTAGGTGGATGGATTTACATCTGGGTTCTCAATTCTGCTCCACTGGTCAATATAGCTGTCGTACCAGTACCAGGCTGTTTTGACTACTGGAACTGTATAGTAGGTTCTGAGGTCAGGTAGTGTGAGTCCTCCTACTTTATTCTTCTTCAGTAGTGCTCTACTTATCCAGGGCCTCTTCTCTTTCCATATAAAGTTAATGATTAGTTTTTTCATTTCTTTAAGGATTGTTGTTGGTATTTGGATCACGATTGTTGGTATTTGTAGGGTAGAACTGACATTTTCACAATGTTGTGTCTACCTATCCATGAGCATGGTATGTTTTTCCATTTATGTAGATCTCTTTTGGTTTCTTGCAGTAGTGTTTTGTAGTTTTCTTTGTATAGGTCTTTTACATCCCTGGTTAGATTTATTCCTAAGTGTCTTATTTTTTTAGGGGCTATTATAAATTGTATTGTTTTCCTGATTTCTCTTTCATTGTTCTCTTTATTGGTATATAGGAATCCAACTGATTTTTTTATGTTTATCTTGTATTCTGCTAGTCTGCTAAATCTTTCTATTCCAGTAGTTTTCTTGTGGAGTCATTTGGGTTTTCTATGTATAGTATATCATCAGCAAATAGGGACAGTTTAACTTCTTCCTTACCAATTTGGATGCCCTTTATTTCTTTTTCTTGCCTTATTGCTCTAACTAGGACTTTCAGCACAATGTTATATAGTAGTGGTGATAAGGGGCATCCTTGTTTTGTTTCAAGGGGAATGTTTTCAGCCTCTCTCTATTAAGAGAGATGCTGGCTGTTTGTTTTGTATAGATGCCCCTTATTATGTTGAGGAATTTCCTTTCTTTACCTATTATATTGAGAGTTTTTTTTTTTTATCATGAATGGGTGTTGGACTTTGTGGAATGCCTTTTCTGTGTCAATTGAAATGATCAAGTGATTCTTCTATTGTTTTGTTTTTTATTATGTTGATTGATTTTCTAATGTTGAAACATCCTTGCATACCTGGAATGAATCCCACTTGGTCATGATGTATTTTTTTTTTTTTACATGATGCTGAATTATATTTGATAGAATTTTATTGAGAATTTTTACATCTATATTCATGAGAGATATTGGTCCACAGTTTTCTTTTTTTGTGGTGTCTTTGCCTGGTTTTGGTATCAGGATTATGCTGGCTTCATAGAATGAATCCAGAAGTATCCCTTCCTTTCCTCTGTTCTGAAATTGTTTGAGCGGTACTGGCGAAAGCTCTTCTTTCAACATTTGGTAGAATTCTCCAGTGAAGCCATCTGAGCCAGGGCTTTTTTTTTTTTTTTTGGTGGAAGGTTTCTTTTTTTTTAATCACCTTTTCAGTCTCTCCTCTTTTTTATGGGTCTGTTTGGATTTTCAACATCATTTTGTGTTAGTTTGGGTAGGTAGTGTGTTTCTAGAAATTTGTCCATTTCCTCTAGTTTTCAAATTTGTTGGAGCATAGTTTTTCATAATACTCTGTTATGATCCTTTTTATTTCAGTTAGGTCTGTTGTAATGTCCCCCATTTCTTTTCTTATTTGGGTTATTTATGTCCTTGCCTGTTTTTCTTTTGTCATTTTGTCCAGCAGTTGGTCAATTCTGTTAATCCTTGCAAAGAACTAAGTTTTGGTTTTATTGATTCTATTGTTTTTCTATTCTCTATTTCATTAATTTCTGCTCTGGTCTTTATTATTTCCTTTCTTCTGGTGGCTGTGGGCTTCTTTTACTGCTCTCTTTCTATTTGTTCGAGTTGAGGAGCTAATGTTTTGATTTTGTCCCTTTCTTCTTTTTTGGTGTGTGCATCTATTGCTATAAATTGACCTCTGAGGACTGCCTTTGCTATGTCCCAAATGTTTTGGTATGACGTGTTTTCTTTCTCATTTGATTCTAGGAATTTTTTTAATTCCATCTTTCATTTCTTCTCTTACCCAGTGGTTTTTAAGCAGGGTGTTATTCAGTTTCCATGTAATTTTTTTTCCCTTTCTTTTCATGTTGTTAATTTCTACTTTGACGGTATTGTGATAAAAGAAGATACTTCGTATTATCTCACCGTTTTGGATTTTGTCGAGGGTTACTTTTTGGCCTAGGATGCGTCTATTCTGGAGAACATTCCATGTGCGTTGGAAAAGAATATGTAGTTTGCAGCTCTTGGGTGGAGTGTTCTATATATGTCTGTAAGTTCAAGTTGATTGATTGTGTTCTTTAGATCTTCTGTATCTTTGTTGAATTTCTTTCTAGATGTTTTGTCCTTTACCAAGAGTGGTTTGTTTAAGTTTTTATTGAGACTTTATGTTTTTCTTCTTTATTTTGATGAGTAAAAAAAAAAAAAAATTTTTTTTTTTTTGTAGGTTTGTTAAATTTCTTTGCAATTACCTTGACATTTACCCTTATCTTCCTACGTTTGAACCAGTCTATTATTACTTGGTATGGCCTTGCCTTCCTCTCCCCCTTTTATTGCTCTGACATGGTTGTAATTTACAGATTAACCTCTCTGGTTTCCTGTTGTAAATCTTTTAGTTTTAAATAATACTTGAGAGGTCATTTCCTAGGTTGGTACCTTGCTGGTGCGATCTAGCATCCTAGATTCCAGCTGTTGTCTGATGTTGTTTGTTCTCAAACCAAAGGACTCCCTGTAATAATTCTCGTAAGTTTAGTTTGGTTTTTACATATTCCCTTAATTTCTGTTTATCTGGGAATGACCTAATTTCACCATCGTATTTGAACAAGAGTTTTGCAGAATGTATTATTCTTGGTCGGCGATTTTTTCTTTCAAGGTTTTATGTATGTCATCCCGTTGCCTTCTTGCCTGCGTGGTTTCTGCTGAGTAATCAGAGATTCATTCATTCATTGTTTCCCTTCTGTTTGTGCCATTTCGCTTTTCTTGAGCTGCTCTCAGGGATTCTTTCTTTGTCTTTGGTCTTAGTGAGTGTGATTATGATATGCTTTGGTGATTTTCTTTGGGGTCTATCCTATTGGGGTTTGTGAGCTTCTTGGATGGTCAGCTTTTCATCTTTCATGATATTAGGGAAGTTTTCTGTCAGCAATTCTGCAATGATCCTCTCTGTGTTTTCTGTTTGCTCTCCCTGTTCTGGAATTCCAATCATTCAGAAATTTTTGCTTTTGATTGTATCCCACATGATTCTCAGGGTTTCTTTATTCTTTTTCTTTTTTTTCCTGATTTTTCCTCAAACAAAGTAGCATCCAAGTATTTGTCTTCAATTTTGCTGATCCTGTCTTCCATTGTTTCAAACGTGCTCCTCAGACCTATGACACCATCCATTTCTTAAATCTTGTTGTTTACCTTTTGGATTTCTAATTGTTGTTTTTGTATGATTTCTAGTTGTGAATTTATTTTGGCATTTTGCTTCTGTATTATTTTCCTGAATTATTCCATTATTTTGTTTGTATTTTCCATGATTTTGTCTGCCTTTTCCATGAATTTGTCTAGTTTTTCCTCATTTTTTTGTCTGCCTTTTGCTTCAACTCTTGGCTGACTGTGAATATTAGAGATTTAAATTCCCTATCAGGTAGTTTCGGTGCGTTTTATTCTACTGGAAAGTCATCTTTTTTTTTTTTTTTTTTAACACCTACGGAACCATCCTGTCCTTTTGTTTTGTTTTGATATTATCTGCTCTCTTTGGCACATTCAGTAGTTATCTTCTCCATTTACTGATTGTAGATTTGTTTGTTTCATCCTGCTTTTTTTTCCTTTACTTGTTTATGTCTGAGCAGGCAGGCTGTATGTTCTTTGTTGTTTGCTCATCTGTAGTCATGATACTTTTCACCTCCTTGTCCAATGGGCAGGGTCAGTCGCTCAGCTATGGTGCAGCATGGCAGGTCCAGCAGAAGGGGAGTGGCTGGGATGGGTTGTTTGTGGCACATACTGGGGCCAACAGGGCAGGCCAGGGATCAGTGCAGGGCAGGTTGTTGTAGGCCATGCCTGTGCTGCTTGGGGGTACAGATAGGCAGGAGGGAGGAAGAAGGTTGTGATGTGTGGAGCTAAGTGGGTATGCGAAAGAAGAGAAAGAGGAGAGAGAAACAGGGGCCAAAAAAAAAAAAAAAAAGTGCCGAGGGACTCTGCCATTGGAGTGGAGAGACAAGAAACCAAGAAATGAAGGAAAACATAAAAAGAGAAAAAAATGAATAAAAATTAAAACAAAAAAAGTAATACACCCATGGATCCTACCAGCAACTGGGGAAGTGGCTCTGAGACCTCAGGGCACAGCCCATCTAGAAGGGGCGGAGATGTCAGACAGCACCAGGTATGCAGGAGACAGGAAAAGAAGGAAAGTAGGGAGAGATGAGAGACTGAGAATGAAGAAAAAGAAAAAAAAAAGAGATGCCCCCAGGGATCCCACTGACGAGGCTACACAGACCAGGGAAGAGGCTACCAAGCCTCAAGGTACAGCCCAGCTAGAACAGACGGAGGTGGTACACAGTGCCAGGTACTTAGGAGACAGGAAAAGACCGTAAGAAGAGAGTGATGAGAAACTGAAAAATGAAGAAAAAGAAAACAAACCAAAAAAGGCCACAGGGACTCCAGCAACGCAGCAGGGCAAAGTGGGAAAATGGATCCCTGCCTGAGTGGGGCTTCACAGCCTGTTAGGAAGAAATGGAGCTATCATCCAGAGCCAGGTGTTTGAGAGTAAGGAAGGGGTGACAGAGAGGGAAGAAAGCAAAAGAAGCCAAAAAAAGCAACACCAGCAACAAAGAAATGGCACTGAAGGGGCTGGCTGGTGTGCCTGGGCGGATCCAAGTGGCTCAGAGCTGGCGCCTCCTGGCCAAGCAACTGCAGCCAGCTGGGAAGTGGTGGAGGCTGATCGGGGGGAAGAAAAATGGGGGTTGGGAAAGCATGTATCACTGGTTACTGGGTGCTCTGTTCCTGCTGGGAGCTCTGTGAATCTGCTTTCCTGTACTCTCTGTCCACCAGTTTCTGATAGGAGTCCAAGATGGCGAACCTGTGCTGCGTTAGCTGATAAGTGACCTCTGTTCTGTATCTCTCCTCGCTGTCTGTTCTCTCTCAGTTTCTTGATCCATTCCATGCTTGGTTAAGCTCTTTATCTCTTCATATGACGCTTAGTGTTCCAGGATTGACATTTGCCTCTGTTTTACTTAGTTCTTCAGGTCTTTGCTGTAGAGGGGTGGCATGGTGCTTCTGTCAATAGTGTCATGTTGGCTCCACCTCCAGCATTGCCCTCTTTTAAAGAGTTATCTATATGAAATCAAATTGTCAACAGTAACTCTAAAGCGTAGATGAGAAGTTTAGGTGGTAGTAAGTCTGAGTCAATGAGGGTGAAACAATATGGGTAGGGATAGCAAGAATGGTGATACAACGTGAAGAATGTTACCAATGTTATTGAATTGCACATGTAGAAACTGATGAATGGGTGCATGCTCTACTGTGTATCTTTTCACCAAAACTGAAAAAAAAAAAATGGCCTGCAGGCTTTAGCCTTCCCTGTGGTTGGCTCAACATCAGCCTTAGAGCTCATTTGATTGCTGTTTTCTTAAGGTCATAAGTAGTTTCAGGGACAGTGAAAGACCACTGAATTGGATTTCAGTTAGAACAAGAAAGTCATGTACAGACTTAGCAGAAATGCATTACTCACATGGCTTCTACAGATAATAAGGGCTTCTGTTCCTCTCTACTTAGTTTGAGTTCCTTTCTACTATCATATTGCTCTTTTGACCTAGTCTCAAGTAGCCCAGGTTTCCACTAATCTCTCTCTCCTTTCCCAAATTTAAATAAGTCAGTGCATTTCTAGAAAGTCAACGTGACAACCAATTCCACCAAAAAAGGGCAAGCCCTTCTCTTTTTTCTACAGTTTCAAGGACAGTCATATGAATTTCAATATTTCAATAATGCTAGATGACTCTTTGCCGAGATCTTTCTGGACAATTAATCAATTATCAACTATTCACCTGTGTAATTTGAACAAATTACAACCCCTCTGGTCTCCAGTTTTCTTACCTATAAAGTAAGTGGGTAGAATAGATTTTGTCCACTGTCCCTTCCAACTCTAAAACTGCTTATTGTAATTTTCAGTGACACATTAGGGTTTGTTCTGTTGTGAAACATGAAGCAAGGGCCTGTACCTGGAAATGCAAGTTAAAGAACCTTAGTTTTGAAGACAATGACAATATTTGGGTAGATATACTAAAGACAGTGAGAGAGAACCTAAAATGTGAATAAAGACAGGCCTTGGAATGTGGGGAAACCGAATATAATGAAAGGTGAAGGAGGTGCAGGAGAGGAAAGGCCAAAAGAAGAGCGGAGAGGGACAATTATCAGTCGATGGGAGCTGGCTGGTATGATGGTTAAAGTTATGTGTCAACTTGGCTCAGCTGTGATTATCAGTGGTTTGGCAGACACTGTGGAATCACCTTCCAATTTGTGATCTGATGTGAGCAGCCACAAGGAAGAGAAAGCCAGCTCAAATTAGCTTGAAATATTTAAAGTAATTGGCTCATGTAAATTAAAATGTTTAGGCCTCAAGTGATGAGTTCAGACCTCAGGTTTTAGCGTCCCTCAGTCTCACTCTTTCTCAACTCTCATTTCTCCTTCGTTGGCTTCTCTCTTAGGCAGACCCTCTCTGCATGATAATCTGAGGCAGGCTCTGGATCACATTCGTGCAGCAGGACAATCCCAGAGGAAAATGGGCCTGCACTTCCCAGTAGTTCTGGAAGAAGCTCTAGGAATGAGACTCTATGGGCCAAGTTGACTCCTCCCCCCACCCCCCCCCCCACCCCCACTGCCCCAATGCTGTGAGCTTTCAAAATCAAGATCATCAGGTCTTTCTTCCAAGGTGCCTCTGGGTGAATCTGAATCACTTTCAGTTAGTAGCCAACCACTTAACTGTTGACCCTCTAGGTCCTGCACCATCCTCACGATCGTTGATATGCCTGAGCCCATTGTTGCAGCCACTGTGTCAATCTATCTTATCGACAGTCTTCCTTTTTTTTTTTTTTTGCCGACCCTCTATTTTACCAAACGCGATGCCCTTCTCTAAGAACTGGTTCCTGCTGATAACATGTCCAAAGTATGTGAGACAAAGTCTTGCCATCCTTGCTTCTAAGGAGCATTGTGGCTGTACTTCTTCCAAGACAGATTTGTTCATTCTTCTGGAAGTCCATGGTATATTCAATATTCTTCACCAACACCATAATTCAAATGCATCATTTCTTCTGTCATCTTCCTTATTCATTGTCCAGCTTTCACATGCATATGAGATGATTGAAAAGACCATGGCTTTGGTCAGGTACATCTTCGTCTTTCTTGTAGATCCAAATCCTATCGTGGCCTACCAGGTCCTGCATGATCCAGCCCCTGCTGCCCTCCAGGGTTATCTTGCAGCACACCTTCCCCATTATCCGCAGCATACCAGCCCCTCTGTCCTCTTTCAACACTTCAAATGCACCATGCTGCTGCTGACCACAGGACCTTGGCATGTGCTCTTCTTTTGCCTAAAATGCTCTCCTCCCCCCGACCACCCTCCCTCCTCCATCTTCACCTGTTTAACTCTCTTCTTTCTTCAGACTCAGCCCGGTCTTCACCTCCTCAAGTGACGTCCCTGGCTATGGTTATGGACTCTTACAGCACCAGGTACCTCTCCCAGGCACCACGGATCACACTTGTAACTTAACATTTAGTTCTGTGATTCTGAAATTCCGTCTGTTTCTACCACTAGACTGCAAGGCCCATGAGGGCAGAAACTGCAATTTTTCTTTTCTTTTTTACTGTTAAATTGCCAGCAGAGTTCCTGGTATATGGAAGGAATTTAAATATTTATTGCATGAATAAGTGAATGACCAGTCAAGTTGATTCCAACTCATGGCAACTCCGTGCACGCCAGAGTAGAAAAGTGCCCCACAGGGTTTTCAATGGCTGATTTTTTTCCCCCAGAAGTAGATTGCCAGGCTTTTCTTTGGAGGTGTCTCTACCTGGACTCAAACCTCCAGCCTTTCAATTAGCAGTTGAGCATTTAACTGTTCGCACCAGCCAGTAACTCCAAATGAATGAAGACGTTTGTAATCTAAGCCAAGCTCACCGTCCCAAACACAGTAGCTGTACACAGAGTATATTTTGGGGGCGATTTCAAAATGTTTAATAACAAGTGTGGTACAATCGTCAACCAAACAGGCATCGGTGTGGCTGTCCCCGTGTATCAGCAGTGTCAGCCCTGAATGAAATGGTATGAGAAGTCCTTTGAACTACCAACAGATGATACAACGCAATGCATCTTAGTAGTTACGAAATCTCAGTGCACCAAACTCAAAGATGCAAAACATACACAATTTTTTTTTTTAACTGTATTTAGTTTTGGTTCCTGGGCTTCCATTCTGTTGGTGGTGAAAACTTAGTCACTTTAGAGCAAACTCCGTGAGAATTTTCTTGGCTAGGTTAGACTTCTCCCTCCCTGCCTACATCCCTGTGGGGTGGGGTGGGGGGAGGATTAGATCTATATCCTGGGTGCTAACACAGTGCCATGCCTCCCAGAGTTCTGGTCCCCGATGGTCATTACCTCCCCATGCTGAAGTCTGTTGGGAAGCCCCTCTGCACCAAGTCCTTGGTCGTTGTCACCTCCCCACGCTAGCATGGGTGGAGGCAGCCCTGTTTCTTCTGGCCTCCGGTAAGGAGTCCCTGCAAGTCAAGCTTAGGTCATGGTCTGCAGATTCTCTGGCCCTCTCTTTCTGTTATCTCCTTGCCTTTCTTGGGGAAGAAGGGATGGTAAATTTGGGGATGTGCCACACTGCAGGGGAAGCTATGTAGAAGGGCCAGGTTGCCATTTTCCCAGAGCCACCAGCAGGAGAGAGCCTTTCGGCCAACCCAGAATAGAAGCACAGCCCTCCTCCACATTCCTCTGACCTACCGAGGGGTTCTAGCATCCCTCCCTCCCCACACATGCCTTCTCCTCTCCCACACCATTTGGCCTGAATTACTCCCTTTGAGTGCAAAAATGCATTCTCATCTGATTGATCATTGTTCCAACCATGCCGTTTATGGAACAAACTCTACGTCCTAAGTCCTTCAAGATCTTGACTTTTGAGACCCTCCCATCCAAGAAAATTTTTTTTTAAACTCTTGTCTCTGCTGTGAGACTCAAAAGTCTTTTACGGAATCCAAAACTTTAGCATGGTCTTCTTTCCTTCTCTCTGCATTTCTGCTCTAACTCACTATCTTGAGGGCAGTGAGCACAGAGCCCCTTCCTGCTGTCTGGTGGGACTGAAGGACCAGAACATACCAGCGAGGGAAACACAGACGAACCCATTTGTCATGGATTCAATTATGTTCCCCCCCAAATGTGTATATCAGTTGGGCTGGGCCATGATTCCCGGTACTGTGTGATTTTTCTATATGTTGTAAATCCTGCCTTTATGATGTTAATATGGGAGGATGGGCAGCAGCTGTGTTAGTGAGGCAGGACTCAACCTACAGGATTGGACTGTGTCTTGAGGCAATCTCTTGATATGTAAAAGCTAGAAACAAGCAGAGACAGGAGGACCTCCTACCACCAAGAAAGAAGCACGGGGAGCAGAGCGCATCCTTTAGACCCAGGGTTCCTGTGCAGAGAAGCACCTAGTCTGGGGGAAGGTTGATGAGAAGGCCAACAGAGAGAGAAAGTCTTCCCCTGGAGCTGACAACCTGAATTTGGACTTTTAGCCTACTTTGGTATGAGGAAATAAACTTTGTTAAAGCTGTCCACTTGTGGCATTTCTGTTACAGCAGCACTAGATAACTAAGACACCATTTACTGGTATTATATTTCTACGTTATTGTGTTGATAGCTGTATGCTACATTACTACGTTGCTAATTGTGTGCTGAAGGAATGTATAGCAAACGCTAATCAGAAAGAAGACTTTAAAATAAAAAAAGAAGACATTTAAACTAAAAGCAAAACACTTTTTTTTTTTTTTTTTTTTAGTTTTTGGCAAAAATTTTTGTACCTCCATCAACATCAAGAGATTTGATTTTACATTTTAACCCCTTTTCGGAGAGTGCAGCCCAGAAATAAGACTGACAAACTTCTGCTCTTTTTTAAAGACTCAATCCAACTATTACTTTTTTTTTTTTAATAATATTTTATTGTGTTTTTGGTGAAAGTTTACACAGCAAATTAGATTCCCATTTGACAATTACTACACGAAATGTTCAGTGACAATAGATAGGTTTTTTGTAATATGGCAACATTCTCATCAATTCCACTTTAGATATTCTGTTTCCAGTAATCTGGTTTCCCTGTCCCCTTACTGTTTCATCTTTGCTTTGGAATAATTGTTGACCATTCGGTCTCAAATAGATTATTTTTTAAAAGAGCGCAGTGCTCATGGGTAATATTCTTCATTTGATGAGCCAATTTGTTATTTAGCTAAAAGGGGACTTCAAGGAATACTTTCAGTTCAAGGTTTAAAGAATATCTCAGAGCATTAGTTTCAGAGAGCCCTCCAGTCTCGATCGGTCCAGCACTCTGGGCTTTTTAAGAATTTGAGTTCTGTTCTGCGTGTTTCTCCCATTCTATCAGGATCCATCTATAGTGGCCGTGACCAGAACTGTTGTTAGTGGTAGCTGGGCACCATCCAGTTCTTCTGATCTCAGGGTGAATTAGGCTGTGGCTCATGTAGACCCAACTATTACTTTTGACGTGAAGCCTTCTTTGATGCTACCATGTTGTTTTTCCCTCTGTTTGCAGACAGCATAATCATACCTTACTTTTTTTAAAAGCATTATAATATACTATAATTATGCATTACCAAATTGAAAAAAAAAAGAATATGTTTGGGTTTCTATATGAAAGGTCAACTGTGCTGCGAAACAACCTTTACAGAAAATTCAAATTTTAATACTTCTGTACTAAACTCAAGTGTCCCCACACATGTGCTCTCACTTAATCTCCTAAACACTCGTTTTTAATCTCATGTGTTTAGGTGAGAAAGCTGAAGCCCAAAAAAGTTGAGCGAATGGCCCACGCAATTGTGTGGGTAAGGGGCAGAATGAGAACAAGGACCAGATCTCCAATCCAGAGCCCTTTCCAGCCAACCAACCAACCAACCATGGGTGACCCCATGTGTGTCAGGGTAGACAGTGCTCGTAGGGCTTTAAGTAGGGCTTTTATTTTGGAAGTAGATCACCAGGCCTTTCTTCTGTAGGCACCTATGGGTAGATTTGAACCTCCAACTGCTTGGTTAGCAGCTGAGCATGGAACCATTTGTACCACCTAGGGACTCCCCAGAGCTCTTTCCATGGCATCACAAAACCTGAGAGGGTAGGAGAAAAGATGGGGTCGGCATTGAGAGTTATTCCATTGGTGCTCTTTGGTCAGCTTGGCTGGCCTCCCTCACCAGAGAAGCCCGGTTGTAACTTGGCGGTAGATCAACTTGCGTTTGTCCGAGTTCTTTGTGACAGATTTCATGTAGCAATGCTATCTCATTAGCAGAGCTCAGTCTAGAATCAAGCCAGGTTTGAACTCCAGTTCATGTTAAAATCAAGGCTCCTGGATTGGAAAATACGAAAATTGTAGATGAACAACTTGGGAGGCCAGACTCCCTGGAACCACCAACCTTCTCCATGCCAGCCCTGGCCAGCAGTAATCAACCACTTTTGGTAGGCAAGGAAAGAAAGAAATTCGAGTTCTAATTCAGCCCTAAACTTCGCTTCTCTGACTGTCCACTAAAATTATCTGCCTCCACGACCTTCAGATTTCCCCAGTATCTAGCCATCTTCTCATGTGCTTAGCCCAGCCTCCACAGATGCAGAGAGGGGAGATGGAGAACAGAAAGGGTATCGAAGAGTCTTCCTTGGTCAAACTTGGGTCCACACCCTAGGTGGTGAGGAGGTGATGTTTAGAGTCACTTTATCTCCACTCTTGTGTAAACTCAGGTCCTTCTGCTGGCCCCAGAACAGCCTGAATCACCTAGTTGTTGTTGTTATTAGCTGCCGTCAAGTTGGCTCCAACTCATGGCGACACCGTGTGCAACAGAATGTAATGTTCCTTAACCAGTCCTGCGCATCTCCTCCGTCTTTGTGGGTATGCTCGAGTCCATTGTTGCAGCCACTGTGTATTTTGAGTGCTTTCCAGCCTAGGGGGCTCATCTTCCAGCACTATTCTCTTGTGATCCGTAGAGTTCGCACTGGCTTGTTTTTAGAATTGGATCGCCAGGCCTTTCTTCCTAGTCTGTCTTAGCCTGGAAGCTTCGCTGACACCGGCCCACCGTGGCTGACCCTGCAAGTATTCAAAATATGGGTGGCAGAGCTTCCAGCATCACAGCCACATGCCAACCACGACAGTATGACAAACTAATAGATGAGGGGTGACCTTAAATCCCTCTTAAAAGACCAGAGTGTGCCTTTGATCAGGCCATACCTCAGAATAGTGTGGACCTGCTGGGATGCTTAATCTAAACCTGGCAGTCTTAGGCAGAACTAACTCCCACGTAGGTCCACCTGATACAGGTAAGCTAGCTGGGAGCATGATTTTAGGTAGTGGAATGATGGCTTCTTGGCTGGGATGGGGTGCCTTGCATAGGAAGGGGAAGAATGTCTCTGCCTGGAGGCTAGAAGATTTGATCAAGATAGCACATTCAGCTGTAGGTGGAGGAGGGGGAAGAATGCTCAGAAACTTGTGGAAACGGTTACTCTGGATATCGGTGTGCAGGAGGGGCTGGTGAGTCCCAGCAAAACTCTTGAGAAGGGGCCAGCACCAAGACTGAGCCCCAGCTGATGCTCTGCCGGGCCCAAACCAAAACAACCAAACCTGTTGCTGCTGAGTCGATTCCAACTCATGGTGCCTCCGTGTGTTAAGAGTAGAACTGCTCTATAGGGTTTTCTTGGGTGTAATCTTACAGAAGTAGCTCGCCAGGCCTGTCTTCAGGCCTGGGTGGGTTCAAATCACCAACCTTTGGGTGAGTAGTCGAGAGCAAACTGTTTGCACCACCCAGGGATCAACTGCCAGGTCCAGAGTGAGGGAAATAAACACGGTGCCTCTGAGATCCTGACCCAGGACAACGGCACCACCATATCGCTGTGTTGCTGACATTGTAGAGGGGTCTGGGGAGTGACGAGGGTGCTCACTATGGCACCTCAAAATGCACCTGGTACAGCTGGACACCTCCTCTATCCCTAATCTTCTAACTCTCCCTTGGGAATACAAGCAGTGCCTGATTACCAATGAGTTCCATTCCTAAATCTGTCTTCAAGTCAAATTTGTACGTAAGTCAGAACGGTTAGGTATGATTCATATCTAACGTCAGTCAAATGTTTGTCTCCGTGTATTTTTTTTCTTTTTTTTTATAGCATATAGTGGACCTTTCTAAGCATAAAAAAATTCAACACTTTCAGATACACTAGAACATCTTTAACATAATCATACAGTAACAATAATAATAATGTTTTAATGTTCATCGCAAAGCAGCACCTATTGGTTATTATGAACCATTGTAGGTACCTGAAATTTTTAATACAATAGGTTTCATGGGGGTTGGTTCATAAGCCAGGGACCGCCTGTAGCGCCAACATACACTCAGCCACTAGGCTAAAAATCTGGCTTCTCCTTCTCCCCTCGTCCCTACTGGGATTCTATGCCATCTCTTTAGTCTCCCCTCCACTACACCCCATGGCCACACCCATATTTTAAGTTTCCATGATCTTTTGCCTGGTCATTACCACTGCCTCCCAGCAGGTCCTTCTGTCCCCAGTTCTCCATACAGTTGCTGGAGAAATCTTGCCAAAATGCAAAGTTGATCAAGTCACTCCCCTGCCTTAAATTCTTCAAGAGTTCCTCCTGGGCTTCAGGGTGAACTACAAAGACCTTGGCATGGTCTAGTCCCTGGGTAGCATGAATGGTTTTGCACTCAACTGCTAACATAAAGAAGAGGCCCTGGTGGCACAGTGGTTAAAGTGCTCAGCTGCTAACCAAAACGTCAGCCGCTCTGCAGGGAATAGGTGTGGCAGTCTGCTTCTGTAAAGATTAAACCAAACCAAACCCGTTGCCATTGAGTCAATTCCTATTCATAGCAACCCTATAGAACAGAGTAGAAATGCCCCATAGAGTTTCCAAGGAGAGCCTGGTGGATTTGAACTGCCAACCTTTTGGTTAGCAGCTGTAGCACTTAACCAGAATGCCCCCAGCCTTGGAAACCCTATGGGGCAGTCCTACTCTATCCCATAGAGCCTCTGTGGGTCAGAATTGACTCCATGCAATGGGTTTGGTTTGGCTTTTTTCCTTTCCATTCAAGTTTGAAGCCAACTGGGAGACAGACATGTGGACCAGATGGTGGAAATAAAAATGCACCTTTATTATGGAAAGGAGTCCCTGGGTGGTACACATGGTTGTTCTGGGCTGTTAACCAAAAGGTTGGTGGTTCGAATTCATGCAGAGGTGCCTCAGAAGTGAGGCCTGGTGATCTGATTCCAAAAGGAAACCCTGTGGAGCAGTTCTACTCTGCACACAAGGCATCGCCATGAGTTGGAACCAACTTGACGGCAACTAACAACAACAATTACGGAAACGCTAGGCTGGAGGAAGCTTCTCGGCTGAGTGGGCAGCTGGGCCTCCAGGAGTGCAGCAAGTCAGCTGACTTGTTCCCTGGCCCCAGGCAGCCTCAGACCACTGCAGACCCCTCCAGGAAAGAGCCTGGCCCAGGAAACACACCGCCCAGCCTGCTAGATTCTTCTCTCAAGTCACCAATCAGCTCTAAGCCCCTCCTTCCCTGTGGTGACTGAGGGGACAGAGACCAGCAGGAAGAATCCCTGCTTCCCACGTCCCTCCTCCTTCCCTCGTCCCTCCTCCTTCCCTCGTCCCTCCTCCTTCCCTCGTCCCTCCTCCTTCCCTCGTCCCTCCTCCTTCCCTCCTCCCTCCTCCTTCCCTCCTCCCTCCTCCTTCCCTCCTCCCTCCTCCTTCCCTCCTCCCTCCTCCTTCCCTCCTCCCTCCTCCTTCCCTCCTCCCTCCTCCTTCCCTCCTCCCTCCTTCCTTCCCTCCTCCTTCTTGGGGGTGGAGTGGAAAGTCCCTCCCTTCTGTGGAGACAGGATGAGTGAGAAATAAGTATCAACGATAGAAGTTTCTTTTTTCTTTTTCTCGATCTTTGTATCCTTGGGGTTCAACCTGTGCCTAACATATTTGCTGTTGTCTTTAGCCGCCAAAGAGTTGGCCCCCGACTCCTCGCTTCCTGTTGTTGTGAGCTGCTGTCCAGTCACCCGGACTTATGGCGACTCCATGCACGATGGAACTAAACACTCCCTGGTTCTACACCATCCCCATGATCGGCTGCAGATTGGACCTTTGTGATCCATAGGGTTTTCACTGGCTGATTTTCAGAAGTAGATCGTCAGGCCCTTCTTATTCCATCTTAATCTGAAAGCTCTGCTGAAACCTGTTTAGCATCATAGCAACATACAAGTCTCCCCTGACAGACGGAGGGGTCTGTCATGAGGCTGCACAGGAGGTGCATTGGCCAGGAATCGAACCCTGGGCTCTTGCTCAGAAGAGGAAAGGTCTACCACTAAACCACCACTCCCCCCACCCCCCTCAGTTGTGTAATTTAGGACAGTGATTCTCGATCTTGACTGCACATTGGAATCACCTGGGGAGTTTAAAAAACTACTGATGCCTGAGTCCCACCCCCTGGGATTCTAAGGTGCTTGGTCTGGGTGCAGCCTGGGGCCAGGCCTTTTAAAGATGCTGAAGGTAAACGAGCTGGCAAGGAGCCCGGCAGTGACCATTCTTTTGGTTTTCTAATCAAATACATACTCCTCTTTCTTTTTTATTCCAGAGTAGAGAACAGAAAGAAGAAAAACAAACAAGAGTGGACTGGAAAGAAAAAGGAGGAAAAACACTTGTGTTATAATTGATGAGCATTTTAAAATATCTTACCAGCCGCCTTTCCTGTTTATACCATTTGTTGTTACTGTTGGGTGCTGTCGAGTCAATTCTGACTTACAGTGACTCCATGTGACAGTGTAGAACTGCCCCATAGGGTTTTCTAGGCTGTAATCTTTATGGGAGCAGATTGCCAGGTCTTTCTCCCTTGGAGCTGCTGCGTGGGTTCGAACTGCCAGACTTTCGGTTAGCAGCCGAGTGCTTAACTGTTGTGCTACCAGGACTCCTTTTACACTGTTTAGGTCTAGTGATCTTGCGATTCCTAATTCTGTTTGCTAAAGTTTTTCTTTATTCGTATTTCCGTTGTCAATAACTATTCATAGAAACAATAAATCAACACAAAGAGAAAAATCTTTCAAAATATTGCCAAAGAGTTTTTGGTATTCCTCTTCATGCCATGAGTATGACATCACACACGGCGTCTGGTCACCCAGAAATTGACTTCCTCTTGGCTTTTTAAATTCCTTACACATTAAGATACATTTCTAATTATATTTCAAATGAAAACCAGATGTTTCGAAGACTTGCTTTGAAATCCGTTCCTGAGTCTTGTATAAAAACTATTGGGGGGAGGGGCTGACATTGGGCTCATTCTTCCATTCCTCTTTCTGAAGATGTCCCAGACATTTAACCTTAAATATTTGTCCTGGGAATTTGTCCATTTGCCCCAATCAGAAAATTCTTTCCATCAATTGACCCTTCATAAAGCTCAGTTGTTAGAAGTAAGGCAAGCAAAGGGTTGATATTGTGGCCAGCGGCGTCACCCTAGTTTTCTGTAACAGGTTCAGAATTAGGAAATAGCTTTCCAGCTAATTACTCCCTTCTCTTTGTGAAACCTTGGCTCTCACCTTGCTTGTAAAGGAACAAGCCTGCCTTGTTTTAATGCTCACCTTGACGCATGCTCCATCTTGCCTCAGGCATGCTGGCTGCTCATGCCAAGTGCAAAATAACACCGGGAACAATTAGTCTAACTCAGAATACAAATTTCTTTTCCCCCTGGGACCTGGCCAAATACTACTGGTTGGCCATTACGCACCAGCCTGGATTAGCTGAAGTGGCTCCTGCAACATGAATGGTGTTGAGTGAGCTTGTCGCTCTTCTCGGGCCATTGCAGTGGTCTGGGTGCAAAGGGGTGTCCACCTAAGAAAGGGAGCGCCACACAAGTGGAGGCGTGGGGTGGCATGGAAACATTGCTTCCTGTGTTTTCAAAAGTCAAGACTGTTGCTTTGCTTCTTACGCCCAACCAAGGTGGCTGAACAGGGGCAATGCCAGGGCAAAGGCAAGGTGGGGCAGTGGAACTGACTTCCACCCCACCAATTGCCCTGTCCAGAGGTAGGTTCTCTGGGATGCACGTCTAGAGAAGACACCTCTAGTCCGAAATTTTCCGTTTACTCATGGAGGCCTCCTGCATAGAAAGGGTACAAGAGACCCAGGCTATACTCTGGCTGGTGTACAGAAAGAAACAAAGTATTTCCAAGTCTTGCATTATTTTTCTCATAGAATATGCCAGTACAAAGTAACATTTTAGCCCCCAAATTTTATTTTCCAGCCTCAACTTCTGCCTTGCCCCTGCCTTCCCCCGCCTCTTGCTATGACCTGCCCATGCTGTGCTTCTCCTGGCCTCCCTCCAAAAGGCTCCCCTCCTCTTCTGGAGGAATGTGAACTCTAGGCAACCCCTGAGACCCAGGTCAGGCATCACTTCTTCGGTGTAGCCTTCCCCAAAACCCCTCAGGCAGCTCTTGCCACGTCCATGTAACCATACCATTTTGGCACATCTCTCTTGGTATTTCATCATGCTGCCATGCACTTTGGATTCACGTGGCTATGACCCTCACCAGGCTGTAGACTCTTCAAAGCTGAGAATGATGCCTTTTCTTTGTGTTCCTTGGGGCAAGCCCAGGGATTGGCTCCTAGGAGATGCTCAATATAGTAAAGCCCTCACATCACATTTGCTCAGAGGCAGAGAGAATTCACAGGGAGTCCTATCTAGTCTACCCCTCTTGAGTGACTACCTGGAGTGGGTTAAAGACGGGACTCTCCTTTACTGTGGCCCTCTGATGGTGTTAAGTGTTTTCCTTGTGTAGGACTCTAGGGTTTGAAGGATGTGTGTTTTTCCTACATCATGGACCCCAAACACAAGGCAATTACTTCACCTGGTGTCAACTGAAGAAAGGAATTCCCTACAATGCTGGAGGCAAAATTGACTGTGTTAAACTTGCAGTTATTATTGTTGTTGTTAGCTGCCACCAAGTCACCTCCAGCTCATGACCACCCCATGTACAACAGAACAAAACATTGCCTGGTCCTGTGCCATCTTCCCAATCATTGGTACACTCGAGTCTGTTGTTGCGGCCACTGTGTGTTTTGAGTGTCTTCCAACCTAGGGGGCTCATCTTCCAAAACTATATGGGACACTATTCAGTTGTGAGGCATAGGTTTTCACTGGCTAAATATTTGGCAGTAGATCACCAGGTCTTTCTTCTTAGTTTGTCTTAGTCTGGAAGCTCCATTGAAACCTTTCCACCTTGGATGGCCCTGCTGGTATTTGAAATACTGGTGGCATAGCTTCCAGCAACATGAAGCCACCATGGTACAACAAACTGACAAATGAGTGATGGTGTTAGATGTCCTGAGAGAACAGAGCACTCTAATTTAGGGGCAGCTGGCAAAATTTTCTAGTGTCATTTTGACTATATATGATCTTGGCTTAGCTGCTTATTTGGAAACTCAACCCCACTGTGAATAATTATTGAGTCAACATCTCATTTCCTTTTAGGTTTGATGAGCTAGTAGGAAGTAGAATTGGAGGGACGGATCAGAAAACTTTAGCACCCTCTTTCTCTAGGGGAGAAACAACAACACTGTAATGTGTGAGGATGGCTTATCTGAAAAACGGAACACTGCACAAAATGACACTTTTACCAGATGCCATAGGGTGTGAAGCTAATTGAAGCAAGCAGAACACATCCACACGACCTCTCGGAGGTTCTAGGAAATTATGAGTTAATGTAACCAGCTACACTTGACAGATTTCACTTACAGCTTCCTAAAGATGCTAGTTTAAGAAGGGTAGGGCTTGTGCAGGAGTCCCTGAGTTGTGCAAACAGTTAATGTGCTCAACTGCTAAGCAAAAAGTTGGAGGTTTGAGTCCACCTGTTACTGGCATAAGGTTCTTGTCTCTCACTGGTCAAGAATGAGCAGGTAAGGCACGTAGTTTTCCACATGAGCAAAGCTTTATTGAAGAGGCTTGCAAATGGAGACAAGGAAGGCCTAGAGCAACGCATACCCTCATCTAACAAAACAAAAGACAGGCCAGAGTTTTTACAAGTTCTTGGGCTGGAAAAGATTCATGTTTATTTATAGGCACAGGCGGTGATATGTTAACTAAGGTGCGTGCAGTAGCTTTCCAAGATGGCTCCTGTCCTGGAGGCCTCTGGGATTCGTAGCAGGACTTATTGTGGGGTGTCGCACCTGCACAGTCTCCTGCTCTGAAGGTTCTATTCCCCAGCTGGGGCTGTAGCTCCTCACTGCCCCTGGTGGAAGGTCACACAGTGGTCACAGATGGATGTCCTGCACATGTTCCTGGGCCTGGTTTTCCCCAGCTGTTTCTGAAAGGCAACTTTAAAGAAGTTTGCAGGCTATTAATTTAGACACTCTGCCCCAGTGTTCTGGGAAATGGCTTTGTTTTTGTGCCCTGGCCCATTTCTTGTTATTTTGTTTGCAGATTTGGGGGCCCCTCTGTTCTCTGTCTTACTAAGTCTCCAGGTTCCACACTCAACCCCCTACTACCTTCCTTATAGTATAGTCTGTTTCTCTTTTACTTGCCTCTCCTCTAACCACACCAGTCTCTTCACTATTTCTCAAACAGGCACCCTCCGATCTCAGGGCCTTTGCTCCCTGTCTTACACCCAGAGGCACTTTGAAAGAAAGGCCTGGCAATCTATTTCTGAAAATCAGCCACTGAAAACCCTTTGTAGCACAGTCCTACTCTGACGCACATGGGAGCATCATGAATCAGAGATGACAACCGCCGAGTTGGTTGGTTAGGGTTTGTGCCACGTGATTTTCCCCGAAATAAGGACTTTGTCACAATCTCTCTCTCCCAAACAAATGGGTTTACTTGGACTCAGTTTTCTTTTTCTTCTTTCATTTTTCCATTCTACCAATGTTTACTCAACTCCTAATACATGTGCCAAAGAGCTCTGGTGGCATAGTGGTTAAGCTCTAGGCTGCTAATTGAAATGTTAGCGGTTCAAACTCACGAGCTGCTTCCAGGGAGAAAAGGCCTGCTATCTGCTCCCATAAGGATTACAGCCTAGGAAACCCTATGGGGCAGTTCTACTCTGTCACATGGGGCAACAATGGGTCAGAATTGACTTGACGCCACCCAACAACAACAACACTATATATGCCTTGCTTGGTCTTGCATATGTAGGTGTAGACAAGTCTAATGTGGCATCTGACCTGATGGAGCCACAGCCTGGAAGGGAGAAGGACCGCAAACAAGTAATTACAATAAAGAATGCTGAGTGTAAACAATGACCGAAAAAAAGAATAGCTGCTGAGGCTGCTAATGTACAACACATCACCTCATGGGATTTGGTTCCTTGGTTTGGAGGCTTAGGGTCATGGTTTCATGGGACATCCCAGTGAATTGGCTTAGTGACATGCTTAGTGCTTCTGTTCTAGCTCGTAGTTTGTTGTGTAATTGCTGGAGTCTTAAAAGCTTTCAAGCGGCCATCCAAGTCACAGCAATTGGTCTCCATTCACCTGGAACAACAGAGAAAGAAGGAGAATCAGGAAAGGGAAGAGGAAATGGAATATGAGGCTAACTGCCGCCATGAACAACTGCCTCCTTTGCCATGAGACCAGCAGAACTAAATGGTGCTCAGCTACCATTAGTGAACATTTTGATCAAAGATTTTATAGAAGAATCCTGATCAAAAGAGGGGAAATGAAGAGCAGAATTTCAAATTCTCACAGACTCCAGACTTTCTGGAGCCATGAAATCTGGATGAACTCCTGAAACTATTGCCCTGAGATACTCCTTAAACCTTAAACCAAAAATAACCAAACAATACTTTAACTGGTAAAGAATGTCTGCCTTGAGCATTATGTTCTAATAAAAACTATATAGGATTAAATCGGCAACACCAACTCGAAAGATTAGACAGGACCCTTAGGGGGCAGTGAGCTTATGTTAATGAGGGAGGAACGACTCAGAAAAGGAGGGTGAGAATGGTTGGACAACTGGAAGAATGTTATCGATGTCACTGAATTGTCCATGGAGAAATTGTTGGATTGGTGTATGTTCTGCTGTGTACATTCTCCACAACAACAACAAAAAATAAATAAATAAAATAAATTATGAAAAAAAGAATGCTGAGTGTAATGTTAGGAGGACAGGGCATTATACAAGGATTGCACTGAACCCACCTATTCTTGCTAAGCCTCAGTTTCTTTTATACTGTGCCCATAATGATATTTACCTTATAAGTTTTTGGATAAAGCTTAGTAAATGTAAAACATCTAGCAAGTGCCAATCAACTGTGCTACTATTCAAGATCCAAAAAAACCAAAAAACTCATTGCTGTCGGGTCGATTCTGAATCATAACGACCCTATAGGACTGAGTAGAACTGCCCTGTAGAGTTTCCAAGCAGCTCCTGGTGGATTTGAACTGCATAGCTCTTAACACTACGTCGCCAGGGTTTCCATTTGAGACCCAGGTTTTTTGTTTGTTTTAATTCGTTGATCCATTCACAAATTGGAAAATGTTAAATTAAGAAAAAAAGTAAATACTTGTAGCGCTGTTGGCTACCAGTAAGTTACTGCCCTGAGGGTGACGCCCACTAACTTTCTTTTCCTTTTCCTCTGCTTTATGAAGTAACCAGAAGCCAGCCATTTGAAAGCCTATTTTTTTTACTAAGGAAGTAAGAGGATTCTGCACCGAATGAACGTGCTGAAGGCATTTCAGCTGAGTGACCAGAAGGAAGCCCATCAACTTCAGTCTGCCTGTGATGGCAAATCTTATATGCCAACATGGCGAGGCTGTGGCGCCCAGTTGTTTGGACAAACAGGAATCTAACTGCTCTTAGGAAATAGATCCATGTGATTAAACCAGCTGGCCTTAAGTAAAGCAGATTACTCTGCATAACATGGGTGGGCCTCATCCAATCAGTTGAAGGCCTTGAGAGCAAAAAGGGAGGTGTTCCCGAGGTGTCTTCTGCCTCCAGGCATTTTGCTAGAACTCTTCCACTCTTCCTACCTACAGATTTTGAGACACAAGACTGCAGGAATCTCCAGCCTGTCACCTGATCTACAGATTTTGGACTTGCCAAGCCCCACGATCTCGTAAGCAAATGCCTTAAAATAAGTCTCCCTCTAGACATAGTTATAGAGATGGGGGTAGGTGTAAAAGAAGGTGTAAGGGTAGGGGGTGGGGGTAAAGATAGACAGACAGAGACAGATATGGAGTTAGAGAAAGATAGAGATCAAACCAAAAACCAAACCCATTGCCTACGAGTCGATTCTGACTCATAGCGACCCTGTAGGATGAAGTAGAACTGCCCCATTGGGTTTCCAAGGAGCAGCTGGTGGATTTGAGCTGCTGACCTTTTGATTAGCAGCCTATCCCTTAACCATCAGTGGTTGACAGGTAGTGACAGATATATCTTACTGGTTCTGTTTCTCTGGAGACGCTGAGTAAGACACCATCTTTTGTGATACTATGTTGACTGAACACCTAATAGATAACCATCCTGAGAAGGAAGGAGCTACCTCTAGGTCCTGATGGTATACTCTGTTTACAAGGACTCTATTATTTAACACCAAATACACCCATTCAGTACAGCAAAGCCACATGGCTGCTTATTTCATTCTCTGGATTTGGTTATGTTGTTGTTCGATTGTTACGTGCCATCAAGTCTATTCCGACCCAAAGCAACCCCATGTGACAGAGTAGAACTTCACCATAGGACTTCCTAGGCTGTAATATTTACGGGAGCAAACTGCTAGGATTTTCACCCGTGGAACCCCTGCGTGGGCTCGAACCACCAACCTTTTCATGTTCACACACTGTGAAGAATGTAGCCAATGTCACTGAACAATTTGTGTAGAAATTGTTGAATAGAAGCCTAAACTGTTGTATAAACCTTCACCAAAAACATAATAAAATATTACTTAAAAAAAAAGAAAGAAAACCCTGTGGAGCACAGCTCCACTCTGACATACATGGTGTCACCATGAGTTGGAACCAACCCGACAGCAGCTGGTTCTTACAGACTTCTGGATACAGTAAGTGCGACTGGGCAATAGCTATGCTAGTGGACGTATATTATTTAAAATAATTGTTGTTGTTGTTAGGTGCCACCGAGTTGGTTCCGACTCATAGCGACCCTATGCACAACAGAACCAGATACTGCCTGGTCCCGCGCCACCCATCTGTACAATCGTTGTTATGCTTGAGCCCATTGTTGCAGCCTCGTGCCAATCTATCTCGTTGAGTGTCTTCCTCTTTTCCGCTGACCCTGTACTTTACCAAGCATGATGTCCTTCTCCAGGGACTGATCCCTCCTGGCAACATGTCCAAAGTAAGATGCAGTCTCGCCATCCTTGCTTCTAAGGCGCATTCTGGTTGTACTTCTTCCAAGACAGATTTGTTCATTCTTTTGGCAGTCCTTGGTATATTCAATATTCTTCCCCAACGCCACAATTCGAAGGCGTCAGTTCTTCTTCAGTCTTCCTTATTCGATGTCCAGCTTTCACATGCATATGATGCAATTGAGAATACCATGGCTGAGGTCAGGTGCACCTTCGTCTACAAGGTGATGTTTGCTTTTCAACACATTTAAAATAATTAATACACTCTAATTTTTTTGAAAGCTTTTACAGAATGGTTAGGGGCTTATTCAAATTTATGTTTTCCTTTTTTTTTTTTCAGTTGTAAAGCATATGTAGAGTTTTATCAGAGGACTCACTTTGTCTAGAGAAGAAAAAGCTAACAGTTAATGCTAATGACGTTCCTGGCGACACCCACACCAACTTACCTCTGACTCATATCTCCTATCAGCAGACCCTGTACCCTCGTTGAATTTCTCATTCGTACCATTACTACACTGAAGGCCACCCTTCGGAAAAACAGAAACCCAAGATAGTATTTCTTTCTTTTTTAGTGGCCGTGACCTAACGTTGGAAAACTCCAAGCTATTAAATGAAGCATTTTGAAATCTTGTGTCTTCAGCATGATGCAGGGGCTTTTCCTCAGAAACAGAAACTGGCAACCGTCTACCAATTATATTAAAAAAAAAAGTAATGCAACAGAGCAGAATGTGTTATCATACTTGGGTAATTACTAAGAGCTTTTTTTTTTTTTAAGTTCTTCAGAAAAATCTTAGTGGCCAATGCGTTCCATCTGGTAGTCTTTCAGCAGCTGACGAAACAACACAGGAATACTACTTGTTGTTGCTGTTGGCTGCTGTCGAGTCGATTCCAACTCATAGCAATCCATGTGACAGCAGAACTGCCCCATAGGGTTTTCTAGGCTGTAATTTCTATGAGGGGGTTGCCTGATGGTGCAGTGGTTAAATGTTTGACTGCTAACCAAAATGTCAGCAGTTCAAATGCACCAGCCGTTCCTTGGGAATACTATGGGGCAGTTCTATTCTGTCTTATAGGTTTGCTATGAGTCAAAATCGACTCAACAGAAACGAGTTCGGTTTTGGTTTAATCTTTACGGGAGCATCACCAGGTCTTTCTCGCGCAGAGCCTCTAGGTGGGTTAGAATGGCCAACCTTTTGGTTAGCAGCCAAGTGCTTAACCAGTGCACCATCGAGGCTCATCTTGTAATACTACTAGATGACACAGCCCTAGAAGACCGGACTGTTGTTGTTAGGTGACGTCAAATTGGTTCCAACTCATAGCAACCCTATGTACAACAGAACGAAACACTGCCCCGTCCTGCACCATCCTCACAATCCTTGTTATGCTTCAGCCGATTGTTACAGCCACTGTGTCAATCCATCTTGTTGAGGGCCTTCCTCTTTTTTGTTGACCTTCTGCTTTACCGGGCATAATGCACTTCTCTAGGGATCTGTCCTTCCTGATGACATGTCCAAAGTACTTGAGACAAAGTCTCACCATCCGTGCTTCTAAGGAGCATTCTGGCTGAAGGTCAGGTTGGCCTATAGTTAATATTTGTGAATCTCACTTTGTTCAGGACAGAACTTTTAGAAACAAAGGAAAAAAATCCTTGGGAGTAATAAATTTTGAGTTGAGATGTGAGGTGTGACAACCTGACAACTAAGTAAGAAGTAATGTATTAAAGGAAGAGTTTTATAGATCACAAACAGACAGTTTAAGAAGAAGACAAAATAGGACAAACAAAAGATATTTGCAATTAAATTTTAGAGAGAATAACTCTCTGAGCCAGGAATATCATGGGCCAAGAAATCTACATGGGACGCCAGACCAAAATCCAAAACTAAGCAAAACAAAGCCAGTTGCCGTTGAGTTGATTCCGACCATGGTGACCCCTATGTTTTAGAGCAGAACTGTGATCCATAGGGTGTTCAATTGCTGTGATTTTATAAGAGCGGCTCATCAGACCTTTTTTCCGTAGCACTGCTGGGTGGGTTCCAAACGTAGTGGACCACAAACTATTTCCGCCACTCAGGGACCTCATGCCCCATTGCCATCAAATCAATTCCAACTCGTAGCGATCCTATAGGTCAAAGATGAATTGCCCCATAGGGTTCCCAAGGCTATCATCTTTACGGAAGCAGACTGCCACATCTTTGTCTTATGGAGCTGCTGGTAGGCTTGAACCACCGACCTTTTGCTTAGCAACTGAGTGTTTAACCACGGTGCCACCAGGGGTCCTTACCGGGGACCCAGGAGGTCCTAATTAAAGGAATTAATGTGTTTGGGGGATACTAAATGATGCTTCACAGAATTTCATTTGGTTTAGGGGTTAAATAAGGTAATGTCTCTGGGATCTCAAGCCTGACACCTTGTTGATAATGTTGGAGGCACATTGGTGTGGAATGTGTTGCATTGAAACAAGGTTACACATCTGAAATCCACCACTGACTGAAATTCAAGCCTCTGTAGTCACCCCAGAATCACAGCCCCCTCCTACTCTTTCTTTCCCAGTCTGGCCAAATCCTCAGCCCTCCCTTCCGACTTTGTCCTGCGCCCCATGGAATCTCTGCCTTGTAACCAGCAAGCTCCTCCAGCCCCACCTCCATTCCTTAATGAGTACCTGGATGGCCCCTGAGGAAGTTCCAGGGCAGCCCAGGTCACTGGGGGCTGTTTTTTTCCCTCTCACTGTGCCTGGGTGGTGCAGTTAACTCGTTCAGCTACTAATTAAAAGGTTGGAAATTTGAGTCCACCTAGAAGCACCTTGGAAGAAAGGCCTGGCGATCAGCTTCTGAAAAATTAGCCATTGAAAACCCTATGGAGGACAGTTCTACTCTGACACACATGGGGTCGACATGAGTCAGAATCAACTCAACGGCGACTGGTTCATTTTCCCTCTCACAACCCTTGCACCTTAGGACCAGAAGCAAAAGCTGCATGTTCCTGGACAGCCATTGCCCCTTCCTGATTATGTCTCTTCCTCCCCATGGCACAAAACACTATGTCTTTAAGACTCCCCCACTCACATTGCCCCTGCTTCTCCTCCTAGTGACTGCCAGGCACAGACTTTCGGGAAACTCATCCCTCCGCCAACTCATTCACTGAAAGCTTTAGCTCCTGGCTCTTGGCCTTCCTTTCCTCCCCAACTCCGGAAGCATTTTTGGAGATGACACATCCACCATGCTGGCGCTCAGGCCCTTGACTACTCACAGCAGCCAGCCTGGAGCTATGTCACCCATATTCGTCCCAGAGTCCCTAACCCCATCATCCCTCTTGCCTTCCCTTCTTCCTATCCTTCTACTGCATCTGTCCAGATATCTCTACCCAGAAAAATCCTTCAACTCCAACAAGACCAGACTCCACTGACCACTCATTCTCAGCCAATGGCCTTGTCTCGTAGTCATTGAGAAGATAGGAGCCATGGACTGGGGTCCCTGTCATGGATTGAATTTTGCCCCCCAAAAAAATACGTAATCAACTTGGTTAGGCCATGGTTCCCAGGATTCTGTGGTTGTCCTCCATTTTGTGATTGTAATTTTATGTTAAAGGGATTAAGGCGGGATTGTAACACCCCTACCAGGTCACATTCCTGATCGGACATAAGGGAGCTTCCTTGGGGTGTGGCCTGCACCACCTTTTATCTCTCAAGCGGTATAAGGAAAGGGAAGCAAGCAGAGGGGGGCACCTCATACCACCAAGAAAGCAGTGCTGGGAGCAGAGCACATCCTTTGGACCTGAGGTTCCTGCCCTGAGATGCTCCCAGACCGAGGGAAGGCTGATGCATGACAAGGACTTTCCTCCAGAGCCAGCAGAGAGAGAGAGCCTTCACCTGGAGCTGGCACCCTAAATTTGGGCTTCTAGCCTACTGGACTGTGAGAGAATAAACTTCTCTTTGTTAAAGCCATCCACTTGTGGTATTTCTGTTATAGCAGCACTAGATGACTAAGACAGTCCCCAATGTCTTCCCACCCCCGAGTTCCCAAACCTATTAGCACCCTGCAACTCCTTCCCTCCTGGCTCACCTTCCTCGCTTGTTTATGCACTGGCTTTCCTGAAACAATGCTCTCTCCTTCTACCCAGGACCATTCCCAGCAGCCTACCAACATGTTTTAGTATCTATTATTCTGGGAAGGGAATAGTTACATTTCTGTCTACACATTGAAATTGTACCATGCATGAATTAGCAGCTCTGCTTCCTACACAGTCATTTATTTAATAATTATTCAATGCCTGGGTGGCACAAACAATTAATGTGCTCGGGTGCTAACTGAAAAGTTGGAGGTTCAAGTCCACCCAGAGGTGCCTCAGAAGAGAGCCCTGGGGATCTGCTCCCAGAAAAACCATCCACTGAAAACCCCGTGGAGCACAGTTCTACTCCTACGCACATGGGGTCGCCAGGAGTCGGCTTCGACTTGATGGCAAATGGTTACTCTGGAAAAGGACCTTCCCCTGCTCCAGAGGTGCGCTGGCAATGGTTACATCTTCAGGACTTTTCCAAGTTGTTTGGCATCTGGTTGGTAGCTTGAAATTGGCCATGGTGAGCATATTTATTCCAAGAAATCTGGCCAACGCTACAAATACAGGCTTTGGTTTTCCAGACATTCTACCGTCAAACAGCTGCAGGCGCCCCACTGCCTTGATTCCTCTTTCTACTGTTGTCAACATTACCCCCTTCCACCTCCACGTTAAACCTCTAAGGCTGTGGACATACACTGATTTTTCTCCTCAGCCATTCACTCCTCAAGCCCACTCCAATCTAGCTTCTGTTCTCACAGTACCCCAAAACCAACCATTTTTGTTGAAGCCACTTAAATCCTCCAAATTGCAAATCCAAGGAACACTTTCTTGTTTTTATTTTACTTGACCTTTCAGTTCTGTTCATCTTACCTAACCATTTCCTCCTACTTAAAGCATATTCTTCTCCTAGTGGAGCCCTGGTGGTGCAGTGGTTAAGAGCTCAGGCTGCTATCCAAAAGATTAGCAGTTCGAATCTACCAGCCACTCCTTGGAAACCCTATAGGACAGGTCTACTCCGTCCTATAGGATCTCTATGTTAACATCTATAACTCAGTTCTGCGTTTTCCTCTCTTTGATCAGGATTCTTCTTTGATCAAAAGTTCAGCAGTGGTAGCTGGGCACCATCCAGTTCTTCTGGTCTCATGGTAAAGGAGGCAGTTGTTCATGGGGGTGATTAGCCACACATTTCATTTCTTCTTCCTCTTCCCGACTCTCTTTTCTCTGTTGCTCCAGGTGAATAGGGACCAATTGTTGTGCCTTGGATGGCTGCTTGCAGCCATTTTAATTTCCAAGGTTTTCACTTTTAAAAGTTTGTTCTGGCTTTTTTGTCTATAATATACAAATCAAGTCAGTCTCTCATACAAAAACTTATACACACCTTGCTGTGTAACCCTAGCCGCCCTCCACCTAATGTGACAGCCCCTGTCCCGCATGTCCACTCAACCGACTCCTGTTCCCCTTTGCCTTCTCATCTCGCCTCCAGACAGGAGCTGCCCACATAGTCTCATGTGTCTATGAGCCAAGAAGCACGCTCCTCATCAGTATCATTTTCTGTTTCATAGTCCAGTCCAATCCCTGTTTGAAGAGTTGGCTTCAAGAATGGTCCCAGTTTTGGGTTAACGGAGGGCTTGGGGGCCATGAACTCTAGGTTCCCTCCAGTCTCAGTCACACCATTAAGTCTGGTCTTTTCACGAGAACTTGAGGTCTGCATCCCACTGTTCTCCTGCTCAGTCAGAGATTCTCTGTTGTGTTCCCTGTCAGGGCAGTCATAGGTGATAGCCAGGCACCATCTAGTTCTTCCGGTCTCAGGCTGGTGTAGTCTCTGGATCATGTGGCCCCTTCTGTCTCTTGGGCTTATATTTACCCTGTGTCTTCGGTGTTCTTCATTCCCCTTTGCTCCAGGTGGGTTGGCACCAAGTGATGCATCTTAGATGGCCTCTTGCTAGCATTTAAGACCCCAGCCACCACTCACGGAAGTGGAGTGCAGAGAGTTTTCTTAATACATTTTGTTATGTCAATGGACTTAGATGTCCCCTGAAACCGTGGTCCCCAGATCCTCATCCTTGCTACTCTGGCCTTCGAAGCATTTGGTTGTATTAAGGAAATTTCTTTGCTTTTGGTTTAGTCCAATTGCGCTGACCTCCTCTGTATTGTGTGTTGTCTTTCCCTTCACCTAAAATAGTTCTAGTCTACTGTTTAATTAGCGAACACCACTCTCCCACCTTCCTCACCCTCGTAACCATCAAAGGATATTTTCTTCTGTGTTTAAACTTTTTCTTGAGTTCTTATAATAGTGGTCTCATATAATATTTGTCCTTTTGCAGCTGACTAATTTCACTCAGCATAATGCCTTCCAGATTCCTCCATGCTATGAGATGTTTCATGGATTCATCTTTGTTCTTATCATTGCATAGTATTCCACAGTGTGAATATACCATAATTTGTTTATCCATTCATCCTCTGATGGACACCTTGGTTGCTCCCATTTTTTTGCTATTGCAAACAGTGCTGCAATGAACATGGGTGTGCATATATCTATTCGTGTGAAGGCTCTTATTTCTCTAGGGTATATTCCAAGGAGCAGGATTGCTGGATCTAATACCAGCTTTTTAAGGAAGTGCCAAATTGATTTCCAAAGTGGTTGTACCATTTTGCATTCCCACCAGCAGTGTGTAAGTGTTCTAGTCTCTCTACAACCTCTTCAACATTTATTATTTTATGTTTTTTGGATTAAGTCTAGCCTTGCTGGGGTGAGATGGTGTCTCATTGTAGTTTTGATTTGCATTTCTCTAAGGGCTGATGATCGTGAACATTTCCTCATGTATCTGTTAGCCGCCCGAATGTCTTCTTTGGTGAAGAGCCTGTTCATAACCTTTGTCTAATTTTTAATTGGTTATTTATCTTTTTGTGGTTGCATTTTTGCAGTAGCATGTAGATTTTAGAGAGCAGACACTGATCAGATTTGTCATAGCCTAAAACTTCTTCCCAGGTAGTCTTTTTACTCTTTTGGTGAAGTCTTTGGATGAGCAAAAGTGTTTGATTTTTAGGAGTTCCCATTTACCTAGTTTCCCCCCACTTAGTATATTATTGACAAAAAAGCCAGAATAAACTTTTAAAAGTGAAAACCTTGGAAATTAAAATGGCTGCAAGCAGCCATCCAAGGCACAACAATTGGTCCCTATTCACCTGGAGCAACAGAGAAAAGAGAGTCGGGAAGAGGAAGAAGAAATGAAATGTGTGGCTAATCACCCCCATGAACAACTGCCTCCTTTACCATGAGACCAGAAGAACTGGATGGTGCCCAGCTACCACTGCTGAACTTTTGATCAAAGAAGAATCTTGATCAAAGAGAGGAAAACGCAGAACAGAATTATAGATGTTCATGGAATCCAGACTTTCTGGAGCCATGGCGGTGGATGGATCCCTGGAACTATTGTCCTGAGATAATCTTGAAACCTTTAACCAAAAATATCCCCTGAATTCTTCTTAAAACCAAACAATAGTTTAGCTTAACTAGTAAAGAATGTCTGCCTTGAACATTATGCTCTTTAAGATCTATCTATCTGGGATCAAATTGACAATAGCTACTCAAAAGATTAGATAGGAAACTTAGGCGGCAGTGAGTTTATGTTAACGTGGAAGGAACAACTTGGAAAAAGAGAGTGAGAATGGTTTCTTTTTGAAACGAACCAGCTACTCCACCGTAACCCTGCCTGTAGTATCCTGGAATTTAAAATAACTTTTTTTTTTTTTTTTTAATAATTTTTATTGTGCTTTGAGTGAAAGTTTACAAATCAAGCCAGTCTCTCTCACAAAAACCCATATACACCTTGCTACACACTCCCAATTGCTCTCCCCCTAATGAGACAGCCGGCTCTCTCCCTCTACTCTCTCTTTCTGTGTCCATTTTGCCAGCTTCTAACCCCCTCCACCCTCTCATCTCCCCTTCAGGCAGGAGATGCCAACGTAGTCTAAAGTGTCCACCTGATCCAAGAAGCTCACTCCTAACCAGCATCCCTCTCCAACCCATTGTCCAGTCCAATCCACAATCTCAAGGGTACTTGGAAAAGCTTTTTTTTTTTTTACCCTTGAAGCAGTCAATAATTTTTGTTTTGAACTTACAGAAGTTTACCTACTCATATGAAAGACTCCATAGTCAGAAGAATCTTTCTAAAACAAAACAGATTACATCACCACCCTGCCTAAAACCTTCCAGCGGCTTCGCATTATACCTCATGTTGCCGGGTGGAAACCTCACGTTCTGCTTGACACAACTCATCTCAGCCAATAAATGAGAGACTGAGGCAGGAGAGCAGAAAGGCACCTTTATTTCATTTCGAAAGGAAAAGAAACAGTTGGGACTGCTGCCACCAAGACAGCTCAGCAAGGGGGAAGGTTATTTTTAAGGGGCTTACACGTAGGAAGTTCATACATGTTACATCAGCAACATTCTTTTTTTTTTTTTTAATAATTTTTATTGTGCTTTAAGTGAAAGCTTACAAATCAAGTCAGTCTCTTACACAAAAACCCATATATACCTTGCTACACCCTCCCAATTATTCTCCCCCTAATGAGACAGCCCACTATCTCCCTCCACTCTCTCTTTTCGTACATCAGCAACATTCTTAATCACACTACACAGGCAGTGTTGACATTCAGGATGATCTTTTAGACCTCATACATAGTAACTTCCCTGTCTTTGGGTGGAGTTTAACGGCCATTTTCTGAATATGCGATTTAAGAAGTTATATATAAACCCCATCGTTCCTGTCTGTCCTCCAATTCTTATGCTGCGTTCTTCTTCATATAGCCCAGCTGCTTGGATTATTTGCTCATAGTATGGTGAAAAGCTACAACCCTGATGCACACTTTTCCTGATTTAAACCGCATAGTATCCCCTTGTTCTGTTTGAATTACTGCCTCTTGGTCTATGCACATGTTCTTTATGAGCACAATTAAGTGTTTTGAAATTTCCATTCTTCGAAATGTTGCCCATAATTTGTTTTAATTCCCGTAGTCGAATGCTTTTGCATAGTCGATAAAGCACAGGTAAATATCTTTCTGGTATTCTCTGCTTTCAGCCAAGATCCATCTGACATTAGCAATGATACTCTTCATTCCATACCCTCTTCTGAATCTGGCTTCAATTTCTGGCAGTTCCCTGTTGATGTACTGCTGCAACCACTTTTGAACTACCTTCAACGAAAGTTTACTTGCATGTAATATTAATGATACCGTTTTATAATTTCCACTTTCGGTTGTATCACTTGTCTTTGGAATGGGCACAGATATGGATCTCTTCCAGTCAGTTGGTCAGGTAGCTGTCTTCCAAATTTCTTGGCATAGACAAACAAGCACTTCAGGCACTGCATCCATTTGTTGGAACATCTCAATTAGTATTTCATCAATTTCTGAAGTCTTGTTTTTCACCAAAAGCCTTCAGTGCAGCTTGGACTTCTTCCTTCAGTACCAAAAGGGAAGGACATGCTTGGCATTTCTCAAGCTGAAAGAATTTAAGAAAACAAATTCAACCCTCGGGTTGCAATACTGAAGGATTTTATGGGTAAATTATTGGATGACACAGGGAGCATCAAAAGAAATGGAAGGAATTCACAGATTCTCTGCACCAAAAAGAATTCTTCGATTTTTAGCCGTTTCAAGAGGTAGCCTATGATAAAGAACAGATGGTATTAAAGGAAGAGGAGGTAGGAGACATTATTATCTCATTTTGCAGATAACAAGAGAGAATTACAGAAAAGATAAGGAACTTGTCCAACATCACAGAGTAGCAAGCAACTACCCAGAACATAGGCAATCCAACCCCAGAATCTACTTTCTTAATCACTGAATATACTTGTAAAACTGGTGTGAAGGCGGCATCTGACTTCCTCTAACTCCACAAGGGGGAAGGAGAATCAAGATCAACAGCCCAAGACTGATTCCTGTGAGGTGGAGGTCAGACCCGCCTCCTCTCTCCTCCATCTTTACCAACTCTGACACCAGCCACTGCCCTCTACTTCTCTGCTAAGTTTGATAATTTATTGCTGTGGCCACACAGAACTCATAGACCATAATCACATTTATGGGGTCTATCAGGGAAGTAAGTAACAGGTCACAGTTCAGGCTCAGGAACACTCAGGATACAGCTCTTCCATCAGGACGGCCTCTTCTCAGCCATGCTCTCAAACAACCCTCTCTCTGGCCCTCGGCCTCTGCCCTGCTCAGGCAAGTGTTACAAAACTCTTTCAGCTCTGTGGATAAGTGCCCAGAGGCACCCCACTCCGCTAGTAAGCCTCGGCTTGAAGGGCCTCAGCTCTAGTTCTGTGGGTCAGCAACCCTAGCTCCATTAAGTGCCCAGAGGCACCTTACTCTGCCAGAAAGCCTTCTGTTCAAAGGCATTCAGCTTTCTCACTCTGTGGGCTTGGAAGCGTACCATGCCATTTCCCGCTGTTCTCTCCTGCTGCCCTTTCTCTGCCACCACTCGTTGCTGTCTTCAGTGTTACAGCTTTCTCCTTTCTTTCTCTCTCTCTGTCTCCTTGTTCCAGGAGCTTCTCAGCACAGGGATCCCAGGTCCAAAGGATATACTCTGCTCTTGGCCTTTCTTCCTTCATGGTAGTAAGATCCTCTCTCTGCTCTGGAATTGGCTCTCTTTTAAGCCTAGCAGGATGGCAAAACTGACCAATCCCCTTGGTGGGCCACAATTACCTTATTTGTACAATCCCACCCAAGTGATTGGTTATAAGACCACGGCAGGAAAAGCCATACAAAAGTGATCCATCGCACTGCACTACTCCACGGGAGCAATGGTGGTTCAGTGGTAGAATTCTTGCTTTCCACGCAGGATATGGGTTCCATTTCTGGCCAATGCACCTCATGCCCAGCTACCACCCATCTATCAGTGGAAGATTATGTGT
The DNA here is from genome assembly GCF_030014295.1 of Loxodonta africana. Taxonomy (NCBI): domain Eukaryota; kingdom Metazoa; phylum Chordata; class Mammalia; order Proboscidea; family Elephantidae; genus Loxodonta; species Loxodonta africana. The sequence goes on from NC_087364.1 coordinate 18,972,055, forward strand.
TGCTGTGATGATAAACATGTTTCAGTGATGCTTCCAGACTAAGACAGACTAAGAAGAAAGGCCTGGTAACCTCCTTCTGAAAATAAGCCAATTAAACCCTTATGTTCCACAACAGTCCTATCCCCATCCGTCATGCGGTTGGCCTAGGACCAGCAGCATTTTATTCTGTTGTGCCTGGGCTCGCCATGAGTCTGGACGACTCCATGGGAGCTAACAACAACAAATATACTCCAACGCACCCCAAGCTCTTATACTCTTACTAGGAGTATAAGGATAAAAGAGAACTCGAGGAGTTTAGGTCACAGGGGAGGCCTTGCAAACAATTACAATACCATGATAACTGTGGTGGGTTAACAAGGAACCGCAGGAAGGAGGAGAAAGGAATCCCAGTGTCAGCCCGTGGGAAGAGGCTCCCTAGAGAAGTGGCCATACAAACCTTAGCTGTGAGGGTGAGCAGGAGATTGCCAGGTGTCAACAGGGAGAGGGCATTTCAGACAAGGGCGACCTGTATGTTCAGAAGTTGGGATATTTAGGGAACTACAATTAGCCTGTGTTTCATGAGCTTAAAATGTAACAGGAGAGTGGCAAGCAATGTTGCTGAACAGGTAGGTAAGATCATAAGGCCTTTGGGTTGTCATACAAAGGACTGTTGGATTTCATCCTGTGGGTGATGGGAGCCTTGAAGGATTGTGTGCAGGCTAAGCCTCTGGTCTGAACTGTGTTTTATAAAGGGTTGTGGGGGCAACAATGTGGAGGATGAGAGGCAGGGGACTGGTGAGCAGGAGAAACAGACCAATAATGGTTGTTTCCACCAGTTAGTCAAAGTTAAGTTTCTAACACCAAAATATATGACCCATTTCATCTAACCCTGACATTTATTAGAAGAATTTATACTTTCCCTTTGAGTTAGCTGGTCACATTTTATTGTTAAATCAGCTTCTCCAAGGCCCCTGCCCCCCCGCCCCGGGAATCAGCCAGGATCATCTCAAGACAGGGCTTCTCAACCTTGGCACATTTTGTGCCAGATAATTCTTTGTAGCAGAGAGCTGTCCTGTGCATTGCACAATGTTTAGCAGCATCCCTGGCCTCTACCATGAAATACCAGAAACACTTCCTCAGTTGTGTCACCCAAAAATGTCTCCAGGCATTGCCAGATGTCCCTCCACCCACCGTTGTTTGGTGGTGTCTCGGCCAATTCTTGGAAGCAGCTTGAAGCCAAGTTCTGCTTGTTCATAGGATTGTAGCATCCTACACCCACTGGCATAGTGGTTAAGTGCTACGGCTGCTAACCAAGAGGTGGGCAGTTCAGATCCGTCAGGCGCTACTTGGAAAGTCTATGGGGCAGTTCTACTCTGTCCTATAGGCTCGCTATGAGTCGGAATCAACACGATGGCAGTGGGTTTGGTTTTGGTTTTGATGGTGGTGGTGGTGGTAGTGGTGGTGATGGTGGTGGTAGTGATGGGGGTGGTGGTATTGGGGATGATGGTGTTGGTGATGGTGATGGTGGAGATGATGGTGATGGTGTTGGTGGCAGAGGTGGTGGTGGTGGTGGTAAGCCTTAAGCTTCTCTGAGTATGACTTGCTAAAATAAGACTGGATCAAGCTAGAAGAAATAGAAGGACCAATGAGTCTAATAGCTACTTAACAAATACCATTACTGTAATTAAGTGACCGATTAAATGTATGGGTTAAGGGACAGGCTGACTGCCAGGTTTCTGGTTTAGGTGAATGGAAAGACGGAGTCCAGAATAACAAGTTTGGAGGGGGACAGAGCAAGGAAAGTTTTGGTCACATTGATTTTAAAGTGTCATGGCCTTACTTCTGCCTGAATAGGAAGATATCTGTCTGGGTCTGGCATTTAGGAAACAGGTCTGGGCTATAGTGCTTGATCTGGGCGTCATCACAGTCAATGTCAAGGACACAACTATGGCTGTCGAAGGGCAAAGCACTGGTGAGAAAAGAGGACTGGGGGCAGAACCACATGAAATCTTCTCATTTGAGGGATGGAAGGAGCATTAGATGGAGACTGAGAAGGAACACCCGGAGAGGCCAGGAGAGAACCAGGGGAGTGATGTCATCCATCGTGGAAGCAAGGTGGCAGAAATATTGCTCTAATAAAGGAAGGCGCAGTACCTTGGCCTGGGCTTTATCCAAAAAATGTTGTGTTCCATGATTGACCCTAGAGGGCTGTCAAATCAGTGTCATCAAGGTAAATATTTGTTTCATCCACATATCATTAAGAAGGAAAAAAAAAAAAACCTCACTTTTAATGAACTTATTGTGTAACTGAATGAGTCGTATACGGACTGCCCACATAGCAAACAAATCTCATCTAAAGAGACTCCGGAACATGCCTGTGCTATGGTGGCAACAAAGAGCTGGGGTGGAGGCTTTTGTCCCTGTACCCTCTCACTGGTATGCCACTTTCATTCCCAGGATTTGGTTTGTTCATCTTAAAAATAGGCACTTGCTCTGATCAAAAGGGGGAAAACGCAGAACAGAATTTCAAAGTCTCATGGAATCCAGACTTTCTGGAACCATGGAGCTTGGAGGAATACCCGAAACTATTGCCCTGAAACAATTTAATCTATTAAACCTTAAACAGAAAATATTCCCTGAAGTCTTCTTAAAACCAAACAATATTTTAGCTTAACTAGTAAAAAATATCTGTCTTGAGCATTACGCTTTTCTAAGGTGTATCTATATGGGATCAAAGTGACAATAGCAACTCAAAAGATTAGATAAGAGATTTAGGGAACGGTGAGTTCATGTTAATGTGGGAGGAACAACTCAGAAAAGGAGGGTGAGAGTGGTTGCACAACTCAAGGAATGTAATCAGCGTCACTGAACTGTACACGTAGAAATGGTTGAATTGGTGTGTGGTTTGCTATGTATATTCTCAACAACAAAATTAAAACCAGCAACAAAAATAGGTGCTTGTGGGAGGTGGTCTCCTAGGATCCTTTTCGACTCTTAACATTCTAAGGCTCTATTCAAGTCTACTAGCATTTATTACATAAATATGTTTATAAAAGTTCACTTCTATTGTACATGCATCAGAGCTGTGATATACAAACCCTGTAGTGCATCAGAGTCATTGCCCAGAGAGATTATTAAGCCACAGTCTCCTGCACTAGAGGGTATTGTTGCTTAAGAGAGCCCAACAGTAAATTATTTATACAGAAAAAAAGTTGTTTGACAAAATAAAAGTAAAGTAACTACTCTAAACAAACAAATTGGCCTGTTCTCATATTTGCCTAAAGCCAGCTACACTCTTCTGGTAACTATTGTTGTTGTTGCTGTCGATTCATGGCAACCCCACACACAACAGAACGAAACGTTGCCTGGTCCTGTGCCATCTTTACAACCATTGGTATGTTCTGTTGGGATCCATGGGGTTTTTTCACTGACTAATTTTCTAAAGTAGACCTCCAGGCCTTTCTTCCTAGTCTGTCCTAGCCTGGAAGCTCTACTGAAACCTGTCTAACATGGGCAACCCCACTGGTATTTAAGCACTGTTCTCACCCATGCAGACCCTCCAGATAATTTTTTGCCTTTCTCCGTGTTGGGTTGGCTGATGGGAGTTTCCTGAAGCAAGGCTCCAATTCCAGGATGAGTAAGACTTCCTCAGAAAGCCTACTCAATACTGGGTGAGCGAGTGTCCTTCTGGCATGAGCTGGCCACCCACGCCCTCCCAAGTCATGAAGCCGATGCTGTAGGCGAGGTCCCCAGACAAAGAACATAGCAATTTCCAGAGACTTGGGCACTTAGCTTGTTTTCAGTTTCCTTTCTGTACAGTTGGACTTTATTTAAAAACCAAATCTTTCATTAAATTAAAAAAAAAAAAATTCCCATCAAAGTGACCCTATAGGACAGAGTAGAACTGCCCCACAGGGTTTCCAAGGCTGAAATCGTTATAGAAGCAGAGTACGACATCTTTCTCCCATGGAGTGGCTGGTGGGTTTGAACCACTGTGCCCCCAAGTTTCCTTAAAGTACCCATCATTTATCTTATTCATTCATGCATTCATTCATTTATTCAACAAACATTTATTGAATACCAACTTTATGCGAGTCACCAGAAGATAACCATTAAAAATGAGGACAAAACTTTCTTTTAAGTCAGTGTTATTGAATATAATTTACATACATGGAGCCTTGGTGGTACAATGGTGAAGTGCTTGGCTGCTAACTGAAAGCTTGGTGGTTTGAACCCACCCAGCTGCTCTGTGAGAGAAAGACTTGGCAATCTGTTCCCATAAAAAATAACCAAAAACCAAACCTGTCGCTATCGATTCTGACTCACAGCGACCCGATGTGACAGAGTAAAACTGCACCATAGGGTTCTCCAGGCTATGATCTTTACAGGAGCAGACTGCCACAGCTTTCCAGGTTGGCTGATGGGGGTTCAAACCACAGACCTTTTGGATAGTAGCTGAGTCTGTAACCACTGTGTCACCAGCCTGGAAAACCCTATGGGGCAGTTCTACTCTGTCACCTGGGGTCGTGTGAGTGGAAATCAACTTGACGGCCCCTAACAACAACAACAATTTACATACAATAAATACATAGAACAAATTGACCTTTTTCAGTGTGACATATAAAAACCAACCAAACCAAACCTAGTGCCACTGAGTCGATTCCAACTCATAGCGACCCTATAGGAGAGAGTAGAACTGCCCCACAGAGTTTCCAAGGAGCACCTGGTGGATCTGAACTGCCAATGTCTTGGTTAGCAGCTGTAGCACTTAACCACTACGCCACCACAGTTTCCTTAAAATTTTGATGAAACCAAAAACCCAAACCCAGTGCCATCAAGTCGATTCCGACTCATAGTGACCCTATAGGACAGAGTAGAACTGCCCCATAGAGTTTCCAAGAAGCGCCTGGCGGATTCAAACTGCCGACCCTTTGGTTAGCAGCCCTAGCACTTAACCACTAAACCACCAGGGTTTCCCGTTTGACACATACTGTTGTGCACATATGACCACAATCAAAACGTTCCCGTGTGCCCCTATGCAGTTAAGGCCTCCCTCTACCCGAGCCCCTGGCAGCCACTACTCCAATTTCTGTCCCTACAGTCCTGCCTTTTCTAAATGTTATGTAAATGGAGTCATACCCTGTGACCGTCACCTTTTGTGTCTGACTTCTTTCACTTAGAATGCTTTTGAGATTGTCTTCATTTCTGAGCACTGCTGTAACAGAGGAAACCCTGGTGGTATAACGGTTAAGAGCTATGGCTGCTAACCAGAAGGTCAGCAGTTCGAATCTACCGAGCACTCCTTGGAAACTCTATGGGGCAGTTCTACCCTGTCCTTTAGGGTTACTATGAGTCAGAATCGATGCAACAGGTTATTTACGGGCTTTAACAGATATACCACAAGTGGGTGGTTTTAAAGAAGAGAAATTTATTTTCTTACAGCTCAGGAGGCTAGATGTTCAAATTCAGGGCACTGGCTCTAGGGGGAGGCTCTCTGTCGGATCTGGAGGAAGACCCTCGTCTCTTCCAGCTTCTGCAGCCCCAGCCTTCTCCGTTCCTTTGAGATCGTCACATGGCATCTGCCTTCCCCCGTTTGTGCTTGCTTGTCTGTGTCTAGGCGGCTTCTTGCAGCTCAGAAGTGATTAGGCCTAGGGCACACCCTACACTGACATGGCCTTGTTGGCATAACAAAGAAAACCCTATTTCCAGACAGGATTGTATCCACAGGTATAGGGGCTAGGATTTCAGCACATATTTTGGGGAGACACAATCCAATCCATAACAAAGATTCACCCATATTGTCGTTTTTATCAGTATTTCATTCTTTTCATTACCGGGGAGTATTCCATTTACTAGTTGATGACCATTTGAATTGTTCCCAGTTTTCAGCATTAAACTGCGACAAACATTTTTGCATAGATCTTTGTGTGGACATGTGTTTTCATGTTTGGGGTAATTACACAGGAGTGGGGTGACTAGGTCATCTGGAGAGTGTATTTTAAATATACAAGAAACTACCAAACTGTTTTCCAAAGCATCCGAACCCGTTAGGATCCTACCAGCAATACATACAAGTTCCTGTTGTCCTGCAGCCTCACCAGCCAACCAAAACGTTTCGCAGATACCAGCACAGTAATGATTTCAAACCTGCAGTAATCTTGAGTATATATTATCAGCAACGTGTGGTTATGTCTTAAAACGTTCCACCATATACGCTGGGGCCCAGAAATTTGCCCTGCTTGATTGTTTCCACCATGCACTTTTTAAAAAAAATTAAAAATAAACAGTACTATAAAATGCCTTTAATGATCTCATTAGGTTTAAGAGATTACAGCAAGGCAGAGCTAACCCTCAGCAAAAATAGAAGGAGGCAGATAATCCCACCACCACCACCGCCAGTTTTTGTTCAGCCAACCCCAGCTCACGATGACCTCATGTGTGTCAGAATAGAACTGTGCCAGAAAGGATTTTCAAAGGCTGATTTTTCAGAAGCAGATTGCCAGGCCTTTTTTCCAAGGCATCTCTGGGTGGACTGGAACCTCCAACCTTTCGGTTAGTAGCTGAGCGCATTACCCATTTGCACCACCCAGGGACACATCTTACATTAATAGGTAAATAATAAGGGTGAAAGTAACGAATGAATAATGAATAAAGTGGAAAATGCATTTTAGGGTCTAAGCCCTAACCCAAAGTTATGAGTCTCTAGTGGTATGATTTGGGCAGTGTCCAAGAAGCCACTGGAAATACAGGCCTGGAGCTGGACCTCTTAAGAGGTCCTGCTTGGGCTGTGGAGACTAGCAGTCTAGACACCGGTTGAATTTTTACAGGAGAGGAGAGGAAGAGAGATTGGGAGCGTGCCCATTGGGAGCGTGCCCCAGCACTCCCTCGCAGAGGTCTGGTGCTGGGCTCAGCTGGAAGAAGACAGAGGGCTGTTTTGGGATTGCTCCAGTGCCAGGTGGAGGAAAGCAAGGGCAACCAGGTAAACCCTTTCTGCGTTTTTTTTAAACAGAAATTTCGTCGTACCCAGGGAGAACTTGTAGAGTTTGGAGTTTGTCCCCCAACCCCCTTGTGATCTGGCAAAGTGCTTAAACAGGTGACGGAGATTTCGTTTACATTAAGACATCAAGATGGAACCACAGATGTCGGAGTGGCTTCGGCTGCTGACAGCTCATATCCCAGGCACTAAACCTTTGGGAAGGAGTTGTTTCCTCTGGACCTTCTGCTTCAGCTTTCTCTCCAGAAAACCTCAGGGCGTTTCAACCCCTGCTCCAAAAAGGCTTCCTACGAAGCCCAGGAAACACGCTTCTTCTAACCCAGAACGTGACAACTACCAGCAGTTTGAAAGGACAAAGTCTGGGTGGTGCGTGTGGTTTATTTTGCTTTTTACACATTTCCACGGGGCGGGGGTGGGGGGGGGGGAGTCCCGATCCAGCGAAAGCAGGGGGGAAGAACCTGCTTCAGATTTTCTCTGCCGCGGGCCAAGCCTCCCCGCCTCTTTTCGGCTCTGTTGTTTACTTACTTCTCCCAGAGTTTGTATTCAGCCCTGGGAGGCTGCGCCGCGGCTCCTCAGATGTGATTTATCTTTTCCTGAGAGGGACTTGTGACAGTCCAGGGTGTTGTGTATCCTGTGAGATTGTTTATCACCCAACCCATGCCGGGCTTGAGCAGCCTCATCGCCGGCACTTCACGTCCCCAAACCCCTGACTACGTGAGCGGGCGAAGGGCGGGGAGGTGACATTGGGGGCTCTGGGATGAACCCTCGTCCTCTGCAGTCTGCAGCACCGTGTCCTTAAGGCAAAGACGCTGACCCCAGTGCGCCCAGGTGAAGGGAGCCAGCCGGCTGCGCGCTGCTCCCGGCGCCCCCGCCTGCCCTTCGGAAGTCACCTCCGAGCGCCACCAGCTCCAACGGTAGCCCCTCCAGGGACCGGAGCGGAGCAGAGGCGCAGTGCCCCCGCCTTGGCCCACCCGGGCCCGGCGCCACCGCGGCAGGGTGCGCCCGGGCCCGGCACCACGGGAGGGGGCCAGGCTCGCGGGCGCGCGGGCGCGCGTCCCCGAGTCACCGGCGGGTCAACCAGCCAGCTGGTTGGCTTCGCTGGGCGTCCGACGTGCGAGGCTGCCCCTTGGCTTCACCGTCCCTGGCCCCGCGGGGATTCACACCCGAGCCAGTCTAGCCAGAGCCCCTGGGCCGGCCCGGGGGAATCGCTCCCAAAGAGCCGGGACTGGCAAGGCGGCGAAGAGGATCGCGTGGGGACACGCTGGAGACCCTGGAGTCCGCATGAGGCCCAGGCCAGCGGCGGATCGAAATTAGGCATAGGGTGACTTGGGGTGATTTTTCCCCTTTCCTTTTGTATTTTTTCCTTTCCTTGTACATTTTTTCCTTTCCTTTTCTATTCTTTTTCCGCTTTTTTTCTTTCCCTTTTCTATTTTTTCCCCTCATCTCTTCTTCCTTTCCTTTTATTCTCTTCTCTTTTACCTTTCCTTTCTTTTCTTTTGGAAGTGTTAGGATACTAAGTTCTTTTGCCATCTTTAGGAGCTTCCCAGGGAGCAAAGGCAGGGTGGAAAGGGGCAGTGCCCCTACCTTCACCAGCCTGACTGTCCCTCCAGCGCGCGCACACACGCCCCACTTGTGGGGAAAGATCAAACGCCCACAGCGGCCTGAGGTCTGTTTTCTCAGGCGTCCTTCCCCCATCACCACATTGTTAGAGGGACAATGGACTCCTGTGTCAGTCTTGTTGGCACCGGTTTTGTACGATGCAGGAAACAGCATTTCCTTTCGGCGCTGGAAAATTAACTTGGATCGTGCTTTTCCCTTTTAATTGAGAATCCGCACACACCCCGGGAAACCCAAGCTCCTGGAGAGGGGAAGGAGCGGCAGTAATAGACATCCCAAGGGCTCCTGCCCCGGCCCTGTCCCCTTCCCGCTCAGCTCTCGGCTCCGTCTCTGCCAAAGGAGGAAGCTCCCCCGTGTGAAACAATGAGACGTTGCTGAGTGTCTCTGCTGTGACCTCCCACTGGGGCTGTCAGGCCCTCCTGTGCTTCAGGGCCCGCATACACCTCCCATCTATTTGGAAGAGGTTCTTGGCACAAGGGTCTCCCAACTGCCCAACAACCCCTATCTCTGGAGGTATCAGTAGTCTGCCCCAAATGGGCTAACTTTGGGTAGTGGGGTTACTTATCCAGGTGGCCCAAATTTGCAATTTCGAAAAGTTGTGGTTGCTAGGTGCTGTGAAGTCGACTCCAACTCATAACAACCTTGTGTACAAACAACTAAACACTGCCTGGTCCTGCGCCGTCCTCACAATCGTTGTTACACTCGAGCTCATTGCTGCAGCCACTGCGTTGATCCATCTCGTTGAGGGTCTTCCTCTCTTTCGCTGACCCTCTGTTTTACCAAGCATCATGTCCTTCTCCAGGGACTGGTCCCTCCAAAGTAAGTGAGACGAAGTCTCAAAATCTTACCATTTTCACTTCTAAGGAGCGTTCTGGTTGTACTTCTTCCAAGACAGACTTATTCGTTCTTCCGGCAGTCCGTGGTTTATCCAATATTCTTCACCAAAACGACAGTTCAAAAGCGTCAATTCTCCTGTCTTCTTTTTTCACTTTCCAGCTTTCACATGCATATGAGGCTGTTGAAAATGCCATGGCCTAGGTCAGAGGCACCTTAGTTATCAAAGTGCTAACTCCGCTTTCGAACCCTTTAAAGAGTTCTTTTGCCACAGATTTGCCCAAATGCAATACATCGTTTGATTTGACTGCTACTTCCGTGGGCACAGATCATTGATCCAAGAAGAATGAAATTCTTGACAACTTCAATTTCTTCACCATTTATCATGATGCTGTTTATTGGTCCAGTTTAAAGATTTTCATTTTCTTCATGTTCAGATGTAATCAGTACTGAAGGCTGTAGTCTTTTACCTTCATCAGTAGGTGCTTCAAGTCATCCTCATTTTGGCAAGCAAGATTGTGTCATCTGTATATCTCAGGTTGTCAATGAGTCGTCCTTCAATCCTGATGCCCACAAACCTTCTGGTTAACATTCTTCTATTCACTTTGTACTTGTATTTTGGTATTCTTTTCCCTTTGCCCTGAATTATATAGTGTTTCTTGTCTCTTAGAATAGCACTGGGAGTCCTGGGGTAGTGCAAAAGATTAACAGTTCTTGGTTCTTTATCAAAAGGTTGGTGGTTCGAGTCTACCCAGACATGCCTTGAAATAAAGGCCTGGTGATCTACTCCCAAAAAATCATTTGTGAAAACTCTATGGAGCATAGGTCTACTCTGACACTCATGGGGTTGCCATGTGCAAGAGTTGATTTGATGGCAACTGACTTGGCTTTTTTTTTTTGAATAGCACTAGATGTAGATGTAAAATCATGGAGGCAGGAAGGGGTCATCTTCATCTTTCCATTTCGCATAGACCTATCCAGGGTCTTGTACATAGTAGGCACTTTACCACTACAAATGTTCATTAAATGTGCAGAAATTCTTACATCTCATAGCTACCCCTACCACCATCTCATGTTCTTTACACTTGTAGGTGGAAAATATTAACATCTGATTGTTCGACATACACGTAGAGTTTGTACATACATATATATGCAGACACACAAAGAAACCCAAACTTGTTGCCATAGAGTTGATTCCAACTCGTAATGACCCTATAGGACAGAGCAGAACTGCCCCAAAGGGTTTCCAGGGAGCACCTGGTGGATTTGAACTGCCAACCTTTTGGTTAGCAGCTGTAGGTCTTAACCACTACTACACCAGGGTTTCCAAATACATATACAGATATGTATATATCTACATATATATGCTGTTCTGTGTATACCACATGTGTGTACACGTGCACTGCACTGATATTACATATGTGTTTAGTGACTGCAATACCACTACCATCCATCCTTCTTGCCTCTTCCTGGCCCTTGATTTTACAGGGACCTGGAAAGAAAATGAAAATTACCTTTCAGATATATGATAGATGTACCTCTCCTTTTCATTAATCTTCTTTTGCAATAAAGACTTCAAACGTTTTGTGTAGATTTAATTTTTGAAAAATATTATTTCTCATCAAATTTTAAACCCTCGAATTTTGAGTTTCTTATCCTGCTTGCCTGATGGTAATCAAAGCAGCAACTGCTGTCAAGTCAATTCTGACTCATAGCAACCGCATAGGGTTTCCAAGGCTGTAAATCTCTGTAGAAGCCGATTGCCACATCTTTCTCCCACAGAGCCACTGGTGGTTTCGAACTGCTGACCTTTTGTTGAGGAGTTGAGCACTTTAACCACGGTGCCACCAGATAATAAAAATAGAGGTAGCTAAAAAGGTGCTTTGTGGACTTTTATCCTATGTGTGTAGGGTATGTGTGATTGTTAAGGTTGCATATCAACTTGGCTGGGCCATGATTCTCAGTGGTTTGGAAGTTATGATGTAGTTTGCCGTCATATGATGATGGGATCACTTCCATGATAACATTTGATATAACCTGATCACCTCCATGATGGGATCTGCTGTGAGTAGTCAATCAGTTGAAAGGGAGTTTCTTTGAGTGTGTGGCCTGCATGGACTATAAGTGGACTCTCTGGCAAGGCTTATGGCCTTTTGCTCGATCTCGATCCCACAGGAGGCTCCTGTTCATCTAACCTCCAGTTCCTGGGACTTGAGCTAGCAGCCTACCTACCATTTTGCCTGCCATTCTTGGGATTCGTGGATCATCGCAGCCTGTGAGCAAGAGCTCTGCTGTCTGACCTGCCGATCTTGGGTTTGCTAGTCCCTGTGGCTAGGACAATCAGGAGAAGGCTCTATCCTGACCCACGGACTTGGGACGTTCCAGTCTCTACAATCACGTGAACTATTTCCTTACTCTTTATATATATATTTATTTATACACTTTACTGGTTTTTCTTCTCTTAGAGAACCCAGCCTAAGACATTTGGTACTGAGAATAGTTCTAAAGAAACAAAACTGTAAGGATGAGTTTTCTAAATTGGTTCTCAAGTCTGGTTAGTCTTAAAGATGTTGATTACTCTGCTTCCAGTAGTAAAGAGGGCACTGCTAATCCACAGCATAAGGTGGCAATAGAAATATGCAAAATATCACCACCAGTAAATCAGGTACTGGTGAAAGGCAAGGCTCTGGATGACTGTAATGTCATAACGAGAAGTATAAGGAAGTTGGTTGGTTGGTCTTTCACTAAAAAAAGTGGTGAAAGAAAGGTGAGCTCAGGGCTTCAGAGTCAAAGCTCAGGCGTCACATAAACAGCCTCAAAGTTTTCACTTGTGCCTTGAAAGAAAGCCTTATTTCTTGTAGTAGCAGAGCTGAGACGAAACCTAGAGTCTTATTGTAAGAGAGGCTGAATTATAATGCCAATTCAATCGCCAACCTTGAGAGCTGCCTAAAGTTAAAGTGAGGGAATTGATCGGAAAGAAGTGGGATCCTGAAACTTGGGATGGGGACACATGAGTAGATAGATAATCAGAAAGCTGGGGACGCTGAGCCCCTGAACTCCATTGAATCACCCTTGCCAACAAAACCAGCCCTCTCACTCCCATCTGAGGAGATTACTCCATTTTGTCTGCTAAACCACCCTCTCCAGTAAAACCATTAGCCCTTCCACTCCCATCTAATGAGATTAACCCAGCTGCCTCTAAAGAGCCTTTGTCTGAGTCAATGCCTGGGGCATCACCCGAGGCAGGTGCCTTATAAGACGTTGATGAATGTTCTCAAAACACATTCCCGTGACCAATGTTGGCTTCTATACTTATAACTAGACTTAAGTCCCAGCGAACCCCCAAAAGATGAAGTCCAAAGTGTGACCCAGGAGGAGATATACTACCCTCTAAAAGAACTGCTTGACTTTTCTAATATGTACAAACAGAAACCTGGGAAATATGTGTAGGAATGGCTATTAAGAGTGTGGGAGGGAGTGCAAGGAACGTAAAGATGGATCAGTCTGAGTTTATTGATATGGGCCCACTAAGCACAGATCCTTCATTCAATGTTTCTGCTCAAGAGGTTAGGAAAGGATCTAACAGTTTATTTGGTTGGGTCGCTGAAGCACAGATTACTCAGTGGCTTACATTAACTGTCTTGGTATTCTGTAGAAGAAGGTATCCAAAGGCTAAGGGAAATTGGCATGCTAGAGTGAATTTATCAGGTTAGACCCAAAGACCCACACATGTAGTGTCCAGAGGACACACCTTTTACCACAGCTGTGAGGAACAAATTTGTGAAGGGAGCCCCAGCATCCCTGAAGACTGCTGTGATTGCTACTTTATGTAAGTCAGATTGACAGTGAGAACTGCCCTAACTGGATTAAGACACCTAGCTAAAATGCCGTTGATTAGATCCCATGGTGGTAGGGGCCAAGTGGCAGCACTCAATTTACAAAGGCAAGGTGACATGGTTACTGTAATAGACAGTGGAGTCAAAGCAGTTATCAGAACAGTCTGACTCCTATGGACTTCTGGCATTGACTACTTAGTCATAGTGTTCCTAGGATTGCAGTAGATAGGAAATCTACTAAATATTTACTTGATCTGCACAAGTGGATGAATTCTAGGTCAGGTGAATAGCAGTCTAACCTGAATCACCAGAACAGTCACAGCCCCTCAATCAATTCCAAGACTTGAGCAAGTTTAAAGACCCACAAGCCCTTGAATGAAGGGGAGGCCGGATCCCTTTAAGGAAGGACTCCAACACACTGCCAAAAATTTATTCTGTTAATCTTTCTCCCAGCCTTCCCCAAAGAGATCTACAGCCTTTTATGAGAGTGACTGTTCATTGAGGAAAAGGAAATAATCAGACTTTTCAGGGATTATGGAATACTGGCTCTGAACTGACATTAATTCCAGGAGACCCAAAACATCACTGTGACCCACCAGTCAGAGTGGGGGCATATGGAGATCAGGTTATTAATGGAGTCTTAGCTCATGTGCATCTCATCGTGGGTCCAGTTGGTCCCTGAATCCATCTTGTAGTGATTTCCCTAGTTTCAGAATGCATAACTGGAATAGATTTACTCAGCAGCTGGCAAAACCCCCGCATTGGATCACCGATGAATAGAGTGAGGGCCATTATGGTAGGAAAAGCCAAGTGGAAGCCGTTAGAGCTGCCCCTACGCAGGAGAATAGCAAACAAAGCAATACTGCATTCCTGGAGGGATTGCAGAGATTGCTGCCACCAAGGACTTGAAGGGTGCAGGGGTGGTGATTCCTATTATATTCCCATTCAACTTGCCTATCTAGCTTCTGCAAAAAAGAGGTGGATCTTAGAAAATGACACTGGATTATCGAAAACTTAACCAGGTGGCGACTCCAGTTGCAGCTGCTGCTCCAGATGTAGTTACTTTGCTTGAGCAAATTCATACATGTCCTGGTACCTGGTATGCAGCTGTTGCTCCCTCTAATGCCTTTCCTCCATACCTGTTTTGACAGACCACCAGAAGCAGTTTGCCTTCAGCTGGAAAATCCAGCAATACACCTGCAGTCGCCTACCTCAGAGCTACATCAGCTCTCTAGCCCTATGTGATAATTTAGTCTGCAGGGAGCTTGATCGTCTTTTCCTTCCACAAGACATCACCCTGGTCCATTACATTGATGACATTATGCTGATTGGACCTTGTAAGGAAGATATATCAATGACTCTGGACTTATGGGTAAAACATTATTGTGCTAGAGGGTGGGAAATTAATCCCACAAAAATTCAGGCACCTTCTACCTCAGTGAAATTTCTAGAGGTCCAGTATTGAAGTATTGAAGGATAAGTTATTGCATCTGGCCCCTCCCCCAACCAAAAAGGAGGCCCAACACCTAGTGGGCTTCTTTGGATTTTAGAGCAACATATTCCTCATTTGGGTGTGCTACTCAGGCCTGTTTATCATGTGACTGGAAAAGCTACTAGTTTTGAGTGGGGCCCAGAACAAGAGAAGGCTCTGCAACAGGTTCAGGGTGCCATGCAAGTTGCTCTGCCCCTTGGGCCATGTGATCCGGCTGATCCAATGGTGCTTGAAGTGTCAGTGGCTGACAGAGATGTTGTTTGGGGTCTTTGGCAGGCCCCTATTGGTGAATCACAGTGCAGACTCTTAGGATTTTGGAGCAGAGCCCTGCCATCCTCTGCAGATAACTACTCTCCTTTTGAGAAACAGGTTTGGGCTTGTTACTGGACCTTCGTAGAGACTGAAAACTTGCCGTGGACCACCAAGTCACCATGTGGCCTGAACTGGGCGTTGTGTGACCCACAGAGTCATCAAGTTGGACATGCACAGCAGCACTCCGTCATTAAGTGGAAGTGGTATAAATGAGGTGGAGCCCAAGCAGGATCTGAAGGCACGAGTTGCATGAGGAAGTGGCCCAAATGCCCACGGTCTCCACTCCTGTCGCATTACCTTCCATCTCCCAGTGTGCACTTACAGCCTTATGGGAAGTTCCTTATGATCAGCTGACTGAAGAAGGGAAAACTCGTGCCTTGTTTGCAGATGGTCCTGCGCGATATGTAGGCACCCCTCGAAAGAGAACAGCGACAGCATTATGGCCCCTTTCTGGGACCTCCCTGAAGGACTCCCTGGTGGTACAGTGGTTAAGCACTTGGCTGCTAACTGAAAAGTCAGTTAGAACCCACCAATTCACTGGAAGAAAGATCTGACGATCTGCTTCCATAAAGATTGTTGTGTCTTTGTTATTAGGTGCCGTTGAGTTGATTCCGACTCATAGCGACCCTACAGGACTGCCCCCATAGGATTTCCAAGGCTGTAGTCTTTATGACAGCAGACTGCCACATCTTTTTCTCCTGTGGAGCAGATGGTGGGTTCGAACCACTGACCTTTTGGTTAGCAGCCGAGCACTTAGCCAATGTACCACCAGGACTTTTTCCATAAAGATCACAGCCTAGGACACCCTAAGAGGTAGTTCTACTCTGTCACATAGGTTGCTATGAGTCAGAATCGACTTGAGGGCAATGAGGTGGGGGGGAGGGGATGAAGGAGAGCTATTGGAGTCATTGACCCATTGTTGGTAGCGGCTTCTAACTCTTTAGCTTTAAATCTCTGTTTCCTTTTCCCTGACCACCCATGCCTACTCCTCCTTCCTCTCCCAGCTACAAGAGTTAGTGGTCTGTAAAACAATACTTAAATATTTAAATCCTCTAGGGAAGCCCTAGAAGGAACCTTTTGGGGACTCTTGTTGTTGTTGTTGTTGTTAGGTGCCATCAAGTCGGTTCCAACTCATAGTGACCCTATGCACAACAGAACGAAACGCTGCCCGGTCCCGCGCCATCCTTACAATCGTTGTTATGCTTGAGCTCATTGTTGCAGCCACTGTGTCAATCTACCTCGTTGAGGGTCTTCCTCTTTTCCGCTGACCCTGTACTCTGCCAAGCATGATGTCCTTCTCCAGAGACTAATCCCTCCTGACAACATGTCCAAAGTATGTAAGACGCAGTCTCGTCATCCTTTCTTCTAAGGAGCATTCTGGTTGTGCTTCTTCTAAGACAGATTTGTTCATTCTTTTGGCAGTCCATGGTATTTGCAATATTCTTCGCCAACACCACAATTCAATAAGCGTCAACTCTTCTTCGGTCTTCCTTATTCATTGTCCAGCTTTCACAGGCATATGATGCAATTGAAAATACCATGCATGGCTTGGGTCATGCACGCCTTAGTCTTCAAGGTGACATCTTTGCTCTTCAACACTTTAAAGAGGTCCTTTGCAGCAGATTTACCCAATGCAATGCGTCTTTTGATTTTTTGACCACTGCTTCCGTGGCTGTTGATTGTGGATCCAGGTAAAATGAAATCCTTGACAACTTCAATCGTAATGTGAAAAATCATCTTCTTATGCTTTGCTCCCCAGTTGCTTCCAATCCGCAGTGTCATCTACCCAGCTGAGCCAAGTCAAGCCTTGGGTAAAAGCTAAGGCTGCTCAAAGCTTCTTGAATGGGTGATTGACTGATCATATTCTCTCTTTTTTCTTTACCTGTTATTTTGTTTATAAGCTTAGAAAAGAGATGATAGCCCGTGGTCTATAGGAGAAGATCTGGGGAGAAATAGGTAGAGCAGTTCCCAAGAGGTATAAATTTGGTGCATCCTAACCATTCAATAAATAAAACCCATTCCGTCTAGTTGATTCTGATTCATAGCCACCCTACAGGACAGAGTAGAACTGCCCCATAGGGTTTCCAAGGCTGTAATCTTTATGGGAGCAGACTCCTTGGCTGGTGGGTTCAAACTGCCAATATTTCAGTTAGCAGCGGAGTGCTTAACCACTGTGCCACCAGGGCTCCTTGTTCAATATATCTCTTTTAATAATGAAAACGTTGGCTTGAACCTATGGTTAGCCAAGATGAAGTGGGCCTTATGGCAGTGGTGTGTGCAAAGGCCTGTGGTTCTGTGAGTTTACCTTCTCAGGAGGGGTCTCCTGGCTTTTGCAAAAATCCTTACCGTCCCAGAGAGTAGTGTTACCGTAGCTTTTTTTCCAAAATATTTTATTGTGTTTTCAGTGAAGGTTTACATAGCATCTAGGTTCCCATTCAACAATTTCTACACAAGTTGTTCAGTGACATTGGTTACATTCTTCACAAGGCGTGAACATTCTCATTATTTCCATTCTGGTTGTTCCATTTTTATTAATCTAGTTTCCCTGCCCTCTTACATTCTCATCTTGGTTTTAATGATTGTTGACCATTCTGTCTCTCACAGATGATTTTTTAAAGGAGCACAGTACTCACTGGCGATACTCTGTTTTGTGAGGCAATCTGTTATTTAGCTAAAAATGGCCTCAGGGGCATGTTTCAGTTCAGGGTTTAACGAGTATCTCAGGGTCCAGTCTCAACCGGTCCAGTAAGTCTGCATTTTTTTCAAAGAAATTGAGCTTCCGGTCCACATTCACCATAGCTTTTGATATCGCGTGCAACTCTGATTGGAACCTGTTGTAGTTGTTTTCATACATGTGTTCTTTGATTGTGAGACTCTTAGGGGTCACCTTGTGTCTCTGTGCCCATTACAATTTCCTGCACATAGAAATAGATGAATAAATGTCTAACGATGATCATGGGAATAAGCTAGTGCCCCATGAGAAATGAACTTAGAGGTCAAAAGCCATCATGTGGCTACATTAAATGATGTCTAATGCCCTCCGGTGGCAGGTTTCAATGGCATTCCATGGGTATGCCTCCACAGGTCAGCGGAGAAGGGTCTTCTACTTTTGTTGTGGTTAGCTGCCTTGCAGTAGGCTCCCACTCATGGCGACCTTATGTATAGCAGAACGAAATATTGCCTGGTCCTGTGCCATCCTCCTGATCACTGATATGTTTGGGTGCATTGTTGCGGCTACCGTGTCAATCCATCTCATGGAGGGTTTTCTTCATTTTTGCTGCCCTTCTGCTTTACCGGGCATGATGTCCTTTTCTAGCAATTGGCCTTTCCTGAATGGTTTTAGATTTGTGGTTCTGTTTTTGAGAACAGTTTTGCAAACCAGTGTCTCAGAAGATATATAACAGGCAAGATCACTTTGCTATCCCAAACCTATTAACGGGGGAGATATTCAAGATTGAACTTTCCCTATCATCAACTCTTAAATGAAAACCTTACTGAACATTCTCTACACTCTATGAACAAGAGGGAAAATAAAACGTTTCAGGAAAGACATGCTCAAAGCTGGGGAAATCCTTGTTTCTTTTCAGGAGCAACAGCTGTCTATACGCAGCAGCTACAGATTCCCGAGACTCCACCTGTCCGTGCTCTCTGGTGGTACCTCACTTTCTTGCTGCCAGAAGAGGCAGGTGGCTCCCACCGTCTTCTCACAAAAGGGCTACCCAGAATTTAAACTAAACAAATCAGCGGCTTATTGAGCTGGGTAGCTTCTTTGATAACCTTCAGCTAGGTTTCAGTGCTCCTTCTGGAAGGTCAGCAAGTCAAGCCCACCGGCCGCTCTGCAGGAGCTCTACTTTGCTCTGTAGGGTTGCTGTGAGTCTCAATCAACTCAACAGCAATGAGTTTTTGTTTTTTTGTAGATGAAACTTTTCTTTCTGAATTGCTGAGACATTTCAATAAAGCGTTCTTTGTCTCCATGCAACTGAAATGTGTGTGAAATAAATTGGTTCAGTAACTTCACACTTGAAGTACTCCATGCTCTGCCCTCATTTCCCCAGATCGCTGGGCCTCTGACCTGGTCTCTGCTGTCCCTTGCCTCCCCCTTGCTCTCCGCCCCCAAGTTCCTATTCTGGTTTCCTGCCTACTAATCGCCTCCTTCTAGGACTATTGCCAGGTCCCTTTTCTAGAACTCTGGCCCTGTGGGTGGGGCCTGGGGCAAAGCCCTACCAGACACTCCTTCCTAAGAGATAGGTCCACCCCTGACTTCTTGCGTGGTGCCCTGCCTGCATTCTCAGATATCCTCTTCCTTCATTTGAGGCTCCTCTCCCCATCGCTGATTAATTTCCTGGACTTGGACCAAAGTGTCTGACAATCCGTGAATGCCCTCTGCCATGAGCCTCTTCAGCTGAGCCAACTTTCCCTGTCTCTGCTCCACTCTGGGCTCGACCTTCACTCTTCTTCCCATGTCAAGTATCTGACTACTTCCCCACCGAACCCAGTGACAAGCTCAAAACCTTCCTGAATGGAGGCCTGTGAAGGTTTTGAAAATCAGTAAAGGGTCTAGCCCACACGAACCACAGTCTCATCTATTCTGAGACCAGAAGAACTAGATGGTGCCTAGCTACCAACCATTCTGACCAGGGACACAATGGAAGGTCTCAGATAGAATGGGAGAAAAACATAGAACAAAACTCAAATTCCTAAAAAAAAAAAAAAAGCTAGACTTAGTGGACAGGTAGAGACTAGAGGAACTCTGAGACTAGCACCCTGAGATACCTTTGAACTTGAACTGAAGCCACCCACAGAGCTCATCTTTCAGCCGAATAACAGATTAGCTCATGAATTAAAGAATATCACCCATGAGTACTGTGCTCCTTTACAGAATCATCTGTGTAAGACCAAACAGGTCAACATTTTCTGTAAAGCAAAGATGAGGTCAGAGGGGGCAGGGAAGCTAGATTAATGGAAACAGAGCAAGCAGAATGGAAATAATGAGAATGTAGACACACTGTGAAAAAT
This sequence comes from Loxodonta africana, assembly GCF_030014295.1. Lineage (NCBI taxonomy): Eukaryota > Metazoa > Chordata > Mammalia > Proboscidea > Elephantidae > Loxodonta > Loxodonta africana. The sequence goes on from NC_087364.1 coordinate 18,992,135, forward strand.
ATAACAAATGTCATGGAACAATATGTATGGAAATTGTCTCATGGGAACCTTGCTTGCTATGTAAACTTTCACCAAAAACACAATAAAATATTATTTTAAAAAATCAATAAAGGATCATAGTTGTGGTATCTTAAAAAACCAGAACGTGAGGCATCTTGGTAAGCTTAATATACCCAGCGATGTTTGCGTTCACAGTGCCGGTGTGAATTTGCGAGGCTAGATTCCAAGTCGATTTGTTTCCTCCTGGGTAATTAATCGGCTTGCATTTTAAGCAAGCTGCTACCTGGTACCTGCAGTGGCACCTTGATTTTGGAGTGGCTAGATTCTCCCATAAGTAAAATTTACTGAGTATAGCGTGCATATGACATTCCAAGAATATAACATATCTTTAATAAATTATGCATATAAATGATGACACCCTTATTAAACTCTTACGGTACTAAATATTCTTTTAAAATCTTAAACATGAATATTAAACAGCAATATGCTGACGACCAGTTGGCGATGGCTTATAATATTTTAAGTTTTAATTTCTAAAAGGCTCTACCCCTCCTAAGTAGTTTGTTGAAGTTGTTAGCTGCTATCAAGCGGCCCCCAACTCATGGTGACCCCAGCACAACATAACAAAAACGTTGCCTGGTCCTGCCCCATCCCCATGATCCGTTGTAGAGCTGACTGTTGAGATCCATAGGGTTTTCATTTGCTGATTTTCAGAAATAGATCACCAGGCCTTTCTTCCTAGTCCATCTTGTTCTGGAAGTTCTGCCGAAACCTGTTCCTGTTCAGCATAATAGCGACACACAAAACTCCACTGGCAGACAAAGCCGGGTCCCCTGCATGGGGGGTGAGATTTCTACGGCTGAACCACCAATGTCCTCACTGAGTAGTTTTACATCTATAAATTAACTTAAACTTATTCTACTATTTAAAGCATGATTCAATTAAATAGAACATCTGGATAAAAGACAATAACAAATAAAATTCAGTGATCTTGTGGCCAATCTTCAGCTATTTTCAGGCTCTGATTCTGTGAGTTAAAAACACTTTTGAATCTCACCCCAAGCCTTCTTGGCTTTTGTTTTCTTTCCTCTTTTTTTTTTTTTTTTTTAATTTTATGATACTTTAGGTGAAAGTTTAGAGTGCAAATTCGTTTCTCGTTCAAAAATTTATACACAAATTGTTTTGTGACACTGGTTGCAGTCTCTGCATTGTGTTAGCACTCTCCGCCGTTTCCCATCTCCATTCACCCAGTTTTCCTGTCCTTCCCGCTCATTTGGTCTCAGATACTTAATGGAACTAGGAAGCACATTCCTCATGTGTGTTACCATTTGTTTTGTAGGCCTGTCTAATCTTTGTCTGAAAAGTGGCTTTGGGAGTGGTTTCAGTTCTAAGTTAGCAGGGTGTTTGGGGGCCATAGTCTCCAGGGTTCCTGTAGTCTCTGTCAGACCCCTAAGTCTGGTCTATTTTTGTGAATTTGAATTTTGTTCTACACTTATCTCCTGTTCTGTCAGGGACCCTCTATTGTGAGCCCTGTTCAAGCTATCCATGGTGGTAGTTGGGCACCATCTAGTTCTGGGCTCAACCTGATAGACGCTGTGATTCATGTGGTCCTTCAGTCCTTTGAACTAATATTTTCCTTGTGTCTTTGGTTTTCTTCTGCACCGGACAGGATGGGACCAACAGCTGTATCTTAGATTGCAGCTAGTAAGCTTTTAAGACCCCAGGCTCTACTCATCAAAGCAGGACGTAGAACATTTCTTTATGAACTATGTTATGCCAATTGAGCTAGACGTCCCCCTAGATTATGGTCTCCGGCCCTCAGCCCCAGCAACTCACTCTCTCGAGGTGTTTGGATGTGTCTAGGAAGCGTCTATGACCATGCCTTCCCCTGCATTGTCTGTTGCCTTTCCCTTCACCAAAGTTGACATTTGTCTACCATCTAGTTAGTGATTTACCTTCCCCACCCTCCCCTCCCTCATAACCATCAAAGATTTTCTTCAGTTTTTATAATAGTGGTCTCATACAATATTTGCCCTTTTGTGATTGACTTATTTCACTCAGCAAAATGCCCTCCAGATTCGCCCATGTTGTGAGAAGTCTGACAGATTCATCATTGTTCTTAATTGTTTCAAAGTATTCCATCGGGTGTATGTACCATAATTTGTTTATCCATTCATCTGTTGATGGGCACTTAGATTGTTTCCATCTTTTTGCTATTGTGAATAATGCTGCAGTGAACATGGGTGTGCATATGTCTATCTATGTGATGGTTTTCATTTCTCTAGGATATATTCCTAGGAGTGGGATTGCTGGATCATATAGTATTTCTATTTCTAGCTTTTTAAGGAAGCGCCATCGTTTCCACACTGGTTGTACCATTTCACATTCCCACCAGCAGTGCATAAGAGTTGAAATTTCCCGGCAACCTCACTGACATTTATTATTCTTTGTTTCTTTTTTTTAATTAGTGCCAGTGTTGTTGAGTCAGATGGTATCTCGTTGTAGTTTGATTTGCGTTTCTCTAATGGCTAATGATCATGGTCATTTCCTCCTATGTCTGTTAGCTGCCTGATATTTTCTTTGGTGAAGTATCTGTTCATGTCCTTTGCCCATGTTTTAAATGGGTTATTCGTCCTTTGTTGTTGAGGTATTGATGTATTTTGTAGATTTTAGAGATTAGTCCCTTGTCGGATATATTGTAGCCAAGTTTTTCTTCCTGAGTCTGTGTGTTTTCTTTTCACTCTTTTGGTGAAGTCTTTGATGAGCGTAAGTGTTTAATTTTTAGGAGCTAACAGTTATCAAGTTTATCTTTAGGTGTTTGTGCATTGTTAGTTATGGTTTCTCTGGTATTTATGCCATGTGTTAGGGCCCCTAGGGTTGTCCCTATTTTTCTTCCATGATCTTTATCCTTTTAGGATTTTTATTTGGGCCTTTGATCCATTTTGAGTTAGTTATTGTGTATGGAGAGAGGTATGGGTCCTGTTTCATTTTCTTACAGATGGACATCCAGTTTGTTTAAAGGAACTGTCTTTTCCCTGTTTGATGGACTTTGGCCCTTTGTCAAATAGCAGCTGCCCATAGGTAGATGGATTTACACCTGGGTTCTCAATTATGTTCCACTGGTCTATCAGTCTGTCGTACTAATACCAGGCTATTTTGACTACCATGGTTACATAGCAGGTTCTAAGATCACATAGTGTGAGGCCTCCCACTTTGTTCTTTTTCTTTAGTAATGCATACTTCCTCCAAGTGTCTGTCAGTTTGTCATACTACGGGGGCAAACTGACTGGAAGAGATCCATATTTATGCCTATTCTCAAAAAGGTTATCCAACAGAATGTGGAAATTATAGAACAATGTCATTAATATCACACACAAGCAAAACTTTGCTGAAGATCATTCAAAAGCGGCTGCAGCACTGTATAGACACGGAACTGCCAGAAATTCAGGCCGGTTTCAGAAGAGGATGTGGAACCAGGGATACCATTGTTGATGTAAGATGGATCCTGGCTGAAAGCAGAGAATACCAGAAAGATGTTTACCTGTGTTTTATTGACTATGCAAAGGCATTTGACTGTGTGGATCATGACAAATTATGGATAACATCGCGAAGAATGGGAATTCCAGAACACTTAATTGTGCTCATGAGGAACCTATACATAGATCAAAGGGCAGTTGTTCAGACAGAACAAGGGGATACTGATTGGTTTAAAGTCAGGAAAGGTGTGTGTCAGATTGTATCCATTCACCGTAACTATTGAATTCATATGCTGAGCAAATAATCTGAGAAGCTGGACTATATGAAGAAGAACGGGGCATCAGGATTGGAGGAAGACTCGTTAACAACCTGCGTTATGCAGATGACACAACCTTGCTTGCTGAAAGTGAAGAGGACCTGAAGCACTTCCTAATGAAGATCAAAGACCACAGCCTTCAGTATGGATTACACCTCAACATAAAGAAAACAAAAATCCTCACAACTGGGCCAATAAACAACATCATGATAAACGGAGAAAAGATTGAAGTTTTCAAGGATTTCATTTTACTTGGATCCACAATCAACAACCATGGAAGCAGCAGTCAAGAAATCAAAAGGCGCATTGCATTGGGCAAATCTGCTGCAAAGGACCTCTTTAAAGTGTTGTAAAGCAAAGATGTCACCTTGAAGACAGGTGCACCTGACCCAAGCCATTGTATTTTCAGTCGCATCATATTCATGTGAAAGCTGGACAGTGAATAAGGAAGACGGAAGAAGAATTTGATACCTTTGAATTGTGGTGTTGCTGAAGAATATTCAATATACCATGGACTGCCAAAAAAAAGAACAAATCTGTCTTGGAAGACGTGCAACCAGAATGCTCCTTAGAAGCAAGGATGGCAAGATTGCGTCTTACATACTTCAGACATGTTGTCAGGAGGGATCAGTCCCTGGAGAAGGACATCATGCTTGGTTGGTGGGAAAGAGGAAGACCCTCAACGAGGTGGATTGACACAGTGGCTGCAACAATGGGCTCAAGCTTAACAATGATTGTAAGGATGGTGCAGGATCAGGCAGTGTTTTGTTCTGTTGTGCATAGGATTGCTATGAGCCAGAACCGACTCGAGGGCCCCTAACAACAGCAACAAAAACACAATGCATTATTTATCTGGGGCCTCTTCTCTTTCCATATAAAGTTGGCAATTAGTTTCGCCATCCCATCCCAGAATGTTGTTGGTGTTTGGATCGGGATTGCATTATATCTATAGATCACTTTGGGGTACTACTGACATTTTCACCATGTTGGATCTTCCTGTTCATGAGCATGGTATGTTTTCCCATTTATGTAGGTCTCTTGCTTTCTTGCAGTAGTGTTTTGTAGTTTTCTTGGTATAGGACTTTTACATCTCTGGTTAGATTTATTCCTATTTTATCTTTTGGGGGGCTATTGTAAATGATGTTGATTTTCCGATTTCCTTTTTTTTAAGTTCTTTTTTGGTGTAGCAGAATTCAACCAATTTTGTGTGTTAATCTTGTATACTGCTACTTTGCTGAACCCTTCTATTAGTTCCAGTAGCTTTCATCTGGATTCTTTGGGGTTTTCTGTGTATAGGATTTTTTTTTTTTTAGGATCATATCATCTGTGAATAGGGATAGTTTTAGCTCTTCCTTACCAATTTGGATGCCCTTTATTTCTTTTTCTTGCCTTATTGCTCTAGCTAGGACTTCCAGCATGCTGTTAAAAAGCAGTGGTGATAAAGGTCATTCTTGCCTGGTTCCCATTCTCAAGGGGAATACTTTCAGTCTCTGTTGAGAATAATGTCGGCTGTTGGTTTTGTATAAATACCCTTTATTATGTTGAGGAATTTACCTTCTATTCCTATTTTGATGAGAGCTTTCATCAGGAATAGGTGTTGGACTTTTTCAAATGCCTTTTCTGTTTTGATTGAGATGAGTGTGTGATTATTTTCTTTTGTTTTATTTATGTGGTGCATTACTTTGATTGATTTTCTAATGTTGAACCATCCTTGCATAAAAAAAAAGAAAAAACCTGGTATAAAACCCACTTGGTCATAATGCATTATTTTTTGATGTGCTGTTGAATTCTATTGGCTAGAATTTTGTTGAGAATTTTTGTGTCTATATTCATGGGGGGTATTGGTCTGTAGTTTTCCTTTTTTGTGTTGTCTTTACCTGGCTTTGCTATCAGGGTTATGCTGGCTTCAAAGAGTGAATTTGGGAGTATTCCTTCCTTCTCTACGCTCTGACATAGTTTGAGTAGTACTGGTGTGAGCCCTTCTCTGAATGTTTGGTAGAATTCTCCAATGAAGGCATCTGGGCCAGGATTTTTTGTTGTTGGTGGTGGCTTTTTTTTTTTTTAATTACCTCTTCAGTGTCTCTCTCTCTTTTTTTAATGGGTTTGTTTAGGTTTCCTACCTCAGTTTGTGTTAGTTTAGGTGCGTAGTGTGATTCTAGAAATTTGTCCATTTCCTCCAGGTTTTCAAATATGTTCGAGTGTGATCTTTCATTGTATTTTGTTATGGTTCTTTTTATTTCAGTTGGCTCTGTTGTGATATCACCCATCTCATTTCTTATTTAAGTTGTTTGCTTCTTCTCCTGCTTTTCTTTTGTCAATTTGGCCAATGGTTTATTGATCCTTTCAAAGAACTAATTTCTGGTCTTGTTGATTCTACTGTTTTTTCTGCTCTCTATTTCATTTATTTCTGCTCTAATCTTTATTTCATTTCTTCTAGAGACTGTGGGCTCCTTTTGCTGCCCTTTTTCTATTTATTCAAGTTACAGGGTTAGTGTTTTGATTTTAGCCCTTCTTTTTTGATATGTGCATTTATTGCTATAAATTGATCTTTAAGCACTGCTTTTGCTGTGTTCCAAAGGTTTTGGTAAGATATGCTTCATCCTCATTTGATTCTATGATTTTTTTTAATTCCCTCCTTGATTTCTTCTATTGTCGTTGTTGTTAGGTGCTGTCGAGTTGGTTCCAACTTGTAGAGACCATGTGGACAACATAACAAAACACCGCCCAGGCCTGCACCATTCTCATGAAGGTTGCTGTGTTTGAGCCCATTGTTGCAGCTACTGTCAATCCATCTCATTGGGGTCTTCCTGTTTTTCACCGACCCTCTGGTTTAGCAAGCATGATGTTCTTTTCTTCTCCAGGGACTGTTTCCTCCTGATAACATGTCCAAAGTTCATGAGATAAAGTCTCTCCTCCATCACTTTCAAGGATCACTCTGGCTGTGCTACTTCCAAGACAGGCCTGCTTTTTCTTCTGGCAGTCCATGGTACATTCAATATTCTTCACCAACACCATAATTCAAAGGCATCAATTCTTCTTCAGTCTTCTTTATTCATTGTCCCACTTTTACATGCGTAGATTTCTTCTATTACCCAGTAGTTTTTAAGCAAGAGTTGTTCAGTTTCCGTGTATTTGATTTTTTTCCCTTGTTATTCTTTTTATGGCATTGTGATCAGAGAAAATGCTTTACATTATTTTGATGTTTTGGATTTTGTTAAGGCTTGTTTTATGGCCTAAGATAAGAGAATGTAACATGCGCGTTGGCAAAGAATGTATACTTTGGTGCTGTTGGGTGGAGTGTTCTGTACATGCCTATGAGGTTGAGCAGGTTGACTGCGGTATGTAGACCTGTGTGTCTTTACTGAGTTTCTCTCTAGATGTTCTTTCATTCACCAAAAGTGGTGTGTTGAAATCTCCTACTATTATTGCGGAACTGTCTATTTGTTTCCTCAGTGCCGATAGAGTTTGTTTCATGTATTTGGAGGCTTGTCATTGGTTGCATATATAATTATTATGATTATGTTCTCCTGGTGTATTGACCCATTAATTGTTATGTAGTGTCCTTCTGTATTCTTTGTGGTGGATTTTGCTTTAATGTCTATTTTTTGGCTTTTGTTTTCTGTCTGCACTCACCATTGTCACCCACCTCTTCCCATAGTAACTCTGCCTTTACAATAGCAGCAAGGCTATCCTTCACCGATGTAGATGGAGTCTTTTCTATAAAAATTTCCCTCAGTCTTCCTCTTATCCTTTTTGTTCCCTTCCCAAGGGCCTTAATTAAGGAGAACAATTGAAAGTGCAGGCTCAACCAGCAACTGGAAAACCAACATTGTCTTGCTTCCAATCAGAAGAAAAGTTTATATCTTGACCACTTTTCTTCACAAGCCTCTTTTTCATTTGAAGCTACAATTCATGTCAACTGTGCAGCAGATAAGGAGCCCTGGTGGTAGAGTGGTTAAACTGTTCGAGTGCTAACTTAAAAGGTCAGCAGTTCGAAACCACCAGTGGCTCTGTGGGAGAAAGATGTGGAAGTCTGCTTCCATAAAGATTTACAGCCTTGGAAACCCTATGGGGTCACTATAAGTCAGAATTGACTCAACAGCAGTGGGTTTGGTTGGGTGTAGCAGACGTGCAGGCTTACCCCTTCTCTCATACCTTTTTCTAAGTGAAGCTATCCTGGCACAGTACCTGCTATACACCACACATACACACACACATACACACCATAACACACACACATTCACCACCCACTTAGCACACACATACACACCATAAACACGTACACACACACACACACCATGAACATCACACATATGTACACCGCAAACATCATACACATATCACATACCCACATGTAAACACCACACATACATACACACACATACTCACCATATGCACACTCATACACACTACACAGGTACACATGCACACCATGCACACAGACACGCACACACAGACACACACACCTATCACTTGGCCCAGGACAAACCAATCCACAGGCCCAACTAAGCCAATCAAAACCAATCTCTTAGAAATTTAACTATGAAGAGATACAGGCAGAGTCAATTAACGAATCAATAAGCCATTGTATTGAGCATGTCCTAATAGTTATAGTCCCTGAGTGGTACAAACAGTTAACTCCCTCTGCTGACCAAAAGGTTGGAACCTATCCACTGCTCCATGGGAGAAAGATGTGGCAATCTGCTCATCAGGAATGGGTGTTGGACTTTTTCAAATGCCTTTTCTTTTTAATTGAGATGATTGTGTGATTCCATAGATTTACAGCCTTGGAAACCCAATGGGGCCGTTCTACTCTGTCCTAGAGGGTTGCTATGAATGGGAATCGACTCCACTGCAGTGGGTTTGGTTTTTGGTTTTGCAAATGAGTAACCTGAGGCTTGGGGCAATTACGTAACTTGCCCAAGACTGTACAGTTGGTCAGTGACAGAACCGAGTTACCAAGGCAGCTCTTCCTGTGGACGTGACCGTGATGCTCTGTGCTCCAGCTGCTGAAGTGGTAAGGCTGCCTGTGAAGGTGCCTTCCTTGAGGCTGGGTGTTCAGCCTTTCTTGAATCCCATGAAGTCTAATATGCTGATGATGCTACCTTGCTTGCTGAAAGTGAAGAAGGCTTGAAGCACTTACTGATGAAGATCAAAGACTATTTGAGTAATTACTCCTCAACATAAAGAAAACAGTAATCCTCACAACTGGGCCAATAGGCAACATCATGATAAACGGAGAAAATACTGAAGTTCTCAAGGATTCCATTTTACTTAGATCCACAATCAACGCTCATGGAAACAGCAGTTAAGAAATCAAACAAAATATTGCATTGGGCAAATCTCCAAAATACCTCTTTAAAGCGTTAAAAAGCAAAGATGTCACTTTGAGGACTAAGGTGCTCCTGACCCAAGCCATGGTATTTTCAATTGCCTCATATGCACGTGAACGCTGGACAACGAATAAGGAAGACTGAAGAAGGATTGATGCCTTTGAATTGTGACGTTGGCAAAGAATATTGAATATACCATGGGCTACCAGAAGAAGAAACAAATTTGTCTTGGAAGAAGTACAGTCAGAGTGCTCAACAGAAGCGAGGGTGGTGAGACTTCATCTCACGTACTTTGGATGTGTTATTAGGAGGGACTAGTCCTGGAGTAGGACATGATGCTTGGTAACTTTACCAAGAGGGTCAATGAAAAGAGGAAGACCCTCAACAAGATGGACTGACACAGTGGCTGCAACAATTGACTCCAGCACGACAATGATGGTGAGGATGTTATAGGACCCGGCAGCATTTTGTTCTGTGGTACAGAAGGTCTTTAGGAGTCAGAACCGACTCGAAATCACCTAACAAGAGCAACAAGAGGTTCAAATCCCTACCACCTCATTCTTCTGCCACTTTTTGTACGTGACCCAACTTTTTTTGAGTCTCTAATTGTGTTTGATGGCAACAGGTAATTGTGTTCTAAGAATCTTTGAGAACTCTTATGGAGAATATGAGGCTTATCTGCATCTCAAGAACTAAAAATTCTTTTATGTCTTCCTAATTTTATAGATGAAAACGTTAAGGCAAATTTGGGAAAGGGTTTTATGAAATGAAGGCGTTTCAGGAAAGGAAATTTTCCAGATGAATGAGAAGGTGAGTGAGTGTGGCTGACAAAACGGAATTCAGTGAAGTTAGTGTGAAAACGGTTATGAATCAGGATTACCTCAGTGTTATGCGGATGTGTGGTCTAAAAGAGTGAAGCGATATCTGTGGTGTCGTTGTTCTCCTGAAGTTTACTAAATTACTCAACACGTTAATATTGTCATTTCCTCCTTTGAGTGTATTCTTACTCATGTGCGCTCCTTTTTTTTTAATAAAGACATTTTGAAACTTTTTATTTTATAGTACCTAGTTTTTAGTTTGGTTAGTTGTACCTCTTTAGCAGACTGGGAAATACTGAAGAAAATTAGACCTTAGATTTTTTTTCCTTTTTTTGTACTTTAGGTGAAGGTTTACAGAGCAAATTAGTTTCTCATTAAACAATTTATACACGTATTGTTTTGTGACATTGGTTGCCACCCTTACGACATGTCAACCTTCTCCCCTTCTCTACCTTGAGTTCCCCATTACCAGCTTTCTGTTCTCTCCTCCTTCTTGTCCTTGCCCCTGGGCTGGTATGCCCCTTTAGTCTCATTTTGTTTTAGGGACCTGTCTAATCTTTGGTTGAAGGGTGAACCTCAGGAGTTACTTCAGTACTGAGCTAAAGGGGAGTCTGGGGGCCATACTCTCAGGGTTTCTCTAGTCTCTGTCAGATCAGTAAGCCTGGTCTTTTTTTGATTTAGAATTTTGCTCTACATTTTTCTCCAGCTCTGTCCAGGACCCTCTATTGCGACCCCCATCAGAGCAGTTGGTGGTGGTAGCTGGGCACTATCTAGTTGTGCTGAGCTCAGTCTGGTAGAAACTGTAGACCTTAGGTTTTTGTGAATCCTAAAGATAGTGGAAAGTCAAGTCTGTCATACCCTCAGAATAGTGAACGAAGAAACTGAAGGTTGACTTTTTAAACCAGCAAAGGAGTCTCTTCACCGAGCATCTTCTGCTTTGTATTTTGCCTCTAAAGCCTTGCTCTGATTGCTTTCTTTTGCCCTCTAACAGCTGTGCACACATACCCGCCTCATTCTTGTTGTTGTTGTTGTCTGTCCCACAGGATTTCCAAGGCTGTCATCTTTATGAAGGCAGACTGCCACATCTTTCTCCCATGGAGCAGCTGGTGGGTTCGAACCTCTGACCTTTTGGTTAACAGCTGAACCCTTTAACCACTGTGACACCAGGGCTCCTTCACTTCACTGTTAGTGTCCCTTAAAGTCCCAGGGACGTTGTCTCAAAAGCATTAAAACAGTACAGCTTTCTAGCACTAAATTATGTAAAACACAATGGAACATTTGTAATCAGAACACTCTATTGCCTCCATTTACCAACCAAGGGTGACATGGACCCACTAAGAGGCGTTTGGAATGTATGCCTGAGGGGTGGGGTAGCCATAAGCAGACTCACTACCGGCATGTGTTGTTGTTGTGGGCCCCAGACTCATGGGGGCCCCGTGCACATTGTGATCCCTAGGGTTTTCATTGGCTGATTTTTGGAAGTAGATTGCCAGGCCTTTCTTCCTAGTCTGGAAGCTCCGCTGAAACCTCCACCATAGCAACACACAAGCCCCCACTGACAGATGGGTGGTAGCTGTGCACGGGGCAAACTGGCTAGGAATCAGACCCAGGTCTTCCTCATTGAAGATGTGGACTCTACCACTGAACCACTGCTGTCTTCTCTACTGGCATTTAAGAATGCTCAATATCTTGCAAAAACAGTCCTGAACAATGTAGATTTTTTCCACCTAAAATGCAGAGCTAGCATTTCGATTCGCAGCTGAGCACTTAGCCACTGTGCCACCAGGGCTCCTTACTCACCTTTCATTTTACCTGTGTTGCAATAATGCAAACAGTGTCCATGTACTCTAGATTCATTTAGTTAGAAAGAAAGTATCTGATTAATGCTATTATAACCAAAGGAAAACAACCCTAACATTTTTATTTTCTTAGATCTTGGCCCCAAAGATGCAAAGACATTCTCCAGCACAGTTACGAACAACCACCATCCCAGGTTATCTAAAGACTTGGTGATTCAACAGAATCATAAAACTGCCAAGGAGTCCAAAGCTACTTTCTCCAAAAAGCTGGATGCTCCAAACAGTTCTCAGGGATGTATAGATAGTGGAATTCCTGAATGTCACGAAGTTTTGGCAAAGACCGTCAATAACATGATAAAATTAAAATAATAAATTTAATAATGATGGTGGCGATCATAATAATACCTAACATCTGCTGAGTACTGTGTGGCACTCACTGTACTACTCACTCTTCATGTGTTCTTGTTGAGCACTGTTGAGTTGATCCTGACTCATAGTGATCCTGTAGGACAGAGTAGAACTGCCCCATAGGGTTTCCAAGGCTGTGATCTTTAAGGAAGCAGATTGCCACATCTTTCTCCCGCGGAGAAGCTGGTGGGTTTAAGCCACTGACATTTCAGTTAGCAGCCAAGTGCTTAACCACTGCACCACGAAGGCTCTTTACTCACTTTTCTTATATTATCTACAGTTGCCGTCGAGCCCATTCCAACTCACGGCAACCCTATGTGTGTCAGAGTAGAACTGTGCTCCACAGGGTTTTCTTGGCTGGGACTTTTGGGAAGCAAATCGCCAAGCCTTTCTTGCAAGGTGATTAGAGCCACTAACTTTTTGGTTGGTAGTTGAGCAGTTAACCATTTTTGCCACTCTGGAACTTACATAATTCTTATACTTCCTATAATTCTCACAATAACTGTACCAGGCAATGCTATGATTATCTCCCATTTTACGGAAGAGTAGGCTGAGATACAGAGAGTCTAATTTGCACTGCTAGGCAGATCCAAGTTTTGTGGGGCCAGAAGCATATATAATTTTAGAGGCCACTTTCAAGAAAAGACACACAAAAGCATGAAAACAAATCAGGCACAGGGCCTTAGACAAGGGGTCTGAAAGCTACCCTTCCCATAGTAACAGGATTCTGGCCCAAGGTTATTAGTCAGCTAGGAAACTACAGAGCCAGGTCTTGAGCCTGGGCAGTCTGGCACCAGCAATCATGATTTTAACCTCTGCTATGCTGTCTAAGGCCCTGTGCCTGATTTGTTTTCATGCTTTTGTGTTTCTTTTCTTGAAAGTGGCCTCTGAAATTATGTATGCTTCTGTCCCCACAAAACCTGGATCTGCCTAGCAGTGCAAATTAGACTCTCTGTATCTCAGCCTACTCTTCCGTAAAATGGGAGATAATCATAGCATTGCCTGGTACAGTTATTGTGAGAATTATAGGAAGTATAAGAATTAAGTAAGTTCCAGAGTGGCAAAAATGGTTAACTGCTCAACTACCAACCAAAAAGTTGGTGGTCCTAATCACCTTGCAAGAAAGGCTTGGCGATTTGCTTCCAAAAAAAAAAGTTTGTTTTTTTTTTATGCTACCCTTTGGAAACCCTGGTGGCGTAGTGGTTAAGTGCTACAGCAGCTAACCAAAGGGTCGGCAGTTCAAATTTGCCAGGCACTCCTTGGGAACTCTATGGGGCAGCTCTACTCTGTCCTATAGGGTTGCTATGAGTTGGAATTGACTTGATGGCAATGGGTTTGGTTTTTGTTTTGGGTTTTATGCTGCCTGTAAGGAGCCCTGGTGGCTCAATGGTTAAGTGCTCTGCTGCAAACTCAAAGGTTGGAGGTTTGAACCCACCCAGCAACTCTGTGGGAGAAAGATCTGATGATCTGCTCCCATAAAGATTACAGTCAAGAAAATCCTATGGGGCAGTTCTACTCTGTCACGTGAGATTGCTAACATGTTGCCTCTATTTAGTAAACACATAATTTTATGCTAACATTTTATGTCACTTCAGACTATTGTATAAGTAGGTTAAGAACAGGTATCAAAGTGGTAAGAAAAAATTGCATATAAAAATTAGTGAAAAAAGTTGTTAATTTAATATTTTCTACAAATTTCCGTTCAAAATCTTGATGCAATTCCTGGGCACCAGAGTTTCACGGAAACATAGTTTAGAAACTTCTGACCTAAACTGTTCAAGAGAAAAGACCGCCCACTTGGTTTGTACAGATCTTGAGATCTTGGAGGACAAATGACTCACAGTGGGCTCTCATATAGCTGGCGAATGAGTAATCCGCACAATCAGGAAGTCGTCTTTAGGTCCTAGTGTCATGCCGAATCCACCTCTTGATAACATCCCTTTGGAATGGAGAACACAGCACTGTTCTCTTTGCAATTAACTTTTTCCAAAATGGTACCTATTAAAACATATGAAGATAAAAAATGCCATATTAGGCCTGACCCATAATCTGCCCAGCACAAAGTCTGATGCCTGGCAGGGACCAAAGCATGGTTTGTAAGAGCTTGTGACAACTACTCTTTATGGAGTTGACGTTACCTAGTTGCCATCAAGTCAATTGTGAGTCACGGTGATCCCATGTGTGCAGAGTAAAACTGTTCCCTAGGGGCTTCACCCTGTGGGGCAGTCCTACTCTGTGCTGTAAGGTTGCTATGAGTTGGAATTGACTCCACGGCAACAGGTTTTTTATAAGGGTTTCGTGGCTGTGACCTTTCAGAAGCAGATTGCCAGGCCTTTCTTTCCAGGCACCTCTGGGTGAGTTTGAACTGCCAACCTCTCAGTTAGCAACCAAGGGTTTAACTGTGTTACCCTGGGATGCCTTGGTGTTGATTTTGGGAGATGGGATATGTGCCCAGGGCCATGGGCCCAGCATCAATATAGCAGAGGACAAAGAACTTGGGTTTGATGTCTTGTTCCATCCCTTTCTTTTGCAGGGTCTTGTGCAGTCTCCTTGTAACCATAAATCAGCACCAGAGATGGCAGAGCAGAAGGACAGAGAAGGCTGGTCTGTCCCTCATGACATTGTTGAGTTGCCACATCCAAGCTGGATCTGCCTTCCCCAGACTCCTTACTATTGGAGGTAATTAAATTTTGTCTTTATTTCTTAAATTGCTGTTTGTCTATAAGCTGTTATTTGCAGCCCAAAGCATCCCTAACTGGTATATCCACCACTGGGAGCAGTGGTCGTTCAGTGGTAGGATTTTTGCCTTCCATGAGGGAGACCTGGGTTAAATCCCTGGCCAATGCGTCTCATGCCCAGCTACCACCTGTCTATTAGGGGAGGCTCACGTGTTGCTATGACACTGAACACGTTTCAGTGGAGCTTCCAGACTAAGATGGACTAGGAAAAAAGACTTGGAGATCTACTTCTGAAAACCAGCCCTACGGATCACAACTATCCAATTCACAACCACTCATGGGGATGGCGAAGCACCACACAGCATTCCATCCAGTTGTGTGTGGGGTCACCATGAGTCAGGAACCAACTCAATGGCAGCTAACAACAATAATATCCACCGTTATATTTGCTTTTTAAACAAGAACTTAAACGACTAAAAATATCCACTTGTAGTTCCCTACAGTTTCTAAACCGGATAGTACAAGATAAAAATTCAGAGCTGTGGGTTCTACAGGTGTGCAAAGGAGAGGAGGTCTGGTTGACCAGCATGCTCAGGAAAGTATTCATGGAGTACAGAGCACTGGGGCCAAGGCTTAGAGAATGGATGAGAGTTGAGCAGACAGATAGAAATAGTAAGGGTGTTCCAAATGCAGGAGGCAGATCCCAGCATGAACAAAAGACAGCAATTCTTTCAGTTAACCTTGTTGTTGTTGTCAGTTGCCATCAAGTAGACTACAGCTTGTGGCAACCCCAGGCGCAACGGAAGGAAATTTTGCCCAGTCCTGCACCGTCTTCACCATCACTGGTATGCTCAAGTCCATTGTTGTGGCCACTGTGCATTTTGAGTGCCTTCCAACCTAGGGGCTCATCTTGCAGCAAAATATCAGATAATGTTCTGTTGGGATCCATAAGGTTTTCATTGCCTTATTTTCCGTAGTATATCACCAGACCTTTCTTCCCAGGCTTAGTCTGGGAGCTCTGCCAAAACCTGTCCACCACGAGTGACTCTGCTGGTGTAAATTTCAGCATCAGAGCAACACACAAGCCACTACAGTAGGACAAACCAACAGACAGACCCTTAGAGAACCTGAGTTCTAGTCTGTGTTTAAACTCTTCCCTGAGTGTTTCAGCTCTTGAGGGTCCCAGTAGGAAGCCTTGCTCTTTCAGTCTTACAACTCTCCCGAGGTGGAGCAAGCCAGGCATCTGTTGAGGCAGGAAGCTCCATGGTCGAGCCCCACAGTAAGAGTAAAGAGTACTCCTCTCTAAATCCCAACTCCAGCCTGTAGTGGGTGCCTTTAGATGGGTGAGTTCTCTGCCTTCCACCTGGCATACCTTCCACTTGAGGCTGAGGTCTTTATCTCCTTCCTTTGCTATGGAAGTCAGAATGTGGGAGTCAGGGGCCAGACCATCAGCCCCAAAATTTCCTTCAGGACACTAGAAGGTTCTCTTAAGCTAATAGCCCTCCTGGTGACCTGTGGCAAATTCTCCAATTTCGAAGTGTGAACACGCTCCTTGAACAGGCTCCTTGAACAATCTCACTATTAATGATGAAAATACTTCTGAAGACAAAATAAGTAAATGAAACCACGTGTTTGTTTGTTTCATGATAGTCTTTCATTTTTTACGTAGACTATTATTTAGAGTAGGAGCTCTGGTGGCGCGATGGTTAAATACTAATCTGCTAACCAAAAGGTTGGCAGTTAGAACCCACCCAGCATCTCCACAGGAGAAAGACCTGGAGATCTGCTTCCATAAAGACTACAGCCAAGAAAACCCTATGGGGCGTTCCACTCTGTAACACATGGTGTCACTATGAGTCAGAATTGACTCAATTACACCCAACAGCAACACATTATTTAGAGCAGTTTTAGTTTTACAGAAGAATTGTGCAGAAAGTGCAGAGAGTTCTCCTATGTTCCCTCCCGCCTGCACTAAAACCATGTTTTTAAGTGACTATTTGCAAAGCTGGACACTGTCACTATAGAAAACCTGGTCTCTAGTACTGGTATACCACTAACTGAGCTTCGTGGCCTTAGTTGAGTAAGTTACTTAAATATATAGAGAACTGGATGGTGCCCAACCACCATTTCTGAACTTTTTTTAAAATTGTATTTCAGATGAGGGTTTACAGAACAAACTAGTTTCTCATCAAACAGTTAGTACACACATTGTTCTATGACGTTGGTTAACAACCCCACAACATGTCAACATACTCCCTTCTCAACCCTGGGCTCCCCATTACCAGCTTTCCTGTTCCCTCCTGCCTTCCAGTCCCCGCCCCAGGGCTGGTGTACCCCTTTCTTGTTTTATTCCATGGGCCTGTTCACTCTTTGGCTGAAGGGTGAACCTCAGGAGTGACCTCATTACTGAGTTGAAAGGGTGTCCAGGGGCCACACTCTCAGGGTTTCTCCAGTCTCTGTCAGGCCAGCAAGTCTGGTCTTTCTTTTTGAGTTAGAATTTTGTTCTACATTTTTCTCCAGCTCTGATTGGAACCCTCTATTGTGATCCCTATTAGAGCAGTCAGTGGTGGTAGCTGGGCACCATCTTATTGTACTGGACTCAGTCTGGTAAAGGCTGTGGTAGATGTGATCCATTAATCCTTTGGGCCAATCTTTCCCTTGTATCTTTAGTTTTCTTCATTCTTCCTTGCTCCTGAAGGGGTGAGAGCATTGGAGTATCCTAGATGGCCGCCCATTGCTGAACATTTTGATCAAAGATTCAGTGGAAGAATCTTAATCAAAAGTGGGAAAAATGAAGAACGAAATTTCAATTTCTCATGGAATCAAGATTTTCTGGAGCTGTGGACACTGGATAAACCCTGAAAATATTGCCCTGAGATAATCAGATAATAGTGTGTGCCTTGAGCTCGTGCTCATGTAAAGAACTATCTATATGGGATCAAAGTAACAATAGCAACTCAAAAGATTAGATAGGAAGCTCGGGGGGCAATGACTTTATGTTAGTGGTGGAAGAACAATTTGGAAAAGGAAGGTGAGAATGTTTGTACAACTTGGAGAGTGTAATTCACGCCACTGAATTGTACATGTAGAAATTGTGAAATTGGTGTATGTTTCGCTGTGTATATTTTCAACAGCAGCAACAACAACAACAAAAACCAAGCTGCAGCTTGGTGGCCACGGAAGATCTAGGCAGACCCGCAGCCTCGTAGCTTTTGCCTAATCTGGTATCTTTACTGAAGCCCTTTATCTATGGATTCTTCCTGGTTCCAGAGCTTGATTGGATCCAGTGGGATGGATGAACAAGCACAAGTAGGACTTAAGTCAGAAAGAAGAGGGAGGAGAACATCTGGTGGGCTCTGGAGGGGGCATGCCAAATCTGCTGCTCTTATATCTGAGTCTTCAGTAAGGTCCCAGCAAAGGTGAGAGTCAGTTTTCAGCTTTGCTGATGGAAGTTGAAGAAGCATCTGTCCACACCTGTGGAATGCTCCCGGCAGAGCCGTGTCCCCAAAGACCAGCCCCCTGGTGGCAATGGAGATGAGTGACATGCCCAAGCAAAGGAGGATTGCAAGGTCTTTACTATAATGAGATCTTCCCTTCAATGCCAGCCTTGAAGGATCAAGGTTTTTGTTTCATTAAAGGAGTTGGTGGTCTTCTTTTCATAATAGCCAAAAGGTGGAAACAACCCACGTGTCCATCAACATATGAATGGATAAATAAAATGTGGTACCTCCATACAATGAAATATTATTTGACTACAAAGAGAAACGCAGTCCTGATACACGCTATGACATGGATGAACCTTGAAAACATGCTGAGTGTAATAAGTCAAACACAAGAGGACAAATACTGTACGACCCCACTTACGTGAAATATCCAGAATAGGCAAATGCATAGAGACCAAAGTTCACTAGTGGCTACCTTGGCAGGTGGGAGGGGGAAGTGTTGCTTAAGCAGAAGTGAGTTTCTATTAAAGGTGATGAAAAATTTGGAAATGGATAGTGGTGATGGTTACATATTATGGTGAAAGGCTGGGGAACGTGAGAGTGATGAGGCTGACCCCACAGGGATACCATGTTTCCTACAGTGACCTGGTGTCAGGGTCCAACAGATGGGTCTCTGGGGGCTTTCAGTCCAGAGCTAGCAATGGGAGGTGCTAAGCCTCAGGGGGTATTCAAGTCTAACAGGAGGTGAAGCCTCAAACAGTGCCTCAAAGTAAGTAGAAGAGGATCTACCTTTAGGGGGAGTACTAGTAAGTGTAGACAGTGTGTTGGCACCTACGCACAGCCCAACGCCATCAGGTAGCGGAGTCTGAGGGCAGAAGCACAGGCAGCCCCATGGGGATAGGTCGTGGAGGAGTAGTTAGGCAGAGGGCTATGCCAAGAATTGCTAGTATAATAGTAGTTCACACGACTGAGTGCTTCTTCTGGTCCAGACACCATTATAAATGCCTTTCTGGATTCCTTCTTAATCCTCGCAGCTACCCTGTTGGTGATTTCATTTTACTTGGATCCACAATCAATGCTCATGGAAGCAGCAGTCAAGAAATCAAATGACATATTGCATTGGGCAAATCTGCTGCAAAGACCTCTTTAAAGTGTTAAAAAAAAAAAAAAAAAGCAAAGATGTCACCTTGAGGACTAAGGTACATCTGACCCAAGCCATGCATGGTCTTTTTAGTCCCCTGATATACATTTGAAAGCTGGACGATGAATAAGGAAGACCGAAGAAGAATTGATGCCTTTGAATTATGCTGTTGGCAAAGAGTATTGAATATACCACGGACTTCCAGAAGAATGAACAAATCTGTCTTGGAAGAAGTACAATCGAAATGTTCCTTAGAAGCGAGGATGGTGAGACTTCATCTTACTTACTATGGACATGTTATAAGGTGGGACCTGTCCCTGGAGAGGACATCATGCTTGGAAAAGAAGAGGGTGAGTGAAAAATAGGAAGACTCTCAATGAGTTAGGTTGACACAGTGGCTGCAACAATGGGCTCACACATAGCAACAATTGTGAGGATGATGCAGGACCAGGCAGTGTTTCGTTTTGTTGTTCCATATGGTCAATATAAGTAGGAAGCAGCTCGACGGCACTTAACAATAACAGCAAAAACATGTCCACTAGTCAGTCTTTTGGAACCTCTTTCCTTTTCCATTCATTGGGAACTTTTCTTCATGAATCCTAGAAATAATAACAATAGCTTCCATATTGTCCTCCTGTTCCTGAAATTGACTAGGATGCTGTGATGGTTAATTTTACGTGTCAACTTGCCTAGGCTGTTTCCCAGTGGTTCAGCCCAACACTAGTCTAGTCGTGATCCCATAATGCAAAGTAATGCAATGTAATCATCTTCCATAATGTAATCTAATGTCACGTAATTGGTCAATTAGTTGATAAGTTCCCTTAGGGTGTGTTCTGATTCCAGACTATAAATAGATACTTTGGCAGAACTTTCTACTCCGCACTCTTCCGGTCATGTGACCTGTGGGACTTCAGACACAAGCTTGCAGAAGTCTCCAGCCTACAGCCTGACCTACAGATTTTGGACTTGCCAGCCACTCCCCCAGTTGCATGAGCCAATCCATTGGAGTAAATCCCTCCCTCTGTCTCCTGCTCCCTGTCTCTCTCTCTAAAATAATCCTAACTGGCTGCGTTCGTCAAGTCAATTCCAACTTCATAGAAACTCTATAGGACAGAGTAGAGCCTCCCCATAGGGTTGCCAAGGAGCAGCTAGTGGATTCAAACTGCTCACCTTTTGGTTGGCAGCGAAGCTATTAACCACTGTGCCACCAGGGCTCCGCATGTAATATATCTCGCTGGTTCTCTTTCTCTAGTAAACTCTGACTAAGGCAGATGCTTGCCATCACTCCTGTTGCTTTTTAAAAACATCATTTTTTGAGCTTTTGAACCTGGAGCTGAAACTATCTCATGAAGTCATCTTTAAACAACAATTCAGTTGAGTAAAGAAAGACTGTCTGCCTTAAGTATTGCACCCTACTGAAGAATTACCTGTATGAGATTAAAATGACAACAGTAACTCTAAAGCACAGATGAGAACTTTAAGGGGCAGAGAGCATATTTTCACAGTGGTGAAAAGAGTAGGGCTGAGATGGTAGGAATGGGGACCCAATGTGAAAAATGTAACCATTGTCAATGAACTAACTGTTCCTGTAAAAATTGTTGAATGAGGGTATGTCTTATTGTGTATATTTTTACCATAAACAAAAACCACAGTTTTTAAGTCTTTTTCAATAAACTCATTAGATGATGGAGCAGGGTTTCTATCCTCTCACCAAAACTTTTAACTGCTCTAATTAATGTTCACCGTCTGTAAATTTTTCATAAATGCAGTGGAGAGGGAAAAATATAACAAAAGCTTGTGACTTGCCCTTCCTCTCCATCGTGTAGTGAGCATTTTCCCTGATCCTTCTTTTGGAGAATAGTCCCTCTGTTTTCTTTCTTTTGTGTTCCTGATCTTGTTTCTACTTATCTGTGCTCCTTCGTTCGCTGCAGTGCTTTTCAATCAAGAGGATTTTTAAAACCATTACTTGTTTCCCTCGTGATTGCTGTATACCTCTTCGTAGTTAAAGGAACTGATTTCCTGAGAATTTATGTGAAGGACACGTGGCCTCTAGACCATGGATGAAACCAAAGCTCTACTCAGCAGATAACATTCATCGTCCCTCTTTGTCTTTTCAACTTCACTTTTTTCCTAGGTTTGGATCCTAAAATTGACTTTGGGCAGATGATGTGCGTTTTCAATTTCGAACTAGCAAAAAAAAAAGTTGTTAATAAAAATTGTAAGCATACACATAAGATGTGTGTGTGTGTATACAAGTGCTCCTTGGGTGGTGCAAAGGGTTAATGCCTTCGGCTCTGAAACATAAGATTGGAGGTTTAAACTCACCCCGAGGTGCCTTAGAAGAAAGGCCTGGCAATCTACTTCTGAAATCTCAGTCATTGAAAACCCTTTGGAGCACAGTTCTACTGTGACACACATGGAGTCACCGTGAGGGTCAACTTGATGGTTACTGATTACACATGTATATAAAATATCCATTACCCAGCTTCGACCTCGTGGATAATATAGAAGTCTTGGACATTTTATCACTTCATTTGTGATTACTTCAGTATGTGAAGAAAGGTAAATTTTATGTAGACAGTAAACTCTTATTTGGTTGGATTTTAAACTTTAGCTGAAAAACCACACTACCGTTTGACTTGATGCTTGCACATTGATGTGTTTTCTGTCTAAAAACATTTATTTATCATATCTAGAGATTAACTTTCTTTTCCTATGGGGATAAACAGGAGCTAGTCTTAAAATACGGAAGCAATGATTACCGTATTTTATATAGGTCTTATGAGGAAATTTTTATTCAGAAATCATAGAAATGAAGTTATTTAGCAGTCTAAAAAAATTAGTGGGAAGCAGCTTGTGAGTTCGTGCCTTTCAGGTAATTACTGGAAGCAACATTCTCAGTTTAGCTAGAACTTTATGGACTATTATTTTTTCACAGAAGAAATCTAAAGCCACTTATTACATGCGTTCTTTCCTCCACAGCAGTAGGAGTAGGCAAGCTGGGCAGTCTGACTTTCTTAACGGGTGCCAGGCCTGCTAGATTTTTGCATCTGCGGATGGCTTGGAAAGCTGCAGGGCCTTGTTCCCGTATTCCCCGACTTCCGGCCCAGGTGGGCCTTTAGTCCTGGATCAGGGTGCGGCTGGCTTCTCCGTGAAGGTCTGCTGCTGCTGAAGGACGTGAAAAGCAGTCTGGGAGGAGCCTGGAAGAGGTGCAGGAAGGAAAGGGATGGTCTTCCACTGACATTGCCAGCAGACCTGCCCTGCGGGTGTGTCTGGAGTTAGGAGAACTTCTGCCCAAGGAGGCTGAAGATGGAGCACCCGGCTGGTCATCTTTCCTTACTCAGAGTGGAAGCTAAATTTACACCAAACTTCCTAGTCCTAGCCCAGCCATTACACACAACTCAGGCACTTTATGTATGTATACAAAATGGTCCCCAAGGCTCTACTGACGTTATATACATGTTGTTGTTAGGTGCCGTCAAGTGGACTTTTGACTTTTAGTGACCCCATGTGACATGGTAGAACTGCCCCATACAGTTTCCTAGGCTGTAATCTTTACTGGAGCAGATGGCCAGGCCTTTCTTCTGAGGAATCCCCAACAGCCAAGTTCTTAACCATTGCACTACCAGGACTCATTATATATTTATATACATCTATATACATATATGGAAACCCTGGTGGAGTAATGGTTAAGTGCTACAGCTGCTAACCAAGAGTTCAGCGTTTCAAATCTGCCAGGTGCTCCTTGGAAACTCTGTGGCACAGTTCTATTCCATCCTATAGGGTCGCTATGAGTTGGAATCGACCTGACAGCAGTGGGGTTTTTTTGGTATATACATATATGGAGCTCCGGTGGTGTAGTTGTTAAGAGCTCAGCTGCTAACCAAGAGGTTGGCAGTTCAAATCCCCCAGCCTCTCCTTGGCCCTACGGGGCAGTTCTGTTCTGTCTCATGGGTCACTATGAGTCGGAATCGACGCAATGGTGCCTAACAACGATATACATATATGTGCATATATATATACATGATTTTTATGTATATATAATTTATATACATGTGATTTATATATGTATACTGTATTTATCATATATCATATACATATGAATTTCGTCTGGAGTTAGGGTATGGTAATCTGGTGTGGAGTCTCTAATTCCTTAACCGGCTTGGGCCTGAGCCAACTAACCCTTCAAACCCTGCCCTGGCTCAAGCAGGAAAATCGTGAAGGTTGCTGGCCCCTCACCTCACCATGGCTGAAACCAGCAAGTCCTCTTCCTCCCCACCCCTCCCAGCAACCTTCCCAACTTCCCTGTCAGGCAGAGGTCCCTTCTTACCGCCCTCCTCGGAACTTTGGACTTCACGTTGAATCTTCCTTCTCCCTCACCTCACCGCCAGAGTGAGTCCTCTCTATCCGCTCCTTCTCTGAACTGCTAACTAACCAGAGACTCCCCTTGCGTTCTCCTTTCCCGGCATTGTTCCAGGCCTATCCCATCACCTCGGAATAGCTTGTTTCTTTATCAATTTATTTCTTAATAGTTTATTTCCTTCCCTTCAGTCTCACTCCCCTTTAACCCACTATTTGCCTAATCATACTAAAGCATCCCTTCCCTTCCTGGTATTAAACACAATTAAATTTATCTACCAAGTATTCAAGGTCCCTCCACCTGACCTACTCAGACTTACTGTCCCTATTTCCTGGGATCCGCATCTTCTACTGGCCTTTCCTCCACACACGCTTTCTTGCATTACCAGTAGCCTTTAAGTCAACCCTGACTCATGGTGACCACGTGTATCAGAGTAGAACTGTGCTCCGTAGGGTTTCCAATGGCTGATTTTTGGATGTAGATCTCCAAGCCTTTCTTCTAAGGTACTTCTGGGTGAACTTGAAACTCCCACCTTTCGATTAGCAGTCAAGAACATTAACCAGCTTGTATCACCTAGGGATTCCCTCATATAGCTAACTTTTTTTTTTTTTAACTCCCTTTTCACGTTTTTTTGGATGCTTTTTCCTCTCTGCTGATATTAACCTGTTACTTCCTTCAACACTCAGTGAAAGGTTCCTTTCCCAATTTAGTAATTAATAATTTCCTGTTCATATCTTGTTCTTGCTTTTAACTGGCTTAGGATTGTTTGCTCATATTTTACCTAAGTCTGGCCTTCTCAGATACACTATAAGGCCTTTTGGGGTCATAGTGTTCTTTTATGTTACTATTTTCAACAGGCCCTGCACAGTATTGCATACTGGGTATGTTCTCAAAAAATATTTAGTGGGTGGGAGAATACATTTTTCGGAATCATGCACCATGACATGAACATTTTTCTTCTTATTGTTGGAGTAAGCTGGTGGAAGTTCCAAGTGAGGCAAGAATATTGATGAGTGTGTGTTTGTATAGGGTGATACTTTAGGGAGGGGGGAAGAGAGGAATGGGTACTGAATGTGTATATGACTAAAAAACATTCCACTGTCAAGGGAAAATTTTTTTAGGGATTATCTATAATGATGTAACTGGAATGTCCAACCACCTGTACGCCTGTTGATTCCTCTCATAGCGACCCTATAGGACAGAGTAGAACTGCCCCATAGAGTTTCCAAGGAGGGCCTGGTGGATTCAAACTACCGACCTTTGGGTTAGCTGCCGTAGCGCTTAACCACTACACCACGAGGGTTTCTGCAATGTCCAACAGTAGGAGAATAAAACCAGAACTAAGCCCATTGCCATGGGGTCAATTCTGACTTATTAAGACCCTATAAGACAGAGTAGAACTGCTCCATAGGGGTCTCAAGGCTGTAATGTTCACAGAAGCAGACTGTAACATCTTTCTCCCTTGCAGCGGCTGGCGAGTTCAAACCACCCACTTTTCGGTTAGCAGCCGAGTGCTTAAGCACTGCGCCACCCGGCCTCCTTAGTAGGATGATATTTTTCAGCTCTTCACTGTCATAGCAATGAAGGCCGTATAGGAACATGGAAAAATAAAAATGCGACTATGAAAAAGACTAGATCGTACATATCGCCACCAAAAGTAAATGAAAACAAAGCCTAGAAGGAAATACACCAGAATGCTCATAGTAGCTATGTTGAGACAATGGACTTATGAGTTGCTCCCAGCCTCCCCTGTCTTTTCATCCTTCTAAAATGTTAACCAAAAAACCATAACCACTGCCGTCGAGTCGATTCCGATTCATAGCGACCCTATAAGACAGAGAACTGCCCCATAGAGTTTCCAAGGAGCGCCTGGTGGATTTGAACTGCCAACCTCTTGGTTAGCAGCCGTAGCATTTAACCAGGGTTTCCTCTAAAATGTTACATATTATAATTAAAGCAGTGTATTAAAAATAATATAATATGGGGAAAAAAAAAAAAGAGTGAGGAGAAAAGACCTTGACTGTCAGCTAGGGGCTGAGATTAAACTTGGCCTTAGACAAAATAGTTCATTACAACGACCAGATGACCATTACACAAGTTTCCTTCACTGCTTCACTGGCTACTTCTCTCTTCGTTGTTTGTTCTCCTGCCCCATGTTTCCCTAATGACCTCAGCCTGAACCTTTTTTTTAAAATTACTTTCCTAGAACGCCTTGAGTGATACCCACCTGTCTCTTCCTCTTGCTAAGGTCGTCCGTTATTCCGAAACAGTAACATGGCAAATGTCACAGGGGTTATCGTGCAGCCTCCTGCACATTAATGTGGTGAACATTGATTTAGTGATAACACAAAGGGCTGATCAGAGTCCTTCCTTGGTTCACTCACCCCCTAGAGATCTTTACTTTCATTCATTCATTCAGTGTTGTCCTAGTCTGTGATGTTGATGATGATACAGAAGGCACCTTTAGCATCTTCTGGAAAATTTAAGCAGGAGGTATGAAAATTGCCCTGGATGGCAGAATCAGAGACCAAAACGAATTCAAATGTCCAGAAAGATGGACTAAACAACCAAAAAATAAATAAATAAATAAATAAAAGAGAGAGAGAAGTTTAATGGGAATGAGTTTGAGTCTATAGGGTCCCTAAGAGTCATGGGACTTTGGGTTATAAGAGTCTACAGTTACAGATCCTGCCAGACAATAAAGCGCTTGTGAAAAAGCCTTGAGGTTTTTAACCAATAGTAAACGGGGAAGGCATGCAGTGCTACAGAACAGGCTCCTTTGATCTTAAACTGCAGAAACAGAAGTGAAGTATCCCTGTCACAGCCCCCGGGGAGTAAAAGGAGTCCAGAGCGATGAGATACAGCTCTGAGCTAGGAGACACCCAGCCTCAGAAAGAAGCTAGAAACACAAATTAATCAAAATGAGATCTTATAAACACAGCAGCGGCATCAGCCTCTGGGAGGGACCAGGGATCAGGGATGGGCTGAAGCAGGTGGAGCAGAATGAGGAGCAAGGGTGTACCTGGCTGGTGGCCCCTAAGAGATGCCATCAGTTGGGTGGGTGGTGCTCCTGAGTGTGGTACCCACTGCCCTCATCCTCGAGATCTCTAAGGGACGCTTCCCTCTGCTCTTCCTCCATCCTGGGTGTTTCCTCCATCTAAACTACTCTCCCTTCCTCTCTCACCTCCGGGCCTTCCCACCTGCTATTCTCTGTGCCCTGATGGGGCAAAAATCTCTAGGTGGAAGAAAATAGAGTTCTGTTGCATTTTCAATCCTGAGTATCTCACCTGTGGTGGTTGTTGTTGGGTGCCATTGATTCTGACTCATAGCGACCCCAGGTGACAGAAAAGACTTGCCCCATTGGGTTTTCTAGGCTATCATCTTTACTGGAGCGGATTGCCACGTTTGTCTCCCTCAGAGCCACTGGGTGGATTCAAACTACTAATCTTTTAGTTAGCAGCCAACCATTGAACCATTGTGCCACCAGGGCTCCTTCTCACCTGTGGGGAACCCGATAAACTGGAACCTGTGGAGAGGAATTTGAGGGGATTTCACGAGCATGTCATTTGAGGAGCGATCAAAGCGGCAGGGATGTTGAGCCTGGAGAGGAGAAGATACATGGGGCCCAGAATATCTGTCTTTGGGTGTTGGATACATTTTCATGTGGAAATATCAGAGTTGGATGGCTACTGAACCTTATTTTAAAGGAAATCCATTGATTGGCTCAGTAGATGGGTTGAACTACTTTTAAGAAAACCCACTGCGGCACAGTTCTACTCTGACACACATGTGTTCACCATGAGTCAAAGTCAACTTGATGGCAACTGGTACCACGTATTTCCATTCTTTGGAAATGGAGACAATTTCTGCCATAGTCAGGTTGCCTTGAGCAAGATTTTGAAGCCAGTGAGTTATGAGCATCTGACTAATAAAACCATAAATATGCCCGTCTGGGTGTCTCAACACAATTTCCTACCACAGGTTTGAGTGAGGACACATGCTTCTTAGATAAGGGAGCTGGAACTGTCAAGAGCATATGTATTGGTGAGTTACTTTTCATATAACACAGAAGGGGTTTATAGATCACCTGGTATTTGTAACCGACCGTACATCTTTACACTGTGTGGTATGTATGAAGCTAACTAACCCATGAGGGGATGGAAATTGTCACTGACCCTCAGTGACTACGAGGTCAGTAGTTTCCCCCTTGGTCCACTGTGGGAAGATGAGGCCCTGGACTCCCTCCTGTCTCTCGCACTGATGTCCCAACACTCTTATTAGTTGGTCTTGAATATGAGAGCTGTTGGTTTTACCAATAGTGTACTTCTGAATAGGGACCAGAAAGAATTCTCCAGAGAATGTTTGCAGCTGATAACAAGAGAGAGTGTCTGGTTTTGCTACCAAGCTGGCAATGAAATGCTCTTTTGTATGTGAGCAGGAAGCAGATAGATAGTCGACCTCAATAGCTTTTTATACCTACCAGGCATGCTGAATTTGATCTTGTCCATCACTATTAGCTATAGAATTTCTTTCATCTGCGATTTAGTCAGAAGGGTGCTGTAGCCCATTCTCCGTCAATGGTATTATCTTTTGGGGGAGGAGTTTGAGAGCTATACCTTTATTCCCTAGCTCTAAGCTCTCTCACATAACCCTTTGACAATTTGTAGCATCTTGAGTTCTCTGTGAGGAGGCTAGTGAAACTTATCAAAAGAAGTAGTTAAAAAGAAAAGAAAAAAACATTGCTGACTATAGCAAAAGCCGACAACTTTTCAAAAGAAGAGTTGTGTGGAGGACCCCTCTCACTGCAGAAGGTTTCAGTGTAAATCTAGGTCAGATTGGACCTTGACTCTTTTAAACTTAAATACGGCACTATATTAAGCACTCAGCTGCAAACCAAAATTTGCCAAACCCACCATCCACTCCATGTGGCAGTCTGCTTCCATAGAGATTACAGCCTTGGAACCGCTATGGGGCAGTTCTCCTCTGTCCTATAGGGTCACTATAAGTCAGAGTTGACATGACAGCAACAGGAAAACTATCACTGACTAGCATCTTAGATGCTCACCTGCTTATAAAGATCTCTTCAACTGTCAACTACCTTCTTTGGGTTCACAAACACACTCAATGTACGTTCATTTCTGGCAGCAGGTTTAGAAAATGGGGTCTATGTGTTTTAAACAATCAAAACAGCATTTGAAAATACATGAAAACTTTATATGTTGTGCTGTGCAAGTGGGGAACTGAGAACCATTTCCCCCAGCAGCAGCTCAGGCATCACTTCTGAGGAGCCCTTCTGGAACTTTCCAGGCCCATCTTGGTGCCTTGTCTTCTCTTCTCTGCCCATCTTGTATACTCAGCACCTCTCCAGCATTGTAACTCTCCAGCCTCCTCAGCAGATCCTGAGCCCCTTGGTAGGCAGTGATCTCTTCTCATGTGAGTGTGTTCTACCCTAGCACAACGCCTGGCCCTTGTTAGGTTCTGGAGGACAACGCTGACAGCTTCTCCTTGGGACAGGGCGTAGGAGTGACCAGCAGGTCTGAAATGAGGCTGCCGGACCCCTTGGCTCTGGGGGTGGAAGGGGCTGTGCCCTGGGCTGGGTGAACAGTCGGGACAAGGATCAGAGGCTCAGCTTCCAGCTGTCCGATCAGTATTTATTAGCTGTACGCCAGATGATTGCATGGTTTTGGAGGAGAAAGTTTTGAGCAAGGCAGAGAAAAGGAGCCAGGGAGAACTGGGAGGGCAGTAGAGTGATGAGGAGCACTGAAAAAAACAAGAGAGATGGTCCCGTCAGAGGCTAGCGTTGATTGTCCAGTCTTCGCTTCTCCTGAACCACGAAAGCCTGTGGCTCAGGCGCCCGGAATGCAGGTGTGCAGACGTGCGTTCCCCGCACGGGGAGGCGGGTGGCTGGGGCATCAGCTCTGTCTGTGATGCCGGGACATGTGGCAACGTCAGGTTACCCAACCTTCCAGATACGGAGGTATGTAGTTCAGTCCTTCAGGGAGAATCGCCGGCTCCGTTTAGGAGCCACCAGGTCCTTTTCATTAGGGTTGTCTGCCACGTTCCAATAAGAACTAATTCTTAAAGCAGTTTTTACAGAGACAAGACTGGGCTGCTCCGTGGAGCCCAGAGCCATTTCAGCCTTTGAGGTAGTGGAGACATAATTGAGGATCAACGTGGAATTAGTGTCATCGCAAATGATCTAGTGCCTCCAGTTCATGTCAACTGGTTTTGTTCAAAGAGCGGCACAGTCACTCATTTTGCGTAGAAAATTGCCACCCAGCAAGATTTCTTTGGTCAGAGCGATTAGAGAATAAAGTTCGAGTGCTCAGCCCTTGCAAGTTGCAAGAGTGGTTTCATGCTTCAGCTTTTTAAAAAGTATTAGGATGTTCTATTCCTTGTTTTGCTTCTAGGAAGCATGGGGTTGAGGAAATGACTTGGGCGGTTGCATCTTTGCGGCAGAAAAAGACACAAACTCGTTCCCCAGGGAGCACTCATCCCGTTGGGTCACCTCCGGGCGCTCCCGGTCAAGTCTCCCGTGTAGAGGGTCCCCGGCTTCGTCCTAGCCGTCTCGGGACGGTCTGGCGGGACTGGGGGCAGCAGGGCGGCGCAGCCAGAACCCGGCAGGAGAGAGCGCGCCTGTGGCTCCCTCCTTGTGCCCAGGACGCTGTAGCGCAGAGTTCCCTTGGAGCGGTTCGCAGGGGCGCTGCTCCGACTTTCCGCCCGCACCGGGGCGTGGGACGCCAGCCTCTCTGCCCTCCCCACTCCAGGCGGCCCCCGAGCTGAGTAAGCCGGGGGAGGGGAGGGAGCCCTCAAGGATTTCCTGCCGGCGATGGCGGGGAGGGGGGAGCGGCGCGGCGGCCGGAGGGCCTGAACCTGCGGGGCCGCGCTCACGCTGCCGCGCTCCGCGGGCTACCCCGCCCTGGCGCCCCCGCCCCTGCGCGGAGCGGTCGGGAAGCAGCCCGGGAGGAAGAAGAGGGTAGGTGGGAGGCGGATGAGGGGTGGGGGACCCCTTGACGTCACGGGAGGAGGTGCCGGGGAGGAAGTGGGCCGGGGAAAGGTTATAAGCCGCCCCCGCCCTGCTCCTCAGAGTTGAGGTCCGCAGGAGACTCGGGGAGCGCGCGGCGGTCACTTCTCGCGCTCCTCCCGGCGGCAGCAGCGGCGGCGCGGAGCGGCTTCGGGCTTGGCTGCGAGGATTACCCACAGAGGGAGTTTGTCCCCCCGGCTGGAGCGACGACGACGGGCGCTCGGGGTGCAGGGCTGCAGCTCGAGGCCGGGCTCAGGCGGCGGGGTCGTGGGCCCGCGGGGAGCGCGGGCGCCGGGCGAACAGGCCGCATCGCGCTCACCATGGTCAGCTGCTGGGACACCGCGGTCCTGCTGTGCGCACTGCTCGGGGGGCTGGTTCTCGCAGGTGAGGCGCGCCGGGGGTCGAGTCCTGCTCGGGGAGGGCAGGGCCGGGGCCAGCGGGGAGGGGGGGCTGCAGCCGGGAGGGCGAGCCGCCGGGAACTTGGGAGACTAAACTGGTGCGGTCCCGCCTGCGGACGCGGCGCCCTCTCCTCCGCCGCGCGGCGGGCGCTGCGAGCGGACAGCGGCGGGGGGCCCGCCGGCATTGCAGCTCGCCCAGCCGCGGGCGCAGCGTCGGGTCCCACTGGGAGGGCTCGCCGGCCCCCAAAGCTGGCTCCCGGGCCGGAGCTCCTGGCGGGCACTCAGTCTGCGCCGGACGCTCTGTGCTGGGCTGCGGCGCCCTCCGGAGCCCGGGGAGCGGCGCCCGGAACGCCCCGAGGCTACCGGACTGGGCTGAGCGCGCCATTGGCGACATTGGTCATCGGCCACCATCTCGAGACAGAGAAGGGCAGAGCCAACTTGGAGGGGGCGCGTGCTGGCGGGAACCAGACGGATCCCAGGAGAGGGCAAGCACTGTGATCTCCCTCCCCGCAGCGGGAGCTTTTGGCAGCGCCTCTTCTTGCCTCCGCCGTGCAGAGCGAGCTGCGCGCAGCCGGCCGGTGGCGCTTTTGCCCGGAGCCGACGGGCACGCGGTGCAGCCAGGTCGCCGACGTGAGTGGCCCTGGACTGACGAGGGCGGCCGAGGACCCAGAGACCGTTAGGTTTCGGAATTGCAAGCCTAGCCTTGGAATTCCGAGCTAAGAAAGGGCGGACGATGTGTGGACCAAAGATGCGGTCAGAGGATTCGGTGCGGTCCGCCCCGCTGCGGAGTCGGCCTTTGCGAGAAGACAGGGATAACCTGCGGCGGAGCCTCGGGGGTCAGGAGGCTATGCGAGCAGTTAGTGTGGAGGTGGCCCCACAGAGGGGTCAAAGCCTGAGAGGACTTAGAGACCCGGACTCGCCATCTCTGCCCAGCGGGGCAGACTGACGGTACCCTCGGGTCCAGTCCCCCTGGGCGCAGAGCCAGATTTCGGAGCACCTTTCTTTTTAAGCAACCTGGAGAAAGGTTAAATATGAAACAAGATACAGTATTATAAACTAAAATCAGTCATTGCAACGTTTCCCAGGAAGGAAAGTCAGTAGAGTTGAGCATATTAAAGAACAAACAAATAAAAAACTTGCTAAGTCGAGAAGGAAGAAAAAATTTGCGGTCGAGTTGATTCAACTCATACCGACCCAGCAGGACAAAGTAGAACTGACTCATAGGATTTCCAAGGCTGTAACCGTTAAATGTCGTTTCTCAGTGGGAACACTCACCTGTATCATCAGTTTTTAAGGAACAAGTAAGAGTACCAATTAAATTGGTGATCCCGTAAAGCCAGGAGATGGGGTCCAAATTGTGAAGTCTGAGAACTTGCTGTAGGTTTGGAAAGTTGCTCAAATAACGAAATGAAATATTGTATTTTCTATTTCACAAATGCGTTTGTGTTTTGAAGTCACTTACAGGGTCGCTATGAGTCGGAATCGACTCGAGGGCACTGGGGTTTTATATTGAAATACAATTGCTTAAGAATTTAGTAAACCTGCCAAAGCTATTTCCAGTATGTAAAGGTAAATTAATGCAAATCCAAAAAATGGGGTGAGGGAAATACTGTTTTACTGGAGTTTCTGTTTCACACACATACAACTTTATTTTTCTTTCAAGAAACGTGGTTCTCTCTCTGATTATCCAACTTTATTGTTTTTTAAACTTTTTTTACAAATTTCTGTATTCGTTGTGGCGGTTTTTGTACTGAGAAATACATTAATGTTTTCGTGGTGGCTACCTTTTTTACCTATGGTCAGTTTTTAGAAATGCTCTACAGATTCTAGAATATATTTTCACTATAATTTGTCAATATCGATAGTAAATATTTATTAAGGCACCCTTAATAGGATTTTAAATACAACGTTCGGATCTCAAAAAAAAAAAAAAAAAAGTGGTTGGCTTCACTGAATAGAAGCAACTTTAATCTGTGGAAATTTTTCCAAAACGTAGGTGGGAGCTTCTTGGTGATTTCGCTTAGATTTTATTTTACTAAAATGGGCAAGATTTAAAAGAAATCTTGGCACTCTCGTAATTTTTTTAAAAATGCTCGTGTGCATAGACAGGAAGAAAGGGGAGCCAACAGTGCCAAGGTGATGGCCCTTTTCCTCGGGCAGCTTAGGGAGTTTGCAATTGCAAAGCCTGCCTTTGCAAACTTAAACTGCAGGTGTCTTAGCTGATTAGCAACTGTCTCAGACAGTAAAACCATCAGCTACCTGCTTTCCGGCTTACAAACAGAACGGAAGACTGCGTCTCTGGGGAAGGGTATCCAGAAAGTGGCCAGGTTTCTGCCCTTTGGACGTCCGGGAGGAGTCTCCTTGCAGCTATTTGGGGACCTCCCATCCACTCAATAAGTCATTAAAATGATTCAGTCTTGGAGTATTTATCAGTTATAAAAATCGTGTGCGTGGGCGAATGTGCCGGCACTGCTGTGGAAAATATCCACAGGTTCGGTGATACCCGTGGATGATGAGTTGTCCCTTTAAAGAGTCAATAATTCAGATCCTTCCAACTCCTCTCTATTGCACTGTCTTCCTTTATAAAGGCTACCAGCCCTCGCTGCTTCATCTTGAAGCCTCATTTTCTTACTTTGAAGGGACCACACCCTTGATTAAAGCCAGAGACCCTTTTTTCCCCCTTCCCTATTTTTCTTGTGTTCTCGAGTTGCTGACGTTTACAATTTCTTATACCTATTGCTGTCGAGTCGATTATGTCTCATAGCGGCCCTGTAGGACAGAGAAGAACTGTCCATAGGGTTTCTAAGAAGCGGCTGGTGGTTAGCAGCCAAGCTCGTAAGCGTTGCACCTCCAGGGCTCCTCAATGTATTATAACTAATTGGAAATATGTAAATTGTGAATTTTGTGAGGGAAGCCCACGTCAATATTAAGTTATATCAAAATGCACCTGAAAATAATGTCCGTTTCCAAATGAAATGTAATAAGTGGCTCATAGTAAAGGCAATTTTTCATAGCAATCTTTGTT
Organism: Loxodonta africana; assembly: GCF_030014295.1. NCBI lineage: Eukaryota > Metazoa > Chordata > Mammalia > Proboscidea > Elephantidae > Loxodonta > Loxodonta africana. The sequence goes on from NC_087364.1 coordinate 19,026,355, forward strand.
GTTCTCAAAAAGGTTTATGAAGCCACGCTTTTTTTGTTTTTACAAATTGCATATTTGAAATGTTATTTATTTAGCACCTTTGGCAGCCTGGGTAACCTTCCAGTAATAAATTTCATCATGTTGCAGGTGAACTCTGCTTCCTCGATATTTTTACTTTATTAAAAGAGAAAGTTGCTCACTTAGTCCTTGTTACGTTTTTTTTTTCTTTCCTTGTTGGTTATTCAATGATATTCTACCCAGTTTTTCTCTAGTGATCATGAAGTGGATTTTTTATTTTCGTATGTAAAAATGAAGAAATTAGAATAGATGATTGATTTCCAAAGCCCCGGTGGCACAGTGGTTAAGTGCTTTGCTACTAACTGAAAAGTCAGCAGTTCAAACCCACAGTGGCTCCCAGGGAGAAAAGACCCATCTATCGATCTGCTTCCGTAAAGATGACAGTCTAGGAAACCTCCGGGGGCAGTTCTACTCTTTCCTGTAGGATTGTTATGAGTCAGAATCGACTGGAAGTCACACAACAACGTGAGTAGTTAGAAGCATAAAAGTGTTTGTTCTATTTGGTTTAAGTGATTTCATAGAACCGGACAATCCGTTCTGTTCCATTGGCCTTTGTACGCTGGAGAGGCTTGTAGGCATGACAAGATCTGCCAGCTGCTTTCTAGGATCCTTGTTGATTCCTCATGCACTTAGGTGGCTTGCAGATTTCAAGGCACTGATTAAATTACTGGGCTTTATATCAGATGGAGGGAAGGAAAGGAAATGGGAGGAATGGGGTAATTGAGGGGGGCTTGAAAGGAAAGCTCTGGCTTAGCATATGGGGCTGCAGGGGGTTTCATTAAGGAAATGGTTCTATTGAGTCTACTGAATACTGAAGATCTTGGACTAGATTTCCTGCTTTGCTGCTGGGCCGGATGTGGGGAGAAGTCAAGAATTCCTGGGGATTTCCCATCAGCCTTGGTAAATCTCCATACCTGACAGCCAGTTCTGATTACTGCTCTTTTCCTGAGTGTTGAGCTCCTTGAGGGACTTGATCTTGTATTGTAAGAACAAGATGGAACCTCACAGATCCAACCTCATTTCAGAGATGAGAAAACTAGCTCAGAGAAGTTTAGTGATTATTTTTTCCAGGTCAACAGCTGGCTAGTTGTAGATCCAGGATTTGAACCTGATACTCGGTCTACAGATATTTCTTCTTAATTTTTGTATTTCCTCTGCCCCAGGCAGAGTGCAGATGCTCGTATATCTACTGAATGGCGTTATTAAAGTGCTAAGATTCTTTCTAAACTCTAGCATCTGTTTCAAATATAAAATTTTCTTTATGAAAGCACATCTCCAGGCCTTTTTCCGGGGCCACCACTGGGTGTTTTTGAACCTCTGACCTTTAGGGTCATTGTTGAGTGCAAAGCATTCGCACCACCCAGGGACCTTAAAACCCATGTCGTTGTGTTGTTGGGTGTTGTTGAGTCCATTCCGACTCATAGCCGCACCATGTGACTGAGCAGATTTGCCCCATAGCGTTTTCTTGGCTGTAATCTTGACAGAAGCAGGATGCCAGCTCTTTCTCCTGCAGAGCCATTCAAACTGGATTCAAACTGCCAAAGTTTCAGTTAGCAGCCCAGTGCTTAGCCACTGCATCTCCAGGGCTCCTTATTTAAAATCCATAAGTGGTTTAGATTAAGAATATCAAAATCATGGGTGCTTAGTAGTACACTAAGAGGTTTGGTTAAAAGCTTAATTTTCCTTGTGAGCAGTGGGGACCCTTCTCTTGAGCTGCTGTGGTCTAAATGGCTGTGGCCCTGGTATTAGCTTCCCCTTTCCCCATTACCCTCCACGCACCCTGTGTCCAAACACAGACCCTGCTGCAGTAAGACCAGTTACCTACCATTCCATAGCTGGGCTTTGCTCAGTCACCACTCCGTAGTCACGCTATTTGTCTGTCTGCAAGGCCCTTTTCCTCCCTCTGCGTCTCCTTCTCCTCTGCCTTCAACTCAGAAATCACCGGGGCTTTGCTTTTCTTTGCAGCCCCAGACAGAAGTAGCGTTTTCTCCTGTTCCCCCATAGCCTTTATGTACTCCTCCTCCAGTACTGGTCACCTTACATTGTCAGCATTTTGTTTGTGTCTGTACCCTCCCTCTCTGTGGAGGAACACCATGTCTTAGTTGTCTTTATATCCCTGGAACCTAGGTTCACACCTGGCATGGAAGCCCTCAGTCAGTGTTGGACTGACTGACCAAATGAGTATGTAGCTACACCATCATTTCAATCCTTGGGTGGTACAAACGGTTAATGAACTCTGTTGCTAACTGAAAGGTTAGTGGTTCAAATCCATCCAGAGGAGCCAGGGAAGAAAGGCCAGGCGGTCTACGTCTGACAAATCAGCCATCGAAAACCCTCTGGAGCACAGTTCTGCTCTGGCATACCTGGGGTTGCCATGGGTTGGAATCACCTCGACGGCAACTGGAAAAATCATTTCAAAAAAGAACTCTCTCAGGGCTGGATATGAATTTATTCCCGTATATGAATGCGCCCCCGCCTGACCATGTGGCCTCAGTTACGTGGGGCCTTAGGGAGTCTGTTCTCAACAGAGAATCTCTGTTCTCTGTATTGAGTGGCTATGATGTGGAAATCAGCTATGATCTTCAGCTTTTGGGGCAAAGAAAGCTAGCCATCCCACAGACTGTCCTCCTCTTTTGTCGTAAAGCTTCGTCTTTAGCTGTGCTTTGGTCTGGGTTCAAGTTCTGGCTTAGACTTTTGATGAGGTGCTAGAATATTTCAGCTCTACTTGCAGGATCTTATACAATTTTTTTTCTTATTTTGATTTTGTTGTGATTTGATTTTATTGAAAATTTCCAGTGCAGATTAGTTTCTTACTCAAAAATTTAGACACAAATTGTTTTATGACATTGAGTGCAATCCCTTCAACGTGTCAGCATTCTCCCCCCTCCACCCCGGAGTTCCTGCATCCATTCACCCAGTTTTCCTGTCCCTTCCTGCCTTCTTCTCTTCACTTTGGGGCAGGTGTTGCCCATTTGGTCTCATATACTTGACAGAACGAAGTAAGAAGCACGTTCCTCACGTGTGTTATTGTTTTATAGGCCCGTCTCATCTTTGGTGAAAGGTGGACTTGGGAGTGGCTTCAGTTCTGAGCTAGCAGGGCGTCCGGGGATTTTGCACAATTTTGAGAGACACTTGAGCTCTCAGTGTTTCAGTTTAACTCACTCGCTTTCTCATAGGCTCAACCCCGAACCCTGGGGTGCTGGGCTGGGGTGTAAACCTGAAAGGCAGAGACCTGGCCTTGTCGGGATCAGCCCTCCGTTTCAGTAGGAGCCTCCGTTATGGGACCAGGCTGGTCCACCTGGCTTCCTGTTTCTTTGGGATGAGGTCTTCTCAACCTTTCACGCAATGGTGCCTGGGAGACTCATCCTACCAGGTGTGACAGAGGGTCTTGAAAGCCTGGATCCTGTGGCTTGGGCTCAAGCTGGTACCTCCCTAACCTGCACCTCCTCACCACACTCTGTACCTGCCCACGCGTACTCAAGCAGTGCTTCCCCAACTGTGGCCCTGTTCCAGCAGCATCCAATCCCCTGGGAGCTGAATGAGTCAGAAACAGTCTTTCCCCCAGGTGATTTCTTTGCGCGTGAAAACTTGAGAAGCACTGGTCTAAAGGATACATAGCCAGTTCTGGAATCAGGGTCTTATTCCTCTTCGCTAACACCGTGGTTGAGCTCTGGTGGCACAATGGTTAAGCGCTGAGCTGCTATCCCAAAGGTCAGCAGTTCCAACTCACCCAGCAGCTTCCAGGGAGAAAAGAGCTGGCGATCTGTTCCTGTAAAGATTATAGCCTAGAAAACCCAGTGGAGCGGCTCTACTCTGTTACCTGGGGTTGCTGTGAGTCGAAATCAACTCGATGGCTCCCAACAACAACACCCTGGTTATAACCTTTCACCTGTGACTAAGGTGCTTGCTAGACCTGGCCCCGCCAGGAGCCTCTTCTGGCCGTGATGTTGTCATTGTGCCCTGTCTTCTGCTGGGATACCTGGATCCCACCTGGAGACTCTTTTTTTCTTTTTACAAAGTCTTAGACTTTGGTTGAGCCCGTAATCAAAGTCACATCATCACTCATCAACAACAGAGCTTGTGGTCTTGAGGTTTACCACAGTTAACAAAATTATGGGTTGCAAAATCAAGGACTTAGAAAATATGGACTTGGTGAAAAATAGTAAAAATGGCATTAAATACACATGTTTTAACTATAAGTAAAAGTTCTATAAGGCATCTGCTGCCAAAATACAATTGTGATGGTGGTGGTTGTGTATGCCATTGAGTAGATTCTGACTCACAGCGACCCCGTGTGACAGAGTAGAACTGCTCCATAGGGTTTTCTAGGCTGTAATCTTTATGGGAGCAGATTGCCAGGTCTTTCTCCTGCAGAACTGCTGGTGGGCTCAAACTGCTGATCTTTTGGTTAGCAGCCCAGCGCTTAATCATTGCGCCACCAGGGGTGCTACCCATGTAGTGGTAAAAACAGATGTGGCTAAATCCCCCCATCGGAGCAGAGTGGCTCTCTTTTGCGAAGCACGGTAACTTTGGGCCAGAGCTGAATTGCTGGTCTAGACAGTAGAACTACAAGCAAGCCCTCCCTCTCTGTCTTACCTCACAACGTAGCACTCTCCCTTCCTTTTATCTAGAGATTGAGAATGAGTTACTACTTTTGAAAGGTGCCATATTGTGGCTTGTCCTGGGCACCGTATGCCTGTTCCAGCCATTCTCCCCTCCAGTATGCCCTGTGAAATGCTGGCTGAAGCCCTCTGAGTCTCTGCCCCTGTGTTCCTCTGCTGGTATCAACATCCCCCACCTGGGTGGCTGAATTCCACCTCTTGGAACAGTGTGGACTTGCTGGCTTCAGTGATGTGCCAGGGCCCTGTGCTCATTCTTCATAAGAGTCACTGCCCAGTGGGAGATGGAGCTGGCCTCCCATCGAGCAGAACCTCAGGTGCCGTAACCCTTTGTGTGTAACAGCAAGAACCCAGGCTGCTCCCCCTTTCCTGAGAGTATCTGAGGAGAACCTATGGGACAGTTAAGACCTGAGACTGTGTGAGCTCCACTTTGATACTTTTATTTTCAAATGCAGAAAAAGCATCCCTTCACCCAAAGCTGCCCCAAAACTTAAACCAAAAAATACCAAACCCTTTGCCGTCGATTATGACTCATAGTGACCCTATAGTACGGAGTAGAGCTGCCCTATAGGGTTTCCAAGGCTGTAATCATTACGGAAGCAGACTGCCACATCTCTCTCTCACAGACCCACTGGTGGGTTCAAAGTCGATCTTTCGGTTAGCAGCTGAGTGCTTAACCATTCGTTGCGCCACTAGGGCTCCTTCCCAAAACTTAGAGCCTTAAAACTATGATCTGTTATTTCTCATGATTCTGTGGGTCAGAAACACAGGTTGGGCTCAGCTGGGCGGTTTTTCTCCTGGTCTCACCTGGGCTTCTCATGCAGCCGTAGTCATCTGACATTGTGACGGGGATGTGGGTGCTGGCCGTAGGTGGGGCCTCTCTCTCCATATGGCCTTTCATCATTCAGTGAAAGCCTTACCTTTGAATCCAGCCTGGTGGCCCCACAAGTGTATGACCTCAGCAAATCACCAGATGTCCCTAAGCTTCAGTGTCCATACAGCAAAGTTAACATGCACATGTTGGATGGTTATTAAGAGGATTTTTTGTACTAACCTCCATAAAGCACCCTGAGTATTGGAAATACTCAAGACAAGGAAAATTAAGCTTCTCATCAAATCCCTGGGTATACTACTAAGCAGTCATAATTTTGGTATTCTTAATTTAAAGGCCTTATGGGTTTTAAGATCCTTGGGTGGCACAGACAGTTTGCACTTGACTACAAGCCTAAAGGTTGGTTGTTCAAACCCAGCTGGTGATGCTTCAGGAAAAAGGTCTGGCCATCTGCTCCCATAAAGATTACAGCCATGAAAATCCTCTGGGGCAGTTCTACTCATGGGACTGCTGTGGGTCAGAATCAGATTGATGGCAATGGAATACCGGGGATATTTTACTTACTCCCAAGAGGTAGGTACCAAATCCATTGCCGTCAAATTGATTCCAGATCATAGCGACCCTATAGGACAGAGTAGAACTGCCCCACAGGGTTTCCAAGGCTATAAATCTTTATGGAAACAGACTGCCACATCTTTCTCCCGTAGAGCTGCTGGTGGGTTCGAACTGCCTACCTTTCAGTTAGCAGCCGAGTAATTAACCACTGCGCCACCAGGGCTCCTTAGAAGTTGGCATAATACCTTTAAATATGAGGAGACTGAAGCTCAGGTAATTTCAATACTTTTCCTAAGATCACAGGAAAAAAAAAAAAAAAAGCCGTCGCTGTCAAGTCTATTCCAACTCATAGCGACCCTATAGGAGTTTCCATAGACTTTCCAAGGAGCGCCTGGTGGATTCCAGCTGTTGACCTTTTGGTTAGCAGCCGAGCACTTAACCATTATGCCGCCAGGGTTTCCAAGATCACGAAAGTGGTCTGTAAAGCTTCAACGATTTGGATCTGAATCTGTCAAACTCATACCCCACCCCCCCCAACACTGTGTCATAGCCTAAATGAAGCAGGGAGCAGGGCCAAGGCAGAGATGGAATCTGCTCGCTCTTCCCTTCTTTCAGAGCTGTTTGGTGCTTGGAGTTTAATAATTCACATAACCTGCAAAGAATGTGTGAAGGTACTGCTACCCGACTTGGCATGGCCGTGGGAGATTCCACTGCTGTGTGCCAAGGGCACCAGGCAGCCTCGATTAAAACAGAATCCTCACCGCCTGGGTCATTGGTATTCAAGGACCTTCCAAAAAATTAAAGTCAGAAAAGGATCCCTAGAGCCATTAAGAACATGAGTTCATGTGGGCTTCCAAATTGCTTTCTTGTTTGTGGCTTTAAAATAATTTGCATAATGCAGAAGGGTGGAACGGGGCCAGCCCTTTGATTCTATGAAAGCTTTCTTCAGGCAGGTCAGCTGACAAAGCTGGAAGTCCTGTCTGCCAGATTGTTTCCAAGAATCAAACTTGTACTTTGTACACCTTTTATTAGATCCCAGCAACCTCAAAGAACTTGAAGCTTTTCCTTAACGAAACTGGTTTGCCTGTGGGAGGGCCCCTGAGGTATGTGTGACCCTGAAGGTAGATGCTACATGAATGGGACTGGGAGCACTAACTGTGTCTCCAGGGCAAGGGGAAGGGAAGAAATGAGATAATGAGCATCTTCAATGCAAACCTGTTGCCTTTGAGTCAATTCCAACTCATAGCGACCCTGTAGCACAGAGTAGAACTGCCCCATAGGGTTTCCAAGGCTTTAAGTCCTTACAGAAGCAGACTGCCACATCTTTCTGCCACATAGCAGCTAGGTTCCAACCGCAGACCTTTCAGTTAGCAGCCAGGCATTTTAACCACTGCACTGCCAGGGCTCCTTCATCTTCAATGCACAAGGCACTTTATGTATGTTAGCTCAAGTAATCCTCTTAATAGCTTGTGCCCTTTAACTTTGCTATATGGACTGAGACACTGAGGCTCAAAGATGCTGGTGATTTGCTGAGGTCACACACTTATGGGACCACCAGGCCAAGGTTCAAACTAAAGTCTTTGGGATTTTGAGATTGGTGCTCTTTTCACCAACATTTATCGAAACTAGAATGATAAAATCCAGGAATTAAGGAAAAGCAACTAGAATTTAAGAGCCCTGGTGGCGCAGTGGTTAATTGCTCACCTGCTGAAAGAGCAGCGGTTGGAACCCACCGGCCGCTCCGCGGGAGAAAGATGTGGCAGTCTGTTTCTGTAAAAATTTATGGCCTTGGAAACCCTATGGGGCAGTTCTACTCTGTCACCTGCGATCACTGTGACTTGGAATCGACTTGAGGGCACAGCACAACAACAACAAATCTGTGAGAAAAAGACAACTGCCCGAGTACATTTTCCTGGAGGGAGTTACTTCTCAGTCTGGGGAGGCATTGGCCACAGGCTTTGCTTTTGCTGTTTGATTGGAAACCCTTGAACTGTATCAAAAATGGAAGCACTTCTTTAGGCCCCGTTGTGCCTTGTGTCTTTCTTCCTTCTTTTAACTAGTCAATCCTGCAAGAACTCAAGAGAGAGAAGACAGTGTTTTCTGCTTCTCCCTTGGTCTGTCGCTTGGAGCCTGGTCACGTTTATCAGAATCAGAGAGAGAGCCTCTCCAGCCATCCGTTAACAGGGTTTACCTTTCACTCCAAAGAAACAGCTGGAAAGTGTGCTCAAATGGATACATGGATGGAAATTATATGGAGTGGTGATACAAATACTGTTTGATTTATATTGTTTTCTTTTTTAAGTTGGCATGAGAGGAACCAAAAATACATGTAAACAGATGGAAAGACAGGGATATACTAGAGGAGGCTGTCAACAAACAGTTTGAAAAGGCAAGGTGAACTCTCCACCCAGCTTTTTGTCTGTGATCAATGGTGTTACCTTCTTTTGGAGAAATGCTGTTTAACTCTCTTTCTACCTAATGGCTGCTGGATGGGATTTTGGCTCGCTGTTGTTTGGAAATTTTTTATAGATTCAAAATCTTCTCCATAGGGGATTCTGCTAGAACTGGAGGAAAAAAAAAATGCACGGCCCTTGGGTGATGATATTGCCCTGGACTGGACTTCATGAATTGATAGCTTTTTAAATTTCAGTCATTTTGTGGTTGTTGATGAGAATATACACAGCAAAGTGTACACCAGTACTACAACTCTAGTTGTGCCATCATTCTCATCCTCCTTTTCCAAGTTGTCCCCCTACTCCAGAATCTATACCTCCTTGAGGGCTAGGGAATATTTGACTCACAGAGCTTATGTACAAATTAAAAGTGTTCTACCACTCATTTCCCCATCTCATCCTCTGTCCTCGAAATTGGTAAATGAAAAATATCCTAGAAAGTATTGGCCATACAAAGTCACTTAGAAGGCAAGTGGGAAATTGAGGAACTAGTGCAAATATTCATTTGCACAAATGTATATTTCATGTTAGCTTTCTGGGCTGATGTTAAGCTTTAACGATGCTATATCCAGGTATATCTCTCTTTAGGGGTTACTTTCTAAAGTGGAGAAATAAAGTTTTTTTTTTTTTTAACGTGCTTTACATTTCAAACAGACTGGCATGGCAACCCTGGTGGTGTAGTGGTTAAGAGCTACGGCTGCTGGCCAAGGGGTCGGCAGTTCGAATCCACCAGGTGCGCCTTGGAAACCCTGTGGGGCAGTTCTGCTCTGTCCTATAGGGTCGCTATGAGTTGGAATCGACTCGATGGCAGTGGGTTGTTGTTTTTTTTTTTTTTTTGACGGGGTATGGGATTGCCTGGCTGGAGCCATTCTTCCGCCATTGGAAGGGGGAGGTTTCTTTTAAGAAATACGTTTTTGTACAACTTTGTGGAGTACTGCATTTTCTGCCATGGTTTCCTGAGGAAAAACATGGATTATACTGAATGTAATTCTCCAGATGCCAGTTTCATAACCAGTGACCATTTTAGGTTTATGCCCAACTTCCAACTTGAGTCCAGGCATGTGTAGAAGTCAGCTTTATTTCAGAACTTCTTAACATACTCACTGGAAACCCTGGTTGCATAGTGATTAAGAGCTACATCTGCTAACTAAAAGGTCAGCAGTTTGAATCCACCAGGCGCTCCTTGGAAACTATATGGGGCAGTTCTACTCTGTCCTATAGGGTCGCTATGGGTCGGACTTGACAGCAGTGGGTTTGGTTTTTTTTGTTGTTGTTGTTTAACATATTCACTTAGAGGAGGCTCAGGGTATCACCACTTAATCCTTATGTTTTATTTCAAGTTTAGATATGACTGTATTTATTGTGCTGTGTGTTTACTCTAGGAGCCCTGGTGGTGTAGTGGTTAAGAGCTTAGCTGCTAACTGAAAGGTCCCAAAGTCTTCACATGGTGTCGTTGTGAGTCAGAATCGACTGTAGAAAGTTTTTTTTAATGTTTACTGTTGAATTTGTTGTTAGGCGTTGTCACGTTAATTCCAATCGTAAAAACCCCATGTGACCGAGTAAAACTGCCCCATAGTTTCCCAGGCTGTTATCTTTACCGCAGCAGATTGCCAGGTCTTTCTGTTGCGGAGCCACTGGGTGGGTTCGAACAGCCAACCTTTCAGTTAGCAGCTGAGTGCTTAACTTTTGCACCTCCAGGGCTCCCTTTACTATTGAATAAAATATCTTATTTTGTGAATTTACCTGTGAGTTTTACTGAGGCAAATTACTTATCTTAGGGAAGAATTTATTACTACCTTTTTTTAAAAAGTATAGTTAGTTTGGGGGAGATCTCTGTTTATTTAGATTATATTCTACATCGCATGATACCTACCTACTTTTAAATGACATATCCTAAGAGCTTGGGGCTGAAAGTCTTTCAAAAAGATGGACCGTAGGACCCTCTACTTGAGTCCGCCCAAAGGTGCCTCAGAGGAGAGACCTGGCAGTCTGCTTCTGAAAAATCAGCCATTGAGAACTCGGTGGAACACATTTCTGCTCAGACACACGGGGTCCCCGTGAGTCCGAATCAACTCGACTGCTACCTTTGTTTGCTTGCTTGCTTTTTTTTTTGTCTTAGTAAAATATTAAATGGCAGAATAAATGCTGAGGTTAAAAACTGGAGAAGTCAAGGTGAAGGAGTGACAGAACGGGGCCACGCAGGGAATGTAGTGGAAAGAGACACCAGGCTTGGCTGGCAATAAGAGAGAGATAAGAAAAATAGATAAATGGAGGAAGCAAGCTCCCAGCCTCCTAGAATCTTGGGCAGGAGTTCAACCCTTAACCCAGTTCATTAATCTCTTCCCTGGGAAGTGGTAATTTAACCTTTGTGAGGGCAGCAGTGATACTGGAGATCTTACTACATTTCCACAGAGTTCCTTCTTCTGATTTTATGTAACTTCTACTTTGTAGTTGATGTTTGTCCTCCAGAATGAACTGATTCATAAGTTATACTAAAGTCTCTTAGGCTGGTGGCCAACTGGTATAACAGAAATTGTTTTTTTTTTCCTCTGTCAGAGATGTGGTATCTTGGATAATATAAAAAAGGCTAATATCCAGAAATCAAGTTCTAGATGGAGTGCAGAAGGTGTCTGAATAAGATGTCCTAAGAATTAAAACGAAAGAGATTCCCTAGGGTTTGGGTAAAAGTGACCCTAAAGTCTTCCATGGATATGTGTAAGGAGGAGTGAGTGAAAAATAGTAAATTCTTTTTTAAAAAAAATTTACAGCTAGGGTCACATAACAATGTGTTTATAAATTTTTGTATGAGAAACTAACTTGAGCTGTCAACTTTCACCTAAAGCACAATGATTTAAAATACATATATACATATACACACACACTTCTGGTACCAAGTATACGGCTTTTAATAGGTTACTTTCCCTTCCAGAAACTTGACTCTCAGCAAAACCTGTATAGCAGTAATTCCATATGAAATGGGACGAAAAATATGCTTTTAAAATCTTAAGAAGCACAGTCCCAAATGTTTACTATGTAAATTGAGTCTTAGGAAAACATGAAAATTAAAGGCACCCCGAATAAAAAAGAACTATTTCCTCAACAGGCCTGCCCCACCATGGAAGTAGGATTAGACTCCAAAACCTGTGTCATAAAAACCAATTGTATTTCAATTTGTTTAATTTAGGCAGAAACTGATTTTGACAATAGGAGAGTTTTAATGAGCCTTAAAAAAGTGTGCCAACATAGCTTTCAAAAACTCAATTCCCTTATGACGGATAATTTTATTACACACTCCGGGCCAGTTAAATCTCAAAGATCGGAGGGCCTGTGTACATTATTGCTTGCAAAGACAGGGATTGTCTCAACTTCGCCCTTAGTGAATGCATTGAAAACATGTCCTTTATAGGCAGCTGAAAGTACTCCAGAAACATTGGCTACGTAGGATGGCATAAATGTAGCAAAGAGAGCTGAAAATCAGCATAAAAATTTGATGGCACTCAGCCATCCATTTCATTTCATTTCTCCGCTGTTCTTACCTGCAAAGCAAACTGTATTCTGTTATTATTTGCGTAGAGTCCACGAATCTATTACAAACCCATACGATGCAGACGTTGCAAATCCACGCGCTAGTCGAAGCGGATGTGAAGGGAATAGACAAAGCTTTGGGTTGGCGACAAAAATGTTTTGGCCTTTTCTTGCAGTGACAGCTATACTGAGGAGGTGCCCGTCAGCCTTTTTTCTTAATTGTATTTAAAAAAAAAAAAGTTAGGGCATATATATATAGCATTGAAGAGTAAAACTTGAACAAGATGTATGTTTTATGGTTACTTAACAGCATGACAACATTACAGCTCCATATATATTCAATTCTTTTTTCCAGAAGGAAGTGTGTGTGTGTCACAAGATTATTTGCACATGACAGGTTATAAGCTTAAACTAAAAATTAAATGTTCCAATTCCCAGTCTTATGCTTAACCATTACGTGGCAATTTTTTTTTTTGAATTGATGAAAAATATTTCCCATGTCTTCCTCCCTGTGATGCTTCCTTCCCTAAGGGAATCCACGGGGACAGAGAGATAAGGTATCCATGAAACGGGGTCCATGGGCATTGACTACTAGTAGACATAGATTGTTGGCCAAATCGTAATCCTAATGCCCTGGTGAATAGAGAAAACTTCAGCTTTTCCATGGTAGGTCTCATTCATCCTGTACTGTTTCCAGACTTTCCAGACTAACCCCTGTTTATTTCACAAAAGTACACAGGATACCTTTGGCAGAATGGAAATGTGTAACCCTAAATACTATAGAGGTGAGAAAAACGATGTTAAGGCAAGCTCAGCCTTTTATTAATGTCACTACTCCTCGTAATAACGCAGCTCTTTAACCAAATGCTCTTTCAGTTATCAACATTCTGTCGCTGGCTCTGTCTCATAGCACCATGCTTCCAACGAGGATGAACCGATCGACCAAAGATTAACAACTCTGCAGAACATCAGTCACCTCCATTAAGCCGAGTGTTGTGTATTTAATTTTGGGTCTATTGTGTGTGTTTATTGAAATTGCATTTCTACTGGGAAATAGGTTTTTGCCTTTTTTTAAGGTTTTCATAACCTGAAATTGCATGCCTCAGGACCTGAAATAACATATGAGTCAGCCTGGACGCTAGCATACACTGTTGGAGATTGTGATCCATTCTAGAAGAGGGGGCAGCCGGGCCAGTCTCCCCACGTCCTCCAAAGTAACAGTGGAGAAGAACATAGGCCAGTGGGGAGTAGGCTTCGAATGTCATGAGTTTCCTGCTATTGATAGAGAAAACAGAGACGAGTTCAAGCCCTGTTCACAGACCACACCTTCCTCGAGCATTTTTATGATGCCAAGATCATTTGTTCTCTTCCTGTCCCTGTGCGCAGCCAGATGGAGGGTCTACCAGGCTTCTCTACAGGATACGAGCTATGTCTTATGCCCTGTCAGCCAGCTCTTGACCCTTGCTCCAGGCAGCCCAGAGAACTCCCATGACATCGTACGGTAAATTGAAATGACGTGTGCTTAAACAGCTCTATGGAGGTGGTTTTTGAATTCATTCAATAAGAGAGCAGCAGCGTAGGAGTAGAGCAATTTTGGGGAAAAGGTAACTCCTTGGTCTGCAGGAGATTTCTCACTGCCCAGCCTTAATTATCTCTGATGTCACATGAAAAGAAGTTGTGCTTGGGTTCAGGTCACTGGGAGGGTAGGCTTCTGATGGTAGCCTGGTGACAGGCCCAGTGATAAATGAATGTGCCCTATTACACCCTGACCCCTTCAAGAAGCCAGTGTCAAGTAAACTCAGAGAGGGACACTGAAGACACGCTCCTCTCGTAAACAGTGACAGAAGGAATGTCGGTGTTATTATAGCTTTTTTTTTTTTTCCTCCTGATAAACATTTTCAACCACACAGAGACTTTTTTCTTTGAAATACCTTTTATAAGGTTTAAGGAAAAATGAGTTAAATGTTCTTAAGTTAAGTGTAAAGTTAATGACCCATGTACGGATGGTATGAAGATGGTCCAAGTTATAACGATTTTAGGTATTGGCCACTTTGGTGGCCGACAGTGTGGTTTTCTTTGTGCCAGGCACTGCAAAAGCTATTCCTGGGTTTGGTTGACTGACAGTTAAAATATGAAATATACAAAAAAAAAAGAGCTTTAAAAAAACAAAACAAAACTGGAGAATTATTCAAATGAACCTATCCATGTCTAAGTGTCGATGGCCAACTGCTGGCATTAAACATTTAAATCATTTCTTGACTTAAAATTTTGGCATCTGGATTCAAAACACCTCAGTGCTATATAAATGCTTGAAATGATTGTTTTGAATTTTCTATTCAGGCATTAAGATCAGAAGCTGAACCTTTTGAATCTAGTTATTTGGGGATTATCTAAAATAGCAAAAACTCCAGAGCAAGACACCAGTGAATCACTTCTTGTGGGCGCCGTGTGGTAAAATCGTAAATTTAACCTACTATAAAGATGTGAAGGAAAATAGCAGGCCCCTGGGATTAGAAACTATTACAAATTAAATAATGTACTGGTGCTGGACAGCAGCTAGTAAGCTCCCTTAACAAACCAAACCAAACCCAGTGCCGTTGAGTAGATTCCGACTCATAGCGACCCTATAGGATAGAGTAGAACTGCCCCATAGAGTTTCCAAGGAGCACCTGGGAGATTTGAACTGCAGACCCTTTGGTTAGCAGCCGTAGCACTTAACCACCACACCACCAAGGTTTCTAACAGTGAGTTCTTTTTCAGACCCGGAAGATCAGTGCCCTGGTTATCTAGTGCTGCTGTAGCAACAATACCACGAGTGGGTGAATTTAACAAAAGAAACTTATTTTCTCGAAGTTGAGGAGGCTAGAACTCTAAATTCAGGGTGCCGGCTTTAGGGGGAGGCTTCCTTTCTCTGTGGGCTCTGGGGGAAGGTCCTTGTCTCTTCTCAGCCCCTGGGCAATGACTTCGTTCCTTGGTGATATTCATGTGGTATAGCCTCTATCTTCCCCCATCTCTGTTGCTTAATCTGTTCCTTTATATCTCAAAGGCAATTGACTCAAGACACATCCTGTACTAATACTGCCTTGTTAACATAACAAAGAAAACCCATTCCCAAATGGGATTATAACTATAGGTATAGGGGTTAGGATTTGTGACACATCTTTTGGGGGGACCCAATTCAATCCATAACAATAAGTAAGACAATTACTCTAATCTCAAATATTCTATTTCCCATATAACAATCACAAATAATCTTGTCTCCATAGAGCATTAGTCAGCAACAAGTCAGCTTCATACTGTTTTTGCATGCAGCCAAGTTCTAGACCCCAGCTTGCCCTATGTTTTAGCTAAAAGAGGGATGGAATCACAACACATGCACCTAAAACCTAATCCATTTACATTCCTTCCTTCCCATCACAGCTAGAACACATTTGAAGCTTCACAGACAGAAAAATGAACGCACACACGTGGGCATGTGTGAATGTGTGTGTGTATTTATGTGCACATCCTTTTATTCCTTTAGGCTCTTCCTTGATTTAAGGCTGGTTGTTTTGGAAGAAAAAACATTTTTTTAATGAAAATCGTAGCTAATTGTGGGACTCACATTATGCAGCTACCATACAAATTCCCACTGCTTGGTGGTTGCTGTTGGGTGTCACTGAATGGATTCCGACTCATAGCGACCACCTGTGATATAGTAGAACTGCCCCATAGGGTTTCCAAGGCTGCCATCTTTATGGGAGCAGATTGCCAGGTCTTTTCTCCTGTGAAGCTGTTGGGTGGGTTGGAACTGCTGACCTCTCTGTTAGCAGCTGAGCACTTAACCATTGTGCCAGTGGCTTTAGCATCTTCTATCTGGTCTGTTGGCAGACGGAACATGGACACTCTGGCCTTTCTCCATCATCCTAGAAGCGAGAGCAAAATGTACATTATAATGCCCTTCAGGGAAGAGGACTGTGGTTCCCATCAGCTTAGGCAGTGACTTAGTCTTCGTCTAATGCAGCAATTCTAAGCAAGGCAGGGAGTTTTCAGTTACACCTCATATTATTTGGTACTACTTTAATAGAAGTACAACACAGAGGTTAAGAACAAGATTTTAGTAAGTACCAGAACAAGTCCTGTAGGAATTAGCATCTCAAACAAAAATTTCGGTACTTGCTGGAAATTTGGCTCATCTGTAGCTGCGTTCTTGAACTTCCTGTCATCCTTGCCACCCACCAAAATGATCCTGAGATTCGGCCTGATTTAAGCCTTTAATGAGCTACATCTTTAGCGAAGACTCTCTTTTTCTTATGAATTATGTTTCATTAACCTCACACAACCTCTGTAAAAGCCTCATGGTCTTAAACTCAAATTTTAGAAATATGATACCCGGAGATTTATATTTAGATAAAGAGGTAATTTATCATGTAGGATTATGTACTATTGGAAACCTGGTAAACCAAATCAAAGACAGATGCGTCTCATTTGAAATAAATCTAATATATAAAATTGTGCTAAAAAACAGATGAATTGGAAATCAAGATTTTTAAGATAAAAGGAAACACCATTAGATGTCTTCCGAGAGCCTCAACATTTTCAAATGACACTCGATCTGTTAAAATTCCAATTTCAGTGATTAAAATTGAAAATTAACACTAAATTAAACTGAAAAGATTGTAATTTGGGGGGGACCGCAAGTACATTGCAGTGATTTTGTAAAACCTTTAATACCTAGTAACGCTACTAATTAAACATGAAGGCAAAATTATTTCTCTCACATCAGCCTTCTAAAGCTTTAACCTGGAAGAACAGCTGGTCTAAAACTTCACTCTGATGGGGTCAGATGTGGCCACAGAGTTCAAATCTGCTCTGTCCTAAGCTTTCAACTCAACTCTGTGAGACTTCAGTCATATTTTCTTATATAATAGCTTTATGGAAATATAATTTCTAATGCTATAAAATTATCCCTTTTAAAGTATGTAATCCAGTGGTTTGTAGTAGGCTCACAGGGCTGTGTAACCGTCACTACTATCTAATTTCAGAACATTTTCAGCACCCGGAAAGAAACTCAATACCCGTTAGCCCTCACTCCCCATTCCCCTTTCCTCATAATCCCAGAAAACCCCTCCTCTACTTTCTATCTCTAAGGATCTGTGGTCTTTTGTGACTTCAACTCAGCACCATGTTTTCAAGGTTCATCCATGTTGTAGCATGTATCAGGAATTTATTCCTTTTTATTGTCAAACAATATTCCATTATATTTGTATACCACATTTTGTTTACCCATTTGTTAGTTGATGGACATTTGGGTTGTTTCCACTTCTTGGCTGTTATAAGTAATACTGCAATGAACATTTCAGTACAAGTGTATTAAGTGTTGGTAAGGCTGTGGAGAAATCGGGACCATCATACATTGCTGGTAGGATTGTAAAGATCTGTTAGTCACTTTGGAAAACAATTTGGCATTCCTCAGTTAAACATAGATTACCATTGATCCAGCCATCCGCCTTCTATGAGTTCACTACGAGAACTGAAACATACATCCACGCAAATCCCAAACCCAAACCAAACCCACTGCTGTCAAGTTGATTTTGACACATAGCGACCTTGTAGGACAGAGTAGAACTGCCCCTTAGGGTTTCCAAGGCTGTAATTTTTACGGAAGCAGACTGCCACATCTTTCTCCAGAAGAGCAGATGGTGGGTTTGAACCATAGACCTTTCGGTTAGCAGCAGAACGCTTTAACCACTGCGCCAGCAGGGCTCCTTCTTAGCTATCCTAGTGAGTGTGAAATGGTATCTTGTTTGCATTTGCCTGATGGCTAAGAATGTTGAGCATCTTTTCACCTGCTTATTGACCGTTTGTGTATCTTCTTTGGAGAAATGCCTGTTCAACCTTTGCCCATTTTTTAATTGGGTTGTTTGTCTTTTTATTAGTCTTAAGTATTTTCTTCAATGTGATTTCCAGCTTATACATTGTTTTCAATTACTGAGATGTCAGAATCATAGAATTTTTAGGCTGGAAGGGATGATAGAAATCAAAATCCATCCATCTCCTATGACAGATGAGAAACCTGAGGCTCAGAGTGGCGACCACGGAGCTCGTTAGCAACAGAACTGAGGAGATTAATTGTTCTAAAGCAAAACTGGAAAAATGGCCATGTTTCATAATTTCTATCTGAATAAGGCCCCTCTCTTACTCAGAAAAACCCTTCGATTTCAATAGATTAGGGCCCTAGAGGTGGCATCTGGTAGGAAGAGGAGCTAGGGGACTTGACTTGAAGCTGCATTCAACTCACAAGAATGTTATTTTTACTTAAATCAATAAACATAGCAAAGCTTTCTAAAGATACTTTTAGTCAGACCTTACGTAAGCACCTGGCTAGGCTTTCTGGGTCATAATGGACTCTAGTGGGAGTTTGCTCTTTAGTAACCTAACCATCAGAGTAGCTTTGATGAGCTTGGAGGAAGAACTTCAATCATTTGGGCTTCGGATTTGGTTGCAAAATAAACCCATATTTTACTTGGAAATTCACGTATTCTTCCTGCTGAAGTCAAAGAAAGTATTCAATTTTGCCTAATGAAATTAAGGTGAGAGAGTGGAGGGGAGGCATTTTAGAACAGGCTTTTTTACCTGAGGCTTGGCATGTGGGGAGGGAAGGGATTTTTGTCAGAGTCGTAAAGTTCCATCCTCTTTCTACTCACCAGATAATACAGAACAAGAAAACAATCAAGAAAATATGATTCAGACAGGAACAATGTGAGGTGTTCGCATTCAATAAGTAGTCAATGTTCACGTGTTGGTTGTTGAAGGCTGTTTGCTCACACTTCCTGACCTTAATAGTTTTTCTAACAAAGAAGTGCGTGATAAAGCCCATTTCCATGATCTGAGTTGAGTTTTTTGTTGTGCCTTGTTTAAATACTAATTTTTCTGATACCAGGAGACCTGTGTGCCCCTCCTGATTGTAGCTGAGCTTGATGAAAACAATAGCTCACAGAGCACCTTGTTCACTGGGGAGACAAACCAGTTCTTTTCAACCAGATTTCTAGGCTATTATGGCACCACAGTGGAAAATTTTGATCGGAATCATCGTTAAGTTATAGCAGCTCCACCCTTGGAAACGGAATGTCCTGTGGATTTATTATCTAAGCAGACAGTGTGACTCAGTGAGCTGAATCCATGTATATGTTCTTGTACACTCTTAAGTGTTTGGTTCCAGCTGAAAGGTTGGTGGTTCGAACCCACTCAGTGACCTGGTGATCTGCTTCCACAAAGTTTACAGCCTAGGAAACCCTGTAGAGCAGTTCTACTCTGTAACATGGGGTCGCTGTGAGTCGGAATTGACTTGACAGCACCCAATAGCCACAAGATGGAAAAAGTGTCTGATGTCTGTGATGCTCAAGAAATGTTAGTTGAATCACTGTTATTCAGGTAGGAGTATGGACATTAAACTGCCTCAGAGAAATATTTTAAGGCTTAATAACATGATTTCAAAGTATTTGAGGAATAGATATTTCACTTTGCTTTTTCCCCACCAGCTTTCTGGTGAAGCCGTAGTCTTGGCACCTCCATTACTCTTCATGAGATCCTGGTTTCCTATTGACTGGAGAGTAGTGATGTTCTCGAAGCGTCAAGTTTCTGGGAAGTAGTTTCCTTAGACTTCTCTTTTGCTTTGTTTTAATCCACTACTTTTATCTAGCTTCCTTATTCCAAACGTGAAATCAGTCAGTGTCAGTGGAGACAAATTATACAGCAAAATATTTTTCTTAGCATTTTTTCCCTAAACTTCCCAATAACCCTATTTCTTTTCTTTTGCACTGTCTCCTAACCACTCAGAATGGGGCGTGCAGAGAAGAATGTGTGGAGGGCTTATTCTTTAAGGGATTTTCTGCATACATTGGAGTCCCTGGGGGGTACAAACTGTTAACGCACTCGGCTATTAACTGAAAGGTTGAAAGTTCCATTTCACCCAAAGGCATCTCAGAACAAAGTCCTGGCAATCTGCTTCTAAAAACATCAGTTGAAAACCCTATGGAGTACAATTCTCTGACCCACATGGGGTTGCCATGAATCGGAGTCAGCTAGAAGGAACTGGTTGGGTTCTATATATAACCCTTCTCTCCGCTGGGCTTTTGGTTGCTATTTAAGGGGTTGGAGAAGCCCTTGCTGCTAACTGAAAGGTCAGAGGTTCGAACTCACCGAGCCTAGGAAATGCTATGGGGCAGTTCTGTTCTGTCACGTGGGGTTGCTAGGAGTTGGAATCAACTTGAGGGAATCATTTCGATGGGTTTGGTTTGGGTTTAAGGTTAGAGGTTCTCTGGGATGAGGGTCTGGAGTACTGTTATCCTAGGTTGTTGATAAAGAAAGATTCTTCATCAAGATTTGGAAACCAAAATAGCAGGCAGTGGGACTGACCTCTTATCATGGACACAGATGCTTCTGACCTATGGCCTTTCCTAGATGGGAAAGCTCACTCCTGCCACACAGATCACAGAGCTATCTGCAGTAATGCCAGAATTTTCCACAGGAAGCTTTGCCGTGTCTTTTCCAGCACGTGAACACTTGCTCAATTAAATCCCCAGAGTTCAATGCCATAAAGAAGGACAGAAACTATTCTGGCCTGGGAGTTTTCAGGGCAGGTGTTATTGATGGTTGGCTGTGGGTTTAGAAAAACCTAGTGTTCCCGGGGAGTTTTTGGAGGGGTACGAGCAGTTAACTTGCCTGGCTGCCAACCAAAAGACTGGAGTCCACCTAGAGGCACCTCGAAAGAAAGGTCTAGTGATCTACTTCAGAAAAATCAGCCACTGAAAACCCTGTAGGGTCGCCATGAGTGAGAGTCGACTCAACAGCTGGTTACTGGTAGCGTTCCCGTGGATCACTAATTTTGAGCTCCATGTTACTTCAGGAAACTCATAAAGTTAAGGCGAAAACGCACCCCTAGGCTGAATCTGTATGAGACAAAGACTTTAATTTAGATGTCTTATGTGGAGCCATTTGCCCTAGTGGTAATTGGGTACCAGGACCTAGTGTTTATAAAAGTGACTTTTAAAACATTAATTTATGTCATCAGCAACATTAGAAAAGCATATTATGTTAATTTAATATTTTTGCAATTACTTGTTTTATCCAACAACGTATTCTTCTGAGAGAAGGGGGAGGGGTGAAGTGATTGTGCTAGATCTCAGAGATCTTGAGCACTTATCATGTGCCCTGGTGGTGCAATGGTTAAGTGCTTGGCTGCTAACTAGAAGGTTGGCAGTTGGAACCCACCCATTGGCTCCATGGGAGGAAGAGCTGGCAGTCTGCCCCTGTAAAGATTGTTGTTGTATGCCTTCAAGTTGATACTGACTCATAGCGATCGTATATGACAGAGTAGAACTTCTGCATAGGTTTCCCTAAGCTGAAATTTTTATGCTCGTGAATTCAAACCGTACAGAGAACAGCCTAGAAGACCCTATGGAGCAGTTGTACTCTGTCACATGGGGTTGCTGTGAGTTGGAATCCACTGGACAGGCACCCAACAAAGACAGCAGCAGGAAGAGGAGGAGGAGGGAGAGGAAGAAAGGGAAGAGTGAAGGGTCGGAGGATGGGGGGGAAGAGACAGAGCTAAAGACCCTTAGGGATTTCTATCCTGATTAGTCAATAAGTGCATCAGGGGAGGGTCAACCTCTATAGCACCTATGGCTCAAAGAATCATGGGATTGGGAGGGTCAGAATTGGAAGGTCAGAGATACAAGGTCATCTAGTCCAGTCTCTCATTTTATAGATGAGAGAACTGTGCTCTAGAGAGAGAGGTGACTTGTCCGGGGTCACCCAGCTTGTCACTAGGATGAATGCCATTGTTGGGTTGCACAGAGATTTATAGATTTAAAGCACTCCTACGTAGCTTGTTTTCATTGGTTCACGGCAACCCCCATGAAATGTGCTTGTCAGATGCCCCATTAAGAGCGAAAGAGTTCCCTTTTCACTGTGCCATCATAGAGGGAATGCGTAGATGATGTAAGACAAACCAAATGCCTTCGAAAACGGATTTTGATTGAGCATGTGGTAATTCTATAATTAGCTTTCCAGATGAGGAAACTAGTTCCGTAAGGGGAATGAATCACCCAACATATCAGGGCTCAGTTAATGGTTGAGCTGGGTCTAGAACCCAGGAAAATGTCTGTACTTTTTTAATTCATAAAAAAAGATCAGACAGGGCTGTATAACCAGATAACCTACACTGGTAGAAATAGTTCAGAAATGTATTTTGGATGAAGCTAACGTTTAATCCTGAGAGTTTTTATGGTGCAATGGTTAAGTGCTCAGCTGCTAACTGAAAGGTTGGCAGTTCGAACCCACCCAGCAGCTCTTTGGGAGAAAGACCTAGCAATCTGCTCCCTTAAAAATTACAACCTAGGAAACCCTATGGGGCAGCTCTGCTCTGTCACATGGGGTTGTTATGAGTCAAAATGGTCTTGACGGTACCCAACAACAGCAATGTTTAATCCTGAGTGTTTTTAATAGGTTATTTCATAGTCTTAGTATGTTTGCAGTTCATATTCACCAGGCGCTCCTTGGAAACGCTACGGCGCGGTTTTTTTCTGTCCTGTAGGGTCACTATGAGTCAAAATCGACTCAACGGCAACAGGTTTGGTTTTTTGGTTTTATGAATCTATTAACATTCTAGGTGAATAGGTTTTTGGATATTATTTTGGTCACTTAGTGCAAAGGGCTATATAAATATTTGTGAGTAAGGCTTGAGGTAGAAAAACTCATGAAGTAAGCGAAATTGTGTGAGATGTGTCTTTTTGCATATCTGAGTAAATAACAGATGAAAATACACCTTTATGGAAAGATATAACTTAAAAAAAAAAAAAAAAGCTGAGAAGGCAATTTTCAAACAAGCTATTTTTAAAATTTGTTTTCCAGGATCTAGTTCAGCTTTAAAATTAAAAGGTCCTGAACTGAATCTCAAAGGCACCCAGCACGTCATGCAGGCGGGCCAGACGCTGTTTCTCAAGTGCAGGTGAGTGACTGTTGGTTTGGGAACAATTCCGTTGCCTTTTCCAAGGTGAAGTAATTCCCTGGCAGAGTAGGAAGGTCGCCTCACAGAGGCACTGGTGACTTCCGCGGTCTGCTGTGATCTGAAAAACGCAAACCACGTGTATCCAGCTTCACAATGAGGGTGGTCTGCCGAGGCGGGAGAATGCGTTCCCTCAGGGGGACTTGGAGGAAAGGGTCCCCCAAACTTTTCTGCATACTTATTCTGAGTGTAGCTTAGAAGCTTTTCTAGATGTGCTGCTTTTCTGTGAAGAGGAAGATGACCACCCTTAGGGAAGGACCTCGGAATCGCACTTGCTCATGAAGTGAATGGAGGGCAGCGGTGGTTGAGTGGTAGAATTCTCACCTTCCATGAGGCAGACCCTGGTTCGATTCCCAGCCACTGCACCTCACGCACAGCTACTGTCCCTCGTCAGTGGAGGCTTGCATGTTGCTGTGATGTGAACAGGTTTCAGTGGAGCTTCCAGACAAAGACAGACTAGGAAGGAAGGCCCAATGATCAGTTCTGAAAATCAGCCAGTGGACGCCCTATTGACCGCAGTGGTCTGACCTGTAACCCATCATGGTCTTGTCGCTGGACCAGTTGTGCATGGGGTCACCATGAGTTGGGGGCTGACTGGTGCTGAGCCCTGGTCCTCAGGCATAATTGCGTTTTGTTTCCTTCTCTGTGATCGCAGGGGGAATGCAGCCCTTTCGTGGTCTGTGCCAGACCTGGTGAGTACGGAAAGCAAAAAGCTGAGCATCGCCGAGTCAGCCTGTGGGAAGAATGGCCAACAGTTCTGCAGCACTTTGACCTTGAACGCAGCTCAGGCAAACCACACTGGGTTCTATAGCTGCAAATACTTATCAAAACTTGCTTCAAAGAAGACGGGAACAGAGTCCAAGATCTATATATTTATTAGTGGTAAGACTTCCATTTTTCTAAGTTTTGTTTGCCGCCGCACCCTGAGTCTTTTGAAAGGTGCCTTTCCTAGCGAGTGTGAAAGAAATGCACCAGTAAAGAGATTTCACCCTAGGTGTAGAAACTTGAAGGAGCCCTGGTGGCGCAGTGGTTAAGTGCTCAGCTGCTGATAGGTTGGTGGTTCGAACTCCCAGCCACTCCATGGGAGAAAGTCTGCTTCCATGACATTACAGCCTTGAAACCCCTCTGGGGAAGTTCTGCTCTGTCCTATAGGGCTGCTAAGAGTCGGAATCGACTCAACAGCAGTGGTTTGGGTTTTGGTAGAAACTTGTGGAAAGCATTTTTAATGTGTTTCTTTGGTGTCAACCTGAGGGTCGGTTTTGTTCCTGCTGTGTCTGCAGCAGTGAGAATCGTGCCAGACACGTAGCTAGATGAATATAATGAGTGACAAAATTTTAGTTCTGTTTCTTAATTACCGAGAACCCCAAAAGAGAATACAAGGTTTTTTTGTCTTTTTGGTCTTTTTACACACCTGCATTCTCTTATATGCTGGGTGGTAAAATACTGAGTTTTTTCCTACTAAATTAATAAATGTAATGATGTTAATGGTTCTTCGTTATTACAAAATTGGTTCCAATTGACGAAGTTGTATTAGTTCATGTTCATTAGTCAAATATTATCATTACGTAAGAGCTGGCACGTACCGTTGTTGTAGCGAAAAGGACAAAAGATAAAAAATAAATCATTTTGCAGTAATAATTTTCATGGTACTATTTCCCTCTCCCCCGCTTGGAGAATGAACAAATGAAGTGATATTCGGAAGAAAGAGGCACAAAATCCTTAAAACTGTATACTTTGAAAAACAGGAGGAGATCCCTGAGAACGAATGAGAGAACACTGGCCTATCATCTTGTTCTCTGTTGTGTAGTTCCAGCCAATTTTCACAACGTATGGAGGGGAAAACCAGAAACCAAAAAAGCACAGCCAATGAGGCTTTAAGGAACATAAGCTGAAGTTAGTAGGCACCTCAGACACGAAATCAAGCTAAAAAGAAAACAAAACAGCCCACAGTCAGCATCAAGAGCCGAGATACACACTGTGGGCCTACCCCCTGGTGGCTTTAAAGAAGGGGTCTTTACATTGGAGGCAGCCAAACAGAATTTTTAAGGGGGATTCTTTTTTGATTTTTAAAATAAGGCAACTAGATAGTGCTTTACCCGAGCAGAAATGTGGTTACTCAGTTGAGGATTAATCTTAGGAGACACTTATTTGCTATCGACGGTAACATCTTTTTAACTCTTATCCTAATTTATGGAGCCCTCATTGTGTAGTGGATAAGAGGTCACCTGCTAACCAAAAGGTTAGCAGTTCAAATCCTAGGAAACCCTATGGGGCATTTCTACTCTGTCCTGTAGGGCTGCTTTGAGTCAGAACTGATTCAACGGCACCTAACAACAACATCCTAATTTATTAAAAAAATTTTTTTTAATTGTATTGTGGTGGAATATATGTGACAAAACATTTTGGCCATTTTTAAATGTACAATTCTGTGGCGCTAATTGCAGTCACCCTGTCGTCACCATTGTCAGTATCTTTTTCCAGATGTTTCCATCACCCTTATTAGAAGCTCAGCGCCCCTTAAGCAATACCCCCTTTTCCCACTCTATCACCTGCCCAAAGTAACCCCTAATGAACTTCAGTCTCTCTGCATTTGCCAGTTCTTATCCTAATTTTTAGTGAAACACTTTTATTTCCCTGCTCTTCCAAATTCTTGCTCTTACACTTTGCACTTTTCCAACGGGGTAGATAACTGTCGAATGGAGCCCTGGTGGCACAGTGGTTAAGCACTCAGCTGCTAACTGAAAGGTTGGCAGTTTGAACCCATCAGCTCTCCGAGGGAGAAAGATGTGGCAGTCTGCTTCCATAAGGATTACAGCCCTGGAAACCCTACGGGGCAGTTCTACTCTGTCCTGTAGGATCCCTGTGAGCCGGAATTGACTCGAAAGCAACACGTTTGGTTTTTTGGTTAGATAACTGTCAGTGACAAGTTCCAAGCAGTTACCGTCACAAGAATGCCGTCAGCCCTGTCAGAAGTAACAGCAGGTGGTAGACCAGGGAACTTTGCTTGCTCAGGTCTGTGTTGTTATCGCTAGTTGTCGTCGAGTTGATTCCGGCTCATGGCAACCCCATGTGCATCAGAGTAGAACTGTGCTCCACAGGGTTTTCCAAGGCTGATTTTTTTGAAGCAAATTGCCAGGCCTGTCTTCCGAGGTGCCTCTGTGTGGGTTCAAATGGCCAACCTTTCGGCTGGTAATTGAGTGCGTAACTGTTTGTACCACCCTGGGGCTCCTTGCCCACATCTACAGGAAGGAAGAATGCGTGTGGGCAGGAAATGAGGCGGAGTGGTTAAGGGGCAGAATTAGAAGAGAGATTTCACAGAGGTAGTTTTGCAAATCAGAGAGAAAGAAGACAGAAGCTTGGTAGTGGTAGAAAAAGTCACATACTCAGCGGTCCGCCCTTTGTTTCTAGTTCCACCTCATAGATTATGTACTCCCCAGCACTTGAAGAGGAAAGAAAGCACTTGTATTCTTGCCTCTCTAGGAGAGTGGAAGAAAAATTCATTCATATTAAAATTCCCATAAAACTTCCTCTCCTGCGCTTATTAAAGCCTGGCTTGTGAATCAAAGACTTAAGTGTGTAAGTACTGCTGCTAAGGAGCCTTGGTGGCACAGTGGTTAAGAGCTCAACTGCTAATAAAAGGGTTGGCAATTCGAGCCCACCAACCACTCCTTCGAGACCCTATGGGGCAGTTCTACTCTGTCCTGTAGGATCACTGTGAGTCAGAATCACCTGGACGACAATGGGTTTGGTTTTGGTTTACCTGCAGTATAGGGTCACTATGAGTCAGAATCAATTCGACGGCAATGGGGTAATGTTCAGCTAAGGGAGCCCTGGTGGCGCAGTGGTTAAGTGCTCAGTCAGCAGTTTGAAACCCACCCAGCACCTCACCAGTGGGAAGACCTGGCGATCTGCTCTGGTAAGGATTACAGCCTAGCAGACGCTATGGGCCAGTTCTCTGCTGTTCTGCAGGGTCACTGAGTCGCCATCAGGTCGAGGGCACGCATCAGCAACAACAGCAGCAAGTTCAGCCATTTCCACCTCTGGCTCCTACAGCACTCGGCAGACATCATGGGATTGTGGAGCCAGGAGGGAGGGACTGCAGAACCCATCTGCCTTCATCACAGTTTATGACAAGAGAGAAAACGGATGCTTAGCGATCTAGAATTATTTTCACTTCAACTCTGCAACAGAACCTATATGGCAAATAACCCTTATTTGGGGTATCAAGTCAGTTGCTAATCTAAACCCTGAGAACATCACCTGTGCGCACCCCTAGAGACCCCACAGTATGTAGAACATCCCTTAATAGAATATGCCTTCCACACCTGTTCTTTGCACACCCATTCTGTCCCCTGACTGAGAGAAAACAACATAATTGAGTGGTTATGAGGCACTAAGGAAAAAAAAGAAAGGAAGAAGAAATAGGGTTATTGTAAAGGTCTATATCTCTCTTGATTACTTTTACCTTTGATATGCCTGCCTTGTACTGTGCCTGGAACATAGTAGAACTCAGTAATACTTTTAAAAGGAATAAACGAACTGATTAACAAGGGCCATGCAGAACACTGTTGGAATGACATTGAGGATAAATTCCAAGCATAGTGGGAAAGAGTGCTGTGATTGATTATTGATGTCTGCTATGGGATTGGGAGGGGAGAGTAGTGGCTAATATATCATGTATTCACTATGTCTGTTCTACTGTTATAATCCACAAACATGGGCATGAAGTTACAAGTCCCAGTATCTCAAAATTCCTGCACCAGTTGGTTGGCCATGAGGAAACTGTCTGTTTCAAAGACAGTTGGTTCTTGAAGAAGGAAGGATTGCAAAATGTATTAATCACGTTTCATAGGGTGTGATTATGGAATATATATAAATGGTATCAATATTATATGAGCTCATGGGGAAAAATTGCTGGGAGATATAGAGACTGATTATTTTTAATAGTACTAATACTAAAAGATGTTTGAATCAATTATAATAGTCATAGATGAGCCTCCTGAATCTTACTTGTGTAAAAATTTAACCATCAAATATTAGGGAACAAATGTGTGCTATATGCCTGTAACTGTATTTATTCTGAATAGTAACCCTGATTTTGTTGTCTATTTCCTGGAAAAATGATATTGGCTTCATAATCACAACTTACTATAATAAGTCCAAGGTAGCTGTGATTAATGCATTAAGCAACTATAACCTTTCCAAAGATCCCAACATTTTGTGCAATTCCTGCTTTCATTATTTTATTAATTGTCTCGCTGAAAAAATCTGGTCTCACGTGTTCATCTTCACTGAACACTTAGCCACATGACAGACTGAAGTTTAGGGGCACAAAACTTGCCTCTGATGACTTGGAGGATTGTCTGTGGAATTACTAAACTTCTGACCATTTCCTAATACACGGCTTTGATTACTCACTGGGTAGTAACTGGTCATCATTTATTTTTTGTTGTTGAATGTTTTCTTTAGAAGGTGTTACTCTGTTTGGAGAATTCCTGCCCATGATGAAGCATCTGCAGAAGTATTGGCATTTCATCTTGGTTTTCTATGTATTAGACACATCTTTGGAAACGGCAGATTTGTAGTCTGATAGGCTTCTGAGCAGGAGAATCAAGGCTGTAAAGCTTTGTCAGAAGGAGCCCTGATGGCGAAGTGGTTAAAATGCTTGGCTGCTCATCGAGAGGTGGACGGCTTGAACCCACCAACTGCGCTGAGGGGGAAGAATGTGGTAGTCTGCCTCCGTAAAGATTACAGCCTTGGAAACCCTATGGGGCAGTCCCACTCTGTCCTATAGGGTCACTATGAGTTAGAATTGACTCAGTGGCAATGGGCAATGTCTACAGAATGCCAGATCCAGCATATGTGAACTGTGGGCAGACGGGTACTTGGATATTACTGAGCGCCTGCTGTGTACAGGCACAGTCGCCGCCGGAGCGCTGCCGTGGACGTGACTGCTGATACGTAGTGTGCAAAGCATCAGTTACAGCTTGTGTAAATCCACCTGGCTGCTGACAGAAGGCTTTGAATCAAATTAATTATTCAAGTAATTGTATTCAATGGCTTCATTTAATTATTTAATTGTTGGGTGAACTAGTCATTGCTGTGGGGTCAATTCCCACTCAGAGTAGAACTGCCCCATAGGGTTTCCAAGGCTGAAATCTTTATGGGAGCAGATCACCAGGTTCCCCCACTCTGCCCCCCGCCCCCCGGCCCAGGAGAGGCTGGTGGGTTTGAACAGCTGACCTTTCAGTTAGCAGCCCAGCACTTAGCTGTTACACCAACAGGGCTTCCTTTTGGTAAACTACAATTACCATTAATAAAACAACTTCTTACATTCCTCTATTTCTTTTTTTATTTAAACAAATAATTTTGTTAATATCTTACGCTGTTTAGTTCTAACAACAATCCAGTGAACCATTATTCGGTCCGTTTTACACGTGAAGGAACTGATGCAGTTCACAGCGAGGTCAGTGGGGAGCTGTGGAGAAGTTGTAGCAACAGAGTCAGGTGGTCAGGTTTTCCCTTCAGATTCTCAGTGGCTGCAGTGGGGAAAGGAGTCAGAGGTCGGTAGTACAAGTCCACCCACAGGCACCGTGGAAGGAAGGCCTGGCAGTCTACTTCCGAAAGATCAGACACTGAAAACCCTATGGAGCACAGTTCTGCTATGACACACATGGGGTCTCCAGGAGTCAGAGTCAACTCGGCAGCAGCTGGCTTGGGCTGGACTTGGCAGTGGGGAAAAGAGATCAAGGTGGGAGACTGAGGCAGGGAGACTGAGGCAGGGAGGCCCAGATAAGGGGCTGCTGTGGTGTGCGGGCAGGAGAGATGGTGGCCAAAGTTAATTGTAGTTCCTGCACAAGTTGGTTGGACGTTAGAAAATTGTCTATTTCAAAGACTGTGTTCTTGGAGAGGAAACCCTCGTGGTGTAGTGGTTTAGTGCTACGGCTGCTAACCAAGAGGTCGGCAGTTCAAATCCTCCAGGCACTCCTTGGAAACTCTATGGAGCAGTTCTACTCTGTCCTATAGGGTCGCTATGAGTCGGAATCAACTTGACGGCAGTGGGTTTTTTGGGTTCTTGGAGAAACTGATGGAGTTGAGGGATTCAGTCCTTGGTGACTAGATGTCGGGGTGGGCCTAGGCAGGGGGAGGAGTCAAAGCGATGGCCTTGAATTCTGGTGGGGGCAACTGGGCAACTTGTTCCTGGTCCCATAGCCTGGTGGAGCTTTGTCCCACCAAACTATATTTATGCAAACACGTAATCGTCATCCTCTCCTGATGGACCCTTGGCTTGGTCTCAACAAATAGTTGTGAATGAGTATTGTGAAAATGAATCAACTCCGCTAGTAGAGTTACAGTATTCTGGGTCAGAAAAAAACAAACAAAACTGTAAAGCGCTTTCTAATTTTGTGCTAGTTTTAAAACAAAACGAAAGTTGTAGACACATGGTCACGTCAGGTGGTGTGCATCCCCTTTAGAGAGAGAAAAAGGACTTCACAATTTTTCTTTGTTCCTCTGGGGTAAACAAGAAATCGACCTTAGCTAAGACCTAAGGAGCCCTGGTGGCGCAATGGTTCGAACCCATCAGCTGCTCCTCAGGAGAAAGACCTGCTTCTGTAGAGATTACAGCCTAGAAGACCCTATGGAGCAGTTCTGCCATGTCTTATGAGTCACTATGAGTCAGAATCGATTCAGTGACCTCAGGTTTGGGTTTTTTTAAAGCCTGTCTATAAATGAGAGGATCAGAGTCCTGGAGTGGTGCAAATGGTTGATGTACTCTGAACAGTTGGCAGCTGGAGTCCATTAAGTAATTTAAAGCTCTCAAAGAGTAAACTTGTCCCCAGGTACTGCAAACCCTTAAGGCACTCAGACCATCCAGAGGCACCTCAGAAGGAAAGGCCTGGTGATCTGCTTGCAAAAGTCAGCCACTGAAAACCTTATGGAGCACAGTTCTACTGTGGCACAAATGGGGTCACCATGAGTCAGAATCAACTCCATGGCCACTGTTTTTTACTGGTTATAAGTTAGAGGCCTTCGCTGAAATTATCATTACAGTATATGGGTTGAGACTGTAAGAAAAGCTCTTAACCAGGAATCCTTTAAAGCGAATAGGTTGGGGCATTTTCATAACAGAACCCCTCCCCCACTGGTTCTCCTACATGCAAAAAACTGAGGAGATTGGTGTAACAGCTTAATTCAAGGTAGAAAACTTTTCAGATATACTGGGACTACAGCGGAAAAGAAGTAGAAAAGTTAACAGCCCACATATTCTGGGAAAAAATTCTTCATGTAATTGTATTTAGTGGCAAAGCTCTACCTCACTAGGGAACCTTGAACAAGTAAAAATTCTAACAGTCTGAGCTTCTAAGGGTGATAGAAATTCTTGGAACTGGACAGAGAAGATGGCGGTACAACGTGATGAACATAACCAGTGTCACTGAATTGTACAGGTGAAGAATGTTGAACGGGCAAACGTTTTGTTACATATATTGTTGTTAGGTGCCGTAAAGTCGATTTTGATTCATAGCGATCCTGTGTGACGAGTACAACTGCCCCTCAGGGTTTCTTAGGCTGTAGTCTTTGCCGGAGCAGATCACCAGGTCTTTCTCTCACTGAGGCACTGGGTGAGCTCCAGCGGCCAACCGTTCAGTTAGCAGCCGAGTGCTTAACTGTTGTGCCACCAGCGTTCCTTTATGTATATACCTATCACAAAACAAGGAGGAGCCCTGGTGGCACAATGGTTTCACGCTTGGCTGCTAGCCAAAAGGTCAGCTGTTCGAACCCACCAGTTGCTCTTCGGGAGAAGGATGTGGCAGTCTCCTTCCATAAAGATTACAGCCTTGGAAACCCTACCGGGCAGTTTTACTCTGTCCTATAGGGTCCCTGGTGGCACAGTGGTTAAGCGCAACGAATGCTAACCAGAGGGTCAGCAGTTCGAACCCACCAGGCGCTCCTTGGAAACTCTACCGGATAGTTCTACTCTGTCCTATAGGGTCGCTATGAGTCGGAATCGACTTGACAGCACTGGGTTTGGTTTTTTAGTTTTTATAGGTTCACTGTGAGTTGGAATCGACTCGACGGCAACAGGTTTGGTTTGGTTTGGTTTTGATCACCAAAAAAAAAAAAATTCTAACAGCCCAGGAAGTCTGAGAAGGATTCAGCGCATGTATTTGAATAGTGCTTTAGATTTTCTTAACAGCGTTTACATAATTATCTCTGAGAAAAGCCGAGTTGGTGTTATTTCTTCAGCTTTGTATATGCGAATACAGCCTCTGTGACTTGCATACAATTCCCAGAGTTAATACAGTGACAAACCAGATTGGGGATGGGGCCAGACCCCTGAAACTCGTTGCTGTCGAGTCAACTCCAACTCTTGGTGACCCTATAGGACAGAAAGCACTGCCTCCTAGGGTTTCCAAGGTATGGTGTACATATCACGTGTCTGTTCAGTGGCTCTGATGTAGAGTGTATTTCTTACTGTAGAACTCTGCATAAACAGCTTCAATGTTACCAGGGTAGGCGGTATCCGTACTTTTTATTTAGCAAAACAGTGCCAATTGTAAACACTATGGCGTTTTTGTGCACCACTACTGAAACAGAAAGGAGCCCTGGTGGTGCAATGGTTAAGCACTCAGCTGCTAACCGAAAGGCCAGCGGTTCGAACCCCCCCAGCTGCTCCATGGGAGAAAGACCTGGTGATCTGCCCCTGTGAAGACTGCAGCCTAGAAAACCCTGTGTGGCTGTTCTACTCTGTCACATGGTGTTGCTATGAGTGGGAATCTACCTGACGGCACATGACAACTGAGGCTTGGAGGGAACTGGGCTGTGAAAGGACCCCTCTCCTCTCGTGGATGTGGGGGCGCTGCTGTGAACTCCATTCACCTCCTTCCCGAAGTGGGTTTCCCACAAGTAAGGCTGACCCAGGAGGTTCCGTCAGCAGATGGTCTGTGTGCAGGTGTTTATCACACACGTGCTAGATGCATGGCCCTGCCGTTTGTTCTGGGGCAGGCATGAAGAGCAAAGTCATGGAGTCCTGTAATTTTGAATTCCTGTAGTCACTTTCTGCAGCCCATGGTTGGTGCAGATGGTTAGTGCACTCAGATGCTGACCGAAAACTTGGCAGCCCGAGTCCGTCCAGTGGCACCTTGGAAGAAAGGCCTACTGATCTACTTCTCAAAAACCAGCCATTGAAAACCCTATAGAGTGCAATTCTACCGAAACACACATGGGGTTGCCATGAGTCAGAACTGACTCAGTAGCAGCTGGTGGTGGTTGTTTAAGTTATCTTCTAGGACTGTGATTCACAATACATTTGTGAATATTTAAAAATGCACAGGCTTCCTTTTTTTCATTTTTTAAAGAATAAAGAATTATTTTTTAAAGAATGAATGTGTTATTGTTCGAAAGCAAGCCCTGCAAAAGTTAGCACCAAGGAGTGTAGCACAGTTTAGCTCTCCTTTAGTAGTCTTCAATGAGAACCTCCCTCCACTCATGTCCTGTGGAGCACAGGTGCTCTGTTCCCACACTGCTGTCCGTCATACCTGCCCAGGTGGTGCTCACAGAAGGTGCTCAGTCAGCAGTGCTTGGTTGGGTGGTGGTGGAGCAGTTGGTGGCTTATTGCCCAATCTGCCATACTAGTATGGCAAGTGCAAGAGACACAACCATTCAAACAAGTAGGGCCGGCAGTGAAGACAGTAGCCTCCAGCAGACTGACTCCCAGAAGCCTTGTTGCCTCCATTTTCCCCACTGTGGTGATGGGATGACTCTTGTGAGGTGGGAGTGTACCCAGGTTGCTAGCCCTTTCTCTTAACCTGAAAAGGAGGAGTTACTGCTGTGGATGGCCTGGTAGCCTCCTCAGACCACATCTTGCAGCGCCAGAACTGTGGTGGCAGAGAGCGCATCTTATGCCCAAACAGATTTCCAGAGTCTCTAGAACATGTCGACGGAATCAGTGTCATAATTTTGTGAGAAAAGCATTTAAGAGAAAATACCCTTTGCATTCATCGAAGTTCTCCTATGAAGGAAAACTGGCTAAAACAGTTGATATTTTCTAAGCAGAAAAAAATCTATTGAAAAAGAAAGAAATAAAACTCTTAGCCACATTAGTTGACCGAATTCTTTGGCAGTGTCTAGTGTTGCTTGGTTAATGTCTGGAGTTTTGCATTTCAGTTTTTAGCATGCAACGTTCTCCCTTCCCCTTACTCATTTCACCTCTGACCCTAACTTGTGGCTCCTTCCATTTGTTTTTCTGAAACTTGTGTTTTCTCTAGCATGAATATTCCAGGAAGAATTGGTTTCCAAAGTTTTGGTCTCTGGTTGTCTAGTAGTCACTTGAGCCCGTAGTGGGTAGAGAAGACAACTTGCTAAGATCACCTTGCCTCACCAGAAAGCGAGGTAGCTGTAGACAGGTTGGGTGACAGGCTTGTTTGTTATTCTCGCCTTGTCATTACGTGATGGACATGCTGGGCTGAACACTGTTTGGGCTCTCAGGCTTCGGACCGCACATCTGGAAACCCAGGTGGATTTCCTGAGTGGCAGCTGTCTGGGGCTGTTCCACATTTGCAGTATGATGTTCTATAAAGAATTCTTAGGAATTTTATGACTTGTCTCTCCATACAGCTTGGTCAGAAATCTAGTACAAGGTTAGGCTTTGGCTGGACTTTTTTTTTTTTTTTTGCGCATTTTGATGAAGTTGTAAAAGAGGGAAAATGAATATTCCTCAGATTTAAAAATATGTTGCTGACATTGTTGATTGGAATTGCAGATTTTTTCTTGGGAAACAGCCGCTTGCACAGCCTGGCTCTGTGCTCCCTCTAGGGCTGAAGCATGAAGGAGATTATCCATTCTATTTCTCACTGGGGGACAGCTGATTAGGACCACATGGCCAGAGTGTAGTGAAGAGGAGCTGAACTCTTAGCCATTCTCCTTTCCGGCTTCATGAAAATTTGGTGGAAGGCATCCTTGGTATCCTTAAGCCCTGCTATTTCGCATTTCCCTTCCAGAAACGTTTGTTTCATTAGACATCAACCACGGGACCGCAGCAATAGGAACCACCTACATGTGACAGACAGAAGCCACTTGTCTTGGTGGATTTGTTGGCAGTCAGGAACCACGAATCTTCTTTCTTTAGCCCCTGCCCCAGATCTTCTGTTCACCTAGCATGTTTCTGGGAATTTCATCTTGGGCACTTGATGGTACCTGCCAAACAGTTCAGGCCGTTTCCTAAGGGAGAACCCTTCCTGAGGATGCCTGGGCTCCATAGCAGAGAATTCAGGCATGCCACCTCTGTAGGGCCACATTGCTAGACCTTGGTAGTGACAAAATGACTGAACATCAGCAGTCATTTAGTAGAGCTACATAAATACTCAAAAATTCTCAGAGTGAGCATAGTCTTGAAACAGCCACTTGAACACAACTTAAGACTTTGAAAAGCTTATGATTGGGGTAGACATATGGAATCTCAAGATGGCAGACATCCAAAGGCAATAAAATTGACCACATCCTCTCTTCTTCTCCCTGTAATCAGGAAGTGTGAAAAAAAAAATAGTGGATCAAGACTTTGTGGTTTTAAGGATTTAAAAAAATCTGCTTCAAGTAATCCCTGAAGAAAAATGAGCAAGGGCCTTTTCCAGAGAAATTCCCTTAAGTTGAAAAGGCTTTAAGCTTCTGACATTCTATAACTTCCTTTAAAAACAATAATGAAATACCTACCCTGTCTGGAAATGAAGAGCTAGCTGATTTGTTTTGATCTTTAAGGTTCTTGCAGCTATGATGTCCTACCGTTTAACTTTACTGTCTAAAATTTGTCATTTGATCCATTTTTGCTGGGTTTTGTTGGCAGTTACCTTGGTTAAATGTGTTATTCAAAATCAGCGACTTGCTAAAGCAATCAACACCTCACCCTTCCTTCCTTCCTTATCAAATACTAATTAATAAACTATAGTTAAAACAACATGATCTGGGCATCAGATTGGGCTCAAATATCAGTTCTGACACTAGCTAGGTCTTTGACTGGACAAATTGGTTGTTAAGGGTAATGGTTAACATTTCAATAGGTCTTCCTCTGTGCTGGGCACTGTTCTAAGCATTTTACGTATGTTAATGATTTCGTCCTCATAACAACCTTACAAAGTAGTGCTATCATGTTCATCTCCATTTTACAAAGAGGTTAAGAAGCTTGCCGTTGGTCTTGTAACTAGTGCACTGCAGAGAAGGTAACAAAGTTCTTGCCCTTAACCATGTCTCATAGTCCGGAGTCCATGTATATAAAGCCTTTAGAACAGTGTCTGGCATGCAGTAAACGCCATGGGAGTGTTCACCGTTACTGCTACTACTATTGTTGCCATCGTTATCATCTTCCGAGCCTTGGTTTCTTTATCTGGAAAATGAAAAGAGTAAAACTTCCTGGGGTTGTTAGAAGATTAAATGAGATGTTATATGTAGATAATATAAGGAGCCCTGGTGGTGCAGCGGTTAAGCACTTGGCCGCTAACAGAAAGGTTGGCAGCTAGAACCTATCAACCTCTCTGTGGGAGAAAGATGTGGCAGTCAGCTCCTGTAAAGATTACGGCCACATCTTACTCCTGAGGAGCGGCTGATGGGTTCGAACGGCAGACCTTTCAATTAGCAGCTGAGCACTTGACTTAAGGAGACACTTTCTACCAACTGGTGCTATCCAAAAGTGGAGTGATCTGTCTTGGGAGGTGGTGAGTTTCCCATGCATCTAGGTATTCAGGTATAGGACAGTTGCTTACTTGTTGAGATTGGACTAGATGGTACTGCGGTGCCTTTCCACTGCTGAGATTTGATGAGTGCCTGGAAGATATCACTACCGTTTATTGAAATCTATCTCAGGCTATCTCAGACTGTCAGGTCACTATGAGTCAGAAATCAACTTGCTAGCACTGGGTTTGGTTTGGTTTTTTGGCTCTCAGGCTTACATATATCATATATCATCTCATTTAATCTTCAGAACAACCCAATGAGATAAGTTGCTTTATTAGTCTCCTTTTACAGAAAAGTTGGAGGAATTCAATAACTTGCTCAAGGTCACATACTTTGTAAGTGACCAAGTCAACCTTTGTGCCCAGGTCTGATTGATTCCAAAACCCCTGCTTTCTCCAGCACGTCCTTGCCCGGGTTTCTACCCCAGAGCTTTGTGTGCAGTGCATAATCGGGGAGGGACAGAGTTGCAAACTGTAGTCCAAACTCGTTGCTGTCAAGTCAATTCCGACTCATAGTCACCCTATAGGACAGAGAGTAGAACTGCCCCATAGGGTTTCCAAAAGCAGACTGCCACATCTTTCTCCCACGGAGTGGCTGGTGGATTTGAACCACCCTTTGGGTGCTTTGATCAGGGCTCCTTACTCTGTAGGCAGTTGGCACATACTTTGATTGGCAGGCACAGAGGTTTTGGTTGCCAATATTTAATCATTGGAAGAGTCCACATAAAAATCTGGTTTTCTACTTGCCTTTTCCGCATTGGCCTGTACTCGCACGTGACAACGTTGGCTGGAGCACACGGGGACTGCCCCTTCAAACGTGGCCACCCATTCTCAATGGCCTCCACTCCTCCTGTTCCACATTTAGCCTCTCCACTCATTTGCCTCCTCTGGATGTCAGTGGGAACGTGTGAAAAGAATGCATAACAAATCATGAGTTTGGGAATAAGACAGTGCATGTTGTGTTTCATGGATGAGGTACTGAGACCCAGGGAGTTCCGTGGTTGCACGGGTCATCAGTTTCAGGGCCTCAAAAGAAACCCTGGCTCGAGATTCCCTACTACGTATGACTATGAAGGAAGCATTCTTCTTATGGAAAGTTTTGAAATTGCTGTCTAGGAGAAGCCAGTGTCCCAGCTGGAGACGAGTGTGACCAAGCACCTTTGAACTTGAGCGTGGTTCACCCTTGGAAGAAATCTCAATTCTGTTGTTGTTCAGTGCTGTTGAGTCACTTCCAGCTTATAGCAACCCTATATGACAGAGTAGAACTGCCCCATATGGTTTTCTTGGCTGTAATCTTTAAAGAAGCACATTGCCAGGTCTTTCTCCCACGGAGCCACTATGTAGGTTTGAACCATCAACCTTTCAGTTAGCAGCCAAGCTCTTAACCATTGTGCCACCAGGGCTTCATGATACAGGACTTGCTCTGCGTGACTGCTCTTGATTCTGAGGTGGCTATCACAGAGATTCCAAACAGTCCCCAGCACCTTATAGCAGAGAGAGCTCAGCAGAGGAATCGACGACTCTAGCTTGATTTAAATAGTGAGCATTACTTCTCAGTCTGTTGTTTCACATTTCTAAGTTCTGTCAGAAGGCTTCACGGTACCCTTGCCTATGTGTCATCATTTCCCCCACTGGGTGTTGTCATTGAAGGTATAATTGACTCCTGAGTCGTTCACTGTGTCAGGGCCAGAGAAGGCACTGGACTAGCAGCCAGGAAACCTGAATCCTGTTTGGGGTCAGCAGTATTTTTCCTGTGCTTGTGGAAAGGTCTCGCCTCTCTGGGCCTCAGTTTCCTCAACAATACCATGAAGGGTAAAATTAGGGCATCTTAAAAATCCCTTAACAGTTTTAAAACTTTGGGACTCACTGGCAACTGTGGAAATAATAATGTTTAGGACATGACCAGGAATCTTGACAGTAGAAGAAAGAGCTATAGTG
Organism: Loxodonta africana; assembly: GCF_030014295.1. Lineage (NCBI taxonomy): Eukaryota > Metazoa > Chordata > Mammalia > Proboscidea > Elephantidae > Loxodonta > Loxodonta africana. The sequence continues at coordinate 19,065,102 of NC_087364.1, forward strand.
GTCCATTGGAAACTCTTGCTTATTTCTTTCCTTTCTCCTTCATTTGTTTGTCTTCTCTTCCCTTCCTTTTCTTTCCTTTTGAGATGCCTCAGCCTCTTTAAAGTGTTAAAAAGCAAAGATGTCACTTTGAGGACTAAGGTGCACCGAAACCAAGCCGTGGTATTTTCAATCACCTCATATGCATGTGAAAGCTTAACAATAACGAAGACTGAAGAGTTGATGCCTTTGAATTATGGTGTTGACAAAGAATGTTGAATATACCATGGACTTCCAGAAGAATGAACATATCTGTCTTGGAAAAATACAACCAGGATGCCCCGTAGAAGCAAGGACAGCGAGACTTCGTGTTACGTACTTTGGACATGTTATCAGGAGGGACCAGTCCCCAGAGAAGGACATTATGCTTGGTTAAAGCAGATGGTCATTGAAAAAGAGGAAGACCCTCAGTGAGAAAGCTTGACACAGTGTCTACAACAATGGGCTCAGACATAGCAACAATTGTGAGGGTGGTGCAGGACTGGGCAGTGTTTCCTTGTACATAGGGCCGTTGTGAGTCAGAACAGACTCGGCGGTACCTAACAACAACAACGGTTAATCAGTCTGGAGATCTGACTGAGGTTATTTATTCGTCTGGTAGGGGAACGTGAAAATCAACCAACCAGCTTTGTCTGAACACCCAGTGAGCACTGTTCTGAGGAGCACAGAAAGCCTGCGACCTTCTTTCCTGTCCTTAGCCTGACCATCTAGTTGAGTTTACTATCTGTCCGGTATTCCACTTTTATGTTCCACTCTTATTTCAGTCATTAGTTACTGGTGGCTTATTGTTGTTAGGTGCCATCAAGTCAGTTCCATCTCATAAATACCCCATGTACAACAGAACGAAACACTGCCCAGTCCTGTGCCATCCTCACAACTGTTGTTATGCATAAGCCCATTCTTGTAGCTACTGTGTCAGTCTGTCTTATGGAGGGTCTTCCTCTTTTTCACTGACCCTGTATCTTACCAAGCATGATGTCCTTCTCCAGGGACTGATCCCTCCTGATAACCTGTCCAAAGTATGTGAGACACAGTCTCGCCATCCTTGCTTATAAGGATTATTCTGGTTGTACTTCTTCCAAGACAGATTTGTCCGTTCTTTTGGCAGTCCGTGGTATATTCAATATTCTTCTGCAACACCACAATTCAGAGGCATCAATTCTTCTTCAGTCTTCTTTATTTATCATCCAGCTTTCACATCCATTAAGAGGCAATTGAAACCACCATGGCTGGGTCAAGCACACCTTAGTTTTCAAGGTGACATCTTTGCTTTTCAACACTTTAAAGAGGTCTTTTGCAGCAGATTTGCCCAATGCAATGCGTCTTTTGATTTCTTGACTGGTGCCTTATCTGTGAGTTTTTTACAGAGGTCTGCACTTAATTTTCCTCTAATCGACGTGAGTGGTTCTGTGTGTGTGAGGTGTGCGTTGTCCGGGCAGCAAGACTGTAAGAACCTCTAATGCATGAACCACACCTTGTGCTTCTTTTCATCCTCCATAGTGCCTCATTCGTAGTAGGTCCTTTTCCATGGTTTTCTTGCTTCAGCTGATCCCTTCATAGACTTCTGTTGCCTGTGTGCCATGTGGCAGCCAATGGTAGACAGTAGTTGAGATGGGTGATTTTCTTGAGCCTCTGCTGCTAGGCACCCAAATTTCAAGAGCTTATTCATAGTGCAAGTGGAAGAGAGACTGAACGATTGTCCTTGTTTTCTTCTCTCTTCCCAACACAATTTCTTTTCTCTTCTCTTGCTATTTAATCTGTTCTTACAAGTGAGGCAACGGGGCTCCAAAAGACGAGGGGAAACTGCACCTGTGTCTTCTGAGGAAAGGTAGGTGGCAGGGAAAGCCTTTTTTAGAAAGAGCTCTGAAGATTACAATCCTCCAACTTTCTTCTTTTTCAAGATTGTTTTGGCTCCTCTGCGTCCCTTGCAATTCCATATGAATTTTAGAATCAGCTTGCCCATTTCTGCAAATGATCTAACTAGGATTCTGATAGGAATTGCATTGAATCTCTAGATCACCCAGGGAAGTCTTGCCTTCTTAATTAAATCTTCTGATTCGTGAACATGGGATGTTTTTCTGTTTATTTAGATTTTCTTTTTTTATTTTGTACCACACAGACAATAATTTTTTAGGAAAGTATCTGTGGGATTTGAAACACGATGACTTTGTTTACCTTGCTCGAAGAAAAACATATGTGGAAGTTATAGGTTTCCATCTGGGTGGCAAAAACTGGCAAGTGAGCCTCTCTAGGTCAGCTTCCGTGAGATTTGTCATCGTTTGAGTCTGGTTAACTGTCAGCCATAGTAGCGAAAGTTGCCATATTTTTAGGCTTGGTGGTAAATTTCAGTTGAGGGTTTTATGATATTCTCTTAGATAACCAGGGTAACTCACTAGGAAGTGATAAATTGCACACTCTGTAGGGACTGTGATCCACAGACACAGCAGTCAAGGAAGTTCCCCTCTAGATGGAGGCAGAGATGTTTTACTTATGCTCCCCCGCTGACCTGGGGCTGCCCATGGTGAACCGAAGCATGTCTTTACAATCCTGATGACTTGGTCACAGGTGAAAATTCCATGTGAGAGGCCTGCCTGGATATGGGGAGGTGGGGACGTGCGGGGGCTGCAAGGACCCATAAGATGAGGAGCTTGTCCTGGATAGTCTCCAAGAACCATTCCAGCTTAGAAAACAGTGGGTCAGCATTTCTAAGAAAGCCCAAAGCTCCGTGTTGTTTGCTTAAATAAAAGCTTTATGGATACATAATTCCCATACCATACTCTTCGCCCACTACAATGTACAATTCAGTGTTGCTGTTTTAATATAATCACAAATACGTGCAACCATCACCACAATTTTAAAACTTTTTCATCACCTGAGAAAGAAACCCCATACCCATTAGCTGTCGCCTCTTATCCCTCGGTCATAAGCAGGTACGAATCTACCTTCTGCCTCTACAGAGTTGCCTGTTCTGGGCATTTCATTTAAATGGAATCATATAAAATGTGGTCTTTGTGACTGGTTTCCTTCATTTAGCATGTTTTCAACATTGATCCACGTTGTAGCATGTATCAGTACTTCATTCATTTTTATGACTGAATAATATTCCATGGAATGGATGGATCACATTCTCTTTATCCTTTTATCAGTTCATGGACCTTTGGGTTCTTTCCGCCTTTTGCCTATTACGAATATTGCCATAAACATTCATGCACAGGTGTTTGGACGGACATATGTTTTCATTTTTCTTGAGTAGATGCCTGGGTCATATGGTAACTCTGTGTTTAATCATTTGAGGAGCCGTCAAACTGTTTTCCAAAGCGACAGCACCATATTATATTCCCACCAGCAGTGTCTGACTCAAAATGACAAGCTGTGTATGAGAGTTCTAATTTATAACAGTCATCCTAGTGGAAGTCGTATCTCATTGTGGTTTTGATTTGCTTTTCCCTGGTGACTAATGATGTTGAGCATCTTTTCATGTGCTTACTGACCGTTTGTATATCTTCTTTGGAGAAATGTCTATTCAACCCCTTTGCCTATTTTTAAATTGGATTATTTGTTTTTTTTTATTGTTGTGCTGTAATGTTCTTTTTATATTTTAGATACAAGTCCCTTATCCAGTATATAATTTGCAAATGTTTTCTCCCATTCTGTGGGTTCTTTTGACTTTGTTGAGAGCGTACTTTGAATCACAAAAGTTTTTAATTGTAATGAAGTTCAGCTTATCTGTCCCCCACCATGGATCATGCTTATGTTGCCATATCTAAGAATCTACTGTCAAATATGAATTCATGAAGATTTATCCTTATAGTCTCTTCTAAGGGTTTTGTAGTTTTAGCTCCTACATTTAGGTCTTAGATCTTTGAATTCATTTTTGTATATAATGTCAAGTAAGGATCCAAATTCATGTGTGTTCCAGCACATTTGTTAAAAAGACTACTCTTTCCCCATTGAATGGTCTTGGTACTCTTGTGAAAAATCAGTTGACCATAGCCACATGGGTTTATTTCTGGACTCTAGAGTCTATTTCATTGACCTGTATGTCTGTCCTTATGCCTGTTCCACACTGCTGTGATTACTGTTGCTTTGTAGTTTTAGTAGTAAATTTTGAAATTGGGACGTGTAAGTCCTCCAACTCTCTTCTTCTTCTCCAAGATAGTTTTAGCTATTCTGAGTCCTTTGCAACTCCACGTGAAGTTTAGAATCAATTCGTCCATATATGCAAAGGATCTAGCTGGGATTCTGATGCGGATCGAATTGAATCTCTAGATCAACTTGGGAAGTCTTGCCACCTTAACGAACCTTCTGCTTCATAAACTTGGCTTTTTTTAAAATTATTCTTTTAGATTTTCTATCATTTCTTTCAACAGCGTTTTGTAGTTTTCAGAGCATAAGTTTTGCACTTTTTGGGATACGTTTATTCCTAAATATTTTATTCCTTTTTTGCTATTGTAAATGGGATTTTTTTCTTAATTTCATTTTCAGATTGTCCATTGCAAGGGTATAGAAATACAATTGACTTCTGCATATTTTGATCATATCTGCTGCAATCATGCTGAACTCATTTGTTAGTTCTAATAGCTTTTTAGTGGGTTTCCTAGGATTTTCTATGTATAAGATCATGTCATCTGTGAATAGAAATAGTTTTACTTCTTCCTTTCCAATCTCAATGTCTTTTATTTATTTTTCTTGCCTAATTGCCCTGGTTAGCACCGCTCTACAATGTTGAACAGAAGAAATGAGAGCAGATATCCTTGTCTTGTTCCCAATCTTAGGGAGAAAGTGTTCATTCTTTGACCATGAAGTATTCTGTTAGCAGTGTAGATGCCTGTTATTAAGGTGAGGATGTCCCCTTCTATTCCCAGTTCATTGTGTGTTTTTGTCATGGAAGGTATTGGCTTTGCCAAATACTTTGAGTTTATTGAGATGATCGTGTAGTTGTTTTGTTTTTGTTTTTGTATTTTTTCTAGTGGTATTGCATATTATATCAAGTTATTTTCAAATGTTAAACCAACCTTGTATGCCTGAGAGAAATACCACTTGATCATGGTATGTAATTCTTTTTATATGATGCAGGATTGAGTATGCTAGTATTTTGTTAGGATTTTTGCATCCATTTTCATAAAAAGATACTGGTCTGTAGTCTTGTTTTCTTGTAATGTCTTTCTTTGTCTGGTTTTAAATGAGTTTCTCTTTTTTTGAAGAGTTTGTGAAGAATCCACATTAAACCCACTGCTGTCGAGCCATTCCGACTCATAGCGACCCTATAGGACAGAGTAGAACTGCCTGATAGACTTTCCAAGGAGCGCCTCATAGCGACCCTATAGGACAGAGTAGAACTGCCCGATAGAGTTTCCAAGGAGCGCCTGGTGGATTTGAACTGCCTACCTCTTGGTTAGCAGCCATAGCACTTAACCACTACGCCACCAGGGTTTCTGAATTCGTATTAGTTCTTCTTTAAATATTTGATGGAATTCATCAATGAAGCCACCTGGGCCTGGACTTTACTTTGTAGATAGTTTTTTGATTACTAATTCTGTCTCTCTTTGTAGATCTACTCAGATAGTCTATTTCTTCTTGAATTAGCTTCTAGGAATTTGTCCATTTACCTACCTTATTGGCATATAGTTGTTCATAGCTTCCTCTTATAATCCTCTTTATTTCTTTAATGTCAGTAGTAATGTCACCTGCTTCACTTCTCATTCTAGTAATTTGAGTTCTCTTGTTTTTTCCTTGGTCAGTGTAGCTGAAGTCTTATCAATTTTGTTGATGTTTTCAAACAACCAGGTTTTGGTTTCATGGATTTTCTCTGTTATTTTTCTATTCTCTATTTCATTAATTTTTGCTCTAATTTTTCTGTTATTTCCTTCCTTCTGCTTGATTTAGGTTTAATTTGGTCTTCTTTTCCCATTGTCTTTCGGTGAAAGGTTAGGTTATTAATTTAAAATATTTTTTTCTTTCTTTTTAATACAGGCAGTCCCTGGGTTATGGACGTCCAGCTTATGGACAACTTGTACTTAAGTACAGACTGCCATAATGAGTTAAATACAATGGCTCGTAATCACGAATGCACATACTACTTTGTGATGCTCTAGAAAACATAGCCAAGTTTGGAAGGTTCTTAAGGGTTTTATACGCATAGAAAGGTTTTATAGCATAGATAGGGAAAATATATACCATATACTAAGACAAACATCTGACTAACGGACGCTAAATAAGAACCGAATGCATCTGTTCTGACTTACCTACAGATTCCACTTCAAGACAGACTTGGGAACGGATCTTACTTGTAACCCAAGGGCTACGTATATAGTACTTATGGCTATAAATTTCCCTCTAGCTGGATCCCAAAAGTTTTGTTATGTCATGCTTTCATTCTCATTCATCTCAAAGTATTTTCTAGTTTCCCTTTTGATTTCTTTGACTCTTTGGTTATTTAGGAGTGTGTTAATTTCCACATGTGTGAGTTTTCCAGATTTCTTTCTGTTACTGATTTCTCATTTCATTCTGTGGTGGCCAGAGAACATACTTTGTGTTACTTCTTGCCTTTTAATTTTATTGAGACGTGTTTTATGGCCTAGCATATCGTCTGTCCTTTAGAATATTCATTGCACTTGAGATGAATGTATATTTTGATATTATTGAATGAAATGTTCTATAGATGATAAATGTATTTTAGGTCTGGTTAGTTTCTCACGTTCAAGTCATATATTTTCTTGTTGATTTTCTGCCCAGTTCTATTCATTATTGAAAGTGGGGTATTGAAGTCTCCAACTTATCGTTGAATTATCTATTTTTCTCTTCATTTTTGATAGTTTTTGCTTCACATATTTTAGTGCTCTGTTGTTAGGTGCAGATATGCTTATAATTGTATCTTCCTGGTGGATCGATCCTTTTATCACTATAAAATGCCTCCTTTTATCTCTAGTAACATTTTTGTCTGTTTTGCCTGATATTAGTACAGTCGCTGCAGCTTTCTTGTGGTTGCTTCAAAACTCTGTTTTGAATTCTCAAAGGCTTTTTTTAGTAGACAATATAAGTCAGTGAAAAACGTGTCTCTTTTCCTTTTTCCATCCGTATTTCAAATGTGATGTTTCATCAGTCAACAAACTCTCCTTGAGCTATGTGCGTGGTCCATAACACACGTGGTATGAAAACTCAGTTCTTCATGGGATTGGTTAATTCTTTTCTTATTGTTTTCCCTTTCATTCTCAAGAAATTAAAATCATACCCACCTTTAATGTAACTATTAGGTGTCCTCATGACCAGAACTTGGGGGTAAAGAAAATAAATTCAAAGAGAAGGGAATTAAGGAAGAAGTTTATGAGAATCATAAGAGCATGCATATGCTAGGAAACAGGATGTTTATTCTTGAATCCCTCTTCAAGTCAGAATATCTCCCCGAAGTCTTTGAGCCACTCGTTTGCCCTGAACCCAGTAGGGGAACTTCCAGTTGATGTCAGTGGGAAATGGAGTGGAATGATTGTGACATGCCCGGGCCTCAATGTCTGTGCACCTTAATGTGCCAACATGATTACAGATTTCAAAAGGAAAACACACATTTAAAAAATAGATGTAATTTCATTCTAAACAAGGGTCCCTGTTTGATCTTTCCCTGTGTTAGATCCTGCTTATTGTCCTGAAGGGTAAGTGACAGCCCTGACACTCCCATTGGGTGAGAAAACCTCACAATCGGTGCCAGTTTCCTGCCCCTGCTTTGAGTTCTAGGAGTTCAGAGAGGTGAGGGTGGTGTAACCTCTGCCTAACTGTGTGCTGGCATGGGCCCCTGGTGACAGTGTGTCTGAGCTGGCGGTACACCGGGAGGTTTGGAGCAGCTCTTCCTTGCTCTTTCAACGACCAGCCAATTTGGTCTCAGGAAACCACTCTGCAGTGCTGGCTGAGTTTGGAAGTCATTTTTAATTTCGTGACAAAGACAAATATGTCCTACGGGAGTAGTAAGTGGTTTTACTGGTGATAATAATGGAACTGTGACCTCTTCTGTATCTATGGTCCTTCAAAACAAAAAATGTTTGTATTATTATATGGCAGGCAAGTTCATTCTTAGCTCTTCCTTGAATCAAATCACAGAGGAAGTGTACTATTAATAAGCCCAGAGAGTATTGTTTGTGTGTGTGTGTCTACAATCATAAGCTCGTTTGCAACAGGGTGGATTTACAATGCCGCTGTTAACCAGGACACAAGCGTTGTGTTTTGAATTGTGTTGGAATGGACATAAATCATTAAAGTTCTGCCATCTTTGAATAGACTGCAGTGGGCTCAGTGCTGAAATTGGTATTGGCTTTTAAAGGGCAAACCAGTATCTCTAGAACAGTTTAAGCATCTTGGAAATCTCATTAAGTCACAAAGGAAAGAAGAAATTCAAAGCCGTATTGAATTAACGTCTTCTATTTTTTTTTTTATTTCATTTGGGGTTGGCATTCATTAGCCTAGAAATAACTACACTGATCTTTACTATTTCCTGTAGGAACTTTTTATGCCAGTGTCCTTTGTTGAAAATGGTTGCTTCAGGAGACAGTAAATTCGATATGAAGGATTTACAGTTTAGTTAAATGAATTAAACCATTTCCTGGTGTTTGTGTTTACCTTGGGTCTCACAAAGGAGACAAAAATATAGACTCACAGGAGGAAGGAAAAGAACGATCAAATCCCAGTAGTCCTTGCCTGAATGGCTAGCTCAGCAACTCTATTTACAGGAGGAATTTAATGCTGATAAGTGAATCCTTCGTGTCTGTGTAATTAACTTTTCCTCTCTGCACCCACTGAACTTCCCTGCTAAGCACATACCTTTATTACATGTGGCAGTTAATGTCCCATTCTACTATGTATTATAAAACTAAAGCAAAGGCAAGATTTATGGTTGTCCTCAAGTAACAGTGAATGCTGTTGTATAATTTTAGTTTTAATGTCAATAATGAAAAATGTTATGAAGGAAAGCCTGAGCATTCTAGAAAAATCTGACAAATGCAGAAGAGGGTAAATAAGGAAATCACAATGACCTGCAAAGCCACTACCCAAAGATGGTCATTGTTAACAATGGAGTTGTTGTGGTTGTTGGGTGTCGTTGAGTTGATTCTAACTCTTAGTGACCCCATGTGACAGAGTAGAACTGCTCCATAGGGTTTCCTAGGCTGTAATCTTTACAGGAGCAGGTCTACAGGTCTTTCTCCCTCGGAACCGCTGGGTGGGTTGAAACTACCAACCTTTCAGTTAACAGCTGAGCGCTTAACCATTGCCCCACCAGGGCTCCTGGTTAACACGTGACAAATGACAAAGGGAAAGAAGAAATTCAAAGGTGTACTGAACTAAGCTTTTCCATTTCATTTGGGAATGACATTATATTATATACTAGCTTCTAGGTCTTTTTTGCTATGCCACTTTGTGAATATATGCTTATGTTTTTCTATAGTTAAGATCATGAGTCTAATGTTTTATTTCCATGTACCTCCCTCTCTCCATAAGTTCACATCTCTCATGATAAAAGTAGACACTTAATAGCTACACATATACGGTGTTAACTATCTGCCAAGCCTCGTTTTAAATGCTTTTCATGTCTTAGCTCATGTAGTCTTCATAATAACTGTTAAAATTCCCACAATGTTAAATTTATGTAAGAACTCATAGGCATTAGTTCTTGCAGTTCATGAATTTAGGGACATCTGGTCTGAATACAGAAACCCTAGTGGCGTAGTGATTAAGAGCTACGGCTGCTAACCAAAAGGTCGGCAGCTTGAATCTGCTAGGCTCTCCGTAGAAACTCCATGGGGCAGTTCCACTCTGTCCTATAGGGTTCCAATGCGTCAGAATCGACTCGACGGCAACGGGTTCAGTTCTGTTTGGTTTGGTCTGAATACAAGAACGGCACAAATCTGAAGGGATTTTGTCAGCTCTGACACACAGGAGAAAGGAAGCTATGCTGGGCAAATTTCAGGTTGGCTGGCGGGCATTTTCTTCCCTTATATGGGGTTAAGGGGGAAATTTAAACTAGGTTAAACTGAGCAGGCAAGTCCAGATGGGCTAGTTTAAATTTCCACTTCTGGGAGAGCAAATTGATTGACTTGGGCTTTGGCTCCTGGAAAGGTTAGGCACTTAAAAGAAACAGAAATTTAGGTTTCAGTTTGCTGATGTGGGGCTCAGCACAAGTGACCCCATTTTGGGCATAGTATTTTTTTTTATTATAGTCAGGTTAAGAAGCTCTGGTGGCACAATGGTTAAGGCACTCAGCTGCTAACCCAGAGGTCGGTGGTTCGAACTCAACAGCCACTCTGCGGGAGAAAGATGTGCCATTTTGCTCCCATAAAAGATTGGCAGGCTTGAAAACCCTATAGGGCAGTTTGTTTTACTCTGTCCTATTATAGGGTTGCCGTGAGTCAGAATCGACTTTACAGCAATAGTTTGGTTTGGTTTTTGGATATAGTCGCTAGAGGAGCCTTGGTGGCACAGTGGTTAAGGCGATTGACTGCTAACCAAAAGGATGGTGATAGGAAACCACCAGTGGCTCCAGGGAAGAAAGATGTGGCAGTCTGCTTCCTGGAGATTTACAGCCTTCGAAACCCTAAGGGGTTGCTGTGAGTGTGAATGGACTTGACAGCAGTAGGTTTAGTTTTTTTGTTTTTATTCTTTTAATAGGGTTGCTATGAGTCAGGATCGACCTGATGGCAACCATTATGAGTCAGAATAGACTGAAGGCAGTGGGTTTGTTTGTTTTTTGGATAGTAAGGTTAAGGAGCCCTGGTAGTGTAGTGATTAAGCCCTGGGCTGCTAACTGGAAGGTCGCTGGCCATTTGAGCCCACCAGCTGCTCCACAGGAGAAAGATGTGGCAGTCTGCTTCCATAAAGATTACAGCCTGGGAAACCCTGTGGGGCAGTTCTACTCTGTCCTGTAGGGTCACTGTGAGTCAGAATTGACTTGATGGCAACGGGTTTGGTTTTTGGCTTATAGTCAGGTTAACATCACCCTTTGAGGTAGATTTTACAGATGAGGCACAGAGGGTAAAATGATTTGTCTGGGTCACCCAGGGAGTAAGGGGCAGAGCCAGGAGCCTCACCCAGATGGTGAAGAGTGCACTCTTACCACCATGATGGGTTGCCCCCTGACTCCAAGCATCATAGTTACTGTCCCTTGGAAATCACCCCCTTCTCGGAATTTCTCTAACACCATACCTTATGACATGGCACTTAACTTTCCCTCCTGAACATGTGAAAATCAGCCTTTGAGTCTCTGAAAAACAGTTACTAGCCATAGCCCTTCCTGTGGGAGGCGCTACCTCAAGAAAAGGAAGCCAGGGATGCAGCCCTGAGTGTGGTTGAGGGCAAGAGCTTAGATTGGAGGTCAGGAGAGGCTGGCCTCCAGGTCTGCTCTGCTCACATCTAATTGTGTGAACTTACCCAGTTCAGTTCACCTGTTTGGGCTCTTTTTTCCTCATCTGCAAAATGGCAGTGCTGCATAGCTGTTCATTATTGAATGTACTTTAGACAGAGATGAATATGAGACATTTCCTCTCCTAGGGGTTCACCATTCACTGTGTAACCAGAGAAATAAACTGTCAGTTATAGTTCAGGGTTGCAAGTGTTGTAATGGAAGAATGCTGGGAGAGCCCACAGGCGGGGCTGGGGTGGAGAAGGAGGCAGGAAGGAAGGGTCTGGCAAGGCTTCCCAGAGGAAGAATAGGAATTACCCAGCTGCCAAGGGGATATGAGCCTCTGTCCCACGCCATTGGGTGCCAAACTATCCCATCTTCAGCAGGCAATGCCATACTCTTTAAGACCTTTTCCAGACCTCTTTGTACATGCTTGTATAAAAAAAAAAAAAACCATTGCCATTAGGTCAATTCTGACTCAGTAGAACTGCCTCATAGGGTTTCCAAGGGACACCTGGTGGATTTGAACTGCCTACCTTTTGCTTGGAGCCCTCGTGGTGTAGTGGCTAAAAGCTCAGCTGCTAACCAAAAGGTCAGCAGTTCAAAATCACTAGCTGCTCCTTGGAAACCCTGTAGGACAGTTCTACTGTGTCCTATAGGGTCGCTATAAGTCAGAACTGATTCAGCTGTACTTAACAACAAAAACCTTTTGCTTGGCAGCCATAGCTCTTAACCACTATGCCACAGAGTTTCCATGCTTGCATATGCTTTCCTTGTACTAGATAAGTAGTGCATACTAAAGAAACAGACCTAATGTGCATATGAAATAAATGCAGTCTTCAACCCTGCTTCTCTAGCCTCTCCGGTGTCCACCCCTAGGAAATGTCTAGAAAACCTTTAAGTCCTGCTTCTGTCATTCAAATGGTGATCCTCCTTCCAACCTAACCTGCAGCACCTGTGCTCCAGAGGGAGTGGACTTTCCCTATTGCTCCTGCCCCCTTTGACTTCTTACAAAGACTCGGGAGGGAGCTTCCTGAGGCACTTAGCATAGCTGTGGCAAGACGTTTATGCAGAATATTCTCCCTTCTCTATGACTTTTCCCCACAGTGTCATGACTGCTTACTAGGGCACCAGGGCAGTCCGTTTAGAAAACCAAGACCCCAATGAGGAATTAGGCTTTTTTTGAGAAGGCTTCTCTTTCTGGGCAGAAACACAGAAGACTGAATTCAGAGAGAACAAATGTGAATTTAAGTATTACATTAAGGGGAGGACATGGTGACTGTAGCAGCACCCATATTACCCCACCAGCTACAGTGTTTGTTGTTGTTGTTCGGCACCAGTCGATTCCAACTCATAGCGACCACATGTGACAGAGTAGAACTGCCCCATAGGGTTTTCTAGGCTGTAATCTTTACGGGAACAGATTGTCAGGTCTTTCCTCAAGGAGCGCTGGTGGGTTCGAATCACTGACCTTTCAGTAGGCAGTTGACCACTTAACCACTGTGCTACCTATATTTCACTCATTTGCATTTTTTTTCTCATTTTCTCCTCGTTCAGATACAGGTAGACCTTTCGTAGAGATGCACAGTGACATACCTGACATCATCAACATGACGGAAGGACAGGAGATCGTCATTCCCTGCCGGGTCACCTCACCCAATATCACCGTGACTTTAACAAAGGTAGAGTGGAACCATGAGAGCCTCAGAATATTTTCACCTCAGAAGGACCCTAATGAATGTTTCATCATTTCCTCCCTCTTGAACCTTTGGGTTTCTCAGTGGACTTCTCTGCAGCATCTGTTCACTGCACTGGATGAGAGCTATCAGTTATACCCACGCATGTTTTTAAGTGGGATGAAACAATAACGTCTTCAGAAGCTCCAGTGAAGACACATGAAGATGACCTGGCTGTCCTAGTGGGAAAAAATTGCTAATTGGTCTCTCTCTTGAGTGTCAGGCCAGTTTATGACGAAGATTCCAGAGGCCACAGAGATAGGGGCTGGCCCACTAGAACTCTGACATGACTAGGCCCGTCCTAGGTGGGTGCAGCGTGTCGCCAAAGGTGACGGAAATCTCCTCACAACAAATTTACATCTTGCTATATTCAGAGGAAACTAAAAAACCAGTTACAACACATTGGGTTTTTTTTTCAATCTGCCATACTTTCATTTTTGATGAAAGAAAAGAATGTTTTCTCAAACTGTTAGTGAAACAATATTCCCACAGTGCTAATATGATTTTCTTCAAGCATTTTTTTTTTTTTTTAATTTCAGTTTCCACCTGATACTCTGATCCCTGATGGGAAAAGAATAATCTGGGACAGTAGGAAGGGTTTTATAATCTCCAATGCAACATACAAAGAAATAGGGCTTCTGATCTGTGAAACGAGAGTCAACGGACGTTTGTATCAGACAAGCTATCTAACATACCGGCAGAGTAAGTGATATTCTCAAGGCGTGAACGTAAGCCAAAATTGTCTGTGGTTTATCTACTTTGTGAAACCCTAATTTTAAAAAATGTATCTCTTACCCTTGCAGGCAATATAATCAAAGATGTCCAAATCAGCACACCAAGTCCAGTCAAATTATTTAGAGGCCGTACTCTCACCCTCAACTGTACTGCTACCACTGCCTTAAACACGAGAGTTCAGATAACCTGGAGTTACCCTGGTGACGTGAGTGACCTATTTTTCTATTTCTTCTGTAAAACAGTATTTATTTTTAGTAAGTGAAATCCCACTAGGTTTGGGGGAAAAAAAGGTACTTCTCAAAGGGAGGAGTAATACCTGTGTAAGTAGGGTTCCAGAATGTTCTCAGTGTGTTTCATTTAGGGGATCCATGCTCTGGTTTTTGGTGGTGGTTTAGTCATTGAGGAAGCTTTAGGATTTGGTACTTTCCTCTTGGATTTCATGGGTGTGATATGCATAGATCTGGTCTTTTGATGTGTGGGGTTTTTGTTTTGAAGCTTATAGGCTGGTATTTCTATTGCATGATTCTGGGTGGAAAAAGGGATTGTTTCATCCTTGGAAATTGTTCTCTAGGATTTAAAGATGAGAGAGAAAGTTATCACCAAATGCCAGGCAAGGACTGTCTTTTGTGACAACAACACAGAGTTTTCCGGAGGCTGTCTTTGTCAGCACATCCATTTAAGAGACTGGCAGACAGGCAGGCACCTGATTGGAGCGTGTTTGGAAAAGATATTACAGTCCAGCAATTCAGTACCCCATTCGTCAAGTGTCAAAGGAGCAATGCTGTCCTTCAGAAAAATGAGAAGAATGAAGACTGAGTAGGGTTTCCTTATTCAAACTGAACATCCTTGTAAACAATAGTTATTTTAAAAACCTGTAGATGGGGAATCTCTGATAAACTGTGAGGAGAATTCAGACAGTAGTTCCAGCCCCTGTTTCTTGTGTGTCACTATGATTTATTGTGGCATATCCCTCGTACAGTCATTTATTGTATCATTCAGATCTTCCAATCACAAAGTCAACTTATGATTCAATTAGGTATAAAAGTTGAATTCATCAGCCCCCAAGCCATTGTTTGTTTCATTAACATTTCTTTCAATGGAAATAAAATAGCTTAGCAACAAAAAGGTATAATAGGTGCCCTGTGGTGACACATTAAGGAGTTATCAGTCAGTAACTATTCTCTAGAAAGTGGTGTTGTTTCATGTAAATAAAATGCAATGACTTGTAGCAATATTTCCAGTATTTTGAGAGAAATAAAATATTCTCAATAAATTCCAAGAGGGAAGGCAGCTTTTATCCTGTTAGCCTTACTATTATAAGTAAGAATACTCCTGAATTATTGACTGCCAATAATCTAAAATGGTGCTGTCCAGTAGAATTGTCTGATGGAAATATTCTACACCTGTGCTATCTAATACAGGGACCTCTAGCTATATGTGACTGTGAACACTTGAAATGAGGCTAGTGCATCTGAGGAACTGAATTTTAGATTTTAATTAACTTTAATCAGTGTTAATTTAAATAGCCACATGTGGCTGGTGGCTGCAGGACTGGACGGAACAGTTCTAAAACACAGGATCTGTTGGTTTCCAAGGTAAAAGCAAACACCAATGTTACTCAACCTGGGGGAAAAGAAGGTAGCTCTCAAACGGAGGAGTAATACCTATATAAGTAGAGTTTCAGAAAATTCTTCAATCTGTCTAATTTAGGGGATTGATGCTCTGAGTTTTGGTGGTGGTAATTGACATTTTCTCTCAGGGTACTGCTGAGAATGAAGAAAATGGCCTAATCGTGTGTCTGTTCCCAGAGGGCAATAAAAGGATAGGTGGGTAGACGTTTACTAAACATGGCCCAGAGGAGAACTAAGTCTAAGACCCAAAGATCAGTTCTGGACAGCTTCTGAAATCTTTTTTTCCATGCCCCCTTATGGGAAGGACTGAGAGGAAGAGATAGCATATTATGGGTTATAAAATGTAATGCCTAAAAAGAAAAGAAAAAGGAAGGAATAACTAAAGGGTAAGGTAATGTGATCTCATATCTCAAAACGGGAGAAGGTCATTGTGGCCAGTCCAGATTGATGAGCCTCCAGGTCTTCTCTTGGTCTTCCCTGAGGTAAGCGTGGGATGACAACCCCCTCCCCACCTCCAGGAACTTCTAGGTCTTCCCTGAGGTAAACATGGGATGACATCCCCGCCTCCCCAGGAGCCCCTGGGTCTTCTCTTGGTTTCCCCTGAGGTAAACATGGGGTGACAGCTCCCCCCACCCCCAGCCTCTGGGTCTTCTCCTAGTCTTCCTTGAGGTAAACATGGAATGACACTCCACCCAAGTGTTGGCTAAACTTGTTGATGGCTTTGCATGCCCCCAGGTCTATTTACTATGATTTAGCAAAGAATTGGCAAGCACTGCTCAAATAATGAAATAATGCACCTAGAATTACCACACCTCAGTAGGTGTAGGGCTGACTCATTATCTTTTCTTTCATTTCTAGTACGGCAGCAATAGGAAACTCCAATTGTGATTTACTGAGAGAGGCACTGTCATTAAGCCAGATACTAATAATTATTGTCTGTGTTTGTGTGTGATGTTTATGCCTAGAGTGCACTAGACCTGTACTCCAACTGAGTTCCCAGCCTCCTTTGGCTGGTGTTTATGTCGCATCAGGGACTTCATTGATAGAAGGGCAATTATCCTGCTGATCTCAAAAGTTTGTTGTGAGAAAAACGGAGATAGTGTATGTGAAAGTCCATTTGGAGATAATGAAGTGCTAAATAAATACTATGTGTTACATATTTTAAACACATCTAGGCAGAGATGTATTTCCAAACATCTTGCTCTAGTTGGGTTTGATAGGCTTCTTAACATAAAAAGAAGCTGTTGTTAAAATAAGGATTTCAGCAATGATCTGAGAAATGCTATAACTTTAAGCATGAACAATTACTATTTGTACATTTAAGTTATACCATTTCCTTCCTAGATAAATAACAGAGCTTCCATAATTCCACGGATTGGCAAAAGCAATTCGCTTGGCAATGTATTCTACAGTGTTCTTATTATTGACAAAGTGCAGAACAAAGACAAAGGACTTTATACTTGTCATGTAAAGAGTGGACCATCATACCAATCGGCTAACATCTCGGTGCATGTATATGGTAAGCAATAGTTCACAATTACCAACTCAAGGTGTGCTTTCTCATCATCGTGGATTCTTAAGGTTCTAGAAAACAAGTCAATTTTCTTTGGGCCATGAGTTACAGTGTCTTGAATGAATGGAACTTTGCCATGGTTCCCTCATCCCCTTGCCACAGACTAGAAAGCAAATCACGTTAAGTTCTCTTTAAATTGAGTACTTTTGAATTGGATGGGGAATCTTTTCTTTACAAGTTTTTTGTGGCCAGTAACTCAGATAACAGTATAATTTTGTTTATGAAATTCTTTATTTAGTATAAACAAAACAGAAAAAGATAACTAGTTTTACCCTTATTACCTGGGGAAATTTTTGCAGGTACTGCTACGAATTAGGGAAATCCTGGTGGTGTAGTGGTTAAGTGCTACAGCTGCTAATCAAAAGGCCGGCAGGTCGAAGCCACCAGGCCCTCCATGGAAACTCTATGGGGCGGTTCTACTCTGTCGCATAGGGTAGCTATGGTTCGGAATCCACTCGACAGCAACGGGCTTATTTACTATGAATTAGAGAAATAAGAACATAGAGTGATAAATTATTATTTAGAATTGATATTATTTTATCTCATGGCATCCTAAAATTGTTGCTTGATATCGGTATGTGAATTCTGTAAACCCCATCGGTGTAGTTGTTGGCTGCCTCAAGGCTCTTCCCGCTCCTGCTGAGGCCACGTGACAGGGTAGAACTGCCCCATAGGGTTTTCTTGGCTGTAATCTTTATGGAAGCAGATTTTCAGGTCTTTTATCCTGAGGAGCCACCAGGCGAGTCTGAACTCCCATCCTTTCCATCGGCAGCCAAGCACTTAATCATCGCGATCCCAGGGCTCCTTATAAACCCCATTCACCAAACCAAACCTGTTGCTGTTGAGTCAATTCCAACTCATAGTGACCCTGTAGGACAGAGCAGAAGTGCCCAATAGGGTTTCCAGGGAGCGGCTGGTAGACTTGAACTGCTGACCTTTTGGTTAGCAGCCGAGCTCTTAACCAGTGGACCGCCAGAGCTCCATAAACCCCATTAGAATCCTTAAAAATCTGAATTATTTCAGTTGTTGGAAGATAAAAAATCACCAAGATGGAGCAATTCCATCAGTTTTCCTTTTGACATTCTCCAGTTGATTTCTGATATCAAATTAGTGGTTTTATGATGTTCACAGTAACTTTCCCCCATCTTACATTTGCCAGGTAGATTTTTAGAACTTTCTTTCCACGTTTCTGTTATTATGATACAGCTGTTTAAGATTTTTCGCTTTCTATTGCCCTCCCATGGTGGTTTTCTTATCTTTATTTTTGAAATTGTGGGTCTGTTGTATTGCCCTGCTGTTGTTTTTATGTCTCTGGGACTTACAACCATTTCATTTTAAAGTATTTCACCAGCTAGGGTGCTTTTTTAAGTTACTTTAATCATTGATCAACATTTGGGCTTATTGACAGGCTCTATCACAATTTTTGTTCATTGGTTGCGTCCTCCCTAAATGAGACAGTGAGGTTTTGTTTTATTTTGTTACTGGTTTTTTTTGTTTGTTTTTTTGACATAAATATGGGTTTTTTTTCTAATGTATTTATCGTGTCACTTCTTTCAAAGATAAAGCGTTCATCACTGTGAAACATCGAAAACAGCAGGTGCTTGAAACTGTAGCCGGCAAGCGCTCTTACCGGCTGTCCATGAAAGTGAAGGCGTTTCCCTCGCCAGAAGTTGTATGGTAAGACACAATCACTTTTTTATCAACTTAAGATATGCTTGTGATAGGAAGATGCAAGACCCCAGTGACCTGACTTCCTGGAAAAATGTATCAAGTTCCCCAGACTGAGAGCTAAGAACTGTATTGATTTCCCGGCAGGGAGGGGTGGAGGCGGGGACCAATGTACTGTAACAGAATGGAGCGAGGGATTGGGGTTTCTTGAGTGTTCAGGTCAGCTTGGACTAAATTTGTGCATGTCTCAACCTCCCGATGATGTCAACATCCTTTGAATGGGATGTGTTGGGCAGTGACTAGGACGCATCTTCAGTATGCACCATGCTCTATTAACCCTGAAGAAGTGGCCTCTTGTAATGACGATGCTGGAAATAATTCTTTTATGTACAGCTGGATGGAAAGTTCCAGTCTTGTTTTCAAATTAAGCAAACATTCATAGAGACAAGATCTATTCAGTTGCGGGGTGGACGAATGGGCCTGCTTGAACTCTTTTTTTGGCTCGAAGGGTGCATATTCAGAAACTCTTTAAGCATTTTTTTTTTTTTTAAATACTAGCACAACACCTTGATTTAAAACAATGTAATCTGTTTATAATCTGCAGTCATTTTTGTTAAGTCACTTTTGAACACCAATATCTTTGGCTCAAGTCATTACGTTTTTAACAAAGGGTATAGTCCAAAGCTGATTAGGAAAACAACCCACACAGCACAGAAGGGGTGCCGTTTCAGAATCTCCGCAACCAGAGTTCATTTTTCTTTCAACATCATGAGTGTAGTGTTTAATTGTTTTCTGTTTCCTCAAATAGTTAATTAGGAATTAAAGAGAAAATCAAACTTTCTGCTATACCCTCCCCCCGAGTAGAAAAGAGACTTTTTTTCTTTCTTTTTTTTGCCTTGTGATATCTAAAAAGTTTATTAGTAAATTTCCTATGCCCATTGCCATCCAGTCGATGACAACTCATAGCAACCCTATAGGACAGAGTAGAACTTGATGGTAACGCGTTTTTTATTTTTTGATTCTATATTTCAAATTAAAAAAAAAAAAAAAATTTTTTTTTAAAGTTTATATGTCGTTTGTGAGTTTTGTGTTTTAACTGTTCTTCCTCAGGGGAAGAAAATCTTGATAGTCTTGATTTCAGTATAACTTATGAAAGGGCCAACTGGTGTGACCATTTATATAACTAATAAGAACTCCACATGAGATCACAATGGGAAGGTCTATTTTTACTTTATCTGGAGAAGTGATCTGGTCGATCTGTCTTACAATGGCCCTTGTATTGCTGATGGAGTCTCATGGAAAACTGAAAAATATCCTGGGTGGAATCAGACATGGTGCTTCTGGGTTAACACTTAACTCACAATGGCAGCTGTGGGTGCACTTAAAAAATAATAAAAAAAAAAACTGTTGCTGTCGAGTTGATTTCAACTCATAATGACCTTGTAGGGCAGAGCAGAACTGCCCTATATAGACCTGCCAGACTGCTCCCTGGAAGCGAGGGGGATGAGACCCCACCTTACATATTTTTGACATGTTATTAGGAGGGACCAGTCCCTGGAGAAGGACATCATGCTTGGTAAAGTAGAGGGTCAGTGAAAAAGAGGAAGACCCTCAGTGAAATGGATTGACATGGTGGTTGCAACCATGGCTTCAAGCATAGCGATAGTTGTGAGGATGGCGCAGGACTGGGCAGTATTTTGTTCAGCTGTTGTACACAGGGTCACAGTGACTTGGAACTGACTCAGCGGCACCTAACAACAACAGAACTGCCCCATAGGGTTTCCAAGGAGCTACTGGTGAATTTGAACTGCTGACCTTTTGGTGCTTTTAACCACCACAGCACCAGGGCTCACTTTTCTTTCTTTCCTCAGCTTACTTCTTCCCCTTTGCCAATAAATACGAAGCTGTCCCCAGCCGAAAATCATACCTGCCTGTACGGAAAAGTTTGTGCTTAAACTCCTTAAAACAACATTGAGAGTCAGGTAGTTTGAGACATAAAAACTTGATCTCACAACAAACCTCAGTGGCAGGGTTAGCAAAGTGGTATCTGAGAGGCAGTAAGTACCAAGTGACTCACTGATGATTCTCTTCACCAAAGGTTAAAAGACGGGTTGCCTGCCACAGAGAAATCGGCCCGCTATCTGGTCCATGGCTATTCATTGATAATCAAAGATGTGACAGCAGAGGACGCAGGAGATTATACCATCATGCTGGGCATAAAGCAGTCCAGACTGTTTAAAAATCTCACCACCACTCTAACTGTAAATGGTAAGTTTACTGTTTGTGCTTTCTTCTGGTTCCAGTAGGGGGGAAGTGAATGAAAATTTGTACATTTAAAAGCCAGTGTAACAACATTAAAGACAACAATTTTTGCCAAATAATAGACAAACACATAAACAATAACACCTCAGAGGAACCCTACTCCTTAGAACAATCAGTTGTACGAGATTGAAAAGGCATTATCTGCCCCCAAAGCAAAGATGAGAAGTTGGAAAGGGGTAGAAAATCAGGACAAAAGGAAATGGGAAACCCAGGGCAGAAATGGGGAGAATGCTGGCACATTGTAGAAACATTTTATGTACGAACTATCAAACGGGAAGCTAATTTGCTCTGTAAACTTTGACCTAATGTGCAATAAAAAGAAAAAAAAAAAAATTTTTTTTTAAATAAATAAAATACTGATTTATTAATTCAGTTCTTTTCATTTAAGTATATCACAGCAGTAATAGAAAGATCATGCTAACTCTTTATCTTGATGTAGTGAAAACAAAATACAAAGTTAACTTTGCCTTGTTTAGGAATTTCATGTGGTAACCTGACCTCAAATGCATTACTCTGTCTGAGAGACACAAGTAAAAACCAGCCCCAGAAAATGATGTGAATACTTCACTTTGTAAAACAAATGACTCACCCTTACTTACAAGAACACTTTTTGAAGTGTCCTGCAGAACCCCACACACATTTTAAAAAATCTAATTTAATATTTACTTTAGCTCTGTGAGGTTCCAGCCTTGATGGTGCAGTGGCTAAGCACTCAGCTGCTTACCAGCAGGCTGGTGGATTGAACCCATCAGCCATTCCGCGGAAGAAAGAGGTGGCAGTCTGCTTCTGTAAAGATCTACAGCATTGGAAACTCTATGGGGCAGTTCTACTCTGTCCTACAAGTTAGAATCAACTGAACAGCGATGGGTTTGGTTTTAGTTCTGTAAGGTACATAGGAGCCTTTTTACTATCTCAGTCTCACGTATAAGAAAACTAAGGTCTAACCCTTTGAAAGCAATGGCATCCAAACCTTATTTGGCTGCCATTGAGAAAGACAACACAATTCTTTGTGATTGTTCTAAAAACCACGTATACTTCTACCATAACGATTTCCCGTTCACTTGTTACCTTCCATAGGCAGCCTTTTTTTTTTTAAACATTGCAATCATAGCGTACATACCATGGAATTGAATTTTTAATGTTCTTGTAAAACACTCCTACTTTTTTTTGTTTGTTTTATATTGGTATTTTCTTGACAAATATGAGGAGCTATTTGGTGTTTGTTAATGTGTTTACTTCCCTGACATCAGAACCATTGAGAATGTGGTCCTTCATGCCCGTGAGGAGGTTACTCGAACAGCTCTTGACTTCTGTCCTGTTCTTCATCTCCTTTCCAGTGAAGCCCCAGATTTATGAAAAGGCCTTGTCATCGTTTCCAGACCTGACTCTCTACCCCCTGGGCAGCAGACAGATCCTGACTTGCACGATTTATGGTGTCCCACAGCCTACGATCAAGTGGTTCTGGCAGCCCTGTCACCATAATCGCTCCAGTGCAAGGTAGGGATGACTTGTTTCTTGATGAACTTTTAGATATTTTCTGGCACCTGGGATCAGAATCCTTTACTGGACAGAGAGATAGTGGGCAGCTTATTTATTTCTGATGGGTGGTATATTTGGGGCAAAGGCTTCGCCCGCCTTGGGAAGAGGTAGATAACAGCCACACTTCTTCCTTACTGTTACCTACCACGGACTCAGCACTCATAATTTCTCTCTTCCATGTGCACTTTTAGGAGCACAGGCACAGAATTGAGGTTGCCCTGTGATCCACATTTTGGACTTTGTTGGACGCGGGACTAGATCTTCCAAACGCTGGTTATCAACACTGTTCATACTTTTGGGCTTTGCTTGTGCTCTTCCGCTGTCTGAAATGCACTTCCACTGGTTTTCTGCCTTCTTCATCCTACAGGGCTCAGCTCTCTGGTCACCTTCTCTGTGAACCCTGACTGCCTCCCTCATACTCCTCTCTGTCCTCAGTGTGAAGAGCAGTGCTTGGCTCATCCAGTCTTGGAATTGCTAGTTGTGCACGTGGTGGCCTTTCACTCCAGGCTCTGTGCTGATTGAGAGTGCCTGTGTTCCTTCAGGGCCTCGCACAGTGTCTGGCACCCAGTAGATGCTCCATGTGTCTCTGATGAATGAACTGAGTGGATGAATACGTTTCTAGCCTCTGTTGGTTCTGCAGCGTTTCCTCACATCCTGTGGATGACTAAGCCCTATTTGTTTTGTTTTTCCTTTTTGTTTAGTCTAGAGGGATGATACTAGTGATAGCCCATGGGAGCTCACTTGAGGAACAGAAATAGAATTGATAGGTGCAAAAATAAGACAATGTTGAGACAACTCGAGAATTTTCATTATGCCAAAATAGTTTCTTTATTGCTCTTCACTCTGCTCTCAGAGTGTGTAGGGTCGTTGCTGTTAAAACACACACACATAGACATGTATGCACACAGACACACACACACAGTCACATATACACACATAGAGTCTCCAACCTACCCACACACGCACACATACATACAGAGACTCACACACACACACTCACATACAGACACATAGACACACACACAGAGACTCACACCCATCCATGTACACATGCAGAGACACACACACATATACACACACATGCAGAGACACGCACCCACCCACTCACACACACATACACATGCAGAGACTCACAGTGACCCACCCCCCCACACACAAACCCAAAAAAAAACCTAGCTTGATTAAAAAATAAACAAGACATAACTCTAGCATAAACATAGCCAAGTGGCTATTATTTGGCTTCCTAGATTTCTCCTGCAGTCCCAGCTCTTCTTCCTCTTGTGTTCTGATCTTTTGTTCGGGACTGTTTTACTCTGAAAGGGGGAAGATACTGGTGAGTTAAGGCATTCCTGAAAAGTAGCAGTTTCCACACACCTCTAATTTCTCATTTGAGTGTCTTCTAAAAATAGAAACGTGGTTACATGTCTTGAATATCTTCTACCTTTGTGACTATTTAACCCAAAAGAGAGTAGATCTGCTGAGATTTCTCATTGTATTGCTAATTTGGAGTAAAATCCGTATTTGTGGGTCCATCCCTTTAAGGTTTTGACGATCGTGCTAGCCTAACATACAAACAAATTTAAAGGAATTAAATAATGAAGCTGTTAGATTTGGATTAAAATGCAGAATTGAGTTCTCACAGAACAATATAGCCTTTTATGGATATTTTAAAATTTTGTTTTGACAATATCAAATCTAAACTTCCAGTTCTATTTAGGATTAGCATTAGCTACCATATGTTGGAAAAGAACAATTATAGCGTTACTTACCATATGTTGGAAAAGACCATAATGTTACAAAGTCAGGTGTGAATATTGCTAGTAAAGTAAGGTGTGGAGAATGAGGCAAGCTGAGGTGACTGCTCCGTAAACATTAGCTCTCTTTGTGGCATATGGAAACCCTGGTGGCACAGTGGTTAAGAGTTTGGCGGCTAACCAAAAAGGTCGGCAGTTCGAATCCACCAGCTGCTCCTTGGAAACCCGTGGGGCAGTTCTACTGTGTCCTACAGAGTCGCTATGAGTTGGAATCAACTCTGTGGCAATGGGTCTTGTGGCATATGGGATCCTTTTACCATATTATGGAATAAGCTCACCGATGCAGCAAAGATGTCTGATTGCTTGTGAAAGCCTCTCAGGACTCAAGAGTAATTACTGCCTTAAATGTTAAATACAAGTTTGTCGTTTGAATTATTCCCTGACAGTGCCGTTCACTCACTTACCATCTCAAGACAGACGAGAAAAGGAAGCTTTAACTGTTTCCATGATAATTCATTTTTGTATATGTTGTTGCATGAAATTATCCACTGAAAGTGTGCATCTCCACAGCAGTTCTCGTTCTTCCGGTCAGCAGATAAGGCTGATTTGCCCTCCCTCGTGTCAGGCCCAGCTTGGTTGCGTGATAGTTAAATCAGTGCCTTTAAGTTAGTAACATTTCTGAAAGATATATAGGGCCCTTCTTCACTCTTTAGGGAATAAATAGAGTAACCCATGAACTATTTCACCTTGTCAGGGGAATAAAAGCTAACATTTACATATAAACGAAGTCCTCTTTAATTACTAAATTTTTTTAAATGAAAGTTTTTATACAGGTATGTTTTTATACACGTAGATGAATAGATTCACTCGGCAGTTCAAACCCAACAGCTCTCCACGGGAGAAGGATGTGGCAGTCTGCTTCCGTAAAGATTTACAGCCTTGGAAACCCTATGGGGCAGTTCTTCTCTGTCCTGCAGGGTTGTTATGAGTCTGAGCCCACTCAGCAATAGGTTTTAACATTTGAATAAGGGATGTTCTATCACACAGATTTTTAAAATCTTACTATTTTGAGTTATATAGTAACATCTGCAAAGTGGTATGTATGTATGGTCACGAAAACTGAATGATTAAGAGAGACACGTTAAATTACTCTTAATATGTAGAATAATCCATGTTATTTAAATTTTAGGCTCTAGTTAAAGGACACAGTTAAATATTGACAAAACCAAAGCATTACTTTAGTTTCGAGTGTGGAATGTGTGTTTTTAAGTAACTCAAAATTATTAATTGATTTAACATGGCTAGCTGGTTAATGTATCTCAGTTAATACAGAGAGATGTAAATTCTGCCATTTCCTGGAGCCTACAAAATATGGAGATATATTTCTTAACTATCACAGCTATTGCATAACTGTTTCGTATTTATGGATATTAAGAGCCTTATGTAAATTTCCCAGAAATGTCTTCCTTTTTTTTTTTCAAATGTGGTAAGATACTTCAGACGAGCTGTGCTTTGACTGAATGACATTGTGGTTTTTGTTTTTTCTAGAATTTGTTCTTATAAAATATTAGGAATAAAAGAGAGTAGGTGGGGACACAGGTGGTTATTTTAAAATTCACGTAACTAATGAGCTGAGAAGAAATACAACAGAATCTTTCCCCTTTTCTCTGCAGATTTGAGTGGTAAAGTGGTCGTGGGATTAGGATATTTCTTTTGAGTACTTGATAATATTAAAATAAGTAATCCATATTGAATGAGGTGGAATTTTGGGTTTTTCTCATCCTCGGCAACTGATAAAACCAAACCGATTACCATCAAGTCAATTCCGACTCATAGAGACCCTGTAGGACAGAGTAGAACTGCCCCATAGGGTTTCCAAGGCTGTAGAACTTCACAGAGGTAGACTGCCACATCTTTCTCCCGTGGAGCGGCTGGCGGGGTCAAATCACCAAACTTTCAGATAGCAGCCGAGCACTTAACCACTGCACCACCAGGGCTCCTTCCAGCAACTGATAGGGACTTCTAAATAGATATTTATAAACTTGCTGTATGTTAGCCGGGGTGTAAACCTGGGGAGCACCCATAAGGGTATTAAGCTTATGATACTTAGCACGTGTCTATAGTTTACATAAAATGAAAATAATTATACACACCTCATACAAAGAATATGAGGATTGAATGAAGTACTTAGAAAAAGTACCAAATGCCAGAGAAATGCAAGAGTGTAATTGTTACTAATCGACTCAGTGGCAATGGGTTTGGTTTTGGCTTTTGTCACTGAAGGAGCTCTGGTGGCCTAGTGGTTAAGTGCTTAGCTGCTAACCAGAAGGTCAGTGGTGTGAACCCACCAGCTGCGCAATGGAAGAAAGATGTGGCAGTCTGCTCCCATAAGGATTACAGCCTTGGAAACCCTGTGGACAGTTCTGCTTTGTCCTGTAGGGTCACTGTGAGTCAGAATTGACTTGACAGCAGTGGGTTTGGTTTTTTTAAATTGTTACAAGCATTGGAGTAAACTTCTCTAAAAAAGGGCCGAGAACTTTTTAGGAACTCGAAAGAAAATTTCTGCCTGTTATAGAGCTAATTTCACAACAGTGAGAAATTTTACCAAACGTTTCTGAGAAATGAACCAAAATTGGGCATTTGAAAGTAAAATGCAATGTTGCTGTGCTTTAGAAATAGAAATTTAGTGGGTTTGTGGGGCTGGGGGAAGGGGAAAGGCTGTAGAATTGAGGAAAATAATTTATCATATTTCAGAGGATCAAGAAGTAAGGAAATACAGAAGAATTGGGCAAACCCAAAAGGAAGGATTAAAGAAAACGGTGTCATGGGGAAATAAAGCGACTTTCCCAGTTTGTGGCCTATCCGTTCATTTGTTTCCCATCATGGGAGGAAGTAACTGTAACCTGGGGGCTGGCTGTGACTGGAGTGGGGCAGAGTGGGCATGTGGGAGGGCTGATTCCTGCTCAACCAGTCCACGTGAGATGTCTAGAATTCTCCATCCCGCCTGCCTTTGGAAGAACCGAGTAAGACTACTAAACTTCCCATGCTAAGAGCTACTCTGGATCTCCTAGTCATTGATGAGTTTGGTCACAATGCTCAGACAGTCCCATGTTGAACAACTCCATAGGAGTTTCTTGGCTCTAATCTTTACAGAAGCAGATGGCCGGGTCTTTCCCTCAAGGAACTTCTGGGTGGGTTCAAACCGACAACATTTTGGTTAGCAGCCAAGTAATTAAATGTTGTGCCACCAAGGCTCCTTTACAGTCTCGTACCAAAACCGGTTGCCATCGAGTTGATTCCAATTCGTAGTTGACCCTGTTGGACAGAGTAGAACTGCCCCACAGGGCTTACAAGGCTGTAATCTTTACAGGGTGCAGATCGGCAGGTCTTTCTCTCAAGGAGAAGCTGGTGGGTTTGAACTGCTGACCTTTGGGTTAGCAGCTGAGTGGTTTAACCACAGTGCCACCAGGGCTCCACAGTCTCATAAAAAAAAAAAAAAAACCCTGCCATCGAGTCAATTCCGACGCACAGTGACCCTATAGGACAGAGTAGAACTGCCCCGTAGAGTTTCCAAGGAGCGCCTGGCGGATTTGAACTGCTAACCTCTTGGTTAAGAGCCATAGCACTTAACCACTATGCCACCAGGGTTTCCACAGTCTCATAGGTGTCAGCAAACACTGTTTAGATAAGGTTGCCCACTGCATGAGGTGAGCGTGTAAAGGAACAATATATGACCGTTCCTTTGGGGAATAAAAGGGATGAATTTGAGGAACCCAGGAGAGGATGGGGAAAGGATCAAAAAAAAAAAAACAAAGCCATTACTGTCAAGCCGATTCTGACCCATAGTAACCTCGTAGGACAGAGCAGAACTGCCACTTAGGGTTCCCAGGGAGCAGCTGGTGGATTTGAACTGCTGACCTTTTGGTTAGCAGCCTGAGCTCTAAACCACTGCGCTCCCAGGGCTGTCTTGGGATAATATATTGGTACTCAAGATCACCAGTTGTATTTTCTCAGGAAGAAGTTGAAAAACAGCTTTCATTCATGTGCACTCGAATACTTAGGAGACACCCAGGTGACTGACTAGAGAACCGTAATGTCCACATGGGTCTTTGAGTTCACTTCCATCTACTGCCCTACAGACATGAGGGTGGGAGAGTGGGTGAGAGAGGGTAATGCTCGTACTTTCTGATACTCCATAGCATATAATCGGTTTTCAATCTAAATATGCTGTGAACTACCTGTCCATCTCACATATATTTACTAGTCTCCCAAACCTGTTGCCGTGAAGTCAATTCCAACTCACAGAGACCCTATAGGACAGAGTAGAAATGCTCCATAGAGTTTCCAGGGAGCACCTGGTGGATTTGAACTGCCAACTTTTTGTTAGCAGACATAGCTCTTAACCACTACATCACCAGGGTTTCCTACTAGGCACTAGCCGTATACAAAACAAAGATAAACACCATTTGTCTTTAATTGTGTAAAATCAAACATATTTGGTGATTTCTTTTTGGATCTGTACATGTATTTACAGAATCTCTGTTACACAGTCTCAGGGATAGAGACCTGAGAACCAAGGAAATGGGTTCTATTATTGGCACAGTCCCTGACTTTGGTGTGACATTGGCCAGTTGTTTCCTCTCTCTGGGCTTCAGTTTCCCCTTCTGTAAATGGTAAATCTCCTGTTTCCCCTTTCCTATAAGCCACAACTATTAATGAGTTAAATGAGAAAATTACTTTAAATTACATCTTACAAAAAAGCTTGACATGATTTCTTAGTGGTTGCACATGGCTATCTCTTTTCTCTTTCTTGTAAATTATAAAGCAATTTGACCATTAACTCTAAGCATCTAGGGCCAAACTGATGGAAAAATACAACTTGTGAAGGTCGAAAGGTTATGAGAAAAGTCTGTGAGATGGAATCGACTTAGTAATTAAAAAGTTAATTAAAAAAAAAATCTATTGCCATCAAGTTGATTCCAACTCATAATGACCCTCTAGGACGGAGTAGAACTGCCCCCATATAGGTTTCCAAGGCTGTAATCTTTATAGAAGCAGATAGATTGTCACTTCTTTCTCCTGCAGAGCAGTTGGTGGGTTCGAACTGCCGACCTTTTGGTTAGCAGAGGGCTTTAACCACTGTGCCGCCAGGGCTCCTCATAAAGTTCATTGTTACCCAGTAAGAAAGACAGTGCAGCAGTCCCGCCACCATACTGTTGTCCACGTTGTCCTCAGTGCGAAACTGGACTACCTTTGCCAGCCTTGTCCAGCCCAAACCAATGAGAGCCTTACTGTGCTTTGCCCAGCTCGCTCTAAATCCTCGCCTGCTTTATTTGGTCTTTTGCCAATGAGCCCCTTCAGGATGCAAAAAAAAAAAAAAAAAAAAAGTAGTTGGATTCTAAGTTCTGGGAAACTTAGAAAAGATTACTCTTCTTCATTGCTTTCTTAGCTAAAATGATGGCTTTTCTAAGAAAAACATAGACGTACACAGAGTTTCAAGGAACCTCTTGCAAAACTCAAAAGTAGGTCAGATCTGGAGTCTAAAATAATGACCTGCTTTGCAAGTTTCATCGAAAATGCTGATCTCTGCCACTCTTGGTAACAACGTGAGCTCCTGTTTCTACACCATCTGGTTTCTGCCCTAGCAGTAAAGGTGCTGGGGGAGAGTCTACAGAAAGCCCGCCACCCCAGTTCTGTGTGTGCTTTGCTCTTTGGGGAAGTTATCTACAAAATAAGGGGCAGACAGAGGCACCTGGGAACGCTGAGAAGGCCTTGCCTAATTGCATTTGTCTATTGTAAACGTCAGCAAATTAGCAGCGAAAGCGAGGCCCAGTTGTTAGGAATGTGGCCAGGAGAGATCATTTGGAGAAAATAGAGTTTTGTCCATCAGTGGGGTCTGTAAAATAAAACAAAAACCAAACAGTCGTTCATGGTAGTTAATTAGAAATGTGCTCAAGGACCCAAATTTAATTGACTACCAGCATGAATGTCTATTATTTTTTATGCCGTAACAGTTTTATGTCCAGTATTCTATTTTCTATCTACAAAATAAAAGTTCTTACACCTTAAAAATTAAAAAAAGCCGACGTTCCCTGGGGCTAAAAGCAGGTGAGATGACTGAGGAAAGCTGTAATTTAAGAAAACCTCTTCTTTGGAAGTGTGATGACATGCCTCATGTTTTAATATTCATCTCACTCCTCTTTAGATAAATACTGTTTTTATCTGGGTGTCCCTTGACATACAGTGCGTGCAGTGTGCGAATGGGTGGGTAGACTCAAATATGGAGAATCATAGTTTGCCACAAACAAAACTTTGAATCCAAAGGAGGACTTTAAAGAAGATCACGTCACCAAAGACCACTTTAGGAGGACTTTGAGCTTGAACAAGCAACCTGATAAAACTGGCCGTCTTATATGGTGGGCTTTCATCGTAAGCCAGGAGTGAATGTTCACTTACTAATGAGGAGCTTCGTGCATTCTGTTATATAATTACTGGATGAAGCAGTGCCTGCTGCCCAATGGGAATGTCTGGACAACAGCCCTTATTAATATTTCCTGCAGAGTCCTGAGAACACAGCACAAGTTCACTTGCCAAATGCTTTTTTGCCACTTTTCTGAGCCTCATGGGTTTTTCCTGTCTTTTCCCACTGTTCACAGTGATACAGCGAGTCCAATGGATCATTGTTTCTAATGAATTAACTGTCTCCTGTAATTGCTGTCAAACATTTCATTACGTGTTTTAAATTAAGCCAAAAGGCTGGGTCATAGAAAGTCTATGCTGGATGGTTTTTGTAGGGGTATTTTAGGCAAATTCAGCATAGCTTCCCACAATTGCTACAGCTGTGAACCAAAGGATCGACAGTTCAAATCCACCAGGCGCTCCTTGGAAACTCTGTGGGGCAGTTCTACTCTGTGCTATAGGGTCACTATGAGTTGGAATCGATGGAGCTGGATTTTTGGTTTTTCCCAAAATTAGGAATACTAGAAGATAATGACACACAATTTTGGAAGATTCCTTAGGAGGATTGGCACAAACTCTCAAATTTTCTTTGGCCATATTCACAGATTTCCCAAAATTGAATGGGCATTTTCATTACTGAATAATGACATAAACAGAATAAAGCATTTATAAAGCAGGTACCTATGCTTGGAAAACTGTATTTTAAATATATCTCCATTGACTTGGCAGGTTGTTTTTTCCTTTTTTTTTTTTTTTAAGAGCTAGATAGTTTCTTGAAATACTAAATCTAGTCTGGGTTTTTAATGTACCTGCATTGACCTTTTAGGTGAGAAAGCAGAAGCTAGTGGGTTAGAAGATGGGAAGGGAGTGATGGATTAGATTATGGGCCAGTCAGTGCCTTATAATGGGCATCGAGGTACTAGACTTCGTTGGTTCAGACTTCCTCAAGAAGCCTTGTAGGATTTTTTGTCATCTCAAATACCACTATCTACTTAATGATAATAGCTATAAAAGATTTAATCAGTGAGAGCTTTCTGTATGTCAGCAGCTGTGTTTGGTACCCTATAGGACAGAGTAGAACTGCCCCGTAGGGCTTCCAAGGAGCAGCTGGTGGATTTGAACTACCAACCTTTCGGTTAGCAACCATAGCTCTTAATGACTGTGCCACCAGGGCTCTTTTCATACATTATCCATCCCTATCTCTACAATAATTCTATGTAATGGGCATAATTTCCCCTATTATCCCATGAGGAAACCAAAGCCCAGAGTTCTTTCTTGGGTGTTTTCAGATTGTACAAGGAAAGGAAAGGGGCTAACCAGGTTGGCAGTTCAGAAATGGTGTCCCATATGATCCCTCAGAGTGGATCCCTGTGGATTCTCTGAAGCAGGGAGCAGAAGCTCTTGAGTGAATGGGTTTGGGGGAGCACTGGCCTGACTTATTAGTTTGCTCTTGTCAGCAGTGACCCCCATACAGTCCACTTACTGAGTTACCGTTGAGCCAAAGGTGGGAGAAGAAAGCAGTAAGCAGGAATTGGGAGTATTTAACTCAAACTTTATAATTTCTTTGGGAACCAGTGATGATCTACAGCTGGTTCAAACCCCAGTAGGTAACTGCAGATGGAGGTAGACCCTTCGAGGACAGTTTTGGAGGGAAAAAGCATAAACCCCAATGGGATGAGCAGGTCAGGCGAGTAGCGAGTCAAACAGTTAATATGCCCATTTACTGTGACACTTTTCCCTAATAGATCTTTCGCTCTCTGTGACTTTTCTTATCATGCAGGGGCATTTGGTCTCTTGTAGGGAAGTCTCATGCCCTCATTTATTGCTTGAGATTAATGGTCTGGATTAGGATTCAGCAAGTACTTAGCCTACAGTGGGCCTCACAAAGCTCTTGGATGTTCAGGCAAAGGAGACACAGGAGGGTAATTAAAGGAGGCAAAGAGGGACAGGTCAAAAGAAAATACAAGAGCATACAGATAATGAATGAATGAAACAGGGACATGTTGTTGTTAGGTGCCATCAAGTTGGCTCCAACTCATAGCAACCCTGTGTATTAGAACGAAATGTCACTCCAGTCAAATTTCAGCCTCAGCATGTCTTGACATTGCCATTTAGAGTGATTAATCCACATAGAACTAAGGAGTCTTAGAGATAAAAAAGGAGCTTGATTTGTAGATGAGATGCTGAGACTCAAAGATAAATAATAATCTCTAACCTTCACAGGTAGCTAAAAATAGCAAGCCCAGTACTAGACCCAAGTCTCTGATTTCCTGTTTATTGGTCTTCCACCGCAACATTCTATTGAATCACCGTGGGAAGTGCTTATCATGTGGCTGAATGGTCAACATGGTTTCCATGGGTGGTAGATAGTGAGTGCTGCACCATAGAGGGGGTGGGATCTGAACCCTGAGGTGGAGGGAAGGTGCTGGAAAGTCAAATGGGAAGGGAGAGGTACCTGGGTGTGACAGAGTGATATGGATGTAGGAATGGGTTTTGCTTGGCTCATAAGATTTGAGTTGAAAAAGAGTAAACCATAGTTGGAGATATAAGTTTGGGTCCAATGTTGAATTTCTTGAATGGAAGCTCAAAAGTTGGGCCACTTCAGTCACTTTCTCTGGCTGCCTAGCTATTCTGCTATCAGTTGTCCCTAAGCCTGTTCTGTCACTTTGTATAGATTGATGGAATTGTACAAACTCAGTTTTGGTGGTCTTATTCCTGTGGTGTTTCTTCAGTACATGTTATATGCATTAGATATATAGACAGGAGCCCTGGTAGTACGCTAGTTAAGTGCTTGGCTGCGAACCTAAAGGATGACAGTTTGAATCCACCAGCTGCTGTGTGGGAGAAAGATGTGGCAGTCTGCTTGCATAAAGTTTAGAGCCTTGGAACCCTATGGGGCAGTTCTACTCTGTCCTATAAGGTTGCTATGAGTCAGAATCAACTCAACGGTAAAGGGTTTGGTTTATATAGACAACAGCTAGCCAATGAAAATACCCCAGAAACTCTGTCCTCGTCTGAAAATCAGGGCCTTAGAACCCAAAAACTTGCATTTTTTTGCTCAGGCTTTTAAAGTGACCCCATTTCCTTAGGTCTTTAATTTCCATTAGCCTTGTCCTCATCATGAAAATTATGTAAGATGATTGCCTGTTGCTACCTTGTGGGGAAATCGTCGTTTGTGAGGATTTCATGAGTAAGTAGAGGAAGACGAAAATGGATATTTAGAGCCAAATAGAATATTATGGTTGGCAGAAGACTGTATGATCTGGGATTGCTATTTTTTATATTATTTATAACTAAAAGCTACAAAGCACTTGAATATGGGATATGCTTGTGCCGGGTGCTTTATACATATATCATTTAGTTCTCACAGAACTTCTGTGAGGCAGATAATATTATTATGACGATTTTCCAGATGAGGCACAGAGAGGTCAAGTAACTTGTCAGGAAACCAGCCCTGGCTGATAAGTCAAAGAGACTCTAAGTGACTGACCTCTCACCACATCATCAGCCTGGCAATGGAAAGTACTTCCTTCGTTTGTCACTACCCAGGATTAGGTCTCTAATATCTCCTAAGACAGTAAAATGAGTAAGTTTTGGTCCAAAGCTCATAATCTAGAAAGCATATATGCTTTAAGAAACCTGCGTTGTGATATCAAGAGCCAATTGAAAAAAGGTGTCGAGATGCAGAAAGGTAACGTAGTCTAGTGTTTAGGACATGGGCTCTGCAACCTGCATCCTGGTTCTGTGACCTGTGTCTGTCTACCAGCTGTGTGATTCCAGGCAAAATCAGTCACCTCTCTGAGTCTGGGTGTCCTCACCTGCACAATGGAGATAATAAGACTTACAGCTTAAGGTTGTCTGGAAATTTAATGACATCATATATATGAAGTAGTTAGCCCAGTGCCTGGTGCATCACAAGTGCTAAATTTGTTGGCTGAAGGTTGGCTCGTACTTTTAGGATGTTTTAGGGCTGCCCATTGCAAAGCCACTTTCCTTTGAAGTGGTATCATATACATACCAAGATCCTGTGAAAGCTGACAATAATTTGACAAGATAATTCCTGCTGGCAGATTAGGAAACCTCTTTGGACAGGTCTCCTGACTGTGGCCCATAGTTGATAGAAATTTCAGATCCCTTAGGAAACTGTTGTTGTTATTAGGTGCCATCGGGTTGGTTCCAACTCATGGTGATCCTGTGTATAGCAGAACGAAACATTGCCCGGTCCTGTGCCATCCTCACAATCTTTGCTATGTTTGAGCCCATGGTTGCAGCCACTGTGTCAGTCCATCTCATTGAGGGTCTTCCTCTCTTTCGCTGACCCTCTGCTTTACCAAGCATGGTGTCCTTCTCAGGGATTGGTTCCTCCTGATGACATGTCTAAAGTAAGCAGAACTAGAGGAGGTGTAATGCCCTTCATCTACTTTTGCTCAGTAGTTGTACCTCAGCTATTCAGAGGCTCATTGATCTAAGTATTTCTCGGTATAGTAGTATGTGGGCTCTTGATCTTTTGCTTGGGCTCCCTTGTATTCTGATTTTTTTTCCATGTATCTGACTCATCTCTTCAATAAACATGTTTTTCGTTAGGTGTCATCAAGTCAGCTTTTGACTCATAGCGACCCCATAGGACGGAGTAGAACTGCCCCCCTACCCCCCCCACCATGGGCTTTTCTAGGTTGTAATCTTTACTGGGAGCAGATCACCTGGTCTTTCTCCCACAGAGCTGCTGGGTGGGTTTGGACCACCAACCTTTCAGTTAGCAGCTGGGCGCTTAACCATTGCCCAGCTAAGGCTCCTTTCAATAAACATGTAAATTCCTTAATAACAGAAAGAACTAAATCTCATGCTTATTTGCAGGGGAGCATGCTCTTAATTCTTAAATAGAATGGATATGTGTGGATAATTTTTTTTATTCCAATAAGATGGTGCTAGTAATTTTGAACTTGTATTTTGTGCACCCTTGAAGAAAGGAGAAGACCATTGCTGTTTAGTTTTGTTTTCCCATAGACCAGAAGACACTTCTCCACCTGTCAGCATCGTTGCCAAAGCTGAAATTGTCCATGACTATCAGGTTGTCAGATGCTGATACTGCTGTGACGAGTTTATCCAGACCCCAGCTAGGTCCTCTGTCTTCATTAATATCTGTCACTGTGAGATGTATAGGCTCTGATGGTGGTGACATAGTGCTTATTAGTGTAGGGAGTAGGTGTGAGGTCACTTGATGGTCACTAATGCCCCCATCCTAGCAAGTTTGAGGTAAGTGATTGATGGCAGAGCTGACACCTGACGTGAGGTTAAGTCCGCATCTAGTCAGGCCACTCTTTTTCAGGGTTCACTTTTAGCATGCACATTAATTGAGCAACAGATATGTCTTGCTCATCTTCTGTGTGCCAAGTTATCGTGCAAGGCACTGGGGTTCTAACGGTGAACAAGACATAGTCCCCGCTCTTGAATAGCTCTCAATCTAGCCAAGTAATAAAATAACAGCTAGCATTACGATCCGTCTACTGTGCTGAGCATGTTTACCCAAAGTAACTCATACAGTATCATCCTAACGTTTCCCGAAGCCAAAGGGATTTCCTTTAAATTAGATTATTTCCCCTCTTTTCCTTTTTCGGTCTCTATGATGAAACTGGTAAGACATGGTAACCTAGGTAACATGAAGTTGCTTGCCTTGGGTCTGCAATACTGAGAACATACCTTTCCCGAAGAATTTGAGGTGGTTCCCCAAAAGTACAATAAATAATGGAGGAAATCTGGACGAAGGGAGAAAATGAGTGAAGGTTAGTACAGTGATACGGGCCACATGCTTTACTTTCTAGTTGTCGAAAGAAGGAGAGAGAGAAAGAAAGAAAGGGAGAAAGGAAACATATGTTTGTAAGATTAAGGGACCCATGAGATAACAAACCAGGAGAAGTACAGCTTTTCAGGGAACTGAGACCTGAGAGAAATCATTGCTCCTT
Organism: Loxodonta africana; assembly: GCF_030014295.1. Lineage (NCBI taxonomy): Eukaryota > Metazoa > Chordata > Mammalia > Proboscidea > Elephantidae > Loxodonta > Loxodonta africana. The sequence continues at coordinate 19,101,892 of NC_087364.1, forward strand.
CAGTGTCGGCCAGGGGAGTGACACCAAAGCACAATGTGTAGAAATCCATTCTGTAGGCTGGTTGGATCCAAGGATGCAGTGTCAGAACTATTCAGTGGATTGAAAGGATGACAAAGTCCTCTGAGCACTTTTGAATGACTGTGACTTCTCACAGGTGGGCTTTTGCTATCCAGTGTTATGTAAATAGACAAATATAAAATTGTGATTCAAACTCAGGACTGGCTAGCTCTAAAGTCTGCTCTGCTCCTGAAGCTCAAATGTATGTCCCCCTCTCCACTATTCTGCCACAAGGTTTTCTGAACCTTTCTGTATTGACCACTATGTATAAGTAAGCTGCTACCCTCCTTTTTGTGAAAAGAATAATGTAACAATAGCTTGAAATATTCTTCGCTTAATGATTGGAGTTATTTTAACCCCCTTACTTGAATGTGGTGAAGATTCGTAGCCACTCCTAACATTTCCCTAATGATTTCTTATTTATCAAACCACCCTTCCTGAACCAACCAGTCCTTCACTAAGAAGAAAAATGAGTGAATAAAATAGGTGTTCTGTTTGACACCCCTATCTGGGTGTAACCCAGTAAGTAACTTCTCTTCTAGCCTCTCAGCCTTCCAAGTGTGGGGTTATAAGGAGCCCCTGGCCCTGGCTCAGATTCTGTAAGGAAGTGTGTGTGTGTGGTGATTGTTAGAGAACACTGTGGAAGCAAGCAGACGGAGAGAGGAGGAAGGAAAGCAGAGCAGGGAGGACTGTGGCACCCTTGAGAACAGGAAGCAGTGTGGGCCAAGGCCCTCACGGGAAAGCTATTCTGTAGACAGAAGGGAGGCCCAGGGTGCTAGATCACCTCCATCGTTGTCCAAGGAGCTGACCCAAAGCCTTCAATCCCTCCAAAACTCATCTCCACCCCCAACTCTATTCAGACAAGAAGTCATTTTCAGGATGGGCCCTCAGGTGTTGCAAGGTCTCTCACTGCTCAAGGTCACTCGCCCACCATCCCCTCAGCCTGACCCTTTGACCACCCTGAAGGCCCAGGCCCTTTTCCTGGAGCCAAGGGAGCAGGAACCATTCTGTGTCTAAACACTCCTTCCAACTCTGCCCCCTTTTCTGCCAGCATCCTCTCCCATATATTGTTTGATTTGTTCTAAGAGAACGTGCAAGGAGAGGAAAAAATAGTGTTTGCAGATTCTCCTAATCCCACGGCTCAGGCACACTCTCGCCAGTGTTTTGACACAACACCCAGAGTAGCCAAGGCGTGTTTACATCACAGCCCTTCCAGGGGATGGACAGGATGGTGGCCATCCCTGGAGCCAGCCTGGCCGTGCCCTCTGGCAGTGCTCCAAGCTTTTTTTTTTTTCCCTTTATGTTTTCTGAAGACATTTTACAGCCTCGATTCACTCTTTATTACTGCTCTACCCCTTTGTTTTCTAACTTGAAATGTTTCACTATTCTTTACAAACAGATGCTAATCACTGTTCGCACGTGTAGTAAAATCCCATTAAACGGATAAGCAGATCTCATGCAAGAAGCCCTCAGATTTCATCATCCAACCAAGAAAGAGAGAGGGAGTTGATACTCTGTCTTGGGACTTTGTAGAACTTCCTAGAACCTCTTTCCCTTTACCGGTATTTACATATTCTTTAAGTCTAAATTGGTATGTACATTCATTCCTAGGAAGTGGCTCAGACTCAAATAGGGAGCCATTGGGTACTGAGGGTACCCAGTTCACCCACCTCTGCGCCACCCATACCCTCCCACAGAGGCCCGTCCTGGCGAGGCTGAGAGTAGGTGCTCTTTAAAGTAGGCTGCCTGTTATAAATGTATTAGAATTCGTAGTAAAACAGGGCAGCTTCTTCCCAGGGTGGGTCCAGAAATCATGCAGACAGAAGTAAGCTACCAGGAAAAGAAAGAGTGACAGAAGTCAGATTGTTTTGTTTTTTTTTGTTGTTGTTGCAGTTTTGTTATAATTTGTTGCAAGATTTTTTTTAATGATAATATTTGTCAGCCAGTAGGAAGTGAAGAGTTGCTAGAATTTTAGCATTAAAATCTTTTATAACCAAAGCTAACCAAAATTGATATCAGAAATATATTAGAAAGTATGCTTCTGCCCCTCTGCCCACCAAAGGGCTAGGTGTCTCTTAAAAACAAATGTTTAATTTCTCTTGGTGGCTGACTTTTCTCCTGGGTGGAGTTTAGAAGACCCTAGTTTTCCTCTGTGATAAGTGACTCGGAGCCAGTTGTCCCCCTGTGGAGCCTGGCGGGGAAGGTTTGAGGAAGTTCCTTGGGAACGGAAGTCATCCTGTGTGATGGCCTGGGCTCTCGTCTTGTGGAAAGAGTGCGGAAGATCTGGGCTCTAATCTCAAGTCCGCCACTTACTCTGTGACCAGGAGCAAGGGATTTGATTTTCTGAGCCTTGGTTTGCTTGTTGGTAAAAGGATTGTGAAATGGGGATAACAATACCTGCTTCAGTGGGCATCCGTGAGAATTAAGCGAGGGCAATATAGAAAGCTCCTAGCCCAGGTGTGGCACATAGTAATAGCTCAGTAGTAGCTATTCCCTTCAGCCAGCCAGTAGTCAGAATTTAGCAAAACCGATTTTTTAAAAGGAAGGTCAGTTTTATGTCATTTATCACAAAATGAAAGTTGTTATTAGGTGCCATAGAGTCGATTCTGACTCATAGTGACCCCATGTGTCAGAGTAGCACTGCCCCATTGAGTTTTCTTAGCTGTAATCTTTACAACAGCAGATCTCCAGGTCTTTATTCCACAGAGCTGCTGCCTGAGTTCAAATCACCAACCTTTCAGTTAGCAGCCAAGCACTCAACTGTCACATCAGCAGGGCTCCTCTTGGGGTGAAAGGCAGTCTCCCTCAAAACATCCCCTTTATCTTACAGTAGACCTTTCAGAATTGGAGAAGTTATTCAACTTACTGGAAATCATTTATGAAATGGGAATTTTATACTGGACGAGCCTAGGAGTCTCCGGTGCCATGTTGTTTTTGTTGTGGAACTGCCCCATAGGGTTTGCTAGGCTGTAATCCTTATGGGAGCAGATTGCAAGGTCTTTCTCTTGTAGAGCCGTTGGGTGGGTTCGAACTGCCAGCCTTTTTGTTAGCAGTTAAGTGCTTATCCATTGCGCCACCAGGGCTCCTTTCTGGTACCATAACATGCACTAAACAGATTGGCAGTTCCTAGAAAGGCTAAATGAAGGGTTGCACCATCCACCCAGTTCTTCGAACAGTCTATCATTTTCTCACGAGAGGACCACTTAAAAGAAAACACAAATGCTCGCCATCAGTGGTGAAAACTCACCCAGCTGGAATCTTGCTTCTGATACCACCAGATGCAACAATCTGTCCTCTAACGAGAAGAAAGTACCAGCTCTGCTTTTTAGGTAGGGGAAGCAGAGGAGGAATGAGGAAAGAAGGTCTGAAAACGAAAATTGGTGAAACGCAGTAAAAGCACAGATGAACGAACACAAAAGGGTATGTCTGGGTCTTGGTTCTCTAGTGCTGCTATAGCAAAAATACCACAAATGGGTGGCTTTAACAAGCAGACATTTCTTTTCTCACAGTTTAAGAGCCTAGAAGCCGGAATTCAGGATGCCAGCTCTCGGGGAAGGCGTTCTCTCTCTGTTGGCTCCTGAGGAAGGTCCTTGTCTCTTTTGAGCTTCTGCTCCTGGGCGATCTTCATGTGGCTTGGCATCTCTCTTCCCCTATCTCTGCTTCCTTGCTTGCTTGTTTAATCTCTTTTGTATCTCAAAAGAGTAAGACACACCCTACACTGATCCTGCCTCATTAACATAACAAAGAAAACTCATTCCCAAAGGAGATTATTACCACAGGTAGAGGGGTTAAGATTTACCCACATATTTTGGGGGGACGCGATTCAATCCATAACACTGGGTACACACGTAATATTTTATTCCCTGAGACTTGGACATGTGAAGGTGATGGGGTGGGGTGACCAAGTAAGCTCTTGAATATCAACTGTCATTGCAGGCTGTGCCCACCTGGGGCATCTGGCGCATTTTGGTTATGTACGATGTGAGACGTTTTCCAAATTTTGGAAAGAAGCTGACCATCATATGAAAAAAAAGGGCTAATAAGATGTTAAATGTCCAATGCAGTCATGGTGTTTCTGTAATGAATATTGGAGAAGTAGAAGTAGAAACCTGTATAGAGAGAATCCTGGAGTATACTAATGTCTTAGTACTTGATGGGAGTACATGGATATTATTTTGCATACTGTACAAGGGTTAAGTGCTCAGATGCTGGAATGAGACAGGACTAGGCACATATACTGGCTCTGCCACCACTTACTGTGTGGCCTTGGGTAATGTACTTATCCTCTCTGATCTTCAGTTTTCTTATCCATTAAGTAGAGATACAAGTTACCTATTTTGGGGGCATACTGTAGGGATCAAACCCTGGTGGCGTAGTGGTTAAGTGCTACGGCTGCTAACCAAAGGGTTAGCAGTTCAAATCCACCAGGCGCTCCTTGGAGACTCTATGGGGCAGTTCTACTCTGTGCTATCGGGTTGCTATGAGTTGGAATCGACTCGACGGCACTGGTTTTTTTTTTTTTTTTTTTGGTTTTACTGCAGGGATTAGTGAGAGGTATTAATATGAATTCATTGATAATTCATAAACATGAATTATCTTCATATATGAATTACTCAGCACGGCACCTAGCACATAACAGATGTTAAAAGGAAGATCAGTTTAATATCATTCATGATAGGATGAAAGTTGTTAGGTGCTGTCACATTAATTCCAACTCATGGCAACCCTCTGAGGCTGATTAGAACTGCCCCGTAAGGTGTCCAAGGCTGTAATCTTTACAGAAGCGGACTGCCACATCTTTCTCTTGAGGTTCAAACCACTGACTTTAAGTTGGCAGCCGAGCGCTTAACCACTGCACCATCAGGGCTCGCAAATTGTAGGTATGATTACATTTCATAGTAGGGTATAGTATTGTAGAGTGTATATTATAGTCTTTGGCTGGCTAGCTTGACTGGTTGGAACCAGCAGTTAACGTTGTCAAGATTGTAGGTGGGACCCGTGGGCTGGCTTTGACTTTTTCTGTGGCCCCAGACTGCCTTCATTTGTCTTTGGTCACTGAAGAGCCAAATATTTATGAGTGTGGAGGGAACAGGGCAAATCCATCACCAGTACAGGAAAGTCAACGCAAAGCACGCAGGTCAGTAATGTCACCTAAATATACGGAGAATGGTGTTTTCCCAAGATGCATTGAGAAAAGAAGCCTGGTAAGCCAGTCCAGATGGCGCCACAGATGGCTCCCACTTGCAGTTAAATGGCCTGACATGTGCCGTGTAAGGACCCAGCTCCATGTGTTGGATACATAATTGGTTGCTTTCTTTTTCACTTATTTATAATCCATCTCTAGTCTGAAACAAATGAGTTTCAACTCCAGGGCAGTCAACGGAGATGACATGGAGTACACTCTTAGCCTGGATTTTTTTTTCCTTTCTATGGTTATAAATACCTGCCCGCTATTGTACTTGGCATGCTGTATGCAAATGGGGGGAGGAGCCCACAAGCTCATTAGGAAAGGGACAGAGGCTTGGAGCAGAGAGAGGACAGCAGTGAGCTGGAGTTGATAACAGTGGCCTTGTCCAGAACAGTGCATGGGAGCTTTCTTATCTCCCTTTGGCAGGAGGTGCTGCGGGCTTCCTGTGCGAAATCAGGAGCGAACGCTGCTTTCCTCTTGTTGTTCGGCTTCCTCCCCCCTCAAGACGGTTCCCAGCACAGTGATTATCTTTGCATCTTCAAACATGGCACAATCTACTTCCTTAGGAGCTTGATGTATTCTTAAGGCTCAGGCAGGCTCCCCTCCCCCTACCTTTCTTTTCAAGTGTTCTTATATAGCCAGGCTCCTAAATGACATTCTATTTTTATGGTTCCAGTGACAAAGAGGGAAAAAATAGCCCCCCCAAATGTAAATGGTTAAAACTAGAATCTGTCCTTTTCATTCGGGGGGACTTTCAGGAAACCTAGCTTATGGTTTTACCGTGAGGCCTGGTGCCATCAGCGACTGCCCTTGGAGTTATGGGTACGGGGTGTCAGAGGATGACAGCCCCAAGTGAGCTTGAACAGCAGACTGTATTTCCCTGGGGAAACTTCCAGACTTGATTTACCTAACATAAAAAAAGCCAGTGCTTGTTTGCATTTCCTGAAAACCAAGAATGTGGAATTGGAACTACGGCATAAAAAACTGTAAACTTTATGGGAGCAGATCACCAGGCCTTTCTTCCGCAGAGCCATTGGGTGGGTTCAAACCTGCCAACCTTTTGGAGAGCAGTCAAGTGCCTAACCATTGGGTGGGTTCGAACTGCCAACCTTTCGGATAGCAGTCAAGTGCTTAACCATTCACGCCACCAGGGCATCTTGTTGGAAAAGATGTGAGGTCAGATAAGAGTTCAAGGTACAGATGTAGATCTAGAAAAGGGAGAATATTGATAATGAAAAATTGGGCGAAGTGACTTTTCTACAGTGATTTATTATGCAAATGTTTCAAATAACAGGAAAAGTGTATAATTTCGCTTGGCTTCTTTTTACTCTACTACCCAATAAGGGTTAAAAAATTTTTTTTTTACTTGATGATTATAAGGAGTAACTATTAGGAATGGCAGAAATTCCTTAAGAAATGGTCAGTCCTCATTAATTCTTTCTTATTTTAAATCTTATAATCTAACTGTAAAAAAAAAAAAAAAGACATTTGAAGAAATCTGATATATGGACTAAGTACAAACAGCACCATGGGATTACTGCTAATTTTATTAGGTGTAATAATGGCATTGTGGTTTTGTTAGAAAATGTGCATTTTTTTAGACACACACACTGAAGAATATAGGATTAAAATCACATGATGTTTGGAGTTTGCTTTGAGATATCTCACAAGAGAAAAGACATGAAATACGGGGTGGATGAAGCAAATAGGGCAATGTCTGGAGAATTATAAAATCTGGGTGACGGGTATAAACCAAACCAAACCCATTGTCATCAAGTCGATTCCGACTCATAGCAACCCTATAGGATAACGTAGAACTGCCCGATAGAGTTTCCAAGGTGCACCTGGTGGATTCAAACTGCCGACCTTTTGGTTAGCAGCCATAGTTCTTAACCACTGTGCCACCAGGGTTTCCAGGGTGATGTATAGAGGGGTTTATTACAGTATGTTCCCTACTCCTGAGTACATGTGAAGATAATAAACAATTATAGCAACCCAAAGGAAAACTCTTTCTAGAAACAGCAACATACATGCCTGTCTGTATGTTTATAAATGCTTGTTGTCGTTGTTGTTGGGTGCCATCAATTCCGACTCACAGCGACTCCATGTGACAGAGTAGAACTACCCCATAGGGTTTTTCTAGGCTGTAATCTTTACCAAAGCAGACTGCCAAGTCTTTTCTCCCGTGCAGTGGCTGGTGGGTTCAAACCACTGACCTTTCCATTAGCAGCCAAGCACTTAACTATGGTGCCACCAGGGCTCCTTTTACAAATACTTTGGAGCGTGGATTACGTGCTAGGCTATGTGCTTAGCTATGAGGTTGCAGAGTGAGTGAGTAGATGTGGCCCCTTCCTCCTGTAGCTGTCTGCCATGGGTGGGGGTTCAGGAACGTTTAACAGTCATGCCCAAGGTGGCGAGTGCTCTGGGGAGGACACAACGGGGCATTGAGCCCGGGAGCACCGCAGGGTGGGCCCTCACCCAGATCCAGCCCACTCAGATAGTTTAACATCTTGGAGTTCCTTCTCAGGGCCAGGACTACAGAGGGCACCAACAGAACGTTACCCTGCTCTTCACAGTCCCTTCCATGTACATTTTCCTCACTAGCTTTAATCCTCTCCCTCTCATGGCACAAAAGACATTGCTGCCCCTGGCTATTTAAGATCAACCACTCATTCTTTCTGGAAACTGGGCTTTAAAATCCCTCCTGGTTTGAAAACCTCCAGAACGTGCCCAGGACATGTACAAATTAAAGCCCAGCATGCTTTCCACTCACCAAAAGTTCTAGTCCAGAGGGCAAGACTGCAAAATGCTGAGAGAATATGTTGATGGTGCTTCCCTCAAGTCCAGGCTGTCACCCTTTGGGCTGGAACATCGGAGGAGAGCTGCAGCTAGAGGGGAGATGTAGAAATAAACAGTCCCAACAACTGAAGATGGTCAGAAGGAAGAAGGGACAGCCAAGGTGGCTGCAGGTTCCAGCCAGGGAACTTCTGGGCACTTGTCACCCCTCACCTTCCAGTTTGCATGGAATGCTAACCTGCAGAGCCAACACAGACTTATCTGAAGCACTGAAAATATCTCTTGGTACAGTTGCATTGTGTCCCAATTAATCTATATTTGAATCTGGAATTAAATAGTAGAAAATTGGATCATCTGGAGTGTCCATTCACCAAGCACCCGCAGTGTGAGCTGCTGCAAGGCTCTGGGCAGTGTACTGCCTATGCGGCCAGGGCAGGGAAATGCAAATCACAGGACCAGTTAGGGTCAGCTGCGCTGGCCTCCGTGAGTAGTTCAGATGGTGAGTGCTGTGAGTGTTCACTGTGGGCAGAAGAAGCTTCTTAGAGAACATCAGGCTTGGGGGAGAGGATGCTGGGGCGAGCGGTGCCCAAACAAGAAAAAAATCAGCTGCCGCCAAGTCGATTCCAACTCATGGCACCTCCACGTGTGTCAGGGTAGAGCTGTGCTCCAGAGGGTTTTCAGTGTCTGACCTTTCAAAGGAAATCACCAGGGTTTTCTTCTCAGGCAGCTCTGTGTAGACTAAAGCCACCATTCCTTCAGTTAGTAGCCAAGCGCTCAACTGTTTGTACCACCCAGGAACTCTTGGAGGGGGGGTATCTTCCCATAAAACCCATTGCTGTCCAGTCGGTTCCAACTCACAGTGACCCTTTAGGACTTAAGGGGTGACTGCTATGTCCAGGGAATGATCAAAAACTGTTTTTTGTTTTTTGAGTTTTGTATTCATGTAGAACCTAGAAAGAAGTCCTCATGGCACAACAGCTAAGGGCTCGGCTGCTAACTAAAAGGTTGGAGGTTTGAACCCACCCAATGACTCCACTCCACGGGAGAAAGATGTAGAGACCTGCTCCCGTACAGATGGACAGCCCAGGAAACCCTCTGGGGCAGTTCTGCTCTGTCACGTGGGGTCACTATGAGTTGCAGTCGACTTGACGGCATCTGACAACAGAACCCAGGACACATATAAAACATGATAAATGATCAGTACATATCCAGTAATTTGAGTAGTAAACCATATGAAAACAGAAGCCTACTGATAATAAAATGTATTTGAAAGAACATGTCAGCTTCCTGATATAAGTCAAAATCTCTCTTTACCGTTTATAAAATGGTGCCCTATTGCCTAGTTCTAAGAGAGATTTCGTGAATTTTACAGACAAAAAGGACCTTAAGGGTAAACAACTTCAGCTCCCTCATTTTACAATTAAACTATTAAAACCTGAGAAGTTAAAGGGCTTGTTGCCATGTACACCCCTCCCCAACGTGAAATAAACTGAAATTAGGAAGCACTCCATGATGTCTGTTTCCATATTAGCCCTGGAAAAAAAATTATCTCTACAACTGAATATTCTGATTAAAAGCCAGCCTTTTATAGATGGGAAATGCTTATTTCCTCGAGGCTTCCATTCATTACCATAATTTTTTTTTTCTGTATTTGCATGGTACTTCCACTAGGAACTAATTGAAATCTAGGTATTACATTTTCTAATGTTTAATAGTTGACATGTAGAACAGGAAGTATGCACTGAGAGACACCAATGTGGGCTTTTTTCGTATCAGGCAAATATGTGTTTGTTTAAGTTTTGAAAATAGATATAGGGAAAAATCTAAGGAAAAGAGTCTGATAAAAATTGTGACTTTGTTATCTGAGGACTTAGACAATGGTCTCCATCCACCTGTCAGCATTGGCAGGAGGCCTGGTGGTGCAGTGGGTAAGCACAGATCAAACTCACCAGCAATTTCGTGGGAGAAAGATGGGGCAATCTGCTTCCCTAAAGGTTACAGCCTTGAAAACCCTATGGGGGCAGTTCTACTCCATCCTATAGGGTTACTATGGGTCGAAAACTGACTCAGTGGCAACGGGTTTTATGGGTCACCACTGGCTGGGCGGTGCTGAAAAGCACATTGTGATGACTTACTTTTTTTTTTAATTAGGTCTGACTTTTGTTCCAGTAATGAAGAGTCCTTTATCCTGACTCCTGACAGCAATATGGGAAACAGAATTGAAAGCATCACTCAGCGCACGGCAATAATCGAAGGAAAGAATAAGGTATTGTTTATAAAAACATTGGGATAATTATCCTGAAAATACACTGTCAGCTCCCATCTTTGGATTTATTGGGACTAGAAATTACCAAATGCTTGAATAAAAATTCAGAAAGAAGAGAGCCAATAACTGAGATATCAGAGTAGAACTGCTCCCGCAGGATTTTCTTGGCCGTATCTTTTCAGAAGCAGATCACTACGTCTTTCTCCCACATAGTGGCTTGTGGGTTCTATCCATGGACATTTTGGTTAGCAGCCAAGCACTTAACCACTGTGCCACCAGGACTCCTTGAAGTAATGATATACTCGGTCCTAACGGAAGAGGTGCAGCTGTCTTCTCAGACATCAGAAGGGTCCACTCCAGTGGTTCTCGCCCCTGGCTGCATATCAGAAGACTATGTTGTTGTCATTAGGTGCTGTCAAATCGATTCTGACTCATAGTAATCCCATGTGACAGAGTGGAACTGCCTCATAGGATTTTCTAGGCTGTAATCCTTACAGCAGCAGATGACCAGGTCTTTCTCCTGAGGAGTTCTGGGTGGGTTCAAACGCCAACCTTTCGTTTAGCAGCCGAGTGCTTAACCCTTGCACCACCAGAGCTCCTACCAGTTAGTACATCGGAATATCTGGGCTAGGGCCCAGGTGATTGTAACACCTAAACAGGACTGAGAATCACTGACGTACATAAGCCAGGATCCCAATAAGCAAAAGCTTGGCGTCTTAGGTAGCACAGACAGTTAAGCACGGGGCTACTAAGAGAAAGATTGGTGGTTTGAGCCCACCCCAAGGTGTATGGCAAGAAAGGCCCGGTGATCTGCTTCCAAAAGGTCACAGCCATGAAAGCCCTATGGAGCAGAGTTCTACACTACAATATGTGGGGTGGCCGTGGTCAGAACCGACTCAACAGCAACAGGTTAATTAATAAAAGACTTAAGGCTAAAATTCACTGTGTCCGTTTCATAAAATATCTTGTTTTTCCCTCTGTCTTTGTAAGGGTAAAGCCTGGCTAAGTTGGGGTGTACAAACACATGCTGAAACGCAGGATATCAAGATTCCTGACCTAATCAGGGTCTAGCAGGCTTCTTTTTTGCACGCTTGCACCGTTCATTCCCTAACCCCTCTCCCCCACTGAGCCTCGGGAATTGCTGACACACCTTGAACCAGCAAATCTCCCTGGATCTCAAACCAGTGACTTTTTTTTTCTATTGAATTAGTGAAGAATATACTTAAAAAATCTGCTATTGCCAAAGCACAGGAATAGTGATATTTAATAAAAGAAAAAAATGTATTAAATAACCACTTGCCAAAATGTCTATTTCTGCATGCATGTTTTATTTGGAAAGAGCCTCAGTGTCGCCAGCAGTTAAGTGCTTGGCTACTAACCGAAAGGTTGGCATTTTGAATCCACCCAATGGCTCCATTGGAAAAAGACTTGGCAGTCTGCTCCCGAAAAGAATACAGCCTAAGAAACCCTATGGGGAAGTTCTACTCTGTAGCATGGGGTCGCCGTGAGTCAGTATCAACTCAACTGCACCCAACAACAACGTCTTATTTTGAGTAGAGGCTGTTAATACAGATCCCACCATCTGCTTGAGTGAGGCTGTGCTTTGTCATCTATTCAGCTGTGTTCTCTGCATATGGAGATGACAAAGTGGATGGCATCATTCTCCCTGTAGGATTTAACAATAACAACAAATAACGTCTGTATTTTTCATTGTGTAAACCTTTTTGACATACACTCACGTCAGCACTCTTTGGCAGGCCAGAGTGGTTATCTCCATTTTAAGGATATGAAAAACCACTAACCTAAAGCCACACAGCTTATAGGTGGTCAATGAGGAACTCGAACCAGAGTCTTCCTCGTCCAAAGTCCACTGTTCTCAGTCTCAGTTGAACCCACACAGAAGTTAGTAAAGCTGGTGCTGGCTTGCATGACACCAACATTCCCTTGTGAAGGATTTAAGAGTGGCTTTTTTTTCACAGCTACAGCAAATAAGATCATTTACAATTCTTTTTCTCTAATGCAAATGAGCAGGCCTTTAAAAACAGTCCATGATGGTTAGCAATTAATGAGAGAGTATTTGAATGTAAACCTTAGAAAGGAGGAAATTCTGAAAACTTTAAAGTTTAGTTTGGGTGATACTGTGTTAAAAAAAAAAAAAAAAAAGGAACTGCCTCAGAGTATGTTAGCAGTAGACAGCAAGTTAGGAGCCCTGGTGGCACGACAGTTAAGCATTTGGCTACTAACCTAAAGGTTGATAGTTCGAACTCACTCAGTGGCTCCTTGGGAGAAGGACTGGTAATCTGCTCCCGAAAAGATTGTTGTTGTTGTTGTAGTTAGGTGCCATCAAGTCGGTTCCAACTCACAGCAACCCTATGGACAGGTAGTCCCCGGGTTATGAACGAGATCTGTTCCTAACTCTGTCTCTAAGTCGAATTTGTAGGTAAGTCAGAACAGGTGCATATAGTTCTTATTTAGCCTTACTTTAATGCAAGAAAAGCCTCGAAGCCTTGCCACTGATTTAAAAGCTGCAAATGCAGCAAGTAAAGGGGATTGTGGAGAAGAATTTGTTGCAAGTAGGGATTCATTCAGCCGTTTCAAAGTGAGGGTAAGTTTACATAACATTAAAGGGTGAGTATGAGTAGTCCATAGATCAGATGTTCCTAACTCAGTGACTTACTGTACAACAGAACGAAACACGGCCTGGTCCTGTGCCATCCTCACAGCCGTTGCTGTGTTTGAGCTCATTGTTTGTAGCAGCCACTGTGTCAATCCATTTTGTTGAGGGTCTTCCTCTTTTTTGCTGACCCTCTACTTTACTAAGCAAGATATCCTTTTCCAGGGATTGGTCCCTCCTGATAACCTGTCCAGCATAAGTGAGACAAAGTCTTGCCATCCTTGCTTCTGAGGTGCATTCTGGCTGTGCTCCTTCCAAGACAGATTACAGCCTAGGAAACCCTATGGGGTAGTTCTACTTCATCACGTAGGGTCGCCATGAGCCGGCACCTAACAACAACAACAGACATGTCATAAAGTCCCAGAAAATTTCAAGATCCCATTTTGGTTGTGTTAGTTCATTTTGCCTTTTCCTGACTATAGCAGATGGATATCAAGATCAGAATTTCTGAGCTTCATTTCAGTGGTAACTTCTAGTCCTATTTTGGCATCCTATTCACAAAAAAAGGAGCCCTGGTGGCGCAGTCGTTGTGTGCTTTGCTGCTAACCAAAAAGTCAGTGGTCTGAACTCACCAACTGCTCCGAGGGAGAAAGATGTGGCAATCTGTGTCCATAAGGATTTATAGCCTTGAAAACCCTATGGGGCAGTTCTAGTCTGTCCTATAGTGTTACTATGAGTCAGAATCGACTTGATGGCAATGAGTAGTCCACAAAAGTTATACAATAGAAAATAAAACTGAAAATGAGAAACCTGGGTGAGGTTTCTGACTAGCCTGGACTCTGAAGTAGCAACCTGGCACCACGTGGAATACCTGTAGAAGCAGTGGGAGTGGAGTAGCAAAACCTGGTTGAGATAAAATAACTTCCCTGCTTCTCTCACGCAGCCTTGGAACAAATTTATTGCCTTGTAGTTTTGTACTTATGCAGAAGACTTTAAATATAGACCTGTGCAACGGTTTCCACTTGTCTCATCCAGTCAGCACTTGGGCGACCTGAAATCAAGCTCGGCCACTTTCTGTGTCACCACATGCAAGTCAGTTAACGTCTCCGAACCTGATTTCTCTTCTCGAAGAAATGGAGCTAATGATATTTGCCCTACCTAGTTTGCCTGTTGTTATAAAGATTAAATGAAATCACATAATGAGGAAGCCCTCTACAGGTACAAGCTTTAAGAAGTGATTGTCATACGTATCCTAAGGCAATTCCCCAAATCAATTAATTGTTAGCAATGAGTTGACTAATTGTTAGCAGTGAAGACTGATTCCCAGCAATTGTTTGCAGTGACAAAACTTTTTAAAAATTTTGTTGTTGTTGAGAATATACACAACAAAACATATACCAATTCAATAGTTTCTACATGTACCATTCAGTGACATTGATTACATTCTCTGAATTGTGCAACCATTCTCACCCTCCTTTTCCGAGCTGTTCTTCCACCATTAACATAAACTCACTGCCCCCTGAGGTTCCTATCTAATCCTTCGAGTTGCCGTTGTCAATTTGATTCCATATAAACCCTTTGCCATCGAGTCAATTCCAACTCGTAGCAACCCTATAGGTCAGAGTAGAACTGCCTTATAGAGTTTCCAAGGAGCACCAGGTGGATTTGAACTGCTGACCTTTTTTTTTTTTTTGGTTAGCAGCTGTAGCACTTAACCACTACGCCACCAGGGTTTCCCTTGATTCCGTACAGATAGATCTTAAAGAGCATAATGCTCAAGGCAGACATTTTCTCCTAGTTAAGTTAAATTATTGTTTGGTTTTAAGAAGACGTTGGGATGTTTTTGGTGTAAGGCTTAAAGATATTTCAAGGCAATAATTTCAGGGGTTCATCCAGCCTTCATGGCTCCCGAAAGTCTGGATTCCATGAAAATTTGAAATTCTGTTCTTCTTTTTCCTTCTTTTGATCAGGGATTCCTGTAGCATCCTTGATCAAAATGGTCAGTAATGCTACCGGGCACCATCCAGTTCTTCTGGATTCATGGCAAAGGTGGCAGTTGTTCATGGAGGCCATTAGCCACACAGTCCATATCCTCCTCCTGTTCCTGACTCTCCTTCTTCCTTTGATGCTCCAGGCAGAGACCAATTGTACCTTGGGCAGCTGCTTGCAAGCTTTTAAGATGCCAGGCACCACACAGCAAGCTAGGAGGTAGAACAAAAGCACTGAACACATTCGTTATTAGGCCAATTAACTGAAATGTTCCATGAAACCCTGACTCTAAACCTCTAAACCAAGGAACCAAATCCCATGAAGTTTTTCGTTGTATATAAGCAGCCTCAGCAGTTGCTCTTTTTTTTTTTTTTTTTTGTCATTTTTGGAAATATATCTATCACACAGCTTTTGCCAATCCAACTTTTTATAGGTATATAACTTATTGACAGCAATTCCAGCAATTGGCTGTGCAACCCTAATCTTGATCAATGCACTTTTTTTCATCATCGTTAGCCCCCACTTTCCCCCCCTCCTGCCCCTGATAACCACTAATAAACTTTGGTCTCTTTTCTTGTGCGGTGACAAAACTTTTAATACTCTTTCTAAAAAAAAAAAAATAATTTTTTTTTTTTAAACAACGTTGAAATGCGTATAGAGTGTATATCCTGTTAGCAGCTGTAAGTGTAGCATAGTAGACTTTGAGTAAATTATTAATTTCATGGCCTGAATTTATGAGAACTCACTAGTTCTACTCTTAGCGTCTATTTATGTGTCTTTGTATGTGTGACCAAAAAAGTTTCTCTTATGATGGTGACAAATGGAAGTTCTGCTATGTATGAACTGTTTGCACTGGTCTTTCCTTTAGAGTTAAAACTGCTTGTATTTTCTGCAAATCTTCAGAAAGTGAAGTCCCAATTTAAACATCTATGAGCCTTTAATCTACGGATGACAACCCCAGTCATAGAGTTAGCAGGCCGGCAGCATCTTTCCATAGGCCATTGAGTCACCGTCCTGCTAGGACTCATAGTAGATTTCGGGGACCAGTTTTGTTTGTTTGTTGTTGTTGTTTGTTTAACTCCCGAAAGGGTATGTTGTTGTTTGCCGTGGGGTCAGTTTCGACTCACAGTGATCCCACGTGACAGAACTGAACTGCCCATAGGTCTCCTAGGCTGTAATCTTTTTAAATATTTTATTGTGCTTTAGATGGAAGTTTACACGGCAAATTAGATTCCCATTCAACAACTCATACACAGATTGTTGCCTGACATTGGTTATAGTCCCTGCAATGTGTCAGCACTCTCATCATTTCCACCCCGCCTGCCCGTTTCCATCTATCCAGTTTCCCTGCCCCTCCTTGCCTTCTCGTCTTTGCTTTTGGGTAAATGTTGACTGTTTGATCTAGTATAGTTGATAGTTTAAAGGCGTACGTTCCTCCCGGGTGTTATTGTTTATTTTATAGGCCATTCTATTATTTGGCTGAAAGGAGACCTCTGGGAGTAGCTTCAGTTCCAATTTGAAAGTGTATCTTAGGGTGCTAATTAGACTGTATCTTTACGGGAACAGATTGCCAGGTCTTTCTTCTGCAGAGCCTCTTGGTGGGTTTGAACTGCCAAAGTTTCCATTGGCAGATTAACCGTTTTGCCACCAGGGCTCCTTTAGGAAGGGTAGAGAGAGCAGTAAAATTCAGCTCCTTTGGTTTTGGCCTAGATTCGCGAAAAGTGAGTCATCAGTTAGCGTTGTTACTAGCAAATGTGGAGTTTTTGTATTACTTTACATGGAGTTGCCAGACTACTGGGTTTGTAGAAGTAGAGTAGGAAGTAGAAGGAGCCCTGTATTAGGTAGTTACACACACACACACACACAGAGGAAATGCGTATTAGAGCATTAATTCCGCGAGGCCGGAGAACTGTGACAAGGTCAAAGCTTGAACTACGTTTCCACTGGAATTGTTTTGAGGGCGCATGGAGAAATGTGTGTTCTGTAATGAGACAAACCCACAACAGGAGCAGTAATACTTTATCACAGAATTATAGCTGCAGTGCTTTAGTTCCCACGCGCCCCCCGCCCCCCATTTTTTTCTAATCTCACACTCTATTTTCCCATTGATGGGCTCAAGTGCACCACCCTAGCTTAATTTTAGATTCTTCTGTGATCTTTACACACCTACTTTTATTTCTCCCTGAAACACTGAAATATCCCGATATTAAAATCACTCTTCCGTGTATAGATGCTTTAAAAACTCGTGCTGGAAATTCAGCTGAGTTACCCATCATCCTATCCATGCTAGTCCATGAGGCCTGACCCGTGTCGTGTAACTGAGTTACTAATGCTTAGTGAAAAGGAAGGAAGAAGTGAGTAAACTTCAGACTTATAGTACCTGACCGTAGTTTTCACGAGGGCTCCTGGGTCAGACGAAATAGCCCAGAGAATGCAGTTTGAGGATCCATTTCTAATTTCTAGATCCCTGAGATGCTGGCGGGGCAAATGGAAGCACCTTCAATGCATGGTGTCCAGGCTAAAAAATGTGAATCTTTACAAATGTTTAATTCCTTTAAAATGAATCCACTTCTACCTAAAATCAAAACAGAAAAACAGATTCCCTGGACTGGTTGAGACTGGAGGACTCCCCGAGACTGTTGCCCTGGGATACTCTTCAAACCTTGAACTAAAACTAACTCCTTGTAACTAGATAACAAATTGGCTCAAAAAATGAGTATCACCGGTAAGTACTATGCTCCTTAAAAAAAAAAATGAAATCACCTATATGAGACCAAAGGGTCAACAATGACTTTAAAACAAAGCTGAAAAGGTAAGAGGGCAGGGCAACTAGATAAATGGAAACAGAACAACCAGAACCAAAATAATGAGAATGTTCACACATTGTGAAAAATATAATTAATGTCACTGAACCACTTGTCTAGAAATTGTTGAATGGGAACATAAACTGAATATATTTTATATATTATTTAATATAAAATATTTTAATGAAATATTATTAAAAATTAATCTCTGCAAAATTAAATTTTGCTGGAAACCTCAATCAAAGGTTGCTTATTCCAAACTATTAAATCAAGCACAGAATTCAGTTTTTTTAAGTTGCAGGTTGATGTGTTCACGGTCATGTGCCATGAGGCGCTCACTGTGACTCCTGAGTGGACGTGGAAGAACTCTGTAGCTTGTTATCTTCTGGCTGATGTGAAAACTTTGATGTTCACATTTTATTTGAGGACTTCTGCTTTCTTTCTCTTCTTTCCTCTTTTATTTCTTTTCAATTAGGGAAAATAAAAACCAATGCTGGAACTAAGACAGGCAGACGTCCTTGACAGTTTCTTTGGGTGTACCTTATAAAAGAAATGATTACAATTTCAAACACGTGTTACAACTCAAGTTCATGGCACTTCCTCTTTTAAAGTCTTAAGTTGGTATTTGGTGCTCCAACTATCACGCTATTTTGATTTTTTTTTCTTGAAACGAGAACATTTGATTATGAGCACTAGGGCACAGGTTTGTCCCTTTAACTCAGAAGACTCATGCGTTGAGACCTACTATCCTTTGAGAAGCTGCTAGAAGAGCCCAGCTAAACTGCACTGACTCGCAGTTCACACTTGAACTCCTTTCTCTGACTCTATAAAATGTATACTTTAATTTTCAGTTTTTTTTCACAAAAATATCTTCTAATTTATTTTAAAAAACGTATTATCTAGAAGAAGAGAAGCACTCTAGAAATCAGAGATAATTTTTCATAAAGCTGATTACAGGATATAAATTTCACTTGACTTTTAAAATTTATTCTCTCATAATATTTTCGTTCATCAATCGTATTTTCAAACCACATAACACTGTATCAGTTGAAAAACAGCTTGCAGCTTGTGTAAAATACGATCAAAGAAACTAGCATTTCTATATAGAGTAACATTTAGCTGATGGGACTCATCTCTGCCAATTAAAACGGTATTCTCATGGAGAAAGCCAATTCAAAGAGTAAACAGAACTTTAACAGTAGGTTTATGCTACCTAATTTAAAGTGTTTTAAGGCAAGAAGCAGTTTAGCACAGGGATGAAGAACACAGGCACTGGAATAAGACAAACCTGGGCATAAATTCTGCTCAGGTACATTTGAGACTCTGTGTACCTTTGGGCAAGTCACTTAACCTCTAAGAACCTCAGTTGTCTCTCTGTAGGAGACATAATAGTACCCACTTCGTAGGGCTTTGGGGAGGACTAGAGAGATAATGCCTGTGAAGTGCCACAAAGAAGAACCCAAGAACAAAGAAATGATGTAAACGCCCATCCATGCCGTTTTCTGCTTCAATTTTAATAGGGACTTTGTGGAGATGAGTTCTGGGACAGGTCTTGACTATAGGTAAGGCATCAGATCTGGAAGGGGTTATTCCAGGCAAAAGAAGAGAGTATTGCAGACGGCCTGGAGACTCTAACGCGTTCATATCTCTCCCTGGTTCTTCATGTGCCCTGGATTCATTTCACTTCCGGTAGCTCAGTTTCATTCTCTGTTTAAACAACAATTCTGACCTATCTCACTGTTTGTTGGTCTTGTAAAATGGCTATAGCCATTCCCAGCTTACCTGCACAGGTCTTAAACTTGGTGAATTGGCTTTTCACTGCCAGGAAACCCAGCTTTTGCTTAACTTCTTGCTATCAGTTGATTTGAGTTCAGTGAAATAAAAAATCTTTAAACATTTATTTTATTTTTGGTGAAGATACAGCAGAACATCCGCCCAGTCAACACTTTCTACATGTACAGTTCAGTGATATTCATGACATTCTTCATGTTGCGGCACCATTCTCACTGTATTCTCTACTCATATTGTTCACTACCGTTGATTTAGACTTACTGCCCCTAAACTTCGCATCTATGCTTTAGAGTTACTGTTGTCAATTTGATCTCATACAGACAATTCTTTAAAAGAGAGCATGGCTCAAGGCACACAGAAGTCAAAATAACTTTAATAGAAACCCAAACACAACTTACGGATGCAAGTCGCTGCTGCCCGTAATTTCAGACATCGTCAAGCCAAACAGAAGTGGGTTTTTCTTTTCTTTACTGAGCAGGCCCATTAGGATTTAAATATTTGAGAACTAATTTCATAAGCAAAGCAGTGCTTAAGGTGAGAGGCGAGCAGTGAGGGAGGGAATGTGTAGTCTCTCTTTATGCTTCCTGGGTCTGAACCTGAGGCAAGCTGCTTTGAAGCATTTGAACCCGAGTTCCTCAAAGTAATCAGTCTTTTTTTTTTTTTTGGTGAAAGTATACACCGTTTCAACAATTTCTACATGTACGGTTCAGTGACATTGGTTACACTCTTCAGGTTGTACGCCCATTCTTGCTATCCTTTTCCACATTATTCCACCACCATTATGTTCAGTTCACAGCCCCTAAACTTCCCGTCTAACCTATGGTTTTGCCTTTGCCAATTTGATCTCACATTGATAATTCTTTAAAAGAGCACAGTGCTCAGTGCAGACGTACTTTACTAATTAAAATCAGCTCTTTTTTTTTTTTCATTTAAAGAAGACTTCAGGGGATAGTTTTGGTTAAAGGCTTAAAGATTATCTCAGGGCAATAGTTTTGGGGGTTTATCCAGTCTCAATGGCTCCAGAAATTCTCCACTGAGAACCTGAAATTCTGTTCTGTATTTTCCCCCTTTACCAGGGTTCTTCTATGGAATCCCTGACCAAAGTATTCAGTAATAGCAGGCAGGCACCATCTAATTCTTCTGGTCTCAGGGCAAAGGAGGCAGTTGTTCATGGAGGCAACCAGACAGATACTCAATTTCCTCCTCCAGGAAATCAGTCTTATTTGATGATGTCTTTCCAGGTGGCATCAGGTTAACAGTTCCTTTCACGTTGCCACATACAAACTTCTCCCTACGTCCATGACTCTTCAGTAGAGGGTACAATAATTAAAAGGAAATGGTTATCCAAAATTTTTTGTTCTGTACCTCTTACAAAGATTGATAATCAAAACAGAGAAAGAGATACTTGAGTTCTCTTCATACTCCTCTCTACTGGTTTTTTGCCTTTGAGTGAATGTTTCTCTACACAAGAGGGGTTGGTGTGTATATCTGATCTTCAAGTATGGGAATTCGTCTCTATGACCTTACATTAGGAGAAGGTCGTCCTTGGCGGTTGTTAAGAGTGGAGGTTGTATCACAGTCATCTCTGTCTCCCCTGCAACATCTGGGCAGTGCCTTGAGAGGCACTGAATAAGTGTCTGCAAATTGAATGGAAATGCCACGTAATATGGGCATTTTCATGACCAATAATTTCAGTTGTACACAGAGAATATATGGGTACATGTAATTAAACAGATCCTTCCAACAAACAGGAGAGGGAGCATGGTGTAATAGTCACTACACCATAGTGAAAATGACAGAGAGTCTGGAGCAATGAACTTGCTAGCTAAAAAAAAAAAAAGCTAGGAGCGTATTTTCAGTCTTCCTGATCTGTGGTTCTACTCTGTCCTGTAGGGTCGCTATGAATCTGAATTGACTCGACGGCACTGGGCACTGGGGTTTTTGATCTGTAGATAAAACAAATACCTTAGTTTATTGGATAAGGGAACATAAGTGGCTAGTACATTATTTGTTGTCGTTGTTGGGTACCGTCGAGTTGATTGCAACTCATAGCAGCCCCATTTGACAAAGTAGAACTGCTCCATAGGGTTTCCTAGGCTGTTGTCTTTGTTGGAGCAGATTGCTAGATCTTTCTCCCATGGAGCTGGTGGGTGGGTTTGCACCACTGACCTTTGGTTAGCAGCTGGCACTTAACCACTGTGCAGCTGGGCTCCTTAGCACATTATTTAGCAACTCAGAAAGTGTTAGGATCCTTCCCAATAACCGAATGACTTGTCAAGTTTATGTTCATCACCTTGGAGAGTTCGTAGTCACATTTCAGCCTCCGCATTAGTTTCGCCTGTCAGTCGCTCTGTCGTTATAGTTCAGCTAGGACCCTCCATTGGCCTGAAGGTGTCAGCTCAGCCTCTATGGTTTCTTGACTTGACGGTGACCTGTGTTCTAGGAGACAATCTGTGACGATTTACAAGTAACTGGATTTTTTTTTTTTTTTTTCAATTTTAAGTATGAAAAACTTGCTAGATTTTTGTATTTTTTTCATATACAGTATTTGTTACTCTTTTTTTTTTTGTGCAAGGTTGGGTTAAATTTAAGACCTCTTGATAATTTGTTTCATATTGCTAATTTTTCTTGTTAAATGAAGACAATAATGCAAGTCTTTGTAAACCATATAAGTTTTCCTTACTTCATTACTTTCTGAGAAAGCAGAGTTTTGGAAAATGTCTTCAAGTTCATAAAAGCTTGAGCACTAATGTTTCCTTAGGGGCTGACTTGTCAAACAGCAGTACTAAGATCTAGTGAAGCAGTGTTGTATTAACTTGTAACTTCTCTCTCCATTTTCTAGATTAGGAGTTGCCAGAACTGAGAAATAAGTAATTCTTCAGTAACACACGTGGCAATCTCAGTGAACTTTTCTACCTCTGGTCTCCTTTTAGCACCATTTGGAGCCGCATACCGCATTCTTTGAGCATGTGAAAGAAATAGCTCAGCCAGCCTCCCTCTTTGTCCTTGCTCAACAGCAAATGGCATCCATGATCTCTCAGGTCACCCAAACAGAAGCAAAAGCCTGGGGCCTCACCTGTTCCTCTCATTGACGTGGAACTGGGCACTTCATGTAATGTAGGACGTGCAGTCCCGCATCTCAACTTTATGTCTATAATTGTTACGCCAGCAGCACGAGATAAATAAGCCTGAAACCCTCATACGAGTCGGATGTCATAGTCCCCGGTCTCCTGAGGACCTGCTTTCCTGTTATTTTTCCATTCTTGCTGGGGCTCAGCAAGGCGAGAACCTTCTGGTAACCACCACCACTGCGTATGATCTTTGCTGAATGAATAGAGCAGTTGAATCCTTTCAACCCTGAGAAGTAGCTTAAGGATGTTCGAATAGTTCTTTGTCCTCTTGCTAGCTCAAGTTTCATTTCTTTTGCAGACTGCTAGCACCTTGATTGTGGCTGACTCTAGAATTTCTGGCATCTACAGTTGCAAGGCTTCCAATAAAGTAGGGACTGTGGAAAGAAACATCAACTTTTATATCACAGGTAAGCCACGCATCCTACACCCACATAAACAGCCTGGTGACCCCAGCCTCTCTTCAGTTTTGTTTGCTTTCAGTTCACTTATGCTTGAGTGATTTTTTTATTTAAAAAAAAAAAAAAGATACTTAATAGGATTGTCAAACTTTGAGTACCTTCATCCTTTCTCTCAGGAATAGAATTCTACAGCATCACTGGCTCTTGCAAAGAGTTATTTCCATGAATTCTCTTAGAGTTATTTGTGTGTGCCTCCCTCCCAGGGTGGATTGTGAGTTTGGGATCATGTCATGTTCTTGACTGAACTCCCTTCAGTCCTGAGCATGGTATCTGGTACATAGCAGTTGTTCACTAACAGTCAAGGAAATCAACTAAAATTCAGATGATAATGTGATTTTTTTTTTTTTTAACTAAAGCTAATTGTTTCACAACTTAAGTAATTTCAACTTTTGGGGAATGCGGCTCATCTGTGGAAACCTAAAGCTGGCATTGTTAGCAATAATAAATGTGCTGTTTTCTGGTAGCATTTAAAAACTTGAGCTTTAACTGTGACAGTCTTTGCAAATCTTAAAAACTCCAAGGTACACAAGTGGCCCTCCCTATGTCCCTCCATGGGCACAGGAAGGAAGTAAGTAGCTCAAAGTATAAAAACAATTGCCTGGCTCCATACGCCCCCAATTTCTGAGGAAACCTGGGCAACCTGCCAACTCTCTGGAAACTCTGCACTGCATGGGGCAGGCTGCAGCCGTTGCCTAGAATTCTCCAGAAAGAAATAGGAAAGTCTGGTTGTATGAGGCATGCTGGTTGTCAGATCACTGAGAGGCCCTCGGCACGTTAGCCCCGCCACAGAGAAGCTGTGCCATGGGAGACACCCGTGAGCGGATTCTCAGAGAACGTCAGCACTGGGAGGGGCATGAGAGGTTAGTCAGCCTGATAGCTCCCGCACGTTACAGATGAGGAAACAGGATTTTGAAAGGTGAAGAGGGACATAGAGCCACTCTAGACCAACTCAGTCCCCTGACTGAGTGCCCCACATCAGAGATACGTAAGGGAAATTATCTTGGCATCCACTCCACATAGTAAAATCCCTTTATGTAAAGGAGGATTCAGGTAGAGATTTCAAATAGATTGGTTTTCTAGTCAATCTCAGATGATTTGGACTAAGTTAAGTAAGTCCAAAGGTTTGTGTAGTCCTTGTATTTAGTTGGAAATGAGTTAGCATCTAAATTGATAGCCACCGTACATCTAATTCAGAGCACACAACTCCTGTTCTGTTCTGAAACGATATCCAGTAAGTTGGCGAAAGTTTAAAGAGCATTAATTATTAAGAAGTGTAATTCACCTCTGTGTTGGACACTTGATATCACTGTAGCCCTGTCTTTCCAGGAAGACAGTTCTAGCAATGAAGAAACAAAGAAGAAACGTTAACTCATGTATATCCTGGCATCAAAATGTATGTGCAAAAAGTAATGTCATGGATATTATCCTTTCAATGTGTAATCAGTATTTTTTAAAAAACACACTGCTTCCTTCACGCTTTAAATTTAAGTTAATTCAAATAAAATAAAATAAATTCAGTTCTTCAGTAGCATTAGCCATATCTCAAGGGCTCAGTAGCCGCTCATGCTGTGAAGCTTTAAGCCTCTGAGGAGGAAGCAGGACTTGAGGTGGTCCTTCGCGGGGACAGAATTTGAATGGGTGGAAAGAAAAGGACAGGCCTGCCCTGAGACTGTCAGAGCAAAGGCGAGAGTACCAAGGGAGGCCTACAAACTATATGCCTAACCACTTACAAGTTCTAAATTAAGCTAACAAGCTGTTAAATATGTGCCAATTTCCTGTAAACAACTATACCTCCGTGATGACCTGAAACTACTACCCTACCCACTGCCGTTGAGTCGATTCCGACTCATAGCGACCCTATGGGACAGAGTAGAACTGCCCCAGAGGGTTTCCAAGGCTGTAAGCTTTACAGAAGCTGACTGCCACATCTTCCTTCCAAGGAGTGGCTGGTAGGTTCCAACCACTGACCTTTCAGTTACCAGCGGAGTGCTGAACCACTGTGCCACCAGGGCTCCTCTAATGACCTGAAAAGCTGGGTACAAATTTAGAACCCTGGGACTCCTCAGAGTTCCACAGCAGCGTGGGACAGCACCTGGCAGTGCAGAAGGAGCTGACCCCTGGCTCACCCATCGTCTCCTTCTGTACCTTACTATGTCCATTCTGTGAGCGGTCATGTCCCCAGGTGGATGGTCTCCCCAGGCCACACACCCTTCACAAACAGTCTTCCCTCGGCCACTGCTGGGCCTGGAAATGTGGCCACTGAGAAGCAGCCTCACCTCAGGAGGCCAGGCTTAGGGACAAGGAAAGAGACCTGGGCATACCTAGAGGCAGGCTTGGGATCATTTGAACAGGGAATTCTGGAATCCCAGATACCCTGACCACAATATGGAAGTGGAGGAGGCATAGGCTCTGGGTACCCCACAGATTCTCCCTACTGTGGGGGAGGGGAACAGCCAGCCAGAGCCATTTAAAGGGCCAGGACAGGGACCCCTCTTGCCTCAGTTTGAGGGAAGTACTGGACGCAGATGTGCTAAGAGTGGAGGAACATTCATGATCAACTCCTTATTGTCCAGAGAGTCCCCAAGAGAAGTTAATTGACAGCCACAATGAATTACAACACCACATCTGGCCTGTCCCACTGAGGTTTTAGTTACTGCATCATATTTCTGCACATGATGCTGTTGTTGAAAGGCCCTAGCTGATAAAGTTGACCACCTGCTGAATTCAGGCAGAAATCTCCTCCCATCTCACCATCACAGTCAGGGACGAGTTATCCAATAGGCAAGGTAAGCACGGTGCTTATCTTGCTTCCCAGATCATCTGTAGTGAGCAATTTCACTTTTTTGTTTTGCCACATCAAAGATTCTACTTTTAGGTATGGCTGGCATTTCTCTCTCCCCCAACCTCAGAGCACCTTCCTATAGGATCAAAGCTTCTTTTCAAATTAACAATCCCTGACAGGGGCGGATGACCCAGTAAGCAAGGTAAGCATGGGTTTACTTGTGCTTAGGTACCTACATGAAGTTGTTCACTACAGATGATCTAGTAAGTAAGGTAAGCACCGTGACTATTGGGTAATCTGTCCCTGACACAGTATACGTTGTATAAGCTGTAGAATGCTTGAAATTTCTAGATCTCAAGGCTTGCCCATAGAAAGGAATGTGAGCATTCAATTTGAACATACCTACTTGGAGAAGCTCACAACACTTTTCCTCTGGAAATTCGAGAGCTTTACTCTTAAAACTGAACTCAAGTTCAGCCCATCAGGCCCCTGTCCCCTGGACGAGATGTTCTCTGAATTTAAGATTCTCTACTAGTTCTGAGAAGTCCCGTTTTTGATTGCTGAGAGTCGGGATTTTGCTTATGTTCATGTTTTTAAACTAATTATTATCTTTGTTTTTTCTTCACTGAAATCTTTGTCCCAAGATGTGTTCTTCCTAGAGTGGAGACTGAATACTCTCAGGAATGTGGTCCCTTACGTGTTTATTTTCTGAATGAGGAATGCGGATCGGCTCAGTGTTTGTACTTGACTCAGTAGGGGGAGTGCTTTAAAAAGTGCCTCTCTAAAATTCAACTGCCCTAAATCAAAAGGTCTCGATTTGGATCTTTATAAAAGCTCATTTCAGTCATGTTGCCCTTCCTTAAAACATAGTCATCACTTGGAATTGCCTTCCAAGGTGGTGGAAACCGGTTGACATGGCCATCCCAATCCTCCACTGGTCCTACTAAACGCTGCCATTTGCTTGTACACAGCATCTACTTGAAAGACACAAACGTCCTACCAAACACTAGCTTTCTTTTCAAAGAATATGATTTCCACACTCCAGTGGAAATACAGTGCTCACGGAAATAGTGTTCTTATTTCCACCTGACAGATGAGATCTCTTTCATCCATTTGAATTTCTACACTTACGTCTTTCATGAACTTAATCCACATGTGTGACCCAACATAGTCAAAATATCTGCCCTCCCAATACGCACTTCTGTAAGTAGGTTACTTTCACCTAGCCCTGGGCTGGCTATCCTTTTTGAGCCAGGGTGGATTCTTTGCCATGGCACCTCATCAGATGCCAGGACTGTGCTATGGGCTAGCTGGTGATGGTGATGATCGTGCTGAATCGCCAACAGATACCTAAGTGTAGGAAGAGTTCTTGTTTTCACTTCGAGGGTTAGAAGGCAATTCTTTCTTGGGTCTGCTTTTGTACTCAGGCAAAAAAAAAAAAAATCTACGTGAATTAGGGGAAAATCCTTCTGGATTCATTAAATCGCTTGGGACATTTTATTTATCGTCTTTCATGGATCAGATGAGGCTACCAAGGGGGGCTATACTGAGAAATAGAGAATCATTTCAAAAAGGCTGTCTGGTAAGATAAGTCAGGTTAGTACAGTGACAGTGTCCTCCACAGAACAAACAGACCTCAGAACTGACTTGGTTCTTCTCTTTACCGATGTGTGTGTTTTGCTGTTTTGCTGGCACTCAGCATGACTGTGGGTGTGTTAGCAATTACTGAGGGTGAAACAGGAACAGCATTGCCTTATCTCCCTGGTTTCCCAATGTCACTAAATGCATTTTATTTTGAGATTCCTGGTGGTGCTTGGCAAAGATAAATAAAATCTTCCATCAGGAAACCTGTGAGCTATTTCCAGAGGAAGTTTCAAATCACTAAAGTAAATAGAAACTCTTCGACATGATCTCGGTGGCGTTTCTTGGGCTCACTTGGGTTCTGACAACCAGAATGAGAACTCATAAATGGAAAGGCTGTGGTCTTTTAAGAAATGATTTGATTGCAACCAGGCATGATACTTCTGCTCTGGTGCCTGTGCAGAAGCTGCTAGCTGATGTCTTACTCCTCATGCCTGAAAATGTCCCAAATAGAAAAAGATGCTGAAGTAGAGCAGCTATTTCCGAGACCTTATGATTAAGTGCTTCGTTGCTAACTGAAAGGTTGGGGGTTCGAACCCATCCAGCAGCTCCATGGGAGAAAAGACCTAAGGCTCTGCTTCCATAAAGATGACAGCCTAGAAAACCCCATGGGGCACTTTTACTCTGTTACATGGGGCCTGCTCCAAGTGGAAATCGACTCAATGACATCTAACAACAACCACATTGTTGTGTTAAAGATGACTGTCAGCTGCTCCTGCATCTTCTGGCACATTCTTAGATTTTCACCTTAAAAGCAGAAAAACCCCTACTGGTCTCTCTCTCCCGGCCACTGAGAGCTTCATAAGCCACTGTTACCCACCGCTCCCAGGTTTCAAGTGAATACTTGGCATTCCTTCAGACGTGACACTTTATAATAAAGCCAAAGGCCAGCAAAATCAGAAAAACAAGCAAAGTGAGATTTAGGAAAAGAGTTGATGTGATATCTAATTTTGGACTATTGTCCCCTTAAGGTTTAAAGGTTTCTTTATAGCTTTGTGTGCAAAGGATAATAATAATAATAATAGCATAACATAGTGCTTTTCATCTTCAAAGTACTTTGTAAAATGTTGGCCCAAATTCTTTGCGCAAATCCAGATACGCCACCAGTAACTAGCAATAGGAAGGTTCTGAAAGCAGGCCTGTTCAGGGCCAGTAACTGATGATTTTTTAAAACCCTCTGGTGAAGCGGTCCAGAGTAACAGACTGAGGACCTCTCAGCCCAAAAGTTAAATGCTCCTGCAGAGTAGGAACACCGAGGAGGAGAACTAGGAGGTGTTGCTAGAGGCCCTTTGGGAGGCGGAGATGAGGGTTAGCTGGGAAATGACGCTGGAGAAAATGGTCTTCGATGACAGTCACTTTCAGAAAATGCTTAAAATGTTTTTGAGAACAGATTTGATTTATTATTTTTTTTAAGTTGCTTTCCACACACCCCCAGCCCACTGTAGAATCTGGCAACTCTTCCAGATTCCTTGTCTACATTTTCAGAAGAAATCTTTCCTGTTGTCTGTCCCAGCAAGTAAACTGGCTCTTCCCTGGCCCACTGTAGCAGCAAAGACCAGTGGGAGTCATCTGAAACAGCAGTAGGAGGGGCTGGCCATCAATCAGATGGCAGGAAATTTAGAAAATCAGTTGTGTTTTCACTGGAAAAGTTAAGAACTAAAGCAGGGTTGACTGGCATCATGAAGTCTCCTAGCACTTCCATGGGACTTCTTATTCTCTTGCTCCCACTCATCAACCTATCCTGGATAAGTTTGACTTAGGAAAGTATCTTTGGATTTTAACACAAACAACTCTTCACTGTTTTGCCCACTTGAAATGCCCATTTGCTAGGACGAGTACTGTTATGTGATAAAGAAATGGGAACCATGGTTATCACCCCAAGTTAGGAAAAAAAAAAAAGAAATTCCACTTTGAAGAGTAACTTTGGGCAATGAAGAAGAAGTACCATCCTGGTATCTATTCTATTTTGCATTTCCTGCCTCACTTCTGAGGGAATGGATGTCGTTGGTCTCTGCCTGCTGTGTTTGATCAGCTTCCCCCAAATAAAAAGACCAATGCTCATCCTTTTAATGGTGAGGCTGAGAGGATTTGTGTAGGAACAGCTCTTAAGAGCCCAGAATAAGGGTCTCATGGTGAGACACTGGTTTTTTTCTGTGCACTGAAGCTCTTGATTCTTGTTTTATAGATGTGCCGAATGGATTCCATGTTCACTTGGAAAAGATGCCCACGGAAGGAGAGGACCTGAAACTGTCTTGCACAGTTAACAAGTTCTTATACCGCAACATTACTTGGATTCTGCTGCGGACAGCGAATAACCGAACAATGCACCACAGCATTAGCAAGCAAAAAATGGCGGCCGTCAAAGAGTACTCCGTGTCTCTGAATCTGGTCATCAAGAATGTTTCCCTGGAAGACTCAGGCACCTATGCCTGCAGAGCCAGAAACGTATACACAGGGGAAGAAATTCTTCAGAAGAAAGAAGTGATAATCAGAGGTGAGCACTGCAACAAAAAGGCTGTTTTCTCTCGGATCTCCAAATTTAAAAGCGCAAGGAATGATTGTACCACACAAAGTAATGTAAAACATTAAAGGATTCGTTCAAAAGTAACAGTTGTCTCATATCACCTTGATTTATTGTCACTGTTGCTAACTTTCAGGCTTCGAGGACATGCTCCTCCCAAAATGAGTTTGGAGATAGGAGTAATAATGAGACCCCGAGGTCCCAACCTGTGGGCTCCCTGCTCAGACTGAGGGGTCTGCTCTCTGTGACCGACCTGGTGCGAGTTTGGGTTTGGAGGATCCCTGGGCTTCATTTCTGTGTCTGCTCTTTGCTGTCTTCTCCTGCCTGGTAAACAACAACTGGGGACTGATCCTTTTCCTCCCGCTTTGATGCCAACCTCTTTTTATTGTTACGTTTCAAAGTTGCACAAACTGAATAATTTCAACAGATTGCTGGTTTCTGCCAAAGATGGACACTGAATCAGTTCATTTTCCAGCTCAGGATGAATCCAGTTGAATTTCGAGACTGTCGGGACCTCTGCCTGGTTTTATATTGTACTGTTTCATCTGCTCTTGATTTGTAAATAGCACCTGGATAGAAAGTTCTAATGCTTATTTATTTGAAAATGGTTTTTGGTTTTTTTTTTACATTAAGCACGTTGATCTGAAACTGGAGCTTCTAAATTGGGCCCCAGTGGGGCAAGATGTTGGTGTAACTCAGAAATGTCAAAGCTTTATCGCAATCTGAAGTATAAAAGTCCAGCCAAATCAATGCCACCTCCCTCATCTCCTGCCATTCTGAGTAGCTAGCAGAGGGGTCCAGTGAAGGGTTTCCTCCTCCCGGCCTCCGCCAGACTATGTGGTTGTTCACAGCACCCGAAACAAAGTGGGCCGTGCCTTGATTTTCAATATTTTTGCCCCTTGTCATTCTCCTGAAGGACTTAATCATGTTAAAATGGTGACATTCGCAAACATACCACACTCAGTTTATCCAGGAAACTATTGTGACCAGGGGTTTAATGGATTCTTCCCAACGTAAATTCACAATATGTCCTCTTTCTCCATATGCAAAGGTTAAGAGGATTTTCCCCCCATGGGGAGTTAGAAATGGCGACAGTACAGAAGCGGAATCCAAAGCCATTTAAAAATGCACACCATGGAGAGAGATTTGTTTGAAGCTTGCGTTTGAGGAGGAGGTGACTTTTTCACCAATTTCATACGCATTGTTACGTTGTTTGCATTTACGATCAACCATTACATGTGCCTTCCTTATAGAAAAACTATAGAAAACGAACTATAATGACCAAAATAGCCATGCCTGCAAAACAAAATGGCCAGGCAGTTCACTGGGAGGTGACAAATAGGACAGCTTTTCAGGCTTGGGAACTCACCAGACTATTTCCTCCTTTAAGTAACAGACTGTGTCCCACGGCTAAACTTGTTTTTCACGTGGGAATTGCTTTTGTCAAGTGTGAAAAAGTAAACAATAGCATTTCCCCAGAATGCCAGTTTTATGGAGCCCCAAATGCTCTGAAAACAATTAGTAACCTGGAAGTTGTCAACCCAGAGGAAAGAATAATCAATTGTATCTTGAAATTTTACCTATAGCTCTTTGGCCTGGTGTCTTTGTTCATTATAAGTCAGCCTGTGTGTTCCTTCAGGAAACAACGGCTTAGGGCCACAGAGCTTGGAAGCCTTAGTTTTTAACTCCAGCTAAAAAAGCATATGGAATGACTTAGTGATTAAAAAAAAAAAAAATAGTGATTACTGAAGGAAAAATGGCGAGTTGGACACACACAACCCACCACCATTTCCTTCCCCTTAAATTTCAAAAGCCATTTTCTCACAGGGAAGGGGAGGATGTTGGTGTTTACAGGAGATGATTTTCAATATTTCCAAGAAATGATTTTAAGAATTCCATAATTAGTTGTTCACTATGATGAACCCTTTCCAGAGAGTTTCCAAAAAAGAAAAGAAAGAAAGAAACAATTGGGTGGAGTTTTAATTTTTTTTTTTTTTTACTAGTTGCTCTTTGGGTGTGGAGTGGGGTGAGGATAACAAGGAAAAGAGGAAAAAAAAAAAAAAAAACCCTAATATGGAGAACAATTAAGATGGAGTAGGGGGTGTGAGGCTGGTTCCTTAGTCCCCATTCCAAATGGAGAATAGAAACTATGGATTTATGGGCCATGGAGAATCACTGGAAAGTCAGATAAGAACCTGGTGGGGAGCTATCTGTGGCCATTAATAACCAGCACAAGTATCCTGTTAATTCTGATTTGTCTCCATTTGAAGAGATCAGCCACACTTGGCTAAGTTTGAGAAATCAGCTATCTGCTTCCATCAAGCAACTTACGTTTTAAAATGTGGTTTCAATGTACCTTTCTTATTTCAAATGTCTAAATAAATAAAATACTGTGATGTATAAAGTCGAAATTGACAAAACAGGATTCCTTGGTTGATGAATGTACAAAACTGGTCACTTAGGAAATGAGGCTTTTCACAGAGGAGAAATGGGTACAAAGAAAGAACTATATAATACAGTGTGCTTCAGATGTGTCCATGTTTGCCTTATATTTAACTGACAGCACTGGGTTCTTCTACAGCCTTCTTGCTGCTTCAGCTGTCCGAAGTTTGTGTTGGACAGATAAGGTCTTTGGGAGTTCTTCATCACGTTATTGTTGAAATAAAAGGTCCTTTTCTAAAACATTAGCGTTGTTCTCCAGTCAGGGAAGTCCATTGATGATGTTATCATTGGTAGCTGTGAAAGAACCTGGATGTTGTGAGCCCTATAATCGGATTTCCTTTTTATAATAGGGCATATGGGCAATGACAGATCATTTCATCATATTTACTGTGTGGGAAACAGTAATTGTGCTAGGGGAAGCTGTTAGAAGTCTAACCGAGTAGACTGGACCTGAGTTTTAAATGCGATTATCTCAAAGTTGTCAAGCCACTGTAAGAGATAATGAATAGTAACATGATACTGTTCTTTATTGTCATGTTTCATTGATATGTTTGTGGTCTCTGTGACGTAAAAATGTCAAAATTGTAATGATAAGGCATGTACAAGTTAACCATAAATTGAAAGTATCAACACATGGCTGCATTTTCAATGAGAAAACGCCGTTTGACAGAGTGAACAGGAGGCCAACACAGGAATATGTTCATGGTCCTGCCTCTTGGGGCAAGATAGAACAGGAAAGATGTACTGGCGCAGGCGGAAGGAGAGTTGCTATCATTTATTCCACATAGTGTGCGAAGAAGGGTTTATAAGTCAGAGCACCTCTTTAACACTCTCCCTGCCTTCAGATTCTCATTCTGTATAAAATGAAAGCAGACTAATAATAAGCTATGGAAATCTGAATTTCATGAGAGATCTGTTTCCTAACAGATAGTAACCCCACCATGTTATAAAACTTCCACATGTTATAAAAGTTGTATGATTGTATTCTGTTTCACCTAGGATTTGTAAATTGCTTTAGGGAATGCTAACCCTGATACCTACAGGGAGGAAAGGAGAAGGGTTTGGGGCTCAGCAGACCCCTGCAGGGGCCACGGAATCAAAAGCACTGAAATGTATCATCTCTGTAGCTCTGTATTCACTCCTAAATGGCTTTCACAGTTCTAGAACACTGAGCTGAGGAAATGAAAACTTGCCAGAGAAAGCCTGGATAATTGAAACCAGTGATGTGTAGAACGTGTAAGTGACACAAAAACTCTTTCGATTTCTGTTCCAGGCATTGCAACAAGGGTGGTGGGGGAGAGGGATGATTTGGGGCAGTAGGAAAGACACTAGGAGTTGTTTTTATTCCTTTACCTTGGAAGCTTGGGCTACCAACCCAGTACCCACCTAACTAGAATGTACACGTATCAGCAGGACTGACTTAATTACTTCGTTCAATAGAGACACTTGTACTCATTGGGGGCTTTGAGTGTGCTGCTGTTCCTATGTGGGATTTCAATGTTGTAATGTATTGCATCCTAATGTATTAAATTCATTTTGTTGTACTATATTGGTTGGCATTTTATTAAAACAAATTGTATTGTATCATATGTGTATGTTTTAAGAGAAAATAATATAAAATATAATATTTGTACTATTATATAGTGCAAAAACTACAATTCTGTGCTTTTGCCTCTTGATTTCATTCTTTGGACTTGCATTTGGGAAGGGAAGGAAGGGGGGAAATAATCAATAAAGCTTTCAAAGTTTAAGAAATTCTCCTGTTTGGTCTGCTGCCTTGCAATTAGGTTACTGACAGTTGAGTAACACAAACACACCCTCACAAACACGTGAATGAAAATACAAAATTATATTAGCCCACTCTTATGATGTTATATATATGTATGGAAATTCATTACAAGCCTGTCTACAAAGTCATGCTTTTCATTTATATCTCCTAAAATATTTAGCAAAATCCTTGGGCTTTAGAAAAGCTTATCCCCAGAAAAGGAAGGAAATGAGTTGGAAATTTGTAAATGTAGAATTTATTTCTTGATTTGACTCTGTCCTGATAAATTTCAATTTATTGTCACAACTTACTAAAGAGGGAACAAAATGTAAATCATAAAAGAGAAACTTAGGGAACAAAAAACCAATGAAAACTTACAGTTGGGTTTTGCTCTTTTTCAACATATTTAAGATGTTGATTGCATATACAATAAAAGAATAAAACCGATGAGTAATCACAATTCCATTTCTTTATTTACTAGATCAAGAAGCACCATACCTCCTGCGAAACCTCAGTGACCAAACAGTGGCCATCAGCAACTCCACCATTCTAGACTGTCACGCAAAAGGTGTACCAGAGCCTCAGATCACCTGGTTTAAAAACAATCACAAAATACAACAAGAGCCTGGTAAGAGATGTGTTTTTCCTTGAGTTTACCATTTCTCATCCTTTCTAATCCCCTTCTTCCCCTAGCATTCCTGTTACCTCCTTCCAGTATATCTAGAATCATTTTCTGACAGAGTTGAAAACATGTGGGCTCTGGGTCATACTTACATCGACTTCCAATGAGGAATATTTGGGTGAATTCTTATGCAGACCGTATCCCTACTCCATAGAAAGACCCTTACAGAATCTATTCAACTGGAATGCTACTTTAAATAATGCATTCAGAAAAAAAAAATGATGAGAGCCACTTAACAAATGTTGCAGTTCACCTTGACAACTGAGACAATGAGGAGTTCGTTTGTTTCAGGACTTGAGGTCCATCAGAGCTTTCAACATCTGATATCTGTAATGTTCAGAGAAGTAGATTCATAATCTTTTTAATTTTATCTATACCAATCTTAATTATTTGATAAAAATAAGAATATTTTAAATCATATTTGTCATATTGTTAAAAGAAAATTGAAACTAAACTAATGGCTATGGTTTCTTTCAACAAGAAATATTCTTAAACACAGCTCGGCTGAAACCCTTTTAGATGGCTCCTCCAACTTCAACTGAGTAGGAATTCTAGTAACCATAAACACTGTCTATTGCCTTCCACATAATTCTATGGTTAAATTAAACTTATTTAGAATTTTGATTAATAATTCTTGTAATAGTCTATTTGCAGTATTCCATCCGTCTAAATCAAATAAGTGGCAAGATGGAATGGCCCTTGAATGTTAGCTCACTTGTTAGAATGAAACCTCCATTTGAATTTGATACACAGAATGGACTTGTGGTATAAGGCCCCCAAATGTTAAGATATGGACAGGTGTCTTAGAAAGGCCTTACACTCAACAGGTGCCCCAGATGATCACAGTGCATCATTTTTTCTCCATAAAGTAGCTCCTTCTCTTGAACTAACATCGTGTACTTAATTATCCAGACTAGAAGGTGGTGGTCTCCCCTTAACCCTCCTCAACTAATCAATCACCAGGTTGAGCAGGTGACAACTACTAAATATTTCTCAGATCTGTCCCTTCCTCTGCTTCCTATTATCATTCTCTTGGTTGAGTTACTCACTGTCTGTCACGTGAACTTCTGCAGTAGCTTCCTAACTGCTCTCCCCACCTCCCTTTTCTCTCTTTGCATCTCTTTTCCACACAGCAGTATAAATGCAGCTATGAACACATTACTCCTCCTTCAAGCCTCCCACTGATTCTCCAACCCCCAGCATGAAGTCGAAGCACCTGAGAGAGACGGCCCTTGGCAACTGGCCCCTGCCAACCTCTACAACTGGATGCTCTTCATCCCCTGTCTTAAGCTTTATATTCTGGGGAGCCAAACTCTTGTAGATCCCTGTACTCATTATGCTGCCTTATCCTTCTGTACTTTTATTCTTATGTCCCCTTTCACTGCAGTACCTTCCCTTCCTCTAACGTCCAACCATCCCTGAAGACCCAGATCAGGTGCACTCCCCCCAGAAGGGCTTTCTCAACTCCCACAAAGAGAAGCTTCTCCATGCTTCTTTATTACTTATGAATGTGTCATCTTCTCTCTTACTCTGTTGTTTTATAATCATCATTTTATATGTGTCTGTGTTATCCATGCATATTTCTATTACTCTCTTACTGTTTTTTAATCATCGATTCAGGTGTGTCTCCCCTCCTTGAGGGCAGATAATGTATCTCATTTGTCTTATTTGTATCTTATTTGTCTTTAGTATTCTCATAACCTAGCATGGTGCTTGGCAATCAACTACCTCTGGAATGAATGAATGAATGAATAGTATTCACAAGGTGTTATTCTGTAATTAGCAGGTTCATTTGGTAGCAGAAATACCTGGACTTGAGGTAGGGTATATCACAGAATTTTTAAAGCTGGAGAGGACTTTTGGAATATCTTTAGTCCAATTGGTAGAATAGAAAACTAAGGCCCAAAGAGGTAAAGTGGTTTGCCCAGGAGGACTCACTACAAAGATGTGTATTTCCAAAGTGATTTTATAGAACACTAATCCCTTGAGGTGTTTCACCAGAATAAAAAGATGAATGAATAAATGGTAAAGAAGTAATTCATTAATAGCTTGTGAAACGAAGTATGCAGTATTCCCCCTTAGAGATTCACAGCATATCAAAGGCCCAAAGAAGTCGTGTTCTAAGGAAACTTGGTAAACTGTGTTTATTAAGCTCTATTTTACCAAAACTTACTTGATTACAAAGCACAGTTAATGAAATGTTAATGTAAGATGTTTGGTAGTTCTTTGAAAGAAGCAAATTTGACTTCAGTTCAGTTCTCATATCTTGGATGTGGGGTAAAGAATCAGATTGAGCCAATTTTAAAAGCTCACGGCCACTCTGGGACTAGAGGATAGACAAGGCAAGAGAATGTGCCGAGGCAGATCAAACTCAAAAAGACTGTGAGGTGCAAGGGCAGATCAGGGTTTGAGTCCCAACTTTGCTTTCATGGGCCATACAAGTATTTGGGCAACTCATTTACACTTAGTCTCTGAGCCACTATTTCCTTATGTACAAAATTGGGATAATAGTCACCACACAGAGATGTTGTTAGGTGCTATCAAGTTGATTCTGGCTCATGGCGACCCTGTGTATGTAGACTAGAACTGGCCCATAGGATTTTTAAGGCTATAACCTTTCGGAAGCAGATCACCAGGTTTGTCTTTTGAGGTGCCTCTCAACCTTTCAGCTAATATTGGAGCACCTAACCCTTTGTGCTACCCAGAGACTTCTACATGGGATATAGTAAGATTTAAATGATAGAGCATAACTAAGCTGGTCATAGTCACTGCTTAGTAAATGCTACCTTCTGACCCACCTCATTTAGATAGAAACTCGCCAGTGAGCTATCAGAGTTCATTGGACTAGTGTTAAAAAAGTTCCTGAATAAGTCAGCTCAAATGTCAGACAACTGTAAATCTAAGGAAGATAGCTTCCTCCCAGCCTTCTTTGATTTTCTGAGGGCCAAAAGAATATCCAAAAAGAGTTTTATATAAATCCTTATACAAAATCTTTTCTAAATGTTGTTCTAATACGCTATTGTTAGCATGTACGAGCATTTATTGAGCTCAACTAGGCTAAGTTGTTGGTTGTTGGTATTTGGTCACTCCCTCTTCCCTTCATTCACTCTTTAAAATGACTATAGCCTTTTGGAAATGGATTTCTTATGTGTATATCATGTTTACAAAGTTTCATATGCAGTATTCCTATTTGGGGCAGCAAACGCCGTAACTAAAGCAATATGCTCCATGACTATGACCCTTAATTTCACGTGTAGATATTCTTTAAAAATGCCGACTCTTTTGTGGGTCTTTCTTTATGAGCAAAGGTTACAGGTAACCAAAGTGATAATCCTTGGCCCACCATCGCTCCAAAGCTAAAATGGAACTAATAGTCTACCCTGAGACCAGAAGAGCTAGATGGTGCTCAGCTACCAGGGCCACATTAGATGGATCCTTACAGAATTGGAGAAAAATGTGGAAAAGAACTCAAATTCTTAAAAGTCTAGACTTACTGGACCGATTGAGACTAGAGGACTCCCCAAGACTATTGCCTTGAGATACTCTTTAAACCTTAAACCAAAATTATCCCTTGAGGGCACCTTTTAGCTAAATAACAGAATGGCTCATAAAATGAAGAATATCACCCATGAGTAATGAGCTTCTTTAAGAAAAATCATCTATAGGAGACCAAATGGTCAACTCTAAAGCAAAGATGACACGGTGAAGGGCAGGGAAACCAGAGTGCGGGAAATGGTACACCTCAAACAGAATGAATGAAAATAATGACACACTGTGAAAAATGCAGCCAATATCACTGGACAATTTGGGTAGAAATTGCTAAATGAGAAACCTAGTTTGTTACGTAAACTTTCACCTTAGACACAATAAAATATTTTAAAAAAGAAGCTGAGGTGGAAGAACACCAAGATCATGCCCAGAAAACCCTTTGGAAAGCTAGACTGAGTTTAAAAGCCCTCAGAATAAACTGTATATCCTTTAGAGACCTTCTAAATAAAACCTGGCAGCTGAAAGAATTTATATTCTTGAGAATATTTTAGTGACCTTGGATCATTGCTAGGCTCCAGCCCATTGTCACTGTTCTTGTGAAATGACAACTTGCTCCATTCCAAAGAAAATAGAGAGGAAGCCATGCACACCGGAGAGCTCACACTCTGGACAAGTGGCTGTAAAATGCCTGTTGAAAGAACTTGCGGCAGTTGGGGCTTTTTTCCTCCCTTCTTATTGTCTTTCTAGAAAAATCTTTCAGTGGGGCACAGCCATCCTACAGAAGACATTCAATTTCAAGAAAGTGTTACAAAAGCTGGATAGTAAATTCTTGGGCCAAAGGGCATCAAGCAGGAACAAAATGAACCCTAAACTTGCAGGTCCAGGGAAGCCAGTGCTCAGGGGACTCGTGAGGCCATCTCAGCCAGGGCAGTTCAAGCAAAAAGCAAGCTGGTACCCTGAAAACCACAGCCGCCAAGCATACCACACAGCACATGTTCCCAGTGCCTGCCATGCCCATTCGGGACAGTGGTACCAATCTTCAAGGACATCCATGGAAAGACATCACCCTGCTCATTACAATTGACTTCCCACCATCTTTTGGTGCCCATTTTCTTCTCTTCTCCCCTTCATGCCTCTGGGCCACAGGTCTGCTTTGATTCTTCCCTGGAAAGCTCTGTCTCTTCACTCTCTCAGTTCTTCCTATCCCACCTGAATTCCTGCCTCCTCTGTGAATCCTCACACATTCCAGGACACAGGGATTCTTTCTTTTTTCCGACATCTACTTATAGTTACGATTCGTGTCATACAGCGCATCATTTAATTCTTCTCTTGCTTTACGTGCACTTGTTTTTAAAACCTTTGAGGATAGATACATCTTAATATATCTTCTTTATTAAAAAAAAAAAAAGATTTATTGAACATTTACCAAGTACCAAGGTCCTGTGATAAGGAGCACTGGTGGTGCAATGGTTAAGTGCTTGGCTGCTAACCAAAAGTCAGCAGCTGGAACCCACCCAGCGGCTGCGGGAGATCTGTTCCCATAAAGATTAGAGCCTAGAAAATCCTACGGGGAAGTTCGCTGTCCTGTGGAGTTGGTATGTGCGGGGTTGATATGAGTTGGGATTGACCCCTCAGCACCTAACAGCAACAAGGCCCTGTGTTAAGTGTTTCACAAATATTTAATTTTCACATATAGCAGATACATTTCACAGATCTGTCCTATTTAACAAACACTTATCAACACTGTTATTTGCCAGGTACTGTTCTAAGCACTTTCTATATTAATGTATTTATGCCTCATGACAATTCTATGAGGCTTCTTTTATTATCCCTATTTTACAGACTAAAGGATGAGGAATTTGAGACCTAGAGAGGAAAAATAAGTTGCCCCAGGGCCTGGAGTTAGTGAGTAACAGACCAAGGTTCAACCCAGAAGAGTGTGACTCTAGAGCCTAAACTCTGAACATTGAATACATGGGACTAAACATTCATTTACGTCATTTGCAAGAGAACAAATAGGCATATGACCTAATGGGCATAACAAACATATATATATATATATATTTTTTAATTTTATTTAGTTTGTTGTTGTTGCTATTGACAGTATACACAACAAAACATACACCAGTTCAACCATTTCTACATGCAGAATTCAGTGGCGTTGATTACATTCTTCAAGTTGTGTACCCACCCTCACCGCCTTTTTCTGGGTTGTTCTTCTCCCATTAACATAAGCTCATTGCCACTAAGTTTCCTGTCTAAGCTTTCGAGTTGCTCTTGTCACTTCGATCCCTTATAGACAGTTCTTAAAAGAGCATAATGATCAAGGCAGACATTCTTTACTAGTTAAGCTAAACTATTGTTTGGTTTCAAGACGATTTCAGGGGGTATTTTTGGAAAAAACATATATTTAAAACAATATCTTCTCACACCCAGCCCTTAAAGGTTAAGCTTCCTGAGGACTGTATTTAAAGCATATTTTTAAATCATAGTAAAAATCTAAAGCATATTTTTTAAGAAAATTAGCTGTGCCACGTGTAAAGTTAAAAAATACTTTGAACCTAAATCCAGTTACTTCTAAGTTTCAAAATTTCCAGAATTCATGCTATATTAGGCCAACAGTCCTTTATATAGTCAATAAATCTTTGCAGGACACCTAGTTTGTGTCTGGCACTGTGCTAGATTCAGTGACTACAGCAGTAAATGACAAAACAAAAATCTAAAGTCAGGAATACAACTTCGTCAGGCAGCAGCAGCCACCTGTGTCCTGACATACGCAGTGTCATCGTGTCAGGTAGGCACTACCGCTAATGAGTCTGAACATGGAACAAGGTGAATTAATAAATAGGGCAAATGGAAAATGCCGTAGCTCAAACACAGGATTAAAATATCTTAAATGCATTGCTGTTGTTGTTAGGTGCCACCACGTCAGTTCTGACTCATATCTACCCCCAAGTGATAGAGCAGAACTGCCCTATAGAGTTTTCTAGGCTGTAATCTTTACGGGAGCAGGTCTTTTTGCCCATGGAACGGCTCGTGACCTTTCAGTTAGCAGCCAAGTGCTTAACCAAGTACACTCTTTGTGCTGTAATTTTTCTACTTGAATGTTGAACCTACAGTAGGTTCTCAAACATTAATTGTTAGTTGAATACCCAGAATGAAAGAGATTAAGAATAAATGGAAGAAAATATGCTGAGAGGTAATAAAAATAGTTATTAGCTGCCATTGAGTCAAAGCAGCCACGGACTCATGGGGTAACCCCATGCACGATGGAACAAAGTAGATTGCAAGGCCATTCTTCCTACTGTTGTCTGGAGCTCCGTTGAAACTGTTCAGCATCATAGCAGCATGCAAGCTCTACTGACAGATGGGGTGGCTGCACATGAGGTGCACTAGCCAGGAATCAAACCTGGGTCTCCATATGGAAGGCAAGAATTCTACCACTAATAAAGGTAGTTGTACTTTTGTTGTTGTGTGCCGTTAAGTTGATTCTGACATATAGCAGCCCCATGTTTTTTTTTTTTTTTTTTATGTGACAGAGTAGAACTGTCCCATAGGGCTTCCTAGGCTGTAATCTTTATGGGAGCAGAGTGCCAGGTCTTTTCTCCATGGAGCCACTGAATGAATTCGAACCTCTGACCTTTCAGTTAGCAGCTGAGAGCTTAACCATTGCCCCACCAGGGCTCCTTAGGAGGGAGTAGTGGGATGCAAAGTGCTGAAGAGGAAGGTAATTTGAGACAGGTGAAGAAAAAATAGACAAGGTGAGGGAATAGAATGCAACCTGTGAGCCCCAGAACGCAACAGGACTGCCTTGTCTTTCCAGGTTTCACAAGTTTTCCACCTTTGACAGGGTGCAATCTTACCACTTTTGTATGGTGTGTTTTAGTGGGAACTATTTCAGTTTTCCTTCTCTGACAGAATTCACTTTACACAGTTCTGGTTTTCACGGGTTTTATGGTATAATATAAAGGATAACAGTAGTGATAATAATAAAGAGAAATGTAGTGTGAAAGGGCTGATATCAAGAAAACACAAAAAGACTTCCCTGGGTTGGCACCCAGATGTGGCACAATGGTGATGAAGTCATCTTTGAGAATGTGTGACTCACCTGAGTCTCTGTCCTACCTGTCTCGGCCACCTGCCCAAGGGACCAGCAGCTCATCCAAAATGATCAAAACGTCACTGCTCTACCTTACTATCTTCCAAGAGTTTCCAGTGAGCTCCTGAAATGTTTAAGGCTGTGACTGAGCGGAGCAGGCAGGGCTGTGGGTGACCGCGGTGACAGTGGCATTGTGAGGACCGGGAGTCCAGTGACTGTGCAAAGCTGCTAGGGCAGAAGGCCTCTCTAGTGGAAGCACAAACCCTCTCATCAGGGAGTCCGCAGAGAAAACGAGGTTTCTGAAAGTCGTTTAAAGGCTGACAAATGTAATGAACCCTCTCTGAAAATAGAGAAGAGACATTTTAGGTGAAGCCTGCCTGAACCAACCTTCATCAAACCAGTATTTGAACTAAACTTCTCTGACAACAAAACCCTTTCAGAATGTTTTAAAACAACAATAAATTAGAAAGAGTGGATTCTGCCTTCGGTAGAATAAGGCTGAACAGGAGAGAAACACTCCATCCCAGCGACTAATCTTCCTTCTTAAATGGGATCTTCTTGGTCACTGTTGTTGTTGGGTGCTGTCAAGTCCGTTCTGACTCATAGTGACTCCATGTGACGGAAGAACTGCCCCAAAGGGTTTGTCTTGGGAAGCCGCTGGGTTTGAACTGCCGACCTGCTGGTTAGCAGCCAAACTTAACCGTTGCATCACCAGGGCTCCTTTCTTGGCCATTAGGACTAAGTATTTATCTGGTGACTCGAAAGAGGCATCTTTTCTGTCACCAGTGTATCACTGACACCTGTAGGTGCCATCTGCAGATTGAGGTGCCTGTCACCCTAGTACCTGGTAATATGGCTCCATTGTAAAGTGGTTTTAACAGATGCAGGAAAAATCTGAAGAAACAGCAAAGGACAGAGATGAATGAAGCTGTTAATACCCTGGAGTGATAAACTGACCGCCTGTCATCTCCGGCGATTAGAATCAGCAGCTTTACTTGATTTTTTAGTAATAACGGGATAAAAATTTAAAAAACAGCTGTTGTCAAGTTGATTCCGACCCATGGTGACACCATGTGTGTCAGAGTACAACTGGGCTCCGGAGCGTTTTCAGTGGCTGATTTTTTGGAAGAAGACCACCAGGCTTTTCTTCTGAGGCATCTCTGGGTAGACGTAACAGCCGAGCATGTTAACTGTTTGCACCACCAAGGGACATACAGTGAAATTCTCTTTGGCAGAACTTGAGTCGTAACTGACTTCTCTTTCTCATGAAACCTACCTCTGCGGTGCATAATGAATTAAGAAATATTATTGCAGAAAAGAAATGTGTACAAAGAGCAGTGCACGTGAAGGTGGGCTGGCAGCTGTCTTTATCACCTCCGTTGAGGCCAGGGTTGATGTGCTGATGGAATTGGCTAAGCAGCTGTTTTCACCATTCCTTTCTCTTCAATATGTGTCTCTA
This sequence comes from Loxodonta africana, assembly GCF_030014295.1. Taxonomy (NCBI): domain Eukaryota; kingdom Metazoa; phylum Chordata; class Mammalia; order Proboscidea; family Elephantidae; genus Loxodonta; species Loxodonta africana. Next base: position 19,145,869 of record NC_087364.1, read on the forward strand.
AGATAAGGGAGCCTATGCAGCCAGACCAAGAAGGACCCAGCTTTACCAGTGGATATACAATTACCTCGTTGCCCCTGCCCAAACCTCCAAACACATTCTCAAGGTTTATTTGTATCTCTGACAACAGTATAAACACGAGGGATTCTGTGAACATATGCAGAACCAAGGTTCAGTTCTTTTCCAAAAATAAACTTCCATTTAGAAGGTGAGCAGAAATGCATGGAAACTTTGAAGTAAGGAGTACCGCAGGGAAAAAAGGAGCCCTGGTGGTGCAAATGGTTGAGCGCTGCTAACCAAAAGGTTGGAGGTTCGAACTCACCCAGCAGCTCTGAGGGAGAAAGACCTGCAATCTTCCTGTGTAAAGGTTATAGCCTAGAAAACTCTATGGGGCAGTTCTACTGTGTCACATGGGGTCACTATGACTCAACAGCACCCAACAACAACTCGGGGACATGGCAGGGCAAACATTTCATAGGTTGGCGTTGCCAGAATTCAGAGCTATACCCCAACAGCTGACAGAGGTACCCAGACTTTAATGACAGCGCAAAAATGGTTTAAAAAAAAAAAAAAGTTACTTTATCCACTCTCTGCAATGACTACTTCCATGTTTGGCTAGATCAAGGCAAATAAAAGTACAGCTGTAGAGTCCAAGGTTTACTTATGTCCAGAAAGGTTAACTCATGAGTAAAGTCCCATTTTGGATTGGAAATCAATAGAAATTATTTATGGAGAAGCAATCGTGGCCCCCAAATACTTACTGGCAAATTCTAGCTTTTTTTAGGTCTTGAATGCAAATAAAGAAATAAATAGCATCATAACATATCCTAATGCTTGGCCAAAAGAAAATCTTCTGGATGGATGAACTTTACAGCATAGCATCACCCATTTAGCCCAGAGAAGCTTCCTGAAAGCCGGCGGCCACAGCAAGACCCAACTGAAGAGTCACACATCGGGACAACATCAGCCCAAACACACTGGGCTGAGTAGCAGGCCCCTGCCAGTCTGGCTGTGTTTTCTTATTTCAAGTTTGCTTGAATTTTCAAATGCAAATTTCAGCATGTAATAAATAGGAGAAAACTAGAAATGTGGGCATCCCTTTAGAAAGAGCCTGTTACCCCTCTCCCCTTTTTTACTGTGCTAGAAACACATACAATTTAGCATTTTCACAATTTTAAAACATGTAGTTCAGTGAGTGATGTGAGTGCATTCTTAACATTGTGCAACCGTCACCACGATCTAGTTCCAGAATGTTTTCACCACCCCACAGGGAAACCCCATGCCCATTAAAGCCTCTGCCTTCTGTTTATGAATAAACCCCCTCTCTTGACTCTTCTGTGACCTCTTGCAAGACGTGGCACTGTACTTTCACCATGGCTGAGGTCAGCACTTGTTCTGTTTGGAGGACAGTCAGTGCTTGAGGGACCAAACCAAAAAACCAAACCAAACCTGTAGCTGCCGAGTTGATTCCGACTTATAGCGACCCTATGGGACAGAGTAGAACTGCCCCATAGAGTTTCCAAAGAGCACCTGGTGGATTTGAACTGCTGACCTTTTGTTTAGGAGCTGTAGCACTTAACCACTATGCCACCAGGGTTTCCGTGAGGGACCAGTGGCAGAGAAAAAGAAATGGGGTAGGAAGAAAAAGAGAAAGAAAGAAATAGGGGCATATGGTGGGGGGTGTGGGGGGGCTCTACCAGCAGTCACCCCAGAGATCTCTCGGGGGCTGCACAAAGGCCCACGTCACTAACCCCAAACTGCTCTTAGCATGGGGGAGGTTCTCAACCCCATTCTCAGAATGCCTGCTGGCACTGAAGACGGGTTGAACAACAAACGGAAAACTCATGCTTTCTCCCCTGTCTTTTGGCAAAGAAATTAGATGAGTTTTCTATTTCACCTGTGCAGAATCTGAATGAGAAACCCCTTCGTTAGAAAGTTTAACCAGGACCTAAAGTGATACATAAGGAACTCTGGTGATGCAACAATTAAGTGCTCAGCTGCTAACCGAAAAGTCACCAATTTGAACCCACCCAGCGGCTCTGCAGGAGAAAGATCTGACAATCTGCTCTTGTAAAGACTAAAAAAAAAAAAAAACCCAAACCCATTGCCATTGAGTCGATTCCAACTCATAGTGACCCCATAGCACAGAGTAGAACTGCCCCATAGGGTTTCCAAGGAGCGCCTAGTGGATTCAAACTGCTGACCTGTTGTTTAGCAGCCATAGCACTTAATTGTTATTCCACCAGACCAAAAAACCAAACCAAACTCAGTGCCGTTGAGTTGATTCCGACTCACAGCGACCCTATAGAACAGAGTAGAACTGCCCCACAGAGTTTCCAAGGAGCGCCTGGTGGATTCGAACTGCCAACCCTTTGGTTAGCAGCCGTAGCACTTAACCACTACGCCACCTGCCACCAGGGTTTCCCTGTAAACATTATAGCCTAGGAACCTCTATGGGGCAGTAAGTTCTAATCTGTCACGAGTTGAAAATTGACTTGATGGCATCCCACAACATAAAGTGATAAGTACACAGCATTGCATCTGGGGTCATGACCATGCCCAATCCAGTTAAGGAAAACGTGCAAACAAATGTATTCTCAGATAGCCTGAGCCAAGACAACCGGTCGCTTGTATGACTCGAAACTACTGCGGAAAAAGTCAAGTAAATATAAGAAAGTTCATTTTTCTCCCCTACATCCACGCGATAAATTTGATTTTTGCGTAATCTCCTCTGCCAATGTCCCTTTAAACAATCAAGACTGCAGAGTAGTTTAAGAAGTCATCTCATTCAACCTCAGTCATAATTAAACTGACCATCGCTGAAAAACAAAATGAAACATGCACACCAGACGGGAAGCCGGTCTTCTAATGGAATGGGTTTGGGTTTGTCCTTTATTATTTTAGTGCAGAATTGCAAAATGTTGTCAAGTATAAATCTACTTTTCTTGCTCTAAAAATATCTCATCATTCTACACGTAGTCAATATTACAAAGTTGAAAATGTTTAAGTATTTGGATCTATATAGCTTTCAAAGGAGTCCCTGGGTGGTACAAATGGTCAAGCACACAACTAATAGCTGAAAGGCGGGCAGTTCAAACCCACGCAGAGGTGCCTCAGAAGAAGGGCCTGGCAATCTGTTTCCAAAGTCCATGGCCTTGAAAACCCTCTGGAGCAGTTCTGCTCTGCACATGTGGGGTTGCCATGAGTTGGAATCTGCTCAGTGGCAACTAACAACGACGACAGCTTTTAAACTTGGATTCAATGGCTGTTCGCTGATGGGAAAAAGACCTACAATCTCATTTTTTAAGACCCAGGCTCTCTGGTGGAGCAGTGCTGAAGTACTTGGCTGCTAACCGAAAGGTCTGCCGTTCAGACCCACCAGCCGCTCTGTGGGAGAAAGATGTGACAGTCTGCTTCCGTAAGGATGACAGCCTTGGAAGCCCTCTGGGGCAGTTCCTCTCTGTCCTATGAGTCGGAACCAACTCGATGGCAATGGGTTTGGTTATTTTTTTTGTTTTAATTAAACAAGTAGTATGTGAATATATTTTGTAATTGTAAAAGATTCATGTAGCACAGAAATAGAGTAAGCTATAAGAACTTCCCTTTCACAGAATTAGGTTAACTATTGATGTGTGTCTTGTCCATTATTTCCCATTTTTTACCTATACATGTGCGTATATACAAATACAGGGCCTTTTTTTTTTTTTTTTTAACATAAATGGGATCCATTCATTCAACAGATAATCGCTGAGAGCCAACTCTGTGTCAGGCAGATAATAGGTGCTGGGAAACACAGCACTCGGAGCCCTGGTGGCACAGCAGTTAAGGCCTCGGCGCTAACCAAAATGTCGGCAGTTGGAATCCACCAGGCACTCCTTGGAAAGCCTATGGGGCAGTTCTACTCTGTCCTGTAGTGTCACTGTGAGTCGGAATCGACTCAACGGCCATGGGTTTTGGTTTTAATTTGGGAAATACTGCAGTGAAAAGACAGGGGCCTTGAGTTGACGTTCTAACAGAAAAATACAGACAGTAACTTCAACGAAAAATGAAACTATAAATAAATAAATAGATAGCAAAATGTCAGAGAGCAGTGACTGCCGTGATGAAAGTAAAAGTAGGTGACTGGTGGCAGGGTCGTGTGGGAAGGCCAGCATCTCTCAGGTAAAATCTGAGGTGAGATCACAATGTGTGTATTATTTCATGCCTTGCTTTTCCACTTACTATGTCTTGGTGGTCTTTCTAGGTCAATACATATTGTTCTACCTCACTCTCCTTAGTGGCCATACATAGTAATATGGTATTATTGCTATATGTAGTTATTTCCTCTGTTGATGGAAAAACACCTTCTTGACTTTAACCTCTTCCGCAGTGCAGTACTACTTCACTGTCTTACAGTGGTCGTAGGAATGCCACTTCACTATACACAGAAAAGCAGCTTTGGGTGAATGGCTAGAGGCCGAGGTGTAAATGGATCCAACGTCACAGAGAGACTATGAGAAATCTCAACATACCACAAGAATTTATTGGACCGGGGTGTGTGTGTGTGTACATTTACAATTTATAGATACACGTAGTTGATAACCAGGGTTTTATAGCCAATAACCACAGAGTTAGCACCATGTGGTGCATTTTTTAAATGCTTGGATCATCTTGAAATGCTTTATTGGAAAAACAGCAAAGTTCACAGTTGAAGGGCACAAAAGTGCCTTTTCATTTTCCAGTGTTTAGAAATATCTGTGTTTTTGGCAGAGTTTCAAGGTGATCACTTCATCCATAGCCCTTTCACATCAGCCAGTTTACAATTTCTTGAAAGCTTTTTGAAACTATTCTGTTATCATAACCCGATTTTGTAAGTTAAGCTAGTAAAGCAGTTGTCGGTCTCTCAAATGAAAGGACCTGTGGTTATGGTTTTTCACTTGTTCAGTGGTTACTTGGAGAGGAATATTACACAGCTTTCTTCATCATTGTCTTCCATCTTGTTCCCTTCTAAGGGCACCTCTTCTTTCTCTGTCTTTTTCACAGCTAAAGAGCAAATCGTCTGCTGTCAGGAATCACATCACCCATCAAAATTTCCTTTAGACCATATGTTTTGCAATGTCCCTGTAATTCTCTTCCAGCTCAACACATTATTGTAAGGCTGCTTTTCACTGTCTTTCAGGCTATTCCACGCATCACTGGTTTTTTTTTGTTTTTTTTTCTTTTTTACATCCTCAAAGGTTTTGCCATGAGGTTTGATCTTGGGGTAAAATTCTCAATAGAAGGAAGAAGCCAGATGGTGACCATTGAAATCATTTATCTTTTTAGTGCCATTTAATGGGTCCGTCATCTTTCATTTCCCATTTGTGTAAACCTTTGCTGTTCTACTGAATTTGGATTTCTCTTCCTCAAACAGTTTTCCAAACTCACTGAAGTTTGACTGGAAATATGAAATCATCTTTGTGTTCTTTGTGGGAAGCTAAGTAGGTATCTTGCCTCTAGTTTTGGGGGGTCACTTTTAGACATCTTGAGTCTATATTTTCCCTCTTCTGGCCTTTTGTTCAGGTATAGCTCTTAGCTAATCAGTTCCTTTAAAAGCTACCAAACTAAAGGTATGGTTGAGTATTTACTGTGTAGCCAGAACTACACACATCATCATCAGAACTACCATTTATTAAAAATATTATGTGCCAACTTAAAAGAATTTGTCATGGAGTTGGAAAGCTAAGACTATCATAATGGTAACAGACAAAATTTACTTTCTATTTTGCTAAATTTAACAAACACATATTAATTACCTACCACTCGTCGGTTTGTGATGTTTTAGAGAAAGCAAAAATGAGCAACACTTGGTCCTTACAGTTGAAGAATGACAGATATTGCTACAAAGTCAATTCATGAAAGTGCCACGTGAAGAGTGTAAAATTACATTAAATACAAATTAGCACTTCTAGCTGGGATGATGAGAGAAGATTTCATGGAGAAGATGCAGTTGAGTTGGATTTTGATGAGTGAAGAAGAGAGTTTTGTTGATGATTTATTTGGCCAAATTTGATGGACACAATGTTCTCTAAGTCAGAAGTACAGCTGGTGAACTGAGCAACAAAACAGGAGTCAATGGCCATACCAGTAGGCCAAGTTAGGAAAGCAGCGGGTCAATTTTTTTGTGTAAGGATCAGGAGGCAAATACATGGTATGCATTTATTTAATTGAATCAATAACTTCAAAAGTTCTACAGATTTACATAATGGTGAATTGAATTAAAATTTTATTTCATGCTCTTCCTTGGGAAATATGGTACTTACATATAAAATGCCAAAGTTGTCTTCATCTTATAGTATAATGGGAAAAAATTATTTACAAAGTCCCTTGAAAATACCAAATATGGAAGATGTCTAAGACATGTTTACAGTGTGGACTTTATCTCGTGGCTAAATGTGCAGATAGACCAACATGGACACAAATTCTGATCAACAACTCCCATTAGCAACCAACATGACAGGTAATTCACGGTCTTGCATTGAGCCTCATCATCAGACTCCTGGGAGCACATTACAAATTTCTGTGAAAACAGCCCAGTATAAAGTTTTACTTGTCCTTTTGGGACTAATGTTTTAGCAAACTCATGAAATCACCTGAGTTTGACCTTCTAAGCTCCACAAGCTTGAACTTTTTGAACCTTAAGATGACAAAATTCACTGACGTCTGGTTTTTCAGACTCTAAGGAGAGCTAAGCCTGCTGCAGGCCTTCAGTCGGCACCGCCAAACTGAAAGTTAACATCAACTCCTACCTTGGCTTCATGACAGTCAGCAGACAGTGCGACGCTCACTTCTCTACCCACTGAATGCAGTCTTTCATTGTCTTGGCTTATTTGGTCATTTTCTCAGTTACTGAGGGCCTGCTGTCTGAAGACACAGCACTAGACACTGATGACTCAGGAGCTAACAGGGCAAAGTCCCTGCTCTCCAGGAGCCCAAAGTGAAGTAAACAAATAAGAAAGTTCCAGAACAAGGCATGCACAGGATGATACAGGAGTAACAGAGAAGAGACCCGAGAGCATAGGCAATGGCTTCCAGAGCAGCTAATCCTTGTGTTGAATATGAAAGAACAAGTAAATGTTAACCAAGTGACCAGGTCAAGTCAACATGCTCAAAGTCACTGAGGCTTATCAGGCACTGCAAATCAATCAGTATGGTTGATACCAGGGATGGATTTAGGGATACAGCAGGGACAGAAGCTGAAAAGATAGGCAGGCATCAGATCAGGAAGGTCCTTGCTTAATAAAAATATAAAATCGTATCCCCATGCATATCCTCTAAGTTAAAGTTGTGTATGATCTAGCCAAACATGGTTTTTTATTGGCCCTCACAGTAAATTTGTATGAGTTGGTTTGGTTGCCAGCATTTAAAAATTGTGCCCTTTCGCATAAAAAAAAAATCTATATTTCTGCCTTCTCTTTAAAACTCAGAAGACAGCCCAAAACTAAAACCACCAAACCCACTGCTGTCGAATTGATTCCGACTCCTAGCGACCCTATAGGACAGAGTAGAACTGCCCCATAAAGTTTCCAAGGAGCACCTGGTGGACTCAAACTGCCAGTCTTTGGGTTAGCAGCCATAGCTCTTAACCACTACGCCACCGGAAGACAACAGTGGGCCTGCCCAAATTCCCAGTTGGTTAGAGCTGAGTAGAGGCTGCCACCTTAGATGGGAGATGGGCCTTCCATGCTCCACAGACACAGTCCCACTCCCTCCCCCATTACCTCATACTCAACTCAATTATGAGATGTGCCTGGCCCCCGAAACTATCTGCGTTTGCAAGTTCTGCCCTATGTCCTCTTGGTCCGATCTGTAAAGGGAATTAAATAATGAGTTTCCATGGGAATTATTTTGTTTTTAGTGGTTGAAGAATCTGTATTCGGTGTCAGAGCTATTAAAATTACATAAACAAGCATGCGGAAATGGCTTAGGCCATCCCTCTAGAAGCAAGCAGTACTAAAATTAAATTGTCTCAGTAACACAAAGTGATCACCTTTTCCTAAGGGGGTTCTACATGCTAGTTCTAATGACTAACACCCAAGGAGGAAAAAGACAGCTCAGATAGAGGGATCCTTCAAAGAAACCTAATACCATTTTTTCATAACGACAAGAGCTACAACATATCTAGGAAGAAAACTAACTAAAGAAAAGGCAAGATCTTTATAGAGAAAAATCATAAAGCTATGAAATGACATAAAGGAAGACCTAAATAACTCAAAGATGCTTGATATTTTTGGATGGGAACATATATTATTAGGTTGAATCATATTAAATGGCCACTTTGTAGGTCAAAATATTGGCAATTCTCATGCTTCAATCTAAAAATAAATATGACAAGTTCCCCAAAATTATTATATAAACTCAGTGATATTCCAATCAAAATTCCAACAGTGCATTTTACAGAATATGGCCAGGTGAACCTGAACTTTATACTGAAGTACAAAGGGCTAAGAATAGTCTAGACAATATTGAAGAAGGTGTTATTCCCTACCAGATATCAAGATGTGTTCTCAAGCAGTAGTAATTTAAACAGTGTGGTGCAGGTATAAATGAGTAGGCCATTGGGAAAGAATGGAGATCCTAAAAACAGAACCACGTATATATGGTAACTTTGTATCTGATAGAGTTGGCACCACAGCTCAGTGGGAAGAGAATATTCAATAAATGGTGCTGGGACAATTGGCTATTTGTATGGTAAAAAATAGATCCTTACATCATGTTACACACATACATCCCACAAAAAATCCAGATGGACTAAAGACCCGAATGTGAAAAAGTAAGATTCTAAATAAATCTTTTAAACAGATTTTCTTTTTTAGAAGAAAGTACATGAAGGGAATTCTTTATGTATAGAATTTTTTTTAACAAGTAACTAAAAGTAAAAACTTTAATGAAAAATATTGACAAACTTGACATAAAAATTTGAAAAGCTTTCGTATTAAAAATTCACCATAAATAATGTTTAAAACCCATTCGTAGAATGGGGGAAGATTCCCTACAAGTTTAACCAACAAAGGATTAGTATCCAAAACATGTAGAGAACACTAAAATTATTGAGAAAAAGACAAATAGGCCAATAGAAAAATGGGCAGATGACACTATCTTAGTTATCTATTGCTGCTATAGCAGAAATAGCACAAGTGGATGGCTTCAACAAACAGAAGTTGATTCTCTCACAGTCTAGGAGGCTTTAAGTCCAAATTTAGGGTGCCAGTTCCAGGGGAAGGCTTTTCTGTCTCTGTTGACTCTGGGGGAAGGTCCTTGTTGTCAGTCTTCCCTGGTCCTAGGAGCTTCTCAGCAAAGGGACCCCAGATACAAAGGATGTGCTATTCTCTTGGCTCTTGTTTCTTGGTGGCATGAGGTCCTCCTGCCTATCTGCTCATTTCTGTCTTTTGTATTTCAAAAGACACTGGCTTAAGACACAACCTAATCTTGTAGATTGAGCCCTGCCTCATTAACGTAACTGCTACTAATCCCACCTTATTAACATCATAGAGATAGGATTTACAACATATCAGATGACAAAATGGTGGACAGTCACACAATACTAGGAATCATGGCCTAGCCAAGCTTACAGACATTTTTGTGGGACACAATTCAATCCATAACAGATACGAACAGGCAATTCACAGAAAATCAAGCCTGAATGGTCAATAAAAATGTAAAAAGATGTCACACCTAACCAGTAATCAGGGAAATGTAAATTAAAACAATAGTGAGATACCATTTCGCACTCATTATTTTGCTATCAATTAAAAAGTCTAATCACACCAAATATTGGTAAGTATATGGGGAAAGAGGAGCTCTTACTCATTGCTGATTAAAGTGAAAATTGGCATATTTGGGGAGGTAATTTTGTAATACTCAATAGAGTTGAAGATGGGATATACCTTATAACACAGCTGAAGGAGTTGTCTATGTAACAATGTTCATCGAAGCCATCTTTATAACACCAAAAAAAGTGTTGTAATGTTGTTAGGTGTCGTGGATTTGGTTTCAACTCAAGGCAACCTTATGTAAAACAGAACAGAACACTGCCCAGTCCTGTGCCATCCTCACAGTACTGTGCTGTCCTCACAGTCGTTGCTATCTGTCAGTCCATCTCATTGAGGATCTTCCTCTTTTTCGCTGACTCTCTGCTTTACCAAGCATCATGTCCTTCTCCAGGGACTGATCCCTCCTGATAACATGTCCAAAGTAGGTGACATGAAATCGCGCCATCCTTGCTTCTAAGGAGCATTCTGGCTGTACTTCCAAAACAAATTTGTTCGTTCTTCTGGCAGTACATGGTATATTCAATATTCTTCATCAACCCCATAATTCAAAGGCATCAATTCTTCTTTGGTCTTCTTTATTCGTTGTCCAGCTTTCACATGCATGTGAAGTGATTGAAAATGCCATGGCTTGAGTCCAGGTGTATCTTAATAGATAAGTGGATTTTTTAAAAAATCTTTAAAATTTTTTAATCATTTTATATACAATGAAATACTACACATCAGTTAAAAAATGAACTCCATCTACATGTATCAACAAAGATAAATATAAAAACATTGTTGAATGGAAAAAAAAATAAGTTGCAAAGGGATAATACAATGTGATACCATGTATTCAAAATTTTAAAACACACAAAACAGTATCTTGTATAGAGATAAAGACATATGTAGAAAAAGTACAAAACATGCATGAGAATAAGACACACGACCTTCATGATGGTACCTATAGAGAGAGACAGAGAAGGAAGAGATGAAGTACCTATAAACTGTATTTCCTATGAAAAAGAGCCATCTAAAGCAAATAGGCAAAATGTTGACATCTGGTAAGCTTAATGGTGGGCATGTGGGTTATATTTTTTCATCATTTTTCAAATGTTTGAAATTGATCACATAGAAAAAAATTTTAAATTAAACTAGAAATAGAGCCCTTTTTAAAAGAGGAGCTTCTTGGTAAAACAGATCCTATAGTATCAGCTAAAGCGAGTGTCAACGGGCTAAGGCATCACAGAAACTAAAACCCACTGCCGTTGAGTTGATCCCGACTCATGGTGACCCCACAGGATAGAGTACTACTACCCCTTAGAGTTTCCAAGGCTGTAATCTTCACTGAAGCAGATTGCCAGGTCTTTCTCCTTTGGAGCAGCTGGTGAGTTCAAATCATCAGCCTTCTGCCTTCTGGTTAGCAACAGAGAGCTTACCTACTGCATCACCAGGGAAACTCGGAAGAACGATTATGAATTAAGTATAGGCAGACGCGGGATGGGAAAAAATAAGGGTAATAACTGGCCTATTTTTTCAAGAAGGGAAACAAATAGGAAGAGTAGAGAATGAAGAAGGGCCTGATGAGGATTCTGAGTGGCCTATCTGGTGGTAAGGCATTAATGTCCTTATGCCAGCTCTCACAGTGCCATGTGAAGGGAAATCAGGAAGAGCTTTGCCTGCTGATTTGGGGCACCCTCTAACTTGCCCTTCCCCAATCTCCTCTCCTCCCTCTTCCGCGTGATGGAAAGAGGGAACTTGCCGGATGGTGACATTAGCTCATCAGCATCCTTGGTACTATCTTCTCACCTTCCACAAATATACATTTGTCTCCTGGGATGAAATCCAAGTCCTTTGACTTTATTTGTTCATGGTGTTATCCTTAAATTGGGATTTGAGTGATAGAAAACTGGTTGAGGTTCAGGTCTGCTGCAATGGAGAAGAGCGTGGTGAGCAGCCACTCAGCATCCACTAGCCCGCCATACCTTTACTTTCTGTGACTGGCACGCACAACCTATCTTATGTTTTCTGAAGCGATTCTACTGAAATTATCTTCATTATTCCTCATAGCAATACCATGAAATAGGCTGACTAATTATTGTCATTTTACAGATTGGGAAAGAGCCCCAACGAGATTAGATGAGTTAGCCAAGTTTACAAAGTAAAGCTCTCATCTGAGCTTAAAATATGGGAACCATCTTTTCCTCATCTGCCTCTCTTCCCGTATCCAATAAAGCACCAATTCCTGTAGGTCGTTTCTGCCAAAGTGGCCGTTTCCACGTCTTCCTTTCCACTTCCTTTCCCACCATAATAGTTTGGGGCCTCGTCATGCCTTGCCTGAATTACAACCGTGAGCTGGACTTCCAGATGTCACTTTTTCCTCACTCCAGTCCATCCTGCATTCTCCTTGTAGACTAAACATCGCTTTCATTATGTCACTTCCCTGCTCAAAAATCTTCATGACCCTCTATTTCCTTCTACATTGAATGGAAACCCCTTGACCAGGACTTCAAAGCTCTCCTTAGGTGAATGCGCTTCTCTCAGTCAACTACTCAAAAAGATGCTTTGGAAATAAAAATGGCCAGCAAACACATTAAAGAATGTTCAAAGAATATAAATTTCATCTCTCAAATCAGCAGGATTTTTTTGTTTAGATGATACTATTCAGTATTGGCAGGGAGTGATAAAATGGTCTCTTATCCACTGTTGGTAGAAGTATAAATTCCAATCTTTTTGGAAGGCAATTTGGTAATATGAAATTGACTCCACGGCACCCACCACCACCAACAACACTCCTGTTGTAGGCCAGCTTGACCAAGGGGTTCCACTCCCTCGCACTTCGGAACTCTGTTCCTGGATGTGTCCTTTGTCTCCTGCATCATTGATTTCTCTCTATATACTGGATTAGCATGTAAAAATGCTGCAAAATTTCACATCTCAAGAAAGAATTCATTCCTCAACCTCGTGTTGCTCTCCAGCTATCTCCTTGAAAAGGAGCCACTAGATGTTCCCTGAGACCATGGTCCCTGCAGCTCTCCGCCCAGCAATTCGGTCCTTCAGGGAGTTTGAATGTGTCTATGGAGGTACCATGGCCTTACCTTGTACAGGTTGTGCTGGCTTCCCCGGTATTGTGTACTGTCTTAACCCTTCACCAAAGTTACCACTTATCTGTTACCTATTGAGTGTTTTTTCATCCCCACCCTTCCCCTCCCTCCTAAGCATCCAAGATTGTTTTTTTTTGTGTGTAAACCTTTTCATGAAGTTTTATAGTAGTGGTCTCATACAATATTTGTCCTTTTGTGATTCACTTATTTCACTCAACATAATGCCCTCCAGATTCACCCATGTGGTGAGATGCTTCGCAGATTCATCATTATTCTTTATCGCTGTGCACTACTGCATTGTGTATGTACCACAGTTTGTTTATCCATTCATCTGTTGATAGGCATCTAGGTTGTTTCCATCTTTTTGCTGTTGTGAACAATGCTACAATGAACATGGGTATGCATATGTCTATTAGTGTGATGACTCTTATTTCTCTATGGTATATCCCTAGGAGTGGGATTGCTGGGTCATATGGTATTTATATTTCTAGCTTTCTAAGGAAGTGCCATATTGTTTTCCAAAACAATTGTATCATTTTACATTCCCACCAGCAGTGCATAAGACTTCCAATCTCCCCCACAGCCTCTCCAGCATTTGTTATTTTCTATTTTTTTGATTCATGACAGTAATGCTGGGGAGAGATGGTATCTCACTGAGGTTTTGATTTGCATTTCTGTAATGGCTAGTGATTGAGAGCATTTCCTCATGTGTCTGTTAGCCGCTTGAATGTCTTCTTTGGTGAAGTGTCTAGAACAGAATTCTTGATTTTTTTTCTTCCAACCTGCTCCCCAACAAATGTTCCCCATCTCAGGAAAGGTACCACCGTTCTCCCAGTTGTTCAAACTATTAATCTTGAAGTCAACCTTTTATGACTGTTTCTCACATACCATACTGTAATCATAAGAAAGCCCAATTGGTTCTACCTTCAAAAAAATCTGGAAGCCAATATTCTTACCATGTTCAACATGACACCCTAATTCAAGCATCCGTAACTTTGACTGGATAGTTTCCATAGCCAACTAGTTCTCCCTCTTTCCTTCTTGCCCCCATACAGTCCTAAAACCCTGCAATGGCTTTGCCTTGCACTTAGAATAAAATCCAACATCTTTACCATGGCTATGAAGTCATACATTGTTTGGACCTTGCCGAGGTCTCATCTCTTCTGCTTGCTTACTGTGCTCTAGCCAAAAGGAATGGCTTTTCACTGTTCCTTAACCAAGCTCACTCCTGTCCCCAGGGACTTTATATTTGTTACTCTCTATGCCTAAAGCAAGGAGCAGTGGTGGCACAGTGGCTAAAGCGCTTGACTGCTAACTGGAAGGTCAGTGGTTAGAACCCACCAGCCACTCCACGGGAGAAGATGTAGCAGTCTGTTTCCATAAAGATTACAGCCTTGGAAACCCTATGAAGCAGTTCTACCCTGTCTTATAGGGTTGCCATAAGTTGGAATTGACTCCATGGCAATGGATTTGGTTGCCTAAAGTCCCCTTATTTAGATGCTCAAATGGCCCACACCTTCCCATCTCTCAGGTCTCTGTTCAAATGCCCCCTCCTCAGAAAACCTTCCCTGAGCACCCTACCTGAGGTAGTCTTTTCATCATCCCCCTTAGCCCATGATCTCCTTAATCTGGTTTCTTCATAGACTTTAACTCTAGCTGGAATTGCATTATTTATTTATCTCTCTCCAAAACTAGAATTTAAGCCCTAAAATTTGCCTTGCTTATTATTGTATCACCAGCACCTAGCATAGTATCTAGTACATGGTAGGTGCTCAGTAAGTATTTGTTATATGGAATGAACAAACTGTGTTTTTAAAAGGCCACTTTTAAAAAACTAGAAGAATGTTAGATCAATGTTCACTGCAGCACTATTCACAATGGCCAAGGTGTGGAAACCAAAATGTCCATCAACAGAAGAATGGATAAACCAAATGTGTTACATACACACGATAGTCTATTACCCGTCCATAAAGAAAAACGAAGTCCTTATGCATGCCACAACGTGGAGGAACCTTGACAGTAAATCAGGTGCAGAAGGACAAATACTGTATGATCTCACTTACATGAAATAAGCACATATATAGAGACCAAAGCTTATTAGTGGTTACCAGGGGTGGGAGGGAGAGGGAAAGAGGGAGTTTTTGCTTAGGGGGCATTGAGTTCATTTTAATGGTGGTAGAAACATTTGGAAAAAGATAGCTATAATGGCTGCACAAAATGAGGAATGTAATCAAAGTCGCTGAATTCTACATATAGAAATTGTTGAGTCGGCAAATGGTTTGTTGTGTAGGCTTTCACCACAGTAAAAATAAATACATAAAACTAGAAGGAAAAACATCTGGGAGGTGAGATTGTAGGTTTTATTTATTTATTTTCACATTTCCCTTTTATGTTTTTGGATGTTTCTCAGATTTTCTATATGAAGTCTATCTTTTGTCATCAGGGGAAAGACAAGCTATTTAAACCAACAGAAGATAGCTTGTGGTCTAGTCAGGCCAGTTTTATCACAATTCCAGAACAAGCACTCAGTGTCTGTTCCTGTCAACTTCATGCCTTTTGTCTTACGTGAATGCCTTCCTTTCTCACTTCGTCTCTGAAAAGCAGTCCTTCAGGGCTCAGCTCAAGGTCTGTTTCCTTCTGTGGTACTCCTGTCCTTACTGATCTCCCTGGTATCCCAAGCTTTACACTTAGCTGGGTATGCTGAGCTACATTTATTCTCGTTAATTAAATCTTTTCTGATTGCTGGTGCGTATGAGTGTGTGTGTGTGTGTGTGTGTTTGTGTATGTCTGAGAAAGAAAGATAATGTATATTATGTGTTTGGTCTGTGTGAATTTTTCCTCCTCGGAAGATATGTCTTAACCTGCTTCCCAAAGTCTCTTAACAGACCAGATGACAGTGAGTACTCAATAAATACTTGTAGATAGTACCATGTTGAAGCTACTAGATCTTGAAATTGGAGTCTGAAAACTTAAACGGTACTTCTTCCATTATGCCATGCTCTGTGATAATACTTTAGTTTTCATTTATTAAGCATTTACTTACTACCTGCCAGTCACTTGCTATTCATTTTCTGTTTTCCCAGTAGGAACCGCTTTCATGTTCATCTTAAGATTGAGGAAACTGAAACTTAGACAGGTTATATAACTTACTTAAAGTGACAGGGCTCGAAGTAGCAAGGCCTGGGTTAAAACAGAGCAGGTGCCCAGAGCCCAAGCTCCTTACCAGTAGGCCGTCTGGCCTCATCGGGATACACAATGAAGGAAACGCGATTTCCTTTGACTTCTATGCCCCAAATGCGCTTTTGGTCTGACTGCATGCTTTCAGTCAAGTTATTTAACCTCACCAAATCTCAGTTTCCTCGTTTGTAAAATGGAGACAATAATACCTAAGAGGGCAATTGTAAATGTTAAGATGTAAATGTTTTCACTGTATGCTGTCAAGTTAATTTTCCACTCATAGTGACCTCATATGACAGAGTAGAGCTGCACCATATAGTTTTCTAGGCTGCAGTCATTACTGGAGCAGATTGCTAGGTCTTTCTCCCATGGAGTGGCTGGTAGGTTCGAACTGCCGACCTTCCTGGTAGCAACAGAGTGTTTAACCATTGCACAACCAGGGCTCCTTAAAATACGGATAGTGCCTCACATAGTTCCTAGATATTGCGGGCACTCAGTAAATGGCAGTTGCTGTTATTAGATATTCTGTCTTCTTGGTATGGGAGCCCTGGTGGCTTGGTGGTTAAACTCTCAGCTGCTAACTGAAAGATTGGTGGTTTGAACCCACCAACCACTGTGCAGGAGAAAAGACCTGGTGATCTGCTTGCATGAAAATTACAGCCTTGAAAACCCTATGGGGCAGTTCTACTCTGTCCTGTAGGGTTCCTGTGGGTTGGAATGGACTTGAGGCCAATGGGTAGTACTTTCTTGATAGTTACTGTTTACACTGGGCTGTGGCAGCACCATCTCATTTCTTCCTACACAGCAAGTGGCCTTGGCCAGACCTCCATCTCCAAATCTGGGTGTCACAACTCTGAGGTGTTGAAGGTACTGTTAAAATGCCTGGACCAAGAAAAAACAAATAAGCATTCCTGAACCATATTAACCAGGGCTTGGATTTCCTTGTCTGAATGCATGATGGGAAGAGGGTTGTGTTACAGGAGTAGCTGTTTTTGTTTGTCATACAGGCCCCCTAATCTAAACATCTCTCACCCCTCAGGAATTATTTTAGGACCAGGAAGCAGCACGCTGTTTATTGAAAGAGTCACAGAAAAGGATGAAGGCGTCTATCACTGCAAAGCCACCAACCAGAAGGGTTCCGTGGAAAGTTCAGCATACCTCACTGTTCAAGGTAAACAGTTGCTTTGAGAAAGCAACCAGAAACTGCTCAGACATCTATTTCCCTGTTTGTTTAATTTTCCACCTCCCAGTCTGCTGCCTATCGCTCCAGTCTGTTCCTTTCCTTCACCTCCCTCTTCCCTCTCCCTGGCCGCGTTGAGGAGGGACTGTCTGGTTCTGTCTGGCAAGGCTGACAGTGAGGAGCCAGGATCCCCAGGTGGTGGCACCCCCTGAGAATGACTGGAGAGGGGCCACACCTGTGAGAAAGAGGTTCAAGGAGGAGGGAGATGGGTGAAGGTAAGGGAAAAAAACCCACGCTTGAACTTGTTTGTTCCCTTTCCTGTTCCAATTCCCAGGAGTTGAACATATGCTGCTCTTCAGAACGTTTTCCTAAGCTGGTTTTTAATATGAAGTAGGCTGCAAAATATTAGAGAAGCAATACACAATGAACAGACCACAGTGAAGAGAAATACTCCGCACGCTTCTTCTTCTCTGAGTCCCAGAGGGTTTGTTGAGCAGCAAAATACAAAGAAGCCCTCTCTGACTCTGGGTTATTGCCATGTGGCTTCCATTTAGAAAATAGCCTAGACCTCAATTTTAATTCTCCAAGGCCAAGAACCACCCAAAACATAAAGTTTACAGCATTATAAAATATCACATTGGCACCTCTTAGATGTAAACATCTATGGCATGCTGAGGTTTTCCGATGGAACCTCTTAAGTAGCCTTTTTCCAAATGCTCACTAGTCAACATCAGAATATGCGTGTGTTTGCCGGGGAGGAGCTGGGGAAAGGGCACTACCCTTCAGTTCTTTTGCCCTGGAAACTTACATGGCTTAAGGACTGTAACTCTGAGAAAGAACTCAGCCTCCTCAAATACGGAACATCAGCCTCATGCTTTTACAAGGACGAAAATCTGAAACTGCCCAACCACAAATCCGTACTTTCAGAAGCAGTGGGAGGGGGTAAACCCTTTGCTGTTGAGTTGATTCTGACTCATAGTGACTCTCTAAAATAAAGTAGAACTGCCCCATAGGGTTTCCAAAGCTGTAAACTTCACGGAAGCAGATTGCCACATCTTTCTCCTTCAGAGTGGCTGGTAGGTTCAAATCACCTTTTGTTTAGCAGCTGAGTGCTTAACCACAGTGCCACCAGGTCTCCTTAGTGGGAGAGGACAGCATTCTCAAAATGCTTTTAGTAATGGTCCTGTTTGTATCCCAAGTCATCCATGTTTTAAAATATTCTTTCAACACTGCTGCTGAACAGTTTATTAAGTGTGCATCTCTGTTTAACATTTCTTTCCTCAAACAGTTAGTAAAACAGTCTTTTAACAAAGACTCCAGATGTGGCCCTCAGGGAGTGGCTGCCTCAGGTCAAGGAGGACCTAGATCTGATAGAGGCGTGGCAGCAGCGAGCAAGGGGATCTGCAGTCCAGAAGGAGGTTCCCCTCATATCCTCACAGCCTTATTATTAACCCCAGAGAGGGCTGAAATGACCAGCCTACACCCAGGTAAAGGAGCTGTGGTGGAGCAGCGGTTAAGTGCGCAGTTGTTAACCAAAATGTGGGCAGTTTGAACCCACCAGCCTCTCTGAGGGAGAAAGATGTAGCAATCTGCGTCTGTAGAGATTACAGCCTTGGAAATCCCATGGGACGGTTCTACTCTATCCTATAAGGTCACTATGAGTTGGAATCAACTCAACGGCAATGTTTGTTTGTTTTTTATAACCATGTAATTGCAGACCTGGGATGAAAACTGGGCTCACGCCCGCCGCTCCCCCACCCCCACCTCCCATCAAATGGCAGCCTTCCTGGCCATGTGTCTGTCCCCATCTTCACTAGTAAGAATATGGGTCAGCAGTGGCTGGGGGACCTGAGTGCTCGGGAGAAGCCCTTGCCTATGGTCTTGTTCTTATGTTCTTCACAGTCCTGGGCAAGTAAATAAGTTGCTGAGTTAATAACCAGTCAAACATGGCTCTCTCTCTTTGTCCTAAACAGTCTGTCAATGTATTTCTTTATTCTGACATTAAATGGTGATCTTCTAATGAGGCAAAGCCAATAAACATTTACCAAGTGCTCTGGGATGTAACAATGAGTAATCAGCAGTGATCAGTATTTCATTAAAGGTACATTGTACACGCTGTGGGAGCACAGAGGAAAAAATGATGGCGTGACAAGAGCTCAGGTATAGAGAAATGACACAAGAAGAAAGTGAGTTTCACAGGATGCACAGTGTTGCCCAACTGGAGAACAAGTTGAGAAGGAAGGCTGTCCAGACAAAGGGGAAAAGGTGTGTGAGGGCAAAGAGGCTAGGAGAAGCACAGCGCTTTCAGGAAACTACAAGTAGTTCAGTGCAGCTGGAGTATTGGAGGCCCGTAAGTCAGGGAGAAGAGATGAAGCTGGAGAAGGAGCCAGGAGCCTCATGTCCCCAGATGAGAATAGTAGGCAACTGGAAGCCACTGAAGCATTTTAAGCAAGGAAATAACATGAAGATAGTAAGACACGTGGTACAATGATTAAGCGCTCGGCTGCTAACGAAAAGGTTGGTAGTTCAAATCCACCCAGCTGCTCCACAGGAGAAAGGACCTGGCAATCTCCTCCCATAGAGATTATAGCCTAGGAAACCCTATGGGGAAGTTCTACTCTGTCATATGGGGTGACTGAGTTGGAATCCACTCGACAGCACCCAACACCAACAATGAGAGATATGGAAGTTAGGCCATGATCCCTAACGTTGGTGTGCTTTGGGAACCTAGTTGGAAGATTGAGGTGTACATGAAACAATGAGAACCAGTTCCACAAACATTTTGTGCTTTTCCTAAGTGTCAAATAGAAGCATTCATTTATGTAGAAGACCACACAGTGCTATGACTGAGGCAAAAATGGACATGGAGTATGACTTGATCTCTAAAGCAGGACTTATAGGATGTTAGGTCAGCCAAGTGACGGGGACAGGACAGTCTACATTAATATCCCCCTTGGCAATAACCAAGTCTAACTCGTTCTAAATTGTTCCTACTGGGTAGTCCATTAAACTTTCTGATGAATTGGTCCTTCTGACTCAAGGCCTCTTTTTCCTCATGTGGCATAAACCTTCAATATTACTTAGAGAAATGTTCTAATGTAGAAGGTGGCTGCAGACACTTTGCAGCTATGGCTCTTTATTTTTACCTATTACGGCCCCTAGCAGCCATGCTTTTGAGTTCTTGTGCCTGCTCATTGTAGCTTTTCCACTTTTCCCTTGCTCTCTTTCATATATATATATATATATGTATATATATATATGTATATATATATATATATGTATTTTTTTATGCTCTCAGAATGACAGCTGGACCCAACCTTTCTGCTTTAAAATTGTGGTTAGCAGAAAAAACAGTCTGACCTGCCAGAATCAAACCACATCTGAAATATTGTGCTCACTGATAAGAGAAGAGTAAATAAATCCCCAGGATAATGATAGAATAAACACTGCTAGGAAGTGAGGGTGTTTAGTCAAAAGAGAGACAACTTGGAGTGACAGGATTGTTTTCCTGAACCAACTAAGAAGGAGGCATTTAACTCGTTTTTTGATACGTCGGAAAAGATAACAGGAAAGGAAGATTGTGGTGAGGTTTCAGGAAAGCAGGTGTCAGCTCCATTGAAGAATATAATTTTGCATCAAGAGAATTTCTGGAAGTTGGTGTTGTGTGGATCTTGGGAAAGCCTGCATGCTTGGGTTAGATGCAGCGTCTTGAATTTACATACTTTGGGCTCATTGAATAAAAATGTGATCCCTGGATGCTGCTCAGAACAGTTGCCTGCAGGCACGCCCAGTAGTTTTATAGCTGAAGTTGGGTTCTTGCTCTCGTGTCTAAACCATCTCTCTTATCACTGCAGTGGCTGGTTTCCCATTCTATGCCTATGGACACGTCGCACTGACTGATCTTGTCAAGATGAGTTTAGGAAATGAAACCAGGCAATCAAGTTGTGTCTGTGGCTATGTTTAACAGATTTGAAAAGAGGTTCATGAATTAGCCAGGAAGGAAGCTGTCTGCTCTTTTTATTTCCTTTGAAAAAGAACTCTTATACTCATAGATAAAACAATGTGTTATTTTTGTATCTGCAAAGGATGAATGGACTGTGGAGTCAAAGGAGCTTCTTTAAATAATCACAGGTCTTGTTTGGTTTGGACCCGGCGCATCAGTCCACGTGGCGCTCTCGAGGGGAAAGTCTAATATTAAAGACAACAACAACAACAACACAACTGTTACCAACCAAAATTAAGTTTGGAAAATAACATAGCACTTGCTGGGCAGAACTCAGTGGGGCTGTTGCAATGTAATTGTGCCACATCTGTCATCTAAGAACTTATGTAAGCTATACTTTATCGTCATTATTGCAAATAATGCAGCCCTCAAGGTGCGGTGGTTAAGCACTCGGCTGCTAACCAAAAGGTTGGCAGTTCAAATCCACCAGCCACTCCAAAGGAGGAAGATGTGGACGTCTGCTCCTGTAAAGATCACGGCCTTGGAAACCCTATGGGGCACTTCTACTCTGTCCTGTATATAAGGTCGCTGGTGTGAGTCGGAATCGACTCGACGGCAAAGGGTTTTATTGCAAATAATAACCACAATATATACA
Organism: Loxodonta africana; assembly: GCF_030014295.1. Lineage (NCBI taxonomy): Eukaryota > Metazoa > Chordata > Mammalia > Proboscidea > Elephantidae > Loxodonta > Loxodonta africana. The sequence goes on from NC_087364.1 coordinate 19,167,692, forward strand.
AACACATTCTGCTAACACAAATTTAGGCTTTACTATAACTCAGTCAATTTATAATTAGTTATTTCACAGGAGAAAAACACCTGGAAAAAAAATGTGTCATTTTAAACATTTTTTGAGAAGCGTGATGGATACAAACATCTCAGGAGGCTCAGTAGGGCAGCCTGAGGGTCATGCAGCCACAATACTTTGGATGGCATTTTCGGTGTGATTGGCAAGTGTTGAGCCTCAATAATTGTATATTTTAACACTATTTGAGGAAAGGACTCATATGGTAGGAAGTATATTCTGTTTCCTCTAATAGAATTCCAAGACTCGAGGATAGGAAAAGTTCAAACAAAATTGTCTTGGGTGTTCAGCCACCCCTTTTTATTGCCCTTGTCCAACCTTTGTTTCTCTTTTCTGACCCTCTTCTGGTCCCTGGTTGTCCTCCACTCCTGAATCCTGCCCCCAGATTCACTCCTGTGGCTGTCCTCGCATGGAGGACGGATGTGATAAATTAATTCACATGAATATATCAAGGACTGATGATGCACCTCCCGTAAGTGCGGGCAATTTAGAAGGGAGTCCCAAGGAGAGAAGGGTGCTCACAACAGGGACGTGAACTCGCTGTTCATGAATTTCACGCAGGAGGGCTGGAGGAGAGGCATATGCGTGCCTTTTCCCTTCGAATCTAACCAAGGATATAAGGTTAGCCTTGGTGGAGAATTCAGATAATGGCGATGGAATTCAACTAGGGGGATTTGGGATCTTTGAAGATAGTTCTTGGGGTAAAATAAGTCACACTCAAAAAATATTCATCTTAATTCCTTCCGTGGAAATTAAGCTGTCATAAAAGTGCATAAGGAATTAAAGAAGTGGATGTTAGCTTGCTTCTGTGGAGACCTTGGCCGTGTGATTATAATAGCTTGTTTGGTGAGCAGGCGGTGCACGCTGTAAACATGTTATGTGCATTATCCTAGTTAACTTGTGCAATGAGAAGGTATGGTTACTTACAATTGAGAACCCTCTTCATCATCATGCTCTGCTGCAGGCAAGTTGAGAGGCAGTAGGGCAGGATGGTTAATCATGGTTTCACTTCTCCGATGCACCAATTGCTAGCTGGAGCCAGATGCTGGTATTCAAGTCCCAGCTCCACCGCTCATTAGCTGTGTAATCTTGACTATGTTACTTGCTTTCCTGGTGCTTCCGTTTTCCCATGTTAATAATGAAGTATTAATAATGTTAATATGATGTTAATAATGGTATACCAACCTTGCTAAAATAAAAATGTGTGACAGAACTGATGTTCTGACAGAATGACAGTTTTAAGTATCTTTGCCTAAAATTACTTTTGAAAAATGTACTTCAACAACAACAACAAAATACTTCAAATTTAATTTGAATATGGTATTTTCATACATCACCATCCTTAAAAGTAGTTCCAAGTAGGTGTTCGTAGACTTCTAAAAAGCTTCTGAAGTAGTAACGAAGGTCTACAGGCCCATTTTAATATTTCGGTAAGCCTTAGAGAAGTCACATAATAAGGTTAACTGGATTACTGGTTACTGGGTTTTGGCTAGAAGGAGATGGCACTGCTTGCTTTATTAGCTCATGTTGATTAGGAACCCTGACAGTCAAGTGTAGGCATATGTGTTTAATTTTACTTTATTTTCATCCATATGTAAGTATTTACTGAGACCTTTTCTGGGCCAGTGATGGAAACACAAAATGAACAAGAAACACACCCTTCTGTTCAGGTCTTCAGAGTTTAGTGGGAACTAAATCCACATAAACAGACAGTTATCTCAAATTATGACAGATCACATGCAAAAGAATGAAGCTGGACCCACACCTCACACCATAAACAAACATTAAGTCAAAATGGATCAATGACCTCAACGTAGGAACTAAAACATAAAACTCTTAGAAGAAAATATAGGGGTAATTCTTTGGGACTTTGCTTTCCACAACGAATCCTTAGATACTACACCAAAAACATGAGCAACAAAAGAATAGATAAACTGAATTCCATCGAACTAAAAAACTTGGTGTTAAAGGACTTTATCAAGAAAGTGAAGAGACAACCTATGGAATAGGACAAAATATTTGGTAACTATATATATCTGATGGGGATCCCTGGTGGTGCAGTGGGTTAAAGCACTCAGCTACTAACCTAAAGGTTGACAGATCAAACCAACCAGCCTCTCAACGGGAGAAAGATATGACAGTCTGCTTCTGTAAAGATTTACAGCCTTGTAACCCCATGGGGTCAGTTCTACTCTGTCCCATAGGGCCACTGTGAGTCAGAATCAATTCGACAGCAAATGGAATTTTTTTTTTATGTATATATCTGATAACGGCTTAATATCCATAATATATAAAGAACTCCTACAACTCAACCACGACAACAATAAAAGGCAAACAACCCAATTTAAAAAATGGACATTTCCCCAGAGATATACAAATGGCCACTAAGCATATGATAAGATGCTCAATGTCATTAGTCATTGGGGAAGTACGAATCAAAACCATAGTGAAATACCACTTCACACCTGCTAGGATGGCTATTAGCAGAAAATATTAAGTGTTGTGGAGAAATTGGAACCTTCATCCATTGCTTTTGGGGATGCAAAATGGTACAGCTGCTGTGAAAAAAGTGCCACACATCAGAGTTGGTGAGATGCTGCCAGACCCAGAGAAAGCTATTGTAGTCATCAGAAAGGCCCAGGGCCGGGGCCAGACTACAGATCTTCAGATACTATAGACAAGGCACGCCATCCTTTAGCACCTCAGTCCACCACCTGGATGCACCTGCCTTTCCATCCTAACGGGGATGGTATGAAGCCTGGAAGGGTAATCAACATGGAACGCTGTGTGCAACTGGGTCAGCACTTTGTAACAAAGGTATAATTACTGGGAACTCTAAACCTGACCCATACTTGTCAGGATCCCATTTAAATACCACCTCTGACCATGCCCTGATGGTGGGACTTTCCCATGTATCACACGAACTGAGATCCTGAGATCCAGCACTAACTCCTAGTTAGTCCTCCTGCTCCCTCTCCCTGGCCATGTGCAGCTGGGCTGTTTCATGAAATGAGGTCATCAGCTGTCACCAGCAAGTTGAAGCTGGCTCTAATCAGGCCAGGGTGTGGATGCCTGACCTCTGAGAAAATACCCAAGGGCTGTCTAAGAAGAGATGCTGCTGACTTCAGTCACTCTACCCAGCTGAAGCTTGTCCTAATGGTTGCTTTTCAAATAGTGATAGAGATTGAGGTGTCAACTGAGATGGATAGAGAAGGAACTGGACTGCAGGTCTAACTGCCTGCATGAACTACTGCCTCCTTAGCCATGAGACTAGAAAAAATTGATGGTGCCTGGCTACCATTACTGAACATTTTGATCACGGAATCAATAGATGAATCCTGATCAAAAGGGAAAAAAAATCAACTTCTTACAGAATCCAGACTTATTGGACCCATTGAGACGACAAGAGCCTTGTGCTCTTTTAAAGAATAATCTACATGAGATCAAATTGTCTAAAGCACAGATGAGAAGTTTAGGGGGTAGTGAGTCTAAGTCAGTGGTGGGGAAACAATATCGTAGAGGCAGGGAGAATGGTGATGCAACGTGCAGAATGTAACCAATCTTGTTGAATTGTACATGTAGAAACCAATGAATGGGTGCATGTTCTGCTGTGTATATTCTCACCAAAATTATAATTCGAAAAATTTTAATGAGATAGATGGAGCATAGCTAGCACATTGTGCACTCTAAAATTCCATTTTTAGTTTTCAGTGAGCTGTAGAATAGCAGAATATTAAGTACCTCTTTCCCTCCTTGTAAATTTCATCTTGAAGATGTTTTTTAAACGTGTGTTTTGATTCCTTAAGTGTGTAAGTTTTTGCACACAAACACATTGGGTTCTACTGAAAGGAATGTTGCCTGAGTAAGGCCTGTGGAATTAGACTTTGGGGGTCAGCTTCCTGCCCGTGGAATGCAGTGGGAAAGTTCCCACAATCAGAGGGGGCCTCTCTCAGGGCTTTCCGTGAGGGAAGCATCTGCAGAGGTTTTATGCAGACAGTGTCGTGTCTCAAGATACTATCAGCATCTCCAATCGTCAAAAGCCACTGTGCCCTTCAACAAGTCCCAATCAAATTCCACAAAGCATATTTGCAGCATAAGCAAGTATGTGTGTGTGTGTGTGTACAGCAAGGCAGCATTAGACCTCACAGTGTGGAGGAGAAAATCCAAATTCCAAGTATTAAGCTTATAGTATTTCCATCACAACAAGGTTTACTGAAAGTAAAGGCCATCATACTTTGAAACTTCTTCAACAAAGTTGTTTTTAATCAATCTCATGAGGTTCCAGGAATCTCCACCATAATCTGACAGAGCAGCAAATGAAGACGAATCCATCCATTCACCCATTCAACAACTATTTTAAGGATGTCTATGATGTGCCAGGCACTCTCTGAACAGTGGAGATGTAACAGTGAACAAGAGAACCAACATCCAACATTCTGCTGCTTCACAGAGCTTTGAACGTATGCCTCAGTTCAGATTTCAATACCTAATCAAGGCTTAATATCCAGAATATATAAAGAATTCTTACAGCTCAACAAAAACAAGACAAACAGCCCAATTAAAAAATGGGCATGTCACCGAAGAAGATATACAAATGGCCAATAAGCATATGAAAAGATGCTCAATGTCAATAGTCATTGAGGAAACGCAAATCAAAACCATAGTGAGATACCACTTCACACCTGTGAAGCTCCAGACCATGTCCATTTCACTTACCACTGTCTACCAGCACCAACAGAGATTGGAACATAGTTGGTGTTCCATATGCTTATTAAATCAATACATAATGAAGAGGGATTTGACCCTGTACTCTTTGAAAACCCCATGAAACCTTTGGAGACAGGTCAAGCAAAACTTAATCTATTCATTCCTTCCCCCAATCTGATGAGTGGGCATATAAAGATGAATATGATGTGGCTCCGCCCTCAGGGAGCTCAGTCTAATAGAGAATTAGGAAAAGCCATAGCATGGAGGCGTAGAAAAATTGGTAGATTAAGTAACTACAAGTATTTTGGTATGACTGGAGGAAGTACAACCCCAGTGGCATGGTGGTTAAGCATTTGACTGCAAACCAAAAAAGTTGACAGTTCAGATCCACCAGTTCCCCCATGGAAACCCTCTGGGCCAGTTCTACTCTTTCCTATAGGGCCACTATGAGTTGGAATTGACTCAACAGCAATGGTATGGGAGCAAATGGGGGGACAGCTGGAAACTTAGTTGCAGAGGGAGTAAGGTTAGGCACAAAGGACTGGGTTTTTATCCTGAGAGTGATGGGCAGCGGGGGAGGGGGGTGGAGGTGGGCAATGGTAGAATGTAGGCAGAGGAGTGATACAATTCAATTTGTGATTTGGCAAGATGACTCTGGCAGTAGTGTGGAGAAGAGGTTGGAGAGAGCCAAGACTAGTTAGGAACAGCCTCCTAACCAGGGGAGAACTGATGAGACCTTCATCATGGCAGTGACACACGGGTAGGAGAGGAGGTGACAATTTCATGAGCCATTTGGAAGTAGAACGTGCAGGACCCTGTGAGGGACTGTATGAGGAGAAAATGTTAGTTTCCCCTCTGAGCTAAAGGATACTTGGTGACAGGGACTGTGGCCTACAGGAAGTGATTGATAAGTATTTGGTGGATGAATGGAGAAGGGAGAAGGGTGAGGAAGCACATCTTTTGAAGCTTAATGGTTAAGTATGTTGAGTCAACTTAAAAAGAAAACAAACAACAACAAAAAACTCGTTGCCGTCTGGTCAATTCTCACAGCCACCGCGTGTGTTATACAGTAGAACTGCACCATAGGGTTTTCTTGTCTGTAATCTTTACAGAAGCAGGTTGTCTGGCCTTTCCTCCACAGCACTGCTGGATGGGTTTGAACCACCAGCGTTTAGGTTAGCAGCTGATCGCAAACCACTTGTGCCACCCAGGGACCCCATTACCTGGGTTAAAATCACAGGCAGACTGTCAGACTGGGAGGAAGAGGCCTAATCTCTAGACCATGCCTCAATTTCCTCATTTGTGAAAAAGGCACCAGCTCCAGGGGAAGGCTTTCTCTCTGTCAGCTCTTGGGGAAGGTCTTTGTCATCAATCTTCCCTGGGTCTAGGAGCTTCTCAGCACAGGGACACCAAGTCCAAAAGACGCATTCCCTTCCTGGCTCTTCTAGCTTGCTAGTAATGAGGTCCCTATCTCTCTGCTTGCTTCTCTCTCCTTTTAATCTCTTGTAAGATGAAAGGTGATGCAGGCCACACCCAAGGGAAACTCCCCTTTCATCAGATCAGGAATGTGACCTGAGTAAGGGTGTTGCATCCCACCCTAATCCTCTTTAATATAACCTAATCTTGCCTTATTAACCACAGGCAGAGATTAGGATTTACAACACATAGGAAAATCACATCAGGTCACAAAATGGAGGACAACCACACAGTACTGGGAATCATGGCCTAGCCAAATTAATACATATTGTGGGGGGTCACAATTCAGTCCATGACAGATGGCAAGTGTGCTCCTCAAGAGTGGGAACATTCTCTTATTCATCTTCCTATCTCCTCCAGCCTCTAACCTTGCCTGTAATAGGGACTCAATACACCTTTATTGAATTGGAACAAAGAGCCCACAAGATGAAGCCCTCCTCCATGAAATGGGGACATTGAAGCCACCTACTTCCTGGATGGGTTTGAGGCTTAGCACCTAACAAGTGCTCAACAAATCACATTATCACTCGTAGAAGGTTTCACTTGCTCTTGGCGCAACATAATACTAAGCCTTCTGTCTCCTTTTTATGAAGTTAAAGAATAAGGGCATGACTTTAAAATTCTTGGAAAATTGCCCCTTTGGAGCCAGTAAGTAGGAAACCACTGTTCTGGCCCACTGCGGAATTCCTTTACAAATCCCAAAGAGTTTTCTCTCGGGAGGAATCACTTGAACTCTTTGGGTCTTCTCTTTTTGCTCTTGGAGGAACAGTGTTAAGTTTTTGATCTCAGGGATTCTGGGAAATGAGGGGACAGGCTCCAGTTCTATCAGTTCCCTTCTCGTCCCCGTACCAGCTCCCAGCTCAAGAGGTTGGAAATAGAGCCCCTGACCAGGGAGCAGGAGGCAGGCAGTTTGGACTAGTCGTTCCAAAAAGAGTGAAGCAGGCAGTTTTGAAAGTCCTTGAGTTGTATTTTTATTTTTAAAATCTACTTTGAAGAATTTTACGAGTCCCAAAGGAGTCCTTTTGTGTCTTTTTGTTTTTTTTTTTTCTTTAGAATTTCCTCTAAGACCCATTAGGAAGACCTTAGGCCAGATTTAGCCCTTTAATGGGCTTTTGTTTCTGCCTTAATTTTTTCCCATTTTAAATTTCTTCTCTGATTTTTAATTAGCTACCTCTGGGATCGCAAAGTTTGCAGACTCGACAGCAAGTGTTTCTGGAAACTCTTTTAATTTGTATGTGAGTTTATGATGATAACACCATGTAATGATGGGTGTGTGTGCCTGCCTGACTCAGAACGTCAGAGAAGGCTTGTCCCATAGGGTGAATTCTTGTGCCAGCGACTGAGTTTGCCATGGATGAACCATTTAGGGGCACTGGATCTCTTTTAGAAAGCCACAGCCATCCTCAGTTGGAGAGTTTCTTTTTAACATCCTCTTGGTGCTTTTCTTTCTCCAGGAACCTCGGACAAGTCTAATCTGGAGCTGATCACTCTGACATGTACCTGTGTGGCAGCAACCCTCTTCTGGCTCCTGTTAACTCTCTTTATCCGAAAGCTGAAAAGGGTAAGAACATACCAGATTAACGTCTATGCTCCTTTTTACATGGTTTTCTAAAATGCTTCATCTGATGCCTAGGACACGCGCTATACAAACACTAGACTCTCTTTGTCCTTCCTCTCTCATTCTTACCTCTGAACTGGGAAACACTGAAAATGAGCCTTTAAAATGTCTCTCCACCACAGTGTGGAGTGTTCAATAGACATTTAGAACAATGAACAGATGAGTATATCTCAGACAGAGGAGACATTTTTGATATAAAAAAGACATACAGGAAAACCTATGAAAGCCAGAGCCTGTGTAAGTTAGAAACGTATCAGAGAAGGAAAATGAAAATATTTCCCACTGAAACAAGCAACAGAAAAGTGGTAAGGCTGCATCCTGTCAAACGCGAAAAACTTTTGAGATCTGGAAAAACAAGGCAGTCCTGTCGAGTACCGGCTCTCAGAAGTTTCACTGTAATAAAAACCAAAAAACCAAACCAGTTGCTGTCTAGTCGATTCCAACTCGGAGCGACTGTACAGGACGGAGTAGAACCGCCACAGAGTTTCCAAGGAGCGCCCGGTGGATTTGAACTGCCGACTTTTGGTTAGCAGCTGCAGCGCGTAACCACTACGCCACCAGGGTTTCCTTCACTGTGATAGTCTTTAAATTAAATTCAGTGTGGGGCCTGCGAAGTCTCCATCTTCTTATAACCTCACTATCCTCTAAGAAACTAAAAGGAAAAAGCTTTGTCTCTCATAACATCATGGAAACACAAAGAAATGCAGAGCTGTTCCAGACTCATCTTCCTAGCTCTTCCAGCCGCTCGCCTTGCCTGTGGTAGGGACTCAATACACCTTTATTGAATTGAAACAAAGAGCCCGCAAGATCAAGTCCTCACCCATGAAATGGAGATATTGAAGCCGCATACTTCCTAGGTGGGTGTGAGTACTTAGCAGGTAACAATCCCATCACCACTTCTAAGGCTTATACTAAGCCTTCTGGGTAAATGAACAGATAAATTATATTTTGCTGTTCCATACTACGTTCCATGATAAGTTTCAGTTCTTCAGAGTGTGAGGTGCAGATTGGAACTCAGGACATCAGGTTTCTGTAATTCAGCCTGCAGCACAACTTGCTTCTCTGAAAGTCAGTGGTAAACGAGCTAATATTCCTTCCCCTTCCTTCCTTCATTAATTCATTCATCCTCAGGTATTTGCCGAGTGCCTAGGCTCTGTTGGAGGCTCTCTGGTGACAGCAGAGGACAAACCCTAGAGTGTGCAGTGACACAGATAAATGTAAAACAGCAACTCCGAGTTAGTCGCCTAAAAAATGTGTGAGAGGGATGGCCTGGCGAAGAAGAGAGGGAGAAAGGTTGTAGGCAAAGGGAACAGTGTGTGTAAGGCTGAGGGAGGGAAGGGGAGCACAGTGAGGCGAGAGACAAACAGAACATCAATATGGCAACAGAGAACAGGGGAACAAGGTATGAGGTGCAACCACCAAGAGAAGGAGCAGCCTGACCAGGCAGGGCCTTGTAGGAATTTAGTCTTCATTCTATAAGCCTCTGGAGGAGGAGGCAGTTAAGCAAAAGTGGGGAATGGTATGTGTGAGAGAATCATTTGTGTCTGGAAAGATTATTTTAGCTGCTGTGAGGACAGTGGCTCAGAGGGGTCAAGAGTGACTATTGGGGTGCCAGGTAGGTTTGATAGCAGCCCAAAGAAGAAATGGTGGTAGCTTAGACTAAATGACTAGCCCATTAACCAAACCCATTGCCAATTCTGACCCATAGAGACCTATAGGACGGAGCAGAACTGCCCCATAGGGTTTCGAAGGCTGTAATCTTTACAGAAGTAAACTGCTACATCTTTCTCCAGCATAGTGACTGCCGACCTTACCGTCAGCAGCTGAAAGCTTAACCACTGTGGCAGCAGGGTTAATGATTAAATGACTAAAGTCAACAGATATTTTGGAGATAATGTCAACAGGACTTGAGAAATGTCAAGGAGGTCTCCTCGATTTCTAGAGATTAGCTCTATTTATGTGCTAACATGGTACTGTGGGAAGCTCTTTATGTAGTATATCAGTTAATCCTTCCCAAAACCCAAAGAGGTAGAAGAGCAGTTGCTGCCAAGTTAATTGTGACTCATGGTGATCCCGTGTGTATGTGTCAAAGGAGAGCTGGGCTCCATAGGGTTCTCAGTGGCTGATCTTTTGGAAGTAGATCGTTAAACCTTTTTTCCGAGGCACCTCGGGATAGACTTGAACTGCAGACCTTTCAGTTAGCAGCAGAGCGTGTGAACCATTTGCATTACCCACCGACTCTGGGTAGATTCTCTTCTTATTCCCATTTTATAGAGGGAAGCGGAGGCTCAGAGAGGCAAAGTAACTTCCCAAAGCCACAGAACTAGGTAGAGATAGAGTTGATTTTTGAACCCAGGCTGACTTCCCTGAGACTTGACGTTCAAAACCAATAAGGGGCACTTTGTAGTGTTGGCATAAGAGGCAAGGCTAGCAGTCATCATATCATCCATGGTAAATGTATAACATCAGGCTTTTGCATCTGGAGTGACTTGTTTGGAGGCATGATACTTAAGGCCATGGCTGTAGAAAGAAACAAAGGTCAAACAAACAAGAGCATTTTAAAGGGGAGATCATCATATAGGGAATGATATCTAGGACACACAAAACTTGCCAAATCTGTACGGGGGTATGCAAAGGCTATAGGAGTTCAAAGGAGGAGAGAAAGCTTCAGAGAAAGGATGCTTGAGACAGACTTTGAAGGCTGTGGTTGGGGGGAAGGAAGCAGAAAAGCACAGCCTCCCCACACCCCCCACCCTCAGCTTCCCACTCACCATATTAGGAACTGGTCTGGTCATCTGGTATATAAGAATACCCCAAAACCAGAAAAACCGAACCACTGCCATCAAGTTGATTCTGACCCATAGCGACCCTCTAGGACAGAGTAGAACTGCCCCATAGGGTTTTCAAGGCTGTAATCTCTACAGAAGCAGACTGCCACAGCTTTCTCCTACGTAGCAGCTGGTGGGTTAACAGCCAAGTGCTTAAACCACTGCGCCACCAGGGCGCCTTTGGGAAATAAAATGGGAAAGTCAATTTGAGACTAAATTGACAGGGTCCTTTTCACTTGTAAAAATCTGTGAAATTTTGAGGTCGATAAGAAGAGCTGAAAGCAAGGGAGGAAGCAGAGCTAGAATGCCTATAAAATGTGACAAGGGATTGGTTATGGGAGGCAAGAGGATCCGGGCATTAAAAATCTATCCATGTAGTTTCTCTAAAAAAAAAAAGAGTGAAAATTCCTCATTGATAAAGACTACATTTCTGTTTTTATCCCCACTTTGCATAGGCCAGTGTTACAATCACAGCTAACATTTATTGATGCTTATGATATACCAGGCCCTGTTCTGACAGCTTTAAATGCATTATTTCGCTTGATATTCACAACAACCCTGTGAGATAAGGGCATTGTAAGGAAACTAGGTTTATAGTGTATAAACTAGGTTTAGAAGGCTTGAATTAGTTGCCTAAGGTTACGCAGCTGGGCAGAGGCTGAGCTGTGACTCAAATCCAGTCATTCCACTAGAGCTCTCAAACACTTAGCTGCATAGCCTCCAGGCCAAGCATCTAGTACCTGCTCAGTGTTAGTGTCATTTGAAAGAATAAATATTTGTCGACTAAGATTCTACTATCATACTCTCCTCAAAGCCCTTACTTAAGGTTTCATGGGTGTTCACTGTCATTTGAGGTAAACCATAAAGTTCCAGAGGCACTACGGGAGGAGACGGTCTTCCGTTGGCTGCCCCACTGCTTCCACCAACACGGCCAAACTCCCACATACCCAGCAGAAAACCAACGTGTCCCTTTGCTAGGCTTCGGCTCCCCTAGGCTCTTTTGAGGATTGGCAGTTGTTTTGTGTGGCCGTTGGAAGAGTTTAGTCATAAAACGGACTCCAGCGCTTCTCCAATGAAAGCCCAGCACCCTGTTACAGGGATTCGCGTCCCTGTACAGCCTTACAGATTCACACGAGCATCTCACAGACTGGGATCTTCCAGTCTCACACCAACGCCAAACGTGGTTCGTGACTAATCTTCCATATCTTTCCCTGTTTCCACCCTCTGTGGAGGCCAGGCAAACCTTTCTGCCTGGAGCTATTTGTCACACATTTTAGTGATAATTTTCGTGAGACTGGGAAGGATTGCAAGTGATGGATGAGGTGAGCTGTGACAGCCCAGAGCAGGCTGAGTAAGAGCCGAAGAATGTGGGTAGGTGTCAGATGGTGTCTATGGAAAGGTTGTCTTCTTTATGCGAACCCTGACCTTGCTTAGGGAAAGGCACTGCAAGGAAGAGTCCCAAAAGCCATTTAAATGAAGTTGTCAGACCTTCTAGGCAAGAGCTAACCCAATCCACTATATATGGGCAAGCGTGTTTCCTTTCTTTGCTGCCCAGGATTCTGCCCAAAGAACTGCAGTCATCAACTGAACGTTTAATTAACAGGAAATACACCCGTTGATATGAATCTAAGATGCTAAATGTATATCCAGTTGTCTGTGATCTGAAATAAAGTCTGTTTTCCGGACTTGACTTGTATTACAAGATAAAGCAAGCACTTCAAGGCAGATGCGTGCCTTACTCATTTGCTATTGCACCAGTGGCCAAACAAACTCAGAATGTGGCTGTGTGTGAGTCTTGAACCATATTTACCCCGTGGTCTTTGAAAGAACCAACTGCGATTTCTTACTAAAGATGATCTTATTCTCACCTTGCTGATGGGTTCTATCATCTTTTCACATAGCTGCAGCAACCAAGGGGCCCTGGTGGCACAATGGTTAAGAGCTCAGGTGCTAACCAAAAGGTCGGCAGTTCAAACCCACCAGCCGGTCCTTGGAAACGCTATGGAGCAGTGAGGTTGGGCTTACTGAATGACTTTAAACACTTAATACAAAATGTGCCTCACACTCTCCCCGGGACCCTGAGTCGACTCTGCCATGTCTGACCTCTCTTGTGAATGTGGAAAAGCTACAATCTCCGGCAGTGGGGGCCCATCTGTCATGCATATTCCTGCTTGTGCAGAATGGTCGTGAAAAGTTCTTTTCCATCACTGTTTGGAATGATTTTTTAAAATGCTTTGCATTTTTTTAGACAAAGGCTATCATGTGATAATTGTTTAAGAATGAGCATGGATAAGGATGTCATTGAAGAATTTGTATTTTATCTGAGATAGGATGGTGGGGCTAGGACTAAAGAAATGTGGGAATACTATGGAGCTGTTTAATAGCAATTGCATGCTCAAGAGTAACACACATATGTGTATGTGGAGGGGTACTTTCTGTACATGACCATTCAGTTTCAACCAAATGACACAAAGCAGATGTTGCCAGTATTGTTTTAAATTGGATATCAGTGTTTTCAAAGTTTGTCCCTGTTGGTGACTTTAAGATCTCTTTATTTCTTAGTCTTCTTCTGAAATAAAGACTGACTACTTATCCATTATAATGGATCCAGATGAAGTTCCCCTGGATGAACAGTGTGAACGGCTCCCTTATGACGCCAGCAAGTGGGAGTTTGCCCGAGAGAGACTTAAACTGGGTAATGTATTTGTTCAACAGATTCACAAGCCTATACTGAGCACCTACTATGTGCAAATCACTGAGCTTTGAGGGATGCTAAAGTAAACTAAATGTTAAACTAGTTTAAGTGCTGGGCTACCAACCGAAAAGGTTAGCACCCACCAGTAGCTCCACAGAAGGAAATATCTGACAATGTGCTCCCATAAAGATTACAGCCTAGGAAGTCTGGGGTCTTAAACACTAGTAAGCAGCCATCTAAGATGCATCAATTGGTCTCAACCCACCTGGAGCAAAGGAGAGTGAAGAACACTAAAGACACAAGGTAATTATGAGCCCAAGAGGCAGAAAGAGCCACATAAAGCAGAGACTACATTAGCCTGAGACCAGAAGAACTAGATGGTGCCCGGCTACAACTGAAGATTGCCCTGACAGGGAACACAACAGAGAACCCCTGAGGGAGTGGGAGAGCAGTGAGATGCAGACCCCAAATTCTTGTAAAAAGACCAGACTTAATGGTCAGACTGAGACTGGAAGGACCCCAGAGGTCATAGTCCCCAGACTTCTGTTAGCCCAAGACAGGAACCATTCCCAAAGCCAGCTCTTCAGACAGGGATTGGACTGGACAATGGGATAGAAGATGCTACTGGGGAAGAATGAGCTTCTTGGATCAAGTAGACACATGAGACTATGTTGGCATCTCCTGTCTGGAGGGGAGATGAGAGGGTGGAGGGGGTCAGAAGCTGGCTGAAGGGACACGAAAAGAGAGAGTTGAGGGAAGGAGTGTGCTGTCTCATTAGGGGGAGAGCAGTTAGGAGTATACAGCAAGGTATTTATAAATTTTTGTATGAGAGTCTGACTTGATTTATAACTTTCACTTAAAGCACAATAAAAATTTTTTTAAAAAGATTATAGCCTAGGAAACCCTAAGAGGCAGTTCTGCTCTGTCCTATAGGGTCTCTATGAGTCGGAAATAACTTGGAAGGCACACAATGAAAGCCAAGTAAACTAGATCGTGGGTTCAATCTCCTAGCTGCTCACAAACTAGCAAGGGAGGTGGACATGGAGGTAAATGTTTCTAATGGAATGCTGACACGACAGTACAAGAGGACAAGGGAGACCTGTTCATTCACTCAGCAGTTACGGGACACCTTCTCTGAGCAGACACCAGTGTAAGCCCTGGGAATACAAAGATGTTTGTGTCCCTTTTCTCAAAGGGCTTGGTCTGGTGAAAGAGACAGTAGATAAGGGAAGGGGAAGGAAAGGGATTAGTGCCAAAAGAAAAAAAAGGGAGGCTTATAAATCCAGGCTCTGTTCTAGAATGAAATCACCGAGGGGTTAGCTCTACAGAACATGTCTGTGACCCAGAATATGATTCAGGGTGGTGGAAAAGTGAGATCATACATTTGATGAAAGAGTTAGTGCTATTCAAGGCTGTGGATCAAAAAATACCTCTGTAGAGTCTGGTTGCCTCCTCTGCCATGAGACCAGAAAAACTGGATGATGCCCAGCTACCATTACTGAATGTTTTGACTAAAGATTCTATAGGAGAATCCTGACCAAAAGGGGGGAAATAAGGAGTAGACTTTCAAGTTTTCATCTCAATGGAATCCAAACTTTTTGGAACCATTGAGGCTAGATGAGCCCCTGAAACTACTGCCCTGAGATAATTTTTAAACTTTCAACATTTAACCAAAACTATCTCATGAAGTCTTCTTTGAACCCAAAAAATAGCTTATCTTAATTAGTAATGTATATCTGCTTTGAGCATTGAGCTCTTCTAAAGAATTGACAACAGCTACTCCAAAGTTTGGATGGAAAGTTTAGGGGGCAGTGGGTTCAAGTTAATGGTGGTAGAATAATGTGGAAAAGCTTAGCGAGAATAGTTGCACAACTTGAAGAATGTAACCAACGTCACTGAATTGTACATGTACAAATTGCTGAAATGGTATGTCTTTGGCTGTGTATACTTTCACCAAAAAAAATAATGATAATAAACAAAAATTCCCTTCTGTGCAAACACACAAATGACATACTCTGAGTTTCCCTGGGTGGGTGTTCAAATGCCCAGACAAAGAAGAAAATCCCAGGGGGCCTTTTAAGTTCCACTTTCGAAAATAAGGATTGTTGTTTTTTTCCAGGTAACATAGATGCTATAAACACCAGGCAAATGTGCTTTCCCTCAGGTTACCCCAGTTCCTCCAGCTCAGACGTCACAATGCAAATTTATCTCCAGCCCCTGGTGCTACAAAACAATTGGAGCCTCAGTTACTCCTGCCCAAAATATTTGCACTGTGGCTTCTGAAAGTTTTCCACTCCTGAATGTGTATGCCAGAGTCATTAGTAGTCGGAACTAGGAAAACAGATTGTGCTGTCCGTACTCCTGGCATTGTTACCCCTGGTGTGAAAAGCCTGTGACACCAAATTCAATGTCATCCCCTTGTCCCCTGTCCCCTGTCTACCCACACGTGCACAAATTACATCGGGGTGGAAGGTGTTGAGAGCGCAAAGAGGGAAGATTGGCTTTTCTTGCTTCTCTCTCAGGTTTTGAAATGATTTGGCTTACATCGCTTCCTACATAAGAAAGAACTGGCCCCAAGAGTATGTTCTGTTTGGATTGTGGAAGAATATTGGAAATCGGTAAAAAGCCGGAGAGACTGGCAAAAGTCAGCACTGGCTGCTGACGGGGAAAAATCAACTAAATTTAGAGTAGTGAAGGGCAGGTAGCACACTGGATGAGTTCCTTCTGCAAGCCTAAATTGTATGGCAGCTCGCCCAGCCCCTCAGTGACCTTGGCAGGGAACGTAAGATCATTTTCCCACAACCGTGAGCCTTTCCCAGGCCACATTGCTTTCCAGAGCTATTAGTCACAATCAAACATGCTTCTCCCAGTATAGGACACATAAGCTTTCCATCCCATCTCCTCATTCCTTGCCCTAGTGTCACTATGATCCATATCACATAGAGAGAGATTGCTAACCCTTACATTAGAACTTCCTTGGGGCTCCGTGAGGTTAGAGAATTCCATTTTGGGAGGTTCTCCTTGTTGAAAATCTTTCTTATCATTCTTTTCCTTCCCGGAGTTGCAGATGCTATGATTTGGCCCATGTCTACTTGAGGTCTTTGATGGGTGAGAGAAAGTATATCAAGTCTGCTAACTTTGTCTTTCAATTCAGGGTGTGGATGCAAGGGCTAAGACATGCTCTTCTAACATGGGAGCAAGGAGGCCCAAGAACTTCTGTTGCTGTTGTTTTTTTAAACCAAATAAGTGACAGAAAGTAATTTCAAATGATATCTGACAAGTGAAAGTAGCCAAGATTACGCATGGATCGGTGGGGAGAATGATGTAAGAATTACAGTGGGATTGTAAACATAGAGAAATACACAGACCAAGCTGCATTTGATTTCAGCAGGATCTACTTTCTTGGTTGCTATTAGCAGCCCTGAGGAAGGAAGTCAGAATTTATAGTGTCTGATAGATGAATACAGTTGGAGTGTGGGTCAAAGGTGTTGCTACCACTGAAATTCCTGAAACCCAGGAACAAAAGAAGCCTGTTTTGTTAGAGATTCTTCACGAACCCTGGGAGAGAATTACACTCCTATAAATTTATCATAGAAGATGGGGGAAGGTCTGACATTGCATCTCTCTATTGAAAAACATAATTTAAAGTCAGAATTACCTAATTTGGGAAACAATCAAGGGAGTCTAGAATTTGGCAAGTGGCTGGTACCTGGGCTGGTGCTGCCTCTTGGAAGAACAGCCATGCACTCCCCACAGAGTATCCCAGGGATCCTGGCCAGTCAAGAACATTCTTGGAGGAGATTCCAATATCCTTGCATTGCATGACAATGACCTAACCCATTTCGGAGCTAGTAACTGGCATTAGAGGCAACACCAAAGAGGATTTTCAGGGAAAAGGAAAATCAGGCAAGGTCAGGTCCAGTGGTGACAGGGCTCCCCTAAAACTGGAATCGTGGGTCTGCGGAAGGATTCCAACAGCATCAGGTGATTAAAGAGCCCATAGTAGCTTACTGTGTTTTATGGGGCTGCATTAAGCTTCCAAGAGAGTAAGTGCAAAGACTGAAGGAAGCCAAGTAGAAACAGTTTATTCACACTGATAGAAGCAAAGTCCCCCAAACACTTGTTAAAACAGAGTTTGTCGTGATGGCTAAGAAGGGAATGCATGCTGGGGGCTGATGTTTGGACCGGTAAAGGATCCTTCCTGCCCCAAGCAAGCAAGAGTCTTAGTAGGGTATGCAGAGGGGGCCCAAGATAGAGATTATTGTCATATTTCTCAGGCTCTGGACACTTTTGTACCAGATGGAAGAAGGCACTGTAGAAGAAAAACACTGTTCTTTTACCCTAAAAAAAAAAAAAAGCAAGGAATAAACCTCCAACCAAAATGCACCAGTTTTTACAAATCTGGAAACAGCACCATCCGGTGTATCCCATACCTGATTTCCACATGCAGCACTTTCAGTGTCCATCTGAGGCTTTCATTTAAGCCTAAGAGTCACTATTCTGGTCTATTTCTTGGACAATCTAACCTGAAGAAGAAAGCATGATCTGGGAGCAACAAGCTTTATTAGTCAGCAAAGGCATATGTTTGCCCAGAGAAGAAAACATGTCCTTTCCCAGTGTTCGCCTCTTAATGCAGAGTGTGCCCCTGTGAACCACATGCAAAGACACAGCAATAGAAAGACTACTATGATTATGTTGGTAATTTAACCATCCTCATGTTCGAAC
Source organism: Loxodonta africana (assembly GCF_030014295.1). Classification (NCBI taxonomy): domain Eukaryota; kingdom Metazoa; phylum Chordata; class Mammalia; order Proboscidea; family Elephantidae; genus Loxodonta; species Loxodonta africana. The sequence continues at coordinate 19,185,807 of NC_087364.1, forward strand.
TCGATTCCTGGGGTGGTTGTTAGTGGAAGATACTAAACACGGACAGGATGAAGACATCTTTGTTACTGAGTCCTACAAACTCATTGCCATCAAGTCAATTCCGACTCATAGCAACCCATAGGACAGAGTACAACTGTCCCATAGGGTTTCCAAGACTGTAATTTTTAAGACAGCAGACTGTCACATCTTTCTCCCATGAAGCAGCTGGTGTGTTTGAACTGCTGACCTTTCAGTTAGAGCCTAGCGCTTTAACCACTGTACCACCAGGGCTCCCTTGTTACTGAGTAGTTGCATATAATTGAATATACCGTGGGCTGCCAAAAGAACAAACAAATCTGCCTTGGAAGAAGTACAGCCAGAATGCTCCTTAGAAGCAAGGATGGCGAGACTATGTCTCACATACTTTGGACATGTTGTCAGGAGGAATCAATCCCTGGAGAAGGACATCATGCTTGGTAAAGTAGAGGGTCAGCGAAAAAGAGGAAGACGCTCAACAAGATGGACTAATACAGTGGCTGCAACAATGGGCTCTAGCATAACGATTGTGAGGAAGGCACAGGACCAGGCACTGTTTCTTTCTGTTGTACATAAGGTCACTATGAAAAGGAACTGACTCAACAGCACCTAACAACAACAACAAAGTTGCGTATAAAAGTATAAAAGTTCTAATATGATGAAGAAGCAGGAAAGCTTTGTTACAAACTTTTACAAGAAACTTTAAAAAACCAACTATATCCTTTGTGAGGGAGAGATTGGAATATGAGGAAGGAAGGAAGGAAGGAAGTTGGGTTAATTAACGAAAGGCCCAGTCTGAGAAAAAGGACTTGGTTGGGAGAGGAGGGGTTTTGTTAAATTAACACTCTAACTGCTGAGATTTACTTTTGATCAGTGGCGTGTTTCATTTCGTTCGATTTTTTCCCCCAGAAGAGCCAAAAAAGAATGACTTCTTTGGCTCACTCCTCCTTTTGTCACATGCTCGAGGTACACTGTTTCTCTGGTTCTATTTAACTTCCTGTTTCTTGATGGTGCAACAGGAAGTCCCCTGATCTAAAAGGTATGCCAGGGGGTGTGCTGAACCAACAGTTTCACTCTCATGGTCTCAATTGCATGGGCCCTTCTAGGTACCTATGACTGCATGAGACATTCTTTGGACAGCCCATAAGTTCCCAAATGCTGCTCTTCAGTCTATACTAGTATATGGGGGACTTTATATATGCCTTGGCTAGTACTGGGGAGACTAGGACATGGTTCTTGCCCCTCTGAGTCAAGTTGTCTCATTCAAGGGTGGGGAAAGAAACTTGTTAATAGTCATTATAGCAGAATATAATGAACCATGGTTTCAAGGTACCATGAAAGAAACCCTGCTTGGTTATTCCATTTGGCAACCACCTCTCCATGGTTGAAATAAATCACTGCCGGTGTTTGATAGTCTGAAAATAATGATGTGAAGAGATGTTAGAAAGACTGGGCATATTTTGCCTGGCAAGGAAGGAAATCACTTAGTGATCACTTTTAAGCTATGAAGCATTATTATAAACAATAGTAGTAACCACCGTTTTTTATTTCTCACTCTTTGCTGGAGACAGATCAGAAGAAATGACCTTCAGTAGCAAGAGAAGGGGCGTAATTAAACGCAGTCTTGGTAATAATGGTATTCAACAATGGAAGAGGCCAGATAGGCATTGGTGGAGAACTTTATAAAAAGAATACTGGCCATCTACCTCTACTAAATGCTTTCAGAAGAGCATTCGGGAGAGCTCGCCATGAAGGATATGAGGGCCTCATAAACATAGCCAAGTTGAAAGGAAGAGACCCTAGAAATATGCCCCTGACTTTGAATCTTTTTGGGTCAGTTCATTAGAAATTCCATTCAAAGCTATGTGTCCCACATACATACACACAGGAAAAGGCATTTATTTCTTGGAAGAGACTTAAACTCACCCTACTGGCTTGGAATATAAACCAATGTCTTCTTCTCATTGTAGGCAAATCACTTGGACGAGGGGCTTTTGGGAAAGTGGTCCAAGCATCTGCATTTGGCATTAAGAAATCACCAACTTGCCGGACGGTGGCTGTAAAAATGCTGAAAGGTGTGTATGCCGTAGTTGGCTTTCAAATGATCCATCACCTTTTTGCATTCCCTATTTTCTAAATATTCGTGCAGATCGGATATGGCCTAGGAACAGATAGAAGCTATTGCTGCTCTAGCCGCGTAATTTTCTTCTACTGCTGGAAGCCCCTTTTGCTTCAGGAGGTTTGAATTAGGGCAGCACAGCTCAGAATAAACCTTGTAAATGGAACAATCTAGCACGGTCCTATGAGAAATGATCTTTGTCACCTCAAAGGTATTTCTCCTTTGTCATCTTAGAGTCTAAACTCCCCGTGATTTAAGCCTGTTATAACCACAGGTTTGAAATTTTGGAATAATCTACTGTGATGTTGTATTGGGAGCTTAGGGGCACATGACAAATCTCAAAGTCTTCGCTTGGGCTTGACCTAACTATAAAGTAAAGCTAGAACAACTAAGTTGATCAGAACTCTAAACTATAATATACTGTCAAGCCCCAAACATTTCCTCTTCAGAAATTATAAAAACCCAATGACCTTCCTAGTGTTTGAAGATACTACCACTCTGAAATGCCCATATGTCCTATAAAGTGTAGAAATTACTTCATTTCCTCGTATTTGTTGGAATTTTCATATTATCTCAACTCATTTTAACATTCCAAAACCAAAAAAGAAGCAGGGCAACGAAGCCCAAAGGGCAGTTTTTTAGCTCTTCAAAGTCTCTAAGATATGGCCAGGGATTTTGAGGTCTGGAAAACTGTGAGTCCAGCTAAGCAGGTTCTCAGCACAGGCTCCTGGAAAATGTACTGTTTCCACAGGAAGACTTCAAAGTTCTTAATCTCCTTCCAGAACTGACACTGTCCTTGCAAAAACCCCATGTAATGCTATTTTCCACCCCAAAAGGCTGTCTTGACCAAGGGAAGGCTCTGATAAAACTCTACAAAGAACTTGACGGTTCTCTGAAAGTAGCCAGGAAAGGAGTTTTCCGTCCACAAGTCAGGACTTCTGCTTTGGTGGATTACCCACACGATGACAGACATATCTGTGGGAATACTTTCATTCCAGTACCTTCCCCCTCTGTAACCAAATTCTGAAGAGAAGAGGTATCAACATGTCTTCCATGTAAGAAAGCACCAGGCTGGGTACTTTAATATATCAGGTTGAACCACATGAAATGGCCATTTTTCTTATTTTCTCTCAACATCCTTGTGAGCTAGAGATTATTACCCCCAATTTGCAGATGAGGAAACATGGTCCAGAAAAGTTAGATAGCCGCTGCAAGGCCACACAACCCTGAAGTGCAAAAGTAAGGGTTGGATGCCAGTCTTCCCGCTTTGAGTCCAGTGCTCATTCCACTACAGCACAGTGCTGAAAAAGAAGGGTCTGGAAATGGCCTGTTGCACCAAAGTCCTAAAAATGATCCTGGCCTGTTTTATAGAGGAAATCCAGGATCCCATCTAGAGATAATTCAAAAAACTAAATCTGGAAGCATCTGCTTCCGCAGCCTGTGCCTCTTCCTTGCTTACTACCACGCGCCCTGCCTCTGGGAGCGGCAAGTCTGATGGCCCTGCTGGGTATTTGTGGGTTTAAGACAACCCTTGTGGACCAGGCTGTACCTGGCACAATCTGAGTAACAGCTGCGTTTTCTTTATGGTTAAACCCTAAGGAGCATAAATAACTTGGAGGTACTGATGAGTTTGAGAGGAGATGGAAAAATTTTTTTGACAACCTGGGGAATCTATGCTGTGCAGAAATAATATGTTTAATACCTTCGTAAATGTGGGTCTTCCTTTTTTTTTGAGCCACCAGCATAGACTGGAAAAGATTGCCAAATCGCCCACTATGTAAAATTCCTACAAAACCATTTTCATTCAGCTTTCTTGCTTAAATTGGCAGGCCATCTGTTTCGGGGAGAGATAGAAAAAGGTAGGAGAGTCAGAATGTCAAACAAAGGTCATGAGTCAGAAGCTCTTTCAAAGTGCCCTGGAGCAAAAACCTTAACTTTTTTGGCCTCACACTCCTGTCTGAAATGAGAAGAGTAATCACGTTGCTTATTTATCCAACAAATACTTGTTGAACATTCATTGTGAGGCAATCCCGATCCCACTGGAGAACTTCTGGAGTTTATCTGGTAATTATTAAAAAAGATTTGTGCTTATGAAATACCACATTGGTGCTTACCACAGTGTTAAATGCACATACCTTTGACCCACTTCCAGGACTCTGTCCGACAGAAATAACTTGCACGTGTGCACAAAGACTGAGCACAGGTTGTCTCTTTCAGCATTACTTGTAATAGCAGAAAATTGTAGACAATCTAAAAGTCGGGGACACCATTCATCAATTTAAAAGAATGAAAAAAGCCTCTGACACACTGAAAAGGGGGAAAGGAGCAAGTTTTTAAAAAAAAAAAAAAAGTGTGCAAAGAAACACATATTTAATACATAAATATATATATTGTATATATATTATTTATCACATATATGTGATCTCATTTATGTAAACAAAAAAAATGGACCTTTGGGTATGTATATTCATAAATTCACAGGAAAAGGTCTGAAACAACAGTGGTTAACTCTAAGAAGTTAAGTGGGTAAGGTAGCTTTTACTTTGTACTGTCTATACAACATATTGTTGGCATATTTTGCAGCGAGATTATATTGATTATATTTTATAGTTTTTTTTTTCCTTTTTTAATAATATTTTTTGTGTTGAAGGTGGAAGTTTCCACAGCAGATTAGGTTCCCATTGAAAAATTTCTGCACAAATTATTCTGTGATATTGGTTATATTCTTCACAGTGTGTCATCGTTCTCATTCATTTGGTTCTGGTGGTAGTCTAAAAATAATTTTAAATTTTTAGAAAGACTTAGAAATTAACTGATAAGAACAAACTTCAGACTCTGCCGATTCTTATTCATGGTGCTTATCTCTGAGAAGGAGTTGAAGTCAGATGCCTACGGATCCTCACAACCCAAGATAACCCTCAGACTCCAGGGAGAAAAAAAAGAGTATAGGGAGAAAATGGCACACTGCAAAGATGGTCACAGAAATGACCACTCAGCCGGGGCAGGCCCCTCGTACTCCTTCTCCGTGACTCCCTGGACAGGGGAGAGCGAGAAAGAGAGGGGAAGTGTGGGGCACCCCCTGCCTGGAAGTTCTTGCTGCGCCTGCTTCTGACAGAAGGGAAGCCTCTGGAAGGCGCTTTCATAAGGTGCCCAGCTCTGAGTCAGCACATTACTGAACAGGACTAGGCCCACTAAGAGGAAACGTCCAGTGACTAACCCCACCACTGCTCTGAGCCTTACTGTAATCAAAAGGATGTTGGCTTAGGAGGGTGGGAGTAATGAAAACAGTCTGGAGACTTGGCCTTTCTGCAGAATGTGGGGAAGTTAACGAAGCAACTGGCTGAGCCCTGACAAACAAGGAGGGCAGGAATGCCGCCTCCGGCGGAAGGAGCCCCATTGTCCTGCCGCCCTGATTCTTCCTTGCTTCTCACACAGAGGGGGCCACGGCCAGCGAGTACAAAGCTCTGATGACTGAGCTCAAGATCTTGACCCACATTGGCCACCATCTGAACGTGGTCAACCTGCTGGGAGCCTGCACCAAGCAAGGAGGTAAATGAGAAAGGGAGGCCTGCTCCATCTCCCCATGTACACGCTGGGAGCAGAGTTCTCTGACACACAGCTCCATCTCTTCACCTCTGCTCCTCCTTATCTCCAGGAGAATGGCCTCTCAATAGCTCCAGAGGAAATAGTTTGTCCACTAATGGAGAAATGCTCCCACTCTAGAAATGTCTTCCCTGTACAGTTTCAATTTCTGAAGAGAAAGACTTTGTTCTAGACCTCTTTCCACAGGCTCTAAACCAAGTGTGGTGGGTGAGGGAGGGACATTTTTCTCTCAGGACAACTTTGAGGGAGTGTGACCAGAGCTGAGCCTAGAAGGTTGGGCATTCTTCGCAGCCTCACCCAGAGGAATGAGTCACCACTGGGAGGATCCCAGGGGAGGAGATGTGGGGACAACCAGAAGAGCCCTTCCCTTCATATCCACCATGCACACAGGCTTTACCCACTGGGGCAAGTGGCAGGGACAGGGCGGTGCCTTATGTTCGAGGGCACCGGCATATTCTTGCAGATCTTTCTTTCCTCCGCTATAGCCAACTTAGTGCTTGGCTCTAGGTTTGTGATCATTGTTTGCTCCAGAAAAAAAAAGTGCAAAGGACCTGTGCCTGCAAATGTTTTCCTAGCTCTCAGTAAAGGTAATAGGGATGAAGGGTAATCGGGGAAGGCCTACCTGCCAGGAGTGGCCGTGGGGAGAGAGAAGTGAAAGGCTAGGGAGGCGGCCAGAAATAGAGCCATAGGGACCTAGACACGGCCCAACCTGCTTCTCCGTTATTCTTTGAGGATCGACAAGTGTAAGCTCTTTCTCAAGTTCTCTGCCTTGACAGCCTCATTCTGTTTGCCTCAGTTTTGCATCTGTAAAACTGATGAGGGCTAATCAGACAACCCACCCCTGTCTGTGCCTCAGAGCTCCAGGTAGGGGTGTCTGAGATTAATAAATCCTCTTCCCTGTGGTAGGGAGATAGGTGGCCTCTGGAAGCAACTTCCAGCCTATAGACCCGAAGGAAGGGGTGCTGTCAGGATTTCTAAAATTCACCTTAAAAATCAGCAAAATCCTGATAGGAACATAAAACCACTCTCCCAGGAAGGGAGTGGCCCCTGCTAGCTTTGAAGAAGAAGTAGGGCGCCCAGGCCCTTTGGCACCTGAAACCCATGGCTGGTGCGCCCCGGGACAGCAGCCTGCTGAAGCAGCTCTGGGTCACCCCTGTTTGACCCAGAAGTGTCCTTTGTGCTCTAGTCCTCCTATGGAGCCTGTGTGTGGTGGGAATGCGGGACCCAGTCAGGGCCCCCCAGCCCCACTGCAGGTGGTGGGACAACTGAGAGGCCGGGCAGGGAAAAGGAGCCAAGGGCATCTCATGGGACCCACAGTGCAGCTGGGACTTCCTCCCAACCTTCTTCCTTCCTTTAGACCAGAGGTCAGCAAACTAGGGCCAGCCTGTGAGGTTAGAATGGTTTGACATTTATAAATAGTTGGGGGAAAATATCACAAGAATAATATTTTGTGACACATGAGAATTCTAGGAAATTCAAATTTCTTTCTCCATAAAGTTTTATTGGAGTCCAGTCATGCTCATCTGGTCATATAGTCTACGGCTGTTTTCACACTACAAAGGCAGAATTGAGTGGTTAGTTGTGTGGCCTGCAAAGCCTAAAATATGTACTATCTGGTCCTTTACAGACAAAGTGTGTGGGCCCCTGCTTTAGACCCTCTCACACAACCAGCTCTGTCCAGACACCCCAAGGCAGCCAGGCTCCTGGGGAGAGAGGAGGCTGGACAGGACCAACCTGTTCTCTGCACTGGGCAGGTGGGAGGAGCTGCTTGACAGCCCCGGATCTGGTGTGACAATGACCAGAGGCCCTTCTGCACCAGGGGTCTGGCTCAGAGGCGGAGAGGGTGGGTTGCTGGTAGTTACAGTTACAAGCCCTAGCTTTTGCTTTTCCCCTCCTCTAAGTTCTTTCTCTCCTCTTCCTTCTACTCCTTTCTTTCTTCTGCTCTCTGCCCCCCTCTGTCCCTACACATGTTGTTTTCTATTTCTTTTGTGTTTTTTAAATCTCTTCTCAAGTTAAACTGAAAAAGCCGTCCTATTCATGAGCCTCTCATCCCTAAGTTGCATCCCTAGGTCCCCCTAATATATCATAAAGACAGTTGGCTTGAGCTTTCTCAGCCTGGCAAATGGCTGACTGGCTTGGTGGGGCTGAGCACGTGCTGTTTTGGCTGCAGGGCCTCTGATGGTGATCGTTGAATACTGCAAGTATGGAAATCTGTCCAACTACCTCAAGAGCAAACGGGACTTGTTCTTTCTAAACAAGGTAAGGACCACAAGGGTTGGAGTTTTTTAAGGCCACCAATGAGTTTCTCTTTAGGCTGTTGCCCCATAGAGCAAGAGAAACCCACATTTTTCCATTAATGAATAGGCTTAAAACTCAGTATCTGCTTTTTCCTCCTTTTTCCTTCCAAACATACTCTTTTGTGGACAGCACAAAGAATCATTTGATCTCAGTGTATGCAGTGACAGGAGATGTTAAAATTTATTAACCATCTATCTCAACACCTATCGAATCATCTTGATAATTTTATTTCTCCTTGCCTCTCTCTCTCTCATTCTGTGTGTGTGTGTATACACACACATATATGTATGTTTATGTACACGCATATATACATGTATGTATATGTGCACATAAACACATGTACATGCATATATACATACGTACAATTCCCTGTTTCTTGAAGGGAGGTGATAACATACATAATTTAGAGAAATTAAGACTCAGTCAGCTGAGTGACTTGTGCACTCAACGATAGGCCAGTGATGGGACCAGAGCTGGAAATAATTTTCTTTCCTTCCCACTGCCTTTCTCTTACTTCCTCACACCCTCACCACCCATCTCACTCCTGTACACACTTTTTACTAGCTTTATCCACTAAAATAAAGCTGTGTAATAAAAGGAACTCATGGGTCCAAGATCTGAAGGCAAATAAGACTTAGATCATTGAGTGGAGGAGAAAAAATTTCATAACATTTTGCCAGGGCAGCCTCGGCACCGATGCTGTGTCCTTCTGTGAGCTGGAGAAGTCTAGGAGACACCAGTTCAACACTATTAACTGGTACTCAGCAGTGCTGGTGATGAGGCTGTGTACATAATGGTTAAGCTCTGAGACTCCAGAATCAGACTCTTCTGGTTTTAAATCCTGACTCTAACAAACAACAAACAAATCAAACCCATTGCTGTAGAGTCGATTCTGACTCATAGCAACCCTACAGTAGGACAGAATAGAACTGCCTCGTAGGGGTTCCCAGGAGCAGCTGGTGGATTCAAACTACTGGTCTTTGGGTTAGCAGCCAAACACTTAACCACTGCGCACTAGGGTTCCAAATCCTGTCTTCACTACTCATGAAATCTGGGACCCTGAACAAACTACTCAAACTCTCTAAGCTTCCGTTTCCTCATTGACTAAATGGAACTCATAATAGACTCACCTCATTGGATGGCTGGGAGAAGCCAATGTTCTCAGTGAAGCGCTCAGTAAATGTTAATCCTCATTATCATCATTAGTGACCCACAGAGATAGATAGAAAGGTTGGGTGAGTCCACTGATGGATAAAGGGTCCAACATCCAAGAGTGATGGCCAACTGCCATGTGAACAACAGTCCTCATGTGGCACACAGGTAAGAACCACTGAACAGCTGACCTTTTCTCATGTCTCAAACTGATCTGGCCAGAGACATAGATATTTGACAAGACTGGCAACATGTAAGCGGGAATGTATTTGCCCCAGTTTTAAACCATGCCCTCTAATAATTAGAATCTTGAAGCTGAAAGGGATCTTTGTGATCAGCTAGTTCACACTCTCATCTGATAGATGTGCCCAGAGAAGTCAAGTGACTGGCTTAAGGACACACACCTACCAAGAAGTAAAGTCAAGGAGAGAAAGAACCCAGCTCAGTTGCCTTCCCATTCAACGGTTTCTATGCACCACCCTGGAAAAGGTGAAAAAAACATAAGATAAAGTGTAAAGTGGCACCGTGGGGGCTGAGGTCATTCAAATTCCCTCCAGCTTTGAAACCCTGGACTGGCTTCAGAAAGAACTAAGCCAGCAGAACACCCCAGGGACCCAGGCAGGATGGAACGTTGGGGCTCCAGCGTCCTTTGTTTTGAAGACCGTGCTTCCTTCTCTGGCTATATTTAATGACTCGCCTCCCTGTGCAGCTTGGTGGAGCTTAGTGTTTTCATGGAGAACCCACAGCTGTATTTCAGACAGAGGTGAAGGAAACGCAAAACCAAAAGGCAAAGTAGAAATGAGAGGTTTTAATGTCTAAATAAATTCACCAGAATCTTAAATATTAAATATTATTTGTAATAAATTCACTGTATTCTGCCAGAGTCCTGGAAGCTCAAAAAATTAACTTTTATTTAACAGAGATGGTTACTGATAAGCAAAGCTGAATATACCGTCGGTTAGGGGGCCAAAAGGGGGGTGAGGGAACCTGAGCTAAGTCCTTGGAGATGTGACCCTGGCTGTGATTTCTGGGAGGCAAGAGAAGAGGGGAGATTTCACAGAGCTAGAAACTTTCCTGCCTCACCCTCTTGCCAGCACCCTTTCCCTGCTGCCTTCTGTGCCACGAAGTTCTTGTGAAAAGTAAAATTCCAGCCCCCAGCTAAGCAGTATCAAATCTAACTGCCTCAGGGAGACACAATAACCCATAGCTCTATTCTTTACCTCCTCTCGTGTGCATCACCCGAGGTGGTGGTGGGTGTTTGCTCCAAGTCCTGCTGCACAGGAAGGTCTCTATTCAAGGACCAGGAACCTCACACCCTCCATGTGCTCAGAGTATGTCAGGATGTCCCTCCTGAAGCTCCCTCCCTCTGTCCTCTGCTTGCTCCCACGGTGCCCTCTAGTGGAAGGATCACTCTTGCTTCCTGGCGTTTCTAGGAAAAGCCAAGGAAAGATGGGGAGCCTGCTAATCCTCACACGCCACACGCTGCAGGTGAACCAAGAGGCACCGCTTGTCTCCGTTATCCAGTGGTGCTATAACAGAAATACCACAAGTGGATGGATGGCTTTAACAAACGGAAATTTATTTCCTCATGGTTTAGGAGGCTACAAGTCCGAATTCAGGGTGCTGGCTCTACGCGAAGGTTTTCTCTCTCTCATCTCTGGGGGAAGGTCCTTGTCACTTCAACTTCTGTTTCCTGATCCCATGGAGATCTTCATATGGCTTGGCATGTATCTTCTCCATCTTGGTTTGCTTAACCTGCACCTTTTATATCTTGTGAGAGATTGACTCAAGACACACCCGACACTAATCCTGCCTCATTAACATAGCAAAGAAAACACATTCCCAAATGGGCTTTTGACCACAGGCATAGAAGCTAGGCTTTACAACACATATTTTGTGAGGGGACACAATTCAATCCATAATACCACTGAACTCCAATACCCCTCAGCCCTTATTTCTGTATTGCCATGTAGCAGAATCAAGGCTAGGCACACAGTACAGTTGGGAAATCCCTCAGAAGTACCAAGTAGTGTCGTAGTTATTAGATGAATTACTAAAGACAGAACTTTTCAGGTGAGGAAAATGAAATCCAGAATAGTAAGCCGAGTTGCCCAAGGTTGTATGGTTGATGGCAGAGCCAGATTAGATACCAGGACTTGGTTGCCCAGTCCAGCGTGAAAGGCCTTTTCTACCCTCATTAGGATGAAACTGGATCTGTGTTTTTTGTTTGTTTTGTTTTCATTAGTATTTTTTATTGTGCTTTAGATGAAGGCTTACAGAGCAAATTAGTTTCTCATTAAATAATTAATATAGATATGGTTTTGTGGCATTGATTGCCAACCCCGTGATATGTCAACGGTCTCCCCTCCTTGACCTTGGGTTCCCCATTTCCATTCGTCTAGCTTTCCTGCCCCCTCCTGGCTTCTTGTCCTTGCCCCTGGGTTGCTGTGCCCATTAAGTTTCGTATACAGCTACATGTATTATTGCTTGTTTTATGGGCCTGTCTAATCGTTGGCTGAAGGGTGAACCTCAGAAGTGACTTCAGTACTGAGTCATACTCTCAGGGTTTCCCTGGTCTCTGTCAGACCAGTAAGTCTGGTCTTTTTTGGGGAGTTAGAATTTTGTTCTACATTTTTCTCCACCTCTGTCCAGGACCCTCTGTTGTGATCCCGGTCAGAGTAGTTGGTGGTGGTAGATCTGTGTTTCAAATGGGAGGTGGAAAAAGAAATGTTCACATTCACTGCTTCCCCAAGGAAACCAGAGAAATTGGTAACCTACAGCTTTCTCATATTACCCTAATAGTGGTCACGAAGTGAAGCCCAAGCATGCTGAGAACGCTTTTGGTAACATTTTGCTAACTCCCCATAGAATACTTGTTCTTTTTGAACACTTTTTTGTGTTTTAAGTGAAAGTTTACCCAGTAGATTAGCTTCCCATTGAGCAGTCCATACACACAGTGTTCAGTGACAGTGGTTGCTGTCCCTAGAATGTGTCAGCACTCTCCCCGGTTCCCCCCTGCCTTCTCCGTTTCCGTCTGTCCAGTTTCCCTGCCCCTCCCTGCCTTCTCATCTTTGTTTTTGGGCAAATGTTGCCTGTTTGGTCTCGTATAATTGATTGTCCTAAGGAGCACATTCCTCACCTGTGTTATTGCTTATTTTAAAGACCAATCTATTATTTGGCTGAAAGGTGACCTCCAAGAGTGGCTTCAGTTTCTGTTAAAAGAGTGTCTTAGGGCAATAGTCTCCAGGGTTCCTTCAGCCTTTTCTTCAGTTACTTCCTTCCTGGTCTTTTGTATGAATATGACTTTTGTTCTACGTTTTCAAACCGGGACCTTCTATTGTGTCCTGGTCAGAGTAGTCAGTAGTGGGTAGCCGGGCACCATCTAGTTCTTCTGGCCTCAGGCTAGAGGGAGCCATGGTTCATGTGGCCATTAGTCCTGTGGACTAATTGTTCCCCTGAGTCTTTGGTTTCCTTTACTCTCCTTTGCTCCAGGTAGGAGGATTCCAATTGTTGTGTCTTAGGTGGTCACTCACAAGCTTTTAAGACCCCACAAGCTGTTCATCAAACTAGGATGTAGAACATTGTCGTTATGAGCTATGGTATGCCAGTTGAGCTAGGTGACCCCTGAGACTCTGGTCCTGAGCTTTCAAACCCAGTAACTAAGTCCCACAAGGTGTTTCATTCAATACTTTTCCTATGTCCCACACTGAATAAGGTGAAAAAAACATAAAAAGTAAAAAGTGGTGCCCTGGGGCTGAGAGCAGTGCAAATTTGCAACATTCATGCTATCATTTGTTAACGTTCATGCCCTCCTTCCCAAGCTGGTGCGTGGTGTGGAAAAGTGGTTAAGGGTGCAGACTTTGGAGTCAGTCAAACCTGGGTTCAAGCTTGGCCGTTTACTGGCTGTGTCACCTTGACTACTTGACTTCTTTTCACGTAAAAACAAGAACTACTTCACACAGTTGTTGGAAAGATTAAGTGAGAAAAACCTACCTCACGTTCTCACACGAGTCAGCTCTCAGTAAATAACCATCCCATAACAAACAAACCCATTGCCGTCGAGTCGATTCCAACTCATAGTTGACCCTATAGGACAGAGTAGAACTGCCCCATAGAGTTTCCAAGGAGTGCCTGGCGGATTCGAACTGCCGACCTTTTGGTTAGCAGATGTAGCTGTTAACCACTACGCCACCAGGGTTTCCAGTAAATACCACCTGCTATTAATACTTCCTTCACCGACCTAAGTCCTTGTTGAGAAGCCCAGTCAGAAGCAGAATACACCCCACAACCCTAGAAATAGCCAGGTGTCTGCTAACCCATTGCCCTTTTTGTGGAATGACACTCTCCTAACTCAGGCCGTTGCCAGCTTGAGGGACCAATTTCCCCACTGCTCTCCTTGAGCGCCCATTTACCTGCATCCCTCTTGGTCTGTTTAAAGGACGCGGCACTACACGTGGAGTCTAAGAATGAAAAACTGGAGCCGGACCTGGAACAAGACACGAAACCAAGACTAGACAGTGTTACCAGCAGTGAGAGCTTCGCCAGCTCTGGGTTTCAGGAAGATAAAAGCCTGAGTGATGTTGAGGAAGAGGAGGGTAGGTATTCGTTCCTTCCTGTCCTACAATCGGAGATATTTTTACAACCTGCTGTGCATCTCTGACATTTTTTTCATATTTATCACCCTAATAAACATCCGTGGGAGACTTGCCGGGTAATGTCCTGGGGAGATAAGATTTGAACTAAGATTATTTAAAGAGTTACTAATTTTGACAGGGAACTGTATAATTGCCTCCCTCAGGCTTTTTTGCCTTAACGGATTATCCTCCCACCCCATCCCCTGTGTTTGGGTAGAATGGGCTGGAGGCCCGGAAAAAAATCTCTGGTGTTCATATTGAAACCCGAACGCTCTCGAAAATGAACTCTGGTCTACTTGTTGGTTTGTTCTATGTTTTGCTAACATTGTTCCAATAAACTGGGATTTGTTGGACTAGCAAGAGCCATTGCAAAACAGTTACGGTTTTAATACTTTCCAGATTCTGACGGCTTCTACAAGCAGCCCATCACTATGGAAGATCTGATTTCTTACAGTTTTCAAGTAGCCAGAGGCATGGAGTTTTTGTCTTCCAGAAAGGTCAGCCTTGCTTTTTACTGCGTTTTCTTCTTTGTCAGGCCAGGGCACGTGGATATTCGCATGGACAAACACACACCTTTGCTATGGATCCACTTTTCCTGGTATTTGCTGATAGCCATGTTCTTAAGTGTAGAGCAGACATGACAACAAATGCCTTCATTCTGTCAGATTGCCAAAGCAGCCTTGCTATTAGGAGTTTTCAGAGTGATGAGTCTTGGGTACCAGTGGGTGGAATTGAGTTCTAGGGGTAAACCTCACTGGGTTTAGGACCAGACGAATTTGGCAGCCATTCTTCACGTTGCCTCCTCTGGCATATGCTCCAAATTGGCCAGACTCTGAGAACATGGTACTTGACGGGAGAGCTTCTATCCGTACATCCACATGGAGCCCTCCCGTGAATTTGCAGCCGGATAGAGTGCTGATCCCAGTGCTTAGTACAAAAGCCTGCAGGGAGTTTGTGCTCCTTCAGAAACCTCGCCTGGTCAGCTTGGTGGGTCAGGAGGCTGGAACTCAGAACAGTAGCCCCTGCCAGATTCGGGGCACCTCTGGACTTTGGGGCCTCAGGAGCCCTCTGTTTGTACAAAAGCATTTTACGTTTGTGGTGGCTGTATGTACACACAGGGTAGCTTCCTTCACACCGTGTGAAATGGATCCTGGAATTAAGGATAATGGCACTGAGAAGGCACAGGAAATTAGTTGGCTGGATTAAGGAAGTGCGTTGATTATGCAACTGTTTTATTACAGTGCATTCATCGGGACCTGGCGGCGCGCAATATCCTTTTATCTGAGAACAATGTGGTGAAGATCTGCGACTTTGGCCTTGCCCGGGATATTTATAAGAACCCCGATTATGTGAGAAAAGGAGATGTAAGTCGGTTGGATGTTTGCTTGACTCATTTATACCCTCTCATTTTTAAACCACAGACTGAGGCCCTTGGTAAATATTTACACTTCCCCGGCAGTAGGCCCTAAAAACCATTATGTGCTTTCTGTGTAGACAAGCAATCCAGACGGGCTGTGCACCCAACAACCCTGTGTAAGGTACAGAGAGGCCGTGGTTTCCTGGTTCTGTTCCTCCCATAATTCCTGGGGGTACCTGTCCCTGGGCTGCACTGCCTAAAGACTCGCTCCTCTAAGAAGTATTCCGTGGGACCCCAGGAGGCCGGATCATTTACCTCTCCCTGGCTCCTAGGGGAGTTCCCTGAACTTCCGGAGAGAACAGCCTGGACTCTTCCCCTTGAATAAACCCAGATGATTGATTCAGCAGGTGTATATGTCTCAGGAAAGGGTGGGGATCTCACAGGGGAGGAAGTCGTTTACTTCCCACGTCTGCCTCCATGCCTGGCGTGTCCTGCTGGCGCACATGGGCTTCTCTCCCCGCTTGTTTTTGGACATAGTGTTAATTTTCACTTTTGTGGTGACCTCTTGTGTCCTTTCTTATCTGGCCTGTACCCGGAGGCCTTAAGCTTATGTCTGGGTGCCACAGATTACCTGCAGGAGTGGTTCTCAAACCCGAGCGTGCATCAGAATCACCTGGACCCCAGCCCCAGAGTTTCTGCCACAGTATGTCTTGGGTGGGACCCGAGAATTTGGATTTCTGAGAAGTTTCTAGGTGATGCTGGGACAGCTGGTCCCTGGACAATACTTTGAGAACTGCTACTGCATGGTGTTTTTTATAAAAGAGAAAGAAACAACAACTTGGGAGTCCCGGATTGCAAAGATGGCATCCACCTCTGCGTCTATCCTTTTTCTTCTCAGCCTCTCCCCTCTAGTTTTCTCATTGCCACTCCATCGTTCCACCTTCGCTGTCAGTTCCCATCCATCTAACGTGGCCAGACCTTACTCACTGGGGTTTCTCCTATCTGAAAGTAAAGGCAGATTTGTCTGCACACTTGAAGTCAGCCGTCCATTCTCCTAGATAACTGCCTCTCGGTCACCGTCCCTCTTCCCAGTGCCTTTGCCACTTCCCCACTCACTGACTGTTGAAGTCTTATCTTTCTGCCGAGGCATGCCCTTCAAAATTCCTCCTTCTTAAGAAAAGCTCTTGGAAATCATGGATTTTCAGGATGTTTTCTAATTCAGGTCAGTCTTTTCCAGGCCCTAAGTGGCCCCGTAGAAGGAGTTCTGGTAGCACAGTGGTTAAAGCACTCGGGTGCTAACCAGAAGGTCGGCAGTTCGAACCCACCAGCTGCTCCACGGGAGAAAGATGTGGCAGTCTGCTTCTGTAAAGATTACAGCCTTGGAAACCCTATGGGGCAGTTCTGCTCTGTCCTACTCAATCGACTCAATGGCGCTAGGCTTGGTCTTGGCTTTGGAAGTGCCCTTGCAGAGGGCAAGCTTTTGTTGGGAGAAGAATTTCTTGCAGACTTGGGGAGTTAGGATGTGCTGGACACAAGAGGCTCTGACTAGCCTTCCTAGGGATCGGTCGAGCACATGGCTACCTCTTGTAGCATAATGCTGCATGCTACACGTTTTCCCAGTGTTGGGAAACTGAAGCTGCTCTGGAAATGATGTATGGTTCAGGCCTAATCTGAGCAGCGACCCCATGGGCACTTGGGTTGAACGTGCCTTGTTTCCATGCCCTCCATGCTCAAGGCCCCTTTGCCCTTTCCTAGACTCGGCTTCCTCTGAAATGGATGGCTCCAGAATCTATCTTTGACAAAATCTACAGCACCAAGAGCGACGTGTGGTCTTATGGAGTACTGCTGTGGGAGATCTTCTCTTTAGGTAAGTGCGGGGGAACAAAGAGACCCGATAGCCCAGAACCAGATGTCTGCATCTTCCACCAGGTGTCCTCTGGAGCAGCACTTAGAATGACTGAACACCCTGAAGGAGGCGTGGGCCCACTTAGAATCTCAGATGAGGAAGGGTGTCTGTGTGCACCCTGTGCCCTAAAGATAGCTTGTATGAACACGAGCGGGGTCAGACCAGCCAGCCTGGGTCTCTTTCTGTATACTTTGCCCCCTTCTAATTCCTCAAACTTCCAGATTTCCTGTGCCCTTCCCTCTTTCTACCCCGCGTCTCCCTGCCCCTCCGAGTTGTTTCTCGGGAAAGGCCCTGACAGTGCAGTTGAACAGTAGGGAAGGTTCAGGAAGCAGGAGGCCATTCCAGTGCCTCTGATATTAACAATTCTCATCGCGAGCCCAGGACACTGGTCGTATTTATTCCTTTTCCAGCAACATGCAGTATGGGTGGCTAGAAGCCTTGCCCAAGGCCCCATGAGCACAGATGTGCACAGAGCCCACATCTGTATGCAGACGCATATCGATGCTCCCAGGCGTCCCAACTCGCGTTCCAGCCAAGAGTCTGTTGGGCTTTGCCAAAAATTTGCCTTTCACAGCAAATAAAACTCACCCAGTAACATCTCCAGCTTCCTGTAATGTGTGAAAATCATTCCCCTGCTTTCGATGACAGGCACCTGTTGCTTCCAGTCTTTGAAAGCAGCTTGGCGGCCGCAGTGGCCCCACAGTGACACGGTGCCAGCGCTGCTCACCTTGCAGCTGCTTCCTACCAGCAGTGGTCACTGTAAAGTGCAGACAAACGCTGATGTAGCCTGCGCGGGAGGTTTAGAGCAGAGCAGATGGGGAGGCCTTGCCCAGACCCAGCCACCTCTGGGGTATCCCTCCCTCTCTCCAGTCAAGAATCCCCCAAAAGGAACAATCGCAGAGGATCTTAGACAGTAAAGCTGCCAGGGGCAAATTCCAGAGCCCCTCTGGCACCCTCAAGTCCTTAACTTCCTGCCCACAGGTAGCCCCTACCCCACACCATTGCCCTAATCTTGGAGCCCAGGGCGGGGGGTGGGGGGCCCTTTTCTCTCAGACCCATCATAACTCCTCATCCTCTAGTGCCATGAGAAGTTTGCAAGAAAGGGACTACTTACCATCGTTCCCACTGAGGTGTGAATGATCCACAATAGCCTCTGCTAAGTCTGTTGGCTTTTCACAAAGAAGCTCATTTTAACCCAAGGCAGGAGTCTCTAATGGTGGAATCTCACTAGAATTCCTTTGTGGGAGGAGGGAAGCGACCCTTCAGATGACACTCCGGCTCCCGACTGCACCGACAGGGAATAACCTATCGGACTAGCCTGTGGCATCAGATATACTCGAAACCAGTGGAACAAACAACCAAGCGTGTGTCCCTAGCAAGGGTTTGCTGAGGCCCTCTGTGGGTGTCCAGTTACTGGGAATTTATGATCAAAGCATCCCTTGAACACTGAACTGCCCCGCACGGTCTTTTTGTGCCCTGAGAACATGATGTGCCCTGGCTGTCACACCTTGTCTCCTACAGGTGGGTCTCCGTACCCAGGAGTGCAAATGGATGAGGATTTCTGCAGCCGCCTGAAGGAAGGCATGAGGATGCGGACCCCCGAATACGCAACTCCTGAAATGTGAGGCCCTTGGCTTCCTTCCTTTCCCATCCAACACCTCTCTTCCCACCAGGACACCTCAGATAGGGGGCAGACATATTTGTTTTGTTGCTTCACTTTTTAGAATCTCAGTCCTAAAAAACGAGTTCCTCTGACAGTATCCCCCTGGTCTTCAGGGATGTCTCTGCTCAGCCCCTGTGGAGCCCAGCTGTAGTGGGAGTGTTTTCCAGAAGCAGGACACAGTGTCCTCGAGCCTTCCCCGCTCTTTCCTCTCCTGACCATGACATGACTTTGCAGCACCTCTAGCTGGGAACGGAAGTTAGAACCTCAGCTCTATGTTAGGAATCCAGACCACACTATAAGACTCTGACCTCACTCAAAAAGAAGGAGCCAAATGGGTGAAGCAGCCTCAGGGATGAAGGGCTGGAAGTGCTACTGACCTAGTCTCCATCCACACTGATGACTGACAAGGGGCTTGGCTTGGACTGCAGGGAAGAGGTGTAGGAGAGAAAGGGGAATTTCCCAACTAGTAATCATTCTCCACAGAGCCTACATGGAAAAACACAACTCCTTTAGTATCCTTTAGGGATAGGATTAAGGACCCCTAGTGATGTAAATGGAGCCCTCATGGCACAGTGGTTAAGAGCTTGGCCGCTAACCAAAAGGTCAGTAATTCGAATCCACCAGCTGTTCCTTGGAAACCCTATGGAGCAGTTCTACTCTGTCCTGTAGAGTCACTATGAGTCAGAAGTGACTCAACAGCAACAGGTTTAGGTTTGTTTGTTTGTTTTAGTGGTGTAAACAGTTAAGCACTTGGCTGCTAACTGAAAGGTTGGTGGTTCAAATCCACCCAGTGGCTCCATGAGAGAAAGAGCTGGAAATCTGCTCCTGTAAAAATTAGAGCCTAGAAAACTCTATGGGGCAGTTCTACCCTGTCACATGGGGTCACTATGAGTCAAGAACAACTCGACAGCAACGGGTTTTGGGAACCGAGTGGGAATGCCATGACCTGAGAAATGTACACTGAAGCGATTTGTTTGTCAAACTGAGAATGATGCAGAAAGCCAGTGGGGAAGATGCATGTAGAAATCTCAAAACACCATTGACAGAGTTCTCAAAAGCCCTGGAGAAATATCTGTGCCCAGAAAGCTCACTTCCAATGTTGATAACCTGGTGGCGCAAATGGTTACGCACCCGGCTGCCAACCGAAAGGTCGGCGATGCGAGCCCACCCAGCAGCTCTGTGGGAGAAAGACCTGGCAGTCTGCTCCCATAAAGATTACAGCCTAGGTAACCCTATGGGGCAGTTCTCCTCCGTCACATGGGGTTGCTATGAGTCAAAATTGGCTCAACAGCACCAGCAACAACAGGGAGAGCTATCGGGAGCTTCCTGGACCAGATGACTCCTTGAGGTGCCTTCCTGCTGAACTGTCCAGTGAATCTAGGACGATGACAGGCTCCACGAGAAGGCTCCCTCCACTGTGCAAAGAGTTACTTGCCTCTCTTGGGTCTTCTTTTTCCTGAGGCTTTTGTGGATGTTTTGCACTTTGAGGCCCGGGCAGGAATGTGATGACGCTGGCAGTTTCGCTGAGCTGCTGACAAGGACTTGGGCCTCCTGAGGCAGCACCACCTTTCCTGAACTGGCAGCCCGCCGTCCCATCCCACCCACACAATGGGGTCCTGTCAGAGCCGTAGGATGGCCTTTGGGGAGGAGTCAGAGAGAATGAAGGAAGTGGGGGCTTGGCCAAAGTGCAAGGTTGCAGTCTCTTTCCTTCATCTTGGGACAACGCTCGGGAGACGCAGGACGAGGAGCTGGACCAGGCGGACGGAGAGCTCAGTCCTGTGGAGGCAGGGCTGGGCGCAGCCTGAGTGGGGAGAAGGAGGGGGCTTGTTCTGGTCAGTCTTGCATGGTGTCCTTATGAAGAAAGTGCCAGGGACGTGGGGCAAGGTCCTTTATGAGAGCTGGTGACAAAGCCAGATTACTCCCCAGGACATTGGGGCTGCAGAGGGGTTGTTAATCACTTGATTCCTTTTACTTGCTGAGAGGGGCAGACTCCAGGAGACCTGGTTCAAAGAGTAATTACTTTGCACTTTATGGGTTTCTAAGTGTATTCTAAGTGCTACAGCTCCTAACCAAAGGGTCGGCAGTTCGAATCCACCAGGCGCTTCTTGGAAACTCTATGGGGCAGTTCTACTCTGTCTACTCCTATAGGGTTGCTATGAGTCGGAATCGACTCGATGACACTGGGTTTGGGTAATTGTATTCCAGGAGCCCTGGTGGTGCAGAGGTTAAGCACTAGGCTGCTAACTGAAAAGTCAGCGGTTGGAAACCACCAGCTGCTCCGTGTGAGAAAGCTGTGGCAGTCTGCTTCCATAAAGATTACAACTTCGGAAACCCTATGGGGCAGTTCTACTCTGTCCTTCAGGGTCGCTATTGAGTTGGGATTGACTGGACGGAAAGGATTTGTGTTTTTTAGTTGAAGTTCCCAACAACCTTGAGAAGCAGGCAAGACAGATATTAAAGTCTGAATTTGATAAGTAATGATACTGAGATTCTGTGTGTTGTTGTTAGGAGCCATGAGTCGATTTTTAGCACATAGTGACCACGTGTGGCAGAGTCGAACTGCCCCACAGGGTTTTCTAGGCCAGATCGCCAGGACTTCTGCCAAGCTGCTGGGTGAGTTTGAACCGATGACTTTCAGGTAGCAGCATAGCGCTGAACCATTTGCATCACCAGGCCTTCTAGTGAGGTAGAGATAGGCAACCTTCACTACAGCGAATGTGCCTTGGTGCGAGGGACCTCTGGCTTCTGTCTAGTGATTTCCCCTCCACCAGCTAAGAGGCTGAGGAGACTGGTTTAGAACCCGTCTCTCTGGGTGATCTCCCTAGACCACAGGGTCTGTTCAGTGATGCATGTACCCCATAGTCCTCTGTAAAATGTCCACTCAGGCTTTGAAGCAAATATTTCCTTTCTCTTTTCATATTATCTGGAAATTACAAGAGTAAATTCTTAATTACTGACGGGAATAATAATAGTAATTGCTAATAGTTGTTTTGTGCTCGAGTGTCAGACACTGCGAAACCCAGAAAAACAAGGCAGTTCTGTCAAGTTCCGGCTCTCACAGGTTTCACTGTATTAATTTACCTCACAACAGCCTATGAAGTAGGTACTATGATTTCCATTTTAAAGAAATGAGAAAACCCAGGCACAGAGCACCTAAGTGATTTGCCCACAACCACATCGTTAGTAAATTATGAAAACTCAGTCCGAGTATAGAGTCCACAAAGCCATTCTACATTCCTGCAGGGTGTTTCCATTCCTTACCCAGGTTCTGGTCCCAAATAACTCTAGGGATACAAAGTCCCATCAGCTTTGAACTAAAAACTTCCTTTGACTTTGTCAAACCTTCAGGTCTAGACATACACCACACCCAGGTAGCCCCTGTACCGGAAGAGGCTTCTTCTAGAGAGAAGGATAAGTCCTCAATTATGGGGAGGTGTTTATTTGCAGATTTAAAAAAAAAAAAAAATGAGCAGCTTTGTGACATGTTTGCTGAGAAAGCCAGAATTCAGACCTTCAGCCCTTCCCTCCAGCACTGGAAAGCAGATGGAGGAATTTCCTTCTTGTTTGTTCCTACAGTAGGAAGGTCTGGGTGAGGATGGAGTACAGCTTCTCAGAATTGGGAAGCTCTTGATCTGAACTTGGCCTGAAGTGGTGTGTACTTGGGAACTTGGGTGATAGCTTTGGAGAGGAAGCTCTTCCCACAGGACCTTCGCCACCAGCTTATTTCAAGAAGGGCTGTTGGGCGGGGCACCACTGCTGTCTCTTTACTTTATAAACCTGTTTACTTAATGATGTAAAACTGTGTAACACTGAGTCGTTGGTTCCTGGCCCAAAGCCTGTTTAGTCAGATGTCTTTCAATAAGGGAATGAGCAATGCTTTGATTTTTTTTTCCCCCCTTTTCCTTTGGTATTTGTTGAGATGAGTTGCACTGAATTTAAGGCAAAAGGAGTGCAAGCTAGAGATCAGAACCCAAGAATCAAAAATAAAAAAACACCAAGTAGTTGTAGGTGGCCCCTCTTGCTAGTTTCAGCAGACAGGAACCAGGGAGAGCCCTGTTCACAAAGCACCCACCCCTCCTCCTGCCTCAAAACAGCTGCCTGCTAAGCGGTGAAAGGGTGATGCTGACCAGGATCACCCCAGGCCTCTGCTTGGTGGGATGCTCTCTGCTCTCAGGGCCACCTTTTGTTGCCGGGCTTAGTGGGCCACGCCTTTCTTTCTTTGGCTACTTTCTGTAGATTATATTTAATGTTTTTATTCTGTCAGCCTCCAAGAATCTATTTATTGCTGGAGATAAAGGAGCCTTGGAGGATTAGACTTGAGTGCTGTTGTGAGCTGCCATGGAGTCAGACTCATGGCTACCCCGTGCACCACAGAAGGAGATGCTCCCCGGTCCTGCACCGGCCCCATGATTGGGTGCAGACTGGATCATTGTGATCTGTAGGGTTTTCATTGTCTGATCTTTGGAAGTAGATTACCAGGCCTTTCTTCAGTTCAGCATCATAGTAACACGCAAGCCTCCGTTGAACCCTGGTCCCTTGCATGCAAGGCGAGAATTCTACTATTGAAATAGTACTATTTGAGTATACCCATGTACCCATTGCATCGATTCTGACTCATAGCGACCCTATAGGACAGAGCAGAAATGTCATAGGGTTTCCTAGGCTGTAATCTTTACAGAAGCAGACTGCCATCTTTCTCCCATGGAGCAGCTGGTGGGTTTGGCTAGCAGCTGAGTGCTTAACCACTGTGCCACCAAGGCTCCTTACTTGAGTGTAAGTAAGGTGGAAATAGGCCAACCTCCACCACAGCCAACGTGCCTCACTGTGAGAGACCTCAGACTTTTGTCTAGTGACCACCTGCATCTGTGATATACATTTTTATACCTATCTCAGTGCATTAGTAAAATGTATATATTTACCTTAAAACGAGTTCCATATAGAATTGTGCAGACATCTGGCTGCTAGGAGGTCAGCCCCAACTGCCCGTGGGTCCGGTCCTGGCACCACTCAGAGGCAGCGCCTGGAGCCTACACGCTGAGGCGCTGCTGGGCAGAAACAGTTAGGAACCTTGCACAGCTCTGGCTCCCTGTCCTGTGTTTCCCAGGCAGCAGGGACAACAGCCCAGAGTTAGAGAATTAGAGTTCTCTTCCTCTCCTTCCCAGTGTCCCTAGTTTCTGTCAGGTGACTCCCATACAGTGGCTCCCCTCCCCCACATCACTTTCCAAAGGGCTCACACAGCTCTTGGAACCAGCTGACCCTGGAGTGAAATAAAAAGGCACAGCGGATGAGCAGAGGTGTGGCAGGGAACCAGGCATCGCCTTCTGAGAGGAGCCTTGAACCAGAGTTTTCAGAAAAGGCAGGGGAATCAGAGATTGAGGCATGTGATCTTTGAGCTCATCAATCAAACACTTAGGATCTCTGCCTGCTGGATACCTGTCAGAAAGTGCAAGCTGAATTCCATGGCCAGCTGTTAGGAAAAGCGTGCTTTTGAAGAGCAGTGTGCTGGGAGGGTTGTCTGAAGGCCTTGGGTGCCCTGGGTGATGGCAGTGGTGGTTGTGCCCCATCAAGTCGATTCCAACTCATAGCGACCCTGGAGGACCAAGTAGAACTGCCCCATAGTTTCCCAGGCTGTCATCTTTAGGGCAGCAGACTGCCAGGTCTTTTCTCTCCCAGAGCGGCTGGTGGGTTCAAATCAATGACCTTTCTGTTAGCAGCCAAGCACTTTAACCCTTTTGCCACCAGAGCTTCTTTTCTCCTGGGTACCTAGAACGTTATCCTTGGATTAAACCAGAACCTCAGGACACACACTGGGCCCACATTGTTTTGCCTGTCAGAACTGTTTTTACTGAATGGTATATTCCGCTGTTAAAGCGTTGGCCAACATTGAAAGGCAGCGTCTAACGCAACTCCATGAAGCCGTTCCTGGATGGGAGGAGACATAGAGGAGAGCCTCACTTCAGATTTTAGTTTTAGGAGTAGCCATGTTTCTTTTGAGTAACCGGTTTGTTTTTAACTTCTGAGTTATGTGCATTGTGTAATTGATTACTCCTTCTTTTCGCCACCTGCCTAGAAGCTCAGAACCTGCCCTCATCAAAGTACTCAGAATCATGATATAAATTTTGTATGTTAAGTTTGCCTGTAGCTTCACCCTTCTTATCTTTCCATTACCTGCCTCCTGATATTCTTCCTTTCTCTTTTTTAACCTCCCTGTACTCTTACTGTCTTTATCAGCCACCTCGTATACTTTGAAACAAAAATAGGGATGTAAATAGATTAAGCGACTGGCTGCTAATTGAAAGATCGGTGGTGGTTTGAACCCCCCAGCCGCTCCATGGGAGAGAGATGTGGCAGTCTGCTTCCATTAAGATTACAGCCTTGGAAACTCTTTGGGGCAATTCTAATCTGTCACATGGGGTCACTGAGTCAAAATTGTCTTGACGGCACCCAACAATGTGGACTTACATGGGTCACAAACACAGTGTGCCTTCCCACCCGTCTCCACTGCTAAGCTCAGTAATGGAATGTGAAGACTTGAAAACCCTACGTGCTTATAAAGAGCCCCAAGCCAACCTCTGTTACAACCCAAGAATTGAATAAGTACTGGAAACTACTCACCCATTGATATCTGTGGCTATGCTGACTTTGTAAACTTTAAGGGTACTGCCTTGCTTTTGAAAGTGAGGAGAGGGTGGGGAGTAGGACTTCAAATCAACAATCTAGACATGAACAAATCACTTTGTTTGGTTAACATTAGAACTCAGGCCTTCCACTCTTGCAGAGACCGAAGGCACTCCAAGAGCCTTGGGTGGAGATGGACTCTGGAGTATGGGTCTATTACTCTCCCTTTATGACAGATGTTTTCCATGGCCGGCAGGGCCTGGGCCAAACAACCTTTTATGTGTTGGTGCTGCACACCGAGACCTAAAATCAAGGCAAATATCATAGCCTACAAAAACCATAATCATAATTTGTATAACAATACCCAGTCACGTTGTAGGGCTATCTATAGAATGATCTTGGCTCTCCAGCTCTTTCTCTTGTGCTTCTTCTCAACAGCTATCAGCTCATGTTGGACTGCTGGCACAAAGACCCAAAAGAAAGGCCAAGATTTGCAGAACTTGTGGAAAAACTAGGCGATCTGCTTCAAGCAAATGTACAACAGGTAAAGCTAAATTTGTCTAAAGTATGAGAAGGCCAATGCCTTTTTAAGTCAGGGAGGTGTTTTGTTCATTTTTTGTGATTTTTATTTTGTTTTATCATTAGAATAGCTGAGATCAGCAGTAAAAAAATACATGTATATGTGTGGATGCAGAGGTAGTATCCCTTAACATGTCCCAGACACAACCAAGACGGTGTACATGACATAAAGATGGCATAATGCTTCACAGAAGTGGGTTGGTGTGAAATTTTGTGCCCTGAGACCTTCATCTTTGATGTTTTAGGATGGGAAGGACTATATCCCACTCAATACCATCCTGACAGGAAGTAGTGGGTTTACATACTCTACTCCTGCCTTCTCTGAGGACTTCTTCAAGGAAGACATTTCTGCTCCCAAGTTTAATTCAGGAAGCTCTGATGATGTCAGGTAAGATTTCTTTCCCTGATGTTCTGTTGTAAAGTTTTCAAACATACAAAAAATTAAAAGAATTTTATAATACTCATATGCTCAACTCCTAAATTCAACCATTGTTAACATTTTGCCTTATTTTGTCTGTGTGTGTATGTGTATTTTTTCTTTTTGCTGAACGATTTGAAAGAGGGTCTCAGACATTATGACACTTTATCCCTCCTTTGGAATACAACTTCTAAGAAGGACCTTCTCCTGTATAACCACACAGAAATTATCATATAGTAGTATAAAAAAAAAAAAAATTTTTATTAGAATCTCATCTAATATGCAAATTATCATAATTTCCCCCAAATGTCTTTCATACCTTTTTTTAAAAAAAGTAGGATCCATTCAAGATTAACACCTTGAGTTTGGTTCTTATGTTTCTCGAGTCTATTTCACTCTGAACAATCCCCCCATTTTTTTCTATAACATTGATTTTTCTTGACCAACCGAACAAACAAACAAAAAAACTTTTTTGGCTTATTTCCCCTTACTTAACAAACTAGCATATCTCACATTACTGCAGAGGTAACTGGAGAAAGGGCATGAGAATAAACACGAGTGCTCGTGTTGGGCCAGGTTTCTGTATCTCATACATTGAGTAATAGCAGTTACATGTATGTTAAACATTTGGTGTGGTTCTGGCAATGTGCTAGGCTCTTTGCATACATAGCTCCTTTAACGCTCAGATCAGCCCCATGAAATAGATATTACTATGCCTGCTGAACAAGTAGGATATTCAGGTTTTGAGGAAGGTAGCTTGCCAAAATTATGTGGCTATAAAGTGGCAGAATAGAGTTTCTTAGCCAAATGTTCTCACACTCCCTCCTGTACCCAGTCCAGTCAGGAACCCCTTCAGATTGTCTTGTGAGCATTCTTGCATCTTGAGCTACAGCAAGCACAGCCAGCTTTGATCTCAGTTTCGCCAAATTTGGTAGGTGGCCAGGGAGGGCATGGTGAAGAGCTACGGTAGCCTGAAAATATTGATCAGCATCTATGAAGGCTTAGAAGCAATGTGTGGCCAGTGCAGACTTGTGCTAATGGGTTATATGTCAGTACACTGTTCACACTGACCTGTAATCCATTACCACAAGTCTGGGCTGGCCACCAGATATCTTCAACTCCTTAGTAGATGCCTATCAATACTAACCCAAGATGCTAAAGCAGATGAGTCATTCATTTTTTATGGATGAGAAAACTGGTTGGGATGAAATAAATTAGTAGAGTGTGATTGGGCCAGAGATGAGGGCTGGGGGTGTCAAAGTAATGTGGGTCCTGCTCAGCTTTGGACCACTAGTATACTTGCCTAAGAAATTGGGCCTTGCAGAGGGTGGCAGAGGACCTCAACCATTGACTCTACAGTGGATATTGCTGATGGTCCTTCCTAATACATCATCAACAGAAGGTCAGTAGGTATTTGTAGGGAAATCACACAAGTGCTACCCATTCCTCCCAACCCGTAATCACAGAACAGAATATATAAGACAGGCCCTAGTACTCAACTATGCCATTAAATCAGGCTGACAGGTTATTTCATTTGTCACTTCATATCCTGTTAGAAAGTAGGCAGCTATAAATGATAAAAGTCATATCACTTCTCGGGGCATCATTTCTCTTCCTTGTAACATAGGGTGTTTAGACCAAATGATGCCCCAGGTCTCTACCAGCCTTGCTTTTCTAAGTCCACAAGCCTGACCACTACAGAGTCTTCCAAAGATCCCTCTGGGCTTGACATCATGGTAGAAAGTGGCATTACCATTAGGATTCCCAGAGGACCACCACAAGAGAATTTCAGTCTCAGAAGGAGTTAGGTGATTCCTGCTGGTGTTTTGGTTTATCTTAACCCAGGATACAGAGTCCCAGGTCTCCTGACTCATCAAAGCTGGACAAAGCATTCTCCTGCCCTGATTATTCTTTCTACTTCTTCATAGATATGTAAATGCTTTCAAATTCATGAGCCTGGAAAGAATCAAAACCTTTGAAGAACTTTCACCGCATGGCATCTCCATGCTTAATGTAAGTAATGAAGCTAAGCTGCTCACCGCACACTGCAGAACCTTCTGCCAGACTTCATCCAAACACACACTCCAGACTTCAGGTGGCTCTAGTCAACAGGGGTTAGAGGTGGCTGAAATGACACTAGGGGGACTGACAGTGCGGCTTAACTGTGCAGAGCCAATTCGAAAGTAGAATTCCACGGGTGGAAGACCCAGAGTTCCCTCCAGGGTCCAACCTCCAGGGTCTAACTCATTGTCTGGTAGTAATTCTGTCCCTTAGGAAACGTCATTATCTTGGCAGTCACTGTTGCATCAATGCAACATTGCTTTCAGAGTAGTACAGAGTAACTCCAAACTACGTGACCTGCTGGGCCTTGCGATATAACAGAGAGCTGTCTCTTAAGAGCAGCCTGGAGATTTTGGAATCATTCTACTTATGTCTTATGCTCCCTCCCCTTAAGGTTCTGGAAGCAGACCAGCCATACTCCTAGCCAGCCACACCAGGAGAAGCAATCCAGTAGATCCTAGCAAACAAGAGGTCTCACCTAGCTCTGTCCTTCCAGGCCCTGGGACATGTGGTCAAGAGAACAGGGGGAGTATGGGGGACTAGCAAGAGTGCGTCTCTGGTCTTGTAGACCCTGGTTCTCCAAGTGTGAGCTCTGTGGTCATTACCAAGGCTTTTAAAATGCCATTTCTGATTTACTGTGGACTTGACTATAAAAAAAAAAAACTTCCCACTAGGTTCTACCTTGATGGCATTCAACCGTTTGGGAACATTGCCATTGCCTAGATCAGCGCCAGTAGAAATATAATTTATGCCACGTATTATTTTCTATAAGCTTTATTGTCTAGACTCAATAAAATAGGGAAAAAAAAGTGTGGTCTCTGGACAAGCACTGCTGCCATGATCTAGGAGCTTTCAGAAACGCAGGCTCCCAGGCCCCGCCCCAGGCCTCCTGAACCGGTTCGACAAGATCCGCAGGAGATTCGCGTGCACACTAAGGTTTGAGAAGCACTGGCGACCACTGCGTCCCATTAAGGGCCTGAAAAACCAACTGAGGTGTGAAGGTGATCACTGCAGAGTGCAGCCTGAGCCAAAGCAGAACCACCCTCAAAACCACTGCAACCTTCTCAGAAACAGCAGAGAAAGAGGAAAAGAGGCTTTAAAAATATTTTAATAACATTACAAATAAGGTGCAAAACACAAAGGTAAAGGAGATGGAAATTTGGTTTTGCTGTTTGGTAAGGAGCCCTGGTGCACAGTGGTTAAAGCACTCGTCTGCTAACTGAAGGGTCCGCGGGGTTCAAACCCACCAGCTGCTCTGCTGGAGGAAGTGCGGACAGTTTGCTTCCGCCAAGGAATACTGAAAAAGTGGCCCGTTTCCCTCCACCTTAACCCTTTCCATCCTAATGCGGTGATGAAACATGATAGTTGCCTTCTTTGCTTAGGCTTGTGTGGTGATACTAAGGACAGGAGCACAGCCCAGGAGGAACCCAGAGGGTGGTAGGGACAGTGTGGAATCCATTTACCACAACACGCTGTCTGAACAAAGTGATGGGAAGTCTGCATAAAACTCGATGCTAAAGATGAATCAATGAGGAAAACGAATTGCTGGAAACCATGACCACGGAGGACCTGAAAAGTCTATGGAATCTTCAAAGAAAAAAAAATCAAATGATGTCTTTTAATTTCTTAGAATTTTTGCACATCATGGCCCTAAATAACTCAGCATACCAATAGGCAATCTTCATCTGCCAAAGTTAGCTTTAATATCTTCATGCAATAATTTGTGTAACAGTGTACTATGGAAAATGCTAGCCTGTTACCTGTAATTTTCTTTCTTATTTAAGCTAAGGAAAGTTAGTTTTCTTTCCCCTCAGGAACCAAAAAGCCAAAGCCATTGCCATCAAGTTGATTCAGATGTATAAAACACAGTACAATTGCCTCATAGGGTTTTCAAGAAGCAACAGGTAGATTCAAACTGCTGACCTTTTGGTTAGCAGCCAAGCTCTTAACCACTGCACCACCAGGGCTCCACCTTCAAGAAGAAGCCTCAAAGTCACTGGGTACAGACATTTCTTGCAACTGACTAAAGTTTGGGGTCATGAATGTGGAGAAAGGGCTTTGTCTCCATAGGCAGGGACTGTGCAGGCTGAGGGCAGGGAGTGCAGGGATTCCAGACATGCAGCCCAGTGGCTTGGTGTGAACCCCTCTGGGCCAGGCAGAAGGAGCCCTGGTGATGCAGTGGTAAAGCGTTCAGCTGCTAACCAAAAGGTCAGCAGTTCGAACCCACCAGCCACTCCATGGGTGTCTGCAGCAGTCTGCTTCCGTAAAGATTACAGCTTTGGAAAGTCTATGGGACAGTTCTGCTCTGTCCTGTAGGGTTGCTATGAGTTGGAATTGACTCCACAGCAATGAGTGGTGAATGTGTGGGCCAGGCAGGAAGTATAATATCTTCCTTCTTTCCCACCAGGATTACCGGATGGACAGTAGCACTCTGCTGGTCTCTCCAGTGCTGAAGCGCTTCACCTGGACTGAGAGCAAGCCCAAGGCCTCCCTGAAGATTGAGTAAGAAAGCGGGTGTCTTTTTTTTTTGATCAGGTGTTGGGGTATGTGAAGGAAGATGTCAGAAAAGATGGTGTCACGGCAGCTACTTGAGGGCTACTTGCCCTCCTTTGTTTTCCACCAGAGCTATAACCAAGCCAACCAAACTCGAGTTTGGTTGCCATCAAGTCTACTCGGACTCATAGTGACCCTCTAGGTCAGAACAGAACTGCCTTACAGAGTTTCCAAGGAGCAGCTGGTGGATTCTAACTGTCGACCTTTTGGTTAGCAGCCAAGCTCTTTAACCACTGTGCCACCAGGGCTCCACCAGAACTATAGTGTTCAGGAATTTTAGAAATGGACTTTTTTTTTTTTTTTTTCAATTTTTATTGTGCTTTAAGTGAAAGTTTACAAATCAAGTCAGTCTCTCATACAAAATTTATATACACCTTGCCATATACTCCTAATTGCTCTCCCCAATGAGATACCACACTTTCTTTTCGTGTCCTCCACTCTCTCTTTTTGTGTCCATTCCACCAGCTTCTGACCCCCTCTGCCCTCTCATCTCCCCTCCAGATAGGAGATACCAACATAGTCTCATGTATCTACTTGATCCAAGAAGCTCATTCTTCACCAGTATCATTTTCTATCCCTTCGTCCAGTCCAATCCCTGTCGGAACAGTTGGCTTTGGGAATGGTTCCTGTCTTGGGCTAACAGAAAGTCTGGGGACCAGGACTACCAGGGTCCTTCTAGTCTCAGTCAGACCATTAAGTCTGGTCTTTTTGCAAGAATTTGGGGTTTGCATCCCACTGCTCTCCTTCTCCCTCAGAGGTTCTCTGTTGTGTTCCCTGTCAGGGCAGTCATCAGTTGTAGCCAGGCACCGTCTAGTTCTTCTGGTCTCAGGCTAATGTAGTCTCTGGTTTATGTGGCGTTTTTTGTCTCTCGGGCTCATAATTATCTTGTATCTTTGGTGTTCTTCATTCTCCTTTGCTCCAGGTGTGTTGAGACCAATTGATGCATCTTAGATGGCCGCTTGCTAGCGTTTAAGACCCCAGACGCCACTCTCCAAACTGAGATGCAGAATGTTTTCTTAATAAATTTTATCATGCCAATTGACTTAGATGTCCTTTGAAAGCACGGTCCCCAAACCCCTGCCCCTGTTATGCTGGCCTTTGAAGCATTCAGTTTATTCAGGAAACTGCTTTTGGTTTAGTCCAGTTGAGAAAAGCGATTTTTTTTTTTTTTCCAGAAGGGAAAGAAAGTGGGCATAAAACTGGACCCATGAATGCCAAACTCTGGGGATGAAGGCTTGGGGTTTAAGAGAAGAAAACATGCACGAATTTATAGCAAAGATGGGAAATCCAGACCAGGGCTTTGAATTGGTCCATTCTGGTTCAAACCTCTGCTGAGAATTTGCATTTCTAACAAGTTCTCTGCTGAGAATTTGCATTTCCACCCCAGGTATACTGAGTCAGAATCTACATTTTAACAAGCTCCCCCAGGTAATTCTTAGGTATAACTTCTTGGGAACTTGTTAGAAATGCAAATTCTCAGCAGGGTTTCAACCTGGAATGAACAGGTTGGAAGTCCTGAGCACATAAAGCCAGTGTCTTAGTTGAAAACAGCCTGATTTGCACATTTGTGAAAAGTGAAAAGGTGGGAAAAGTCATATGAAGACTCTCTTCTGGGGGCAGGGAAAGGATGCAGCCCCATTATTACGCTCTGGGCCAGGCAGTTTGCACAAGAAGGGCCATAGTACTGCTTTGCCAGACTGAGAATGCCACTCTAAGGACCCACCTTTTCAAATGAAGCTTTCTCTGCTTCCTGTTTGACCCTGGGACCTTTCTTCACACTTGACGATTTCTCCAGGGGCCCCTGGCTTGCCAGTTAGCCCCTCCCTCAATACTGTGGAGCCCTAGTGACACAGCGGTTAAGAGTTACAGCTGCTAACCAAAAGGTTGGCAGTTCGAATTCACCTTAGAAACCCTGTGGGGCAGTTATACTCTGTCTTATAGGGTTTCTATGAGACGGAATTGACTCCACGGCAACAGGTTTGTTTTACTATACAGTGGCCGTCTGCAGCTGCTGTCAGAGTGGCCCGGTTCTCGCTTTATGCTCCGCGGGCCCCAAGCGTCATCTCAGCGGCTCCATGCTAGTGTCCCCCAGGAATAGTGCTGGCTGTGAAAGACCGGCCTAGCAGCCGTGCCTTCCTTTCCTCGTCCAAATGCCTGCCCCTTTGTCACCCAAAAGCAGAACCTGCTGCTGCTCTTTTATCTAAGTCAGGTGTCAGCTGGTTTAGACAGTAAATACTTTGACCTTGTGGGCCGTGCAGTCTCTTTTGCAACTCCTCATCTCTGCGGTTGTCGCGTGGAAGCAGCCCTAGACAACGCCTAAGCAAGGAGGCCTGGCTGCGTTCCAGTGAACATCATTTACCAAAACAGGTGGCTACGGCCGATGGGCACATACGTGAAAAGCTGCTCAGCATTAGCCCTCAGGGAGATGCAGACAGGAACCACGAGAAGCCACTTCACACTCACTAAAACCAGAAACCAAACCTGGTGCCATCGATCGATTCCAAACCATAGCAACTCACTAGGATGGCTGTAATCAAAACGTCAGACAGTAACGAATGTTGGCTAGGCTGTGCTGTAATTAGAACTCACACACTGCTGGTGAGAATGTAAAATGGTACAGCCGCTTTGGAAGACAGCCTGGCAGTTCCTCAAAAGGTTAAGTATGGAGTTACCACCCAAAACACACCCATTGCCGTCGGGTCGATTCCAACTTATAGGACTCTCCGATGCTATAGGACAGAGTAAAGCTGCCCCATAGGGTTTTCAAGGCTGTAATCTTTATGGAAGAAGACTGCCACTTCTTTCCTCTGCAGAGCAGCTGATGGGTTCGAACTGCCAAACCTTTCTGTTAGCTAAGAGCTTAACCACTTGACCACCAGGGCTCCTTACCATATGACTCAGCAATTCCACTCCTGGGTATCTACCCAAGAAAACTGAAAACTTAGGTCCACACAAAAATTTGTAAACAAATATTCATAGCATTATTTATAATAAACAAAAAATAGAAACAACCCAGTGTCCTCAACAGATGAATAGATAAACCAAATGTGGTATGCCCATAAAATGAAATATCATTCATCACAAAAAGCATGGAACAAGATACAAGCTACAATATGGATGAGCCTAGAAAATGTTATGCTAAGTGAAAGAAGCCAGCCAGAAAAGACTACATGCTGTATGACTGTATTTATATGAAGTGTCCAGAATAGAAACAGAAAGTAGCTAAGTGGTTACCTCGGGCTGGTGGGGGAGGAGGAGTGGCTGCTAACGGGTATGGATGTGGGCGGTGTTGAAATGTTCTAAAATTGATTGTGGTAATGGTTGTGCAACTTTGTGAAAATCCTAGAATCCACTGAATTTTACACTTTAAATAGGTGAATTGTATGGCACGTGGATTATATCCCAAGTAAGCTGTCATTCAGAAAAAAAAAAAAGGCGGCTAGCTCAGAGGTTATAGACTGCTGATTCCTGATCTAAATCGAAGATGGCAGCAAGTGCCTTCAAAAGATATACACTGAAACCTGTGAGAGCCGAAACTCAGGACTCCAAAGTTTTCCACTTTGACAGGGTGCAGTCTTAGCATTTTTCTGTCATTCTCTATTAATGGAAGATATTTGAGTTGTCCTTCTCTGACAAGTTTCCGCCTTACGCAGGTTCTGGTTTTCACCGATTTTACCGTAGTTAGCACAGTGCATCACCACAAGTAAACTGAAAGGACAGGAACACTTCCAGGCCAATATTTGCGTGTTTGTTTCCTTCTAACGTGAGTATTATGATGGTACCAGAGAGGGGTCACAGCAGGTAAGAGGACAGCCAATGAGGAATGAGTGGACAAGGAGAGAGTTGGATAACATGCCCTTTTACTTGCTATTTTGGAACAGTTCAGAAAATGCATGGCAACTTTCACCTATATCTTTGTGGAAAAGGAAAACCATAAATTCTACCCTCCACTCTGACACTAAAAATATAAAACGTGGACCAATCCCATGATATGCTAGTCTAGAACCAATCTACCTAACATGGCGACCCCCTCTCATCCCAGCCCCTATTTAAAATAAAAACAGCTTTCAAACAAATAAGAAAGGACAAGAGCAGCTTTCCTTCTTCATATATTTGTCTCAAGCTGGATGTAACATACAGAACCTGGAAGCAAGTTTCTCCACCCCGAGCCTCAATAGTGATATGTAGCCCAGTGACTTACAAGCCTTCTGCTCAAGAACACAGCATGATGGGGTGTCACCTGCACTAACCTTTGTGTATCACTTTCCTGAGGCTGCACAAACGTGGTGGCCTAAAACTGAAATGTTTCTTCCTTAACTCTGGAGGCCAGGAAGTACGAAATCACGGTACCAGCAGGCCACACCCTCTCCGAAGGCTCTAGGGAAGGACCCTTTCTTTGCCTGTCCCAGCTTCTGGTGGCTCTAGGTGTTCCTTGGCTTGTGACTGCATCACTCCAGTCTCTGCCTCCGTGATAACGTTGCCACCTCCTGTGTGGGTCTTCTCAAAACTCCCTCTGCCTCTCTTAGTCGTGGTTGCCTTTAGGGCCCACCACATAACTCAGGCTGAGCTCCTCCTGTCAAGAGCCTTGACTTAGAAACATCGTTTGCCATATAAGTTTCCAGGAATTTGGTGTGCATGCGCTTGGGCCACGCTTCAGCCTACCACAGAAGCTAAACGACCCCTGGGTACCAAGCTGTACCAAGTCTTTGAGTTCTTTCCTACCTAGAATCATGAATTTGCATTGTCTAGTCACACACATGCCACACTCCAGCCAGTGGCGTGCACCTTCCTGCCCAGTGACACCAAGCTGATCTTAAAGAGGTAGTATGCAGCTTAAAGGAGCCCTGGTGGCGCAGCGGTTAAAATGTTTCGCTGCTAACCAAAGGGTCAATGGTTCGAACCCACCAGCAGCTCCGTGACAGAAGATAACAGTCTTGGAAACACCTATGGGAAAGTTCTACTCTGTCCTCTAAGATTGCTGTGAGTCAGAATCGACTCAACAGCAAGGGGGTTGGTTTGCTTCGGTTTTAGTGTTCACCTTGAGGACAAGGAAAGTCTGACTGGAGATGGAAGATGAGGTTCAATAACCATTCACTTTGGGACAGGCACAAACAAAAGGCCCACTCAGAAACTCAAGAAACCAATTTTTACATTTGCCTTTTTTTCTTTTTTTCTAGCTTAAGAGTGACCAGTAAAAGTAAGGAGTCGGGGCTTTCCGACCTCACCAGGCCTGGTTTCTGCCACCCTAGCTGTGGGCACATCAACAAGGGCAGCCGCAGATTCACATACGACAACTCGGAGCTGGAAAGGAAGATCTCCTGCTGCTCTCCGCCCCCAGACTACAACTCAGTGGTCTTGTACTCCACCCCACCTGTCTAAAAGTTGACACAAAGCCTTGTTTCTAGAAGCACACGTGTATTTATAGCCCCAGAAAACTAGCTTTTGACAGTATTATGCATATATAAGTTTACACCGTTACCTTTCCACAGGAAAAGCCAGCTGCTTTTTTGTGATTTTTAATAGTGCTTTTTTTTTTCTTTGACTAACAAGAATGTAACCCCAGATAGAGAAATAGTGACAAGTGAACAGCGTTACTGTTAAATCCACATATTATGCAATGTGTTACAGAAATTCTTTCTAAGCCCAATGACTGCCTGTGCCAGCCCCCAAGACCTCAGGGCACAGAGGACTTTGGATGATCCAGGAAATACACTGACCGAGCCATGCAGCGTGGATGCTACTGGCCAGCCCCTCAAGCTCTAGAACTAGGGGACACCCAGCCCTGTAGCCGCAGGGATCACGAGCTGGTCTAAGCAGTGCCCCTGGGGCCTCCAGCAGGCGTAAGCATATAAGGGGGCAAAGGGAAAAAGGAAGGAGCTGCAGAAAAGAGAAGGCACCAGAAAGAATCTGAGATACACCACACAGGAAGGGCGTGGGGGAAGGCTCTCAACAGTGCCACTTCAGTGGGTCAGAGGGATGAGGGGGCATTTTCTGGATTCTGGGAGGGAAGACAGGGACAGACATATTCTTTGGAACTGCAAAGCCAATTTGAAAACATTACCTGTGGGACTGGGTCTCTGCTCATTCCCACAGGTGGCAAGTTTTGGATTTCTAGCACTAAGGGTGGCCCGTACTGCTGAGTCCTTGAACAAGATACACTGAAAATTCAAGATAAGCACAGCTCTCTTGGCTCCTTGCCGTGATGGCCTTATACTTAGCACATTGCTTATAGTAAGCTAACTGCAACGAGTTTGGTCTGTTAGGGTTATCTACTGCTGGGCGCAAAGCCCTTTTTTTTTTTTTAATGTCAGATTCTATTTACAGTATTAAGACACTTAACTCAATTTTTTGTATCATCCCATTTTGTACAAGTTACTTATAAAAGTACTGAAGAGAGTGGAAATGCAGTCTTGGGAAGGGCTTTCTCTGTACCCAAACTAGGAAGGATGGAATAAAAGAATGAAGTACAGCACAAACCCCGTCTCTACCCCAGCCAAACCAACTCACCTGAACCATTGTGACCCAAAGCGTAGGAAGTCAGTCGTGTTGCCCTTTAACCAGGATTCCACTAACTCTTGCCGATCTCCTGGAAGAATGTGGGAGAGCAGGAACCAATGTTTATTAAGCACTTTATGCTCCTTGAGGAAAAGAAGGTGATATGTAAATTATGTGAGATATCTTTAGAAATGGGATTCAGGATATTAATTAGAGCCATCAGAGGAGAAAACCCCATTTTCATCTGCTTTGGATGTTGCTGAGGAGGATAGGAATAGGGAGACAGGGTAGAAAAGGTGATTTTCAGGGTCCGAAGATCCGATGGGCCCTGGATCTCTAACCTAGCTGTTTAATATTTATGCAGATCACGTTCTGTGTAGTTAGAATGTGAGCACCTTCTGCAGCCAGTCAGGAGCTGGACAGGCAACAGGGAACTGCCGCTTCCGGGAGAGGAGAGTACACCACCTTTTGCGCATGCCACAGCTCTACAGCCTGAATGGAAAAGGACTTCATGCTTCCTTCCCTTTGCATCACATTCTTGTTTGAAGGTTCTTTGTGTAAAGAGATGGGAGTCAAAGCATGACCTGGTCAGGACACTGGCAAGTGAGACAGTGGGCACCCCAGGGATGGCTCTGCTGGGGGAGGCCTCTGCACCACAGACTAAATGCAAACAAAAGCAGGCAAGGGCCAGAAGAGGAGGAAAGCTTTGCTCTTCCTCTTCTTTACAAACACAAAAAGCACTCAGGACAACTGGTGATAAGTAAATTTCAAGTAACCAAGAGGCTAACCATAGGGAAAATAGGACTCTAGTTCATTCTCTAAGTTTTTTTGTTTGTTTGTTTTTGTTTTTTGTCAAATCAGTTAAGGACCCAACAATTAGTGATACAAAGAAAAACCTTAACTACATGTATGATGTCTTGATTTCAGTAATTTAATTCTTAATCATTAAGAGACCTTAGTAATACCATTTTGCCCAAAGACTAAAAACAAAATATTAGAACTATGTTAATTCATACTTCTTCAAAGATGCAGGTTTGTTGCTGACATGACTCCATCCATCAAAAATGGTTCCATCTGGAGTCTTGACATAGAAAGAAAAATGGAAGCTTGAAGTAATGAGTGTATCTAGTTGCAAAGTGCTTACAACAGACTGGTTCATTAAAACAGTACTAAAAATTCAAACACAATTGACTGATGGTATTATTAGAACCATTTGTCATTTATGACAAAAATTGTTGGCACTAAAGAGCAAACATTTCATTTCAGGATTCTTGAGATGATGTGTAAACACCAGGGAAGGGAACTAAAACCATATACAGGTCTTTATCTGTTCATCCCAGAAGCGATGCACAGACCCTATTTGTGAAAATGGCATGGTGGGGCATCTGACCTCCTCTAATTTCACAAGAGGGAAGGAGAATCAAGGTTAATAGCCCAAGGCTGATTCCTGTGAGGTGAGGGTCAGACATACCTCCACTCTCCAACCTTTTTACTATTTCTGACACCAGCCATCCCTCCCACGGCACTCTCTACTTCTCTGCTGGGTTTGATAATTTGTTGCAATGGCCACCCAGAACTCACAGTTACGGGGTTTATTAGTGAAGTAACAGGTTATAATTCAGGATCAGGACAGCCTTTTCTCAGCCATGCCTGCAGGCAGCCCTCTATCTGGCTCTCAGCCCCTCAGCCCGGCCTCTGCCCTGCTTGGGCAAGTGTTACAAAGCTCTTTAGCTCCACCAATAAGTGCCCAGAGGCACCCTACTCTGTCAGCAAGCCTCTTGCCCAAAGGCACTGAGCTCTCTCGCGTGGTGGGCTGGGCAGCCCACCACGCCATCTCCTTCCAGTCTCCTGGTTCTGCTTCTGCTCGTTCTTTACCGCCCTTGCTGCTGCTTCTCGCTGTCTTGCTCTGCCTTCGCTGTTAAAGCTCTCTGCGCCCTAGGTCTAGGAGGCTCTGAGCACAGGGACCCTGGGTCCAAAGGATGCATTCCACTTCTGGCTCTTCTTTCTTAGTGTAGTGAGGTCCCCGCTTTCTGCATCTGGCACGGCTCATTTTAAGCCTAGCGGGATGGCAGAACTGACCAATCCCCTTGTTCAGGTTCCGTATACTTTATGTGCATGGTCCCATCTCCACAAGGGTGCCATGCACTTTTTTTGTATGATTAGCAAGCTGTCCAATCCCCTTGGTGGGCCACAAGCACCTTATTTGCATAGTCCCACCTATGATGGGAGTTACAAGACCATGGCTAGAAAGGCCATATAAAAGTGACCCATTGCACCGCACTAGTATTAGCCTGTGGGACAAATTTGCCCAAATCCTAAAAAATGTTGCTTGAGTCTTCTAGCTATGTCTTTTTTTCCCAGACCATAAGAATGTCAAACTTGAAACAGATACTTTCCAACCCCATTTAAATGGATTGAAAGAGGAGTATGTCTTTGAATGACAGTGGTAGCAACTATATGTATATGT
Source organism: Loxodonta africana (assembly GCF_030014295.1). Classification (NCBI taxonomy): domain Eukaryota; kingdom Metazoa; phylum Chordata; class Mammalia; order Proboscidea; family Elephantidae; genus Loxodonta; species Loxodonta africana. Next base: position 19,225,745 of record NC_087364.1, read on the forward strand.
ATGTGTATATATAAAAGTGTGTGTGTATGTCCTGTGCATAACTATTTAAGGAAACTGGAATTTTAAAGTTACTTTTATAAAAGCCAAGAATATATGCTGCAGATATGAGACATGATTTGGTCCTATATTTCTAGTCATTATGAATGTATTTTGTATAACATCTTCATATAATAAAATTAACTTCCAAAAACGTCTGCATATTTTCTCCCTGATTCACCTATAGGTAGAAGGAGGGTCAGAGGTTTCCCTGTGGGTGGGGGACCGGTGTTCTGAAAGGTGTCCTTAAATACCAATTATTAAAGACAGCGCAAGGTAGATAAAGCAAGCACTGCTAAAGAGAGGTCAAAGAGCCTTCTAACAATACTACAGATTGGATGCTCTAACCAATCAGGACACTGCAAACAGTAAATAGAAAATAAAATCAAACCAGGCAGGTTGCCTAGAACACTAAAATTAGTAAGATCACAAAACAAGTAAAACATACAAGTGAGAGTGCTGGCTAGAGATGAAAGGATCGTCAATTAACGAAGAGGCACTCTTTCCTGACTACTAGTTTTCAGCAGGTACACAATTACCGTAATTACAGGGTGTATGCCTGTTACAGATTGGGTATAGGAAAGCATACAAAATAATTGATCAAAAACTAAGACACAAGAACTTCCCTAAGAGAAGCACACCAGCTAACTAGCCAGTTTCATTTTGTGAAGTACATTCTGTTGTTGTGTGCCGTGGAGTTGATAGTGACTCATGGCGACCCTACCAGCAAAGCAGGACTGCCCCATAGGGTTTCCAAGGCTAAAACCTTTATGATCGTGAGGATGGCTCAGGACAAGGCAGTGATTTGTTCTGTTGTACATAGGGTCCCTATGAGTCAGAACAGACTCAATGGCACCTACCAACAATCATTATGGGAGCAGATCACCAGGTCTTCTCCCACGGAGCCACTGGTAGTTTCAAATTGCCAACATTTTGGTCAGCAACTGAGCACTTAACCACTGTACCACCATGGCTCCTTCAGATTACATCCTAGAAAGAAAAACTAAGCAATTCAGGTAATCACATAGAATAACTAACCAGCACATTGTCTTCAAAAGTGGTCATACCTGCCTAATAACACCTGGAGAGAACCACATTAGAGAGACACGGTAAGGGACAAAATAAAGCCTACTTTCTTTGAGACAAAGGCAAGAAAGAGAGAAATGATCTCAGTAATTTGTGGTCAACTGAAGAGGGCAAGAGGCATTTTATCTTCAAGAATCTGAAGTCCTTGAAAAATAATTTTCATAACATAAGAGTGAAATCACTCATTTTAGGGGACTGATTTGTAGAATGCTTGAGGAATCAATGTCATGTCATAATCTAGAAATTTTCTCATGACTCAGAAAACTTTTAGTACATTTGGGAATTGACCTTTTTTCCTCCAGTAGAAGGGTGGTCCACTAAGGTCCACTGGACTCCTTGTGTTAAACACACTACCAGACTTTTGGGTTTCACAGGCCAGAACATTTTTCAAAAGTATACTGGGTTCCAACACAGGAATGGGCAACTTTCTCTTTTGTGAACTAAGGACATTTAAGGGAGAAATCAACCAACCAAAAAGTCAACTATGTGCTACTAATATACTATTTCTTGATCTGGGTGGTAGTACGTAGGTATGTTCACTTTGTGGTAATTCACTGAGCTATAAACTATTTGTGACTACGAAATTTTATTAAAAAAAAAAACCTACCATCTACTACCACAATGTTTCATAGAAGAAAAATCCATTTTAAAACAGAGGAAGTGTTTAATCTCAGGCTAAAATAGAGGTCTTTAAGTGGAGTTAACTCAACTTTGTATTTAAATCATCTCGTCTTTTTTTTTTAATTTCTACCAGAAAAAACATTAGTGCACAAATGCCGTTCTGTAGATTGGTATCAGGGAAACAGTGATAGCTAATAGCTGGTAACATTTGAGTACTTAATATGTATCAGCAACTATTCCAAGTGCTTCAGAAAAATAAACTCATTTAATGTCCAAAACAACCCTATATGATAGTTTCTATTAGGATACCCTTCAATGGGAAAATTGAAGTAATCAAGAGAGAACAACTCCCAAATCCCATCACAACACCCTACCTACTAGCACCTGCACTCCTATACCCAGCCTCCTGGAGATGGCCAAGCCAATACGCTTATACCAGTACACTGGATCCTATCCTCTCCCCTACTCAAGGACATTGCTCCAGCAATTTACCACCCCCTCACTACAACCAATTTTTTTCTTTTCCACTGGCTCATACAAACATGCTGTTATTTCTCCCATTTTACAGAAGAACAACAACAAAAAAAAACCTTTCATCTGTGATTCCCGTCCAGCTACCACCCCGTTTCTCTATTCCCCTTTACCCCAAAATTCCTGAATGAGTTGCTGTCATGGACTGAATTGTGTCCCCCCAAAAATGTGTGTGGACTTGGTTAGGCCATGATTCCCAGTATTCTGTGATTGTCCTCCATTTTGTGATAGTAATTTTATGTTGAAAGGATTAGGGTGGGATTGTAACACCACCCTTATTCGGGTCACCTCCCTGATCCAAGGTAAAGGGAGTTTTCCTGGGGTGTGGTCTGCACTGCATTTTAGCTCTCAGGAGATGAAAGGAAAGGGAAGCAAGCAGAGAGTTTGGGATCTCATACTACCCAGAAAACAGCACCAGGAGCAGAGTGCATGCGTTGGACACGGACACGAGGTCCCTGCGCCTGAGAAGCTCCTTGCCCAGGGGAAGATTGAGGACAAAGACTCTCCTCCAGAGCCAACAGAGAGAGAAAGGCTTCCCCTGAAGCTGACACTCTGAATTTGGACTTTTAGCCTACTAGACTGCGAGAGAAATAAATTTCTCTCTGTTCAAGCCAACCACTTGTTGTATTTCTGTTATGGCAGCACTAGATGTCTAAGACAGTTGCTTCTACACCTTTTCTCCAATGCCTTTCTTCCCTGTCATACAAACCTATCCAAACCTAGTTTTCACTTCTCTAGCCACATTCCCTACCTGGACTATTCCCTAATGGAATATTCCCTCTGATTATTCACATGGGTGGAGCCTTCACTTCCTTCAAGTCCTTGCTCAAAAACATCTCCTTGGTGAGGCCTGGAACGCCCTGTTTGAAATTGTAATGCCACCACTACACTACACTACACTACACTACACTACACTACACTACACTACACTACACTACACTACACTACACTACACTACACTACACTACACTACACTACACTACACTACACTACACACATCTAGGGATGCAAGGTAAGACACAGGATGGCCGGTTAGATTTGAATTTCAGATAAATGAATAATTCTTTAGTGTAAGTATGTCCCATGAGATACTTGGGGCATATTTATACTATGATGACAGCTTCATGGATGAGAATCAGCATAAAGCCAACTGTCAGAAGGCAGAGGTCAGTCGTATCCCTGCTTTCCCACATCTCTGTCATTTCTCATACTCCAGTGTATGAGACCATCCTCTAGTCTCATACACTCTCTCTCTCTACCTCGGCCACTTGGGGGTACGTCAGACCTTACAAATTAAAGAGGACAGTGTCCTTGGGTTCGTTAATTCACTGGAACGATTCACAGAACTCACTGAAAACACTATACTTACGAGTGCTGGTTTTACTAAAAGGCTATAAATCAGGACCACCATAAGGAAGAGATGCATGGGCGGGGTCTGGGGAGGTTCCCAGTGAGGAGCTGCCATGTCTGGGAGAGGGCAGGTCACCCGCCCTTCGCTGAACAGGAAGCTCTCTGAGCTGCAGGCTCCTGGCTCTTATCTGCCAGTCCTGCCTGAGAGGCTGAATCCTGCCTCCTGAGGCTACTTGGTATCAGCCTCCCAGGTGAGTCTTTTCTGGTCCGACCATACAAAGAATGGTTTAAAAGATGGGGATGGGGAGAAGGAGTTGCCAGACAGACTTATCAAATAAAAATATAGAATGTCCAGTAAAATCAGAATTTCAAAGAACAGGTAATTTTTTTTTTCTTTTTATAGTGCTTTAGGTGAATGTTTACGGCTCAATTTCTCATACAAAACTGTATACCCATATTGTTATGTGACACTAGTTGCAATCCCTATAATGTGACAGCACACTCCTCCTTTCCACCCCCTGGTTTCCCGTGTTCATCCAACCAGCTCCTGTACCTTCCTGCCTTCTCACCCCACCTTTGGACAGTGACCACCCATTTAGTCTACTGTATCTGCTTGAACTAAGAAGCGCATTCTTCACAAGGATTATTTTGTTTTATAGCCCAGTCTAATCTTCACCTGAAGAGTTGCCTTTGAGAATGTTTTTAGTTCTGGGTTAACAAAAAAGCCCGGGGAGTCATGTCTTCAAGGGATCCTCTAGTCTCAGGCAGACCATTAAGTCTGGTCTTTTCACATGAATTTGAGTTCTGCACCACACTTTTCAGGTACTCTCTGACGTGTTCCCTGACAGGGCAGTCATTGGTGGTAACCGGACACCATCTAGTTCTGATGGAGTCTGGTTTATGTGGCCCTTTTGTCCCTTGAGGTAATATTTTCCTTGCGTCTTTGGTGTTCTTCATCCTTTCCTCCAGATGGTTTGGAACCAACTGACGTATTTTAGATGGCTGCTCGCAAGCTTTTAAGACCCCAGACACCACTCATCAAAGTGGGAAGCAGAACATTTTCTTAATACGTTTTGTTATGCCAGTTGACTTAGATGTCCACCAAACCATGGTCTCCAGCACCCCGTCCCTGCTACTCTGTCCCTCAAAGTGTTTGCTTGTGTTCAGGAAACTTCTTAGTTTTTGGCTTAGTCCAGTTGTGCGGACTTTCCCTGTATTGTGTGTTGTCCTTCCCTTCACCTAAGATGATTCTTGTCTACTATCTAGTGAGTTCCCCTCTCCCTCCCTCCCCACCCTCGTAACCATCAAGGAAGGTTTTCTTCTGTTTAAACCTTTTCTTGAGTTATTATAATAGTGGTCTCATACAATATTTGTCCTTTCGTGACTAATTTAACTCAGCATAATGCCTTCCAGATTCGTCCATGTTGTGAGATACTTTGCAGCTTCATCATTGTTGTTTATCGTTGCGTAGAATCCCATTGTGTATATGTACCATTATTTGCTTATCCATTCATCTGCTGATGGGCACCTAGGTTGTTTCCATCTTTTTGCAATTGTGAACAGTGCTGCGGTAAACATGGGTGTGCATATATCTATTCATATGACAGCTTTTATTTCTCCAGGATATATTCCAAGGAGTGGGATAGTTGGACCGTATGGTACTTCTATTTCTAGTTTTTTAAGGAAGCACCAAATGGATTTTCAAAGTGGTTGTACCATTTTACATTCCCACCAGCAGTGTATAACTGTTCCAGTCTCTCCACAACCTCGCTAACATCTATTATTTTGTGTTTTTTGGATTAGTGCTAGCCTTGTTGGGGTGAGATGCTATCGATTGAATTATGTCTCCCCACAAATGTATGTATCAACTTGGTTAGGCCATGATTCCCAGTATTGTGTGGTTGTTCTCCATTTTGTGATTGTAATTTTATGTTGAGAGGATTAGGGTAGAATTGTAACACTACCCTTACTCAGGTCACCTCCCTGATCCAAGGTAAAGGGAGTCTCCCTGGGGTGTGGCCTGCACCACCTTTTATCTCTCAAGAAATAAAAGGAAAGGGAAGCAAGCAAGTGAGTGGGGGACCTCATACCACCAAGAAAGCAGCACCAGGAGCAGAGCTGGTCTTTTGGACCTGGGGTCCCTGCACCTGAAAAGCTCCTCGACCATGGGAAGATTGAGAACAAGGACCTTCCTCCAGAGCCAACAGAAAGAGAAAGCCTTCCCCTGGAGCTGACACCTTGAATTTGGACTTTTAGCCTACTTTACTGTGAGGAAATAAATTTCTCTTTGTTAAAGGCATCCACTTGTGGTATTTCTGTTATGGCAGCACTGGATGACTAAGACAGATGGCATCTCATTGTAGTTTTGATTTGCATTTCTCTAATGGCTAATGATTGTGAGCATTTCCTTATGTATCCGTTAACCACCTGAATGTCTTTTTTGGTGAAGTATCTGTTCATATCCTTTGCCCATTTTTTAATTGGGTTATTTGTCGTTTTGGTGTTGAGGTTTTGTAGTATCTTATAGATTTTAGAGATTAGACCCTGATCTGATATGTCACAGCCAAAATTTTTTTCCCAGTCTGTAGGTTCTTTTTACTCTTTTGGTGAAGTCTTTTGATGAGCATTAAAAAACCAAAATCAAACCCAGTGCCGTCGAGTCGATTCCAACTCATAGCAGCCCTATAGTACAGAGTAGAACTGCCCCATAGAGTTTCCAAGGAGCGCCTGGAGGATTCCAACTGCCGACGCTTTGGTTAGGAGCCGTAGCACTTAACCACTACGCCACCAGGGCTTCCTATGAGCATAAGCGTTTGATTTTTAGGAGTTCCCAGTTATCTAGTTTCTCTTCTGGTGTTTGTGCATCGTTAGTTATGGTTTGTATTCTGTTTATGCCATGTCTTAGGGCTCCTAGCTTTGTCCCTATTTTTTCTTCCACGATCTTTATTAAGATTTTATATTTAGGTCTTTGATCCCTTTTGAGTTAGTTTTTGTATATGGTGTAAGGTATGGGTCTTGTTTCATTTTTTGCAGATGGATATCCAGTTATGCCAGCACCATTTGTTAAAGAGACTGTCCTTCCCCCCATTTAACTGACTTTGGACCTTTGTCAAGTATCAGCTGCCAACAGATGGATGAATTTATGTCTGGATTCTCCATTCTGTTTCCATTAATCTATGTACCTGTTGTTGTACCAGAACCAGGCTATTTTGACTACCATGGTGGTATAAGAGGTTTTAAAATCAAATAGTGTGAGGCCTCCCACTTTGTTCTTCTTCAGTAATGCTTTACTTATCTGGGGTCTCTTCCCTTTCCATATGAAGTTGATGATGTTTCTTCATCTTGTTAAAAAATGCTATTGGAATTTAGATTGGGATTGCATTGTATCTGTAGGCCACTTTGGGTAGAATAGACATTTTCACAGTGTCGAGCCTTCCTATCCATGAGCAAGGTATGTTTTTCCCCTTATGTACATCTCTTTTGGTTTCTTGCAGTAGTGTCTTGTAATTTTCTTTATATAGGTCTTTTACATCTCTGGTTAGATTTATTCCTAAGAATTTTATCTTCTTGGGGGCTATTATAAATGGTATTGATTTGGTGATTTCCTCTTTGAAGTTCTCTTTGTTGGTGTAGAGGAATCCAACTGATTTTTGTATGTTCACCTTGTACCCTGATACTTTGTTGAAATCTTCCAATAGTTCCACTAGTTTTCTTGTGGATTCTTTAGGTTTTCTGTGTATATGATCATATCAACTGCAAACAGGGATACTTTTACTTCTTCCTTACCAATTTCGATGCTCTTTATTTCTTTTTCTTTCCTTATTGCTCTGGCTAGGACCTCCAGCACAGTGTTGAATAAGAGTGTGATAAAGGGCATCCTTGTCTGGTTCCTGATCTCAAGGGAAATGCTTTCAGACTCGCTCCATTTACGTGATGTTGGCTGTTGATTTTGTATAAATGCCCTTTATTATGTTGAGGAACTTCCCTTCTTTCTATTCCTAGTTTACTGAAAGTTTTTATCGTAAATCCACGTTGGACTTTGTCAAATGCCCTTTCTGCATCAATTGATAAAATCATTTGGTTCTTTTGTTTTATTTATGTGATGGATTACATTGATTGTTTTTCTAATGTTGAACCATACCCTTCATACTTGGCATGAATCCCACTTGGTCATGGTGAATCTTTTTTTTGATATGTTGTTGAATTCTTTTGGCTAGGATATTGTTGAGGATTTTCGCGTCTATGTTCATGAGGGATATTGGTCTGTAGTTTTCTTTTTTTGTGGTATCTTTACCTGGTTTTGGTATGAGGATTATGCTGGCTTCATAGAACAAATTCAGGAGCATTCCATTCTTTTCTATGCTCCGAAATACATTTAGTAGTTCTTACTGGTGTTAACTCTTCTCTGAAAGTTCTCTAGAATTCTCCAGTGAAGCCAACAGGGCCAGGGCTTTTTTGTTGTTGTTCGGAGTTTTTTTAATTACCTCTTCAATCTTTTCCTTTGTTATAGGTTTATTTAGTTTTTCTGCCTCGGTTTGTGTTAGTTTAGGTAGGTAGTGTGTTTCTAGAAACGTGTCCATTTTCTCTAGGTTTTCAAATTTATTGGAGTACGATTTTTCATAGTATTCTTTTATGATTCTTTTAATTTCAGTTGGGTCTGTTACGATATTGCCCATCTCATTTCTTATCTGGGTTATTTGTGCCCTCCCCTGTTTTTCTTTTGTCAGTTTGACCAAGGGTTTATCCGTTTTGTTGATCTTTTCAAAGAACCAGCTTTTGGTTTTGTTAACTCTTTCAATTGTTTTTCTATTCTCTATTTCATGTATTTCTGCTCTAATTTTTATTATTTTCTTTCTTCTGGTGCCTGAGGGCTTCTTTTGCTGCTGTTTGAGTTGTATGGTTAATGTTTTGATTTTGGCCCTTTCTTCTTTTTGGATGTGTGCATTTATTGCTATAAACTGTGCTCTGAACACTGCTTTTGCTGTGTCCCAAAGGTTTTGGTAGGATGTGTTTTCATTCTCATTTTATTCTATGAATTTCTTTATTCTGTACTTGATTTCTTCTATGACCTAGTAGTTTTTGAGCAAGGTTTTCAGTTTCCATGCATTTTTTTTTTCCTTCTTTTTTCTGTTATTGATCTCTACTTTTATGGCTTTATGGTCAGAAAAGATGCTTTGTAGTATTTTGATGTTTTGGGTTCTGTTAAGGCTTTTTTTGTGGCCTAATATGTGGTCTATTCTAGAGAATGTTCCATGTGCGTTGGAAAAGAAAGTACACTTGGTTGCTGTTGGGTGGAGTGTTCTGTATATGTCTGTTGGATCGAGTTGGCTGATTGTGGCATTTAGATCTTCGGTGACTTTAATGACCTTCTTTCTGGATGTTCTGTCCTTCACTGAATGTAGTGTGTTGAAGTCTTCTACTATTATTGTGGAGCTATTTCTCTTTTCAATGCTGTTAGTTTTATGTGTTTTGGAGCCTTGTTGTTGGGTACATAAGTATTTGTTATGGTTATGTCCTCCTGGTGTATTGACCCTTAATCATTATATAGTCCTTCCTTATCCTTTGTGGAGGATTTTGCTTTAAAGTTTATTTTGTCGGAGATTAGTATTGTCACTCCTACTCTTTTTTTGATTGTTGTTTGCTGGATACATTTTTTTCCATCCTTTGAGTTTTAGTTTGTGTCTTTGAGTCTAAGGTGTGTCTCTTGTAGGCAGCATATACATGGATTGTGTGCGTGTGTGTGTTTTTAATCCATTCTGCCACTCTCTCTTTAGTGGTGCATTTAGTCCATTTTCATTCAGCATAATTATTGATAGGTACACATTTAGTGCTGTCATTTTGATGTATTTGCATGTGCTGTTGAGTTTATTTGTTCCACTTAATTTTCTGTGCTGAGTCATTTTTATGTATTTTCTTTTCATCTTTTTCCCTGTTGTTGATTTTGTATTTGCTGAGTCTTCATGTTTGTCTTCTTTTTTATTTTGATGTGTAGGACTGTTAGTTTCCTTTGTGGTTACCTTAATAGTTACCTCTATTTTTCTGAGTTTAAACCAATCTTTTATTTCTTGATATCACCTTAGCTTCCTCTCCATATGAATGTTCTATGACTACATTAGTCCCTCTTTTTTGTTTCAATGTTGTTATCTTTTACATATTGACATCTCTGTTTCCCTATTTTCAGTGTTTTAGCTTTGACTTTGTGATTTCCCTATCTGGGTTGTTATCTCGTCGTTCTGTCCTGTGTTCTAGTCTTGGGTTGTTACCTGATATTGATTCTCTAACTGGAGGATGCCCTTTGGTATTTCTTGTAATTTTGGCTTGGTTTTTACAAACTCCCTTAACTTCTGTTTAATATGGAAATGCCCTAATTTCACCATCAAATTTGAGAGACAGTTTTGCTGGCAATATAATTCTCAGTTGGCGATTTTTTTCCTTCAAGGCTTTATATATATCATCCCATTGCCTTCTTGCCTGCATGATTTCTGCTGAGTAGTCACAGCTTAGTCTTACTGACTCTCTTTTGTAGGTGACTTTTTGTTTATCCCTAGCTGCTCTTAAAATTCTCTTTATCTTTGGTTTTGGCAAGTTTGATTATGTCTTAGGGACTTTCTTTTGGGATCTACCCTGTGTGGGGTTCTATGAGCTTCTTGGATGTTTTCTTCTCATCTTTCATATCAGGGAAGTTTTCTGCCAATAAATCTTCAACAATTCTCTCTGTATTTTCTGTTATACCCCCTGCTCTAGTACTCCAATCACTCGTAGTTTATTCCTCTTGATACAGTCTCATGTAATTCTTAGGGTTTCTTCATTTTTCCAAAAATTCTTTTATCTGATTTTTTCTCAAATAAGTTGGTGTCAAGTGTTTTATCTTCAATCACACTAATTCTGACTTCCACTGCCTCAATTCTCTTCCTATAACTTTCTATTGGGTTGTCTCATTCTGGAATTTTACTGTGAATCTTTTGGATTTCTAGTTGCTTTTGTGGATTCTAGCAGCCTGTTAAATTTGTCATATTGCTCTTGTATAGCTTTCCTGAATTCCTCTATTGCTTTGTCTGTGTGTTCCTTGACTTGATCTGAGTTTTGCCTGATCTCCTGAAGAGCTCCGTGTATTAATCTTTTGAATTCTACCTCCAGTAACTCCAAGATCTTCTCTTTTTCTGGGAGGTTTCCTGGTTGTTTCAGTCACTTGCTGAAGCCATCATGATCTGCCTCTCTATGTAATTCGATATTGACTGTTGTCTTCAAGCCATCAATTATCATATTTATTGTATGTTTGCATACTATGTCCTAGCTTCTTGTTTTGATATGCCTGAATACTCTGGGATTGTAAGCTAGTTTGATTATTGGCATCTTTGAAGCTCTCTCATCCTGTTACTAGGTGGTTAGAGCTACTACTAGGTATGTGAGCCCAGAAGCCTGTTTACTTTTCTCGTGTAGACTCAGCTTAGGTGTTCAGGTTGCTGGTCACCAAGTGAGAGCACACCGTTGGTGCGTTTTACAGCCGGACTTTGGGCACCCAATGCTGTTGGCTTTGAAGACTGGAAGGCACCACTTGTTCTCGGATCCATCATGGGTGGCTAGGTGGAGTGGGTGGAGCCACCAGTCCTCAGGCCCCTGATGTGGGTAGGAGAGGACCCTGCTTAATGGGCAGGGTGGTGTCAAATGTCACAAATCTGCCACCCCCCTTGCCCTGAGGTCCTGGTTTAGGGGAGCTGGCAGATTATTTTTTCCTGTTTGTTGTTAATTTGTTTCCTCTCCAAAGCCAGAATGGCTTGGGGCACATGATGAGTCCCACTTCTGGCCCAGGTATGTGGCAATCGGTGAAGCTGGACTGGGACTGGAGCAGAGAGAGGAGGGGGCGGGTGAAGGGGAGAAAGGTACTTCCCAGAACCGGAAGGGTTACTGTGACCTGCACCTAACTGTTGCAGATCCAACACCACATCCCCCTGGGTCTGGAGGCTTATGCAGACTCTGTGCTGTTTTTCCTGAGGTGGAAAATGTGTCCCGAGTGCTACTGTTTGCCTTAGCCCATGCATGCCAGCTGATCCAGCCTGCAGGGTGTTGGCCAGGTCAGGTCTGGCAAATCCTCACTTTTTCTGAAGTCTCTTCCTCCCCCTGCTGCTCAGTCCAACCCCTCAACTTTGTTTTTGATGTTCATGGCTCCTAGATTGTCATATATAATTGATTCACTTTTTTTTTTTTTTAAGATCTTTTTGCAAGAGGGACCAGGGAAACATCTGACTACTCCATCACCTCGGCCCTGCCCAGATTTTTTTTTTTAAAGTATGTGTAGGGTAAAGCACTGACTTTTACCCTAAATAGTGCCCTTGTGCTTGGCTGCAGAGAAGTAATCCTTGGAGTTAACTGAGGGTGCCTTTGTCTGGGACTTCCAGACCAGAGCAGACGAGATGAAAATAAAGCATTACCTCCTCATTTACTAGTGTGTATCAGATATAATATTGTTTAAACAACATTTTTAATGTTTTCTCCGAAGAAATTTAAACCCGAGAGATCCTCCAAACATACCCTCCTCTCTAGGCCTACTAGTCTCTTGTCTTCCCGATGACCCTACAATGGTCACTTTGATTCCAATCCTAATCCATGTTTTTGTTGTTGGTCAAAATGTTTGTTTTTTCCTGCAAAATTCTTAGCCTTTTGTGCTACTTCTCTCTTAATTCCTAAAAACACTTACCAGTTCCTTTAGCTGGAAATATACCTTCCTTCCTCTTTAGTTACCTCTCACCTGTGCCTTTGGCCCCTTACCATTTTCTCTTCTGTATAATTTTTTCAACTTTTTATTATGAGAAATTTCATACAGGGGGAAAAAAACCAACCAACCAACCCACAACACTATCTAGATTTAAGAATGTTAACATTTTGCCATCTTTTCTTTATCCTTATATCCTGAATTATGTTTCTGGAGGATTCAGGTGGAGGAGTGTCCTTCAACTACATGGTAAATTAACAAAACACTGAATCAGAGCTCAACTACACAAGTCAAACAGTACTGCTGCTGGGGTTCCAGCTCATACACGCACGGGTTTATTCCAAACAAAATGTGTTTAAACATGTCTCTGCGATCAGTGGATGGCCACAGACAAGTTCTCTCAGTAATACACTTGTCTTAGTCTTGTTAGGGTGCCTTCAAAAAAAAAAAAAAGATACTTTTTTGTGCCATTGGAAAACAATGACTTTGAGGTCAGGGGTAATATCAAATTTTTAACAAAACTCATCTTTTGGTGGACATCTTCCCAAATCACTGAAGCTCTGCAGCAAGTTTATGGGACTGCTGACCCACGTAAAACAATGGTTTTTAGATGGATTAAGCATTTTAAGGAAGGTCAGGAAGACCTTGAAGATGAGCCAAGAGAGGGAAGACTGCTCAGAAGATGACGATTTTTTTTTTACATTACCAAGGGGTAACGTTGACAGATTTTCCTGAAGGACATAGGACAATCACAGGGGCTTTTTATGAAGAAGTTTTAAGAAAATTAAAGGCTGCATTGGTGAGAAAAAGGCCAGGGAAGTTGTGCTGAGTTTTTTTCCATCTTGACAATGCACCTAGCTGTCCTACAAGAATTTCGTTGGGAAATCTTACTCCATCCACCCTACTGCCCTGATCTTGCCCCTTGCAGACTTTTTTGTTCCCAAAACTCAGAGAACATTTAAAAGGAATATGATTCGAGTCCTTCAAAGGATGTCAAAACTGCCATTTTGACGTGGTGTAAATTGGAGTGCACAGAATTTTTTGGAGGAAGGGTTAGAGACATGGCAACACCACCTTCAGAAGTGTACAGACCTAGACAGGAGATACGTCGAGGAACAATAGTTTCACATCTTGATATTTTTGTTTAATAAAGGTTTCTATGATTTTTTATCAATACTTTTTGAATTACATTTCCGATCCTCTCAGGTCAGTAGTCTTTCTCTCCTAAACTATACTGTAAGCAATGTGTATTATGCAGAAATGCTTGGGAGTATAGATTTTATAAATAACGCGTCCTCAGATCTGTATTCTTAGTGCCTAAAACAGATAGATACAAGGACAGAGGAGGCATCTGACAAAATTATTTGCTAAATTAATGAGTAAATCTGCCGTGACTTCATCCAAAGATTGAAAATTCTTCCAAAACATGTAGGAAATATACAACTTTCTAAATTCTAATCACAAGACATAACTTTGTTATATGAATTTGTACAAAAGAGACAAGCTTATTTCTGTAATTCTTTATTAAAAATAATGCTGTACATGTAAAGACTGAAAAGAGGATTAAAGATGAATAACACATATTGGGACCACGACATTAGAACTTAACATACTGGTGCTTTTTAGGGAAGTTGTTGACATCCAAATCACAGAACCAAGGTCAAAAGCAAAATACAAAGGTACCCTCAAAAATATTTACAATGAAGTAAATACACTAACAGAATTTAAAATAGGTACACAAAATTGAAATGACCAATGTTACATGATTTCAAGGGTTGTCCTTTCTGCTCTTTAATCTGTGATAACAGGAAGGTATGGGAAGTTTGTATCCTTAATTTGACTGTTCCCAGATATTCAAATCTTCCTAAGAATTAAACAGGCTAGCTTTTAGACAACCTCTTAAATGCAACTACACCATGGAAAAAAAAGAGGGCTCCCCCAAAAACACCTAAGCAAAACAGAGTTTTTTGAAAACCATTCCCAATAAAAATGAAATGAAAAATAAATATAAAACAAAGCTAAAAAAAATATGCATACCTGACACCAACTGTTTTTTCTGGCTGACAATATTTACTCATGAAAACATATCAGCTGTCTACCTTTTATAGTCAACCAAGTCCTGAGGTTACTAGGGGCTGAAGCAAACTAGCACTCATGATACAAACATTCTTGGGTTTGTGATTTGAACTTGCCTTGCAGAGGAAAAGTTTGCTGGTCTATACAGAAGGAGAAATTCAAGCCCTATTTGACCCCTGCCCTTCCTTACCTTTCACAGAACATTGGTCCACAAATTAAATTTTCAAAAAGTTCCCAAGCCCTAAAACTAAAATAGATGATCCCCTTTCATTTTCAAAGAAAACAATATTGGAAAAAATCTCCAGCCCGCTTATAAATTAAGCATTTCATATTTCTTCTAGAATACAAGTAGTTCTTTTTTGTACAAAAGAATTACAATATGATTTGTCAAAAAACATATAAAAAGACAGCTGCTCTTCCTCAAATACATGAGCTAATAATGATAAAAGACTTCTGCATGTTAATGTCTCCAAGTTCGTGTTCCTTTTACATAAAAAAAGAACATTATGGTGGCAAATGTTAATCATCCTTTGAGTACTGAACATTATGTTCTTTTTAATCCATCCGTATCAAATGCAATAATTGATTTTCTTTTTAACTCAACAACTGATGCTACCAAACGTGGACTCAGCCACGCTTCATAAAATGTGTAAAGCGTGTCTCTAGTCTTCAAAGATTTCAGGTGAAGAGAGGTGCTTTTTCTTGATGCAAATCTCAAGGCAGAGAAAATCATTTTAAAGCTTATAAAAAGTGGAGAAATATTAAAAACTTCTCTGAAAACTACAAATATGTATAATTATTAAAATTGAAGACAGTAACATCAGTTGCAAGTGCTTGGAAATCTGTCCTGACCTTTTGGGTTTCCACATTTTCTTCATAGTTGCATGGTGAGCACCCAGTGCTAGTAAAACATTCAGTGCTGGGAAAGGATACAGAGTCTTCATTACTGTTTTTTTAAGAAAGAAAATTCCTATGTATTTGGCAGTCTTCAGTATCAAAGTATAGGTATTTCATTAACTATAAATTCTGCGTTTGGCGACAACTGCATGTCCAAATATTAAGAAAGTTAAGAGGAGGAAATTCCAAACTTTTGAGATTGACTTATTTGGGAATATCCCACATAGTGAGTTATTATCAAAAGTACTATTACTTTGGGCTAAGCAGTGACTGCAAGGCACAGCAGATCGGTATCCCTCCAGATTCAGGCTGTAAAACTTCAGAAAGCTCTTGATGCCAGACCACTGCTGTGTTTAGTTAATCTTCTTAACAGTGTCTTTGTATCCAGTGTAAAGTACCATAATAAAGCTGTGGTTCAAAGAACAGAACTTTATACAAAAAAAGCAAACTGTAAATAACCTAAAGTAATACATTCCTGAACTTCAGGCCTTTAATACAATTTCTTAATTTTTTTCTCTATTAAAAAAAAAATTGCATAAATGTAAATGCATCTGACTAGGAGGGAAACACACCTTTTTATTTTTTTCCCTTAAAGGCTCAGCTGAATTTGGAGCAAAGAGCTATTTATGCTCCTTCAGTTACTGTGTATCCAATCTTTGCTCAGGAAAGATCTAAATCAACTGATAGGGGAATTCATATTCGACAATTCACTGATATTTCTCTTTGTATGTTCTTCAGACAAAACAAAACAAAAATCTCAATTTGAGCTAACAGCGGGTGGCATACAGAGCTTGCATACGATACTTTTACAAGAATTCTGCACTACACTATATTTCTATCAAATTTTTACCGGCTCCATTATGTTATTCAGGGCAACCCATCCCCAAAAAGAGCAAATTCTGCAACCCTCAGCGACACAAATGCTGCCCAGCATTGTTTCCCAAAAATGTTCTCGTAAATAGTTTCCCTTAATAAGTCTACACTGTGGCAAAAGTTCAAAAATCGAAAAAAAAAAAAAGTCTTTAAAAAATGAAAATTAGTGCATATACAAGAGGGAAAAAAAAAGGGGGGGCAGGAACATCATTCACTTGACGGTGTTCCTTAATCTAAAATAAACTCTTCACAGATCTAGCCTCTGGCGGCTGCCGTAGCTCTAAGGTAAGTGACACACTCTTCCTCTCAAGTAACAGTGTACCTGACTGAAGTGCAAGCAGCTTCGCTCATCTCCTGTTTGTTTCCCACATGTGAAATGAGATGATGGAACAGTTCAGCCGTAGTGCAATTTGCTATTGGTTAAGTTCCTCGGCAATGTCTTCCGTGCTTTGTTTTTTTAGCAAATACTACAACTGACTGTTTGCAGCTGCCATTAGTTCTTGAAAAGTATTTTCAAAGCAGCGCTTTAAGTCACTGTAAGTCACCACAAGTACACTCTTCTCGTCTCTGGAAATGAGGCTTATTTTCTCTGGCACACCAGCATCTAGCTGAAACAGACATACACACAAAATGTGACGTTCATACCACACAGAAAAGGATCTATTTCGAACGCTTGCAATGATAGATGAAATGTGTATTTTTTTATTTTTGCCACATTCCTTTCCAGATATCCATAAATATTTTGCGATCAGTATCAGTATGCACACAATTTTCCAGTCAGATGTTTCTCCAATAGAGACACTACCCTATGTTTCTACCGACCCTTCATACTTAATACCTGTACGTATTATATTACGACCAGTTGTTTTCACCACTATCTCCCAGTTTTTTTGAATCATGAATTACAGGGCAATAAACATATTCACCTATTTATTTTTTAATTCTGTAGAATTCCTTCCTTAGGAGAAATTCTTGACGGTATAAACGAGAAAGCTAGCTATGAGTAATTTCACAGCTGAATGCATACAGCCAAACTACTTCCCAAAGGGTATCAGTTCTAACACCACTGACTGATGACTTGTGCCAACTTACCAGCAATCTTCCTGTAAAAACAGTGACTCGCTAATCTGCATTTCTGATTGACTAATATCAAATTTATTCACATACTTACCTCTGTTATTCCCTATTGTGTGAGTGCCACTTTATGCTCTTTATCCTTATCTTCGGAGGTGTGGCAGTAATAGTTTAAAGACATCTTTATAAAGCATCAATGCTAATCTGTAGTTCTTCAAATGTCTTGTGGTTTTCACTTTATTTTTGTTTTATCAGCTTTCAATATACTTTTTCTTTTTTAATTAGTTCATTAAAATATGTTTAAAACTCACTCTGAAGGCTCCATTTTTCATTTCACCACTTCATTTCTGTCATCATTTTTACCAAAATAAGCTTACATCAAATTTAATTCTTATATAACCAATATGGCTATCCTTCCCTTTTTAACTTATTATGTTGTTTTCAACCTTAGAAAATTGTCACATTTTTAGATTCAGGACAGATTTTACTTACTACCAGTTATTCTATGATATAAAGTAGTATTTTCTTCAAATTTTCAATGGTCATATTCATTAACTCATTCTCACTTAAGATACCTGTCCTCAGTTTATTCCTTAGGATCTATCTATCACCAGTGTGTTGAGGCTATGTCCTAAAATCTGGCAGAATTATCCTCCACTCATTGCTCTGAAGAAAAAAGTTTTCACTTTAAGGGAAACCAAGGGGGAAATGTGCACACCTACTCTACTCCTCACTTAAGACTATCTTGTTATCCGACACTTCACATTTACAACAACAGTAAAAAATCTACTATCTGATTATTTTGCACGTTAATGACATAAGTGTGACAGTAATGAATGCCAAGGTGCAGAGCGAGAATAATGCTGGCTGTGATTGTTAAGGTTACGTGTCAACTTGGCTAGGCTAGTAATTCTCAGTGGTTTGGCTATTATGTAATGACGTAATTTGGCAGTTGTGCAATGATGTAATCTGGCAGTTACATAATGATGTAGCCATCCTCCATTTTGTGATCTGATGTGGTCATCCTCCATTTTTGCATAATGCCAATTTTCGTATAATAACCTGGTCTTTGGAACCTAGCCATGTAGGTAAATGAGAAGTGGGTACATATAAATCAGACTGGGTTACTTCAATGGTACATCCAGTTTTGTGCTGTCTTAATGTAGGTTTCTGACCACGCTCTAAAGAGATCTAAAGTAATTCCAATAAGGCAAAGCAGCATGTAAAAAAACACACCACCATAATATTTTCCCTGAAAGAGCACTGTACATTACTGGTTCTAAATCTTCTGCTATAGTAGGTATAGTTAAGCATTTTATCCTCTAATACTTATGATTTAGGGACAGTATAGACCAGGGGTCAGCAAAGGTTTTCTATAAAAGAGCAGAGAGTAAGTGTTTTAGGCTTTGGGGGGCCACATACAATCTCTGTCGCACATTCTTCTTTGCTTTTTGTGTTTTTTTACAACCCTTTAAAAACTCTTGGCTTGTAGGCTGCACAAAGACAGACCATAGGCTAGATAATGGCCCACGAGCCATAGTTTGCTAGCCCTTGGTTTAGACATTAACCTGTACAAAGATTATGATTTACTTCTGGAGCCTGGATCTATGTTCTATAATTCCAAGTAATTCATCAGGAAAAGGTATTCCTTCCTGTTCTGTAAACTGGATCTCTCCCAGCCCTTTCCCCACCCACGTATCTCTCAGTTTGTCGTACTGTGGGGGGCTTGCATGTTGCTGTGATGCTGAAAGCTATGCCACCGGTATTCAGATACCAGCAGTATCACCCATGGAGGATAGGTTTCAGCTGAGCTTCCAGACTAAGACTAGGAAGAAAAGGCCCAGCAGTCTACTTCTGAAAAGCATTAGCCAGTGAAAACCTTTTGAATAACAGTGGAATTTACGCACCAACCACTAAGGCCAGAGATGAAGAAATAGAAGATTTTTATCAGTTGCTGCAGTCTAAAATTCATTGAACATGCAATCAAGATGCATTGATAATTACTGGTGATTGGAATGCGAAAGCTGGAAACAAAAAAAAAGCATCGGTAGTCGGAAAATATGGCCTCGGTGACAGAAACAATGCCGGAAATCGAATGATAGAATTTTGCAAGACCAACAACTTCTTCATTGCAAGTACCTTCTTTCACCAACATAAACAGCGACAATACACATGGACCTCGCCAGATGGAACACACAGAAACCAAACTAACTACATCTGTGGAAAGAGACGATGGAAAAGCTCCATATCATCAGTCAGAACAAGGCCAGGAGCCGACTGTGGAACAGACCATCAATTGCTCATATGCAAGTTCAAGCTGAAGCTGAAGAAAATCAGAGCAAGTCCATGAGAGCCAAAATATGACCTTGAGTATAACCCACTTGAATTTAGAGACCATCTGAAGAATAGATTTGATGCAATGAACACTAGTGACCGAAGACGAGACGAGCTGTGGAACGACATCAAGGACATCATACACGAAGAAAGCAAGAAGTCGTTGAAAAGACAGGAAAGAAAGAATAGCCCAAGATGGATGTCAGAGGAGACTCTGAAACTTGCTCATGAACGTTGAGCAGCTAAAGCGAAAGGAAGAAATGATGAAGAAAGCTGAACGGAAAATTTCAAAGGGCGTCTCGAGGAGACAAAGTATTATAATGACATGTGCAAACAGCTGGAGATAGAAAGCCAAAAGGGAAGAACAAGCTCAGCTTTTCTCAAGCTGAAAGCACTGAAGAGAAAATTCAAGCCTCAAGTTGCAAGAGTGAAGGATTCTATGGAGAAAATATTAAACGACGCAGGAAGCATCAAAAGAAGATAGAAGGAATACACAGAGTCATTATACCAAAAACAATTAGTTGATATTCAACCATTTCAAGAGGTGGCATATGATCAGGAACCAATGGTACTGAAGGAAAAAGTCCAAGCTGCTCTGAAGGCACTGGTAAAAAACAAAGCTCCAGGAATCGACAGAGTATCAATTGAGATGTTTCAACAAACGGACGCAACGCTGGAGGTGCTCACTCGTCTATGCCAAGAAATATGGAAAACAGCTTTCTGGCCAAATGACTGGAAGAGACCCATATTTATGCCTATTCCCAAGAAAGGTGATCCAACTGAATGCAGAAATTACAGAACAGTATCATTAATATCACACGCAAGCAAAATTTTGCTGAAGATCATTCAAAAGCGGCTGCAGCAGTATAATGGCAGGGAACTGCCAGAAATTCAGGCCAGTTTCAAAAGAGGAAGTAGAACCAGGGATATCATTGCTAATGTCAGATGGATCCTGGCTGAAAGCAGAGAATAACAGAAGGATCTTTACCTGTGTTTTACTGGCTATGCAAAGGCATTTGACTGTGTGCATCGTAACAAATTATGGATAACACTGTGAAGAATGAGAGTTCCAGAACACTTAATTGTACTCATGAAGAGCCTTTACAGAGATCAAGAGGCAGTTGTTTGGACAGAACAAGGGGATACTGAGTGGTTTAAAGTCAGGAAAGGTGTGTGTTAGGGTTGTATTCTTTCACCATACTTATTCAATCTGTTTTGGAAGAAGTACAACTAGAATGCTCCTCAGAAGCAAGGATGCCCAGACTTCATCTCATGTACTTTGAGTATGTTATCAGGGGGATCAGTCCCTAGAGAAGGACATCATGCTTGGCAAAGTACAAGATCGGTGGCAAAGAGGAAGACACTCAAAGAGGTGGACTGACACAGTGGTTGCAACAATGAGCTCAAGCATAATAACAACTGTAAGGATGGCGCAGGACTGGGCAGTGTTTCATTCTGTCGCACACAGGGTCACTATGAGTCGGAACAGACTCGACAGCACCTAACAACAACAACGGCCCTTTCCAAAATGCAAATCTCACCTCTCGAATGAATTTACGATATACCTCCATCTAGTTAATTCATCCAATCACTTAATCGCCTATTTATAATAGCTGGGCCTACTGATTTTACCTGTAGCATGCCTGTTATTAATAAATGATAAACAAAGTCATTTTACGTGACTCACGTTGACTTAGAACAAAAGGTTTCAATTTGTAAAAAATATTTCAGCACAAGATTATTTTCCTGTTTGTCACAATGTTTTATTTGGTATAACAAAACAACACAAAGTACAGTATAAAAAGCGAAAAGCG
This sequence comes from Loxodonta africana, assembly GCF_030014295.1. Classification (NCBI taxonomy): domain Eukaryota; kingdom Metazoa; phylum Chordata; class Mammalia; order Proboscidea; family Elephantidae; genus Loxodonta; species Loxodonta africana. Next base: position 19,247,147 of record NC_087364.1, read on the forward strand.
TTCCTTTGTAACATTTTACCACAGCAGAACAACGTGCAATAAAAAACTCTGCAATTATTTGTGCAGGTGTTAAAAAATCCTCCTCTTCTATAAAATGTTATTAAGAGCAACTAATAGCTACGAATAAAACGTCTTTGCAGGCTACAGTAAAAGTAGATCCTGATTGCTTAAGCCTCTTAGTATTTGTAGAAGATGCAACTCCACAAATTGTAGATAGCATGATCTTAAGAACCCAGATACAAATTACCTTGTTAAGACAAGAAATGATATGACTGAGGTCAATCCAAGGAGCACCCGCTTCTGTCACCTGATGGAAGAGATGATCCCTAAAGAGTTTCAATAGATAACGGTCTCCAGTCTCTGACCAGGTAGGATCCTTCTGGAACCTAGGAGAAGTTACATGGTGACACGTGAATTCTTCAGATCCAAATCTACTTTAATTTTATTTTCTCCAATAAATAAGAAATTAGGATTTTTCTTTTGTGCAGTGTTTTTTAAAATCCAACTGTAGTAGAAAAGTTCATGTATATATTTTTTTCACATTTTGTTATATCCAGATTACTGATGGATTTTTAAAACATAATCTCACTAAACATGAAATTGTACGAATTCCAGTTTTAACTTCCCAGTTCACAGGTATAATCACCTCTTATGCAGATCTATCTTCAACTACACCCCTTACTTTAACCTCAGTCATAGATAAAATGGAGAAGAATGAAAAATGTACTCAGACATCTTTACACAAAGATTGAAGAGAATATCCTTTTTTTCCTCCCACCCTGAGGTTACAAATTAGAGAGATCATCAGCTAGATACTTCCCTTTATTGATGAGCATAAAATAGAAACATATTTAGGAAACAAAAAGGGGTTAGATTTTGCTTTCATACCATTTCATCTGAAAGCAAGCTGCAAAGAGCTGGAGAAATGACCAGACAACTACTGTTAGCTTTCAGTGACATTTGGAACTTACAGACTAGCGGGGACAACAGATGATAATCAAAGGATACAATTACATACTTATATAGTGCTATTAAGAAAAAGGGATATGGTAGAGAGCAGAAACATTAATTTCTTCGGAAAGGCAAGGAGGGTTTCCCAGAAGAAGGCTGCTCCCTAGTCAGAAAGATCAGCATTTGCACAGCAGAGCACAGAGCACTTAAACTTAAAAAAAGGCAGTCACTGGATGGGGTTGGGGGAGACAAGAGAAAAAGAGAGAATATAAGTACAAGGGAAGAAAATGAGGGCAAGGAGGACACAGAGAACACAAGGAAGGAAAGAGTAAGAGAAGGCAAGAAGCGAAGAAAATCTAAAAGGAAAAAAAGCAGCAGCTCTGAAGCAAGGACAAAGAGTAGAGAGGGACCAGACTATGCAACCTTAAACACCTGCTGCCATCAAGTCGGTCCTGCCCAGTGGCAGCCCCACGTTGTGTGTCAGAGTAGAACTGCGCTCCACAGGATTTTTAAATGGCTGATTTTTCAGAAGTAGATCACCAGGTACCTCTGGGTGGACTCGAACTTCCAACCTTTCTGTTAGCAGCTGAGTGCGTTAACCATCTGCACTACCCAGGGACTCCATGCAGCCTTAGATTATGTTTTTTAAAACAAAACAAAACTGGGTCTTTTAAATCAAAACATTAGCTACACAACTAGAACAAAGGGAACAGCAAAAGAAGCCCACAGTCGCCAGAAGAAAGGAAATAATAAAGATCAGAGCAGAAATAAATGAAATAGGAATAGAAAAAAAAAAATAGGGAGAATAAACAAAACCAAAAGTTGGTTCTTTGAAAGAATCAACAAAATCGACAAACTACTGGGCAAAATGACAAAGGAAAAATAGGAGAGGATGCAAATAACCCAAAAGAGAAATGAAACGGGACATTTCAATAGACTCAACTGAAATAAAAAGGATCATAACACAGGGTTATGAAAAACTGTACTTCAACAAATTTGAAAACCTACAGAAAAGACAAATTTCTAGGAACATACTATGTACCCAAACTAACATAAAATGTTGCTGAAAATCTGAAGAGACCCATAACAAGAGGAAAGGCTGAAAAGGTAATAAAAAAAAAAACTCCCAACGAAAAAAAGCCCTGGCCCAGATGGCATCACTGGAGAAATCTACCAAACATTCAGGAGCTTACACCAGTACTACTCAAGCTACTTCAGAATATAGAAAAGGAAAGGATACTTCCGAATTCCTTCTATGAAGCAAGCATAACCCTGAGACCCAAACCGGGCAAAGACACTACAAAAAAGGAAAATTACAGACCAATATCTGTAGTGAATACAGATGCAAAAAATTCTCAACAAAATTCTAGCCAACAGAATTCCGCATCATATCAAAAAAATAACGCACCATGACCAAATGGGAGTCATACCAGATGTGCAAGGATGGTTCGACATTAGAGAATCAATCAAGGTAATCCACCACATAAATATAATAAAAGAATCACATGATCATCTCAGTCCACACAGAAAAGGCATTCGACAAAGTCCGACACCCATTCCTGATAAAAACTCTCAATAAAATAAGTATAGAAAAGAAATTTCTCAACCTAATAAAGGGCATCTATACAAAACCAGGAAACCTTGGTAGCATAGTGGTTAAGAGCTATGGCTGCTAACTAAAAGGTCAGCAGTTCAAATCCACCAGGCGCTCCTTGGAAACCCTGTGGGGCAGTTTTGCTCTGTCCAATAGGGTCGCTATGAGTCGAAATCGACTCGACGGCAGTGGGTTTGGTTTTTTTTGGTACACAAAACCAACGGTCAACATCATTCTTAATGGAGAGAGGCTGAAAACATTCCCCTTGAGAAGAGGAACAAGGATGCCCTTTGTTACCACTCCTATTTAACACTGTACTGGAAGTCCTAGCTAGAGCAGTAAGGCAAGAAAAAGAAGTAAAGGGCATCCAAATTGGTAAGGAAGAAGTAAAACTGTCCCTATTTGCGGATGATATGATACTATGCATAGAAAACCCAAAAGACTCCACAAGAAAACTACTGGAATAGAAAGATTCAGCAGAAAAATCAGTTGGAATCCTAGACATCAATAAAGAGAACAACGGAAAGGAAATCAGGAAAACAATACCATTTATAACAGCCCCCCAAACCCCAAATAACTTCAAGATTACTGAAGGCCACAAAAGAAGTTGTCAACAAACATAATGACAGACCATATTTTTGGTTAAGATGACTCAACATTAAAATTCCGCCTTCGTTTTTTAATAAACATATTATCACCTCAATAAAAATACCATCAAGTTTATCACATTTCTTTTTAACTAAACAAGCTGAGTCTAGAATTTAATATAGGAAACTAAACAGTTTAAGAAAAACAACACACAACAGCTGGAAATGGGAAAGAACTAACTAGTAGATGTTAAAACTTCAGTAATTAAAACAGTGTGCCTCAAACCAGTGGGGAAAAGCTAAATTATTCAATAAATAGCATTTGGACTACTAGGTAGTCTCCTGGAAAAAATAATAAAGTTGGATTCGTATCTTCACCCTATATAAATTCCAAATCTATAAAAATGTTAATATAAAGAAAGCACAAATGATTCAGAAGAAACCACGGTAGGATGTGTTCATAACCCTAGAGTGGAGAATGAGTCAAAGTCCAGAAGCATAAAAGAAGTTTGATAAATTAGAATTCATACAAAAATGTTTGCATAGAAAAAAATTAAGCTAGTCAATTTGAAAAACTGAAAAAACATCACAAAGGGTGAATCTCTCCAGCTCCTTATAAATTAAGAAAACAACCAACCCAACTGAAGAATACAAATGGGCAAAGAATCTGAACAGATGGAAAAAGAAACAAACGGATCAAAAACATAAAAGATACTCAACTGCACTCAATAAGTAAATGCAAAATAAAACTGCACTGGGATTCAATTTCTCACCTATCAGACTGACAAAAATCTGAAAGTTTGACAATATACTGTTGGTGAGGCACTCTCACGCATTTTATGTTCGTAAACCTGCACTGGCTATCAAATTACAGTGCACGTACCCACTGATCCAGCAATCACAATTGGAGATACATCTGTGTACACACAAAATGAAGTGTGTCTAAGTTAGTCCCTGCAGCATTGTTTATGCCAGCAAGACTGGAGAAAACATAAATGCCCACTGATAGAGGGCTGGAGAAATACAGCATAGTATATCCACAGGATAGACTATGGCATGACCATAAAGTGTGAGAGAGTGTAGCTCAGTGGTTAAGAGCATGGACTCTGGAATCATCTGTCTGGCCTCGACTCTTGGTGCGTGTACTTACTAGCTAGGTGACCTTGGGCAAGTTATTTAATCTCTCTATACCTCAACTTCTCTCTCTGTTAAATAGGAACAATAACAGTACCCACACATCAAAAGGTTACTCTGAGGATTAAATGACATGATATTTGAAACTATAATAGTGCTTGGCATATATAAAATATACCTAAATAGGAAGATCTCCAAAATATATTACTATGAGAAAAAGCAATATACAGAACATTGAGTATGGTTTGCAATTTTACGTATTAAAAAGAGGAGTGGGAATAAGACCATACAGTTACATTTGTAACTATGGGAAGATAAACAAGAAACTAATAAAGACTGACGGGGGACTGAGCAGACTGGGAATCACAGGTACAAAAGAGACTTTGTTTTCTTCACTGCAATCTTTTTCTAGTTTTGTTTTTTTTTTTAATTTGTTCATATATAAATATTGACAAAAAATTTAATTAATAAAATTTCTGAGGATCATCTAGAATTTTATACTCAGTTATTCTACGAAAAAGTGTGAAGGCAGAATAAAGATATTTTCAGACTTGCAAGGACTTAAAAAACTCACCTGTCTCAGGAAGCTACAATAGGATGTACTCCATTAAATCAAAAGACCAAACCAGGGGAAAAAAGCAACAAACTGTATCCAACACAAAGGGACAGTCAATGTGAACTCCCAGGTGAATAGTGAAGGGAAGCGCCAGTTCTAAAGTATGAGTGTGAGGAGGCTTAAAGCGGAACCAGCCCACATAGGAACAGAAGGACAGAGGCTCCAAGGGTAATTTTTCTAAGGGTGAGAAAAGAAAAGGAACTGATGGGTTACCTATCTTTGGCCACACTGAAAGGTGTTTTTAACTCTGGCAGAAGAAAGTTTGGAATGAGCTGATGGTAATTTTTTTTCACTTGCTAAGTTTTCTATATCAGACAAGTATTAACAGGAAATCAAAACAAAGCAAACAAACAAACAAAAAACATACAAAAGAAAGGAAGTAAATCATGAATTACTATGTGGTGCAGCTGTGAACACTATTTACCTAGTCATAATAATGTCAACAATGAACACAGGTCTAACTAAAAATTTACCAGTGAAGTGGTTAGAAAGGTGGGTGTGTGGGGGCGGGGGCTGGGGGTAGGGTGATGAAGTAAAGATAAAGCCTCGTCCTTCACTGTACGAAGTCATTAGCTGAATTAAAAATTGGAAAAAAAATCAAGAAATAGCACTACAAGTGTATATTTTTAAATAAAAATATAAATATCACAAAAAAACTGCTAAAAGAGTTTTCAAAATATGGTTCAACACATATGATTATGTTCTTCATTTAGAAGGGGTATTAGGGAAAATCCTAATTGAGTAATTGAGTTTTTTGGCTTTGAAGAAAGGCAGGGGGACCTAAATTTCATGGTAAAAAAACAACAGTGAAAAACCTCTCAGGCAACGGTGATCATCCATCACCACGTCTACTAACAGAGGTCACACTGCTCACCCAATAGCTGCGACACTGTCTTCAACGATTGCGCAGTACGAACATCAACTCTGCTTATGTTTCTTGAAGATATGAATAACTTTAAGTTACAACTAAGATATAAAGAACTAAATGACAAACTCTAAGATGATGCCTTTTCACTGTGATTCATATAACAGCTATAAAAAGAAACGCACTTTAATAGCAGTTAAGAGGCACTCAACAAATAGGGGCTTTCAAAGTTTCTAAACTAACCAAGATAAACTGATTTGACCAGGCATCAAAACGGGGACAGGGTAGAGTCATAAAACTAAAATAGTGATTTCTAACATGGTATATTCTTCATAGGAAAACCCTGGTGGTATAGTCGTTAAGAGCTATGGCTACTAACCAAAAGGTCCGCAGTTCAAATCCACCAGGTGCTCCTTGGAAATTCTATGGGGCAGTTCTACTCTGTCCTACAGGTCGGAATCAACTTGACAGTGAGTTTTTTTGGTTTATATTCTCTGTATGTGTGTATGTGTGTAAAATCCATAAAGACAGCTATACCTCGGTTGTGACTGAAAAACAGTATCCTAATGGTTTTTGGTAATGGCTAACAACAGTCTTAAGGTTACTTCATATATGAATTTTTCTTTTTTCAAATAAAACCTATAAGAACAAGGTATACTCATTCTCGTTACGTAAAATAGTGCCCTTGATTGAAAACATATTGTAAAATACTGTAAATCCTTACTCCGGCCTCTCATTGATTGTTCCCAATTTTGCTAGAAGCCTAAACAGTCTTCCATTTTGAACCTCCTATAAAACATTTTAAAAAGAGAGAATGTTAATGTTCCAGCTAACTGAATACAAAAGCAAACGTGTACAAAAAGTGGTGCCCTGCACCAATGTTACCCTTCAACAATAAATCCCAATATCCCCTCCTTTTGGTTATACTTCCAGATACAACATCTCCATTTCGTTCAATGGTATTACTCAAGAACACTATGTAGCTGGCCATTTTCAGGAGTTGTGAATGTAAATCACATGAAAAAAAAAAAATCAAGATTTTATCACATGACTATAGCAAAATCATGAAGGAAAAGAAGAAAAAAAATGCCCAGAGGATGTAAGAAATTTAAATACTGAGCATTCAGTCTGGACAAATATATCTACAAACAATCTTTTAACCAATTATACACTTCATTCAGCACAATAATTACTATGTTTTATATGTATACACACAGGTTCAAAGGTGCATACGCTCTTTTAACTATGTTCTTTACCTTTGCAAGGTCTTCCTCTATGACATCATTTCTCATCTGAGCAGCATCCAACTGAGTATAAAATCGAGCACCAATCATGGGCATGATATCATTTACACTCCGCATCCTGTTTTGGTCAGTCAACAAATACCTAACCAAAATAAAGAAGAGTCACTTGAATGCTAAACATGCAATTCAAAAAAACAACATAACCCACAGACAAACAGCTATTCCTGCCATTATCACATTAGTGTATACAACTTTGAAAATTTTTTCATGGAAGTCAAGTTCATTTTTAAAGCTTATTTTAAAGCTTATTGCTCTTTTCTGGAAAAGTTTAAGAGCGAATGCAGAAACTGTAGACATGTTTCTTCTCTAACTCACATCAACACAGGCCAGTTTAATTTCTTCTTTTTAATAATAATTTGAGCGTCCTGTCTTAATAACTAAGAAAATATCACTCATTTCAAAGGGCTACCTGCTGGAATACAACTGATTCTCAATCTTTGGAACTTTCAATAACCTATTACTGCTTATTCTGACAGGAAGGTATTTCCCGACCATCTCATTAAAACAACCTCCCACTCTTTCATCCTCTGCTTATTATGCTCTTATTTTCTTCATACGGCTTAAGATGCTCTGAAAATATCTTGTTTGTTCACATGTTTATTAGCTCTCCCCATTGGGGCGTAAGCTCCAGAAGGTGGGGAATTTTGTCCACCTTGTTCAGAGCACCCTCAGCATCTGACATAGAAAAGGCGGTCTTTTGCTGAATAAATGGTTATACTCACGTGGATAACCTGTGTCTTAACTACTCATCTGTAACTACTGACATATTTCTATCTACCTACTTATACTGAAGGCTCCCTGGGTGGCGCCAACAGTTAAACAGTTGACTACTAGGCAAAAGGTTGGTGGTTCAAATCCACCCAGAGATACCTCGGAAGACAGGCCTGGTGATCTGCTTCTGAAAGGTCACCGCCTTGAACACCCTCTGAAGCACAGTTCTGTTCTGCTTACTTGGGGTTGCCAAGAGTCAGACTGACTCGATGGCAACTAACAACAATAATTCACACTTAAAGTTATTACAAGCTATTTGACTCTGCCAAGTTACTTTACCACTCTGCTTCAATTTTGCCATCTCTAAAATGGGGCTAATAATGGTAGCTAACAGAATTAAGTGAATTAATTCATATCAAGCAGTTAGAAAGTGCTTCACACACGGCTGACTGCTCCATATGTTTTAGTACTTTATAAGTATGACTATTTTGTTTATTCACTTTTTATTAGAAAAATTTCAAACATAAAGTAGAAAGAATAGTATAATGAACCCACACATGCCCAACACTGTTTTTAAATTTTTTATTGTGCTTTAAGCGAAAGTTTACAAACCAAGTCAGTCTCTCATACAAAAACTGGTATACACCCTGCTGTATACTCCTAGCTGCTCTCCCTCTAATGAGACAGCACACTGCCTCCCTCCACTCTCTATTCTCGTGTCCGTTTGGCCAACTTCTGACCCCCTTTGCCCTCTCTTCTCCAGACAGAAGCTGCCCACATAGTCTTATGTGTCTACTTGATCCAAGCTCACTCTTCTCAAGTATCATTTTCTATCCCATAGTCCAGGCCAATTCCTGTCTGAAGAATTGGCTTTGCAAGTAGTTCCTGTCTTGGGCTAAGAGAAGGTCTGGGGACCGTGACCTCCGGAGTCCTTCTAGTCTCAGTCAGACCATTAAGTCTGGTCTTTTTACAAGAATTTGGGGTCTGCATCCCACTGCTCTCCTGCTCCCTCAGGGGTTCTCTGTTGTGTTCCCTGTCAGGGCAGTCATTGGCTGTAGCCAGGTACCACCCAGTTCTTCTGGTCTCAAGCTGATGTAGCCTCTGGTTTATGTGGCCCTTTTTTTGTCTCTTGGGCTCGTAATTACCTTGTATCCTTGGTGTTCTTCATTCTCCTTTGCTCCAGGTGGGTTGAGACGAATTGATGCATCTTACATGGCCGCTTGCTAGCATTTAAGACCCCAGACGCCACTCGCCAAAGTGGGATGCAGAATGTTTTCTTAATAGATTTTATTATGCCAATTGACTTACATGTCCACCTGAAACCATGGTCCCCAAACCCCTACCCCTGCTACACTGGCCTTCGAAGCATTCAGTTTATTCAGGAAACTTCTTTGCTTTTGGTTTAGTCTAGTTGTACTGACCTCTCCTATATTGTGTGTTGTCTTTCTGTTCACCTAAAATAGTTCTTGTCTACTATCTGATAAGTGAATACCCCTCTCCCTCCCTCTCCTCCCTGCTCTCAAACCCTCAAAGAATATTCGTTCTCTGTTTAAACTATTTTTCAAGTTCTTATAATAGCGGTCTCATACAATATTTGTCCTTTTGCAACTAATCTCACTCAGCACAATGCCTTCTGGATTTCTCCTCGTTATGAAATGTTTCATGGATTCATCATTGTTCTTTATCAATGTGTAGTATTCCATTGTATGAATATGCCATAATCTATTTATCCATTCATCTGTTGATGGGCACCTTGGTTTGCTTCCATCTTTTTGCTATTGTAAACAGTGCTGCAATGAACATGGGTGTGCATGTATCTGTTCGTGTAAAGGCTCTTATTTCTCTAGGATATATTCCAAGGAGTGGGACTGCTGGATCGTATGGTAGTTCTATTTCTAGCTTTTTAAGGAAGCGCCAAATCGATTTCCAAAGTGGTTGTACCATTTTACATTCCCACTAGCAGCGTATAAGCGTTGCAGTCTCTCCACAACGAACAGTTTTAATAATTATTAACAGACGACTAATCTGTTAAACTTACATCCCCAGCTTTTTTATTAATTGTGCGTAAGGTCAAAGTTTACATAGCAAATTAGATTCCCATTCGAGAGTTTGTATATGAAGTGTTTCGTGGCCTTGGCTTCATTCCCCACTATGTGTCAGCACTCTCCCCACTTCTGCCCTGGGTTCCCCGTTTCCTTTTGTCCTGATTTTCTACCCCTTCCTGCCTTCCGATCTTTGCTTTTGAGAAAATATTGCCCTTTTGATCTCATATAATTGATTGTTCTAAGGAACACATTCGTCTTGGGTGTTACTGTTTATTTTATGGGCTTGTCTGTTGTTTGGCAGGAAGGTGGTCTCCGGGAATGGCTTTGGATCCAGTTCAGAAGGGTGTTTTAGGGCCATAGTTTCGAGGGTTCCTCCAATGTCTGATCTTTGTTGTGAATTTGATTTTTTTGTTCTACATTTTTCTCCTGCCCTGTCTGGGACCCTCTGTTGTGATGCCAGTCAGAGCCACTGGTAGTGATAGCTGGGCACCATCTAGTTCTTCTGGTCTCGGGTCACGTAGGCTGTGGTTCATGTGGTCCATTAGTGTCTCAGACTTGAATCTTTGGTTTTCTTCACTCTCCTTCACTCTGGATTGGAAGAGACCAGTATATGGCCACTCGTGAGCTTTTAAAGACTCTCAACACTACTCACCAAAGTAGAATGCAGAACATTGGCTTTACAAACGATGCTGTGCCAAATGACACAGACCCCCGAGTCTATGGTCCTTTGCCTTTGAGCCTAGGAACTTCATCCTGCGAGGTGTTTGGTTATGTCTAAGAATCTGAAGGTTACAACCTGAGATCTGATGCATCTTAAGTGTTGCAAACTAAAGCTCAGAATCATTACTGTGATGATACGTAAAACAAATACTTTCATTTAGAAGACACATCATCTCCTTTGATTATTAATAGGAACCAGTTAACCACTGGCTCCCAGTGCTCTGTCACAGCAGGACACTTATATCAGTAGTGACAAAGCACAAGTGGGCAGCCCCATTCCCTACCTCCAATTCCATACCCCAGGGTGGGTCCAACAAGAAACTGGATCATGCAGGGCTATACAGAAAGTCTAGAAAAAATGGCTGAAAGCTAAAACAGACTGCTGATAAGGACCAAGCAGCTCTAATTGCTTCTAGAACCTAACGGAAATTTTCAAGAGACTTCACAGAATCTCTTCTCTAGAAGAGCTCATTATTATAGATCAGGGATGCCCACTGTCATGGACTAAATTGTGTCCCCAAAAAATATCTGTCAATTTGGCCAGGTCATGATTCCCTTGTATGACTGTATGATTGTCAACCATTTTATCTCCCGATGTGACTTCCCTCTATGTTGTAAATCCTACGCTATGATGTAATGAGATGGATTAGCAACAATTATACTGATGAGGTCTACAAGATTAGGTAGTGTCTTAAGTCAATTTCTTTTGAGATATAAAAGAGAAGTGATCAGAGAGACATGGGGACCTCATACCACCAAGAAAGCAGCGCCTGGAGCAAAGCGCGTCTTTTGGACCTGAGGTTCCTGCTCTGAGATATTCCCAGATCAAGGGAAGACTGATGCAACACAAGGACCTTCTTTCAGAGCCAAAAGAGAGAGAAAGCCTCCTTCCCCTGGAGCCAGTGCCCTGAATTCAGCCTTTTAGCCTACTGGACTGTGAGAGAATAAATCTCCCTTTGTTAAAGCCACCCACCTGTGGTACTTCTGTTACAGCTGCGCTAGATGACTAAGACACCCACCTTCTGAATTCCCCCAATGCTAGCTATATCTTAGATAGGGAGAAGTTGTTCTGTGGTGACAGGGGTCCACAGTGGGCTTCTTTTACGCCAAGTTCAATTCAGACCTATAACCAAAGAGTCCCTGGAACCTCATGGTATTGGGGCAGAAGCTTAGGATCCCCTACACACATGCTCTCTGGAGCAGGTGTTTTGGCCCTAGAGTATGTAACTAGATTGCATCTGAGGTTTATTTATGAAAACTTTCATCTTCTAGAACACCACTATCCAAGAGAACTTTCTGAGATGATAGAAATGTTCTACGCTATCTGACATGGTAGCCAATAGCTATATGGCTGCTGAACTCTGAAAATGTAGCTAGTGTTATTGGGGAACGTAATTTTTAATTTTATTTAAAAAGTTTAGAATTTAAAGCACCACCTGTGGCTAGTGGCTATCATATTAGACTATGTGTCTCTAGAGGGTGCTCTTTGAACAAGTGTTTTTTAAAACATCGATGACTAATTTAAACACACTGATTTATGTATTTATTCCAACCAATATAAATCAGTAAAAATAAAGAAATTAAAAGTTTGTATCTTGCTGGAATTTAAATAGTACGAACTAAACAAACAGAATCAGTGTTAAAAGGTTCCTTATGAAAATAATACCCAAGCTTAAAATGAATAAAGCTCTGTCTTACATGATCACAGTATAAGTTTTATCATATATTAAAACTTACAAAATCAGATTCTTCAGGTCAGAGGAGTAGTTGATTGTCACCAGTTCCATGGCTTTCTGTAGATTCTCTCGTTGAATTCCTGCCAAAGAGTTGCAAGCCAAAGCCAACACAACTTTTCCTAATGATATCAGATCTGCTTGCTGACATGAAAGAATAAATATAACTTTTAATTCTTATTTCATAGGTACCATTGACTACACCGATATTACTGCCTACATGGAAAAGCACCTTTGCAGATAAGCTGTAGAGCTCAGAGAAGGGTGCTCAAATTTTGGTGCTCATCAGAATCACCTGGGAGCTTATTACAAATATGATTTTTGAGCCTCTTCACTAAAGATTCTCATTCAGTAGTCTGGGAACTGGCCCAACATTTTAAAGCACCCAGATAATTCTGATGAAGGTAGTTCTAGACCCATGCTTTAATAAACATTAAGCAGTTCTCATGTAAGCTGTGGAAATGGGCTTTAAAAGGTGTTTGGGTTTTTTTCTGTTTGTTTGTTTTAAATAGAGCTGATATTCTTCACTGTACTCCTGCTTTACTGTGATCATGGTGAGTTAAGATGAGAACTTTTCTCACCTGCCATGACTCCCAGAATATGGCAGGAGTTTGAAGAATTATTTGAAAAAAATTACCTCATTAAAAATCTATCAGTATTACCTTCTTTTAGAGCATGTTTTCTTTAACACTGTGAAAATGCTGCAAACCTTAGTGACATCCCAATCTGTCTTTGCTTTCAAATATACTATTTTTACTCACATTATAATACATTTTTTAATTCTTTAACCACCTGATTTCCTGCCCTCCCTTTTATTTATTTATTTATTTTTAAAGATTTAACATTCTGAGACTTTCCTTCTAAAAGGGTTTTCAAGGTGGCTAAATTGAGGCAAAATCTCCATCATCCATCATAATGCCAGGAAACAGAACGGTCACTCCAAGTGGCCCTGCCTGGAAGGTAACTATTAATCATCACATGCCTAGGTGGATGGAGTTATTTCAGAGTTTATATAAAATCATGTGAAGTAATTTCTAGAGAACACCTCTGTAAATTTCCCAAACCTGGGGTCTCATCAGAATTACTGGCTACATGCTCATTTGCCGAACACTGTTTTAGTGTAAGGAGTTTTCAAATGTAGCTTGCATTAAAATCACCTCTAAAAGGTGCTTAAAAACAAAAACCATTGCCTATTGGCCATCCCCTCACTCCCAATCCTGGTGTTATCAGTCTGGGGTAAGATCTAGGTATCGGCATTTTTCAAAGCTCCCACAAGAGATTCTGACATGCAGCCAAGGTTGAGAACCACTAGGTTAGCGGAGTGTTTGTCACTGGCACATCAGGGCAATTAGGTAACTATTTCTGAGGTAATCACTAACAAAATTTTAGCACTATATAACTTTTAACAACTTTCTGCCCAAATAAAGACATAAGCCCATCTCCCTTACTAAAATAACGTTAAAAAGTTCAAATTTAAAAATCTATCCTAAACTAAGATTTGTAGCTCTGACACTGAGCATGAAATCCTATAAATCAGGAGAAAAACTGACTAGACACACAGTCTGTTTTGAAACTATGGAGAAAAGATGCCAAGGATTCACATCAGGGAACTCTCAACAATATCATGAGTGATGCAGAGGAGCCCAGATGGTAGGGAAGGAGGCACGGGAAGGAGCACTATTGTTGCTGCCATATTCTGTTCTCTGGAGGGTGCTGCTACGAGCCCCAAGAAGGAGTCCTCTCAATCACTCTTCAGATCAAGCAAAACATTTCAAGTTGTATTAATGAAATCACAGAAAAAGTTGGTCAAGAGAATTCAGTGCATGTAAATGATAACTGTAAATTTCAATCCAATATATTCAGCAAAGCAAATGAAGGTTGTTACTGTTTGTCAACTATCTGAGCCACACGTAGCAGCACACAGCCTCCCAACCCTGAAATACCAGAATTTTCAGAGTTTGGCTTAACTCTGAATGGATGCTGTACTGAATCTCCCACCTAGAACATTCCATCATTCTCTATTAGGAGAAAACAAAGGTCTAAGATAGCTGAAGGATTAAATGAGTTTAAAAAATAAAGAGCATCTGATCTTGAGTACATTCCACCGCCTTTCTAGAATGATGCAAGGTAGGGACACCCACCGTTAGAAATAAAGTATATATGTCACATAATCCAGATTAAATCCAAACTGATTTTTTTTTTTTAAATAAGAGAATCCTGCATAATTGAGAGAGTTTAACATCATAACAGCTCAAAAACTCTCTATTTCCCAGCTCAATAATTTATCATGTGTTAGTTTGCTTCTTACCTCCATCTGGTTTTTCCCCCCATTTGTTGAATTCTGGAGGTTTTTCCCCCCAACTCATTTTCAGTTTCTTCCTGGTTTTCACAATTCTTGATTTCTTTCTCTGATTCTATCTATGGCTCTACTTATGTCCACTTTACTGAAAGTCAGTCTCTAGTCACGTGTCTGAAACAGACTATGAAAAATAGACTACAAGAAACAGTGCCTTTCTCGTGTACCCTCTTCTCTGTAAAATCACACTCCCCTCTGTGGGACTAGCTTTAATTCTCGCCTATACTTTACAATAAACTATAGAAAAATCTTCCACACAAACGCGCGCACACACACACACACGAAAAGAAAACCTGATACATTCCTTACTGCTGAGAAATAAAGGGAAAGTGACAAATAGTTGAAGGTCGCCTGAGTTTGTGAATGACAGCAGTTACAAAGCAGGCGTTCCAAATGCTTATTTAATGTAATGTTTATCTCCCCATTTGACTGCTTGGAGCTCAGGGCATATTTTTTCTTATGAAGAGTTTATTTTTCAAGGTAACTATCGAACCGTTCATAACTGAAATACTATACATTTGCAAAAGATGGGTAAAAAAGACTACTACTGTGACATTCAAAGTTAAATGAGTCTTATTTTATACTAATAATTTAAATCAATGCAACCCTATGCAGAGAAGAATGAAGATGCTGTGAGGTGTGTGCTTTGTTTTCTGTAAAGTGGACATGAGGTTTTCAGATACTTGCAATAGAGACTGATGGCACTGGTTCTAAATAATGTCTAATTTCCTCTCAAAATTTAATCTTACCTTCCTGGATATGTGAAGATCACTAGCATTTAAACAATTATAATCGGTCACTTTTGGAAGCACAAAGATTATGAAGAAAAAGTAACCGAAGCCAATTAAAAAAAAAAACCCCGAAGCCAATTAGTCAGGCATTAAATGTAAGACAAAGAGCCCTGGTGGTGCACTGGTTCAGTGTTTGGCTCCTAACCAAAAGGTCAGTGGTTCAAACCCATCAGCCGCTCGACGGCAGAAAGATGTTGCGACCTGCTCCCGTTAGCGATGATAGTCTTGGAAATCCTACAGGGCAGTTCTACTCTGTCCTATAGGGTCTTTAGGAGTCGGAATCGACTGCAGGTCAATGGTAAATAGAACAAAGAAGATAAGAAGGAAAGCAGCTAAGAACAACCACCCTAAATGAGAAAGAGGGAATAAAACCCCCAGGCAGAAGAAAGCAGTGGTTGGCAAGAGTCTGCCAGGTCTATCCCTGTACCGATCACCAGATGGCACTATCAACCAGGGCAGCTTGGCTGCTGGGGAGGTTCGGTGGGCACAAGAGAGGGGAAGGCTGATGTGCGAGTACATGCAACCGAATGTGAGCGAGTGCTGGTAACTCTGAGGATTGCGTTTTCAGTAGTAAAAGAAGAGATATATGCCTGAATTGGAATACTGAACACTATCTAGACTCTACTTCTCATTCTATCCTTTCTTTCTTGTCTGTTCTGAAATTTTCTCTTACAGAAAGTGAAATAAAAATCTTTTTTCAAAGCTTTAAACAAAAAAAGTTGAAAAGCCTTGAGCAACGGGAAAATGTGTTTTTTTTTGTTGTTGTTTCTCCATGTGATTAAGAGATTTTGCCTTATTCAAGTTAATTTTAAAAGAAAATAAAACGTCTTACACAAAAAGACCTGAGATTGTCTTAAAATGGCAACTGTAGTATCTCTAAAACATGTGGTGAAGCACACTGTAATAGCAGTTGAATGACATGAAGTATCTGCTGTAAACAGCCAGGGTAACTACAGGTTCACCAATGCGAAAGGGACCGATCTTACTGCCTCCTTGCAGAGACAGGCTCTCATTAGGCTACACCTTATCACATCAATCAAGAAATAAGAAACAAGTCACTAAGAACGTAACGGGACCAAAATCAACACGACTAGAATGGAATCCAACCACAATCAAATTCTGAGAATGTACAATGAGTGATAAACTTTGACTAAGGAAAAGGAAATTATGTAGAAAATGGCAATCCATAACATTCCTTTGAAAACATTTCTAAAATTCTAGGATTACTACTGGGACGAGTGTTCTAAAAGTGAAACAGGTGTTCAAGGTGTGATTTTAGCGCTAAAGGAGCACGAAAAAAAAACTCTCATTTACTATATAACCCATTCAACTGACTTCTCCGTTTTAACCTCCGCTGAAGACACAATTCCTAATCACACAAAGAATTTCTCACTGTGAACAGCTAGAGTCTCTGACACCGTCAAGTCTGTATATTACAAACCATAAGGCTCTACACTAAAAATGTTATAGTCATTAAATAAAAATATTTTCTAAGTTTGCAAGAGACCACCCCCAGAATAAAAACCCTGAAATGCTTTAAAATAAAATTTGTCTTAAAAAAAAAATCAAGCTTTAAGTTATTACGATAAAGTATCCATGCTAATTCTTACTTACCTGGTATTGAGCCATTAATGCCAATGGATTATTATTTTGACTGTTATCAAACGTTAAAACATCAAAAACTCCAACACAATTTACTCGCAACCTTTAAGGACCAGAGAATTTAAAGAAAACAGATTAAAATAAGATTTTTTTATCATATACTAATGGAAACTTAACACTTTATAAATGAGGGAAATGAGGAGTAGTACCTGTTTTATATGGTTGTTGAAACACAGAGCAGTAACTTGCTCAAGGTCATACAGACAGTAACTAGCAGAGCCACCCTATAAACCCAGATAACCTTGTACCAGATCTAGGGCTCTTCATGTTATGCTGCCCAAGACAATTCTCAAAATTACAGCAACTCCAGTAAAACTCAGGTAAAGTCAAGGTCTGTGTTACGCAACGCTGCATCAGTGGGACTCAAAGCATGGAGCCTAACCAGCAAATACAAATTCTTGGGCTCCACCCCAGACCTACTAAATGAGAAACTCTGGGGGTAAAGCTCAGCAATCTGTGTTTAAAAAGCCCTCCCAGTGACCAAACAGTCAGAGAAGGACCCAGACTATACAGGACTAACTGTCTACATAAACCACTACCTCCTCCGCCTCGAGGTCAGAAGACTAGATGGTGCTCAGCTACCACTACCAAACGTTCTGATCAGGAACATAAAAGAGGAATCCAGACAGAAAGCGAGAAACATGTAGAAGAGAACTTTAAATTCTTAAAAAATCCAGACTTACTGGACCTACGAGTCAGGAGGAATCCCCAAGACTATGGCCCTGAATTGTTCTTCAAGCCCTGAATCGAAGCTATCCCCTGAAAGTCACCTCTAAACGAAGTGACTGTTTAACCCTAAGAGTAAAGACTGTCATCCTTAAGTCCTGTGTCACTTTTTAAAAATCTACGTAAGACAAGGGGTCAACAGCTATGCCAAAGCCCGGAGGAGAAGGGAGGCGGGTGGGGGACAGGGAGAATAAGTAAATGGAAGTGAAACAACCAGAACAGAAACGAGGAGAATGTTGACACAACGTGAAGAATGTAACCACTGCAACTGATCGTTATCTCTAGAAACTGGAACGGAGTGGGTTTTACTGCGTTTATTTTCACCAAAAACAAACAAAAAAAACCCAGCTGATTTTGACTCATGCTACAAATACAAGTTGTATTGCTAGTACTTCTATATTCTACCAGCCCTAATGGCACACAATTCCCCACCCCTTACCAAGATTTTTGGCTAATAACCAGTTATTTTATTAAAAATTCAACTTTGTTTTTAACTTACACATGAACTCAAAGTCACAGCAGTGCTTCTGGATGGGGCATATGAAAAGGCAGAATTAAAACAAATCATCATATTTTGTTTACTAAGCTGTCAAAGATTAGATGCTGAATAAAGAAGCCAGAACTCAAAATGCCAGTACCTGGTTTTGCCGGTTATCAGAATCTTTGTTGGGTCCATAACGCGACATGCCAAACCTGCCGTGTGAATAGTACGCAACGCGGAGCTTAGCTGGACGATATATGCCCAAATAAGAGACTCTGGCAATAATCCGGCATGCTGCCTGGGCAATGGCCCATCGTGTTGCCCTGTAAAGCAAATAAACTTTAAAATAGTATCTCCAATTGAGTATTCAACTAAAACGAAACAGAAAAAAATCTAAACAGAAATTAACAAATTTAATAACACTGAAAAAAGAAATTGGTTAAGAATTAATAGAAGAAAATTCGTGTATACCCATGGCATAGCACATCCGTATGTTTGTTGCTGTTTCAATACACACACCTTAAACGTTTAGTTCCATTAGTAAGAACTTCAGGGACAAACCCAAAGCTTCCGGTTCATATTTTATCTTTACATTGTTAGCAGCAGCAAAGCTCTCACTGAAAATGCTCTTTTCCGCGGCTATTATAATTTCTGAACAATAAACAGAATTATTTAAAGTATGCATCTATATTTAATCGTGAATCAAGTAAATACATATTTTCATTAAAAACAATAAGTGCAGAAATTGTTCTCTTACTTAAAATGTGGGTAACCCTGGTCTGCATAATCGTTCAGGTATATGAGAAGTGCTCATTCTGCGGACTGAGAGAAGTCAGTCTCTACCATTACTGATGGCAGCAGTGGTAGGTCTGTGGTAGGATTCTCGCCTTCCATGCAGGAGATCTGGGTTTGATTTCCGGCCAGTGCACCGCATGTGCAGCCACCGCCCATCTATCAGTGGAGGCTTATGTGTTGCTGTGATGCTAAACCGGTTTAGCGGAGCTTCCAGACTAAGACAGACTAGAAAGAAAGGCCTGGTGACCCACTTCCAAAAACATCAGCCAAAGAAAACCCTGTGGGTCACAACAGTCTGCATGGGGCTGCCTTAAGTCTGAGGCCAACTCGGTGGCCGCTAACAACAACAATAAACCATCGTTTATGCTGAGTTTTTTTCCTTACGTTGTTTACCCTCTTCTATTACAGCCATGTCAGACAGATGATATCCAATTTACACAAACATAAATGTAAAAAAGTGAGTGCCACACATGGGTAACGACGAAACACAAACATCATCTGGCCTACCATTACAAGCAGTCATCTTGATTCTGTCAACTCTTCTAAGTGCTTCTTGATGATATCTCTGGGCTAATACTTAAATTAGTAGAAAAGAAGGGCATATAAATTTAACCTAGATTTTATAATTAACTCAAGGATATATAACCTTACCAATCCAAGTGTTCATATGGTTGTAAACAAACCTTTTGTGTATCAATATTAAAAACAATAGAGTTAAATGGTTAACTGCAGAGATGATAAAAAGCAAATGGACGCTTATGGAAGGATAAAATTTCCAGCAAAAAGCACAAGTAAAATTAAAAAACTGCTCTCTCTCAACTTAGACCTGAAGACAATACACTCCGGAAACAAAGTGTTAAGAGGACTCAAAAAGTGGCTCTAGTGATAAATGCCAAGACAACATCAAAGATGAATATGAAGAGGTTAAATTTAACTCTTTAGTGAAATATGGTAATAAGGCATAGTTACAGCAAACACACAGTGCTTACTGTGTGCCAGATTCTTTACCCACATTAACTCATTTAAAGCTCTGACCAACCCCTACGTGGTACGGTATTATTACTATTCCCATTTTCTAAACTAATATATTTCTTATGATAAATACATGATTTTCAAGTTTGTGCTTACAAATTACATAGTATAAGAAAACATCAGACTTCCGTCTATGTCCCTAAAAGTTTATACAAACATTGGCCTTTTTTTTTTTTTTTAACATACCCATTGGGAAGACAAGGGATTGCCTTGTATTGGAAGTTGCTGTAAATTAAAACACACATGGTACCTTTAGAAAAGTTACAATCATTCAATCAATACCTTTAAATACTAGAAAAAGGACTGATTTGTGTGAAAATGTAAACATCAATATATCAAATAATTGGTTAACACCAAAAACATAACAATTAAGATAAAAATTAAAAAGAAAAAAAAAACTAACAAGGACTGCTATAAATCAGTGGCTCTCGGAGAGGGTGAACTCCCCCCCCCCCCGCCCTGGGGACATCTGGCATCATCTGGAGACATTTTTGGTTGCCTCGGCTGTGGGAGAAGGGAGGGTGCTACTGGCACCTAGTGGGCAGAGGTTAGGGACATTGCCAAACATCCTGCAATGCACAGGACAGCCCCCCATAACAAATCTGGCCCCAATGTCAATAGTGCTGAGGTTCAGAAACCCAGCTATAAATTAAAACCAACAGTCATTTCACAGGTGTTATTACTAAAATAAACTTGGACAACTACAACCATGTTTATCTATAGGAAAAGTGATACCACATCCCCTTCAACAAAATTATGTGTGTGTCTACAGATGACATGGCAAAAGGGGAAAAAATTAACCACACCGTAGGACCAGATTTTTAATGTGAAACAGCCATGTAACCACAACTTTCTTCTTTCAACCGTCAAAAAGCAGAAAGCAAAGTCACCAGTACACAGACAGAAGTAATATATTTTTATCCATAATTAGAATCTGTAAGGAGCCACAATCTGAATGACAGTAATGTGGACTGAAGTCCCCCAGCCCTTAACTTCTATCAGCATATGTTCAAGAAAACCCTTTAAAAAATTAAAAACCATAATTAAGAATGCAATGTTTTCCTGCTCCACAACTAGAAAATAAGACCTTCTTCAAATACAAATATTAATAACAGACATCTCAAAGCGGATTTATTTTTCTAAAAACATTTACCCTTTAATAAACATCTGTTAGATATAATTAAAATATTTTCATCCTTTGCAAAACGTGAATTATCAAAAAAGTTTTAAAGTAAAGGGTCAAAAAAGAAAATATGGTTGAAATGGTAAACGTTTCGTTTTATATATATATATTTTTCACCACATTAAAATAAAAAAAGACAATTACTTGAAAATCTATCTGTAAGACTGACTCCTTAAGTAACACGGAATCCTACCTTTAAACAAGAACATTTGTTTACGGAAATAAGCACATAAATGATACCGTCACATTAGACTACGAGAAAGTCACTAAAAACATATTTGGAAAATATAAAAATTAGGGGGAAAATAGCTATTATCATGATAGACGGAAATATAATATGATAAAAAAAAGCATAATAATGCAAAAAAAAAAAAAAAAAGATGGCAAAGTGAAGAGATTATTTTCCTTTCTACTTTACTGGATTTTCCAAATCATCTTTATTCCGAAAGCACTACATTTTTAATAGAAAAAAGAAAATTTTTAAGAGGAAAAGCTTTTTTATCATCCCTTCCAACATGAGATACTGGCGAGTCTTCCATAACCCATCTCAGTCTCAGTATACACACACAATGCATTATCTCCTAACTTCTTGCAGACCAACTTCATGTCTCTGAGATGCTTCTTTGTAAGTGAACGATTATGGAGATGAATTTACGTTTATTTTAAAATACAAAACCACTCTTCCACAGAGAAAAAGAATCTGTCAAAACAGGCTTGTCTGCCTCTTTCTCTTACCCCACTTTCTCTTTGTGAAATAGGCATCAGCGTTAGGGTCGTTAAAGTGTCTGCTCATCACAGTTTCTCCTCCAGCATGGAAATCATATGCAAACACGAGAGCTGAAATACAGCACCAACACTCATCACCGCAATCTGCCTTCAAATGATGAAGCCCCCAGCAGAAAGACAACCACCAATTACTCACAAGGTTCTGCAAATGCTTTAGTGGTGAACACTTCCCGCAAGGTTACAATATTTGAGTGCTGGATTTTTTTCCACATATCAACCAACACCATGCACTTTGTGTTAACAAGACGAAAACCTGAAAAAGAAAGTTTTTCTACTACAGTAAACTGTAAACAATACCACCCCTTATTCCATCAGAAACGTGAAGTAAAAAAAAACATTATACATCACTTATTAGGTACTGCTCTCCAAATAAAATACTGCCCTTAAAAGTCAAATATTAAATAAATCAAGATATTCAGGAAGGTTTGAATAACCTGAGCCTCAATAACATGCTTACAAAAGAGGATCATTTCTTTTGCTTACCATGTATCCTCCGAAGGCAATATGGCAGATCATCTTTACTATTTACAGCTTTGTAGCAAGATGTAATGTACCCAAAATTACTTGATTTCTGTATCCGGTTGGGTGGTGGCAGTGGTTCTAGAGGGAACAGGCTATGGTAGCTGTCAACTTCTGTAGGGACGGCTAGAGTAATTCATAGGAAGATGACTTTAAATTGCAAACACTCAAATATCTCACAGTAATAAAGGTGAAATCAAACCTACCATAAACCACTCATGTATCACAATATACTTTTTATTGCAGAACTGTGTCTACATTCATAGTAATTCTATAAAACATGGTTTCAGGATCAATAAAAACAGGCAGCATAAAACAATCAAAGAAAACTAAACCTCATACACAAAAGTATTTCCTATCTTTGACAGCACAACATAAATTTTTTGATTTCTCAGTTATAAGCAACAATTTGAGCTATCACTTACAGATATTAAACATACCTGATTCTGATGTTGAGTAAAGGTAAATTTTTTTCTTTATATATTTCATCTTGTGCAAAATTTATTTAGATAATAAAGTTAAATATTCTTATTTTTTAAAGCAAAAAGAAATTCAAAACAAATAACATTAAATTGGGGAGTGTACATATTTGTGTGTGTGTGTGTGTATGTATGTATGTATGTATATATTTGGCAATCTGTATCAAAAGTCTACAAAACCAAGCCCTGGCTCATTAAGTACAACTCAAGGAACTGGTTCTGAGGAAACAGATACACAGCTAATACAGGTGGCTCACTGTAGTTTATTAATCATTAATAACAGTGGAAAAAATTCAAAGTGCAAATGTCTTACAGGGAGTTGGTTATGAACAAGTTATGGTTATAGTACAGCCATTCAGTGCAATTAACATAGTTTTAATCCTTAACAAAAACGAAAACAACTTTACCACCATGCCGTCCACGCTCCTCCAAGAAAGAAAAATTATGCTTACGAGTATATAATACATAGGATTTGCTCATAATATACTGTTAAGCACTGTAAACTATACATCTTGAATCCCCTTTTGATCTTGCATATAAAGTCTGGGAAGTTGTATACCAAGTGTATTCAGTGAGTGGTTTCTCTATAGGTTATAAATAAAAAACCTAACCCGTTGTCCTCCAGTCGATTCCAACTCAAAGCGACCCTATAGGACAGAGTAGAATTGCCCCATATGGTTTCCAAGGAGTACCCAGTGGATCAGAACTGCCTATCTTTTTGGTTAGCAGCCAAACTCTTAACCACTATAACACCAGGGTTTCCAATAGGCAGCTTATTTTCTCTTCTTTATGCTGCTATTTTCTAGAAGAAACATATACAGTGAAACCTAGGAGAGCCAGAACTCAATGGGGCTGCCTTAATTCTTCTGGGTCTCACCAGTTTTCTGCCTTTGACAGGGTGTTGTCTTACCACTTTTCTACTGCTCATTTTGGTAGAAAATATTTTAGTTTTCCTTCTGACGGGTTTCCGCCTTACGTAAGTTCTGGGATTTACTGTATTAGTTTATAATCCAGAAAAACATGTACTTTTTTTTTTAATGCTTCAAACACAATTACATTTTCCAACAGGATGGCTTCCATGCACTGTCTCGAATGACCTAGGAATGCTCTAGACACTTTAAGTGAAAAGGAGATTACTAAACACGCAATATATGTACAGAAAACCAACTAGAAAGAAATACCTGGGGATTTATAACACATATCTTGGGGGACACATTTCAATCCATAATGGATAACCTCATGGGACTGTCGTGAGAACTAAGGGGTAATGAGTGTAAAGTATTTGGCGAAGGCAAAGGACCATATTTAACCTATTCTCTAGATCAGTGACAGCTCCTGTGGAAGAGTGGTTAAGCACTTGGCTGTTAACCAAAAGGTCAGCAGTTCAAACCCACCAACAGAATGATAAGGCAGTCTGCTTCCATAAGCCTTAGAAACCTTATGGGACAGTTCTACTTTTTCATATAGGATCCCTATCAGTTGGAACTGACTGTACAGCAGTGCGTTTGGCTTTTTTGGGATACCTGTGGATGGAATCCCATCTAGGAATAGGGTTTTCTTTATTATGTTTACACCATATCAGCGTGGGGTGTGTCTTCAACTCCATCACTTTTGAGATATAAAAAGAACAGATTAGGCACAGAAACAAGGAAGCACAGGTGGGGGGAAGATCGCCACAAGATGACGACCAAGGAACCCACAAGGATCTTCTACCAGAACCAATGGAGAGAGAAAGCCTTCCTAGAGCCAGTACCCTGAATTCAGACTTCTAGCTTTCTAAACTGTGAGAAAATAAATTTATGTTCATTAAAGCCACCACTCGTGGTATTTTTGTTACATCAGCACTAAGAAAATTTAGACAGATCCTTACTTCATCATAAGGAAAATAAGAACCACAGAGCTAAAAGGGAGGCTGAGATTCAAATCCAGGGCACGCTGACTTTGTAGTCTGTGCTCTTAACCCCTAGGTGATATGGTGACCACAGTGTGAAACACAGAAGAGATGAAACTGAAAGAGGCACACTGCCATCGGATCACAGAAAATGCCGTGCTGTTGTAGCTGCTAGCTGCCGTAGGGTTGATTCCGACTCGTGGTGACCCAATGTGTGAAAGCAGAACTGCTCCACAGGGTTTCTAAGGCTGTGACCTTCAAGTAGCAATCACCAGGCCTGTCTTTCGAGGTGCCTCTAGGTGGGTTGGAAGCCCTGGAAGCGTAGAGATTAAGTGCTATGGCTGCTAACCAAGAGGTCGGCAGTTCAAATCCACCAGGTGCTCCTTGGAAACCCTATGGGGCAGTTCTACTCATAGGGTCGCTATGAGTAGGAATTGACTTGAGGGCACTGGGTTTGGTTTTGGGTTTCTAGGTGGGTTTGAACCACCAACCTTTCAGTTAGTAGTTGAGCACTTAATCATTTATGGCCGAAATGCCATACTACTAAGGACCTTGAAATTGATTATGCCAACAGTGGTATTCATGTGTGACAAAGAAACTGCGTGAGACATAATGCTGACAATTACTAAAAATCTTTCTCATCTCCTTTGATCCCCGCATTCACTTCAAGCAAGACATGCTGAGTCCTACAGAGCACAAGAAAAGATTCTGTGCTTCAGTGGAAAACTATACATCACCCAAAGGATATTCCTCAGGTGTCTGATCTGGGTTCTCTGAAAAACAGTTTACAACCCTGCAAATCGTAGATAATTGATAGCAATGCAAAACACCCTAACATTAACCTAGATCTAACCATACTGGTCCTTTCTACTAACTCCTGCCTTCCCTTTCTTTCTTTATTCTTCCTTTTTTTATAATTTACAGTGAAACCTATGAGAGCTGGAAATTGATGGAACTGCCTTCTTTTTCCAGGTAATGCAAATTTTCTGCCTTTGACAAGGTGCAGTCTTACCACTTTTCTATTGCTTGTTTTATTGTAAAATATTTGAATTTTCCTTTTCTGACAAGCTTCTGCTTTAACACAGTTTCCAGCTTTCACAGGTATTACTGTATTACATCTATATGTATTACTCAAAAATATGTACATATGTATGTATGCACGTGTACATATACATGCATATACATATACATGCTGTTATCGTTGTTATGTGCTGTCAAGTCAGTTCCGACTCATAGTGACCCTATGTACAACAGAAGGAGACACTGCCTGGGCGGTCCTGCACCATCCATACAATCATTGTTATGCTCCAGCCCACTGTTGCAGCCACTGTGTCAATCCATCTCATTGAGGGTCTTCCTCTTTTCCGCTGACCCTTTACTCTGCCAAGCATGATGTCCTTCTTCAGCGACTGATCCCTCCTGACAACATGTCCAAAGTATGTAAGATGCAGTCTCGCCAATCCATGCTTTTAAGGAGCACTCAGGTTCTACTTCTTCCAAGACAGGTTTGTTCGTTCTTTTGGCAGTCCATGGTATATTCAATATTCTTTGCCAACACCAAAATTCAAAGGCATCAATTCTTTTTCAGTCTTCCTTATTCATTGTCCACCTTTAACATGCATATGATGCAAATGAAAATACATGGCTTGGGTCAGGCGCACCTTATTCTTCAAGGTGACATCTTTGCTTTTAAACACTTTAAAGAGGTCCTTTGCAGCAGATTTGCCCAATGCAATGAGTCTTTTGATTTTTTGACTGCTGCTTGCATGGCTGTTGATTGTGGATCCAAGTAAAATAAAATCCTGGACAACTTCAATCTTTCCTTTGTTTATCATGATGTGGCTTATTGGTCCAGTTGTGAGGATTTTTGTTTTCTTTACGTTGAGGTGTAATCCATATTGAACACTGTGGTCTTTGATTTTCATCAGTAAGTGCTTCAAGTCTTCACCTTCAGCAAGCAAGGTTGTGTCATCTGCATATTACAGGTTGTTAATGAGTCTTCCTCCAATCCTGACGCCCTGTTCTTCTTAATATAGTCCAGCTTATTGGATTATTTGCTCAGCATACAGACTGAATAGGTATGGTGAGAGGATACAACCCTGACGCATACCTTTTCTGACTTTAAACCACTCAGTATTCCCTTGTTCTGTTCAAACAACTGCCTCTTCATCTATATACAGGTTCCTCATGAGCACAGTTAAGTGTTCTGGAATTCCCATTCTTCGCAATGTGGTCCATGATTTGTTATGATCCATAGATTTGAAAGTCTTTGCATAGTCAATAAAAAGCACAGGTAAACATCCTTCTGGTATTCTCTGCTTTCAGCCAGGATCCATCTGACATCAGCAATGATACTCGTGGTTCCACATGCTCTTCTGAATCCAGCCTGAATTTATGGCAGCTCCCTGTCAATATACTGTTACAGCCACTTTTGAGTGATCTTCAGCAAAATTTTGTTTGCATGTGATATTAATGATATTTTCTGAAAATTTCCACATTCGGTTGGATCACTTTTCTTGGGAACATGCATAAACATGGATCTCTTCCAGTGGGTTGGCCACGTAGCTGCCTTCCAAATCTCTTGGCATAGACAAGCGAGCAATTCCAGCACTGCATCCATTTGTTGAAACATCTCAACTGATATTCCATCAATTCCTGGAGCCTTGTTTTTCACCAATGCTGTGAGTACAGCTTGGACTTCTTCCTTCAGTACCATCAGTTCCTGATCATACGCTACCTCTTGAAATGGCTGAACGTTGACCTTCTTTTTGGTATAATGACTCAGTATTCCTTCTGTCCTCTTTTGATGCTTTCTGCATTGTTTAATATTTTCCACATAAAATCCTTCATTATTGCAACTTGAGGTTTGAACTTTTTCTTCAGTTCTTCCATCTTGAGAAAGGCCCAGCGTGTTCTTCCCCTTTGGCTTTCTATCTCCAGCTCTTTGCACGTGTCATTATAATACTTTGTCTTCTTGAGAGGTCCTCTGAAATCTTCTGTTCGATTCTTTTATTTCATCATTTCTTCCTTTTGCTTTAGCTGCTCGACATTCGGGAGCAAGTTTCAGAGTCTCCTCTGACATCCATCTTGGTCTTTTCTTTCTTTCCTGTCTTTTCAATGACCTCTTGCTTTTTTGATGTATGATGTCCTTGATGTCATTCCACAACTCGTCTGGTCTTCAGTCATTAGTGTTCAATGTGTCAAATCTATTCTTGAGATGGTCTCTAAATTCAGGTGGGATATACTCAAGGTTGTATTTTGGCTCTCATGGACTTGCTCTGATTTTCTTCAGTTTCACCTTGAACCTGCATATGAACAACTGATGGTCTGTTCTACAGTCTGCCCCTGGCCTTGTTCTGACTGATGATATCGAACTTTTCCATAGTATCTTTTCACGGATGTAGCCAATTTGATGCCTGTGTATTCCATCTGGTAAGGTCCATGTGTATAACTGCCATTTATGTTGGTGAAAAAAGGTATTTGCAATGAAGAAGTCAGTCTTACAAAATTCTATTATTTGATATCCGGCATTGTTTCCATCACCAAGGCCATATTTTCCACCTACTGATCCTTCTTTGTTTCCAACTTTTGCATTCCAGTCACCAGTAATTATCAATGCATCCTGATGCCATGTTCAATCAATTTCAGACTGCAGAAGCTGATAAAATCTTCAATTTCTTCATCTTTGGCTTTGGTGGTTGGTGTGTAAATTTAAATAACAATCGTATTAACTGGTCTTCCTTGTAGGCATATGGATATTACCCTATCACTGATAGCACTGTACTTCAGGACAGATCTTGACCGGTCAGTCTACTTCTGAAAAGAATTTGCCAGTGAAAACCTTATGAACAGCAGCGGAACACTGTCTGACACAGTGCCAGATGATGACATGTTGCAAGGCACTCAAAAGACAACTAGGGGAGAGCTGCCTCCTCAAAGTAGAGTCGGCCTTAACAATGTGGATGGAATAAAGCCTTTGGGACCTTCATCTGCTGATATGGCACAACTCAAAATGAGAAGAAACAGCTGCAAACATCCATTAATAATTGAAACCTGGAATGTATGAAGTATGAACCCAGGGAAATTGGAAATCGTCAAAAATGAAATGGAACATGTAAACATGGATATTTTAGGCATTAGTGAGCTGAAATGGACTGGTATTGGCCATTTTGAATCTGATAATCATATAGTCTGCTATTCCGGGAATGACAACTTGAAGAGGAGTGGTATTGCATTCATCATCAAAAAGAACACTTCAAGATCTATACATATACATAAACACCTATATATAAATTTTAGTCATTTAACTTTATAAAAAGGTATCATGCTACATCTAGTCTCTTGCAATTTACTTTTTTTTAACTTAATATTATATTGCTAAGATTCTTCCATATTGCATGTCAGTATAATGCCTTTATGTAAATTTCTGTGTAATAATTCCACTGTCTGATTGTATCAGATAATTCATCCACTGACCTTTGGATAAGCATTTGGATTGTTCATGATTTCTGCTATTGTGAGCAGTGATGCTATGAACATCTTGTACATTTTCTAACTGAAAATATATAGCAGTTTATATCTAGAAGTAAAACTGTTAGGCCATAGGGTATATCGATTGATGTTAAACTTGAGTTTTTCAAAGTGGTTGCAGGTTCACCAATTTATACTACCATCAGTAATATATGTAAGAACATGTAGATTCATATTCTAATACTCTCATTTTTAGGCTTAAAATTTTTTGCCAACATTGAGTTGTAAATGGTATCTCATCTGTATTTCTCTAATCATCAATGGGTACTGGGTTAATCATCAGTGATATTCAACATCTCTTCATCTATTTATTGATCATACTCTTCTGCGAAATTCCTATTCCTACCCTCCGGTCATTTGTCTAATTAGTTCTCTGTGATCTTACTGATTCATAAGAGTTCATTTTAGATTCTTCATACTAAGCCTTTGTCAGTTGTATAGACTGCAAATACCTTCTTCCAAGTTTTTTTGTTGTTGTTTGTTTTTAACCATAAGGTATCTTTTTATAGTTTATAATTTTAATTTAGTAAAACTTACCAGTATTTCTGTATGTCCTATACAGAAAATCCTAATTTACTGAAATGTTGAATTCACTTATAGTACGAGTTTCAGGGTTCCATTTTAGATATTTAAACTTTTAATCTATTTGGAGGTGATATTTAATATGGTTTGAGATAATGATCCAATTTTATCTTTTCCATACAGAAAACTATCTTCTCCAACTCCTTCCTTACCCCATGATATGCAACCTCTATGTCAGGAACGTGTATGTACAAACACCTACAATGTAGAAGTGGTAACGCGTAAAGGCTGGAAGAGTTTTAAGGTGCCTAATAGTAAAAGCCTAGATTGCCCTGAAGAGACTGTTGGTAGAATTGTGGATATCAAAGGCAATTCTGGTGAGGGCTCAGAAGGAAGTAAAGACAGCCATAGAAAAAGTGTCTATCATCTTAGAGAATACATATGGCACCAGCAACAGGCTGTTGCTAGACACGTGGATGTTAAACGTGCTTCTGGTGGGATCTTAAAAGGAAATGAACATGTGACTGGATAATGGAGGAAAGGCAATGCTTTCTACACAGTGGCAAAGAAACTGACTGAATTATGTTCAAATGTTTGGTGAAAGGTAGAACTTATAAGTGATGAATCTGGATACACGTACTCTCTGACTTACGATGTATCCGAGTTATAATGAGCTACACTTAAAACCGTCTGTGGTTTTTTTGTTTGTTTGTTTTTGGCACATCTTATTGTTAGTAATATATATTACATCAATGTTGCAGCACGTTATTTGCTGATGTTATCATTCTCTGGTGTTCACTTGCAGACATTCACAGAACAGATTTATAAAAATACTGATAAAAAAAAAAAAAACTTAAGAGGTATTCAACCTAGGTCAGAACTGACATCACTGGAACAGAATTCCACAGTAAGTCGGGGACTACCTATATTTCCCTGACGAGATTTCTAAGCAAGATCTTGAAGGGGTAGTGTCATTTTTCCTTGCCACTTATAATAAAATGTAAGAGAAAAGAGATGGACTTAAAAACGAACCTTGCAAAATGAGAACAAAACTTAAAAGATTTGGAAAATTCTGTTGTACAAACTAATGACACGTATCCTAGAATGTTCTCCAAGGATGTGACTACACCATCTTTTGTTAAAGAGATAAAGCCAGTGAAGGATGGAACTAATCAACTACCATAGCAGAAAACTCACCAGTTTTTACTGAAGGGGACAGAGAAAAGAATGAAAGGGAAGAAAGCTGTCTGCCTCTTGGAATTCTACAGGCAGGAAACAGGCCAAAGGAGCTACATCTGTTGTCCTCCAAGAAAAGAAAAGGACTATCCCTTGAGCAACTCGGAGATCAGCAGAACTGTTGGAAGGAGCATGCGAGGCAGGGCTGCTTCGGTTTCAAAGGGTAGGGCCACAGCCCCCTAGGTTTCAAAGAGACAGACCTTCACCAGCTCAGTTCCAGAATGTGAGGTGGTATTCACAAGCATCGAGGGGATGAGGCTGCTTCCCAGAGCTGAGGGGGCCAGGATGCCATGTCCAAGGGGCAGAAAATGGGGCCTGCTAGGGCTGAGGGAATGGGGCCACCACTCAGATGGACCAGGAA
Organism: Loxodonta africana; assembly: GCF_030014295.1. Lineage (NCBI taxonomy): Eukaryota > Metazoa > Chordata > Mammalia > Proboscidea > Elephantidae > Loxodonta > Loxodonta africana. Next base: position 19,278,757 of record NC_087364.1, read on the forward strand.
AATGGGGCTGCCCAAGGCCAAAGGAACAGAGCTGCCAACCCAGTGGGCCTGGAAGGCAGGGTTGAAGCCCAGGGCTCAGGGGCCTCTACCTAGAATCCAGAGGGTAGGGCCATTGTCCAGAGGGTCACAGAGAGGGTTATTTTTAAAACTTGAGAGCTAATGTAATTTGTTCTGCTGGGTTTTGGACTTGTTTGTTGCCTGTTATCCCTTCTTTCCCCCCAATTTCTCCCATTTGTAATAAAAATGTCTATCTTGTGCCTGTTCTACCATTGTACTTTGGACGCAACTAACTTGTATTCTAGATTTCACAGGTTCACAGATGAAAAGGAATCTTGCCTCAGGATGGAATATGCCTGAAGTCTCACCTATATTTGATTTAGATGATTCAGAAGACAAAATTTTGGACTTGGAGTTGATTTAAGACTTTTAGGATGATGTGATGGCGTGAATGTGTTTTGCATGTGGCAAGGACATGATTTTTTGGGGACCAAATGGTAGGATGTTATGGCTTGCACTGTGTTCCCCTAAAAGATGTATTGTAAATCCTAACCTCTATGCCTTTGGTTATAATCTCATTTGGGAATGGGCTGTCTTTGTTATGTTAATGAGGTAGTATCAATTTAGGGCATATCTTAAGTCCACCTCTTGTGAGATATAAGAGAGATTCAACAAGCAAAGAAGCAAACAAAGACGGGGGAAGGCAGATGGCAAGCCACATGGAGATCTCCAAGGAACCAAGAAACTGAATCTGAAGAGACAAGGTCCCTTCCCCAGAGTCAATAGAGAGAGAAAGCCTCTCCCTAGAGCTAGAGCCCTGAATTCAGACTTCTAGCCTCCTAAACTATAAGAAAATAAACTTCTGCTTGATAAAGCCATTCATCAGTGGTATTTCTATTATAGCAGCACTAGAGAACTAAGACAAGCATCTTCTCTTTTAATCATATTTTTAAGTTATTTGCAACTGGTCCCAGCAGCCCTGGTGGCGCAATGGTTAGGTACTTGGCTGCTAAACGAAAAGTCGGTGGTTCGAACCCACCAGCCACTCCATGGGAGAAAGATGTGGCAGCCTGCTTTCTTAAAGATCACAGTCTTGGAAACCTGTCCTATGGGGTTGCTGTGAGTCCGATCAACTTGACAGCAATGGGTTTTTGAGGGTTTTTTTTTTTTTTTTGGCTACTGGTCCATAGAAATGAAACTGATGTGTATTCATCTTATATCCAGCCATCTTCAAATTTCAAATATTGTCTAATCTACAATCATATCATCTGCAGATGACAAGTTTGTATTCTATTTTCCAAACTTTCTGCATCCAATTTTTCTTTTTTCATTTTGCCCTGCCTAGGGTCTCAACAAGAAACCCTGGTGGCGCAGTGGTTACGTGCTACAGCTGCTAACCAAAGGGTCGGCAGTTCAAATCTACCATGTGCTCCTTGGAAACTCTATGGGGCAGTTCTACTCTGTCCTATAGGGTTGCTATGAGCCAGAATCGACTTGACGGCACTGGGTTTTGTTTGGTTTTGGTTTTAGGATCTCAAACAGAATGTTAAATAATCAATAAGTTTTCCAACCTGAACACTTCAAAGGCTATGACATGTAAGTCTCCCCAGTCTCCATCTAAACTGGGAAGATCAGTCTGCAGCTGTAATAGCCAGACATATTCCTTTTAATTCTTCAAGAAGATGTACATTGGACTGTGCTGTATCTTTGATTAGAAATAGGTGCTGAGATTATCTCTACTGCAAATTTATTCCTACTATATTATTTATAAAGTTTTGGTAAATTACGCCACATTTAATTCTGCTACATAAAAGTAAGCTAGAAGAGAAATTTTAATGTTCTCTGAGAAGCATGTAATACAGTCTGGAAAACCTGGGTTCAAATCCTGACTCAGTCAGCAATTTAATAGCCACTGGTCCTACAGGTAAATTACTTAACCCGTCGGTTTCACTTTTCCCCACATGCAAAATGGAGATGTTAAGTACCTATGTCACAGGGTTATTGCAAGGAATAAAGTACTTAATTAGTGCACTGTACGGCACATAGTAGTTTCAATAATAATAACCCTCTCCCTAAGCCCTCAGTGTAATTCAAAATTAGAAGTTCATTAAGTACCTATGTTTTATCAAGTTTTCTGAGGTAATATTCTAGTTCACATATTTATTAATATTAATATTCTAATAAATTACCTCGCAACTAACTAAACTTTCTGCTGAACTAGAATACTGCCACATGTAAAACTGATTGAAATAAGCTGGATGATCAATGGCACCTAGGAACTCTTCTTAAATGGACTGCAGGGAAACATGTTCATAAATGGTAATTAACTATTTTAACACATAAAAACATATACAACCACATGCAAATTATAACATCCTTTAAAAGAAAGGATGAGTCACTTTACTTTTTACCTGGCATATCGGCTTGATCAATTTGAGCCATTGTTATTAAATGTCTGTTGATCAGTTCCTAAAGAAAAAGGAAACGAGTATGTCTAAACATGGCTTCTGAAATCTGGGTTTCCTATTATAACCAAATCACTTAAGTATTAACATTTCCGGTATGCACAGTCTTTGATGCTGAAATCATGAAACGGCATTTCTAACGATGGTAAAATGTTTAAATTCCAGTCCTAGCTAAATGTGCCCATAACTAAGGCTGGACTTAGGTAGCTGTGTTATCATCCAAAGCACAGGACTATCTTTGAGGTTAAACTCAGGGTCTGCTAATCAATACCTCGTTATATAAACATTATACTGGTAGAACTTACTTCTGTGAAACAAAAATAAGACTGAGTGTACACTGCAGTTCTGCATACCAAATGATTTTTTTTAAACAGAATACCTGTTTGAAACAACAATCAGCAACAACAACAACAAAAAACTAAGTTATTTTATAGAACTTACTTTGTAAAATAACAAGCTCTTTTAAAATGAGATTCATTTCTGGGCCAAACTACTTTTTCTTAACCTATGCATATTAGCAAAAAGTGGTCTGAAGGCTAGAAACCATGTAAGTCATTTATATACTTCAAAACTTTTGATTCAAAGAATATGAAGTGCAGAAAGGTGACCCATTTAAACAGGTATTCAATGCTTTATATTCTAACACAAAATTACTTAGTATTCTCTTGAAAACCAGGTTTCCTTATAAAAATATGCCAATTGGAAGGCATAAATTCTATCGGCTTTAGTACAGCAAATCTGATTAAACAACACGAGCTGGAAAGCGCTCTGTTCTTCTCTAAAGCACAGCAGACATGAAGCATTTCCACCAGGAATTCGGAAGGCCTACCTGTCGGAGTTCATCGGCCATGAAGAAGGAAGGTGCGTTTGCTTTTGGTTGCATATAAGCAACATGAGGTGCAGTTGGAGGATAAATATGATAGTTTGGAAATACCTAAAAAGGTAGGGAGGGGGGAGATGCAGTGACAGATGCTTCTCGACTGACAAGCTTCACCACCGTTTTGATCATGTTTTAATCTTAAATGAGAACGAGTTAAAAACTTCAAAGAACAGCTATCACCAGTACACTTTCTGAACAAATTTTCTTTAAAAATAACCTTATATTTTAATATCCAATTTTTTAAAATCTAGTGAGAAAAAAACATTTCTTCAAAATAATAAAAATGTTTCAGTTCCAATGAGAAGGCAAAAGTAGCTCTTCAGAAGAAATGTTATACCAACAGTTTGTAGGTATTTTTTAGAGGCAAATAGAAGAGAGGAAGATAATGAAAGTAACACTGTCCTGGCTGTCTAACTAACTGCCCTCTTGATAGCTTTCTGTGGCCAATCTGAACCAAGTGCTATTTATATTCTTGTTATAAACACTTCAAAATGCAAAAGGAAGGAGGACCAACATACTCTAAACTCAGCAGCATAAGTGAACAGAAGGGTACAACAAGCTATTTACCTTCCAAGCAAACTACAACAGAGTTACTAAATCTGCTTCCAGCTTCTTGCCTTTCATTCTTCTGCTTGTACCCTTACCCCATCCCTTCTCCTTCTCTTTTTCCTCTGCCTCATTCTTCCCTTCGCTGGTCCATGAATACAATATCAAGGTACATTTAAAAATAAGTCTTTAATTGTTTTCATTCTTTCACTTTAAAAGCTGAAACAAACTTTTTTCTCCCCTCGCTTTTAAAAATGAGTTCAACTGATTTCTGTTGCCCTCAGATTATTACCCTGTTCTGGATCTCAAGCAAGAAGTGGTTTTGCAATACTTGTAAGGTGTCCTTTAGTCTATATCCACAGGGAGACTCATACCTCCTTCTCCATGCCTCAGACGGCACAGTTTGGCTCAACTACCTCACGGTTACCATAAGCGTATCTGTAAGAGTGGCTTGAAGAGTAGAAACGTTATAAAACTATGCCACATCTAATCTCATAAAAATAGCTGAGACAGTTTTGTGACCAGCCCCTTTATAAATCAAATTAAATTTGTTCTTTCTACATATATCATGAAATAAAATAAAAATGTAAATAATTGTAAAATATAATAAACAAAAAAAGTAAAACATTGATGAAGTCTTACTTAAAAGAACAAAGGAAGTCTCTGCACCTCAACTGCTTGACTTCTGTTCAGCAATCTGTTCCACGATAGCTTTTGGAAAGTTTTCTGACCAAAGAAAACTATTAACTTTTTTTTTTCACGTAAAAAAAGCACTTCATATGATTTATGGGTACTTTATGAATGTTTTCACATTTAATCTTCATTTTACAAACAGGGAAACAGTCTCAGAGATGATAAAATTCAGGAGTCATAAAGTGAAGGTAGAAATAAGACTTAAAAGTAAAAAAAGAGCTCCTGCCTCTGAAACCTATTCTCTTTCCATTCGAATTGTCTTTCAGCAAAATATTAAACTTAATCGAAATAAATATTTAACTTAGAAGATCAAAATCTGCTTATTAAAATCTAAATACAGTTTTCATATATGTCTATCCTCTATGATTATGTCAAGCGTCTAAGGTTTAGACCAGCGTCCACCATTTTAATGGAATTTGGCTTTCTTATTCATGAGTTCTTCATCTATTACTGATTTTTCTATAGTTGATACAATAATTTTTGAAGATGGACAAGATAATGAACCTAAAAAAGTATAATTAATGGAACATGACAACGCTTTTCTCTCTCTCCTGTCCCCCTCCCCAGGCCACTCATTCACTGAGAAGAATTCTTTCACTCTGGGCATGTTCTTCCTACCTCGGTCTTTGTAGGCATGTTTTTGTTTCGTAATTCTTCTCTCTCTTCATCATCAATACTTTGGTAGCTATTCCCTCATCCACACCCACATCTTGGGCCTATCTCCTCCTTAGCAATGACCTCTTATCACTACACATCACTGTGCTATCCAGAGATTTAGCTATTAAATCACTAAGGCAAGGGTTTATCAGTTTGCTTTCAAAAACTACTGATAAGATACCATCTACATTCTCCAACTTCTTACTACAGATAAAACTATCTATACCCATAAACAAATGTCACTAAACATTCACTCCAGCTCACAGGATTACTAGGTGACCACATAAGTAAAATATGCCATAAAGGACTAGGGTATGAAGATGGTCTCATTCCTGATTAACACCAGATTTGTCCAAAAGGAAAGAGTTATTAATAATGTAGAAGTAAATGACTTTGAAGAGATACAAAGAGACTAGAAATCCCATCGAAGTTAGAAAATTAAATTTGTCACTTTTTCACATCAAAGGAGGAAGAATGGAGTAAAGATCTTCCTGAATAAGTGGGAACTGTTTGAAGAGCGCCATACTGCTTACTTTAACCTAGACATACCATTCCAGTCACAGGTGCTGGAGTTGTGTCTGTATAGAAGTAAGTCGTTCCACCCACAGTTTCCTTTTGGATCACCTGACCAGAAGATGGAGTCTGAGGGTTATTAACAGGTGTAGAGGCACTAGAAGGCACCATGTAGCTGGCTGGATTTGGAGTGTGACTTCTTCTTCGGGGAGCAGGAGACGTATGTGGAGTAATCTTGGGGGAATGCAGAGGGGAAGATCCAGCAGACAGTGACATACCTGAAGAAGATGCAAAAACAGTTCTTAGTGGCATCATCATTAGTTCTAGAGAAAAAAAAAAGTCTGGAAAACAAAATGCAAACATTAATCTGGAAGAAACATCATCTTTAGTAGATGTGAAGTACAAAGATAAAGGGCATCATTTCATTTTGTTTTGTGTTTGGGAAAGCTATCATCAGTGCAAGTAAAAACTAGTTTCTTTTTCAAATGTTGGCATTTCTAAATAAACTATCAAAAGTATTGCAAGAATAGTCTCCTCCATATCAAGGTTTACATCAGAAACTTTAACAGTTAAGAGTCACCAATAATTTAGTAACTAATTAAAGGGAAAGTGGAAAAGAAAAAGTCTTTCTTTCATTAAAGCACAATGCCTTTTCAAAGTATCATTTAACAGTATGCCTATTAACAAAAAATACCCATTTCCAAAAGATTACAGTATTAAAAATTCAAACTATCTAATGAAGACTTACTAGATGTCTTTCAGCCAATTAACACAGGATTATTTGGAAAAGGGCAAAAAAGTAATGCTTTTTTGAAATGCATGGTAGCTTAAACACATTTTTTAAATCAAGCAATATACCGTTTTGAGGCCTTTTGTCTTTAATTCTAAATAGGTATACACTAAAACTAATTAAAATTTCCCCAGATGCACATTTTTTATTAAAATTAAACCAACAGAACCATACTCTAGTTAAGTTTTACTCAGCCACAACAAATAAGAAAGCATCAAGGCAGAGCCCGATCTATTAGGTATTGTGAAGAAAGGGAAAGGACCATGGTCTTTACTCTTCAGGAGATTCCAAACTAGCTGAGAAAACAAGACCAGGTCTCACGTAAAAGACACAAAACGACTTCAAAAATACTCAAATATAAATTAATATACCAAAAACTAGATACATAAATGCAGATGAAAATAAAGCTGAGTAGAGTTCATCACAGGCTTAACTGAGGTGATCAGTTCTGAGCAGGGACTGCAACTGCTATCTATAATGCCAGTAACACTTCTGGAAAAATTAGCTTATCCAGGAACTGTTTTCTGACTCTTTGGGAAACACCTAAGCCCTTTCACCTATGAAGTAATATTGCTGCCTGACAACCCAAGCAAGGAGTTACCAAAATGCCTCTGGCCAGGGATATGATTTCAATTTCTAACAACTCGTAAAACGCTAACATTATATTTTCTGAAAATATAGGGGAACAACAACAACAAAAAAAAGCTGAGAACTAAAATAACGCTTAACTTTTCCTTGGATAACCTTTTGTACTTTCTGAAGAGTCTAGATGTAATTATTTCATGTGATTTTCGAGCAACTCAGTGAGTAGATAGGTAAGTGAGGTAGGTCAGGTTATGAGCACAATGGTACACATCAGATTTTACAAGTATGGAGCTTTTATTACTTGACCAAGGACATATGTGATAAAGTCAACAGTAAAACCAGGACTCAACCCCACGTCTCGGATTCCCAGTCCACTACTACTCTTGCTATAACACAATGTCTTCTACAGTGATATTAAAATGAACCAGTAATTCTTAAGTATATCTTTAAATTGATCTAAGAGAAATCTTTAAAAATCGAAAACCCTTAAAAAAAAAAGTGAAGTGATTTTATTAATATATGAGCTTAATTTTTCTTTTTTTAAACTGTTCCACACTTCTGCTTTTATCTAACTCTATATTACACATTTAATCTGCAGGCTAATCTATGTCGCAAAAACTGGGAGGATAATTCAGCTATTTTCAAAGGATTAGTGCTCCCCACTTACCTAACATGAAATGTATTTAGGTAGTTTTCCCTAAAGCCAGTCTCTAAGCCTTTCCAATAAGAAACTATTTAAGTCATCAGAGATGAATACATGTGTTTACTACCTTTAAATTAAACAACAGCAACAAATACGGAAACCAATTCCTGAGTACTTTTCATGTGCCAGGCACTAATCTAGTGTTTTACATACATTGGTCTATTTAATCCTCACAACAACCCTGTGAGGTAGGCATATCATATTTCATTTTACAGAGGAGGAAACTTACTTTAAAAGACCAAAAAGAATTTCTTTAAGGACAAACATAGGTTATCGAACAACAGAATCAAGATTCAGACTCAGGTCTAGTTGATGCAAAAACTGTGCTCTTTGCCAATATACTATACAGTTGTCCAATTCCTACAACTTATGACCTTACAACAGGGGACCCACTACGCTTTTCAGCAGCATTAGTATGAGGAAGAGGTGTAGCACGGGGTGGAAGGAAAGACTCTGACACCAAAGTAGGTATATAAGTGGGACAAAAGGTAGGCTCTAAGGCTGAACACATGGTAAAAGATGACCAAAAACAATCTAATGTCAGTTAAGAAAGAAATTGTATAGTAGGATTTACACTTTGAAAATAACAAGCTTTCTCCTAAGAGTTTCCAATTTTGTGAAGTTATTATAATATAAAGCTTTAGCACTGAAGTTTATGTTCGTGTATCTGGGCTGAAGCAGCCTAGAAGACAACTCAGTTATTTAAACACATTCACAATAAAACATGCGTTAACAGTAAGCATCACCACCCGTAAGGGTAGCAGGACATTAAATTGTACAGAAAGCTAGAAAAGAAACTAAACCCTAAATTACTAAAACAACAAATGTAGTCATAAAAGACACAGCTTTGTGCCACTGGCATATTTTACAAACGTGTTAAAGAACTGAGTAAAACTATCCACCTATCTGTATTTAATATCGTGAAGAAAATAACCACAAAGTATTCAATATTAACTGCCTACACACCACATTAAATTATACACAGCACAGAAGAGTAGAATCGTACTACAGAATCAAGTAGTTAAAAGTAATGGTGCTGAATTAATACATACAGATTCTGCCAAAAGCAAGGGAAGTTCTCTTCAAAATTAAGAATGCAGTTAAAAATGACATCTTCCATTGGGCATTGCTTAATGGTTAACCATGGGAATCTTTTGCTTAAAAAGAGTCTAAAAGGGTTTCTGGAATCAATTTGATATAATAAAGCTGAAGGTTTTCAACTAATGATGCATACCAGATACATTATGATCTTTGGTTGTTTTTAGGTGCCATCGAGTAGATTCCGACTCACAGAGATACCATGTGACAGTGTAGAACTCCCCCATTGGGTTTTCTAGGCTGTAAATCTTTATGGAAGTGGATCGTCAGCTCTTTTTCCTGCACAGCTGCTGAGTGAGTTTGAATTGCTGACCCTTTGGTTATCAGCAGAGCACCTAACCGTTGTGCCACCAGGGCTCCTCATACATTATGATTCAAAACCAAAAAAAAAAAAAAAACAAAAAACCCCTTTGCCGTTGAGTCGATTCCGACTCATAGCGACCCTATAAGACAGAGCAGAACTGCCCCATAGAGTTTCCACAGAGCATCTGGTGGATTCGAACTGCTGACCCCCATGAGGGCTCCATACATTATGACAGTAAGATAATTCTTCCTGACTAATTCGTGATTTTATTTCCCTCCCACGTAACTATTCTTTTGTAACTTGTATCTTGACATGTTGGTGGGGAGGGATAGGAGGCTGGAGGGGGGGCGCCTTATGCGTGGTTTTTATATCACCCTGATATTAACTGATAATCACCAAAACACTTAAGTAAATACAGTAACACAGAGCAGAGTCAATCTAGAAGAATGCTAAATTAGAAATTTCACTTTTGTATTTTATTTATATTCTTGTAATTTACTGTTAGAATGGCATTTTGGTGACATCATGACACAACAATTACATTGTAACTTCTTATTAAGTGAATATGGAAACCCTGGTGGCGTAGTGGTTAACAGCTACGGCTGCTAACCAAAAGGCTGACAGTTCAAATCCGCCAGGCGCTCCTTGGAAACTCTATGGGGCAGTTCTACTCTGTGCTATAGGGTTGCTATAAGTTGGAATCAACTCGACGGCAACGGGTCTTAAGCAAATATGCAAACAGATATTTAAGGCATGTATGATAAATTAATTGTTTGGGACATTTGAATAACTCTTCTTAAAAGTACCCAACTCAAATACAAGTGAGGAACAATATAGGAATGCCCAATGGGTGAATTCACTGGAACAAAGTAAAGAAATGAGATACAAAAAATCTTAAGGCTCATTTATGGAATATATTAGGGAGACAAACGTGTTGCTGTTTTTGGATGATATGAGTCCATACCTGGAAAATTAACAAAAAAGACACTTGTAAACAACAGAATTCACTAAAGTCAATGGTTACAACACTAATATAGGTATCAAATCAACAGTCTTCCTAGACACAACCAACCAGTTAGGGCAATAGTGGTTCCGGAAGATGACAGACTGAACTAATCTGGATACCCTCCCTGACACTGCAACTACCTCGAACTGCCAAGATAAAATACTATACCCCAAAATTTAAAAATACAGCTGAGATTAAAAACAAACAAGCGAACAAAAAATTCCAAGAGCCAGAAACTAAGGCAGAATTTAAAGCCAAGCAAGAAGTTATGCTGTGGGAGGTTTGGAAGATCATAACCTAAACTAAATATAGTCTCTATGGCTGAGGCTTTAATGCAGATCAAACATGGCCTCGAGCTCATAAAATGTGGAGAAATGGACCTAAAACCAATTCGTGTAAAGCCTGGACTCTGGAAGGCTGCACCATATCAACCCTTAAAAGTAAAAGGGGAATTTGTCTGTGGAGTGAGATGGAGGAAAGGGAGGAGAGTCGGGGTGGTGTTTGAAGAAAAATGGAAACCCTAAGCCTGTAACATTATGCATAGGTGTAAGAGTGAAAATTCCCATGAGACTGTGTGTTAGAAGAATCCCAATGAAAAATGAACATAAAACTTTAATCTACACTGGTAAACCCCTGGGATACCTGGATGAAGCAAACACGAGACTTTGGATTTTAAACACTTGAACACTTTCACAACCCAAAGCACACAGGACCTCCTCTCCCCAGAAAATAATCTCACTTCAGAGAACTCAATCAAAATGAGAATCAAGCATATACAATATACTTGAGAATTAGCACCCAATGAACAAGAATCCCAGATAATAAAACCATATAAAACGATTATAAAATAACTACAACTAAAATGATTAAGGACATGAGAGAATGAATGTCAACCACAATAAAAAGACAGGACATTATATGAGACTAAAATCCATTTTATTTTTAAGAATAAACTAGACTCTAAAAATAAGAAATATAATCATTAAAATTAAAGGGGGGAAAAAAGAGAGACGTTAAATAGCAAAGCAGATACAAAGACAGAAAATGTAATCAGAAGGATGTGAATCTAGGAATAAAATATGTAAAATAAAAAAGAGTGGTAAAGAGACAGAAAAGTCCCTGTGTGGCACAAACACTATGTGCTTGATTGCTAACCTAAAGGTTGGTGGTTCGAATCCACCCAGCAGCTCCACAGAAGAAATGCCTGGCAATCTGTTTCCATAAACATTACAGCCAAGAAAACTCTATACAGCAGTTCTATTCTGTAACACATGGAGTCACCGTGAAGTCAGAATAGAATAGGGCAGAATAGGTTTGGTTTTTTTGTACGGTTCTGTTTTAAGAGACACAAAGGACAAAATGAGAAGGTGAATTTGTAGGAGAAAAGACAAAGAATATTGGAAAAGCAATATTTAAAGAAAACAGGTCTGTGCTTTTTCAAGAACTAACTTACCACATAAATGCTCAACCAAGAAGTCCTAGAGCTCTGAACAGAATAAACAGAAATAAATCCTTATTGACACACTGCATGAAACTAAAATACATGGAAATGGAAATGTATTTTAGCCTATTTATATAATGTCCTGCTCTTCTATTATGGTTGATACTTCTTCTCTTCTGTCCTTAATCATTTTAGCTCTAATTATTTTATTACCTGTTTTATGTGGTTCTATTACCTGGGATTCTTGTTCATGGAATACAAGATAAAATCTTAAAAGCTACCGGAAAAGGAATAACCTATGTAAAAAAGAACAACAATTACACTAACAGTAACATGACACAATGAAATAATATATTAAAAATAAGGAAGAAAAATAATGGTCATCTTGAAATGTTATACACAATTTATAAATGAGGAGAAAGAGACATATTAAGGGTTTGTCACTTAGTCCTCCTTGGTGAAAGAACAATTAAAGGATCAACTTCAGTAAAAAGAAAACTCCTTTCCACACACACACACACACACACACAAAAAGCATGGAAATTAAGAACATGTGGGTAAATCTGAATAAGCATTAACAGTAAAAGCAGAACAATTCATCTGAGATAACTTAAAGTGAAAGTATAACTAAAATTTTAGACACCTGTAACACCGAAAAAAGAGCAGGAAGGGTCAAAGTAAGAGCATTAAATATACTTGTATTAATATTTTTATCTCCTCCCACTTTAGACTTAGTGAAGCACGCAATGGTAAAAATCTAGGGATGACCTCTACAAAAAACAGAAACATGTAACATCTAACTACTACCTCACAACATATGTGAAAACATATGTGAAATCAAAGACCTAAATATTAAGAGCTAAAATCATAAAACTCTTAGAAGAAAACGTAGGTTTAAACTTTCGTGACCTTGGGTTATATAATAGTTTCTTAGTTAAACCCACTGCTGTCCAGTTGATTCTGACTCATAGTGACCCTACAGTTATAACGCCCAAAACACAAGTAACCAAGGGAAACAATAGTTAATCTGTACTTTATCAAAATTGGAAAGCCTGGTGGCGTAGCACTTAAGTGCTACAGCTGCTAACCAACAGGTCAGCAGTTCGAATCCACTAGGCGCTCCTTGGAAACTCTATGGGGCAGTTCTATTCTGTCCTATAGGGTTGCTATAAGTCGGAATCGACTTGACGGCAATGGGTTTTGGTTTCATCAAAATTACAGCCTTTTCTGTCTTCAAGGGACACTCTCAAGAAGCAAAAAAACAACCCACAGAATGGGAGAAAATATTTGCAATTCATGTATCTGACAAGAGTCTGTTGTTGTTAGGTGCCATGAAATCAATTCCAACTCATAGGGACCCTATTGGACACAGCAGAGCTGCCCCATAGGGTTTCCAAGGAGCAGCTGGTGGATTTGAACTGCTGACCTTTTGATTAGCAGCCAAGCTCTTAACCACTATGCCACCAGGGCTCTGGTAAGAGTCTAGTGTGCTAAGTTATAAAGAGCTCTTTAAAATTCAACAATAAAAAAACCAAATAATCCAAACTAAAAAATGGACAAAAGATATGAACAAACATTTCTCCAAAGAAATTCAAATAGCCAATAAGTACATGAAAAAGCTCATCATCATTAGTCATTAAACCAAACCAAAATCAAGCCCGTTGCCGACGAGTTGGTCATGACTCATAATGACCCTACAGAACAGAGCAGAACTGCCCCATAGAGTTCCCAAAGAGCGCCTGGTGGCTTTGAACTGCCGACCTTTTGGTTTGCAGCCATAGTATTTAACCACTATACCACCAGGGTTTCCGTCATTAGGGAAATGCAAATCAAAGGCACAATGCACTACCATTTCACACCCACTAAGGAGGCCATAATCAAAAAGATGGGCAATAAAAAGTGTTAGTGAGGATGTGGAGAATTTAGAACCCTTACAGACTGTTGGTGGGAATGTAAAATGGCGCAGTCATTGTGGAAAGCAGTTTGGCAGGTCCTCAAAAAGTTCAACATACAGTTACCATATGACCCAGCAATTCTACTCCTAGGTATATTATCCAAGAGAACTGAAAACATACATTCATACAAAAACTTGTACACGAAGGTTCATAGTAGCATGACAGCCGAAAAGTTGAAATAGCCAAAATGTCTACCAACTGATAAATAGATAAAAATAGTGACGTATTCATGCAACGAAATGTGACTTAGCTGTAAAAAGAAAATACTGATACACACTAAAACATGCAAGAACTCTGAAAATATTATACTAAGTGAAAGCCAGACATGAAAGGGCAACATATTATATGGTTCTATTTATATGAAATGTCCATCATAGGCAAATCCCTAAAGACAGGAAGTTTATTAATGGTTGCCAGGAACTGGGATGAATTGGAAATGACTGCTAATGCATACCAGGTTGTTTTTTAGGATGATGGAAATCTTGTAGAATTAAATACTGGTAATGGTTGTGAATATACTAAAAAGCAATGAATTTGATACTTTAACAGGGTGAATTTTATGATACGTGAAATAGCTCAAAAAAAAAAAAAAAAAACCAAAAACTTAATGTCCAAATCATTGTTAGGGGTGGGGATCAAGAAAACTCCATTAATCCAACATAGGGGAAGGGGCAATAAAAATAAGAAACGATTTATGTTAATTAGCAATAAAAGTATAAAATTAAAAATATGAAAACATTAGAAATATACTGACAAATATAAAAGATAACTTAAACAACTGGAACTAAGTACCCATAGTCATTTGTTACCATGTTATCAATTCTACCCTAAACTAATATAAAAATACCACTCCAGTTCAATGGAAATGTCAACAGAATTTTTTTTTCAATTGGACAAGCTAATTAATTACATCTGTGTGAAAAAATAAACACTGAGAATAGCCAGGAAAATTACAGAAGAAAGAAAAATAAGGAAAGGAGGACAAAGAAAAAGAAAGAAGAAAAAAAAAATGAGGGTGAACAAAGAAGGGAGGTATAACCTCATCAACAGAATAAGGCACCAACAGTGACCTCAAACACACATGAAAAAAATCAGCACGATATAAAAGTGGTATTTCAAACTTCAGGAGAAAAGATGGACTACTTAGGAATCAGGAATGATAACTTGCTAGCCATTACTATGTAACTGAATGAGTACAGATACAAACGGATGATTATTTAGACAAAATAAATGAAAGCTAAATACACATTTCATTCTTTACACCCAAATAAATTTCAGATGATTGAATATTTAATAGTTTAAATATTAAATATGAAAGCTCTCAAAGAGGATTTTTTAAAAATATGTTATGAAGACACAAAATCTAGAAACCAAAAAATAAAATGTTAATTCTTTGAAAAATAAAAATTTCTATACAGCTAAAAAAGAAATTTGCAACATTTACTAAAGAGCAAATACACTTACTAAAAGGAGCCCTAGTGGTGCAGTGGTTAAGCACTCAGTTGCTAACCGAAAGGTCGGCAGTTCAAACCCACCAGCTGCTACGAGCAAGGTATGGCAGTCTGCTTCACATCTGGACATCTGGGTCTTAAAAGTTAGCAAGCAGCCGTGTAAGATGTATTAACTGGTCCCAATCTACCTGGAGCAAAGGAGAATGAAGAACACCAAAGACATAAGGAAAATATGAGCCCAAGAGACAGAAAGGGCCACATAAACAAGAAACTCCATCAGCCTGAGACCAGAAGAACTAGACGGTGCCCAGCTCCCACCAATGACCGCCCTGACAGGGAATCCCATCCACAACAGACAGACCCTGATGGAGTGAGAAAAAAGTGGAGTACAGAACTCAAATTCTAGTAAGAAGACCAGAACTGACGGTCTGACTGAGACTGGAGGGACCCTAGAAGACATGGCTCCCAGACTCTCTGTTAGCCCAGAACTAAAACCATTCCCGAAGCCAATTCTTCGGACAAAGATTAGACTGGACTATAAGATATAAAACGATACTGGTCAAGAGTGTGCTTCTTGGCTCAAGTAGACACACGAGACTAAATGTGCAGCTCCTGTCCAGATGGGAGATGAGTGAAGGCAGAAGGGGACAGGAGCCGGTTGAATGGACATGAGAAAAACAGGGTAGAGGGGAGGAGTGTGTTGTCACATTGTAGGGAGAGCAACTAGGGTCACAAAACAATGTGTGTGTAAGTTTTTATATGAAAAACTGACTTGACCCAATTAAAAATTGGGCAAAGGATATGAACACACACTTCACTAAAGAAGATATTCGGGTGGCTAACAGATACATGAGAAAATGCAAATTAAAACTACGATGAGATTCCATCTCACTCCAACAAGGCTGGCATTAATCCAAAAAACACAAAATAATAAATGTTGGAGAAGCTGCGGAGGGACTGAACTCTTATACACTGCTGGTGGGAATGTAAAATGGTACAACCACTTTGGAAATCTATCTGGCGTTTTCTTAAAAAGTTAGAAATAGAACTACCATACAACCCAGAGATCCCACTCCTCGGAATATATCCTAGAGAAATAAGAGCCTTTACACCAACAGACACATGCACATCCATGTTTATTGCAGCTCTGTTTACAATAGCAAAAAGCTGGTAGCAACCAAGGTGTCCATCAATGGATGAATGGATAAATAAATTATGATATATTCACACAATGGAATACTATGCATCGATAAAGGACAGTGATGAATCTGTGAAACATTTCATAACATGGAGGGACCTAGAAGGCATTATGCTGAGTGAAATTAGTCAGATGCAAAAGGACAAATATTGTATAAGAGCACTATTATAAAAAAAAAAAGATCTTGAGAAACAGTATAAATGGAGAAGAACACATTCTTTTGTGGTTACGAGGGGGGGAGGGAGGGAAGGAGGGTGGGAGAGGGTTATTTACTGATTAGTAGATAAGAACTACTTTAGGTGAAGGGAAGGACAATACTCAATACATGGAAGGTCAGCTCAACTGGACTGGACCAAAAGCAAAGAAGTTTCCGGGATAAACTGAATGCTTCGAAGGTCAGCGGAGCAAGGCTGGGGTTTGGGGACTATGGCTTAAGGGGACTTCTAAGTCAACTGGCAAAATAAATTCTATTATAAAAACATTCTGCATCCCACTTTGAAGTGTGGCCTCTGGGGTCTTAAATGCTAACAAGTGGCCATCTAAGATGCATCAATTGGTCTCAACCCACCTGGATCAACGGAGAACGAAGAACACGAAGGTCACACGATAACTATGAGCCCAAGAGACAGAAAGGGCTACATGAACCAGAGACTTACATCATCCTGAGACCAGAAGAACTAGATGGTGCCCGGCTACAACCGATGACTGCCCTCACAGGGAGCACAACAGAGAACCCCTGAGGGAGCAGGAGATCAGTGGGATGCAGACCCCAAATTCTCATAAAAAGACCAGACTTAATGGTGTGACTGAGACTAGAAGAATCCCGGCGGTCATGGTCCCCAAACCTTCTGTTGGCCCAGGTCAGGAACCATTCCTGAAGACAACTCATCAGACATGGAAGGGACTGGACAATGGGTTGGAGAAAGATGCTGATGAAGAGTGAGCTACTTGTATCAGGTGGACACTTGAGACTGTGTTGGCATCTCCTGTCTGGAGGGGAGATGGGAGGGTAGAGAGGGTTAGAAACTGGCAGAACGGTCACGAAAGGAGAGGCTGGAAGGAGGGAGCAGGATGACTCATCAGGGGGAGAGTAAATGGGAGTATGGAGTAAGGCGTGTATAAGTTCGTATGTGACTGACTTGATTTGTCAACTTTCACTTAAAGCACAATCAACGAATCAATCATAAAAAAGACTACAGCCTTGGAAACCCTATGCGGCAGTTCTACTCTGTCCTACGGGGTCACTACGAGTCAGAATTGACTCAACGGCAATGGGTATGTTTAATATATAAAATTGCTAAAACCATTAAGAAAATAACAACCAACAGAAAATGGACAAATTATACAACTAGCCAGTTCATAGAAAATTAAATGCCTCACAAGGTGCTCTCATGTTCATTGATAACTGAAGAGGCACAAATTAAAACTAGCATACCATCTGGCTTTCTTCTCTGATTGGCACAGATTAAAAAAAGGTTTAATGAGACAATTATTAAAGGCATAGATGGTATATTTTGTTATCATTTGTTATGATCTCTTTTGGAAAACAATTTGGCAATACCTATTAACTAAGACTTTCTTACTGGCACAATAATGGTAAACGATCCAAACAATAAAGAGTAATAAAATGAAAAACAAAAGCCATGAGCTCCGTAAAAGTGGAAATTTTTGTCTTCCTCATTCTTTACGGCCCAAAAGGGTCAATCAATATGCGTGTCATGAATGAATGCTAAGGTTACTTTTAAATTTCTTCCATGAAGGAAAACAAAAACAATACTTCCTTTTCTCAAAGAAGTTAAAAAAGGGTGTCATCTCAGAAATGAAAGCATCTGAGATCACAAAGTGAAGACCATCCTAACTAGGAAAATATTAGAAACATTCCTTTTAAAATTGGGAATAAGACAAAAATGTCTACCATGACCACCTCTAAACACATCACTGTACTAAAGGCCCAAGTCAACACAATAAGAAGAAATTAAAGCAGAAAGGATTGTGAAGGAAGAAATAAAACTATCATTCTTCATAAATAATATAACGGTACAAATACAGGATCTATAAACTACAAGAAATAATACTTTATCAAGGTGTTTAGCATACAAAAGTCAACTGCATTATCTAATTAAAAATAGAAAAAAAATTTTTTCAAAATACAAATTATAATAACAACAAAGTACCTAGGAATAAATCTAACAAAATACGCTTAAGACCTGAACTCAGGAAGTTAGAAAACTTAGCAGAAAGACATTAAAGAAGACCTGGGTAAAAAACATGGAAACAGTCCATGTTCATGGATAGGAAGGCATTATTTTAATGAGGATTCTCTTCAACTTTATCTAAACACCCAAGACAACTTCCCTGAAGACATCATGCTGCTTCGTGTGCCCACACATCTCTAAAGCAGTTTCCTCCTCTAACACCTTAGCAGCAGCCCTCCTCACCACCATCAAATTCTCTAAATCCTACCCTCATGGAAAATTCCAATTCATTCTTTTGAAATAGGTTTTTACTCAATAAAGATTTTCCTGATATCTATACTTAAAAATTACTCTCATCCTGTTTTCTTTTTTTATAAATTTCTTAACATTTGCTGCCAGCACCACACTTAGCTCATTGTCTCTTTTCTTCCTTTTGTAGAGAAGTACTGTACCTTAATCCTCTCTGTGTTCCCATCTACACACATAACGCATGCTGATACACAGAATGTATCTGTTCAAATGAAATGGATACAGAGGCGGAGATTCCTCCTTTTGTAATAGCAACGACCAAGCTGCTAGTCAGGGCAACAGCTACAACCATGAAAATGTCAGGAGTGGAGAATGCCATTACTGGAAGTGCCTGAGTTATCTGAAGAGGCTGGGAGCAGAAGTAAAGGTTTTAAGAAATATAAATTTATTATAAATAATGAATGGTTACGCTCCTAAGCGTCATAGGAAGTCAGTCATCGTATTCTGAAAGCGAATGTGAAACTACCCATCAGCCACTGAGATAGAAAGACAGGAATCTAAAAGAATCTGAGTGGAAGACAACCTTCTGACACGACAAAGCCTGACTATTCCATTACTATTTCTAGGTCAATGCAGCCTGGGTAGACCTGGGTTACACAGATAATTTTAACCAAGTACCAATAATCAAATTAAACCCCCAACAGTAAATTACTTGTCATGTAGTGACTGCATTGAAGAGAATGGTTTAGATTAGAAATTAACAAAATGTTACCTCACACTGAACGCGTGAATTGGGGACAAACAGCAGCAGTATCTTGTTAACAACAAGGTCAGTATTGGAGGCCTCACCCAAGAGAAGTTCATACTAAGGAGTTTATATAATTATACTCAGGAATACAAAAAACATAGTATTACTATAAATACATTCCTTACTCTATTAATTTTTTTACCCAAATTCCCTTATTACCCCCAAAATAAACAGTGTACAGTTACAGCTCCCAAACAGACACTTAACATGTTTGTATCACTAAATGGTAACAGCATCTTCAACACACTAAGAATTACCATTCCCAGAGACCATCTTTCAGTGAAATCATGAACAGGCCCATAAACTAAAAATAACACCTCAGAGGAACACGCTCCTTAAAGCCATCAATTATATGATATCAAAAGGGCAGCATTTGCCCAAAAGCAAAGATGAGAAGGCAGGGAAGAACAGAAAATCAGGCCAAAAGGAAACAGGGAACCTAAGACAGAAATGGGGAGCGTGCTGACATATTGTGGGGAATGAATCCAATGTCCCGGGACACTTTATGTACAAACTATCAAATGGGAAACAAATATGCTCTGTAAATTTTCACCTATGCACAATAAAAAAAAAATTTTTTTTTTTAATTAGGGCTAATAATTCTCTTTCTTGACTTTTTTTTTTTTTAGTTAAAGGGAAGATACAAAAAGCCAACTCCAAAGTGGAGTTCAGAGTACTTTTACCCCACTTGCTCCTCTTATGAGAAGCGAAAAGGGAGTTTAAGGAAGGTAATTTAATTGCAATCACTATTCAGGTAAAAGTCTGGATGCTGTGGAGTTATTTGCAATTTGATGCAACCTGCAAACAAATTCCCAAGATACCCTAGGCAGCTATCCTAGATGTAGGACAAACTGCTATTACTTACAACCTTCTGAAATAAGATGTTAAAAAGTAACAGAATAACACCAGGAATGCACTCAACTCTTCCTGTGACACTGATAAACAGAGCTGCTTTAAAATATTATCCTCAAAGATTTTCTCAGTAAAGCTAATAGCAAAGATCCTTGATTGTGGGAGTCCCCAAGATCACCCCCACATTCAGAGATTCCACAGAATTCACGCAATTCGGCATATAGTTATACTCACGGCTAAGGTTTGTTACAGCTATGTAGGAAGGGTACACAGCTGAATCACAAGGGGAAATACACAGGTGGAGTCCAGAGGACTCCATGTGCACGTTTCCTTAGCAACCCCTTCCCATGAGGGGTCAAATGGAGTGCACTCTTCCCCCAGCAACATGTGTACTATGTATCTGCTCAGAGAAGCCCATCAGAGGCTCAGCACTCAAGGTTTTTATAAGAGGCTGGTCACACAGGCACCCTCTGTCTCACACATACCAAAATGTCAGACTCCTGGAAGGAAAGTAGGTGTGCAACATAAGCCACATGGTTTGCACAAAGAGCCTAGGTACAGTAACCCACTCCATCAGTCCATGAATGGTGGGAGCTCTCCAGTCAAGGGTCCTTCTTGCAAACAGGCCTTGCTAAGGATAGCAGTCTTAGGCCTGCTGTGTTAACTCGTTTCTGCACAGATACCTCAAATTGTCTCCAGTACCAAGCCTCCCCTCCGCCCCCAAAAACAAACAAAAAAACAAAGCTATTGCGGTAGAGTCAATTCAAACACAGAGCAATGCTACAGGACAGAGTAGAACTGCCCCATAGGGTTTCTAAGGAGCACCTGGTAGAGTCAAACTGCCGACCTTCTGGCTAGCAGCCTCAGCTCTGAATCACTATACCAATAAGGTTTCCATCTTCAGTAGCCACCCCTGTTTCATAATTCTGCTCTATAGTGAATATTGTTACAGAGAAATACAAAGGCCAATGTTTTATTTTTTATAGCTGAGCATACGCGGGGTGGGGATAAGCCTGAAGTTATAGCAATGGATTTATATGATTCCACTATTTAACCCATACACATTTAGAAGAAATAGTTAACATACATTAGTGATGTATACTCTACTGCTGTGAAATACAGCAAAGATAAATAAGATATAGCACATATAGGAAGGAACTAAACCTATATGCTTCATGAGCTCCCATCTCTAGCATCCGAGCTATCTAGCTATACATACTAAATACACCCACTCCTCACTTAGCGACACGGTTACGTTCCAAAGACTAGGTCATTATGTGAAAATCAGTGTTATGTGAAAATGGAGGATGACCACATCAGATCACAAAAATGGGGGACGACTACATCATTACACAACCGCCAAATTACATCGCTGCATAAATGCCCAATTATATCATGACATAACTGCCAAATTACGTCATTACGTTACCGCCGAACCACTCAGAATCACTGCCCAGCCAAGATGACACATAATCTTAGCCATCACACCCAACGTTACTCTTGCCTCGCACCTCGGTGTTCGTTACTGCCAGATGCACATTGTTTATGCTGAAAATAGTCAGATAACCAGAAGGTCAATAAGTAAGGAGTAGATATACATATACACATATATATATGTGGCTTAAAATAAAATTTCAGCTACTCACACTAAAGACTTAGTGATAGCCTTAGTTAAGGTCATATTCTAGCTTCTAGCATGCTAAAATAAGAGGTCATTCAAAAAGTTTATTTATTTAAATATTAGAAGTACAAGGAACAAATTCTGTCCTAAATAAGTAACTGTTAGACTTGCAGATGAATCCTGAAGAGGCTCGCCCAGGCTACATTTATGTCCACCATAAAAATAACTGCTTCCAATTTCAAGAGCTTAAAAAAATATTTAGCTTTCACTCCAGAATTCTAGTTCTGGAAAGCATCCTGAAGAAATGATCATAAATCCTAAAGGATATTTATAGTTAAAGGTATATATGCAAAGAAAATGCATACACATGCTGCTTTCTGAAAAGCAACTATGATTCAACTTTTTAATACATAAAACTGATTGACAACTTGAAGTTTAAACACTGTCAATCAACCGACATTTACTGAAGTGATACGAAGCTTCAGGAAATAAAGTACATTATAAGCAAGGCTCAATGATGTGCAGCTGAATTTTTTCCCATGCTACAGCTATCTGACGCAGTTAAGACAGACAGAAAAGTTGCCTGAATACTTAATAACCTTATTGTTGTCAGCTGCCATCAAGTTGATTCCGACTCACCGCAACCCCCATGGATTAGAATTTAGTGTTTCTGAAGAATCCTAGCAATGTGTAACTATATGGTGTTTGTATTTTTTTATTTATTAAAAAATATTATACATTTAATGATATAGGTTTGTTCCTCCCCACAGAAGACTAATTTTAAATTGATAGGATGCAACAGATAACAGATGACATCTTAGAATTCAGGGATATGATAAGTATCGATTATAGGTTTGGCGACTTTTCTGTCCAACAAGAGTTAGCAATGGCAAAAATCCTTTAAGATCTTGCTATCAAGTAAAAAAATAAGAATAATAAAATCAGTTTTTTACTAAATTTTAACTTGGGAACATTCTGACACCTCTTTTGAGCCACAAATTAGGGTAAAAAAAGGAAGCTTTAAAAAGTGGAAACAAAGATAGGACTGAGACAAGCATCAAACAGTCATGTGCATATTTTCAATGTAGACCTGATCCCAGGACAGACTGTACAAAATAAAAGCCACCATCACAAAAGCAACAGAATTAGGAGGTAAAAGCTAAGATGATACTAGCTTTTACTTCTTTCCTCACAATAATTTTATTGTTCAATCAAATTTAGCTTTGCAGTTAATTATCAAAACGGTCTAAAAATGTTCTTAAGGGTACCATGCTTAAAAAAATGCTTAAGAAGGTCCCAATTATCACGCATCTAATGAACCTGAAGTTGACTTGTAGACAACCTCACTTGCCTGAAGTCCAGTCTTCCAAACTCTGCCCTGATGACCATTTATACCTCTATAAAGTCTAAATAATAAAAGATATGTGACAGAATCAACTTAAATGTGACAAGGTAAAACTGCCATTATTCCTATATATTTTAAATCATTCTTTCAACTGACTAAAATAAAATTATTTATACTCCTGTGACTCCTAAACCACAAAATTAAATGTGTTACTAGTCACAGGTGTAGCTTTGGCTAAAGTATTCCCTATGTCATTCAACACACTGTTTTAAAAAGTCTCCAAAAAGAAAATCCACAGTATCCCTGGGTAATTTATTGCACCTAGAATATTAAGGTAAGGAAATTTTTCTTTATGTAGCCTAAATCCCTCATTTCCTATAAAAAAAATCCATTTAATTAAACATTATAATTGTTCTCATTTTCTCCAAGACTGATGCCAAAAACACCTGTAATTTCTAAGGTAAAATTTATTAATGACCGAAAACTTGTTGTCATCAAGTGGATACTGACTTATAGCGACCCTACAGGACAGAACAGAACTGTCCCATAGGATTTCTAAGGAGCAGCTGGTGGATTCGAACTGCCGACCTTTTTGGTTAGCAGCCGAGCTCTTAACCACTGCACCACCAGGGCTCCAATTACCAAAAAACAGATTATAATATTATACATAGAAAAAGCCAAATGTAAATCACTGATCTAATAAAATATTTATCAAATTAAGTTTAATCCTTAAAGTTTCAAGCCAACAAATACATATTACCTTTGCAAAGATGAAACAAACCAAGAAAAGGTTTACTTGAGAGAGATGTTTACAACCCCATGTGAAAAAAGGGTAACTTGGATTCAGAAGTAGACTGCACAATCCTATGCTGATCTCTCAGGACATACAAATTCTTGCTGGCAATGAACAGGAGTAAAATTTCTACACTTTAAAGACTCGTTCAATGAAGTTCAGTGGTAAAATGAAAATAACGTCAAAGAGAATACAGGCAGTCCCCAGGTTACGAACAACCAGGAGCTAGGAACCAACCCCCATAAAGCCTATTACATTAAAAATTTGAGGAACATACAATGCTTCATAGTAACAAACAGGCGGTATTTTGTGACACACATCAAAACATTATTATTATTATTATTACTGTACCATTATACTAAAGAGATGTTTTAGTGTATCTGGAAGTGTTTCCTTAATGTTTTTTATAAATAGGCAGGTACACTACATACCATATGTTTAGACAAACATTTGACTAACTGACTTTAGATACGACGTTACATACGAATTCGACTGAAAGGCAGACTTAGGAATGGACCTCGTTCATAATCCGGGCACTGCCTGTATTAATGTTAACTGTCAGAACTGATTCTTTCACAAACCCTGTTTTCACAACAGCAACCCCTTATCATCAGGGGAATTTAAAGTTGCTGAACTCAACAATCCCTTCAGTTAAACAAACAGACCCCTCATAGAGCTGTCCAACGCTGCCCAAACTATCCATCCTTTAGTCGAATCAGTCAGTTTCATGAATTGTAGAATTTATCTTCAAGTCCAGTGCTGACTCAGAGGGTAGCTTGTTCCCTAGAGAAAACAACCAACAAAAATCAGAACAGCTACTGCTCATAAGCTCTTTCAACACCCAAGTGGAAAGGACAACTTATTGGGTCCAAAAAATAATTCAACTTCCTTTCAACTTCAGAAGTAGCCAATAAATCAAAGGCATCTATAGGCCATAGGCAGTTCTTGGTTAAAGCTTTCGCTCAGTTACAAGAAACCTTAAATAGCTAACTTAAAGTTTACAAGAAAAGCTATCACACAAACCAGACGTTTTCTCACTGAAGCAGAAACATGATGCAGGGAATACAAATGGAAAGGATTCCAAGGGCCAAAGCTGTTGTTTTATTTTTGAAAAGCTGCCTTCCTAGTTTGCCTGTGTGTTGAGGGTGGTGGAAGAGAAGGCAATGAAATATTACCACTCAGAAGTAACCTAAATTTGTAGAGTACCTTTGCTTAATGTTATACATAATACACTAGTGAAGTATTGCATAATTCCTTAAACGCAAGGCCCTCATTCACTAGTCAGAGAAAATATTCTGAGACAAGAGATAAAGGAGTAACATGTTCTGTTTCAAGACCTGAAATACTGATCCACCTTCCCTATTTAAGTCTAAATCCAAAAGCCAACACACCCCGTCTCTGAGTTTCAAGATATGCCACAAAACCAAGGTGCCTTTCCATTTCATGACTTAGGGTTTTGTTTAAAATCATAAGCTACACTGAAAAAAAGAAAAGGAGGAGACCAAAGAGCTCAAGCTAATTTTCAGAACACTGAAATGTCATTTTGTCCTTTCACATGAAGCAGGTTAAAAGGTTTTTATAAAACAAACATGTTAACGCAAGACATGCCTCGAGAAAGAACCATTCATTTTTTTTAATGTATTAATGCTATTAGTTATTCAGCTGTGAAATATAACAATTTGAAATTTATTCTTTTAACTTCCAAATTGTAATACAGAAAACTTTTGATTCACAGGCAAGAATCTCAACGCCCAGAGCTCAGACTTGTGGGACAATACTACTCATTTGAATATAGCCACACGGCACTGGGACTGGGTGACATTTTGGTAATTCACAGTTTGTACACGTGTGTGTTTTAACACCTGAATGATTCTTCACTTTTCCAGGTTTTCGCAACTGGGGTTTCAGGAGAAATAAGCCCTAATGAGCTAGGCACTCATTGTACGTGGTGTTATGTAACATTTGGGAGAAATAACCAAATAGCCACTCAAATCGTTTTCTGTATTCTGTGGTTCAGATGAGGAATCTCAAATGAGAAAGGCTGCAACTTTCCTAGCTTCCTTAATCTCTATAAACCCAAAACCAAACCCACTGCTGTTAAGTCGATTCTAACTCATAACGACCCTATACGACAGAGGTACAACTGCCCCATACAGAAGGAGACTGCCACATCCCTCTCTTGCAGAGTGGCAGAGAGGTTAGCAGTTGAGCACTTCAACCACTGCACCACCAGGACCCCTTTAATCTGTATATTATTGATAAATTCCCTCCTTTTGAGAAACAACCCTTCTACGTCAGTAGTTTTCAAACTATATTCAGTAGAACCCTAGTGCTTCCAAAATTGCGTCCGGGGTTCAACAGATGCTCGATCTGAATTTTGTTTATCTATTTTTTACTATTTATTAAACCAATAATAAAATCACAGATGTATGTCTACGTTAGTGTTTATTCATTTTTAACATCCCAGAGATCAACCCCAACACTCGTAACTTGTGTTGGGTTAGGATATTTTCATGCAGACCTCAGACTAAAGCATCTCTCTCCTGTCACCCCTGTGCATACGTATGAATTTTTTATTAGTAAAGGAGCAGCTAGGAACCCTGGTGGTGCAGTGGTTAAACGTTCAGCTGCAAACCAAAAGGTCAGTGGTTCAATCTCACTAGCCGCTCAGCAAGAGAAAGGTGTGGCAGTCTGCTTCCGTGAAGATGACCCTATGGGGCAGTTCTACGTTGTCCTATTAAGTCGCTAATGAGTCGGAAATGACTCAACAGCAATGGGAGGTAAGGTAGCAACTCTGCTATAATCTTTATTTACATTCACGTGTACTCAAATAAAACTGAACAACATGCTACATCTATGTGAATCATGATTTTCATGTTATTACCATATTTTTGCGCAAATTTAACACCCATCTTTTGCATTTGTTAGCCAGCTGAGCTCTCCCCCCCCACCACCAGGCACCCTCACAAGTGCCAACAGCATAGTGTGCTTATGAAAATACCTCAAGGTGGAGGGCACGACCAGCAAACGAACACAGAAGGCGTGCGTTATTTATGTAACAATGCTATATATGGAAAAATGGAAACTGAGGAGTATGACTGTAACTATTATCCTTCACCCACTAATCTCAAACTGTATTCAACAAAATATCACACAGCCTTGTTAGTATCACACAGCCTTGTTAGTCTGAGTAACTTTCTGAATGAATTTTATAACTCTGACCCTGTAAAAATATGTTTTACCTGTTTTATATAATTTTAGATTTTGGGGTTTTATACAGGTTATTTAGAAGCCCTGGTGGCACAATGGTTAGGTGCTCAGCTGCTAACCCAAAGGTCAGTGATCCAAACCCACCCAACAGCTTCACGGGAGAAAAGACCTGGCGATCTGTTCCAGTAAAGATTACAGCTTAGAAAACCCCGTAAGTAGTTCTACTCTGACACATGGGGTCGATACGAATTGGAATGGACTCAACAGCACACAGCAACTTCACCAGAAGCTGCTTTATGAAATGTTTGAAATCCACTGTTTTAAGCTCTAATCAGATTCTACTGGTTCAAAGGTTCTCCAGGGGCATAAACGGTAATTAAGTCTATTGTTTTTGATGCTTGCTGTGTTGCAAGTTCCCGCTAAGGGTAACCAAGATGTGCTGCAATCCTTCTTTCCATTCTTATTTCCTACTAGTCTCCTCTCCCCACATTTCAGCATTCTCCAAAAACCAATATGCCACACTCCAAGATGCTAATGGCAAATAAAATGTTGGTAAAGATTTTGAGAGCGGTATCAAGTACTTTATAATATGAAACATTTCCCTATCTTTGTGTCATTTATCATTAAGCTTTCCCATTTTCAGCCCAATCTAATTTTTTTGTTTTCTTGGTAAAAAAAAAAAATCTATCAATTCTAATTTTAAAACAAAATGATATTCTACTTTTTCAGGGATGATGGTGCTCCATGTCAGAGTATTTCACAAACGGCAGACTTCAAAACTATTTATCTGAAAAGATTTAAAAAAAAAAAAAAAAACCCCAGCAGGGAAACCCGATTAATGGAAACAGAGCCACCAGAATGGACGTAATGAGAATGTTTATGCCTTGTGAAAAATGTAACCAGTGTCACTCAACAATCTGTGTAGAAATTGAATGGGAACCTAAACTTCTGTGCAAACCTTCACCGAAAACACAGTATTATCTACAAGAAGAAGAAGAAACTCCACATGACAAAAGCAGTGACTGAGTCTAAGGCAGAGCTCTGTGAATCACTGCTGCACTTTTAATTTTGGGTTTCCCTTAGGTAAATAGACCTATCCATAAGCACTAATTAATAGTTTAAACTGCCATGCAGAATCATCACCACTTTTGGAAGGCTGGCGTTTAGCTGATAAACACTGGTATTAAGGTATATAGTATGTTTAAAACAAAACAAACCACAGCATCAGGTCATAAATAGCCCTGCCCCACTGTCACTCAAGAGGACTCTCTGAAGTTTCCCAGAACACAATCATCTAATGGTTCCAGCAGGGCCCTGGCCTAACTGAAATTTTCTTCCCATCTTTTCCTACCTCAGATTGATCTTTCTGCAAATTCACTGAGTGGGAATTTCTGTATTACGCTAGTTAAACTGTATAAAACAAACAAATAGAAACAACAACAACAAACTTCATTGATTCTCAACTGTCCGTGTTTCAAATGTTCAAAAAAATCCAACCTCTCCTTTAGGACCCACCTTTCACACCTTTCCTCTTCCCTGACATTTTTTTCCCCGGTTACCTTCATTCAAATCAGGTAAGATCTTACCTCTCAAGATTTTCTGCTATTTTGAGTATTTTTTTTTCTCTGGAAGTCAAGGAGTATACTGTCAGTATCTCCTGTGGATTTTTTTTTAAATGGAGCTAAAGGCCAATGCTTCCAATCTGGAGCTCCCGACTTAGGTCTGAGAGGAGGCCCTGAGTAATCTGTGTGTTCACAGCATCACAGGAATTGTGATCTCTATCTATACACGCAAGCTTATTGGGACCACTACGTAAGATCAGCACTGAGCAAGGTTCCAGGAATTCCAGAAGTAAGATTTGCCCTAACCTCACGCAGTTTATATTCTACCATAAAGCTCAAAAAAGTGCTTAAAACATATCATTCTTAACATTTACTGTTAAGCCTTTATATGTGGTCACAATAACAGATAAAATGATTAAAAGGTCTTCAGATGCATTTCATTTCAGTGAGGGAATAAATATAACAAACATACAGACAAAATCTAAAAATATATATTGTGAGATATTCAAAACACTACAGAATCACAGGGAAACCCTGGTGCCATACTGGTTAAGAGCTACGGCTGCTAACCAAAAGGTCAGCACTTCAAATACACCAGGTGCTCCTTGGAAACCCCATGGGGTAGTTCTACTCTGCCCTACAGGGTCGCTATGAGTCAGAATCGACTCGACGGCAGTGGGCAATAACAGAACCACAGAGAAGGGAGATATTAATTCTGACTGGAGAATTAGATGTGGCTTTGCGGGAAAAAAAAAGGCAGCTGACCTACTCGATGAAAAGTAAGCAAGGTCTCAAGAAACTAGAGCCTTTCGGGCAAGTAAGTATGGCCAACAGCTGACCATGTTCAAAGACACAGTCTCAAAAATAGGATAGGTACTTTATAGTAAGAGTGGGTCTCACATGAGACAGAGTTAAAGCAATAGGCTTATTTAATCAGAAAAGAAATCTGGTAGTATTTTAATAATAATCCTTGATTATTTTAATTCAAAACATTTACTGAACTCTAGACATGGTTCTAGGTCCCTGGGTGGTGCAAAAGGTTTGTGCTAGACTACTTTAACGGTTGGCAGTTTGAATCCACCAGTGGCACAGCCTGGCGATCTGCTTCTATAAAGATTAGGGCCAAGACAACCCTATCATATAAAAATTATACATCCGCATTCACATAGACAATAGCTCCATAACAATCAAGCCAAAATTCCTAATACTGACAATTTTTAAGACAATATGTTAACATTTTCTTTTAATCATAAACATACAGAACTGAAAGCATCTGATAGGAGAAAAAGCCTTGTTCCACCTCTTTGTGGCAATACTCATGCTCCTCCACCGCCACAACCTCCTAAAGCATTGTATCTTCGTCAGGATTGGCCCTGAGAACTACCTGAAAAGCTTCCTAAAAACGGCCATCTGCAGGGCCGGAGGAAAGAGAAAAAGAGGGTCTAGGTAAAAGACCAGACTGGCAGGCTTAGGGTGGGTCCTGGGTAGGAATGCATGTTTTCAAAGCATCTTGGAGTATGTCAATGTGCATACCTTGGTTACCCTTTAAAATAGTAACAATGGGCCAACCTAGTTTTAACAAAATTTTCATTACTAGTTTTTTTTAGTATTAACGGTTCAGGCCATAACATGAATCCATTCTATTCAGAAGTATTTCAAGGACATGAACACAAACGAATTTAAGTAACAGAACAGTGGCAAAACAAAAGGACTACTTTACAAAACTATTTAAAATAGTCCATTCTTTTAAGTCAGGTTCCCCACTGGTTTTAGTATACCCTAGGGGGTATTCTTATTACTTTCTGTGAATATAGGTACATACAAAATTATCTCCAGGAGTTAAGTATGACAAGCAATATCTCTCAATAACACTTAAAACTCTCAAATTTTTTCAACATTCAAAAAATTGGGAACGTGTTAATATTTATTTTGTCAAGCAAGGTCATTTTACTTAATAAAACAAAATTGAGTATTTCTATTGAAATAAACTACTTTTCATTAGAGAAAAATCATAAATTGCAAACACAATCATTCCAAAGAATACTGAGGGAGATGAGGTAGATCAGACAGCCTATAAGCCTGATTTCTGACCAGTAAAACTATGAAAGCCTACTTCATCTCCACTGTGATTTTATGACATCCTGAGGTAGCTCTAATCTCCCAGAGGAATAGATAAAATGTCCAAAACACAAATAATCTGGAACATAAAAAATGCATACAACCACACAATATACTTTTTGTCTCAAAGGAAAGAAGACACAACTTGAAGAGAAAGACTGTCATAGTTTCCAAAGTATTAGGAAACAACACACTTGAGCAAATCACAAAAATTCTTGCTCCTCTATGAGGGATAAAAATGCATAACCAATTTAAAAATGATACTATGTGAAGTACTAGTACGAATGAATAAAATGGAATATAAGTAAACATACAAGATATACAGAACTGTATATAACAAGAAAACAACTCGAATTCATAGTATTTTTATAGTATTTTAATCAAATTATTTAAGATTCATTATCATTAATAATTTATGAAAAGGCATGAGATTATTTAATTTTCCCCAGTTTTTATTTAACAATTACTGAAAGTAGGCATCCAAAGTTACTATCTATGATTCTTCCAATTACATCAATACATTTGCCTTTATTTGAGAATTACTGATTTAAAATTCTCATTTTCTAGTTTAGTAATATGCATGCTGGACATCTATTAATTTACTCAAGAAAAAAAAGCTAAGAAAATAGTATTCTATTCTAGTCTGTAAATTCGGGTAAAAGTTTTAGAACAGGCCTAACCTAAAAGCTCATCTATACATAAAAAAATAAATAAATAAAAATAAGATGGGGAATATTCAGAGTCACAGAAGCACCCTGGGTGTTGCACACAGTTATGCGCTCGGCTACTAGCCAAAAGGCTGGTAGTTTAAACCCACACAGAGGTGCCTTGAAAGACAGGCCTGGCGATCTGCTTCTAGAAATTCAGTCTTGAAAACCGATGGAGCAGTTCTGCACAAATGAGGCTGCTATGAGTCAGAAATGATAGCAACTAACAACAACAATTAGACCGGAGAATGATATTCACCACAGACCTTAAATAGAAGTTATTTTCCTGTTAACAAAAGACTGCATTAACCCAACAGGATAAAAGGGAGAATAAAATCAAAGAAAATACAAAACAAACCTACTGCCATCGAGTGGATTCCGACTCATTTAAAAGCAATTTTTGGATAAAGGTTACTCCTCTGAGAACTCAAGGACCTCTTTACCTAAACATACTTACTCTGGTTCTTAACACAAAAACCAAAACTGCTGCCATCGAGTCAATTCTGACTCATAGTGACCCTACAGGACAGAGCAGAACTGACCCACAGGGTTTCCAAGTAGCAGCCATTAACCACTGCGCCACCGGGGGTCCATTGGTTTTTATGCCTATGAAGTATGCATTTCATAGATTTTTTTTTTTTTTTTAATTAAACTAGTAGAGCTTCATCTTCTATACGCAAATATATCTCACCTAATTTTTTTTTAAAGGGTACAAGAGTTAAATCAGAAGCTACCATTAAAATAACATGTTTTTTAAGATGTGAGAAAGTAATTTTCTATCCTTGCAGTTTTCAAATTCTAGACTCATGGTAAACTGAAACTTCGATTCAAAGATCCTCCAGTCTTTCTAGTATACCTGATCCTACTCTTATTCTGCCATTCTTCAATGCCTACCTTAAATCTTGTAATATTCTAATGGACACTTCTTGGGAATATCCAACTCCCTTATTTTGTAGATATAAGGAGTAGAAGAAATTCAAATATTGTTTTTAAAGCCTCCACAAAAAAAAAAAAACTAAAAAATATATTAATATGAATGAAGCCATGAAGATATTACCAATAAAGAATTTTTTTATCTCATTCTTTTGGGGGGGGGAACAGCATTATTTTCACTTTTAGGTAAATATAATACATAGAAAAAGTCTGAACTGTTGCTCTACTAGATTACACTAACATTTCAATTATACCACTTCATGAATTGATTAAAAGTACAAATATTTTCTCTCTCCATTACACAGTAAAAATGACGTTTCAACACACTTCCAAAAAGTTTTATCTTTTTTAAAAATGTAAATAACCTTTACTAGAAGCCATGTGGATCTGGTCAAAATAAATGTAACTCTATTTCCGCTTCTGCTTTTCTCCTCTGTATCTAGAGATTTCAGCAACTAATTTATATCACCATGCTTCTTTTGGTTGGATCTAGATCTGTGATAAAAATTAATCAAACTACCTGGATATTAGAAACACTGTAAGCATTAATAAAACTATCAAGTATCCTAAAGCTTCCTCACAACATTTATTTAAACTCACTGTCCAAACTCATGCACATGTTATTAGTTGGTATTTCAAATTTAACTTGAGTTTTATCAACCACATGCCCTGCAGTAACATTGATGGACACTGTAGCCTGCACTATTTGCTTTCCACATCTGTATATCATAATCTTCCCTTTGGACTACCTTCAGCCATGCCTTTATCAATCGTCTCACTTCCACAGGAGTTGCCATTAATTATTTCAACAAATATTTATTGAAATATTGACTATGAATGTGACACAGTATGTAACTGTTCAAATCCCTAACTATATGAATAACTCATCCACATCTTTTAAAAGCCACTGTGAGGGTTTGAACTATAATTTTAAGGCATTTTATTCACTGCCCTATATGGGAGGTAACCTGTACTTTGGTCACCATAACATCTGAAGAAACATAACAGTAACCCGCCTGCTCTCAAACTTTGCCAAATGACCTGAAACGATAGAGCTTCCACAGCTCTACCATGATGGCAATCTTTTAAATGGTAACATTTAGTTGATGTAAACAAAGGATCGAAATGGAAGAAGAAAAGGTGTTAGCTAACAAACTCAACTTCTGGGGATCAGAAGAATCATCTTTCCTCCTCAAGTGATGGTGAACGTTAGTGACTACAAAGTCTTCTTCATTCACAGTGATGAACTCTGTCTTGTTTAGAAAAAAAAAAAAAAACTCTAAGACAAGTGTCTCATCGTGAAAATTAATTATAGAAATTCACACAAAAATATGTAAGATTAATAATAGTTACCAATGCAATTTAAATTCTGGTTTTCTCTGCAATGAATAAAAACTAGTGTGAAATTAAAAGCAAAAAAATTAAAGTTTAACTTCAAGAAAATGTGACTGAATCGCTGAACACTTATTTCTCTAGTAACAAATTAGTTGATCTTTATGAGCAATTTAAATATATACACATTAAAAGGTAACATGTAAATGAAAGATTATTTGATTACTAGTTCTAGATTCATGTGGTTTAAAACTGTAAATGGCCACAGTGCTCATACGATTCATTTTTAAAGTATTCTCAAAAATTTATTTAGATGTAGCACGATTAGTAACTAACATTATTTCTGTCCCATTCACATTACCAAGGTAGAAGAAATCCTTGTTGGCCAGTTTGATTCAATGTGTATTCACTGACCCCTGTAACAGTGAATATAACTGTCTCTTATCTGACAACTTCAGTTATCCGGAACCAGGAAGGAAGTAAAACTAGCCTCAGGCAGGCAAAGGATAATTTAAAGGCCGTGTGACTTATTCACTGGCAACAGTTCAAGTACTAGACCCAAAGCTTTTATCTTACTTAAGATAAAAAAAAGTACTTAAAAAAAAACATATTTGTGTTCTCAAGCCCTCAGCAGTCTAGGAGGAAGAGAAAGAGGCTATAAGCTATACTACTACCAAAGGCCAGAGAAGACTGGGTAAAGCACTGGCGAGCGCACTGGGTCTCAAAACAAGGTCCCGGCAGCATCAGCATCACCTGGAACATGTCAGAAAAGCAAATTTTCTGACCCACTCAGACCTGCTGAATAAGAAACCCAGACCTACTGAATAAGAAATTAACTATAAAAAGTTAATTTGATAAACTCTCAAATTTGAGAACCACTCTCCTAAAGACAGGAACACTAAAAAGCACATGAGTCATCAATAAAAAGCCAGTAAAAATTCACAAAAATGGTTCAAATAAGCTTGCATAAGTCTGTCCATTCAAGGCACTACTTTCAGGCACTTTACAAGATTCAAAGAGCAAAACAAAAGCTTCAAAGAACTAGGGGCAGAAGGGCAATGGAAAAGCTAAATAACTTAGTAACTGCATCATGTTGAGGCAAACTGTACTATAAGCTGATCCAAAAAGGTATGTATCCCTTGTATTCTGGCTCAATACAATCACTGAGGCACAGTCAGTCAAGTACAAGTCACCAATAAAAACTTACATTTTGCTTGAAGCAATGAAGTACTGCAGACTTTGAAATGATTCTGTGAAAATATTAAGTTTTGACATTAAAATCATTACCTTCTGCTATCCTCAAATAAATCAAGTATGCTAAAAGCTTCAACTCCCATGATCCTAGATCAATCAGTTATTAAAACTGCTTTGGTGGGGGTTTCTTTGGAATAGATAAAAAAAAGGTGTAAATGAGATTATGTCCAAAATAATACACAAAATAATAAAATACACAAGATAACCAGGATCAACTGTTGTAACTCTGTATCAAAGATAACTGAGAAATGTAGCCCGGCTGTCTCAAAAAAATACAAGTTCAGATTTTCGTGAATAGTCATCACTGGAGAAACTTCCGGGCTCCCTGCACGACGACTTCCCACCACTCATGTGCCTCCATGCTTTTCCCTTCCGGCTTACTGAGGGACATGCCCTAAAAACCACTTAACCTGGGCACCTAACTGAGAAGAACATCCCGGCCAACTTGAACACCTACTCCAGACTGTTACAAAAGCAAGAAAAAAATTTCTACTGTGTTAAGCCATTACATTTGCATATATTTGTTTCAGCAGTTTAGTTTACCACATCTCACACAGTGAGTAGTAACATTATGGAGCACAGTAACTACGGCTTAGAGAATAGTTTGGTAACCAAAACTATATTAAAGTCCTATGGGCCTGTATAATTTTCTCAAAAGAACACACCCCCGGCCCTCCCAAAGTGACCATACTTTACTATTTGTAAGAACATCACTCTAAAATCTGGTAACTGTATCTAAAAACCTGGGTACATTATTTAAAAAATCATAAGAAACATCATAATTCAGACACATCAATGTGTAAGACAGCCATGATGAAAGAGTACAGAACCAACAAGGCAAGGTCACGCAAGCTCCACAGACACATCGCAACTCCCTGAGGGAAGGAACTGCTGGGCTGAGGACTGTGGAGTCCATGGTCTCTGGGAACATCCAGCTTAACTGGCGTAACATAGTTTATCAACAAAATATTCTACATTCTACTTTGGTAAGTAGCATCTAGGATCTTAAAAGCCCGTGGCCATCTAAGATACTCCACTGGTCTCACCCCTCTGGGATCAAGGGAGAATGAAGAAAACTAAAGATACAAGGAAAAGATTAGTCCGAAGGATTGATGGACCACATCTACCACGGCCTCCACCAGACTGAGTCCAGTACGAGATGGTGCCCAGCTACCACCACTGACTGCTCGGACAGGGATCACAATAGGGGGTTCTGCACAGAGCTGGAGAAAGATGTAGAACAAAATTCTAGCTCACAAAAAAAGACTAAACTTACTGGCCTGACAGAGACTGGAGAAACCGTTGGAGAAGAGGCCCCAGACACACTTTTAGTGCAGTAATGAAGTCACTCCTGAGGTTCATCCTTCAGCCGAAGACTGAATAGGCCCACGGAACAAAAGGAGGCTAAAGGGGCATACCAGCTCAGGGCCAAGAACTGGAAGGCAGGAGGGGAGAAGAAAGCTGATAATAGAGAACCCAAGGTCAAGAAGGGAGAGTGTTGACATGTCATGAGGTTGTTGACCAATATCATAAAACAATATGTGTACTAACTGTTTAATGAGAAACTAGTTTGCTCTGTAAACCTTCATCTAAAGTACAATAAAAAAAACAAAAGAAAAAGTACAGAACTAAGTATTATCACCATAAACAAGGAGTCCACATATGAGACTTTGCTAACATTCATGGTTAGGTTTTATGTGCTGTGTATGCTGAGAGTTTAAAAATGGCTACATCTGTAATTCCTTTTACCAAGACCCTCCTCACATGCCCTACTCTATGGTAACTCCACATCTGAAAGGTTAAAAAAAAAACAAGAATGGCTTTCATATATGACTATAACTAGTCAAGCTGAGAAAAACCAAAGAAAAGTTCAAAAAATAGAAGGAGCTGCCACCATTCAATTCATTACTACAGAATTAGAGGACCATTCCTAACTAGACATGTAACATATACCACATAGTAATTTGATTCACACCAGTACTCCTGCCCATTGTATACCTATGATGCACTAGACACCACCGAACCAGAAGAGTAATGAAGAAATGAGCCCTGGAGTTCTCAACCTACTTGACTGAAAAGACTAACTTCTAGCCCTCCACATCCAGCTAAGAAATGAAGTCATTTATCAAACACATGCTCTCTGCCTCTCAGTTCATTCAGAGCTACTACGACACTCAGATTCACCCAACTCTAATCTTATACCGCTGAAACAAAACTGCTCCGAGATCCACCTATGAAGCAAGAGTAGAACTGGTGGGGCTCTCGACCTATACAGAGCACATCCAAGAAGCCGGTATGGCTTTTATGGTCCTTTTTAAGTCTCGTACAACAACTGCACTCCTGCCTTTTTGCTACCTCTCATCACTGACTTCGTTTCTGTCTGTGTTTGCTGTCCTTAACTCCTACTGACCCACATGTCGCAGAACAATAGTTATTTAGGTTAAAAAGACTTTAAATAATCGAATATTATCTTCTACAGAAAAGAAGACACTAAAAAGCAGGAATCAAGTGATGCGCTGAAAGCCTCACAGCTACTTTAGTGGAAGAGCTGATAGTATGTTCTGAAGCACTCAGGAGGTAAAGCAATGAAAGCTGCCCAGGAGCAGCAGGAGACACGGCTGCAGTTGTAGACCACCGAATCTGTAACCTGCAGTTGAAGGGATCCCCTACCACTCCCATCCAGCCCTCACCCCCTACTATGGGATTAAGCGAGCCAATACAACGAGAGTAAACACAAAGTTCACAACAGGGACCTAAAACCTAACAGGACATGTTAACCACGGATCCCCAGTCAGCAGAACAGCATCCACAGGTAGCTATTTAAGCCTTACCTGGCAGGTCTCCAAGCCAGCTGCAGCAGCCACATCCCCCTCTGCGCCACAAATGTCTTGCCTCAGTTTTCTGAAATTCCCAACTGGGAAGGGAATATAGCCAGCAGGCGTTCCCAACCTGGTTAAGTTCTACAGTTCTACAATGAGTAACCTTCTCTGGGACATCACAGTCTGTCCCCACATACACGCATACACAGAGCAGCCCCTTCTAGAATGAGCTCAACATCACAGGGCAATAAAAAGGTCCTCTTCGCAAAAACCTTGGGAATCCCTGATCTTAACCATAAAACAGCATCTAGGATAACCTGTTTGTAATTTAATTTTTAATGTAGAAAGCAATCCCCAAACTAGAGAACCTGGAAAGAAGTGAGTGATTCTGCTGAATATACCTGAAAAACAAAGTAGTTACAAAAAAAATGGCAACATGCACTTTAAAAAGAATACTTACAAATACTTTAACTGGTTATAAGAATATTTTAGCACCTCAAAACACACAGCGGCTCTAGCCCTGATGTGGTTGCACTTTTCCAACAGGCACGTTTCTGTTCCTCTTTGACTATTCATCTACATGCTCCCAACGTGCGGTTTTTACAAGCTCTTCAAAGATGTTTACTGAATCATTAAAATTCATTGTACTTAAGAGATAATAAATTATGTAATTTTTTCCAATACAAAATAAAGTTTAGCTAAACAAGTAAACATTTATTAAGTACCTTTTATTGCCTAAATTTGTGCTATATGAGAAATGACATGGTCCCTTCTTGAGGAATTTTTAATATGCTCAGGAAATCTAGATTGATAATTAAAACAATTAAGAATAATACTTTAGTGCTAAACTACCTGTATTAGCACAAAAACAATTCAGAGAAATAAGTTCAGATTGAAATATCAAAATAAGTTATGGTAAAATTACTTGATTGTCCCAGAAAATCCATTTAACTGCAGATCTTTGAAAACTAATCACAAAGAAAAAGAGTTACATCCTACAAGACAGGGTAATGTTTAAGAACTATGTAAATATTTTTTAACTTTTATTTTCAATAATTTTATTGCTTAATGAAACATAAAACGATCTAAAATGCTACGTATAGATTTTTTGGCCTGGAGTGATTTTAATGTAAAACCAAAGATACACAGTAAAGTTTTAAATATGAGCTTAGATATTAACCATCTTCAAGACCGTAACTTCACCCTACTGGCAGAGTTTACTATCTTCCCAACGGTACATGTCTTAGCTGCACGTCACAGTAGATATACAGCTAGTAACACAGAACTGTGCCTTTAATTTTACCCACACCAGTGTTCCTGCCCTTATGACTTATTTGACTGATACAATTTGTGAATTTTCGTGACATTTTCCCTAGTCTGCCCTATCCCCTCTTTAAGTCTTCCAAACAGAACAGATACACACAATTAATCTAAAAAAGAAAATAACAGAGTACTGTCATGTGGAAAAGGTTTTAATCTATTCTACTCAACACAAAAAGAAAGAGATAGGACTAGTGGGTGGAAGACAGACAATACACAGTCTGGTTCAGCATAAGATATAATTTTCTTTTTATTCAAACTGTTTAAATGTAGACTGGGATGCCTAGGTTAGCTAATGAATTCCTTATCATTGCAAGTGACTAAGCAGAGGCTCGATGACAATCTGTCAAGAAACCCACCTCTAGACCGGGCACAAGATTCCACCTACATCAACGGCCAGCATCTGATAACTGCATAAACCAACTACTGTGTAATTTACATGAATTAAGCCTCTATTTCCTCATCAGTGATATGAAGACTCCCTAGACTAATGGATCTAGAATTTTACTATTTTTCAGCATAGAACTTTAAAACTGAAAGGGATCTTCTTGCCCCAAACCCTTCGACATTATAAAAATAAGTGGTTCTGTTTTTAGGCTACAATATTAATAAAAAGCTTCAACATTTTTGAACAAAAATGCTAAATATTACTTCCTCTTTTTTCTTTCCTTTCTCTTCCCCACCCCGCCCCCCATCTTGCCCCAACCAAAAAATAAAGTATATTAGCCTTCTTTACCCATCAACTTGACACCATCATCCTCAGGAATGTATAAGAAATGATCATTGAGTATTTGAAAAAGTTTGATCTAAGAACATAAGTATTTTGTTTTAATTTTTGCAAGAAAAAATACTACAAAATTAGTAATAAATGAATACAGTAATTTAATAATGTTAACTTTATTATAATAATTTGACGTTCCTCCCGGAGTCAAGCATCTGAGATTTGCCATGATAGTTCATAATAAAACACAGGGATAGTGGTTAAACGCTATGGCTGCTAACCAAAAGGCTGGCAGTTCGCATCTACCAGGCAGTCCTTGGAAACTGTATGGGGCAGTTCTACTCTGTTATATAGGGTCGCCATGAGTCAGGATTGACTCGATGGCAACAGGTAACTATTCAAAAAAAAGTCTGTGCTGTTTTCATCCTGAAGGAATGCATATTTGGAAATGCTAAAAGCCACTCAAATCTCTTTCTCATTTATAAATCGGTGGTGGCATTTTCAAAGTCAAGAACTCCCCTCTACCACCCCGGAGTAGCCACACAGTTAAGCAGAAAAGAGTTGCTCAAATCCCTGAGTCACCAGTGTGCACTGCGCCACCAGATACTACATCAGAACAGGACTCAGGAATGTGTGCTCCTGTTGTGACCTCTCTTACAATCACTTTCATTTACTTTCCGGTCGTGTGGATTCGTTAATACTGAGGTAAATAAACCTAAAGGACACTAAGATTTGACTCACTAAGTCTACTATTCAGGAGACATTCTAATGAAAAAAAACGTTCAGCAATTCTCACGATACGGTTATTTTTTTGTGGCACAAAATATCATTTCGTATACTTGGCCATAAACACATTTCAGGAGATTATTTTAAAATGTTGTGTAAGGCAAGAGCTATCAGAAAAATGTATCTGCAGACTACGGATTACTTAAAAATGTTCTTATACCACATTCTGGAAATAAATTTTGCTAAAGATGTGTTAAATGACTAGTTTTTCACTTTTGGGGGGGGTTGTGAACCTCTGAGAGACTAATATAAGCTGTACCCACAGAAAAAAAAAGCAGATTTACAAATAAAAACAAAACAGGCATATAATTTTAGGAGGTTCTCAAAGACAATGAATTCCAAGTTAAGTATCTTACCCAAAATATTCTTACAGCATTTACCTCTGCAGAACATACTTGGGAATTCAGCTTTGTCCTCAGGCTAAATGTCTATAAAACAACTAAATGTACTGTTCTTTGATTTCTTCAACTGAGACAGAGTTAAGTGGCTATGTACACAAGTCAACAGAAACTAACATGAGCTGCCTATTTTAACCATTTTAAATGCTTTTTAAATCTAATTAGCTACAAACTAATTCAAATAACTTCCATATAAAGTCTTACTTCCTACACTGAAACTTGGAAAACAAAAACATGATTTGTATTCTTTTTAAGAAATCAAAACAAATTTTTAAAAAAGGAATTTACTCACGTGGGACCTATTCTGTGCCAGGCATTGTGCTGCTTTTGTACCCGACAATTTTGAGGACATCCAAAATCTTAATATGAACTCAACTTCCCTCAAATATTTTTACATTTTTGGTCACAAAATTTATTTAGATGCACATTTTTCCATACATAATAAAAATGACATTACTCTAGTTTACACATGAGTGCCAAAGTATTTAAGGTTTCATACTTTTTAGAAAGATAGTAATTTGACACATTATCAAGAGCAATAATTTCTAGATAGAAATCAAGATAAAAGAGAAAATAAAATTACACAGCTGAAAGTGATCAATGAGTTACATCTACAATAGATAAGAAATACTGAAGATAAATTAGATCACCAGAAAGATAGGTAAGGAGCCCTGGTGGACCAGTGGTTAAGAGCTTGGCTGCTAACCTAAAGGTCAGCAGTTGAAGTCCACCAGCTGTTCCCTGGAAACTCTACTGGGCAGTTCTACTATAAACTCTACCACTTTATTTATTCTACAGCTTTAAAGTGAAACCTTCAAGAACCTCTCCCAGCCCTTGAAAAAAGATGACATTTATGGATAAGAAGTGACGAAAGATATGGAAGGGGTTAAAAAAAAAATTTTTTTTTTTTTAGTCTCTTCTTGTCCTGTAATTTTATTATATCTTTGAAAACAAACTATTTTGGTAAAATGGCTTTTTAAAAGTAAGGCAGAGTTAATTTTTTTTCTTTGCTCATCTTCAAAGATTAAGTTATTAGCTAAAAGGATAAAATATGGAGAAACAGTAAATGTAAAACCATTTATTATTCTAGTATTTTGGGGAAATATTTCAGCTTAGTTGGTTATCTGAATGAAGAACAATTCTGAAATAGTATTTATAAAAGAATTCAGGAACACATTTAATATGACATATGCTGACCTATTTTCAGTGGTTCCAGAGAGTAATTATTTTCATTAACAGGAAGCAGAATGACCATTTTAATGTTATAGCTATGTAGAAGAGTAAATTATTTTTCAGCTAATATAATTTCAAAATTAATTATTTTCACACTAAATTTATATTGTGATGCCCAACTGGGACCACTGAAAAACCTTACCTACTACCCTTTTTACCCACCAGTACCTAATGAAAAGCTTAAAAAAATTCTAAAGCTTCAATGGATTTTTTAAATAAACATCTTCAAGGTCTAAAACTCTCTTTAACATTTTTAACTCCACTGATATGTAAAAAGGGTATTTTTTTAAATGTTAAGCCTGAAGTAGCTTGATCAAATATGTGAAGAAAATATTTCACTTTTAAAACAAGAGAGGATATATTGCTAGGTCAAAATAAACTGATACTTAATTAAGAAAGCCAAAGTTTTCTGACTGGCATGTGGATCCCTTTGTTGCGAGTGCTTTATAAACCAATATATAAAGGTAAAGTAAAACGCTGCTCAGAAGTCTGGACGATCTCAAAGAAATATTAAATGTATAGTTGACACGTAGACTGAGCTCCTGCAAACAACGTGAACATACTTCAATGGGAGAAAAATCATAGCAGCATATAACTTGCAAGTAAGCTTACGAGGAGTAAGCTTGCAAGTTAGGCTACGAGAAGATATTCAATTCTGACAAGGCTCTCTAGGGAAGAAGGGGAAATGTTTACAAATTTAACCGAACCTGAAAAGAGCCAAACTAGAGGAAAAAGTAGGTATGGGGCTCGGGGGATTGGAAGGAATGGAGAGGGAAGAGGAGATATGGAGGGGGATGAAAAGTGAGGGAGGGGTGGGGAAAAGGAGGCACTGATAAAATCCTTAGCAACACAAGGTTACTGAAGCTCTGAGTACACCTGATACTATATATGCTAAACCAGATCCCTGTTCCATTATGTTATCATTATCTGCTTTCATTCTTCTTCCTAAAAGGTCCTAGATTTAGATATCAGTATCAAAACCAAAGATTTACTTATCAGGTAAAGCCCTGGAGGCAGTAACTAGTTTCAGGCTTATACAGATAGATCTTTTGGCTTTCTTTTCATGTGTGTAATATTTTGTTTTGTTTTTGTTTTTTGAAATGTCCAAGACCAAGTCATGGTTTTCTAATACAGG
Organism: Loxodonta africana; assembly: GCF_030014295.1. Classification (NCBI taxonomy): domain Eukaryota; kingdom Metazoa; phylum Chordata; class Mammalia; order Proboscidea; family Elephantidae; genus Loxodonta; species Loxodonta africana. Next base: position 19,322,430 of record NC_087364.1, read on the forward strand.
TTCTAAAAACATAAACTGCGTGGGCAGCTCAAATACTTTACAACCTACTCAGCATTTACTACGTATTCAACATGATTTTATATAGCTTACCTTTCTAGTCAAGGTACATGGCAATGGGGATCGGTGATGTGACTTCTCTAAGGAAATCTTAATATTTTTATATTAAAATAAGGACATACGTTATGGAGTAGGACACAAAATTTGCATAGTTTTTAAGATAAAAGAGGGACTTCAAAGAACCACTGGTCTCTCGAAGGGTCACTCTGAACTATGCCTCAGGGCCCCTGGGTATAAGGGCATTTGCTCGAATTCCTGTGCCATTATGAGTAATGGCATATGGATGACTGGGAAGTTCTGCTTCCCTACACGATGACGTGTTTTACATTTCTTTTCTACTATTCTATATGATACCAAACATCTGAAAGGCAATGTATCTGAGGACATATTTAAAATGACATAGATAAAATTATTTTTTAAGGAATTTCATACAAAGGGAGGATTCTGAAGCACACATACACATCAAGAGCCCCTCTGTTTCAGATGCTTCAACCTAAGTGTTTGCGTGAAACAGCATCATTGCCTTTAAGAAATAGGGGAACACCAGTGTCCAGATCTTTTTTTTCCTAAACATTTTCTCCTTTAAATTTACATTTGTGCTTTTAGAATTCCTTATATATAACTTTCACACATATTTAAATTTTGCTTTGAATTTCTGAAGTATAAATTTGGCCTATGGTACCAAAAACAACATAAAATCCATTAATGTGTTCAAAATGTGAATCATTCAAGTATATAGTTCCAGTTGTGAGAAATTAAAAGCAAATGGTGCTTACAGGTTTGGTATCTGGCTCACTGGAAACAGTTACTCAACTTACCTGGTGCTAATCCAGCAGTAGCAGGGCTTCCCATGGATGGGTGAGAGAATACTTGAGAGAAGGCAGACATATTTGACTGGGACACGTTACTCAGCCTGGAGGTTGATCCTCCTTTAGGAATAAACTCGCTTGCAGTAGGATTTGGTGTCTATTTAAAAATCAAATATAGTAAGTTAACACACTTTAAGTCCAAAAAAAGACATCTGAATCTACTAGGCATTATCCCATAGTGCTTTATTCACTGATAAATGTCTGAACTAAGTATTTATTGAAAGGATTTACAAGCGTTTTAGTTTCCTTTTTTTGGTGTATCAGATTTCTCAAAGGAAATCTGATAATCAAATTTGAGGACTTTAATCATTTCACTTGCAGAATTTTAACCCCAGGAACAGGTAAAATTTGCCTTTACTATCAAATACACATCATTCCCAACTATCCTAACACATTTTAGAGAACTGGGAGGTTGTGATTACCTCAAAACTGAGCAACAAGTTTCAAATTTAATATTTTTAAACCACTTCTACTAGGTAGAGGTCAAAACTGTCTTTATTCCAGAATTAATCACTTCCTTTTTTGTAAACAGTTAAGACATTTCCCCCAGTAATATGGTGTCACGTACTTAAGCAACAGAGAAGGGACAAGAAAAACACTTAAAAAAAAGACAAACGTGGGAGGAATCAAGATATAAGAAAAACAAACTAGAAACCCCAGCCCTTACAAAGTATCACATGCAATTTCTGTTACCTTAAAAATACTTTACAATTACATGAAATAAAATTTTTTTCACAGTTGTACTATGCCATAACTTTTTATATGCTCAGGTAGCATGGTACTTTTGGCTTTAAAATTTAGTAAGCACATCATGAGATCATACATCAAAAATTCATAAACAGCATATATTTCATCCATGTGGAACAGGTGTACATCCTAAATATTTTTCTAAAATGCTGAACACTGTAAATTCTACATGCCAAAGTATAATAAAGATTCAATGAAAGTTAGCATTAATGATACCATTTAAACTCAACTTCCAGGACAATCAACTAAGGAAATAATGTAAAGAGATAATTTAGTGTGTTCCAAGTTCAGCCTACATTTTATGTATACATATAAACCAGGTTTAAAACATACTGTGATCATCACAATGCAAAGAATTTAATCATTTAAAAGCATTTTAAAGCTTTTAAGTTAAGATGAAAAAAAATGAATTTCCATAGGAAACAGAAATAAGAAGATGGACTAATTACTGTACAACTCAAGAACAACTTCCCTATTTGATATGAGACATTTTAAACTGTCAAGTGAGAGTTCAAAACATTAGACTTGGAAGGTAGCAAGTCAAAAGGCTAACCTATGTTAAACTCTGTAACAAATGATTTTACCAGTTATGAGCCAGCTAAAATAAATACAAAGTGATAAAATATAGAAAACATGCTGTATCTGGGCCCAATTAAAATACACCAGGTATAATAGAGAATGAACCTCTTTATCACCATATTTAAGACATGAACTTCTGAAAATAAATAAAAATCAGGACTGAGCCAACATACTTCCAAAGGGAAATTTTTTTTTCATCTATCATTTATGTGTACATTTCTACATCTACCAAATTCTAAAGTTTTCAAAAACAGTGGCATGTTCTTTAAACATATAGCCAACCCCATAATTTCCATTTTACTGGTAGAGCAATCACCAGTTATTGGCAAACAAATGGCTAGTAGTAGGATCACAAGTGCTTCAGAGGTAAATTAGAGTGTACCAGCTAACCCTAAATCTAAGAAGATGAGGGTCAAGATAAAAGCGATCAGGTGTCCTGGTACGAGAGCCCAGAATGCCTAAGAGAGATGGAGAGTTTAAGGTTGGGGATGTACAAGGTTATTAGAGAAAAGCAAAATTTTATCTGAATACGAACATTTTTGAAGCATATTCCTAAGAAATAGATACTATCCAGTTTCCATTCCATTTATATTCTATAGTTACAGCAGACTATCTGATTTCAAAGCTGGGTTTCTCTACCTTAAATCTATTTTAAATGAATTTGAAAGCTTATTTTTAAGACATCCTGTAAAGGAGAAAGTACATTATACCGTCCCCAACAAATCACATATAAAATGTCATAAATTATAAGGCGCTTTCAAATTGTTTTATCATACTAGAAGTTATTAACATTAATGTAACTACTGAACCTATGCACTAAACAGCAACTTTTAAAAATTCAACAACCACAGATGCGAAAACCCCTACCCAACAGTAAATGTGAATTTCCAAGTGAAGAAAAAAAAAAAGTGAAGAGATGGCCTAAAATCCCCCCTTCTATGTCCTGATTTAAGATGTTATCCTTTCCCTTGAGTGGGTGGCTTGGGAGATTTTTTTTTCATCTGGAAATATTTGAGATCAGAGAAAAGGTAAAGGGATTTACATGGCAGAAAGAAAATACACAGGATTCCGCTTAAATGCCAAGAAATGGAAGTCCAGGAACAGGGGTGGTTTGGGAGATTTTTTTCATCTGGAAATATTTGAGATTAGAGAAAAAGTAAAGGGATTTACATGGCAGAAAGAAAATACACAGGATTCCGCTTAAATGCCAAGAAATGGAAGTCCAGGAACAGGGAAGTAGAGCTACTATTAACAAACAAACAAAAAAAACATAAATTCACTGGAGCCAGATCAGTGGAACTATCATATATTTAAGATAATAATGAGAAGGAGCCCTGGGGGTGCAGTGGTTAGGAGCTACAGCAGCTAACCAAAAGGTCAGCAGTTCAAATCCACCAGCTGCTCCTTGGAAGCCCTATGGGGCAGCTGTACTCTGTCCTACGGGCTCGCTATGAGTCAGAATTAACTCGACGACACCTAACAACAATAATGAGAAATTAAGACTTCACCTAGAAGACTTTTCATAAAATTCTTTAAAATAAATGTTACAATAAATGGGTATTTCTCTGTAACATATGAATTCTTAAAACCACTTGAATGAGATCACACGAAGTAAAAAAAAAAAAAAGTGTAAGTGTGTACCTTCAACATGTTAAAAAGAACCATTTTTGCAAGATAAGAAAAAACTTGTAACTAAAACCAGTATCACATTAAAATGAAGTATTTGTTTAAAAGACAACAAACTATTGTATCTAAGAGAAAGACTCAAGGATTTCGGTTATACATATTACTTGACAACCTTCAAAAGCACTAAAGAAAATGGAATGAATACGAAGTAGTGAAAAAAATTAATCAGTTTCACTATTTTTGCCCTATGACTAAAATAGTCCTACTTAATAGCTACCTGTCTCCTTAATACTTAACTTTTTTTTTTTTTTTAAATAAAACATGAAAACCCTGGTGACATAATGGTTAAGTGCTACGGCTGCTAACCAAAATGTGGGCAGTTTGAATCCACCAGGCGCTCCCTGGAAACTGTATGGTGCAATTCTACTCTGTCCCATTTTGTTTTTTATAAAATATACAGATTAATGTTCACTTCTATTTGTAATTTTAAATCCCAGCTTTCATTCTTATCTTGAACAGCTCTAAAAGCACATTAAAAAAAAGGGGGTGTTAATTCAAGTCAAACAACAGACATTCACATTCACTTATCAATAAAAATAAACTTTTAGGTTTTAATACACTTTAATCTACAGTGCAATTTTCATACTAAAAACACCAAGTGCTTTTTTATATAGTAAGTTCTCCAACTGACAACATCCTCCAACATTTAGATATGATCTCTACCTGTCTCTTTCGAACACAAACCAAGAGTCCTACCCTTTACCTTAAAAAGTATTGTTGTTGCTGCTGACATTATTATTACACTTTATATGTGATAATGATTGATGTTTCAATCCAGACACCCCAAACAAAATCAAAGAGTCTTTCCTATTTACAAATGACCAATACAGGTTTCTTACAAAAAAATTTCTGATGAGGTTTCTAACTCAGGTTTAGAACAATTTTATGCTTTTCGATCGTCATCATTATTCCACAGAAAGTGTTAATTTTCAATTAAAACCCAGTATTTGATATTCAAGTGGAAAACACAATACTTACTAAGACCACAATAGCTACCCATAAATTAGGGATAAATAAGCAGTGAAATTAGATGATAAGTGCAGTCATTAAAATTCCTTATGTAGAAAGACAGGAAAAATTCATACTGAATGAAAATAAAACATAAAATATTATGTTTCATTGCAAATATATATAAAAAAAAAAAAATCTGATGCCATAAAATCTACTCCAGCTCCTAACGACCCTATAAAACCAAACAAAACCAAACCCAGTGCCGTCGAGTTGATTCTGACTCATAGCGACCCTATATGACCGAGCAGAACTGCCCCATAGAGTTTCCAAGGAGTGCCTGGCTGATTCGAGCTGCCAACCCTTTGGCTAGCAGCACTTAACCACTATGCCACCAGGGTTTCCCGACCCTACCGAACAGAGTAAAACTACCCCATAGGGTTTCCAAGGTGGGTTCGAACTGCCCACCTATTGGTTAGCAACCAAACTCTTAACCACTGCGCCACCAGGGATCCATGTCAAAAAGTTCTGTAAGAAAACAAAGTTGTGTTAAGGTGATGGGATGAACAATTAAGAAATTCAAATGTCTGTTACGGAGCCCTGGTAGTGCAGTGGCTAAAGCGCTCAGCTACGCACCAGAAAGTCAGCAGTTCAAACCCACCAGTCAAACCTACCAGTCGTTCCACAGGCAAAAGTGTGGCGGTATGCTTCCCTAACGATTACAGCCTTGGAAACCCTATGACAGTTCTACTCTGTCTTATAGGGTCACTATGAGTCAGGATCACCTCTTCTGCAAAGGGTTTGGTTTTTTTTGGTTAATGTTTGTAAATACTATTATTGATTAGTTTTTTTTTTTTTTTTTTTAATTAACATAGAAAACTCTTAAGACCAAAACTACCTTCTTTGGTTCAGAATCCTTAAAATGAGTTTAAGCTTGCTTTACCTGCCCTAATGGCTTCATAAATTGATATAATCTCTCTCTTCTCTGAATGAAACATCACCTGGTTAACTTTTTAAGAGCTTTACTGAGGTATACCTAACATAAACTGCATGTATTTAAAATGTAAATTTGATAACTTTTGACATACATATACAGCCATGAAACTATTACCTTATTCAAGATAATATATTCATAATCCTCAAAAGTTCCTACAAATCTTTTTAATCGCCTCCCTCCCATCCCACTCTCCCTTCCACTCTGGTTCCAATCACTGATCTGCTTTCTGTCACTACAGATCAGTGTGCATTTTCCAGGATTGTATGTAAATGAGTTACGTGTACATACGTATGAACTGCTGGTTTGCGGGGGGGGGGGTGGTGGTGTAGACTGGTTTCTTTCGCCCAGCATCCATGTTACTTATCCACATTATTGCAGCTATCAATATTTCATTCTTTTTTATTATCAACTACATGCTAAGGAGTAGCGTGAATCCGATCCCCACGATAGGGGACACATCCAGTCCTCACATTCCCACTTCTCCATCTTGATCACCAGCCACCCCCCAAGGCACTCTCCCTGACGCTAGCTACCGGAGTTAGGTCACAGCTCACAAGTAAAAAGGGCAGCTCCAAGTTTGGGGAGTCCACATGACACCCCAACCTCCTGAACTGCTGGCCACAAATTCAGGGCTGGTTTCCCACCACCCCTTCAGGATGCCAACCACAAGCTCAGGAGTTACACATGACATCTCACTTTCTGACCTGCTGGCTCCCACTAACCTTTTGGAGAGAATTCACTGGAACACCTTACAGAATTCAGAGAGCATACCACACTTACCACTAGAGGTTTATTATAGCCAAAAAGGATACAGAGGAAGAGACACCCACAGCAAGGTCCAAGAAAGTTCCCAACGCAGAGCCTCCGTGTCCCAAGGGACGGACTACCCTCTCGACAGTAAATGTTCTTGGCAACCAGGAAGCCCTCTGAAACTTAGGGTTCTGGGCTTTTATCGAGCAGTCCTGCATGGTAGGCTAAGTCATGTCTCCCGAGGCTAGTTGATATCAGTGAGTCTCTTCTGGTCTAGCCAGGCCAAATTCTCAGGTATGGACTGGAAGTCCTAGACCAAGGAACCTGAATTACTCCCAGGATTATTTTTCTGGAGCCAAGGATAAAGACCACCTGACTTGAAGTAAGACTAGGTCCTTCGCACCCTACTGAAATACCACAATTTTCTTATCCTTTCACCTGATGAACATTTACATTATTTCTCATTTTTGACTGCTAATGCTATTTGTACAGACATATGTTTTCATTACTCTTGGGTGAATTCCTAGCAATGCAATGGCTTGGATGTATGTAATGGCTTGGATGTATGTTAGGTATACATTATTTTTAATAAATTGGAAAGCTGTTTTCCAAAGTAAGTGCACTATCTTATATGGCCACCAGAGCTGTCTGAGAGATCAATGTTGCCCTATGAAGACACATGCTTTGTTCAGTTTTTTATGTTTTAGACATTTTAATAGGTATGTACGGGTATGTCATTGTGGTTTTAACCTGAATTTGCCAAAGGACTTGTTTGCCATTCTGTACCTTCTTTGGATAAGTATCTGTTCACATTTTTTAACTATTTGTACTGAGTGTGTTCTTCAATTAATGAATCCTGTAAATTCTGTATCATCTGGCCAGAAGTCCTCTGTCAGATACATGATTTACAAACATCTGCTTCAAGTCTATGATGTGTCTTTTCATTCTCTTAACAGTATCTTTCAAACAACAGATATTCCTAATTTTGATTAAGCCTAGTTTATCATTTTTTTCTCTTCTGGGTCATATTTTTGGTCCTGTAGCTAAGAAATATTTGCCAAACTCAAGGTCACAGACATTTTTTCCTATGTTTTCTACTGTTCAGAGTTTTAAATTTTACATTTAAGTCTATGATCCATTTTAAGTTAATTTTCATATACAGTGTGAAGTATGGACCTAAGTTAATGTTTTATGAATGTTGAGATCCAATTTTTCCAGCACCATTTATTGAAAAGGTCACTCTTTTTCCATTGAATAGCCTTTGCTCCTTTGTTGACAATCAACTGTCCATATACTGGTGAGTTAATTTCTGGACTCTCTAATCTATTTCACTGATTTATTTGCCCATCTTATATTCCTAGTTTGCTGAAAAATTTTATCAAGCTACTCCACACTGACACAGTGGCTGCAATAACAGGCTCAAGCAAAACGATTGTGAGGACAGCGTAGGACCGGGCAGTGTTTCCTTCTGTTGTACACAGGGCTGCTGTGAGTCAAACCAATTAGACGGCACCTAACAACAACAAAAGTTCACACTGAGCCACCAGCAATTTGTCAATTACGGTTTAAAGTGTTCCTACTGACACACCGGCTCCAGCTGCCAGCTTCTACTCCAGGGCTTCTGTTCTCAGTAAGCTGTGAAATCATAACTGCCTGTCTCTCCAGCTTTGAGGGCAGCAGTTTACCATGTGACCTCAATTCTCTGATGGACCTAAGAATTGTTGGTTTTCAGTTTGTTCAGCATTGTTGTTACTGTGAGGAAAGGAGTGACAACTTCCAAGCTGTTTACATGTCAGACCAGAAGTCATGATACATTCCATCGACTGATTTTTTCACGTTAAACAAACCTTGCATTTTTGAGATAAGTTCTACTTCTTCATGATGTATTAATCTTTTTATATATCATTGGATTCAATTTGCTAAAATTATGTTAAAACTGTGTATACCTAAGTTTGTGAAACATACTGATCCGGAGTTTTCTTTTTGTATGATGTCCTTGTCTGGTTTTCTGCATCACAGCAATGCTGACCTAATAGAATGAGGCGGGGAGTTTTCCCTCTTTTTCAATATCTTGGAAGAATTTAGGTAGAATTGGTATCATTTCTTCCTTAAATACTTGGCAGAATTTGTTCATAAAGCCAACGTGACCTTCTTTGTGGGAAGGTTTTCAATTTTAATTTCTTTAACAGATAGAGACAGGTTATCCGTTATTTCTTGAGTGACCTTTGGTAGTTTGTGTCTGTCAAAGACTTGCCCATTTTGTCTCTTGTCACGTTTCCATCAAGTAATACATGATATTCCCTTATTATCCTTGTAATGTTTGTGGAATTCAGTGATGTCACCTATTTCATTGCTGAGACTGGTAATCTGTGTCTTTTTGACCTAATCAGCCTGCTAGATGCTTATCAATTTTCTGGACCTTCTTCAAAAACCACCTTTGGTTTCATTAATTTTTCTCTATTGTTTTACTGTTTTCTATTCCACTGAGTTCTCCTCTAATCTTATTTTCTTATGCTTACTTGGGATCTGATTTGCTCTTCTTTTTCTAGTTTCTTAAGATTGAAGCTGAGAACACTGATTTGGGCACCCTTCTTCTTTTCTAATATAGGCATTTATTGACATAAACTTCCCTCTAATTACTGCTTCAGAGGCAACCCACAACTTTGGATGTTTTGATTTTCATTCAGCTCAAAACGCTTTCTAATTTCCCTTCCTACTTTTAAGTTGACCCATGAGTGATTTATAAGTGTGTAATTTAGTTTCAAATACATGAGGATTCTCCAGGGACTCAACAGCAACAGGTTTTTACTAGCTTAAAAAAAAAAATTTTTTTTTTAAATGGCATTGAACATTTTTTCATGTACTTGTTGGTCATCTGAATAACCTCTTTGGTGAAATGTCTGTTCAAGTCCTTTGCTCATTTTTCGATTGGGTTGTCTTTTTGTTGTTAGGTTTTGAAAGTTTTATATGTATTTTGGAAACCCTGGTGGCGTAGTGGTTAAGTGCTACAGCTGCTAATCAAAAGGTTGGCAGCTCGAATCCCCAGGCGCTCCTTGGAAACTCTATGGGGCAGTTCCACTCTGTCTTATAGGGTCGTTATGAGTCAGAATTGACTCGACGGCAGTGGGTTTGGTTTTGGGCATACGTATTTTAGGTATTAGATCTTTGTCGGATATATGGTTCCCAAAGATTTTCTCCCAATATTTAGGTTGTCTCTTTACTTTTATAAAATTGTTTGATGAACATTTTAATTTTTATAAGGTCCCATTTATCTATTTTGTCTTTTACAACTTGTGCTTTTGTTATAATATCTGGTAACCGACTGTTAAGAACGAGGCTCCGCAGACACATCCTTAGGTCCTTCTCTAAGAATTTTACAGCTTTAGTTTCCACATTTAGGTCCTTGACCCACTGAATTGGTTGTGTACGCTGTGAGGCATGGATCTTGATTCAGTCTTCTGTATGTGGAAATTCAGTTTTCCCAGAACCACTTATTAAAGAGACTCTTCTTTCCCTACTGAATGGACTTAGTACGTTGTCAAAGGGTATATGGGTTGACCAAAGATGTATGGGTTTATTTCTGGACTTCCAATTTGATTCCACTGGTCTATGTGTCTGTTGTTATACCAGTATCAGACTGTTTTGATTACTATAGCTATATAGCATACTTTGAAATCAAGAAGTGTGAGTCCTCCTACTTTGTTGTTCTTCAAAGCTGCTTCGGCTATTTAGGACCTATTGCCTTTATGTACAAAAATGAAGGTTGCTTGTCACCACTTCCAAGTCATAGGAATCCTATAGGACAGAGGAGAACTGCCCCCACAGGGCCAAGGAGCAGCTTGTGGAATTGAACTGCCAACCTTTTGGTTAGACCCCAAGCTACTGCACCACCAGGGCATTAGCCAGTAGAGATATGCAAATCAAAACCACAATGAGATATAACTTGACTCCCACTAGGATGGCTAAGATTAAAAAAAATAATAATAACAAATAGTCACAAGGACACAGAGAAACAAGAACCCACATCCATTGCTGGTGGGAATGTAAAATGGCACAGCCATTGTGGAAAATAGTCTGGTGGTTCCTCCAAAAGTTAAACACAGAACTACCAAATGACCCAGCAATCCCACTCCTAGGATATACCCAATAGCCTTGAAAGTAGTGACGCAAATAGACATATGTACACCAATGTTAACTGCAGCACTATTCACAACAGCTAAAAAGTGGAAACAACTTAAATGTCTGTAACAGATCAATGGATAAACAAAACGTGGTACATACATACAGTGGAATACTACTCAGCTATAAAGAGAGATGAAGTCCTGATCCATGCTACAACATGGACGAACCTCAAAAATCTTACAAGTTAATCCCAAAAGGACAAACATTGTGTGACCTTGCTTATATGAAATAACAAGAACTGGCAACTGTATAGAGACCACCGGGGTGAAGGTGAGGGGGAAAGGTGGAGTCACTGCCTAGGAAGTAGTGAGTATTTAATTACTGGATAGGAGATGTGGCATCAGTTATGGATTTTGGCTGCACAACATGATTAATGTAATTGATATCACTAAATTCTAAATTGTACACCTGAAAAATGCTGAATCGGCAAATGTTCTGTTTTATATATACATATTTTACAGCAAGAAAAGAACCGTAAAATAAACGGTAAACAAATTTTTTTAAAAACCCACGGACCATACCAGTCATTCCACTGTACACTGGGACTGCCGCCCTAAGCTGGCAGCTGACTCCATGGCAGTTAACAACAACTTTGAGGCAAAGCCTTCCTAGTGACCTATTTGATGCTTCAATAACTGTGAGGTTTTCCACACTGACTGGTGAGAGCAGGACTATTCTTGGCCCTGTGTGAGCTCTGAGAATTGTTTCCTCTGCACTAGTCAAAAAGTTCTTTCTCTAGTTCAGCTAGCCTCCTCATTCGCATCCTCTGATTAGTCCTCAGCTAGAGACGCAAGGGGAACCCTTTGCAAATCTCCAGAGTTCTATCTGTGAGCTTTCTCTTCTCCAGTACTTTTTTCTGTGAACTATAGCCACCTAGACCTCCGTGAACATCCAGTTTGGTCTTCTCAATTTGGGGAGGTCATCAGGCTCCACCCGAGTTCCCTCCTCTCCCTGCCCCAGACCTGGAAGCCCCCTCAATGCAGTATTCACAAGGCTCAGCTCATTTGCTTGCATGCCTCTCAGGGATCACTGTCCTACCCTGCCTCATGTCTGATGTCTTATAAACTTGTTGTTTTGTATCTATTTTGTCTAGCTTTTTAGTTGTTTGTGGAGTGAGTCCCTGTTGCTCCATCTTGGCAAGAAGAGGAATCTAGTGGTGATATTTCTAAAATATAAATTCCTTAGTTGATCCGAAGTTATCATTATACAAAGTTTAGCCAACTCCTTTTGTTTTGGTTAGATCAGAAGCCCACTAGCAGAGAGAGGTGCTTTGCAACTATCGCTTCAAACGGCTTGCGATGAAATCAGTCTACTTCCTTATAAAGCTGGTTTTTATTGTCACGTTTTGCTGTGCTTTCTGTATGACCTCTTTCCTAAATAATTACATCAGAGTTCAACTAACATCCTCAAGATAATGCAGATTATCTTTGAAGCACCAAGTCGTAAAATCTATTCTACTATTTCTCAAATTCAATTTACTTCTACACATCACTGCAGTGTTCTCATCTACATCAGCACCATCTATGCCCAGTTTTACTGTAGCATCCTCCTAACTGATTAACGTGACCCCTATCTAGCTCACCACTAACCCATCATCCATACTTTGGCCAGGATAAAGGAAAATGCAGAAGAGAGAAAAAAGAGGAGGAGGAGGAAGAAGGGAAAGAAGGAAGAAAAGGAAACATTTTAATGACTGTATCGCTGAAATCTAATTAGATTTAGCAGATAAAGTCTCCCTAGTCCTGGGCTGAATTAAGCTGATTTTTAAAAAAGGAAATAAAATGTTGGTGTTAATCTTTTAACTTATCTACTTTTTCCAAAACCACCAATTCCAATCCTCCGTCTTCACTATTTTTCTTCTTTCTCTGGGGTGACAAAGAAGCCAAGTTGGGATGAATTCAAAAGACTCATGTTCAAGGGGTTTGTGTACACACGTGCATGTATGTGTGCGTGTCTGTGTGTGTGTGCGTGTGTGAGTGTGAGACTCCTGGCAAGGACAAAGAGCAGTGAAACTGTGGGAGAAGGGGTTACGATAATGAGGGAGAAAGGCAGGGGTAGAGAACTCGTCTTGCTAAAATGATCTAAAAGGATATTAAAAGATGAGCTTAACAGAAGAGCAGCCCTATTTCAGAGCTATTTTTACTAGTCTTCAGTTTTCATAAACAACATAAAGAGGAACAGGATGGGATGGAAAGGAGAAGTCAAATGCCTAACCAGAATTTGGTTAACCATCTCCACAAGATTTTTTTAAAAATTTAATGGGTTGTTATTTCCCCATATTTCAAGCGTACCCAAATACGGTCAATTTATGATTTATTATCAAAATATACTTGGCTTCTGGATTATTCAGAAACTGAGCTATTTAGGACCAGGCAGGTCTCATTGTAGAAGTTAAAGTCAGACCTAATACTATTACTATTGTGAAATGAGTCTAATAACAATGTTTACAATTTTTTTGAAGCAAACTGGGCCCAAAAGAGAATACACTGATTTTCCAAATCAGATAAAATTGATGTAAACAGTAAAAAAAAAAACCATTGCCGTCGAATCGATCGTAACTCATAGTGACCCTATAGGACAGAGCAGAACTGCCCCACATGGTTTCCAAGGAGCAGCTGGTGGATTCGAACTGCAAACCTTTTGGTTAGCAGCAGAGCTCTTAACCACTGTGCCAGCAGGGCTCCTTTTCAGTTAGGAGGCTAGAATTCCAAATTCAGGCACCAGCTTTAGGGGAAGACTCTCTCTCTGTTGGGTGTGAGCTGTTAATACAGGTAAAGCCCTGGCTTAGAACCATGTCTGGTACCTAGTTCTCACTACGTAAATGTTTGCTAAACCAAAAAAAAAAAAAAACCCATTGCCATGGAGACAGTGTAGAACTGCTCCATACGGTTTCCAAGGAGCAGCTGGTGAATTCGAACTGCCAACCTTTTGGTTAGGAGCTGTAGCTCTTAACCACTATGCCACCAGGGTTAATTACTAGTGTTTCCAGAGATTCACAGCAGTGTTCTATTTATAACTTGACTATCTGGCTTAAGGGGAAGGTAGCATGTGTATGTTGGAATCTGCCAAATGAAGATCAATTAGTAATAAATTTTATGTTATACATTAAAATTAAACAGAAAAATTTTCATGGATTTGGCATAAAGTAATCCTCTATAAATAACAGATTGAGACTACAGGAACTTAAATTCCAAAGATACTCTTCCATTCACCCTTTACAAAGTCTGTTGGGAATGAGTAATACTATGAATGCTTCACGTAATCTCCTGGTGTACTTTTCTTGAGAATTGTTTGGCAGTATGAATCAAAATGAAACATAAACATGCCTTTTGACCTAGCAACCCTACAGCTAGGAATTAAAGCTAATTAAAATCACACAAGTAGAAAAAATAAACTCAGCACAACACACTTTTATGATTTTATTTTAAAAAGGAAATAACTAAAGTATCTATTAGTAGGAATCTGGTTATGTGGATTATGGTACACAAAACATGGTGCAGCCATTAAAACGTATGTTTTTTTAACATGGAAAGAGATCCCTATGACGTTGAGTAAAAAATAAAAACCAAAAACCCAGTGCCGTCAAGTCGATTCCGACTCATAGCGACCCTATAGATTCAATAAAACCTCAGCTTCCGAACAGCAATTATGCTAAACTGCTATTAGTAGCAGTGTCTGCGCGTGTGTGCGCACATGTGCCCGTGTGTGTAGAAAGGTAAGATGTTAACGCTCACCAAACATCAGTAGAGGTGTTATCTTTGGCTGGGAACATTTTTGCTTTCTTTGTATTTTTCCGTATTATCTGAATTTTTTTCAATCGGTATATACAGTTTTTACAAAAAAGTTTCAAGATGATTTGTTTTAAAAGCCCCTTATACTGCTTCTTTTTCATTTGTTTATCCTCACTCCATGGAATGGTATTACCATAAGAATTCACACAAAATACCTAATATTTAAAGTAAGACCAGTAGAATCAAGGCATACAGAAAATGAAAATCTACTATCTAGGGATCTGGAGGATTGCTGCTGTTGTTGGTGCCCTCAAGTCAGTTCTGACTAATAGCGACCCCATTCACGACAGAACGAAGCACTGCCCGGTCCTGCACCATCCTCACAATCATCTCGTTGCTATGTTTGAGCCCACTGTTGCAGTCACTGTGTCAATTCATCTTATTGAAGGTCTTCCTCTTTTTCACTGACCCTCATTTTACCAAGCATGACGTCCTTCTCCAGCAACTGGTCCCTCCTGATAACATGTCCAAAGTAAGTGTGAAAAAGTCTCACTATCCTTGCTTCTAAGGAACTTCTGGAGGATAGAAAACTTCTAAAACAAAAACAGATGAACTGCCCCTCTGCCACTTCAATAAATTTGATGATATTAACATGTCATAGCCAAAGCCAAACCCACTGCGATCAAGTTGATTCCAACTCACAGTGACCCTGTAAGACAGAGCAGAGCTGCCCCATACAGTTCCCAAGGCTGTAAATCTTTACAGAAGCAGGCCACCACATCTTTCTCCCACAGAGCCACTGGTGAGTTCGAACTGTCGACCTTTTAGCTAGCGGCTGAGTGCTTTAACCACTGCGCAACTGGGGCTCCTTATTTACCTGTCAAAGTCCTCCAAAAACAGTAATCATTAACAGTCACAGGACATACCACCCAGTCATTTTCAGTATTACCCTTCCTAAAAAGAGGAAAAACATTCATTTAGGTCAGTTCGTGAGCACTCCAGGAAAGTGAGGCTGTCACAACATTCCAGATTGGCAAGAATTACTTTCTGTAACTATAATTATCTCGTACACCTGTGCAAGAAGCCCTGGTGGCGCAGTGGTTAACAGCTATGGCAGCTAGCCAAAACATCAGCTGTTCGAAGCCACCAGCTGCTCCTTGGAAACCCTACAGGGCAGTTCTACTCTGTCCTGTAAGGTTGCTATGAGTCAGAATCAACTCAACGGTAACAGGTTTTTTTTTTTTTGGTACACCTATGCATATCCTCTATCTATAGCTATGTCACTGTGAAACCCATAATTTAATATTTGTCATATTCTATAGCAATCAGGTTTACCTAGAGGCATTCTCCCAACAAAGAATGACGCCATACTTAATCATCAAATGTAACACATATTAGGGTTTTCGACTGTTTTTTACATAATCACATTTTATATCATGAAACTGTACAGAAATTAAAAATTTAAAAAACGTCTACAGCATGATGTTAGAAGGCCAGTATCAGGCCAAATACTAATCTAGCTACATAATCACTCGTTCAGGTACATTCGCTCAATTATTTGAATATCACTGCATAAAACAAACTATTCTAAGCACTGTGCTAGGCACTGTGGAAGAAGGAAGACTGACAAATTAAACACGGGTTCTGCTTCTAGAACTCACAGGCTAGCATTTCACAGGCACAGAATGTACTCTGAACCAATTCCACGTTCCCAAGAGCTCAGAGCATACAGACATCAAAAATCTATTAAGTGCCTACAATGTGTCATACACTGCTGGCCTATAGGATGAGTTCTATAGACAAATAATTCGAAAAATATGTTAAGTCTAGGAAAAAGCGAAGAAATGCCCCCTATTGCCGTCTAATTAGGTACGTCATAAAGGCCGTATGCTTGAATTGAATCCTAAGTAGAGGTTTGTTAAGTCAAGACAGAGAGAAGGGTACGCCAAGCAAAGTGAAAAGAATGTTAAAGGGCACAGGCATGAGGAGCAGGTATAGTCCTGGAATGCAAGCAGTGCAGTAGCTTTACAGCAATAAACAGGAGCAAAATCACAAGGTACCTTGGATACCTCTCTAAGGGATGTGGATTTTGCCCTAATGACAAAGACCAGATGACAAAAAGGAGAAAGAAGATCAGATAGTGGTTTAAAAGACAAGACCAGAAGACAGGAAACCAGGTAAGAGACTATAACAATAATAATCTAGGCGAGAAATGAAGGTGAGTCTAAATTAATCCAGTAACAGTAGGAGTGAAGGCATTTTGAAAGATAAAGAAGTAGCATGATCTTAGGGGCTAAAGAATGTGGCACATGAGAAAGAGGGAAGAATCAAGAAGAGCTCACAGATTAGACAAGTGGGTGATGCCCATAACCAAGGGAGAGAGTGGACACATGGCTGTGAATGAGTAAGTATGTGTGTCTTGGTGTATATGAATGGAAGAGCAGGTTTGAAGGAAGAGCTACGGCAGTCATCTTAGACATGCTGAATTTAAGAAGCCCTTACGCCACATGGGAATCCCTGGGTGGTACAAACAGTTAACACGCTCAGCTGCTAACAGAAAGGTTGGTAGTTCAAGTCCACCCAGAGGGGCCTTGGAAGAAAGGCCTAGCGATCCACTTTCAAAAGATCAGCCAGTGAAAACCATATGAAGCAGTTTCATTCTGACACACATGGGGTCACCATGAATTAGAAATGATTTGACAACAACTGGTTTTTTTATGCCATATAGATAAAGATATTTAGAAGACAGCTAGAAATACTAACATCTAGAGTGAGTGCAGAGGACTGGGCTGGAAAAAAGTAGGTGGCAGTCAAATGCAAACAGGGAGTAAGCTGCTGCAGTAATGAGGCTATGTGAGATCACCAAAGGATACTATAAGGAGTTAAAGAGCAGAGAGACAAGGAAAGAGCTTGGGGAGATTTCCTGAGAATCCAAGGGGTCCTGAAAAAAGACTACTTAAGAACAGTCTAAGAGCTAAGAGAGTAAAATTTTTGACAAAAGGAGAATAAACAACAGTGTTAATGTCAGAAGAACTCCACTAATTATGGCAGTTAAGTAATCTTATTAAGAAGTTTCAACGGAGTGGTAGACACAGAAGGCAAAATGCTGTGAAATACAGGATGGATGCAAGGTGAAAAAGGAGCAGCAAAATAAGTATGAACCATTTCCCAAACTGTACTATGCAGTTTCCCAAATGTACTAACTACAGAACCTTTTCCTCAAGTAGCATTCCTTGGTTCTGGGGTTCCAGAACAGGAAAGATGTCCACAAGGCACGATTATTAGCCAGGAGAAGAAGCCAATATAGAGAGACAGACTGTTTAAGATTGAGAGGGACAAATGATTAAATAAATTGCTGAGGGATGGGTCCCAGAGCATACGGTAAAGGAACACCTGTCTGTCTGTGACAGAAGGAAAAGTAGTAAGAAGAGGTATGAGGCAATTCATGCTTGATGGCCTCTTTTTCTCCCCTCTGAAGGGCTGGTCATTTATTCAAAATTGAAAGAGTAAGAACTAAATACGTTTGAAGAGAATGTGAAAGGTTTAGAACAGTGAATAGCTATAGAGAATAGAAAGAGCCCTGGTGGCACAATGGTTAAGCACTCGGCTGCTAACCAAAGGGCTGGCAGTTTGAACCCGCCAGCTGCTCCATGGGAGAAATATGTGGCAGTCTGTTCCCGTAAAGATTTACAGCCTTGGAAGCTCTATGGGGCAGTTCTATCCTATTACCACTATGAGTTGGAATCAACTCAAGAGCAATGAGTTTTTCACAGAGAATAGAAGAGGAAATGTAGGGTCTGAGGTGGGCTAGGGGTCAAAAAGTAGTACACCTGTAGCAATGCCATTTCGACTTCACCACAGGTTATTACCCTGCCTTCACAGTCCTAAGGAACCCTAAGTAGACAGGTTGAAGCTTTATCTTTGTAAATTCCAACCCATTTGATCTAAAGCCTGAATTACACCACTCCCTGGGGCCTCAGGCTGAGAAATCACCCGAAATAATGCCGTAACTCAGGGAGTAACTAAAGACTGAAGTACATCCAGTCAGTTTCCAAAACTTCCCTGGGATCTTAAAAGCACCAGTACTAAGTAACTGGAATTCACAGAATCTGTGGGCCCCAAGGTTTCAATGTGAGCATTGTTATATGTGAGTGTTGTTATAATTAACACTTCTCACAAGAAATGCCACTTAATCACACCACAGGGAAAAAAATACCATCGAAAGAAATACTGACAAGTGGATAATGAAGTCAGATGAATCCCTGAACATCTCCAACAGTTCGACGGTTCTCGTTCATTTATATCACCGTGCTGAGAAAGCTGGAACAGCACCACCAGAACACCAGCTGCTATCACCTCCGACTCACGGCCACCCCATGTGTGTCAGAGAAGGACTGTGCTCCACAGGGCTTTCGACGGCTGCTTTTTCAGAAGTGGACTCCAGGCCTTTCTTCTGAGGCACCTCTGGGTGGACTGGAACCACCAGGCTTTCAGTTAGCAGCCAAGTGCATCAGCTGTTCGTACTATCTAGTGGCAAAGTGTCTGAGAGCCAAAATGAATGGGATTTTATTTGCCAATAACATGTCACTGCTTTTAGATAAATTTTAATTTGCAAGACCATGAAAAGCTTATAAAATCAAGCATTTCCCATCCTTTTACGCAAGCTGACATCTAATTCTTACTGGATGAATAGGAAACACATTAAACTATCCTTTCAATAAAAACATTTTTAAACAAATTTTCTTAAATATTTAAATGAGTCAATATTAAAAAGTGAGCCTCTAAAAGAGTCCCAGTGTTACTACCCTAGTCCACAATACCATATTGCCCAGCACATGTGAATACAAGGAACTGTAAGACTGCACGCACAATAAGCACAAACAAAGACCAAGTTCGGAGTGTGATCAGGTGAAATCAGAGGAATGGATATGTACTTGACACCTACTGTGGCAATCTGACTCCTCACAACAATTCTGTAAGGTAAGGGATAATACAATTTAACCCCAGGAACTGACATCTGAACTGTGTAATCAAAGAAGAAATGAAAAAACTTGAATTCACATACAGATTGGTCAGGCAGAGGAATGGATTCTAGGAGAAAAGTGAATTCGCATTTGAATCAAATGTTGTTGGTGTGGAGTCTCAGGGGTCTGCTATCACCATCTGCTTGGTGTTTAGGCTGAGATCAGGAGAAAGGCACAAACAGAAGCTTTGGCACTAAACAATATTGTCAAGAAGTAATTAGAAGAACTATTACTAGGCTAGAAGACTGAAAAATATCAAGAACACCTGGACGATGTCAATAAAAACCAAAACCAAACCCAGTGCCGTCGAGTCGATTCCGACTCATAGCAACCCTATAGGACAGAGTAGAACTGCCCCATAGAGTTTCCAAGGAGCACCTGGAGGATTTGAACTGCCGACCCTTTGGTTACCAGCTGTAGCACTTAACCGCTATGCCACCAGGGTATCCATTACTAGGCTAGAAGATTGAAAAATACCATGAATACCTGGACGATGTCAATAGTGAGTTTTAAAAAAAAACAAGATCCTCAAACATTTCAAAAGAAATCACCATCCCATGTTCTAAACAAATGTGATAATAACACTAAGTTACACGGTAATATATGGTGGCTACGAATCCCAGAAAACCCACCATCAATTTGTAAAGACACAGAAAAATCTTAAATTACCCCAAGATTACATATATTATTCAATAAGAGAAAACGAATAACTTTTAGAGACAAGCAAATGCCTTCAGGATACAGAAACAGTGACACGCACCTAGTCTCAAATATTTACAATCCAGCAGCAAAGACAAATAGATAAATTTAATACAAAACAGGATGAAATAACTACTAAACACCAAGCATTGTAGAAACAGAAAAAAAAAAACTTATTTTAAGTATTTGAACAAATATTCACAGAGGGGTATCGTATGAGTCAACTCCAAGGAAAAGGCAGAAAAGGTGAATGGGAAAATATTTTTCTTAGGCTGGGTTAACAATACGAGCAGAGTTACAGAGAAATGACAATGTGTTGCATATTACATGGGATATCCCATATGATTAGAATGCAGTATGTATGGATAGAGAGACAGCCCTGGAAAAGTAAGGCAGAACAGAACCTGAAGGGATATTAACAAAAATTATTCAAAAGAGATTTTTAAGAAATAAACTATGTCCACGGTTACTTAAAAAAAGAAGAAGAAGATAAAGATATTGCAGAATTTTAAATAGGCCATAATGACAGGAGACAGAGAAGAAAAATCCCAGGATTCAGAATTAATACATCTGGGCTAGAATCCCAGCTCTACCACTTACTAGCAATAATTTATTAACCATTGCCATCCAGTCAATTCCGACTCATAGGGTCCCTACAGGACAGAGGAGAACTTCCCCATAGGGTTTCCAAGGAGCACCTGGTGGATTCAACCTGCCGACATTTTGGGTAGCAGCCAAACACTTAACCACTGTGCAACCAGGGCTCCTTATTAGCAATAAAAAAGGCCTCCCTAAATTACAATTTCCGTATTTGTCAAGGGATAGTATGTCATTATTATTGTAAAGACTTAATATGACAGCAGATGTAAACTGTCCAACGTATTGTCTTTCAATTAAAGGGCAGTCAAATTTTAGCAGTTTCTTCCTCATAATAAATAGTACAATGTGGATTTTGACAGGGAAGGAGAAGTCAAAGACAGCCTCAGTGACTGGGAAGACGATAATGCCGTTAACTAAAGAAGGCATGTAAGAGAAATAGGAGATTTAGAGAACAAAAAGATAAACGGAGTTTAGGTATGCCAAATGTGCAGTGATCCTAGAACACATATCTACAAAGAAACAGAAGGCAAGAAAAATCTGGATCTTAAACTGTGAAGACAGTTCTAACAGAAATAAAAATTTAGGAATCATTAGCATACAGGAAAAGAGCACGTATACCAAGAATAGGGGCTCTCGAGAAGCGAGGAATAAAACAAAACGTCAAGAGTGCAAACAGGAAAGAGTTTCAAAAAGAAAAAAGCGACCAACAGTATTAAGTACTAAACAGATTTGCTGGACTTCGCAAGTAAGGAGGCCTCCAGCAAACTTAAAGAATACCACCAGTCCCCAGGTTACAAACGAGATCTGTTCCTGCGTCTCTATGTCAAGCTTGTAGGTAAGTCCGAACAGGTGCGTTTGGTTCTTATTTCACCTTACTTTTTTTTTTTAGTGCAGGAAAAGCCTCGAAGCCTTTCGATGATTTCAAAGCTGCACATGCAGCAAGTGAAGGCAATTGTGATGAGGACCTTGTTCCGAGTAGGGGTTGGTTCAGTCATTTCAAAGTGAGGAAAATTTACTTAACATTAAAGGGCAAGTATAAGTTGTCCACAAGTCGAATGCTGGTAACGCAGGGACTGCCTGTAGTTTCAACAAAATTTTGGTGACACCAAACTGCAGGCATTTAAAGAATAAATGGATGGTACAGAAACCAGAGAGAAGAGTAGAAACTATTTCAAGGGTCCCCAAACAGGGATTCCAGAAACATAGCAACGGAGACCGGGCAGCTATTTTCAGTATTTCAGACAGCCATGTAAAAAGTAAACATACCCTCCACAAAGCTAAGACTAAGAAAAATATTACGTTGTTTTGAGTCACTAATTAGCAGTTCTATACTTACATATTCATGAAAACATGAATCACTGTTTTATAAATGCTGCGTGTTTGGTAGACAGGCTCTTTCACATTATAAGATTCTTGGTAGAAGTGAATGAAGGATTACTAAGTAAAAAAAGGGCTGGGAATCACGAAGCTCTTGAAAGAAACTCAGCACTGAAGAGAATGAATGCAGTAAGTGGAAAAAAGGTCACGATGCTAAGTCAAGAAGCTGCAGAAAGAAAGGTATTTAAATGTCACCATGAAAAAGATCAAACAAGAGGAAAACGGACTGACCTTAGAAATACTGCACTTAAGCATATCTTACAGTACATGTCTGGAAAACTACGTATGCAGTCTCATCCTCAGAAAAAAATTGCCCACAAAAGTTCAGTTAACATCACACAAAGGTGAAGTGTACAAGTTTTAAAGTCTGACAAACATAGGTTCAAATTTCTGCACCTCTACGGACTACTGTATAATCTTAAAGTTATTTGGCTTCTCCGAAGATTTTTCTTCATTTAACATGAACAGTAACATTTATCCCATAAATTCTTAGAAAAATCAAAAGAGGTAATACATGCAAAGGGCTGAGCAGAGTACCTGGCACAAGGTAGCCATTTAAGAAACATAGCCATTATAATTGAAATAAAACACAGATCAATATTCCTGACCTTTTGTTTGAGAAGACCTAAGCTTTAAAGAAAAGGAAACAAAACAGGAAAGATGAATAAATCTGGCTATACAACACTTTAAGGCTTTTATATATCAAAAACATAAAATGATATTAAAAGGCAAACATAGAAAGCAAAAAAAAAAAATTTGATATATAAATGCTTTGTATAAATTATTTTTCTTATAAAAAAAAATAATAATTCCAATAAGAAAACTTGGTGACACACACTCTGTATAACTACTCTACCGGTCCCCAGGTTAGGAATCCACAGAGACAGTAATGGAGACCAAAAAAACCCAAATCTGTTGTGTCAAGTCAATTCTGGCTCCAGTGACCCTACAGCACAGAATAGAACTGCCCCATAGGATTTCCTAGGAGCAGCTGGTGGATCTGAACTGCTGACTTTTGGGTTAACAGCTTAATCACTGCACCACCAGGGCTCCAATGGAGACCAGACAGGTATTTTTCAATATTTCAACATGTGACTGATGATAGCATGAGGCAATTTACAGCTATGAAATGCTACACAAGTGTGTAGAGCTAATAAAGCATTCCTCATGCCCTTGAGGAAACAGAACTATGTGAAGCATAAAATAATATTTGAAATATTAAAGGCAAATGATACCAATCCAATCTTTCTCACATATGAATGCAAATCTACTACTAGCTGTTTTAATTAAAAAAAAAAAAAACATAACTATAGTACATATTCTTATACTAATGGAATGACTTTTCAGATGTACTTAAGAGGGGTACCTCAGAACTGCCATTTGGATCAGGAAGGCAGTTCTGGGGAGTCACGTGGTCACGCCTCTGCATTTACCAGTGTTCCAACCCCCACATCCCACAAGCAGTTGCAGTTCCACTTTCATCTGTTCTGATATAGTTGGGTTCCAATTTATTTTCAGACTTTCTTTATAAAACTGAAAAACAATTGTAACCCCTATCAAATCTCTCTACTGATCTCAAAGGCAAGAAGAATTCAGCAAAACAACAGTATTGCTATTCATAATTGACATATCCACAACTTTCCAGTGAAATTTTAAGTATATAATTATGTAGCTCTCCTCAGCTTTACCCTCTCTTTAGTAAAATCCCAACCAAAATTTCAGCTGGGGCAAATACTGTGTTTTGCAATATCTGGAGTACAACTTTATTCCTGTGCCCAATGCAATACAGACATTGCTATGGTATTGATACTGAACAGAAGAAATTATTGTAGAACCCTTTATGAGACAAGGCTGATGACCAAAATAAAACCAACTTGTTAATTTTATTATATCGTTTCTGGGTATGGTACGTACATGTGAAATTATAGGATTTGGCTACCAATATATTTAAAACACCAGTTTACTCAAAGTATGGAAGGAAGGATATTTTAGCTCTGATTAAATAGAAATTTTAATTAACAGAACTATCTATTATACAATAATAGCCTATTTTTTAAAAAATAAGACTATAATGATTATAATCCAAATTAAAGTTGAAGATAATTTCAATCATTTTGCAGATACTTCAGAATCTTACACAGAAGCTAGCCTTGTTAAACTTAATTTCCATTATTCAGTACCAACAAGTAAAGGCAGACTTAAAGACTGAAAGTATCTGTAATAACTTTATGACAACACATTAGTGAAGATAATTTTAGGACAAATCCTTAATACGTCTGTTCATATACAATTTACATTTTAGAGTAAAAATGTACAAAAAGAAAACATATGGCGCTTCCTGTTGTTCAGACTCCAAATAAATGGAGCTTTCTGTAACAAATATTATTATATGACTTTTGAATGTAGCACTCTGAAGAACTCTGTATATTAGAAATAACTAAACTCAACTGTTAAACCAAAAGGAAAAAAATAAATTTAATAAAAAGAATAAGGAAATATACTAGAATCAGAGAAAGTGCAAAAAGCCAATAAACAAAATCATTTAGTTGGTTAATGGGCCACTAACCTTAACTTTGATTAAAAAAACTTTTTAAATCACCTAAGTATATCAGCTAAGTCATCTGATCCTTTCACACCCACCACCCCGCAGACACAGAAAGCAGCGAAGATATTCACTTTCAAAAAATGTCTAATAAAAACGTTTTACCTGTAAATTGTTTTCTGTGACTCTGTTCCACCAAACCATATTGATGGGTACTCCTGATTTACACCTGTCAGCAAGGCAGCCAATAGGGTTCTTTGCTTTTCGTGCCTTTGATCCCATCGGAACTAGCCTCTCCTCCAGCATCCCCAGGCGATACTTCCTTGGCTAGGAAAAAGAAGGAAAGAAACCAGGCCACTCCTAACATCCCCCACACTAATCTAAACTAACATGACTAACATATAGAAGCTATTGGGAACGGTGAAATAGGAAACAGGTAAAGTTTCTAAGACACTCCCTCTAACCTCTAACATTACCACCCACCATTTCCCAACCCCATCCCACACCTCCAAAATTACCCATGGTTCTATAAAGTAACAGGTGTTTTAAAGAAATACATTATAATCTGATTTTACAGACTTCATTTCATGAATAGAAATTAACTTATCAACAAAGTAAATGCTTTGCAAAATTTCTTCCACTGGCACTTACCTATTCTCACTGCCATATGAAGGAATGGCTTCAAAGGCACAAAACACAGGTATAAAAAAAATTCTCCAAACTATATCTTTTTCTTATCCCCATCTTGGGACCTGATTTGCCACTGATAACCACCTCATTCAATAAGAAGGTGACCTTAAGGAATGGACTTAATACTTCTAAAGCTCTATGCACATGAAACGAGGGTACAAGTCTCTCTTTTCATACTGAGCATTGAAACTTAAGATGACTCAATGAAAAAAAAAAAAACTTCAGACTAAAAAAATAGAAAATACACAAATTTCATTGTGTTCAGTAAAATCATAAATTCCTTGGTTAACATTATAATACAATTAACTATCTTAATAGTGATTGGAAGAGCTTTTGTGCATGAAATTTAATGATGGTTTCTATCATCTCACTTCTCTTGAAAACAAATTTGCACTAAGTTGTACCTTAAAGGGAATTTGTGTGTGTGTATTTTCCCTTCAGGGAATACTGATACATGTTTGGGGAGCTATTTAATTTAAAACCTGAAATAAGAAAGTCTCTGTATACTCACTGTTCCATTATGAGATACAGTAAGACTGCTGAGACAAATACTCAAAATTAAGTTTCTTCCCAAAAAAGGTGTCATCACCAAATACGTTTTTTTTTTAATTTCTATTATACAGACAACCAACTAGAAGAAAACAACTTCTAAGTTTCAAAATGACCTGGAAAATAATGCCCATTGAAATTATCCAATGCAAACTAGGTTCTCCACTCTCAAATAGGCCTCCTACTACGTTATCCTTGATTTAATGAAGGGGGAGGTGATCACAATAGCATTAAGAAAGCAGTAAATAAAGTTTTATAAGGTTAAAATATTGCCGCCTTTTTGCAATGTTTGACCAATTCAGTTACTTTCTATGCCTACGTCACAAGCAACTTTTGTGGATGAGAATATGTACCCTTCCTGGTTCATGCCACACGACCACACAAGTCCAAGAATTTTAAAGCAAATTATTTCAGGTAACATAATTCCTTGAAAAGAGTGTAAGATCAAAGTCATATAAGTTTTTGCATTCAAGCAGACAGCTACAGAAAAGCTTTGATGTACAGTAAGGGTAACATAACCTTAATTAAGCTTTCACTAATTTAAAACTCATATTTTAGAAAACTCCTGAACTAAAGATTATCCCAACCCTATCAAAAAAGTGTAACACATCAAAGACTATTTACTGAACCAAAAGTACAACCTATCAAACAGGACTCATACAAAGAAACCTAAATTCCAGTCAGACACTTGAAAGCAATAAAACTACTGCTTTAAATGGTCTTCCATAACTCAGAGCCTTCACAAATTCAGACTCGCTTTTAACGCAGTTATTACAATTATAACACAATTTCTTTTCTACAGAGTAGTACATTAAGCAGTATAGAAAAAAAGTTTGAAAATAAATCTACACAATAAAATGTTCAAAAATATAAAATAAATCCAATGTATTAATCCCCCCTCCAACAGCTCTGACTATGTAATTACGGTTCCTGTTTTTCCAAAGAGGAATTCATTACTCCTCTCCCTCTACTACACCCTCAAAAGACTTTAGCCTAAAAGTCTCTTAGGTATCTCCAAACACGTGCCATTACAGCCATTAGATTAAACTCTAATCCAAGAGTAAAACCTTCTATGTAATACTGAACCGAAAGACCTAAGCTATCAACACCATTTAAAACACCACCACAAGCAACAGAACGCAAAATGACATCTAAAAAGAGATGACAGCAATAGAAATCACGATGGTAGGGCAGAAAGATTATATACAGAAGTCTCACCGCATAGAACATAAATTATAGTAAAACCTCATCTGTAACCTAATTTCCAAATTATGTGAACTATTAATCATTCCTTGAAGAAAATAATGTTTTTTCAACTAGACATTTAAAAACTTACATTGTATGAGGAACTATTACAAGCACTTGAAATACAAAGATGAATTAAAAACACACCTTTTCCTCAAACGGAGAATACACTCTAGTAGGTAACAGAGACATACAAACAAAACATAACTTGTTGTGACTTATATGCACAGTAAGGCGTATATAATCAAGGTACCAGTAGGGCAGAGGCAAAGAAGACTACACAGAAAAGGCGACTGCCTGGGCAAGGCCACACTCAATTTCTAAGGCACTCCAACATCAAACTGTAACCTCCTCCATCCTTCTGCTTTAGAATGGAACCAGCATACCAGATGCGGAGAAATAAAATGTCATGTCAAGGTACTAAGATATTTTGAGTGCAAGTGAATAAAAGGGTTTTTTTGGCTTTGTTTTTTAAATCAGGAAAATTATTTCCACAATAAATTATCAGCTGTAATGATCAGAAAAGTGTTAATATTTAATTCAGCAAAAGTAATCAACATGTACCAGTCTTTGTTAAAATGCTTACTGACTTATTAACAAAAGGTTCCCTTTTGCTTTAATTTATATTTGTACACTTGCTTGGAAAACCTGGTGGTATAGTGGTGAACAGTTCAGCTGCTAATCAAAACGTTGGAAGTTTGAATCCACCAGGTGCTCCATGGAAACCCTATGGGGCAGTTCTACTCTGTCTTATAGGGTCACTATGAGTCAGAATCGACTTGATGGCAACTGATTTGGTTTTGGTTCTTACCCTTGCTTAAATTCAGTCTTGAAGCAGAATCCTCAGAAATGCTTTTTATTGTAACTGAACTTAAGCCAACATAGTAGTTAATCAAAAGTAAGGCACTACGCCAAGTACTTCATACCCACTGAGGTATTTATTACTACCATCGGTGAGAGAGGCCGTATTATTATACCCACTTTACAGATAAGTGAGGCTTAAAAGAGGTTAAGTAACTTGCCTGTGATCTCACAACTAACTCAAGATCTGACTCCAGAGCTATTTTTAATTATGGTAGTGTGTCTCCAAATCAAAGAAGTATGCTTCATATTCTAAAATATTAAATCTTAATATTACTCTAGCTAATACTTAAATGATCAAATTCAAATTCCTAAATGAATCAATCTCTCTTTGAATCAAAATGGCATGGATAAGAGCAATGAGAAACAAAACATTCATTCATTCATTCAAAGAAATAAAATTAAGAAGCTCCACCTCCACATTTTCAAAATGCAAGAATAAATCTTGGGTATAAACAGAGTTGGGGGAAATTATATATCATTTTGGTTAAATTTAGCTTAAAGCTGAGGTTAATTTGTTTGTGAATGAGAATACTAAACCCATCTTTACTAATAATCTTTCTCCACCCGAACACTTCCCAGGAAAACAGGGATGAACCTGAGTAATGCCAAGTTCTCCACACTAGCTATTAAACACTCCGTAAGTCTAATGACAAGGGGAGAGTGTGACAATGCCAATCAGGTAATCTCAGAATCACCTACTAGTCCCTTGGTACAAACAGTAAATGCACCATGGTTTTACTAAACTATCATCCTTATGTAGGAGAACTCACTCAAAATCCCCAAAGCCATAAAACTAGATGATAACTATAGTCAACAGTACTAAAAGGCACACAAATTTCAGTTCACAGGTGTTTAAAAATGGTAAATTGTCAAATGCCATACCATCCCACAAACACCTTAAGGGGGAAGAAAAAAAAAAGCCTCCAAAACAAAAATCTCTCACTGAGAGTTCTGTTTTAATCAATCAATACAGCAAAATTCCCTTGTAATCATGAATTTGGAGGCATCTTTCTTGACTGAACAAAAACAACCGGTCACTTCACATAAACTACCAATTAAAATAAAGAACAAAAAGAATACATGGTTGAACCCCTCATTTGAAACAACAAAATTTAAAATTTAATCTATTTTTTCCAAAGCCTATCTTTATCTCTACTCAATCCTAGAAAGTCAATCTGGAATACTCTTAGCTGGAAAATAAAACCGTTTAGCTACAGCAAAATTGAGTCCTTTTCTATAGGAATTATCATAGTTTTTATCTAATGCTACTTATATAGCATTTAGGAAAATAGGCTGAACCTGGAGATAAGCAAAAGGAAGACAGTCATATTTCCATTGGTCAACTGAAATGCCCAGAACAGAGACCACACACAGCCACCTATTAAGGGAAGTTGATTACCATTGGGCATCAGCAATAAAAATGACAGTGGATCCAAATTAATTGCATAAAAACAATGGCAGTCTTCTCAATTTAAAGTCAGTAGCATCATACAGGGAATTACCATCTTATTTTAATGAAAGTTAGCTTAATATTTTTAACTTTTTTTTAAAGATATTTAATGAAAGATAATTTGCGTTAAGTTAGGACATTTCAAAACCAACAGCATAAACGTTTGTGAAATTCAAGGCCAAAAAAACAAAATGAGAGGGAGGGAGTGCAACATCTGATAGAAGAAATTTAAATCCCCTAATATACAAAGGGAAACCCTGGTTGCATAGCGGTTAAGTGCTATATGGCTGCTAACCAAAGGATCGGCAGTTCGAATCAGCCAGGAGCTTCTTGGAAACTCTATGGGGCAGTTCTACTCTGTCCTGTAGGGTCGCTATGAGTCAGAATCGACTCGACGGCACTGGGCTTGGTTTTTTTTTTTGTTTGTTTGTTTAATATACAAAGGGATCCCTGGTGCTCAGCGGTAAAGACCTTTGCTGCTAACCAAAAAAAAAGGTCAGCAGTTCTAATCCACCAGCCACTCTTTGGGAACTCTACGGGGCAGTTCTACTCTGTCCCATAGGGTCACTATGAGTAGGAATCTACTCGACAGTCAGTAATGGGTTTGGGGCTTTTTTTGTTTTTTTAACATACAAAGAGGAGCCCTGGAGATGCAGTGGTTAAGCACTCAGCTGCTAACCAAAAGGCTGGTGGTTCTAACCCACTAGCTCTACCTCGAGAGAAAGACATGGCAGTCTGCTTCCGTAAAGATTGACAGCCTTAGGAACTCTATGGGGCAGGTCTACTCTGTCCTATAGGGTGGATATAAGTTGGAATCAACTGGACAGCAACAGGTTTTAATACATAAAGAGAGGGCAATGGTGGCTCAGTGGTAGAATTTCTCGCCTTTCACGTGGGAGTTCGATTGCTGGCCAATGCACTCATATGCAGCCATCACCCATCTATCAGCGGGGACTTGCATGTTGCTACGATGCTGAAAACGTTCCAGTGGAGCTTCCAGACTAAGAGAGTAGGAAGAAAGGCCTGGCTAGTCTACTTTCAAAAATTAACCAATGAAAGCCCTATGGATCACAACAGTAGGCCCCTGTTGTATATGGGGTCGCCATGAGCCAGGGCCAACTTGAGGGCAGCTAACAACAACAATATACAAAGAGCTCTTACAATAATTAAAAAAAAAATAACGCAATAGAAAAATGAACAAAGGACACGAAAGAAACATCAGTGGCCAAAAACCGTAAAAGCGGTTCAACAGCACTAATCAGATTTAAAAAATGAAGTTATTTTTTGGATACGAAATTAATAAAAGATGTTTATAACTCAATGTTTTCAAAGATGTAGAAAAACCAGCACCTATAAGCAGAAATACGTATTTGTGAAGGATTTCTGGAAGGCTTTCTGTGAATTATCAAGAGGCTGCATATTCTTGCCCTAGAAAATTGTATTTACAGAAATTTACACTGATATAATCACCTAAGTAGAAAATGCAGCAGCCAAAAGGCCAGTCAGTGTTTTATCTCCTCCTCTCCATATTATCAGTGGCCTTTTCCTGTGTTACCTCCTCATTTTCCACTTTAGACAAGACTCACTCAGTTATCTTACCCTTCTCATTTTCCCTCATATAACGAGATTTTTGTTTTTCTCTGAAACATAAATAAATATTATCTTTATTATTCTAGGTAAATAATTTGATTTCTCAAAACTTCCATCTCCCAATCTGTAATATGAAAACTAAACAGGATCTATCGAATTGTTGGGGTGATTAAATAATATAACAAAGTATAAAACATTTTTAACTTTTTAAAAAGAATCATTTAAGCTTAGCAGATTACCTGGAACTGATAAAGAAAATCACTGTGAATATTTTTTAAAAATCAAGTTTCTCTCTATCACTACATCTCAAAAAAACAAGACATGGATTTTTACCAAATTTGGAGGATATGTTTGAGAAGCTAACAGCTATGTTGGGAGGCAGCAAAAAATTAATAGGGGTAGCAGTCTGACCACTTTAAAGAAAAGGTGGGCATCCTCAGAGCAGCTCTTCCAGTGGGCAATTTTAATGCAGCCTGGCCAGGGTGAGTAGCAACAAAGATTTATTTAATAAGAGTTAAAAATTCCCAAGCAAGTTTGGGGTGATTTGGCTAACATTATGTATTTTTACCAATAATAGTGACCATATATTGGGCACTCTATGCCAGGCAACCTATCTCAGCCCTCAAAAGCAACCATACATCCCCCGCTGCCACTGAGTCAATCCCAACTCACAGCGACCCTACAGGACAGAGCAGAACTGCCCCATAGGGTCTCGGAGGAGCGGCTTGGTGGATTCGAACTGCTGACCTCTTGGTTAGCAGCCAAGATCTTAACCACTGTGCTACCAGGGCTCCATACACATTAGGTACTTAGTGTTATTATTCTCATTTTATAAATGAGGAAACAAAAAGGTTTATTAGAAGCTTAATGGTACAGAAAATCAGTGAAGAAACAAATTCAATTCAGGCTGTCTGGTGTCAAGACCAAACCCTAAAACTTAATCATTAATTCAATACTGCTGGGTTGTGACTATTCCTACTGCTTGCTTTTTGAGAGAAATAAAAACTCGCCAAGAGGATCTAAGCAAGCTGTCATCAGGAACCATCCGTGCTCCCCTGTCTATAGGAACTAAGATCCTAACAGCTCCACTAGTCTTCCTAAGGGACACGTATTTATCTTTAAGTCTAAAACATCATCTACATCTGACTTAGGAGATAATACTGGAGTCTTTATTCCCTTTCCCTGTCCTTGAGTAGGACTCACAAAGACACATCAACTGGGCCCTGAGGTATAAAGACAATAGCTAGGACAATCTTGGAAAACATCTTTTAGGGCACCTTTCACATAAACAAATCATAAACAGCACAGAAGACCCACATACTTTCCACTCTTATCTTTTTTTTATTAGCATTTAGTGAATAGTAAGATTTGCTGGACCAGTGAAGACCCTCCTGATTGAAACCTGCACCAATGATTATTAAGAAAGACAATTTAAAATACAGAATCACAGTGATTTGGTGGTTGTTAGCCAACCTGTGGAAAGGTGAAGCTTTCAATGATTTCACCCATTTGTGATGTTAATATATGATGACTCTGTAACCTTCCTCAGACTTGGCCAGACATGGCTCTAGCAGCATGCTTCTCCATTTTCCCACATTTGTTCTGTAATATTCCTTGGACTTGTACAGACATGGCTGTGGCAGCATGCCTGTCCATTTCCTACTTTTGCCTCCTTGAATATATGCAAAATAATATTTTTCTTTTTGTGGTACTATAACTTCGTCCACTTCTACTTTTCTCTTCTTGAATATATGCAAAATAAAACTTTTCTTTTTATTTTACTATAACTTTGTGGTGATTTGACCCTAGAACACATCTATCTGGCTTAAGTTGGGATAGTACACACTCTAAAAGCTTGACAAGTGACAGAGGTGAATGAAGGTTCAGTCAACTCCAGTGAAGGAAAAACAGCTTTGAGAATATTAATTTAGGATTCTAAATATAATTTTCCATAGAAATATTACTGTATAATATTCTTAGATAAAAGGTACTAATGTGGCTGACTTGAGAATCTAAACACTAAGTTTTTAAGTTTTTTGTGTATATTCTCATTATGTCTTTGAGAATATACATAAAGAACTTAAAAACAATTGGTTTACAACTGAAGTTTTAGGTGAAAATTTCCTTTAAATCCTCTGCTGCTGTTCAATATCTTCTTCATTTTCTCTTTATCTTTTATTTTTCCTGAGATCAATACTTGATCTGATGTTCCAACAAGGGCCTAACCATGGCAGTGTTACAGAAGTTATTTACATTCCACATTGCCTATGCTATAAAATTAAGTTATCCACATTTACCTTTGCTTTCTCCCTAAGAGAGCTCTACAGCAATGCTCTCCAGTTTATTATTCCATATTTCGTTGCCTAGAGTAGAAGGTAGAAGTCAACTTTCAAAGGCTTTAAAACAGAAATGCTACGATGAAATTTTTAAATGTTAGGCAGAAAACATAACATACATGCCTTTTAGTATGTTCTGTAGTAAAGACAGAGAGAGGGATGAGTGCTCTTAAGATACAGAAGAGTGGGAAGGGGAACCCAAACTGGGTTCAAACAAAGAAGAGAGCAGAAAAAGTACTGCTAGTAAACTTTTATCTCAAGCAAAACAATCCAGAACTGGTCCTCCACCACCTATATCGCTTCCCAAATTTGCAAATGAGCCAGCCCCTTTTGATCCTACTTCCCTCCTTCTAACAAAGAACTTTCAAATCAAGCACAGATGAAACAAAAGTGGTATAGTTCAGAAATCTTTGCTGCCCAACCCCAAAGATCTTAACTTGTTATCATATCCTAAAAAATAATTACAAAAGTGAAAATCTGAATGTGGACTGAAACCTCATATTAAAGTAAAACTAACCAAAGAAATGTAAATGACAGGGACCAGAGCCTTTTTCCTTTTTTTTTGCTTTAGTGGGGGTAGGGGAAGAAGCTGAAAAGGAAAATACCTAGGTGACTGAAAAAGAGGGTGAAGAAGGCCATCAGCCAAAAAAGATACAAAAGGGGAAGCTAGGAATGTGAGATGCAAATTTTGAAGGCTTCTCATCTTTGACTAGGATTTGCATCAACCGTAAGTGGGTGCCCTGCATAAACTCACAGCTTAGCAAGAATAGCTAGCAAGATTTCACAGCACTAAATCACTTCATTTATGAACACCTGCATTTAAAGCTCTAACTCTGTTATAGATACTTGGCTCCCAAAGGATTCCTTACCGATCACTGTACTGCTTGTCTAAATCACATTTGTGATTCACAGTGACTTGTCTTTTTCTGTCACATCAATGCTCAATTTTAACTTTACCTATCTTGCTGTTAAGACTTCCTCACACATTAAACGCTAGTCTATTAACTGTCATTTTTTAAGAGTCAAAGAAAGTCATTTCCTGCGTCTGGGGGGTGCTTAACTCTTCCACATAATACACAGACATAATTCAATTTCTTCCACCACCACCCTTGGTCAAGAATAGCTACATAAATTTTTATTCTATTTATCAAATTACACATTCCTAACTTGGAAAATGTGGGCCCTGAGGTCTATTTTCAGTGTACAACTGCTCGAGAAGTTTTTTACATATCTCACAACAATAATGCAACACAGATGAATGGCAATGAACCTCTCTGCATCATCTTTTATATCCCACACTTGAACAAATTTCTAAAGATAACAAGGCCCTTAGCTGTACTTTCTTAGCTTATGTACGATACTCAGAAGAAGAGAAATAATTTACTGAATTTCCTACCTCTAACCAAGCAGTATCTTCTGCCTAGGTATCTCTGCTTCTCCATGTTCCTCATCAAAACATCCATCTCAAACATCTCTCTTCCACAAACTCCTGGATCTAGGGAATTCTCTGTTACTCAGCAATTGCCAGATATTTAAATTGGCACTAAATGACATGCTGCTCTTGAAATGTTCTCTGGTAGGTTCAGGTACTGCCTCTCCAATTAGATTTGAGGGACGCACAGAAAACATCAGTCTTTTCTTTTAGAATTTCCACACAGCACATAGTAAAACTGTCTATAATTAAGGCACTTGATGGATCTGGTCCTAATAATTCACATACCCCGCAGGTAAAAACCAGTATATGTGGCCCAGGGATTGGCCCAACTGAGAGATTTCAAAAATGATTTACCTAACTAGCTATGGAACAGTAGTAAGTAGAGCCTAACTACCTGTTCTCAGGTATTATGAAATCAAAAGTCGCTAAACTAGCCAGCTTAGATAAATCTGAAATTATAATATTTACATGACTTTGAGTTATGAATTACTTTCCCTAAAACTACATCATGAAATAGACATTATGGATTGCTTTAACAAAAGAAAAATGGGCAGTTTTCATCTGCTTTCAATTCCCAATGTGCCAAGAGTATTTCTAATATGAAGAGATTATAAGCCCTCTCAATTCAACCTTTAACAATTCTAAAATACATGTAACCTGCAGCCACCAAGATTTCTAGCAATATAGCTCGCTAATGAAAAAAACTACATATCCCTAGAGCATACACAATTTTAAATGTAAACAGTGAGAAAATATGGTTCTTCAAAGCTATACTACATGAACCATGAATTTCTAGGTAGAGACTGACTTTTGGATGCCTTCAATAAGTTTTAGAGATGAAAGGTGCCATAGCGATTATCCAGGCCACACTCATCATTTTACAGATGGGAGACTGCAGCCTCGAAAGTTAGCCCAAAGTCACAAAGGAGAGATCCAGGACCTCAAAAACCGCAGCAGAGTGTTTATTTCGCTACATTCATCTGCTCCATTAGGATATACTTTAACATCTTTCCAAATATTGATGTTGTACTTCAAATAACATTTCCTTTTATTATTTTGCTTTAATAAAATAAATTTACAAAGAACAGGCACTGTATTTTCCTTTCTAATACCCAGAAATTTCTACTATTTTCTCAAAAATAAATGCCAGTAGCTTGCTCTTGCATTCCACCAATGCTTATATTAGTCAACATTTTTTAGTATAAATTTACCATTCTAGCTTATTTTCTATTCATACATCAGAAATGCTACATATTACAGTTAACTGATTACTATTTTAAAGATGTGAAAAAGCCACCGGAGGTGGCCTAAGACTAATTAAAGACTTTTTCTTATTCCCTACGCTAAACAGCTCCAGGTAATCTGACTTCCAGGTGGTATCTGCTTTTCAGCTTTTTACTGTTTCCTTGCGTATCAACAGGCTTTGTCTACCATCACTTCTCACTACCATCACTGGCCTGCCTGTGTCTAACTGTACTTCTAACCTATGGATTTAGAAACTAAATATTCCAATGTACTAGAACAGTATTCAAAGTAAGAGTAAACCTGTTTCTGGCGAGAGCCTATTAAGAAGTCTATAAAATCAAACCTATACGTTTTAGTTTATCAATTCTAGTTGCTAAAAATTGTTTTATAATTATCTCCTGTTCTCATCAACGTTTTAAAATGGAGCTAATACGAGGTACATGAGGTGTCAATGTAATTTTATCTGTTCCACAGAATTTTTTTTTTGTCTTGAGAATATCTAGCCTTCGTAAATTTTATTTTATACTATCTTCTGATCAGATTCTTTCTGAGCACATTTTAAGCTTATATCTAAGTTTTTCTAAAATTAATATCCTTTTATCCTGGATCTTTCTTCCATTACTTAGGAAATCGAATGCCCAACTTTATAGTAATTTCCGCCAAGCTTTAAAACCTCCTGTACAAACGTTAGCTGCTACTGATCCTAACCAAAAAGACCATCTTCTCTAAGATAATTATTACTATTAAAATAATGTTTCTCATTAACACTCAAAGACCTCTATAATAAAGTTTTCATTTCTGCCACAGAATCAGTCCCTATAAAATACCCCAAAAATCTATATTGCTCTATTAGATCACAATTCCAAACAAAATTAAATTTTGAATACGAAGAAATGTTTAATTTTGTTTTTAAGCAGTTGGGCCAATTATGAAAAAAAAAAAAATTAGGGGAGAATCTTTGAAATCTAGACAAAACAGTCAGAAAATAAAACATGATGTATATACCTACAATGGGTTGCACTAACAGCAACACCAACCACGACATTAAGTTAGATGCTACCCCCAAAACAAAATACATTAAGATTAAGAAAATGGACAAAAGCAGTCACACTCCATCCCTTCATATAAAACTCTCTCTATTCCATGATCTTAAAAAATAAATAAATAAATAAATAAAATTCCGCATATGAGATACCTAAGGAAAAAGAAAAACATCACCTTTCATAAAAAGCCCTTCCCACACTTAAGAGAATATTGACATTATGTAGGTAATGATCCCAACACCACTATATTCCATTTAATTTCACCTAACTTTCAGTTTCACCTACCTTCCTTCTCTGAGAGATGTTGAGGGCACCAAAGTCATTAAACAAGGATGACGCAGGTGAAGTTACAGCATCTGGAAGGTAAGTTATAGAAGTTTCCAAAGAGACAACTCAGGTAACCCACAAATCTAATAAATGACAATGCCTATAATAATAAAAAGCATATGCCAGAGTATGAATTAAACTCAGCGTCTCATACACTGTTGATGTTCAAATGTGTTTTCTTAGTGAGTAAAATACAAATCAGAGAATACCTCATTCAGCCAGTGCTCAGTACATACCTATTAAGAAGCTACACGGATTAGGATCTTTGCTTAGAACCAATAAATTTTTAAAGATGAGACTATTAAATGTTTCAAAACGCAAGAATGAAATCCAAGTATTTTACAAGTTCAAAGTTCTATCACTCTGCCTTCAGAAGTTACAAACAAAATCACATCTGTAAGTTGTCACTTACTTTACAAATGAAAAGTTGTTGAAAAGGTAAGCATGTGATATGCTGTAACATTTTATCCTCATTTCTGAGCTTTAATCTTATGTTTCTCAGTCTCATTAAATTATCTGTGAAATCTTTAAAAATGTATTAAATGCACCCATCTAAAGGAACCCTGGATCACTTCATAATGCAGTACACACAGATTACTGTTTCATTTCTCTGGTTTTTTTCTTCCTGGATTTTCATGATCTAGTCTTTCATGAGAATTATCATATATTAATTTATAGTATTAATCTGATATTAGTATTTAGCTCAATGTTAAATAACTAATCACGCAATGTGAAAGAAGTTAATAAAGTAGCAAGATACAAAAATATTTTTATAATTCATATACTTAAAGCACTTAAAATAGGTACTATTATTTCTTACATTAGCTTTGATAGCATTTAGAGGTCACCATTGGAAGTATACAGGAATGCTAAAAAGATTATAATGTTACAAACTAGTTTTAATAGTATTATTCAATATTAAAATGTTGCTTTTTGATAGCAAAATAAAAAAAAGTTGAAATTTCCAGATAGTGATGGAGGTTTGATACACACACACATAAAGTATCTATTTAAATTATTAAAGTACAAGTTCTTATTCTCACCATTATTAGTAACTGTGAACACATTTCACAGGTGTAGTGTACTAGTGGCTCAATTGTTACGTATTTAGTAAAAACTATCCTTGAGTATTTATTTTTAAAATGAGATACAGAAAGATATCTGGAAATTCTATAACAAAAGATTTAAAAATATTCACAATCTTTGAACAATTCCACTTTAACATATTCAAAAGAAATAACCCAATATACGAACAAAAATTCACACACATAGCCCACTGGAATATAACAGCTTTAAAAAAAAACAGGAACAAAGTTAACTACGAAACAAAAACATGGAATTCAATTTATAACAATGGAGAAGCAATCGTGATATAATAGTGTGTTTACTATGATACGTGTGTGTATATATATACACACATACACAGAGACTGAGATATAAAAAATGAGAAAACCTAAATCTAGTAGTTATATCTCAGTGGGAAAATAGATAATTTTTAATTTTCTTCTTTATTCTCCTCTATATTTTCCAAAATTTCTACAATGGGTTTGTACTCACTTTAGAGTCAGAGAAGAGCAAAACGATTAATCTTACCATGGCCTCCATATGGCTTGGCACTGTCATTTAGAAGGCTTGGGGAGCTGCTACTATTAGTCATTCTCTGCAAAATAAAATATATATACATTGTATTACTGAAGAATCCAGAATTAATTGTATTCAATCAATTAAATTAAGGCTGACTAACACTCTTTGCTTCTTCCCCTCCGATCCATCTTTCTTTCATATTACTGACAAACTCATCTTCCTATAAACGCTGTTTGGATCACCTTCCAAAAACTCCCTACAACACATCAAATGAAAATGTAACTGACTAGCCTGTTATTTAAAGTCAAAGCTGCAGACCTATTTTGAATTCCATTTCCATAACTTATTAGCCCGGGCAAGGTGCATAACTTCTAAGTTTCCTTAGATATCTCATATTCCTAGAATAATATGATTCCTTAAAGGAATATAAAGCTCCTTATATTCCTGGAATATAAATTCCAATATCCATTCAAGAGATAGTGACCTATATAAATTACATAAACTGACTATGTATAAAGTCAATAAATGCTCTAATATCCTCTCCCAATGTGTATCATCATCCACCTTAGAGATCCTATAAAATTGGGTTATTCTCTGTTCTCTAAATATGTCCCATGCTTTCTTGCCTTACTCCATACCCTCTATGGTTTCTCAATCCTGGAAGGTCCTTCATCCCATGCCTACAAGTCCTTGTCTCATATATGGTATCTCACTCAATGCCGTGAAAAGTGTTACCCATTCTTGATTCAAATTCCAGCTCTGGCTTTAATTCTGTAACCCTGATCCCAGCCACTCAACTTCTTAGGTTCAATTTCTATGTAATTTTTTAAATGGGGGGTGGGGGGGTGTCTAGAGGTGATTTAAATACAAGAATACATATGAAAAGTACCTGAAATTGTGGCTCGCACAGTGGGTAGTCAAAAAAATGTATAACTATACATAGTTAAATTGTTCATTAAAAAAAAAAAAGGCATTTTTTTTTGGCTGTACATGTTTACTTACATGCTTATAATTCAAATGACTCATAGTGTGCCTACCCACATGAAACCTGTTTTTATGTAAATAAAAGTTAAAATCATATAGAAAAGCACTGGCTTCCTATAAACCCTTAAAATCAGTCCAACTTGAAATTTAAAAACCCCACTTATATTTAAATAGCTTACTGTAATTATTGTAGGAGCCCTGGTGGCACAGTGGTTAAGAGCTCGGCTGCTAACCAAAAGATCAGCAGTTTGAATCCACCAGCTTGGAAACCCTATGGGGCAGTTCTACTCTGTCCTCTAGGGTTGCTATGAGTTGGAGTCAACTCGAAGGCAACAGGTTTGGAGTTTTTTGGGGTTTTATTATAATTATGCAGGAGAAAGATGTAGCAATCTGCTTCCATAAAGACTGCGGCCTTGGAAACCCTATGGGACACTTCTACTCTGTTCTGTGGGGTTGCTATGAGTCAAAATGGACAGGACGGCAATGGGTTTGGTTTTTGGTTTTACCGTAATTATAGAGAAAGCCATCCAAAGTAGTGCATCACAGAAACAAGAAAGGACAATATATCATCTGTATTATGACGGCAGTTTTCCAATTAACAACAGTGGAATATTTTCCAATTTTATTGCAATTCTACAAAGTTCTGCCTTTCCAATCTAAAAAAAAAAAAAAACAATGCAAACAAAAATGCCTCAGCAGCGCACGCAGTCATGTAACAAAGCAAAGCAAAGCAAGTTGGTAAAAAGAACAAAGCAGGTGAAATAAACAACTCAAAGACATACACTAATGTAAAAGGTCCCTCAAATATTGTGG
Organism: Loxodonta africana; assembly: GCF_030014295.1. Classification (NCBI taxonomy): domain Eukaryota; kingdom Metazoa; phylum Chordata; class Mammalia; order Proboscidea; family Elephantidae; genus Loxodonta; species Loxodonta africana. The sequence continues at coordinate 19,363,373 of NC_087364.1, forward strand.
CTTTAAATTTAGGGGCAATGAAAATAAAAATCTTCTGGACTAGAACTTAAGAAAGAAATAGACAGTAAGGTAGTGCCATCGAGTAGTGGAAATTAAAATTTTAAGCCAAATAAAACAAAACCAGCAACATGCTTTTATATGTAAAGGCTAATGCTGAAACAGCACACAGGGCACTAGTCACCTGCAGTGGTAAGTAGCTGCCCCTAGGAAGGTTAACTGAGAACAGGGTCAACAGGGTCAGAGACGGAAGGAGATTCACTCTTCACCATATACCCTTCTGTAACTGTTAACTTTTATAACATATGTATGCATTATCTACTGAAAAAGTAAATTAAAAACTTCTATAATCGCTACTAAGTTTAAGTAATATACACGCAAAACATACAGAGGAGTGGCATTAGTACAGCCCCTCTACACTCTCTGCTGCCAACCCACCCCAATCTCCATCCTTGAAAGCTCTCATTGACTCCAACTCTACAGGACACGGCTCACCTATAGCCTGTCTACCTCAACAACTCCTAAAATTCTGCTTCCTGCTCAACAAATTCGGGAATAAATCAAGACCCTACATGTCCTGTGCCCCAGGAATAAACCTCACTATTTAGTGAAATATAAATTCATATTAATAATACCTGCATCAAAGGATATTTTGTTTCTACGGGGCTTCCAAACCCATTGACTCCAATAAAGCTGGTGCTGAAATAGGAATCCGTGAGACCAGTATCAGCTAAAGCACCTCCATCTATGCCAGGAACTGAAAGAACAGGAAAAGTCAAGTATTCAATATTAGTTAAGAAGACAAAACATTCAATCTCTGTGTTCGTAAATAACTTTTAAAGTCTCATATCTTTGTCATAGTTATTTATAATTACCTGTTCGTAAACAAAAGGCAGCATCAAAAAAAAAAAAGGTTAACTCTAAAAACATGTTAAACAGTGCTCAAGTTGACTAATTTTTTCCCACAGAGGTAGTAATTTATTTTCTATTACTTGCTTAGCAGCCACAAAAACAACATGAAGAAACCACACTTGTATTTCCAGTTTCCTCAACAAGTTTTTCTCCTTTAACTGAGCAGAACGGCAGTAGAATATAAACCACTGCAACGTCTGCTGTGAATCTTCATAAGGTAACAGGCAAGCTTCTCAGGACTGTTTCTCATAAAACATCTCACAAAAGAGACCGGTTGTCTCACGCTAACTCATAACTCAGGAAAAACAATTCTGCAGAGTTAGCAAGACGATGTAGTTCAGGAGCACTGAGAGCTCTGCATTGATTTTAAGGGAAGATAATAGAAGGACTGTAACTAACATGGCAGTACATCATATCAACAAAGTATTGGGCAATGTGTTTATTTTTATTTTTAATATTGTATTTTTGGTGAAAGTTTTACACAGCAAGTTAGGAGGTTCCCATTCAACCATTTTCACACAAATTGACCAAAGACATTAGTTACATTTTTCACATTTTGTCAACACTCTTTTTGCATTCCGTTTGTTTCATTTCCATCCAGTGCTCCAGTTTCCCTACCCCGTTATCTTCTCATCTTTGTGTTACAGTAAATGTCAACATTTTGCACTTGTACAGATGGTTTTTTAGCAAAGCACTGATCTAATGGGTAATATCCCCTTTATTTTTATGTGTCACTCTGCCTTTCTGCTAAAAGATGACCTCAGGGGATAGTTTTGGCTGAAGGTTTAACTGAAGATTTAAAGAGTGTCTCAGGGCAATAGTCTCAGGGAATTCTCTGGTCTCAGGTGGTCCAGTTAGCCTGCTGTCTTCAATGGACGTATGTGTCTACCCACACAGCTGTATTTACACGTACATACAGATACTTCTACCTGTTCTCACATATGTATACACCTGTACCTACCTGACTCATCCAGAAACCCTGGTGGCATAGTGGTTAGAAGCTATGTCTTCTGCTAACCAAAAGGTCAGCTACTATAGAGTCGCTACGAGCCAGAATCAACTTGACTGCAATGGGTTTGGGTTTTTTTGTTTGGTACCTACCCGTACACATGTTTGCCCATACCCATCCATATGTGATTCTAGACTATTTGGTCTTTGTTGGAGTTGCTGCCATCTTACGTATGCCAAATTCTTTAACACAGTCATCTCTTTGTCATGAGCACTTCTCAGCAACATCATTTACTTTGGTCATGCTGTGCTCACTATACCCACACCTGGTGTCACTTTTCCCATCACCAAGAGTAACAAGTATCTATGGTCTAAAGTATGCTGCCCCTTCCACCCCCTGGTAACCACCAATGAACACTGCTCTCTTTATATTGGTCTATTCTTGTCTTCTTATAAAAGGATCATGCAAAATTTGTCCTATGTGCTTGACTTATTTTATTTAGCATTATGCCCTCCAGGTCCATCCAGGCTATAGTGTTTTGCAGACTCATCATTGTTCTTTATGGTTGCACAGTACTCCATTAAATGTATGTACCACATTTTGCCTATCCATCCGCTGATGGGCACACTTCAGTTGTTTCCACTTTTTCTGCTATTGTGAATAAAGCTCTAATGAACATAGGTGTGCATATATCCGTTTGTGTCATTACTTTCAGGTCTCTAGGGTATATGCCCAGGAGTGGGATTGTTGGATCATAGGATAGTTCTATTTCTAGTTACTTGAGGAAGTACCATACCATTTTCCATACTAGTTGTACCATTTCATGGTCCCAAAAGGAATGGATAAGGGTTCCAATCTCCCCATAGCCCCACGAACATTTGTTGTTGTCTGTTTTGTTTTTTAATCAGTACTATTTGAGCTGAGGTGAGATGGGCATCTCATTAGAGAGATTTGCAGCTCTCTAAAGGATAATAATCGTGAGCATCTTTTCACGTGTATGTTCGCTGCTTGGATGTCCTCTTTGGTGAAGGTTTGGGCAATGTGTTTTAGATGTTACTTCCTGGCAAGTACTTGGCATGCAGCTCTCTTTTAAACTTCTAGTTTAAAAATACAAAGCCTTTTACTTTACAAATCAACTGAGCTGCAAATAAGATTGTCCTCCTCTGCCCATTTACAATAGCATCTAAAAGAATAAAATATCTAGGAATAAATTTAACCAGACTTGTACACTGAAAACTATAAAACACTGCTGAAGAAATGAAAGGGCTAAATAATTAGACATGCCATGTTCACGGACTAGACGACTTAATGTTGTTAAGACTGCAGTACTACACAAAGCAACGACAGATTTAATGCACTCTCCATCAAAATTGCAACTGCATTTTACAGAGATGGAAAAGCCAACCCTTAAATTGATATGGAATTGCAAGAGGTCCTGAACAGACGAAACAATCTTGAAAAAGAAGACAAAGCAGGAGGTCCCACACTTCCCCATTTCAAAATGTACTATAAAGCTACAGTAATCAAAGCAGTGTGGCACTGGTATAAGTACAGACACATAGAACAAGGGAACAGAATTGAGAGCCCAGAAATAACCCGTACGTCTACAGTCAACTGATGTTCAACAAGGGTGCCACGTCTATTCACGTGCAACCTAGTCTCCTCAGCAAATGATGCTGCAGCAACTGCACCGTCTCATGCAAAAGAATGAAGTTGGATTCACACCTCACACCATCTATAAAAATTCACTCCAAATGAAGCAATGACCTAAAATAAGAACCAAAATCATAAAACTCTTCTAAGAAAACATAGCAGTAAGGCTTCAAGACCTTGCTTTTGACAATAGATTCTTAGCTATAATAATAAAAGCACAAGCAACAAAAGAAAAAACAGATTAAATTGGACTTCATTAAAATTAAAAACTTTTGTGCACTGAAGCACTATCAGCAAAGTAAAGAGACACCATACAGAATGGGAAAAACTAATTGAGAACCATGTATGTGATAAGAGTTTACTATCCAGAATATATAAAGAACTCCTACAACAGAACAACAAAAAGACAACCCCCATTTTTAAAATGGCCAAAGGCCTTAAAACACATTTATCCAAAGCTATGAAATGGCCAACAAGCACATGAAACAATAGTAAACATCATTAGTCATCAGGAAAACACAAAATAAAACCACAATGAGATACCACTGCACGCCCACTGACCAAACCAGACCAGGCCAACTGCCATGGAGTCAATTCCAACTCATGGCGACCCTATGTGTCAGGGAACTGTGCTCCATAGGGTTTCACTGGCAGCTATTATCATACTACTATCATCATAAAGGAGACACTTACTATTATCATAAAGGAGTCCCTGGATGGCATAAACAGTTAAGCACTCAACTACTAACTGTAAAAGTGGGCAGTTCGAACCCACCCAGAGATGCCTTAGAAGAAAGGCCTGGCAATCTACTTCCAAAAGGTCACAGTCTTGAAAACCCTATGGAGCACAGTTCTACTTTGAAATACACAGGGTTACCATGAATCAGAATTAACTTGATGGCAACTGGTTTTGGCTTTTTTGTTTTTTGCTTTTAATATGAGAAAAAGGTCCCCTCTGGTGCAAACAGTCTGCACTTGACTACTAACCTAAAAGCTGGCAGTTCATGGCCTAACCAAGTTGACACATATTTTTGAGGGATATGATTCAATCCATGACATACATATTTTACCACAATAAATTTTCTAAAAAAAATTTTTTTAAAAGATTGTCCCCTTCTGGTCAATCACTAAGAACCACCCTACCCCAACTAGAAGCAAACTACAAAAGTGCTAACGGATGCAGGATCTACTTGGAAAGCAAACTGAGGTAATTTTTATTTTCTTCTTTTTTTTTTTTAAACTTATTTCCCCAAGTGACCACAATGAAAATACATTACTTCTGTAATTAGATGAAAATTATTTTTAATGGTCCAAATATTTTTCAAATTACTACACTTGAGATGTGGCTGAAGAAAATAATCAAAAGCAAACAAAAATTTATATCCTAGGATATTCATTAGAGTATTACTTTAATAACAAGAAATTAGAAACTATGTGAAATACCCAACAGAAGAACGACTATGAAAATCCCAAAATATCTATACGAAAAACTTCTATTAACAATAAAAAATCATGCTAATTAACATCTAGGATTTTTTAAAAAATACCCCAGCAAAGCAAAACAAAAACTAAAGACAAACCAAATAAGACTGACAAAACGTTGACCGTTGTTGAAACTGGGTGACAGGTCTAAGGAATTACTATACTATCCTCTCTACTTTCATGAAAGTTAACATTTTTCTACAATAAAAGGATATAGAAAATGACTAGGAAGGCTAAATAATGCTTTGTGTTACAATCATTGCCAGTGTGAAGTGAAAGGGGAACACAATTTTATTTCTAGTGTCATACAGTACCAAAATAGGAGCTTTGGTGGTGCAGTGGTTAAGCACCCGGCTGCTAACCAAAAGGTCAGTGGTTTAAATCCACCAGTTGCTCCGCAGGAGAAATGTGTGGCAGTCTGCCTCAGTAAAGATTTACAGCCTTGGATCCCACTTTGATGAGTGGTCTCTCGGGTCTTAAAAGCTTGCAAGCAGCCATCTAAGATGCATCAATTGGTCCCAACTCACTTGGAGAAAAGAAGAATTATTGAGGAACATCAAAGACATGAGAAAAACATTAACCCAAGAAATGAAAGGACCACATAAACCAGAGACTTCACCAGCCAAAGGCTCCCTCCATCAGCCAGAGATCAGAAGGACTAGATGGTGCCCAGCTACCACCAATGACCACCCTGATAGGGAACACAACAGAGAGTTCCTGCAGGAGCGGGAGAAAAGTGTGGAGCAGAACTTAAATTTACGTAAAAAGGCCAGACTGAATGGTCTAAGACTAGGGGAACCGCCGAAACCACGGCCCCTGGATGCTCTGTTAACCTAGAACTAAAACCATTCCCAAAGCCTGCTCTTCAGACAAATACTAGACTGGACTACAAAATAATACTCATGAAGAGTATGCTTCTTAGTTCAAGCAGATACACAAGACCAAATGGGTGGCTCCTGTCTGGAGGCAGGATGAGACTGCAGGAAGGGACAGGAGTTGGTCAGATGGACACAGGAAACCTGGGGTGGAAAGGGGGAGTGTGCTGTCACATTATAGGGATTGCAACCAGTGTCACATAACAATATGTGTACACATTTTTGTATCAAAAATTAACTTGAGCTATAAATTTTCACCTGAAGCACAATGAAAAAAAAAAATATATATATATATTTATAGCCTTGGAAGCCCTATGGGGCAGTTCTACTCTGTCCTGTAGGGTTGCTATGAGTCAGAATTCACTGGACAGCAATGGGTTATTTATAGAACCAAATTTTAACAATCTGACCCTATATGGTTGAAGGGAAAAGAGGTAAGTCTTTGTCCCTTCGATTTTTCTGTAATGTTGCTTATTTTCATAAAAATAATGATGGTGACAGAGAAATCCACAAGGGGAGAAGTTCCTCCATTCCATCAAAATCCTACGGCATCTACTCTTCACCTTCTCCTAATAAATTAGAATGATTAATTCAAAAGAGAGTACAGTTCTAGAGTCAAATTATTTTTTAATACAGCAGTTTTATTTCAAACCAATTTTCTCTCTTCTAGGACTATAATCGAACATGCCAGAATTCAGGTATCTATAATCAACGTCTTCTTACATTTTAAGCTCCTTGAAAGCAAGATCCATTGGATTAAATAAACACATAAGCACAATAAAATATCTATAAAACAAATGAATATTAATCTATTGTCAGAGGACAATAAAGCAATCATCTTATAAGCTTTGCATTTTTTAATATCTTATCATTAAGAAATAGAATTTGTCCTAATATAGAAGCAAATTTCTGTTAGTGAGTTTTACCAAACAAACTATATTAAAATTAGTTTACATTCCTTTAGGATACAGAACTTTTCGATAGAAGAAAATCTCCTGCTCCCTACCAGAGGAACTTCTGCCTGAACTTAACAAAAAAAGGGGGAATGGGGACTGCATCCAGTAACCAAGGTTTGTTTTTTTTTTATAACTAAACATTGTACACATACACTTAACACTTGAGTTTTTTTGTTTGGGGAAGTTATAGTTTCACAAGGACAGGAAGAGGAATTCACCCTTCCAGAGCAGTTAGGACAACAGCTAACCTGTAATACATTAAACCAAACCAAACCCACTGCCGTCAAGCCGATTCTGACTCATAGTGACTCTATACGACAGAGTAGAATTGCCCCATAGGGTTTCCAAGGAGCAGCTGGTGGATTCGAACTGCAGACCTTTTGGTTAGCAGCCAAACTCTTAACCACTGTGCCACCAGGAAGTCCATCCTATATAGGTAACAAGGCCATACATTTTTTTTTTTTAAGTTACTAAGAACAGACACATGTAATACCTTCCTTACGGGGATGTTCAAATAGGAAAGGCATGTAGGGTACTTTTAAGTTTAAATCCATTTAAGGGTAAGATACGTTAGTGACCTCAATTACCAAGAACAGATAATAAAGAAGTTTTCACTCCTTCGACCCTTTGTTTTTAAAATCCACTTAAGTAAACTTTATACCATCTCTATTGAATCATTTGCAATCCTCTTTAAGTAAGGCTCACTATTTCTCTGAAATCTCTGTTACCAACTCTACTGTAACTATTATAGCTCCATGGGGTAACAATCAATTGAACAATCACTGTGTAGATACGAATCTCACTTGGTTTGAACAACTGTCCAAGACTGATATTCTTTTTATTTTATGGTTAAGCAAACTGAGATTCAGAGAGATCTGAACCTCCCCAAAGCTACTAAGTGATAAACATACTCCACCATGCTAAACTGCCTTCCAATTTTTGAGAGAGTCAAGTATAAATCAAGAGGCTAAATTTCAAACCTTCAGTTTTGAACTGATCATGAGCCAATCAAACTTGGAACCAAAGTTTCAAACTTATAGCACCTAAAGAATCAGAACTTCTACATGTATCAGCAGTTACCCTGTGAGAATTACATATAACACACTGCCATCGAGTTGTGCCGAACTTACAGAGACCCTACAGGACAGAGTAGAGCTGCCCTACTGGGTTTCCAAAGAGCAGCTGGTAGATTTGAACTGCTGACATTTTCATTAACAGCTGAACTCTTAACCATTGTGCCACCAGGGCTCCACTGACACATAAAAGTATATAATAACCTATTGGAAAAAAAAAACAGCTCACAGATTAACTAAATAAATGTTCTCCATTGTCTTCAGTCTTATTCCCTGTTAATGAAATGAGTTTAATTCTCCAGAAACATCACACTAGTCACTATTAACCCAAAGGGCCTTCTGAGGTCAAGTAAATTCAGAAACAACAGAAAAAGAAAAGCAAATCCATTTCTTTACCGCAGGACTTCTCACAGCCTTGTGTATATAATGTGCACTGGGACTCTCCAGATGGGAGGCAGAGTATTCCCAAACTTACTTGTCTCGGGAGCCCTTTCTACATGGAGCATCTTGAGGGGCTAGAATTCCATGGAACACACTTGACAAAGTAGAGTGTCCAACTTAATTGTAACACTCAGTAGTTTTTCTCTGACAACAAGGACGTCACAGACAATAAGCTGTTGATGCTTACCCTAAGGGATGAAATCCAAACTTCTTCATCTGGCATTAGGAGACCCTCAACAATCTGTTCTGAACCTGTCATTATATTATCTCCTAAAAGCTACTGGGTCTCAGCTGTGCCATTTACTAGCCACAAAGTCCTGGGCAAGATGCTTGTAGCCATTACATCAACAATTGTGAAATGGGAATCACACCATCTACCCTGAAAAATTATGAAATATTATCTTAAAATTTCTTTTAAAAGTTTTAAGGAGTGGGAGGAAAGGAGAAAAAGGGAGTCATTGCTGAGGCGGCACCTGGTTTCTGCTAAGGGTGACAGAAAAATCTGGAAACAGTGATGATGGCTGCACAACGTGATGAACGTAATGTCACTGAATCGTTGAAATGGCCAATTTTTCCATATGTGTACACACATACTCACATATATATTTTTTAACCACAATGAGATACCACTTCACACCCACTAGGATGACTATAATCAAAAAGACAGATAATAAGAAACGGTGAGCATGTGGAGAAATGGGAACCCTCCAACAGTACCAATGGGAACGTACAATGGTGCAGCCGTTTTGGAAAACAGTCAGGGAGTTCCTCGAAAGGTTAAACATAGAGTTCCATTTAACCCAACAATTCCCTTCCTAGATATACACCCAACAGAAATGAAAACATATGCCCATACACACACACAAAGTTGTGATGGCTCCACAACTCTATACATTTACTAAAAGGCACTGAGCTGCACATTTATAATGGGTAAATTTTATCGTATATAAATTATGCTTCAATAAAGCTATTTTAAAAATCAGTGGAGAAAAGAGAGATTATTTAATTAGTGGCTTTAGGACAACTGAGTATTCATCTAGGGAAAAAATTTCAACAATTTAAAATTTCAACACACATAAATCTATCTCCATGTTCAAATGAAAAAGAAAAAACACTTGGAGGCAAGACAATGAATTCTAATCCTACTTCTGCCACTTACTATCTGAATGGCCTTGAGCAAATAATCCTCTAAATTTTATTTCTTCATCTGAAAAGGGAGACAATACCATTGCACTAACAGGGGATGGGAATTCAAAGGAAATAAGCTATGCAAAGTGTCCAGCATCCTGTATTACAGGTAACCATGTTGTTCTCAGGTGCCATCCAGTCACGTTCCTACCATATTGACCCTATGTGACACAGGAGAGCTGCACCACAGGGTTTTCTTGGCTGCACTTTTTACAGAAGCTGATCACTAAGTCTTCCTCCCGCAGAGCCACTGGATGCGTTTGAACTGCCAACCTTTTGGTTAACAGCCCAGCACTTAGCCAGGACTCCTAAGGGCATCACAAATGGTGTTTCTTCTCCTCCCATCTCTAGAAACTATTCCCAATTACTCCAAGCTGTTACAACCTCCATCTCTTAAGATAATGTTTATATCATTCATTTGAGGATGGAAAGGACTTTATTTTGACCTTTTATGACTGTCTTCAACTATTTAAATCTTTAAATTTTTATATTTTTCTCTACTAACTACCCACCTAAGCTAACTGCAAACTGAAAATAGGTCCCATGACTTGTATTTTTTGGTATTCTCTAATCTTTTAGCACCTTTGTATAAACATTTATTTATAATGAAGCCCTTTTTTTAGAAATAGGTATTTTTTAAAGTTGGTAAAAGATGTAATAGAGTCATTATAACAAAAATAAAAGATTGTTGTTGGTGTTGTTGTTAGGTGTCGTCCAGTAGGTTCTGACTCATAATGACCCTATGCACAACAGAACAAAACACTGCCCGGTCCTGGGCCATTCTAACAATCGTTATGCTTGAGCTCATCATTGCAGTCACTGTGTCAATCCACCACGTTGAGGGTCTTCCTCTTTTCCGCTGACCCTGTACTTTGCCAAGCATGATATCCTTCTCCAGGGACTGATCCCTCCTGACAACACGTCCAAAGTATGTAAGACACAGTCTTGCCAAGGAGCATTCTGGTTGTACTTCTTCTAAGACAGATTTGTCTCTTCTTTTGGCAGTCCATGGTATATTCAATATTCTTCACCAACACCACAATTCAAAGGCGTCAACTCTTCTTCAGTCTCCCTTAGCCATTGTCCAGCTTTCACATGCATATGATGTGACTGAAAATACTATGGCTTGGGTCAGGCGCACCTTAGTCTTTAGGGTGACATCTTTGCTCTTCAACACTTTGAAGAGGTCTTTTGTAGCACATCTGCCCAATGCAATGCGTCTTTTGATTTCTTGGCTGCTGCTTCCATGGCTGTTGATTGTGGATCCAAGTAAAATGAAGTCCTTGACAACTTCAGTCTTTTCTCTGTTTATCATGATGTTGCTCCTTGGTTCAGTTGTGAGGATTTTTGTTTTTTTTATGTTGAGGTGCAGTCCATGCTGAAGGCTATGGTTTTTGATCTTCATTAGTAAGTGCTTCAAGTCCTCTTCACTTGCAGCAAGCAAGGCTGTGTCATCTGCATAACCCAGGTCGTTAATGAGTCTTCCTCCAATCCTGATGCCCCGTTCTTCTTCATATAGTCCAGCTTCTCGGGTTATTTACTCAGCATACTGATTGAATAGCTATGGTGAAAGAATACAACCCTGACGCACACCTTTCCTGACTTTAAACCAATCAGTATCCCTCTTGTTCTGTTCAAACAACTGCCTCTTGATCTACGTAAAGGTTCCTCATGAGCACAATTAAGTGGTCTGGAATTCCCATTCTTTGCAATGTTATCCATAATTTGTTACGATCTGCACAGTCAAATACCTTTGCATAGTCAATAAAACACAGGTAAACACCCTTCCGCTATTCTCTGCTTTCAGCCAGGATCCGTCTGACATCAGTAATGATATCCCTGGTTCCACGTCCTCTTCTGAAACCCGCCTGAATTTCTGGCAGTTCCGTGTTGATATACTGCTGCAGCTGTTTCTGAATCATCTTCAGCAATTTTTAAGGTTGGTAGAAGATATAATAGAGTCATTATAACAAAAATAGCACTGGGTTTTCTGGGTTTTATAACAAAAATAAAAGATTAAAGAGTACTTATTAAACCAAAAACACAGGCTAACGCAAAAGACCACAGCTGAACATTAAAATCCGGGGCTCCAAAATCGACGAGTTAAACACAAGGAATATGTAAGCTTAAAAATGCTCATTTAATGATTAAGATGGCCAAAAAAAAAAAAGGCAAGAGAAAGGAAGAAAAGAAACTATAAGTGGCATACAGACTTGCCTGATGAAAAGGAAATCAGACATAAAATATTTCTATCATTAAAAAAAAATGCTCATCTAATAAAATAAATACCAGTCTGTTAGAGCAAAACCCTTCCTTCCTAGTACTAAACTTTTCAGAGAAATTATTACAAAGATTCAGTGTAGGGCACTGAACATCATAACATCCTCAAAACAGCTGAATAGAAGATTTCTAGGAACACTGTTTATATTCATTCTCAACAGATGTAGAGAACATAACATTAAATCACAACCTAATTACAGTCATTCCATAAAAAACCAACACTGTGGTTCAAGTATCTTTCCCGTGATCTCACTTCACCAATCTTTCCCACTTAAACTCTCAACCTTTTCCTTCAAACACTCGTTCCTGGACAGTCAAACTAACAGTAACAGCAACAGCGGCATCCCAATGCTCTCCTGCTCCCTCAGGGGTTCTCTGTTGTGTTCCCTGTCAGGGCAGTCATCAGTCGTAGCCAGGCACCATCTAGCTCTTCTGGTCTCAGGCTGATGGAGTCTTTGGTTTACGTGGTCCTTTCTGTCCCTTGGGCTCATAATTACCTTGTGTCTTTGGTGTTCTTCATTCTCCTTTTTTCCAGGTGGGTTCAGATCAATTGATGCATCTTAGATGGTCAGTTGCTAGCGTTTAAGACCCCAGATGCCACTCTCTAAAGTTGGATGCAGAATGTTATCTTAATAGATTTCATTACGCCAGTCGACCTAGATGTCCCCTGAAACCATGGTCCCCAAACCCCCGCCCCTGCTACACTGGCCTTCGAAGCATTTACTTTACTCAGGAGACTTTTTTACTTTTGGTTTAGTCCTGTATCGTGTGCCGTCTTTCCCTTCACCTAAAATACTTCTTAACCACTATCTAACTAGTGAAAACCCCTCTCCCTCCCTCCCCCCTCTCGTAACACCAAAGAATATTTTCTTCTTTGTTTAAACTATTTCTTGAGTTCTTATAATAGTGGTCTTATACAATATTTGTCGTTTTGAAACTGACTAATTTCACTCAGCATAACGCCTTCCAAATTCCTCCATATTATTAAGTGTTTCATGGATTCATCACTGTTCTTCATCGATGCGGAGTATTCCATTGTGTGAATATACCATAATTTATTTATCCATTCGTCCGTTGATGGGCACCTTAGTTGCTTCCATCTTTTTGCTATTGTAAACAGTGCTGCAATGAACATGTGTGTGCATATATCTGTTGGTGTAAACGCTCTTATTTCTCTAGGATATATTCCAAGGAGTGGGATTGCTGGATCGAATGTTAGTTCTATTTAAGTTTAGCAGCTGAAATCCTCCAGCCAATCCTTGGAAACCCTAAGGGGCAGTTCTACTCTGTCCTATAGTCCTATAGAGTCGATACACGTCAGAATGGACTGGAAGGCAATGGTTTTTTTTTTTTTTTGGGTACCTGAACCAAGTGGTTTTCTACCTCTACCCTTAGAAACCCAAATATCTACTACCGTTATCATTGTTTCAAAACACAGATCTTGTATCACTCATTATCATAGCCTAGAAAAAAAATTTTTTTTTTTTTTTAGAAGGGCCTTCACAATCTAGCAACAACCTATCATCTGGTATCACTCTCCATAAAATAGTCTATTCCCTCACAGTATCAGTAACTACACAAAACCATATACTTTCTTTCAAAACCTCTGTGTCTTTGTTCTCCTCTGCCTGGAATGCCATTCCTTTCTACTAGGCATACAGCTTGTGTTGTTCAAAAAACAAATATCATCTCTCATGAAATCTTCCGAAATCTCTCTGAACAGAGTTTGTTACACATTTTATATGTATTTCAAATTCCTTTCCTGTGCATTCATAAATAGCCAGGACGATGTATGATGCTTCTTCGTATTCCTCAATACCTGTATGCTATCTGGCACAGGCGTGTTCAAAATTAATGCCCAATAATTAAATTAAGCTCTCTAGTCAGTGCCCAGAGTTCACACATTACGTCATTTACTAAAGAGTTATCTGCATAAAATATCAGACCTCCAGAAAGAAAGGTAGCATTTTTGTTTAAAACGGCTAAGTCTATCGGGCATACTGGCCCTTATGGGAGTCATCACACCTTTGTACCAAAATGACCCATACCAATACCTATACCAAGTCCAAAAAAAAACAAAAAAAAATTCCTGAAATAGCAATTTTCGATGGATCAAGTGGCTTAACAAGTACCCCGCTGAGGCCTCACTATTCCACATTGGAGTATATACAGTACAATACACTTTCTGACCTGAAATTTTTAAATATATACACATTATCACTTGGTTTCCTCAACCAAAGATGATCAACAAGACTCTGGTAAAACACCTGATTTTTAGGAGTGCTGCAATACTAAATATTAAACCCCCACGTCTGTCAGTTTGTCGTACTGTGGGGGCTAGTGCATTGCTGTGATGCTGGAAGCTATGTCACCGGTATTCAGATACCAGCAGGGTCACCCATGGAGGTCAGGTTTCAGCTGGGCATCCAGACTAAGACAGACCAGGAAGAAGGACCTGGCAGTCTACTTCTGAAAAGCATTAGCCAGTGAAAACCTTATGAACAGCAGCGGAATACTGTCTGATATAGTGCTGGAAGATGAGCCCCCCAAGTTGGAAGGCACTCAAAAGAAGACTGGGGAGGAGCTGCCTCCTCAAAATAGAGTCGACCTTAATGACGTGGAAGGAGTAAAGCTTTCGGGACCTTCATTTGCTGATGTGGCATGACTCAAAATGAGAAGGAACAGCTGCAAACACCCATTAATAATCAGAACCTGGAATGTACGAAGTATGAATCTAGGAAAATTGGAAATCATCAAGAATGAAATAGAACACATAAACGTCGATATCCTAGGCATTAGTGAGCTGAAATGGATTGGTACTGGCCATTTTGAACAGGACAATCATATACTCTACTATGCTGGGAATGACAACTCGAAGAGGAATGGTGTTGCATTCATCGTCAAAAAGAAAGTTTCAAGATCTGTCCTGAAGTACAACGTTGTCAGTGATGGGATAATATCCATACGCCTACAAGGAAGACCAGTTAATATGACTATTACTCAAATTTACGCACCAACCACCAGGGCCGAAGATGAAGAAACAGAATATCTTTATCAGCTGCTGCAGTCTGAAATTGATCAAACATGCAATCAAGATGCATTGATAATTACTGGCGATGGGAATGTAAAAGTTGGAAACAAAGAAGAAGGATCAGTAGTTGGAAAATATGGCCCTGGTGATACAAGCAATGCCGGAGATCGGATGGTAGAATTTTGCAAGACCAATGACATCTTCGTTGCAAATACCTTCTTTCACCAACATAAACAGCGACTATACACATGGACCTCACCAGAGGGAACGCACAGAAATCAAACTGACTACATCTGTGGAAAGAGACGAAGGAAAAGCTCAATATCATCTGTCGGAACAAGGCCAGGCGCCGACTGTGGAACAGACCACCAAATGCTCATACACAAGTTCAAGTTGAAACTGAAGAAAATCAGAGCAAGTCCACGAGAGCCAAAATATGACCTTGAGTATATCCCACCTGAATTTAGAGACCATCTCAAGAATAGATTTGACGCATTGAACACTAGTGACCGAAGACCAGACGAGTTCTGGAATGACATCAAGGACATCATCCATGAAGAAAGCAAGAGGTCACTGAAGAGACACGAAAGAAAGGAAAGACCAAGATGGATGTCAGAGGAGACTCTGAAACTTGCTCTTGAGCGTTAAGCAGCTAAAGCAAAAGGAAGAATTGATGAAGTAAAAGAACTGAACAGAAGATTTCACAGGGCCTCTCGAGAAGACGAAGTAAAGTATTATAATGACATGTGCAAAGAGCTGGAGATGGAAAACGAAAAGGGAAGAACACCCTCAGCATTTCTCAAGATGAAAGAACTGAAGAAAAAATTCAAGCCTCGAGTTGCAACAGTGAAGGATTCCATGGGGAAAATATTAAATGATGCAGGAAGCATCAAAAGATGGAAGGAATACGCAGAGTCATTATACCAAAAAGAATTAGTCGATATTCAACCATTTCAAGAGGTGGCATATGATCAGGAACCGATGGTACTGAAGAAAGAAGTCCAAGCTGCTCTGAAGGCATTGGTGAAAAACAAGGCTCCAGGAATTGATGGAATATCAGTTGAGATGTTTCAACAAACAGATGCAGCACTGGAGGTGCTCACTCGTCTATGCCAAGAAACATAGAAGACAGCTTCCTTGCCAACTGACTGGAAGAGATCCATATTTATGCCTATTCCCAGGAAAAGTGATCCAACCGAATGTGGAAATTATAGAACAATATCATTAATATCACACTCAAGCAAAATTTTGCTGAAGATCATTCAAAAACAGCTGCAGCAGTATATCGACAGGGAACTGCCAGAAACTCAGGCCGGTTTCAGAAGAGGATGCGCAACCAGGGATATCATTCCTGATGTCAGATGGATGCTGGCTGAAAGCAGAAAATACCAGAAGGATGTTTACCTGTGTTTTATTGACTATGCAAAGGCATTCGACTGTGCGGATCATAACAAACTGTGGATAACACTGCGAAGAACGGGAATTCCAGAACACTTAATTGTGTTCATGAAGAACCTTTACATAGATCAAGAGGCAGACAGAACAAGGGGATACTGATCGGTTTAAAGTCAGGAAAGGTGTGAGTCTGGGTTGTATTCTTTCACCATACCTATTTAATCTGTATGCTGAACAAATAATACCAGAAGCTGGACTATATGAAGAACAGGGCATCAGAACTGCAGAAAGACTCATTAACAACCTGCGTTATGCAGATGACACAACCTTGCTTGCTGCAAGTGAAGAGGACTTGAAGCACTTACTAATGAAGATCAAAGACCATAGCCTTCAGTATGGATTACACCTCAACACAAAGAAAACAGAAACCCTCACAACTGGACCAATGAACAACATCATGATAAATGGAGAAAAGACTGAAGTTGTCAAGGACTTCATTTTACTTGGATCCACAATCAACAGCCATGGAAGCAGCAGTCAAGAAATCAAAAGATGCATTGCATTAGGCAAATCTACTGCAAAGGACCTCTTCAAAGTGTTGAAGAGCAAAGATGTCACCCTGAAGACAGGTGCGCCTGACCCAAGCCATAGTATTTTCAGTCACATCATATGCATGTGAAAGCTGGACAATGAATAAGGAAGACCGAAGAAGAGTTGATGCCTTTGAATTGTGGTGTTGGTGAAGAATATTGAATATACCATGGACTGCCACAAGAACAAACAAATGTGTCTTGGAAGAAGTGCGGCCAGAATGCTCCTAAGAGGCAAGGATGGTGAGACCGCACCTTACATACTTTGGACATGTTGTCAGGCGGGGTCAGTCCCTGAAGAAGGACATCATGCTTGGCAGAGCACAGGGTCACCGGAAATGAGGAAGACCCTCAACGAGGTGGACTGACACAGTGGCTGCAACAATGAGCTCAAGCTTAACGACTGTAAGGATGGCCCAGGACCGGGTAGTGTTTCGTTCTGTTGTGCACAGGGTCGCTCTGAGTTGGAGCCGACTCAAGGGCATCTAACAACAACAAGCAATACTAAAGGTCTTCCAGGTTAACTAGCTACAAGCTTACCCAAGATCAACGAAATAAATTTGGCTCTTGGGTGAAGCTATTTATTACCACCCATGTGAATACTGAAAAACATCTTTCAATGAAAGTTTTAGTTTGGGATCTATCCTAAGATAATTGATTTTTGTACACAAGCAAAAGCTGCCAATAGAATACTGAATGTTTTTGAAAAATCTTCCACCGTTCTTGTTTTTCTCAGTAAAAACCAAACCTAAAGGGACTTGGAATTTAATAATGGAAAGGAAAAATGTGTTTCTAAAACCAGCTTACTCCTCCTGTAGAACAGCAGTTCAGGAGAATGCAAACCCATGGATTATCGAGAAGTGAGAAGGCATACGCTGAATTTTGGAGACTATTCAGCAAATCACATGCATTTCCACTTCTTTTCCCAAATTTCATAGTAGGCTATCATGAGATTAACTTCACCCAAAGAATTTGGTCTTTATTTTTGGTTCCTGAGAGATAAGCTCTAAAACTTTGGACTTTCCCCAATGACTTCAGTGTCTTAGACAAGGTCTCCAGACCACACCTAAGGGTTCAAGTCTCATGTAGGTGGGAGTTGGCTACTCCTGAAAGACCCACAGCATCTTCCTGATATCAACCTGGTGATATAACCTCAGGGGAGAGGGGCTGGAGTATAAATTATGTAATAAAACACACAATAAAAGCTCTGGACACTGAAGCTCCACAGGTTTCCTGACTGCAAAAAGATATCAATACAGGTGAGAGCATAGTGGGACATGGAAGCTTTGCACTGAGAACTCTACCAGCTCTTATCCTTTGTATCTCTTCATTTGTAACTTTTTGCTATGATAAAACTGTAATCCTTAGTATTTTCTGTGAGGTCCAGCAAACTATCAAACCCAAGGGAGTAGTGGGAGCCAGCAGGTCTGAAGTGGGGATGTTCTGGGGAACCCTGAGCTTAAAGCTGGTATACTGAAGGGGTAGAGGAAGCCCTTGAATTTGTAGGCAGTGGGTCAGAAGTAAGGGAGTCAGAGGGACACCAAGCTTGTGGCTGGCACCTGAAGTCTTGGGCAGACTGGAAGACTTTACCTTGTGAGGTGTGACCTAGTTCTGGGTGGTTAGGGTCAGAGGAAAAAGTGCTGCATGTACAGCTGGTACTGGGACAGTGGAACTATGAGAACAGAATTGATGATAAATTGCTTTGGACTGCACAACACATTTGGTATCAGGGAAATCAGATTGAACTGACATCCTAGCAGCTAAATCTGGAGGGTTTTTTTGTTTTGTTTTGTTTTTAAGCGTGTTTTATCTTTTAGTCACCTTTACTCATTTTTTTCTGATTATGAAAGACACAATATTAAAAAAAAAAAAAATGCAAGCAATCCAGGAATACAGAAATGAAAGTCCCCTATAACACCACTACAGAAATAACTACCATTAACAACTCATTGCATATTTCTCTAGGTCATTTCTTCCTATACTTTTTTTTTTTTTAATAACAAAGAGCTTTATATTCATGTCACTGCCGTAGCTTCATCCAGCTGTAGCTAACAGAATCTGACAACGCTTGATTCCAGAGCTGTTCAACATATCCACAGTCACAAACATATCACGATAAGAAGTAAACAAGTGGCTTTTTTCCTTAAAGCCCACCGGCACTCCATCATCTCGGTGTCTCCATCAAATGGGAAAGGATCCAAGCAGGATGCTGAATCAAAGCACTACTCTTAAGCTACTCTACCCTCTTTCTTGGATCCCTGTAGGGGATCCAAGAAAGAACATTCTATTTTCCTGTTTTCCAAAACGGAGGGCCTTAAAACCAACCAAAGTTTCAAAAACAAAACAAAACGAAAAACACAAGCATTGCTTTTCATTTGCATTGCTTTCATTTGCATTAGTCCATTCTAGTTCTGGGAGATTTTTCATTAACCGTCACCAGGATGTTTCTCATCTCTCACAATGGTAGAGTTAGTAATCAAACTGAAAAAGAAAATCTAACCCTATGAAAAATCTGTCTTAGCCATAACTTCAGTGAGATGAGAATCAACAATACTGGTAATTCCCCTCACCCACTCTGCACTCTAATTCCTGTGCCTAACCCAATTCCTGCCCACATCCTCCTTTCTAGGCACTTAGGTTTCTAAAGGGCCAAATTCCACGAAGGGTCCCAGTGCCTCAAGCTGGAGCTGCCCTGGCTCCCTGGAAGGCAGCCTGGGCTGGCACTGTGGGCACCACCAGGTGAGCCTCTGGAATCCACCTGGAGGCCCAAATGTGTTCTTCATGATTTGGTGCCCAAGAGGGCACTGTACCTTCTGGTAGATCTGAGTGTGCTGCTGTTTGCCCTGGAACTTGCCCTGAAGCTAGTTGGTACTGAATTCTACCACATGACCCAAAACAGCCTTGGGCTGTAGATGTTGCTTCTTCTTCTCCCTTATGAGGTTGGAGGAGGTCAGACACTGACCCGTGCTGTTTTTATAGTTGCTCTGAATCGGAATTGACTCAGTTTGCACTCAGCTACTAACCTAAGATCTATTAACCTAAAGGTTGCAGTTTGAACCCACCCAGTAGTTTCGCAGAAGAAAAGCCTAGTGATGTACTTCCATTAAGACTAAATCCTCCCAAAAAAACAAAACTATTGCAGTCAAGTCAACTCTGACTCATAGTGACCCTATGGACAGGTCAGAACTGCCCCACAGGGTTTCCAAGGCTGTAAGTCTTTATGGAAGCAGGCTGCCGCATCTTTCTCCCACGGAGTAACGGTAAGTTCAAACCACTGACCTTTCGGCTAGCAGCTGAGAGCTTAACCACTGCACCACCAGGGCTCCTTTCTGTTAAGACTATAGCCAAGAAAAACCCTATGGAGCAGTTCTGCACTGCAGCACTTGGGGTTGCCTTGAGTCAGGGTCGACTCAGCGGCAACTAACAACAACAAAATACCCTTCTGTAAAGAGTAAGGCTATGAGCGTGCCTTTTCCTTCCTACCGACAACCCTGCTATCAGCAATCTTTCTACTCTCATCTATCTGAAAAGTAAAAAATGAACACCTGGTCTTAATATGCTTTTATTCACTAGTTGATGACGTGGAATAACTTTTATATGCTCATTGGCCAATAGTATTTCTTCTGTAAATTAACTAAGTTATTTAAAGAAGTGTTATTTTTTTAATAGGGCATTTATCTATATTACCTATACTGACCTAACCATGCAAGAATAGCTAATTAGAATAATCTGGCAAAAATTCAGATGCACCTGGGAAAAAGGGCTTAATTCTAGTAGGATAAGCTATATTAGAACAAGGAAGGTCTACATTCTACTCTTAATACAGTACAACAAACATGGGTTTTTAGAGTAAAACAAACTTGATTATAAATCTCTCTACCACTTACTGTGTGACCTTGAGAAGTCAATCAGCCCTTGAGTCCTAGCTTTAAGTGTCAAATAGAAAAAATACCTACCCCATGAAATAGTTATGAGTATGAGTATGAGCATTAAATGCAATGGGATAGTATAAATAGCCCGCCTAGTAAATACTAAGTATCCTGATGTTACCTACCTACTAGGAAAGAGTGAAAAAATGGCTTATCCACTTATCACCAGCTATTTGTGGCTCGCTCCTAAATCCTTTTTTTTTTTTTTTTTTTTTAAATCCTTATGGAAGCTGCATTCCTTGGTGATCTCATCCAGTCCCATGGTTTTAAATGCTCTATATAACATCATGGTGACTTCAAATTTGTATCTCTAGCCACCATCTCTCTCTAGAACTCAGACACACACATTATCTGCCCACTCAACAACTCCATCTGAATGTCTAACAGGTATTTCAAAGATAACATGTTCAAAACCAAACTCCTGATTTTCTCCCCCAAACCTGCTCTGTCTGCAGCATTCCCCATCCTGGCTGATGGCAACTTCATTCCATCCTTCCACTTCCTCAAAGCCATCCTTAGCTACTCTCTTTCTCTCAACCCTCACATCCAATCTGAAATTATGAGGGCTGTACCTGCAAAATCCCCACTCCTGAGGACCTTACAGGACAGAGCAGAATTGATTCTAAGGCTGTAATTTTTATGGAAGCAGACTCGTGTATCTTTCACCTGTGAAGTAGATGGTGGGTTCGAACCGCTGACCTTTCGGTTAGCAGTACAGTGCTTTACCACTGCATCAGAATCGATTCAACGGCAATGGGTTTGGGTTTGGTTTCATCGGTAAAATATATCTGGAATCTGACTAATTCTTACCACTTTCACTATCATCCTGCCTAAACCTCCATCATTTCTCCCTGGATTAATACAAGCACCTCCTAGATTCTCCCCTGCCCTCCCTTGCCAGAAGATCCTTTTAAAATCTAAGTCAAATCGTATCACTTTTTGGCTCAAAACCTCAACTTTTCATTCAAAATAAACTTGAACGTCATACTCTGCTCCCTTCCTCACTCCACGCGAGCCTCAGCCCCCTTATATGCCAATTCTCCACCCTTAGACCGTGGCTCTAGCTCTCCCCTCTGCCTGAGAGACTTTCTCCTCACTGATTTGACTATGCTTCTTCCAGTCTGCGCTCATCTCACTCCTCACTGAAGGTTACCCGGATCTCCTGAGGTTCATTTAACACTTTAACAATCCTACTCCTGCATTCCCCTTCCCTCTTGCTCTCCTCTACATTTTCATTTGTCATTTTTTAACACACTATATAAAATTGTTGTTGTTGCTAAGTGCCCTGGAGTCAGTACTAACAATCATAGCAACCCTATGCACAACAGAACGAAACATTGCCTGGTCCTGCGCCATCCTCACAGCTGTTGCTATGCTTGAGCCCATTGTGGCAGCCACTGTGTCAATCTATCTCCTTGAGGGTCTTCCTCTTTTTTGCTGACCCTCTACTTTACCAAGCATGATGTCCTTCTCCAGGGACTGATGCCTCCTGACAACATGTCCAAAGTTTGTGAGCCACAGTCTTGCCATCCTTGCTTCTAAGGAGCATTGTGATGGTACTTCTTCCAAGGCAGGTCTGTTCGTTCTTTTGGCAGTTCATGGTATATGCAATATTTTTTGCAAACACCACAATTCAAAGGCATCAATTCTTCTTTGGTCTTCCTTATTGATTGTCCAGCTTTCACATGCATATGAGGCGAATGAAAACACTATGGCTGTTAGGCATACCTTAGTCCTCAGAGTGACATCTTTGCTTTTTTAACCCTTTAAAGAGATCTCTTGTAGCCGTTGCCCAATGCGATGTATCTTTTGATTTCCTGATTGCTGTTTCCACGGATGTTGACTGTGGACCCAAGTAAAATGAAATCCTTGACAACCTCAATCTTCTCTCCGTTAATCACGATGTTGCTTATTGGCCCTGTTGTGTGGATTTTGGCAATACTGAAGGATTCTATGGGGAAAATATTAAACACAGGAAGCATCAAAAGAAGATGGAAGGAATACACAGAGTCACTGTACCAAAGAGAATTGGTCAACATTCAATTATTTCAGGAGGTAACATATGATCAGGAACTGACAGTACTGAAGGCACTGGCGAAAAACAAGGCTACAGGAATTGATGGAATACCAACTGAGATGTTTCAACAAACGGATGCAGTACTGGAAGTGCTCACTCGTCTATGCAAAGAAATTTGGAAGACAGCTACCTGGTCAGCCAACTGAAGACATCCATATTTATGTCTATTCCAAAGAAAGGTGGTCCAACCGAACGCGGAAATTATCGAACAATACCATTAACATCACATGAAAGCAAAATTTTGCCAAAGATCACTCAAGAGGACCTGCAGAAGTATATCGACAGGATACTGATAGAAATTCAAGCCAGATTCAGAAGAAGACATGGAACCAGAGGTATCAATGCTGATGTCAAATCAATCCTGGCTGAAAGCAGAGACTACCAGAAAGATTTTTACCTGTATTTTATTGACTATGGTAAGGCATTTGACTACATGGATCATAACAAATTATGGATAAGATTGCAGAGAATGGAAATTCTGGAACACTTAATTGTGCTCGTGAGAAATCTGTTGTTCAAACAAAACAAGTGGATACTGCCCGTTTTAAGGTCAGGAAAGGTGTGTGTCAGAGTTGTGTCCTTTCACCATACCTATTCAATCTGTATGCTGAGCAACTAATCCAAGAAGCTAAACTATATGAAGAATGGAGTATCAAGATTGGAGGAAGACTCGTTAACTTGCATTATGCAGATGACACAACCTTGCTTGCTGAAAGTGAAGAGGACTTGAAACACTGATGAAGATAAAAAGCCACAGCCTTCTGTATGGGTTACACCTCAACATAAAGAAAACAAAAATCCTCACAACTGGACCAATGAACAACATCATGATAAAATTACTGGGGCTGTATTTATAAATACTGTTTGCCTTACCCATTAAAATGTAAGGTCCACAAAGGAAAGGATCTTTCATGTATTTGTTCACTAATGTATCCCAAGAACAGAAAACACCACTCAACACATACTAAGTGCTCAATAAACGTTTGCTAATTTATTATTTATGAATCTCCATTCATTATTAGCCCAAATTATACCAAACTGAAAGTTTGCCGTAAGAATGTATTATAGTCTTATGTTTTTTCAAAGACATTACGTATACACGTTAAATCTCTTTATAATACACATCACAGGACTTTGCTACAGATTTTACTTTAAAAGCTGTCGTGTTAATTGTTACAAGCTTTGGGGGTAGGGAAAAGGTTCCCTATCCCATCTTTGTCAAGAAGCCTCCTCTAAGACTCAAAAAATTTACCTCCTATTCTTTTCTCAGAAAGCTACCAGAGGATGTACTCCACCAAAACAAGTAAGTAAATCAAGAAAGAAGACAACATGAGATCCAAGAAACAGAGAATTCAACACAAGACAGAAGCTAAGGTAATCGTCAAGATATTGATAAAGGGAAATCCCAAGACAACAGATATGTAACCAGCTCAGGAATCAACCCATGAAGATTGCAACAGCTAAGAAGGCTCTCAGAGTGACTTCTGATGGGGCATCTAAAGTATATGAGAATATTGAGAAGAGGTTTACATGACTGGAAAAGACTCTGGGGATTATTTGGTGATAAATATACAAAAAACCAAGCAAAGTAACTATTAATGCCAGGGAAAACAGTAAATTGTGGATAAAAGGAAATGCAAACATAGTATATTATATAGCTGACCTTTCAACAGCATATTAAATGGTCATAAAACATGAACATATATATTAATACAATAAAAAGTATGTAAAACTATTTGGGAATACAGAGTTGGAAGGTGACAAGTCATGTGAATATGGGTGATAGGAGAGGGTGAGAAAAACCATTAAATTCTTATCTTCCATAATGGGAATTCAGTAGATAACATTTAAAAGTGAAAATTCAAGTAACAATAAAACCATGTGATTTAGTGATAGGGACATAAATACAGGCAGTCCCCGGGATACAAACACCTGACTTAGGAACATCGGACTTAAACAGACAACTCATACTCACCCTTTAATTTTACACAAATCCGCCCTCACTCTGCAATGACTGAAGCAACCCTTACTCGTAATTAACAAATTCTTCATCGCCATCACCTTCACTTGCAGCACGTGCAGCTTTTAAACTATTAAAAAGGCTTTGAGCCTTTTCTTGCACTAAATACAAAAACCAAACCCCTTACTGTTAAGTCCATTCCAACTCATAGCGACCCTACAAGACAGAGCAGAACTGTCCTATTAGTTTCCAAAGAGTACCTGGTGGACTTGAACTGCCACCCTTTTGGTTAGCAGCTGTAGCTTTTAACCACTACGCTACCAGAGTTTCCTTCTTGCGATAAAGTAAGGCCAAGTAAGAACTGTATGCACCTGTTCCGAATCATCTACAAATTCAATTTAAATACTTAAAGACACAGGAGCAGACCTTGTTCCTAACCCAGGGACTACCTGTACACCAAAATAATCCCTAGGAAACGTCGAATGAGGTCGCCTTCAGAGAGTGGGAAATGGGGGAGACAGAAGGTAAAGACTAGCGTTTTTCACATAAGCCTTCTACACCTCTTTGCCTCTTGATATGTGTGCACATACAGCTCCGATAAGAATAAAAAGTAAATTAAAAATTGTATCATCGCAGACAAAAAAAAAAAAAGACAGCTCGTCCTAAGGGATGCTGACACAGAGCTATAAAGTCTATGAACCATAAAAGGTCACTTACAGAATTTAAAAGGAGGAAATTAAATTTTGACTTATATTCGCCCCTAATCTACTACTGCAGTGCAGTATATTATTTAATATGGCCTTTCTAACCATAATCTTTGTGACTCCCACACAATGATTGGATGAGGCTACGCAAATAAGGTGCTTGTGGCCCACCAAGGGGACAGAGAGCATGCTAATGCAAATAAGATTTATGGAACCTGTGATGGTTAAGGTTACGTGTCAACTTGGGCGGGCCAAGATTTTTGGTAGTTTGGCAGTTATGCAATGATATAATGTGGCAGTTATATAATGATGTAATTGTCCTCTATTTTGTGATCTGCTATAATTATCCCCCATTTTGTGATGTGTTGTAAATCCTAGATTCAATGCCTGTGGTTATGGTCCCATTTGGGAGTGAGCTCTCCATTATGTTAAGGACGCAGGACTAAGATGGGCTGTATCTTGAGTCACTGCTTTACTAGAAGAGGTGACTCAAGTCACCGCCCTTACCCCAGTCACCACTCGTACCACCTTATTCAAGTCACACCCTTGCACCTTGCTCAGATAAGGGGAGTTCTCTTGACGGTATGGTCTGCATCCAAAATATATGAGTACTCTGGAAAAATTCTCTCCCTTGCTCTGGATCCCGCATCCAGCTCACTATCATTTGAACTCCAGTTCTTGGAACCTGAACCAGCAGCCTATCATCTGACCTGATTCACCAGCTTCCACAACCTTGTGAGCCAGCAGCCTGTCGTCTGACCTGTCATTTGAGTTCATGAGCCCCTGCAACTATGTGAGTCAGGAGAAGCCTCCAGCCTGACACCTGACCCATGGATTTGGGACCTGCAAGCCTCCACAACCACAAGAGCCATTTCCCTGACCACTCATGAGTTCTGTAAAATGTTGCAGCAAATTATGGAACCCAAACAAGAGACAAAGAGAGAAAGGAGGAGTAATAGTTAATGTTAGAAATGATGGAGTGGAATACAAGATTTGGACATTTGGGACATCTTTAACCTCTGCCTCATAGGAACCAGCTTTGTGTTGATCCTTCTAAAAGAAATTATTCATTCAAATACTTTCAATCAGGCGGAGCCAAGATGGCGGAATAGACAGACGCTTCCAGCGAGCCCTCTTTACAACAAAGACCCAAAAAAATAAGTGAAATGAGTATATTAATAAAAAGCTAGGAGCCCTGAGCATCAAAGGCAAGCTTAGAAAATGAACTAAGGGGCAGGGGGAGGAAGAGACAGTTCAGAAGCAGAGAGGCGTTACCAGACCTGAACCAAGGGGAGCCCTCAGGCACCATTCCCGGAGCGGCAGCAGCAGACTGGTACTAGCATTAGGCCACAGTTTCCTCGGGGAGAAGCAGCCAGCCAAACAGCCTACTCACACCTCCGGAACCAGAGAAGAACGGCACTCTCAACAAAAGCTAGGTACTTGCATATATTTTACCATGCCACCCCACCCCTAAACCAGCCTCAGCGGCTGAATTCCCTGGGCCTGAAATAGGCACTGTTGAACACCTAGAGCCATCCTCCTGGCCTTGAAGAAGGGAAAAAAATTGCAATTGGGGGAAAAGATAAGTTTCCAGCTCCACTAAGCAGGGGAGCTCTGGACAGAAGCGGCTCCTGTCCAGGCATAAACGGTCCGTAAGCTTTGAGCATCTTTCCCCTCTACATGGACCTGTGTGGGCCTATTTCAGGAGAATAGGCCCTTGTGGCAGACTCCAACCATTTCAGCTGTGCGGTGAAGAGGTGGGTGTTTGATATTTGACATTGGTTTGCCTATTAAACAGGGTCCTCACCTACCCACATCAGGGACCTAAGGACTGGTAGCTTCACTCAGGTCACCCAGCCACCCATGACAGGGGTCCAAGGATAACTGGTATCCCCAGTCCTTACAACCAAAAACATTGGGTGCCCATGGTCCGTCTGCAGAACCCACCTACCTGCACACTCTAGGGAACAGGGGCGCACTTTCCTCAGAGACAACCAGGGGTCGGTACTCAGCCCCCGGCCTTGTTCAGAGTATGACCCCCTGCTGCAATCAGATGCCGGTACATACACCAATCACCCCTGCCCCTCTAAGACTGTAGGACAGAGCCTGTACCACACACTTGATGATCAGCTACCTGGACACCTGAGCTGAAGTCATACAAGAAGGGTGAATGGACTCCTAGACTAATATACCTGATAACAGCTCTAGCCATCTGGGGTCAGGACGTCAGAGCTCCAAAGGTGAATATAATCAAGCTAGCTCACTCAAGCAACCCATTTGGGCATATCAAAACAAAGCAAAGCAAGAAGCTATGACACAGTAAACAAGCATAAACTAGTACAACAACTCACAGATGGCTCAGAGACAACAGTCGATATCAAGTCACATAAAGAAACAGACCATGATCACCTCAACAAGCTCTCAGAACAAAGAATCCAGGGATCTTACAGATGAAAGTGCATTCCTGGAATTACCAGAGGCAGAATACACAAGTTAAATATACAGAACCCTTCAAGACATCAGGAATGAAAAGAGACAATACGCAAAACAAGCCAAGGAACACACAGATAAAGCAACTGAAGAAATCAGAAAGATTATTCAGGAACATAATGAAAAGTTTAATAAGCTGGAAAAATCCATACACAGCAATCAGAAATTCAGAAGATTAACACTAAAATTACAGAAGTAGACAACTCAATAGAAAGTCAGAGGAGCAGAATTGAGCAAGTATAAGCCAGAATTTCTGAACTTGAAGGTAAATCACTTGGCACTAATATATTTGAAGAAAAATCAGATGAAAGAATTTTTTTTTAAATGAAGAAATCTTAAGAATCATGTGGGGCTCTATGAAGAGAAATAACCTACAAGTGATTGGAGTACCAGAACAGGGAGGGATAACAGAAAATACAGAGAGAACTGTTGAAGATTTGTTGGCTGAAAACGTCCCTGATATCCTTAAAGATGACAAGATATCTATCCAAGATGCTCATCGAACTCCACACAAGGGAGATGTTAAAACAAAGCCACCAAGAGATATTATAATCAAACTTGCCAAACCAAAGATAAAGAGAGAATTTTAAGAGCAGCTAGGGATGAAGGAAAAGTCGCCTACAAAGGAGAGCCAATAAGAATAAGCTCAGACTACTCGGCAGGAACCATTCAGGCAAGAAGGCAATAGGATGACTTATTAAAAAAACTGAAAGAAAAAAATTGACGACGAGAAATTATATACCCACCAAAACTGTCTCTTAAATATGAAGGTGAAATTAGGACATTTCCAGATAAACAGAATTTGAGGGAATTCGTAAAAACCACAACTACAAGAAATAATAAAGGGAGTTCTTTGGTTAGAAAAGCAATAATATCAGGTATCAACCCAGGACTAGAACACTGGGCAGAGCAACCAGAAGTCAACCCAGACAGGGAAATCAAAAAAACAAAGCAAGATTTAAAAAAAAAAAAGCTTAAAACAGGGTAACAGTGATGTTATTCTATAAAAGAATATTAAAACAATAAAGAGGGACAGAGAAATGTAATCACAGATCTTCCATATGGAGAGGAAGATACGGCGATACAAAGAAATAAAAGCTAGGTTTAAATTTAGAAAAATAGGGGTAAATAGTAAGGTAACCACAAAGGAGATAAACTATCCTACTCATCAAAATAAAATACAAGAAAAAAAATAGAAACTCAGCAGAAAGAAAATCAACAACAACAAATATGAGGAAAGGACAATATATAAAGATAATCTACTCAGCACATAAAATTAAGTGGGGAGAAGAAACTGTCAACAACACACAAAAACAGACATCAAAATGACAGCACTAAATTCATACCTATCCATAATTACCCTGAATGTCAATGGACTAAATGCACCAATAAAGAGACAGAGAGAGGCAGAATGGATTAAAAAACACGATCCGTCTATATGCTGCCTACAAGAGACACACCTTAGACTTAGAGACACGAACAAACTAAAACTCAAAGGATGGAAAAAATATATCAAGCAAACAACAATCAAAAAAGAGCAGGAGTGGCAATATTAATTTCTGACAAAATAGACTAAAGTTAAATCCATCACAAAGGATAAGAGAGGACACTATATAATGATTAAAAGGACAATATACCAAGAATATACATCCATATTATATATTTATATATATTTATGCACCCAATGACAGGGCTGCAAAATACATAAAACAAACTCTATCAGCATTGAAAACTGAGATAGAAAACTCCACAATAATTGTAGGAGACTTCAGCACACCACTTTCAGTGAAGGACAGGATGTCCAGAAAGAAGCTCCATAAAGACACGGAAGATCTAAATGCCACAATTAAACAACTTGACCGACATCTACAGAACACTCCACCCAACAGCAACCAAGTATACCTTCTTTTCTAGTGCACATGGAACATTCTCTAGAATAGACCAAATATTAGGTCATAAAGCAAGCCTTAGCAGAATCCAAAACACTGATATTACAAAGCGTTTTCTCTAACCATAAAGGCTACAAAGGTGGAAATCAGTAACAGAAAAAGCAGGGAAAAGAAATCAAACCCTTGGAAACTGAACAATACCCTGCTCAAAAAAGACCGGATCATAGAAGACATTAAAGATGGAACAAAGAAATTCAGAGAATCCAACGAGAATGAAAGCACTTCCTATCAGAACCTTTGGGACACATCGAAAGCAGTGCTCAGAGGTCAATTTATATCAATAAATGCACACATACAAAATGAAGAAAGGGCCAAAATCAAAGAATTATCCCTACAGCTTGAAGAAATAGAAAGAGGGCAACAAAAGAAACCCTCAGGCATCAGAAGAAAACAAATAACAAAAATTAGAGCAGAGCTAAATGAAACAGAAAACCAACTGAAAGGATTAACAAGACCAAAAGCTGATTCTTTGAAAAAAATCAACAAAATTGATAAACAATTGGCCAAACTGACAAAACAATAACAAGAGAGGAGGCAAATACCCCAAATAAGAAATGAGATGGGCAATATGATAACAGACTCAACTGAAATTAAAAGAAGCATATCAGATTACTATGAAAAATTGTCCTCTAACAAATTTGAAAACCTAGAAGAAACAGATGAATTCCTAGAAAAACACTAGCTACCTAACAAAAACAGAGGTAGAACAACTAAATAGACCCATAACCAAAAAAAAGAGATTGAAAAGGTAATCAAAAAACTCCCAACAAAAAAGAGCCCTGACCCAAACCACTTCACTGCAGAGTTCTACCAAACTTTCAGAGAAGAGTTAACACTACTACTACTAAAGTTATTTCAGAGCATAGAAAAGCATGGAATACTACCAAACTCATTCTATGAAGCCACCATATCCCTGATACCAAAACCAGGTAAAAAAAAGGTAAAGACACCATAAAACAAGAAAATTACAGACCTATATCCCTTGTGAACACAGATGCAAAAATCCTCAACAAAATTCTAGCCAAGAGAATTCAACAACATATCAAAAAAATAATTCACCATGACCAAGTGGGATTCATACCAGGTATGCAGGGATGGTTCAACACTGGAAAAACAATTAATGTAAAAAAAAAAAAAAAATTTTTTTATATTTATTACATACATAAAACAAAAGAATCACATGATTTTATCAATTGATGCATAAAAGGCATCTGACAAAGTTCAACACACATTCCTGATAAAAACTCTCAGCAAAATAAGAATAGAAGGAAAATTCCTCAACATAATAAAGGGCACTTATACAAAGCCAACAGCCAACATCATCCTAAATGGAGAGAGCCTGAAACCATTCCCCTTGAGACTGGGAACCAAACAAGGATGCCCTTTATCATCGCTCTTATTCAACATTGTGCTGGAGGTCCTAGCCAGAGCAATTAGGCTAGATAAAGAAATAAAGGGCATCCAGATTGGCAAGGAAGAAGTAAAGGTATCTCTATTTGCAGATGACATGATCTTATACACAGAAAACCCTAAAGATTCCTCAAGAAAACTACTGAAACTAATAGAAGAGTTCAGCACAGTATCAGGATACAAAATAAACAAACAAAAATCAGCTGGATTCCTCTACACCAACAAGGACACTGAAGAAGAAATCACCAAATCAATGCCATTTACAGTAGCCCCCAAGAAGACAAAAGACTTAGGAATAAATCTTACCAGAGATGTAAAAGACTCATGCATGGAACACTACAAAACGCTTCTGCAGGAAACCAAAAGAGACCTACGTAAGTGGAAAAACATACCTTGCTCATGGATAGGAAGACTTAACATTATAAAAATGTCTATTCTACCAAAAGCCATCTACAGATTTAATGCAATTCCGATCCAAATTCCAATGAGATTCTTTAATGAAATAGAGAAACAAGTCACCAACTTCTCATTAAAAAATGTCATCGGACATAATGAGAAGGAGAAACAAATCACCAACTTCATATGGAATGGAAAGAGGCCCTGGATAAGTAAAGCATTACTGAAAAAGAAGAACAAAGTGGGAAGCCTTACTCTACCTGATTTTAGAACCTATTATACCACCACAGTAGTCAAAACAGCCTGGTACTGGTATAACATCAGATACACAGACCACTGGAACAGAATTGAGAATCCAGACATAAATCCATCCACATATGAACAGATGATATTTGACAAAGGCCCCAAATCAGTTAAATGGGGAAAAGACAGTCTTTTTAACAAATGGTGCTGGCATAACTGGATATCCATCTGCAAAAAAATGAAACAAGACCCATACCTCACTCCATGCACAAAAACTAACTCAAAATGGATCAAAGACATAAATATAAAATATAAAACAATAAAGATCATGGAAGAAAAAACAGGGACAATGTTAGGAGCCCTAATACATGGTATAAACAGTATACAAAACATTACTAACAATGCAGAAGAAAAACTAGATAACTGGGAGCTCCTAAAAATCAAACACCTATGCTCATCCAAAGACTTCACCAAAAGAGTAAAAAAACTACCTACAGACTGGGAAAAAGTTTTTAGCTACGACGTTTCCGATCAGCACTTGATCTCTAAAATCTGCATGATACTGCAAAAACTCACTGCAAAAAGACAAATAGCCCAATTAAAAAACGGGCAAAAGATATGAACAGACACTTCAGTAAAGAAGACATTCAGGTAGCTAACAGGTACATTAGGAAATGCTCATGATCATTAGCCATTAGAGAAATGCAAATCAAAACTACAATGAGATTTCATCTCACTCCAACAAGGCTGGCATTAATCCAAAAAACGGAACAATATATGTTGGAGAGGCTGTGGAGAGACTGGAACACTTCTATACTGCTGGTGGGAACGTAAAATGCTACAATCAGTTTGGAAACCGATCTGGCGCTTCCTTAAAAAGCTAGAAATAGTACTAACATACGATCCAGCAATCCCACTCCTTGGAATATATACCAGAGAAACAAGAGCGTTTACACCAACAGATATATGCACACCCATGTTCACTGCAGCACTATTTACAATAGCAAAAACATGGAAGCAACTAAAGTGCCCACTAACAGATGAATGGATAAATAAATTACCGTATATTCGCACAATGGAATACGCATCAATGAAGGACAATGACGAATCTGTGAAACATTTAATAATATGGAGGAATCTGGAAGGCATTATGCTGAATGAAATTAGTCAGTTGCAAAACGACAAATATTGTATAAGACCACTATTATAAGAACTCAAGAAATAGTCTAAACAGAGACAAAATATTCTTTGATGGTTATGAGGCAGGGAGGGAGGGTGGGTAGGAGAGGAGTATTCACTAATTAAGTAGTAGATAAGAACTACTTTAGGTGACGGGAAAGAACACACAATACAGACAAGGTCAGCACAACTGGACTAAACAAAAAGCAAAGAAGTTTCCAGAATAAACTGAATGCTTTGAAGGCCAATGTAACAGGGGCAGGGGTTTGGGGACCATTCTGGGGACATCTAAGTCAACTGGCATAATGAAATCCATTAAGAAAACATTCTGCATCCCACCTTGGAGGGGGCGTCTGGGGTCTTAAACGCTAGCAACTGGCCATCTAAGGTACATAAATTGGTCTCAACCCACCTAGATCAAAGGAGAATGAAGAACACCAAGGACACAAGGTAATTATGAGCCCAAGAGACAGAAAGGGCCACATAACCAGAGATTACATCAGCCTGAGACCAGAAGAGCTAAATGGTGCCCAACTACAACCAATGACTGCCCTGACAGGAAACACAACAGAGAACCCCTGAGGGAGCAGAAGAGCAGTGGAATGCAGACCCCAAATTCTCATAAAAAGACCAGACTTAATGGTCTGACTGAGACTAGAAGGACCCCGGTGGTCATGGCCCCCAGACCTTCTGTTGGCCCAGGACAGAAACCATTCCTGAAGCCAACTCTTCAGAAAGGGACTGGACTGGACAATGGGTTGGAGAAGGATGCTGGTGAGGAGTGAGCTTCTTGGATTAGGTGGACACTTGAGACTATGTTGGCATCTCCTGCCTGGAGGGGAGATGAGAGGATAGAGGGCTGTAGAAGCTGCCAAAATGGACAGGAAAAGAGAGTAGAGGGAGGGAACGGGCTGTCTCATTATGGGGAGAGTAATTGGGCGTATGTAGGAAAGTGTATGTAAGTTTTTGTGTGAGAGACTGACTTGATTGGTAAACTTTCACTTGAAGCACAATAAAAATTTTTAAAAAACACTTTCAATCAAGTATACAGTCAGATTCAGGAACAGCAAAATGAGACAGAATAAGTTTAACAAAAAAATGAGCAAAATAAAAAAGTTAAACTCACTGACATATAAAATCCTTTTCAGCTTTTTCTAGCTCTATCATGCTCTGATTACCTGTTATTTTTCAAAGCAGCCTATAGTATCTACCTCAAGAAACCATGTTCATTGCAGCATTGTTCACAATAGCAAAAAGATGGGAACAACCTAGATGCCCATCAAGAGACAGATGTTTAAACAAACTGTGGTACATACACACCATGGAGTATTACACAACGCTAAAGTACAATGATGAATGCGTGAAGCATCTCATAACATGAATGAATCTGGAGGGCATTATGCTGAGTGAAGTAAGTCAATCACAAAAGGATAAATATTGTATAAGACCACTACTGTAAATACTCATGAAAAGGTTTACAAACAAAAAGGAACAGTATTTGATGGTTATGGGGGCTGGATGGAAAAACAATAGACAATAGATAAACAGTAACTTTGGTGAAGGGTGAAACAGTACAGAATACTGGGTAAGCCAGCACAGCCTGTACAAGGCAAGGCCATGGTAGCTCCATAGACACATCCAAACTCCCTGAGGGACTGAATTGTTGGGATGGGGGCTGTGGGGGCCATGGTCTTAGGGAACATCTAGCTCAACTGGCATAACAGAGTTTATAAAAAATATGTTCTATATTCTATTTTGGTAAGTAAGTGTCTGGGGTTTTAAAAGCCTGTGAGCGGCCATCTAGGATACTCTACTGGTCTCACCCCTTCAGGAGCAAGGAAGACTAAACACATAACGCAAAGTTTAGCCCAAAGGACTAATGGACCACACGTACCATGGCCTCTACCAGACTGAGTTAAGTACAACTAGATGGTGACCGGCTAATACCACTGACTACTCTGACACGGATCACAAGAGAGGGTCCCAGACAGGGGTGGAGAAAAGTGTAGAACAAAATTCTAACTCAAAAAGAAAGACCAGACTTGCTGGCCTGACAGAGACTGGAGAAATCCTGAGAGTATAGCCCCCAGACACCTTTTCAGCTCAGTAATGAGGCCACTCCTGAGGTTCACCCTTCAGTGAAAGATTGAACAGGTCCATGGAAAAAAACAAGACTAAAGGAGCGCACAAGCCCTAGGGCAGGGACTGGAAGGCAGGAGGGAACAGGACAGCTGGTAATAGGGAACCCAAGGATGAGAAGGGAGAGTGTACGTGTGTCGTGGGGTTGTCAACCAATGTCATACAACAATGTGTGTACTGTTTGATGAGAAACTAGTTTGTTCTGTAAACCTTCATCTGAAGTTCAATCAAAAAAAAAAAAAAAAGAACGTAGAAAGATAACAAAAGGCTATTAAATAACCAATAACATTAGTCTTTTATTAAGTACACAAATGAATTCTGCAGAGATAGTTTACAAGTATTAATTTATTAGGTGACTACAGATATGGTTTATGTAACTACCTCTAGATATGTGAGCCACTGGGCAATGATTTTTCTGGGGTAGATTTGATATTGATGAATATTTCAAGTACTTTATTTTCAGCCAACAGCATTCATAATAGGTTTGTTGTTGTTTTTAATGTACCAAGTGTGGACCAGATTACTGAAGACTCTGTGTGCTCCCTAACGTATATAAACATCATATCTGTATAAATATATACATACACATCGACTCAACAGCACTATGGTTTTTAGGTATCTACAAAATACATCAAGACGTGACAGCTTAATGGCACCACTTGTAAAACACTAGAGACAATCTAAATATTTATTAAAAACAATCTGTTAATACAACTATACAATGGAATACTACCCACTGCCGTCGAGTCGATTCTGACTCATAGCGACCCGATAGGACAGAGTAGAACTGCCCCATAGAGTTTCCAAGGAGCGCCTGGTGGATCTGAACTGCCGACCTTTTGGTTAGCAGCTGTAGCACTTAACCACTGTGCCACCAGGGTTTCCAATGGAATATTATACAACCGTTAAAAGAGTAAGGTAGATCGCTATGTGTGGATGTGGGACAAACTACAAGATACGCTATCAGGTGAAAAAATTCAAAGTGCATCAGGCTTCCATGTGTGTGCACTCATGCATGTGTGTGTATATGTGTGTCAATATGTGTTAGAGGTAGGGAAAGATAAACATGAAAAATTATATATGCGAAGACTATTTCTGGACAGGCACACAATACAGTAGAAAAGAGTGCTGACTGTCTCTTGGAAAGGGGAATCAGAGATCTAAGAGGGGAAGGACAGTATTTTTCACTGTGTACCCTCTTGTGCTATTCAAATTTTTACTTGCGCATGTATTGTATTTTTTTATTTAAAAACCAAGATACCATTCCTATTTTTCTAAAGCTGTTTTTTTTTTTAATATTTAAAAATATAATTAAAAACTAGCTTAGAAAAATAGAAACAACATCTTCTCTTAAAAAAAAAAAAAGCTAGAGCAACCTCCCAGCTTTTTAATGGAGGAGGACTACAGTAAACCTGCAAAAGTTGGAACCTGGATAACGCAGAAACCTATGAGAGAAGGAAAACTCAAATATTTTCCACTAAAATGAGAGAGACAAAGGTGGTAAGTCTGCACCCTATCGAAGCCAAAAAACTTTCGAGGTCCGGAAGAACAAGGCAGTCCTGTGGAGTTCCAGCTCTCACAGGTTTCACTGTATTATCGACACATCAATGAATTCGGCAGAAATTAGTGCGATCAGCATGCCCTTACCTATGCTGAAGTTAAGCTGCTGAGTGGTCAATGTTTTTAACAGTTGTTGTGTGGGCAAAGGGAAGAATTTTAAAGATTAAGCATGACATACTGTATTTTCTAGAACATAAAAATCTTGAGAACAGAAAAGCATTTTAGAGCTGGAGAGATCTGGGAGGTCATGTACTCCATACCTGATTCACCTCTTTTACACACGCAGAAAGCTACTTTCAAGGGGATTAAATGACTAGCCTAAGGCCACAAAATTATTTTGCAAAAGGCAGCACTGAAATCAAAATATCAGGACCTCCAGACCAGTGCTAATTCCTAAATATTGAGAGGAAACACATAAACTATACATACTGATTTGTTAATATAAGACAACAGCATATGTAACAAATATTTTATCATACTGCATTTTGCTAAGGTTTTGGCTCACTAAACTACAAACAAGACATAAAGTTAATACGGAAAAACAAATGTGAGTAATTCTGCTACAAGACTCATATTGATATATAATATTTATAGTATACGCTTGTACTGTGCAACATAGAAAAGATCTGAAAACAAAAAACTATTAGTAATGACTATTGTAGTTGCCGTCAAGTTGATTCCAACTCGTGGTGACGCCATGAGTACAAAGTAGAACTGCTCCACGGGGTTTTCAAGGCTGTGTGTGACCTTTCAGAAGCAGATCAACAGGCCTATCTTCCAAAGAGGCTCTAGATAGATGCAAACCATCAACCTTTCAGCTAACAGTCGAGCACCCAGGGACTCCTAATAATGATTAACTCTGGACAATAAAATTAGGAGGATGGTTTAGTTTGACTTCATATACTTTTGTTCCAATGAAAATTTTTACCAAAAAAAAAAAAAATATATATATATATACACGTATGTACGTATATAGGAAACTCTGGTGGCATTCTGGTTAAATATTATGGATGCTAACCAAAAGGTCGGCAGTTCGAATCTGCCAGGCACTCCTTGGAAACTCTATGGGGCAGTTCTACTCTGTCCTGTAGGGTCGCTATGAGTCGGAATCGACTCTACAGCAGTGGGTTTGGTTTTCTGGTATGGATATATACAGGACTGTAGCATAGTGGTTAGGAGCTTAGCTGCTAACCAAAGAGGTCAGTAGTTCAAATCCACCAGCCGCTCCTTGCAAACCCTATGGAGCAGTTCTACTCTGTCCTATAGGGTCGTTGTGAGTCAGAACCGACTAGATGGCAACAGGTTTGGATCTGGTTTTTTGGTTATAATTTTAAAACAAGTTAAATTAAAAGAATGAAAACCTAACCTAAAATAGATGAATCAAAAACATATTGAAACCTATCAATAAACACTCCTTAAAATCTTAGCATTTATTTTTTAAAATATCACTTCTAGTCACTATAGGCGTCTATAGCTTTTTACACAAATGTAGACATGCTTATAGAAAAGCAAATAAAAGCTGCTCCAAAGTAAAAATGGATATAAATTTTCCAATTTAAAAAAAAGAGAGAAACTCAGCAATAAAAAGGACTTACTGATATGCTCAATGACTTGACTGAACCTTGAAGAAATTATGCTGAGTGAAAAAAAGGCAATCCCCAAAGGCTGCATGGAACCCTGGTGGAACAGTGATTACGACCTAGGCTGCTAACCAAAAGGTCTGCAGTTTGAATGTATCTGCTGCTCCTTGGAAGCCCTATGGGGCAGCTCTACTGACCTACAGTGTCGCTATGAGTCAGAACCAACTCGAGAGCAACCAGTTTGCTTCGTTTTTTAAACCCACACACACACGCACGAACAGGTAAGACTGAGGAAATCTGAATAAGCTAGACAGACTGTATAAATCAATGCTGGCTGTGATACTGGACTGTACTATAATTATCTGAGATGTTACCACAGGGGGAAACTATGTGAAGCGTTCATGAGATCTCGCTGTATTATTTCTTAAACAACTGCTTATCACTTCACAATGATCTCAAAATAAAAAGTTTATTTAAATAGAGAGAAAAAAATCTACAAAAGGGGAAGTAACAGGAAGATGTTTTGTTTTGGGCAGTCGTTCCTCTTCGCAGAGGGCTGTTTCAAACCCAGCTGCACAGAAAAAAGCCCTTTACTCGTTCGCTTACTCCTACCTGGACATGAGTACAGCTCGCTTTGATTCTTCCTCGTAACACTTATCCAGACCGAATGCTGTTTCACACCTGGGATATCTGTGTTCCCCACCAGGATGTACACTCCATTAGGGTGGAACTTTGTTCAGTTCACGGTTGTATCCCTATCAGCTAGAGCAGAGCTCGTTATCTTGCAAGCACTATATTAAATGAGTGAAATGAAAGGCATTAAAAAGTCTTTGTTATCCACTTTGTCTACAATAAAAAATTTTTTTAAACTATCCGAACTATGCTAATGGGAAATTCCAAGTATTCACTTTCCTGTCAGCTGATTCAGGTCTGTGGGATGAAAACTGTACTTCTGGTCTAAACAAAAACAGTTTTGCCACGCACACTACATATTCAAAGCTGGTATGTGAACATCAGCTCAATAATCGGTAGGTATTTTACTGGTCTTCAAAGTATGCTCTCAAAAATTTTGGGAGGAAACGAACCGTAGGAGTTAAATTGTAAATTTATAATTTACATTATTTAACAAGAATAGAAACTAAGACTGAAAACTCACTATATATCAGGCAACCTGCTGACCATGTCACATGCAATCCTCACAACCGCTGACGTAAATACTATTATTACACCCATTTTTAAGATGAGAAAAACCGAGGTTTAAAGGACAAAAATTTTCCCAAGTTCACAAAGCTAATAAGTAAGAGTCAGGATTGCATCCCAGGTATCTTATTCCAAAGACTTCACTACTACCTAAATTAGTAGAACTAGAAAATAAGGTTATTTTGGTAAAATAAACAAACCTGCTGGGGTTCAAAAAAAGCAATGTGCATAAAAATACAAATATGGGCATAATAAATATTTTAGCTGCTAAAAATTGAGACCAAATGAGACTAAAACCATTTTTTAAAAGTCCAGCTATTTTAAAAT
Organism: Loxodonta africana; assembly: GCF_030014295.1. NCBI lineage: Eukaryota > Metazoa > Chordata > Mammalia > Proboscidea > Elephantidae > Loxodonta > Loxodonta africana. The sequence continues at coordinate 19,403,338 of NC_087364.1, forward strand.
ATTAGAATTCCATCACCAAAATGCCAAGAATCAAAAATTCAACTGAACTTAAATCAAGTTACTTTTAAGCCTTAGAAGGTCCCAAGTCCAACAGAAATATGAAATGTCAGAAACAAATGCTTTGTATTTGTTTAAATTAAACTGTATCTCCCAAACAATAACCCTGAAGGCTAGAACATGACGACTACCACACTGCCAGCTCCACACAATACCCGGAATGAGAAAACATAATACGTACACTGTATACATGAAAAGTAAGCAAAAATAAAGTATGGTTTCCTACAAGGTTGACTTGAAACATCACTGCAACTTACTAAGAAGAAAAAGCCTTTGTGTTTCAGTATTCCAATGCTTGGGAAATAAGGATAAAATTTTCTCTTCCATTTCCTCCAAGGTTTTGCTTTAACACACTACCTGCAACACTAACAATTCTGCAAACGTAAAGTACTAACACAAGGGTCAAAAACTCGGGGGGGGCAGGGAAGAGGGGACAAGCATGTAAAAGATATCTAATAGACAGTCTTGGCTCCATCAAAAGACAGCCCTCTTCCAATACAGGTAAGAATTGCCCTTCAAGGAGAGCCAAAAATCTGCATTTCTATATGAAATCTTTTGATTTTTTAAAAAATGTCGGCAAATAATTTAACTAAAATACACACATGCAAATTAAAAACACAAAGTGATACAATAACACCAGAATGGCTAAAACTATAAAGAGAGATAATAACAAGTATTGGGGAGAATGTGGGGCAGCCAGAACTCTCCCACACCGCTGCAGGCAGTGTAACTGTGGCACAATCCATTTAGAAAACTACTAGGCATTACTTACTGTCATAAGGTCTACATATACAGACCTTATTATATATGACCCAGCAATTCCACTCTATGTGATTCAAGAGAAATGAAATGTTTGACTTGTTCACCAAAATAACACTTATGAGAAAGTTCAAAAGTCTTCCTAATAAAGGAAACTTGTAACCGATCCAAATGTTCGCAAACAGTAAAAGAAGAAAATAAAGTGGCGTATATCCACATAATGGAGCACTGAACACTAACGACTGAAAACCAGACGAGTTGTGGGATGACATCAAGGGCATCATACATGAAGAAAGTAAACGGTCATTAAAAAGATAAGAAAAGACCAAAACAGATGTCAGAAGAAGCTCTGAGACCTGCTCTCGAACGTCAAGTAGCTAAAGCAAAAGGAAGAAGTGATGAAGTGATAGAGCTGAACTGATTCCCACAGGCAGCTTGAGAAGACTAAATATTACAATGAAATGTGCAACTATCTGGAGTTAGAAAACCAGAAGGGAAGAAAACACTCAGCATTTCTCAAGCTGAAAGAATGGAAGAAAAAATTCAAGCCTCAAGATGCAATTTTGAAGGATTCTATAGGCAAAATGTTGAACGATGCAGAGAGCATCAAAAGAAGACAGAATACAGAGTCATTGTACCAAAAAGAATTGGTCAGCATTTGACCATCTCAGAAGAAGCAGATGATCAAGAACCTATAGTATGGAAAGAAAAAGTCCAAGCTGCACTGAAGGCATTGGCGAAAAACAAGACTCCAGGAATTAAGGGAATGCCGACTGAGATGTTTCAACTAACAGACGCAGCATTGGAAGTGCTCACTCATCTATGCCAAGAAATTTGGAAAATACCTACCTAGCCAACCGACTGGAAGAGATCCGTATCCGTGCCCACTCCAAAGAAAGGTGATACAAAAAAATGCAGAAATTATTGAAAAATATCATTAATATCACAAATAAATTTTTTTTCCTTTTTTATTATTGTACTTCAGATGAAGGTTTACAGAACAAACTAGCTTCTCATTAAAGTTAGTATACATGTTCTGTGACACTGGTTACTAACCCTATGACATGTCAACACTCTCCCCTTCTCGGCCTATGGGTTCCCTATTATCAGCTTTCCCGTCCCTCCTGCCTTCTAGTCCTTGCCCCTGAGCTGGTGCGCCCCTTTAGTCTCGTTCCGTTTTACGTGCCTGTCTAATCTTTAACTGAAGGGTGAACCTCGGAAGTGACTTCATTACTCAACTAAAAGGCTGTCCCGGGGCCATACTCTTGGGGTTTCTCCAGTCTCCGTCAAAGCAGTAAGTCTGGTTTTTGTTGTTGTTGTTGGAATTTTGTTCTACCTTTTTCTCAAGCTCTGTCACATACAAGTAAAATTTTGCAAAAGATCATTTGAAAGTGGTTGCTGGAGCACATCAACAGGACAAGGCCAGAAATTCAAACTGGATTCAGAAGACGATGTGGAACAAGGGATATCACTGCCGATGTCAGATGGATCTTGGCTGAAAGTAGAGAATACCAGAAAGATATTACCTGTGTTTTATTGACTATGCAAAGACATTCAACTGTGTGAACTCTAACAAATTATAAAAAATATTACAAAGTATGGGAATTCCAGAACACTTATTTGTGTTCATGAGGAGCCTGTACCCAGATCAAGAGGCAGTCGTTCAAACAGAACAAGGGGATGCTGCGTGGTTTAAAATCAGTAAAGGTAAGTGTCAGGGTTGTATTCTTTCACCATAGTTATTTAACCTGTATGCTGACAAATACTCAGAGAAACTGGACTATAGGAAGAAGAACACAGCATCAGGGTTGGTGGAAGACTAACAACCTGCAATATGCAGATGACACAACCTTGCTTGCTGAAAGAGGACTTGAAGCACTTACTGATGAAGATCAAAGACTACAGCCTTTAGCATGGATTAAACCTCAACATCAAGAAAACAAAAATCCTCACAACTGCACCAGTAAGCAACATCATGATAAACAGAAAATACTGAAGTTGTCGAGGATTTCATTTTACTTGGATCCACAATCAACGCCCATGGAAGCAGCTGTCAATAAGTCAAACAACATAATGCATTGGGCAAATCTGCTACAAAAGACTTCTTTAAGATGTTGCTTTGTGGACTAAGGTACACCTGACCAAAGTCATGGTATTTTCAATCACCTGATATACATGCAAAAGGTGGACAATGAATAAGGAAGACCAAAGTAGAACTGATGCCTTTGAATTACCGTGTTGGCGAAGAATACTGAACATACCACAGACTGCCAGAAGAATGAACAAATCTGTCTTGGAACCAGAGTACTCCTTAGAAGCGAGACTCCGTCTCACTTACTTTGGACATGTTATCAGGAAGGACCAGTCCCTGGAGAAGAACATTATGCTTAGTAAAGTAGAGAGTGAGTGAAAAAGAGAAAGACCCTCAATGAGATGGGTTGTTGACACAGTGGCTGCAACAATGGGCTCAATCAGAGTAACAACCGTGAGGCCGGCGCAAGATTGGGAAGTGTTTTGTTCTGTTGTACAGAGGGTCGCTTTAAGTTGGAATCAACTTGACAGGCCTGTAAAAACGGCTTGGGGGCAGCGTCTGACCTCCTCCAACCCTACATGGGGGAAGGAGAACCAAGATCACCAGAACAAGGCTGACTCCCACGAGGTGGAGGCCAGACAAGGCTCTTCTCTCTGCCATCTTTACTAATTCTGACATTAACTGTCCCTCCTAGAGAACTCTCTACTGGGTTGTGTAATTCATTGCAATGGTCACACAGAACTCACAGACCATACTGAAAGGAGTATGGAATTTATTAGGGAAGTAACAGTTACAATCCAGGCTCAACAACACTCAGGATACAGTTCTTCCATCAGGAGAGGCTCTCCCCAGCTATGCTCACAGGCACACCTCTCCCTGGTCCTCAGCCTCTGCCCAAAGGCACTCAGCTTTCTTTCTTTGTCTGCCAGGGACCCCACCAAGCCATCTCCTGCTGCTGGGTCTCTCCTGCTGCTCTCTCCTTTCTTGGTGGTGGTGGGCTTTCCTCTCTGCCTGGAATTGACTCTCTTTTATGACAAAACTGACCAATCCCCTGGATGGGCCACAATTATCTTATTTGCACAGCCCCACCCAATCACCTGGTTCGGAGTCTCAAGACCATAGCTACAAAGGCCACACACGAGAGTAATTAATAAAACCACGATGCCAAACAACATACAGGAATCAGACTAAAGGGGTTATTCCTATATGACACGAACGGTTGTCCCAAACACAACGGTGACAGAAGCCCACAAAAGAATACATACCACATAACTCCATTTCTGTGAATTTCACAAAGTACAGTAGTCTGTAGTGTTAGAATATGTGGTCACCTTTCAGAAACAGTGACTGGGACTCGGCCCTGATTACTCTCCACTTCTTGATCTGAGTGCTGGTTGCGTGGTTCATCGTGTGGAAATTCCAAGAACTTATGGTTTGTTCACTATTCTCCAAGTATGTTGTACTTCAGTAAAAGCTTATGCCATGGAGATCAAACAAATTATTTCCGCAGGCAGACCCAGCTTATCAGAGCTGGTAAGTTTGTGGCTCTCAGCTAGAGAAATACTATATGTTCTTAAAGAGGAGCAAAGAGAAACCACAAGAGCAAAAAATAAAATTGCCTCAGTGATGCTACATGATCAAATCAGAACTAACGGAATTTAAATTTCTCCTAACAGCAATACCATGAGTTAAATGTAAAGAATTCAAAGCAGCCAGGAAATCACCACCATCGACTTTGCTGACTCCTGAGCAGCCTGACTTGCCACTCAGTGATCGGCAGCAGTTTTCTCTCAACCAGGAGGAGTCACAGCCTAGGTGCTACTGGGAGATACCAAGAAGCCTACCTCAGAAAGAGGAGCCTTGGGCTCCACCCAGTCAAGTTACAGGAAACCCCACAGAACCCAAATTCATATATCAGCTGTTTAATCAAATAACTGTTAGATGACTGGATCCAAAAACCCACTGTGGTGGATTCGATTTTGACTTATAGCGACCCTACAGGAACAGACTAGAACTGCCCCATAGAGTTTCCAATGAGCATCTGGTGGATTCCAACCATCACCCTCTTGGTTAGCAGACATAGTCCTTAATCACTACGCCACCAGGGTTTCCAGGTGACTGGGTATTGATTTTAAAATGCCTTTTTAGTATTAACTGTCCACCCTCTCAAGAACCCATGTCCCAGACAATTATTTTCCTTTCTTGAGACATGGAATGGTGCCACCTTTAAGCCATTTTAGTCTTCCATCTAAAATGCCTTCTTTCACCTCCCATCTTCACCTGTTTATTTCTGATGCAACTTTTCACGTCCCACCTCTACCACCTACTGTGTTCACTAAAAAATCCTTAAAAGATCACATATTAAATCAAACAGCGTTTTAAAAAGTGCTTCTTTCTGTGGAGAATAAAAGTACTATTCAGTTTTATGGTTTGCTCATCTAGCATTACTCTTAATTTGAGCCATAACTCACAGATCCAACAAAAGTTTACCTTGAAAATGCAAGGCTGCTGCTCAAAAGTGACAAAATTTCACCAGAACACACTTTTCACAATACATCTGAAGCTACAAATTAATCCTCACCAAATATATCTGCGTTAAGGTCAAGTCCATCACACTAAAAGAAATACATGCTCAGAAAGCAAGTTTCTGGGAAAACTAAAACCCAAACCCGTTGCCCCATAAAGTTTCGAAGTACCGACTGGTGGTTTCTAACTGCGGACCTTTTGGTTCACAGCCTTAGCTCTTAACCACTGTGCCACCAAGGCTCCTCACAGAGCAAATACGTGCTAAAAACTCCTGCCAAGTTCACTTAAAATAAAACACACGTACACACACACTCACACACATGTTCTCATGTCCGAGTTAAACTGCCTACCCAGATATTTTAAGACCTAGAAGGTATTTAAACTTCCCAAGAAAGCATGACTTTCCCAGCCGGTTTAGAAATACTCAGTAATACTAAGAAAAAAGGAAGATCGGATACCTGCTCTACTCTTTCCTTAAGGGCAACTTCCTGTAAAAGAGATTACACTTGCACTTGTAATCGTAAACTCCATGCAGTAAAAACGAAAAAGTTGCAAGTCAACAAATTATAGCAAATGAAAAAATCAAACTATAAAGTGCGCTAAGACGTCCGAAGCAACAAAGTGCTCAGTAGTTCACAAGGTGCGCGCACCTAACACGCTCTCAAGGCACCGTGCTAAGTTTGCTTGCTACAAAGTTGTAGCAGACCGGATCCCTACTGACACTCGGCAAACACATTCCAGCTTCCAGGAAAACTATGTTGAAGTGCAAGTCTTGTGAAATTAACATTCTAAACTCTCGACTAAACCCCAGGACACCCTAAAAGCGTCGGTGCCTTTGCTCCTAATCCTTAGAAAGCATTTCCTGCCGGGAAAACCCTTCTCCGCCAAGCCGTCCTCCAACTTTCTCCCTTCTCTCGACCTGCTCCAGGAAGCCTTAAGGCCGCCTCCTCTCCCGCCCCCGACCCACCCACAGGCCCACCCGGGAAGCTCAACGCCCGGCACACACCGGTCCACACCGGCACGCAAAACCCATGTGCCCGCAAACCCGGCCCCTTTCCACACCCCCCGGAAACGGCACCCCCTTTCTCACTCGCGGAACGCCGCAGCCCATCCCCCTGCCTCCCCGCCCCCACTCCCATCACCCCAGTCCACCCACCCACGCTCCCAGGGACCCAGCGTTCCCTCGCTCCCCGGCTCGCCGCAGGCCGTGGGGAGAGGAAGCAGGAAGAAGGAGAGCTCGGCCAGGCCTAGGCCTCCCTGACGGCCGAGGGAGGAGAACCGGGAGCCGCGGGCCGGCCCCAGGCCTTCCCTCCGGGGCGCCCCGAGGCCGCGGCGACCCTCCCGCCCGGCACACTCACTTGCCAGCCGCGCTCCATCGAGTCCCCCGCCGCTGCCGCCTCCGCCGCCTGCGGCTCCGGGCGCCCCCAGGTCCGGCTTCTTGGGCCCCGGCGGCGGGGGCGGCCCGGCTCCCCCGCCCGGGACCGCTCCGGGCGGAAAGGCGGCCCCGGGCGCGCCCGCCAGCGCCAGGGGGACGCTGTTGCTATGGAGGCCGAGGCCCGGGGCAGCCCCGGCGGCTGGGTCCTCATGCAGGAACTGACACTCCTCCCCGTAGAAGCAAGTCTTATCCTTAGCGTAGTAGCGGCAGTACTTCAGCTTCACTCCCGCCGTCGCCCCGCCGGGGACGCCCCCGACCCCCGGCGGGGCCACCACCGCCACTGCCGCCGCCAGCGAGGAGGAGGAAGGAGAGGCGGCGGCCGAGGGGGGCGGGAGGCCGCCGCCACTGTTCATGGCAACGCCGCAGCCCCGTCTTCCGCTGCCGCCGGAGGAGCCCCCGCCGCCGCCGCCGCCACCATAGACGGGGGAGGGCAGGAAGACGCCGCCGGTGCCGGATAAAAGCCTGGGCGGGTGGGTCCGTCCCGCTGCGGGAGCCGGAGCCGCCCGGGGAGAGGGGGAGGGGAGAGGGGAGGGAGGAGGGGGCAGGAGGGAGGGGAGGGGGAGAGTTGGGATTCTCTCACTCACTCTCTCGTTCTCTTTTCTTAAAGGGGCCGCGCGGGACGCTGGGGTGGGCGCGCGGGCCCAGGCGGGGACTCCGAGGGCGCGGGGAGGGAAAGAGAGAGCGGCGGCGGCCAAGGGGTGGGGAGGGCGGAGGGGCGGTTTATTTTTAAATTCTGCCTCCACTTGCTCGCTCGCGCTCTGGTTCCTCGGAGTTGTTTATTCCATTTTCCTCTTCCTGAGCCGGCCGTCGCGGCTGCGCCTGCGCGCTCAGGCGCGGGGGCTTGTGGGTAGCGGGCGCGCGAGAGGAAGCCGGGCCGGGCTGGGGGCCCTCGGGGGCCTCCGCGGGCCTCCGCGGGCCGCAGGCGGGTGGACGGGCGCTTCTCGCTGGCGTTTCCTGACTTTGGTCGGGGCGGCGAAGCGCTCACCAGATCAAATACCTTCTTTTTTTTTTTTTTCGTTCTTTTGTAAAGCCAGATGTCGTCTTTTTAATTGGAAAAACAAAATTCACAGAAAGTAGAATGTCATTTTCAGGGGCTGCACCTGGGAACCGGGCCCGTGCCCTGGCTCTAGTTGAAGAATAATCTCATCTTGTTTGCCTGTCCGATTCGTCGTCGTCTTTCTTTTTTCATCCCTTCCTCCTCTCCCTTTCCCGCGAAGGTGATGAGAGCTACCGGACTGGTTACCCGAACTTCCGGGCCCCTTGCCAAAGAATGGAGCCAAGAAAGGTTGCTGTAGACAAACCCCCTGCTCAGTCCAGCACCTGTTTCCTCTCTTCCTGTACCACCAAAGGCCCTCGGTACATTTGGAAAAATGAGGTGCCACCTGGAGACAGCACTGCCTAGGCAGTACCAGAAGATTTCATTTATAAATGCACTAAGTTGATTTTCTCTTATAAGCCTAGTCTTGATTTGAAATTCCTTTTTAAAAAATAAGTTTTTTCCTCAGCCATCCTGAGGTTTTGCTCTACTATATCCAAAAAAAAAAAAGGGTTCAGAGATTTCAAAGGATTGCTATGAAGGAAAATATGATTTTAACATTTGAGTTTTTCTTTGTAAAAGATTTTCTCACAAAGGCAGTATTGCAGTTGTGAAGGGGGATGTTTGTTGACAGCATTTAAGGAATTGTAGCAAACAGAAGAGGTCACGGAAGAACGGATATAAAAGCAAATTACCACACTGCAAAAAGGCAGAAAGGTGGATTCCAGTAGACCACAAACTGGTAAGCCTGGTGGCGTTCCTCAGCTATTCTAAATTCACTTGAATGACATTTGTATTCTGTTTGTCTGTTTAAAAGCAGTTTTACATAAGTATTTACTCAACAGACATTTATTAGATGCCTATTGTTTCCATTACACATGTTGCCATCTCTAAACAAACGTGTATCTTGATGGCTTGGAAATGAAGGTGGTGTTTACAACGAGACAGCAGTGGTTCATTAAATTCATGTCCGATTAAGTATATCTTTAAAACAAACATTCATTGAGAACCTACTATGAGCTAAACAAGTTCTGTCCTAGCCTCTGACATACAAAAATGGGTAAGACACAGCCTTTGTCCTGAAGAGTTACTGGGGATCATGAAGAAGATGTGAAAGAGAAAGCAGTCATCTCTCAATACCACATTTGACAGAGTTTCTTTTATACCCTTGTGAACATGGTGGAGAAAAGCAGGGTAAGATGCTGCAGTTAGATGGCTTCGGTATTCTTTCATTAGGCATAATCCAAATGTTGATAAAGCTGGGGCACCGAAGCTCCGTGAACATTATCCAAAGAATATTGGCAAATTGACACTTGTCAACATGGTGTTTATTTTCCTCCTTTGGATTTTAAGTTTCTTTTTTATGTAAAAATTACATGCCTTAGATGAGGAAACGCATGGCATACTTAGATGACTTGCAGTATGTTGCGTTACCAGATAGGTAATGTAATAAATGACAGTCTAGGATTTTTAAATTTCCATCAGCTAGATAAATGGGCCACCAAAACCTGACAGTGAAACCTGTTGGCATTGAATCGATTCCAGCTGATGGCGACCCTATAAGACAGAACAACTGCCCCATAGGGTTTCCAAGGAGCAGCTGGTGGATTTGAACGACTGACCTTTTGATTAACAGCTGAGCTCTTAACCACTGTGCCACCGGGGCTCTGATAAATAGACCAATGCTAACAAAATTAAGTTTCATATGAAGAGATGTTAGCCTGTATTAAACATCATTGTGGAAACAGGTACTTTAATAGGTACATCACTAATGATAAAAACCCCCCACATCACCAAAAAGCAAGTAGGCACTGTTTTATCTTCAATCCTTAAAATGTTCATTCCCTTTGAACTGTTACTATTTTACTTAGCAAGCCAATCCTAAGAAGATAATTGTAAATAAGAAGTTTTTCTGTGCTTATTGCAGTATTACATATTGTTGTCGGGTGCCGTTGAGTCATTCCAACTCATGGCGACCCCATGTGACAGAGTAGAACTACCCTGTATGATTGCTAGGCTGTGGTCTTTACAGAAGCAGATCACCAGGTCCCTCTGCAGAGCCACTAGGTGGGTTTGAACCGCCAACCTTTCAGGTCTTCACCAGGCATTTAACTGTTTGCACTACCAGCTCCCTAACATTACGTATGAGAACTAAAGAAGAAAAAGTTGCAAACAACCTAAATTCTAAAAACTTGTTAGTTACTGTAGAATCGATTCTGACTCTTGGTGACCCTCAGTGTGCGGAGCAGAACCAGTCCATAGGGTTTTCAAGACTGACGTTTCAGAAGCAGATCACCAGGCTTGTTTTCTGAGGCGCCCTGGGTGGATTCAAATCCCCAGTCTTCAGGCTAGTAGTTAGGTGTTTAACCATTTTCCCACCCCGAGAACCATTCTGAAAACTAGGCTTAAGGGAATACAGGACTATCCACCTGAAATACTACGCAGCAATTGAAAGTAAGAGTCATGAAAGCTTCTAACAGTGTTTATGATACAGTGTAAATGTTTAAACATGCTACAAAATTGTATATGCTGTATTACTGTAATGATATAAACAGTAAAAACCTAATGGAAATAAAGACTAAAGTAATTGCCCAAAGCATTTATATTGGCTTTCCTAAGGTGGTAAAATGGAAGAGTAACTTTTTCTCTATGTGCCACAATGGTTTCATGAACATATATTACTTCCATAATAGAAAAATAAGCACTAAAAATAGTTATCCAATCTTAACCTTTTAATGCTGAGGAATAGGTACATGGGTGTTTGTTAAATTGTTGTTTGTATTTTGGGGGCTTGTTTTCTTTTTCAAATAAATGAATTTTGTAAAGACAAGATGAACACTCATGGCTTGGCATTTCTCCGGTTTTCACTAGTCTTTTTCAAAGTCCTGTATATTCCATGGAAGGCTGGCTCAATAGTATATGAATTGATATTATATATACAAGGATTCTGTTGTTAAGGAAGGAGCCCTGGTGGTGTGGTGATTAAATAATACACCTGCTTACCAAAACGTCAGCAGTTCAAATCCACCAGCTGCTCCTTGGAAGCTCTATAAGGCGCCTCTACTCTGTCCTCTAGGGTTGCTATGGATCAGAATCAACTCGATGGTAACAGTATGTTTGGTTTTTATTATTAAGGAAAGGAGCCCTGGTGGTACAATGGTTAAGCCCTCAGCTGAAAGGTTGCTGGTTCAAACCCACCAGCAACTCCACATGGCAAAGACCTGGCGATTTGCTCCCATAAAGACTGGTGTTGTGTGCTTTCAAGTTGAATTCCAACTCAAGGCACATAACAACCCATAAAACTGACAGTCTAGGAAACCCTATGGGGCAGTTACACTCTGTCACATAGGGTTGCTATGCATTGGAATTGACTCAAGGACACAACAATTGTTAAGGAAGTTTGGAAAACACTGAATATTTACTGCAGCTCTTTCAGAGCCTTTAATATGTTAGTACGTAGAGGGTCAGCGATGAAGAAGACTCTGAATGAGATGGATTGGCACAGCAGCGGCAGCGATGGACTCAAACATAGCAACCATTATGAGGATGGCACCAAAAAAAACTGAACCCACTGCCGTCAAGTCGATCCCGACTCATACCGACCCTATAGGACAGAGTAGAACCGCCCCATAGAGTTTCCAAGGAGCACATGGTAGATTTGAACCACTGAAATTTTGGTTAGCAGCCGTAGCACTTAACCACTACATCACCAGGGTTTCTGTGAGGATGGCACAGGACCAGGCAGTATTTCATTCTGTTGTACATACAAGCACAAATGAGTTGGAGCTGACTGAGCAGAACCTAGCAACACCAACGTATATTCTAATGTCATAAAAGCAGGATATAATATGTAGTATTTACCAGAATTGTTTAAAACCATGGGATACTTTTTCCTCTGTCAGTGATCCACGGAACACACTTTGAGAAACAGTCCTAGTCACCTCCCTTCTCATTTTCCTGTGTAACATATTTTAAAATTTCTCCACATTCTTCATTCCAACCTTCTACCTTGCCTTCCACTTCATACATAAAAAGAAAACGCTGTCCTAACCTCATTGGAGCTGGAACCCTGTATTCTATCTAAGAGTAATCATTTCATTCATGCTCTGAACTTCAGCCTGCATCATTTCCTCAGGAATCTCATTATTTTCTACCCAGTATCTTCTGACTTTTAGTGTATAAATACGTGAAGTCTCACATTTAAATAATTAGTAAAGCATCTGTACCTTTCTATTGAGAAACAAAAATATTTTTAAAAAACTCACAGATAACTGATACGCTGCCAGTAGTAGACTGATACAGCCACTTTGTAGGGCAATTTGACAATATCTGTAAAATTTTTAAATATCTGTGATGATTAAGTTTGTGTCAACTTGGCTAGGCTGTGGTTCTCAGTGGTTTGGCAGATACTATAATCCTCTGCTTTGTGATCTGATGGAATCAGCCAATCAGTCAAAAAGGGAATTTCCCTGGGGGTGTGGCCTATATCCAATATATATGGACGTTCTGTCAAATTTTGTACTCTCTTGATCCTGCACCCTGCTCGTCATCCTCTGACCTCTGGCTCTTGGGATGTAAGCCAGCACCCTTCCACCTGACTTACAGATGTTGAAATTAGCTTCCACAGCCCTGTGAGCCAGCAGTCTGATATCTGACCTGCCGATTTGCAACCACGTGAGTCAGGAGAAGTCTCCATCCTGACAACTGACCCACGAATTTGGGGCTTGCCAGCCTCCACAACTGTGCGAGCCATCTCCTTGAAATAAATCTTTATAGACCCCAGCCTAAGACGTTATGCATTACCTATGACCAGGCAATGCCATTCTTGGTATCCACCCTATAAAAACACCTACTTTTACGCTTAAGGAGGCTTGCATTAACAGTGTTTATTTGAGGCATTTCTGATAGTAGTAAAATTGGAAACAACCTAAATGTTCAATAGAAAAGTAAGCCTGTATGCCCCATCATACTCAGATCTGTTGTTGAACGAGAACAGCAAGATGCAGATAAGTATGTGGAGTATGGCACCTTTCATGTGAAAAAATACGTTTACTAAAAGTATACGTAAAAATGCATAGAGAAAGGACTGGGAGGATAAACATAACTGGCTAAGAGGATGGGGATTGCGAGTAGTGATTAAAGGAAACTTTAGTTTTATCTGTAATGTTTCAGATTTTACGAGAAGGACGTATGGCTGCTTGTGTAATTAAAATTTTATTTTTCAAAAAGCCTTCGCGTCTGGGGTCTTAAATGCTAGCAAGGGGCCATCTAAGAAGCATCAATTGGTCTCAACCCAGCTGGAGTAAAGGAGAATGATGGACACCAAAGACGTGAGGTAAATGTAAGCCCAAGAGACTATATCAGCCTGAGACCGGAAGAACTAGATGGTGCCCGGCTACCACCAGTCACTGCCCTGACAGGGAACACAACAGAGAATCCCTGATGGAGCAGGAGAGCTGAGGGATGCAGACCTCAAATTCTTTAAAAAAAAAAAAAAAAAAACAGACTTAATGCTCTGACTGAGTTTGGAGGGACCCCAGAGGTCATGGCCACCAGACCCTCTGTTAGCGCAAGACTGGAACCATTCCCAAAGCCAACTCTTCAAACAGGGATTGGACTGGACTATAAGACGAAATGATACAGATTAGGGGTGAGCTTCTTGGCTCAAGTAGACACATGAGACCATGTGGGCAACTCCTGTCTGGAGGCAAGATGAGAAGGCAGAGGGGAGCAGGAGCTGGTTGAATGGACACAGGCAGTACAGGGTGGAGAGGAGGCGTGCGCTGTCACATTAGGGGGAGAAAGGTTGGGTTACGTAGCGAGGTGTGTATAAGATTTTGTGAGAGACTGAATTTGTAAACTCTCAAAGCACAATTTTTTTTAAAAGCCTTCACTTACCGTTGGTTTCTTTGTTTTGCCTTAACTTCTCTTCACAGACGATTTTTTTTAAATCGTCCATTCATAGTCAATCTCTTCATCTCTCATACATACCTGGTGGTGGTGGTGGTAAGTTGCCATCAAGTCGATTCCCACTCATGGCAACTCTGTGTGTACAGAGTAGAACTGGTCCCTAGGGTTTTTAAGAGCGTGACCTTTCAGAAGCAGATCCCCAGGCCTGTCTTCCAAGTTGCCTCTTGGTGGGTATGAACCGCCAACCTTTTGGCTAGTAGTCAAGCACTTAGCCATTTGCACCACCCAGTGGAGCCTGATGTTAGTCCTTGATATGTTAAAATATATTTTTGCTGAAGCCACCGTTGACCTAGTTGTTAAATTGGTTACATATTCTTTAGCCATTTTATATTTCCTCTGAAGTATTTAACAGTATTAACCATTTTCACAGCACTCTTGTTTGGCTTCCAGTCACCCTTTTCTCTTGGTTTTCCTCCTGTTTTTTTAGTCCCTTGATAGTGTTTCCTCTGCCTCTACCATTCTTTCCTCTGCTTGCATCATAAAAAAACCAAACCAAACCCACTGCCGTTGAGTGGATTTCAACTCCTAGCGACCGTATCAGACAGAGTAGAACTGCCTCATAGAGTTTCCAAGGAGCACCTGGTGGATTTGAACTGCCAACCTCTTGGTTAACAGCTGTAGCACTTAACCACCACGGCACCAGGGTTTCCGCTTGTATCATGGGACTTTAATAAATGTCTGTGAAATAAAGTTCAAGTGATTAATTTACTATAATTCAATGCGATGCATAGATTATCCTCCAAGCTTTAACTTGTGCTATGAACAAGAAGTGTATTGTTAATGAGGAAAAAGTGCACTGGATTTGGAATTAACTGGTTTGAAACCCGGTTTTCTACTGCATTATAGTTGTGTGGTTTTCAGCAGGTGTCTTAACATCTTTTAGTTTGTTTCTTCAGTTTTTAAATGGAAATAACAATACCTGCCTCGTGAATGAGATAGTCTTGAGGCTTAGATAATATAATGAGAACTTGGAGAGAATAATCTGTCAACCACTAAGTGAACAAAATGTTTACAAATGCCTTTCTGTATAGAGTAGAGGTTCTGCAATGGAGTTTACCTCTGGCAACTTAAGTTGTTACCTCATTAAGCGTACTCTCTCCTCATTCCTTTTCTTATGTGATGATGGTGATGGTAATTACTGTAGCAATGCATCAATTCCATAGTGTCTCATGGCTTGCCCCAAAATAAGTCAGCTTGGGCTAAAACTCCATGTGCCATGTTCTTTCTCGGGTTTGTGACCTCTAATTCTGGATTCTCTTACTGGTGCCTTCCACATGCTGTGAGATTAAATATACTCCCTCCGCATCCTCTGTGATAATCTATCAAACTCCTATGTCATTCTCGTAGATTGTCAGTTGAGATATACCTCAGCAAATCTGGGATTTTGAAACCCGTAATAGCATACTAATTTTTTTTTTTTTAATAGCATACTAATAGGGAGGGAGGGAAACATCCAAGATTATTTGTGTTTACGCTAGCAGTATTCACAAATGAAGGACTATGAAGTATGGCAAACTAATGAGTGTTTTTTTTTTTTTCCCTTAATCTGATTATGTAATTTTTTTCTCTTTAATTTTATTTCTAAATCACCTTGGTTAAAAACTAGATTTATTCTAAATTAAAATGTAATTTTGAGATTTCAGCAATTTTATCACATTTTTAAAATATCATGGTAATAAATCATTTAAGGGAAGATTTGATTTTTGGAAATAACCCAAAATCATGTAAATAATTAGAATTACTAAGCAGGGCTCTGTCATTCACAATTAAAAATAATAAAGTCAACTTAAAACCAATATTCTTGTATGATTCAAAAACTGATGCTGAAAATACATTCATGAAAACAATAACATTTTAGAATGTAAGTGTATAACCTTCCCTGGTAACTATAATAATTTATACAAGAAAAATATTCATTCGATTGTAGTCTACTGTATTTGCTTTTTTAAAAAATTATTGGAGGATCTTATTATCGCACATTTCGTATCTCCTAAAAGCACATTTTGTAAGCAACTACTAGAGTAGGGCTGTCTTTTTAAGAAGAGTGCATTCTTGAGGTCATTTTACTAAGACTAAATCCACAGTCAACTCTAAGTCATTTTCATGCTAATGAAGATTGTATCTGTCTTGGTTATCTAGTGCTGCCCTAACAGAAATACCGCAAGTGGATGGCCTTAACAAAGAGAAATTTATCTTCTCACAGCCTAATAGGTTACGAGTCCAAATTCAGGGCTTTGGCTCCAGGGAAAGGCTTTCTCTCTCTGTTGGCTCTGGAGGAAGGTCCTTGTCCTCAATGTTTCCGTGGTCAAGGAGCTCTGCTCTTGGTGCTGCTTTCTTGGTGGTATGCGGTCCCCAACTCTCTGCTTGCTTCCCTTTATCTCTTCAGAGATAAAAGGTGGTACAGGCCACACCCCAGGGAAACTCCCTTTACCTTGGATCAGGGTGGAGACCTGAGTAAGGGCAGGGTTACAATCCCACTCTAATCCTCTCAACATAAAATTACAATCACAAAATGGAGGACAACTACACATGGCCTAACCAAGTGGACTTATATTTGGGGGGGCCATAATTCAATCCATTACAGTACCCAGAACTACAAATAATCCACAAATTATACTTGCGTTGGGATGTAATGGAACGATTATTTTGTCTGGGTGGCCTCCAGCAACGTTTCCCAGCAACAGATGTTACACAGCTAAAGGCGAATGTTAGTGTTCATTTGTATCAAGTATCAACAATTGGAGGGCAACTTCGAAAGTTCTGAGTGGTGAGTGATTGTGTTGTAATAGCAGTATTGAATTTTCAAAATTTTCTTTAAAACAATTTAGAGTAGAAACTAAGGAGCCCTGGTGGTACAGTAGTTAAGCGCTCAGCTGCAGACCAAAAGGTCAGCAGTTAGAACCCGCCAGCCACTCCACAGAAGAAAGACTTGGCCATCTGTTCCCATAAAGATCACAGCCTTGGAAACCCTATGGGGCAGTTCTGCTATGTCAGATAGGGTCGCTATGAGTCGGAATGCCTCCACAGCATTTTAGAGTGGAAACTATCTATGGATGTTAGAGCTGGATACTTTTGTGTCCCAGAAATGAAGTGTGCTGCATTTATATATCTTATCTATTCATAAAGCTATACATCACCTTAAGATCTAAGCTGTGCTTTATAATTCTACACAAGAGTTAGTAGCAGCTTCCCAGCGTTAATCCTGTTTTGATTAATTTTTGGTGCACTAGAAAAAAAAGAAGTAAAAACCCTCCTATTTCTGGCATTTGTGATATATTACTGCGATATTGAAAGTTTTTTGTGTGTGTCTGTTACCCTCCAGTAGAAGAGAGAGTTTTTTATCACTATCATCATACTTATATATGTTGTATAGATTTTGGAATCTTTATGATATTAAAAAGCAATTTGTTACCTTCCTTTTCAAGTTTTCAAAGGACTTAAAGACTCCCTTCTTACTATATTCCTGTGAGATAACATTAAAGGCATATAAAATTTTTGATAGGATATGAAAAATATTTTTTATTAGGGCACAAGTAATATTACTTATATTTTGGGAATAATCCTGACAATCAAATGTACCATTGTTAGCACCCATACAGCTACCATCAGCCCTAAAGAAGGACTTTTAACCTAGTAATGCACACTGCCATCACTGCTTCTGGTTAAGCATCCCTACTTACTCCGAGAAGAATGTGGCATCAGGATTGGAGGAAGACTCATTAACAACCTGCCTTACACAGATGACACAACCTTGCTTGCTGAAAGTGAAGAAGACTTCACTGATGAAGATCAAAGACCACAGCCTTCAGTATGGATTACACCTCAACATAAAGAAAACAAAAATCCTCACAACTGAACCTGTAAGCAACATCATGGTAAATGGAGAAAAGATTGAGGTTGTCGAGGATTTCATTTTACTTGGATCCACAGTCAACACCGAGGGAAGCAGCTGCCAAGAAATAAAAAGACTCATTGCGTTGGGTAAATCGGCTGCAAAAGACCTCTTTAAAGTGTTGAAAAGCAAAGATGTCACTTTGTGGACTAAGGTGCGCCTGACCCAAGCCATGGTGTTTTCAATTGCCTTACATGCATGTGAAAGCTGGGCAATGAATAAGGAAAACTGAAGAAGAATTGATGCCCTTGAATTATAGTGTTGGTGAAGAATATTGACCATACCATGGACTGCCAAAAGAACCAACAAGTCTGTCTTGGAAGAAGTACAGCCAGAATGCTCATTAGAAGCGAGGATGGCCAGACTATGCCTCACATACTTTGGACACGTTATCAGGAGGGATCAGTCCCTGGAGAAGGACATCATGCTTGGTAGAGGGTGAGCAAAAAAGAGGAAGACCCTCAATGAGATGGACTGACACAGTGGCTACAACAGTGGGCTCAAGCATAACAATGATTTTGAGGATGGCGCAGGATGGGACAGTGTTTCATTCTATCCTACGTAGGGTCACTATAAGTCAGAACCGAATTAGCAGCACCTAACAACAATGCTTACTCCAGAAAATAACCTTAATACTTCTATTATGTATAATATGCTGCATTATTGTAATTATAAATCTCATATCAGTTCTATATTAATTATTGATTTTTGCTATTTCAAAGATTAGATACTTGTTTCTGTTCAGATTTTCTAGTTTGTGTCTTTGATGAAAGCCTCAAATCAGGAGTCTTACTGGAAATGTATTAAAACAAGAATCTTGATAAGATGGCATTAGTAAAATTAAAATGAAGCTCCTGGAAGCAAGAAACTTTGTCTTTTGCACAGTCTACAACTCTCGCATTACCTAGTATAGGGTAAGGATCTAAGTACTACAGTTTATTTAGTATTTTCTTAATGTTTGCCTAAATGCAAACAAAAAGAAACCAAGAGTAGCAACATTAATATAAGGTATAGGAAAATTAAGGCCAAAGCATTACATGTGAAGAAAAGGGATATTATGTAATGATGAGAGGTACACTTTACAAAATAACAACCTTAATAAACTATGCACTGGATAATGTAACCAAGTGCAAAAATACCTAGCAATTCAAGAGTTTGGTTAGAAGCATTCACACACAATTATAATGAGTTTAATAAACCTCTTTCAGAATTTTAACAGATAAGTAGACAAAGCAAGGATAGATAATATGTTAATACAATCAACTGGCTTGATTTTTAGCCAAATATAGAACTTTGTACCCCATTATAGAAGTGTGCATTGTTTTCACACGACCCTGAAAGATTTACAAAAAGCAATCAAACACCTCTCAGTAATTAAAGCTACCACAAATGTTGGAGACAGAAATTTTATAGGCTACTTTTCTGATTATAATCTAGTATACCTAGAAATCAGTGCTAAAAAAAAAAGAAGACCATAAAGTCTACTTTTGGAAAATTAATGATTTTACAGTAATTCCAGGACCAAAGAGAAAATACAACTGAAATTATAAATATCTAAAAGTTGATAGAAAGGAATGCATACTGCGTTTTAAAACCTATAGGATACATTGCTACATTCAGAGGGGGGCCAGACTAAGGCACGTGAGGGCCCTAAACACTGATAACCTGTGATGCCCTCCTCTGGCACGCATTGGAGTGGGATATGTGAGTTATATATATACATCTGAAACTATATGTGTGTGTGTATCTTAGCTATCCACGTTGTAACTTTTTAAAAGCAGCTGTAAAAGCAATTGAACACAAAAGTGGTGTATGCCATTCTACTGGAATGAGATGAGCTAGATTATAAAATTTGGCCATCTAAAATACTGGTCTCACCCCGTCTGGAGCAAGGGAGACGGCAGAAAACCAAAGACAAGGGAAAGGTTAGTCCAAAGGACTAATGGGCCTCAAATACCACGGCCTCCACCAGACTGAGTCCAGCACAACTAGATGGTGCCTGGCTACCACCACAGACTGCTGTGACAGGGGTCACAATAGAGGGTCCCAGAAAGAGCTGGAGGAAAATGTAGAATAAAATTTTAACTCACACACAAAAAAAAAAAAAAAAACAGACTTACTGGTCTGACAGACTGGAGAAACCCCAAGAGCATGGCCCTTGGACACCCTTTTAACTCAGTACTGAGGTTACTCCTGAGGTTCACCCATAGATTAGACAGGCCCACAAAACAAAAGGAGACTAAATGGGCACACCAGCCCAGGGGCAAGGATGAGAAGGGAGGAGGGGAACAGGAAAGCCGATAATGGGGAACCCAAGGTCGAGAAGGGGAGGGTGTTGACATGTCAGGGGGTTGGCAACCAATGTCACAAAACAGTATGTGTATTAATTGTTTAATGAGAAACTAATTTGCTCTGTAAACCTTCATCTAAAGTAAAATTAAAAAAATAACATTTTCTATTCTTTGCTCTTACAAATTCTTCAGTGATGTCATCACAATTGAGCTGCTGAACAATATTTCCTCCAAACATAATGAGAACAATGAATCAAGTCTTTCTTGAATCACTTGTATGCTGAGGGTTTTGAGTCTCTTTAGGGACGAAAATGAGCATTCTGTTGTGCAGTTTGTGATGATTAAAGTTAGGTGTATGCATATAGCAAGTTTGATAAATATGCATTGTATTTTATCTCCTGTTATGGAATCATACGTGCCTACGTGACTAAAATTTGTATTTCCTGAGTCTGTAAACTTAGTTCTCATGTAAGAATGAAATTGTCATACTTCTCCATAAAGGTTTGTTTCTGAGTCATCCAGATGAGCCTGCATTAATTTCTTGGATGTTCTCATGCATTCTTCATCAGGTAGTGTATATCCCTATTGTTTAAGAGGGAAAATCTATTTGAAAGCACTTCATACACTTTTGCCCTTCTTTGCATGTGAGATTCAAATATGTCAATAACGGTGTAGTATGTGGTTACACGAAATTGATCTCTAGCACTCACTTCTGGAGCACTTCTGTCATTTATTCGTTTCTTTCCAATGCTTCTATGGTGGTAAGCTGCTTAGTAATCAGTATTTGGCAGTATTTGTTTTGTTGTGTTTTCAAAGTCTTTAATTATGTAAATACCCTGTGAATGACTGGGAGAGATCTGTCCATGTCTTTAAATTTACTTATGAATCTGGGAGAGCTTGACTCACCTGATGAAAATGCTGCAGTATATTATTCCACATAACCAACATTTTGTTGGCGATGTTTTCAGCTTTTCTTTTGGTATCTCCTTTCTGTATCTAGCCTTCAGCAATATTTTCTAAGGCATCTAAAATCTGAGTGTACAATTCCAGGATTGCACTTGTTGCTACAGCATGTACTTCCCAACATGCACTAGAAAGACAGTTTTAATACTTGATCGTTACCTAAATATGTTTTAAGAACTGCACATCGGTGAGTAGAGGGGGCAAAAAATGCAGGGTAACTGAACAGTAGGAAAAAAATCAACTGCTTCCAGACAACAATCTACTGTACTAAGTCCTACAAGATTAAATGATGGTGCAGCACATGGTATGAAAATGGCATATTCATTAGGTTCTAAACTTTTCTGTTGCATCCCTTTATAATGCACTGACATATTGGCAGAATTGTCGTAGGACTAACCTCTGCACTTAAAAAAATCAATTCTGCAAACTTCACATAAATAGTGAAGTACTTGATTTGCAGTTTCTTTACCGGGATGACTTTTTAAGCTAGTAAATGTGATAAATTGATCGACAGGTTTTCCATCTGTTGGAAACACGTGTCTTAAAACAATACTTAGCTGATCTGCGTGAGAAATATCAGGACTGAAATCCACAAAGGGAAATATTGAGCTATATACTTATTTTACTGAAAAGAAATGAGCGAATTTTATCACTCGTTTATTAATTCTTCACACACTGTTTTATACATACACAATGGGGTGCCCTTTCCTGTGTCACCATATTTTCAGATGTGACCTGCTAAAAATGGATCAAACTGAGCAACAAGTTCAAGCCAAAAAATATCCATTTTGTGGGGACCCAAACACTTAATTTCTTCCTCAAAAAGATAGCCCACGTTCAGTGATTGTTATGACTGAAACAACATATTGCAAAACAGCTTTCCAATACTGATGTTCTTCATTGATTTGTGTTTCCAGTTCATGAATTAAGCCAAAACCATATCTTTGGTTTAAATAGGACAACATACAATTTCTGTGAATTGAACTGTGTTATCATGTATATCAATCATATTCCACTTGCACCAATTTCTAAATCCAACCGTAGCAAATTGAGAAGTGATTTAGCACTGAGTAGTTTGCAAACAAAGCAATATACGAGCCAACTGATGGGGAATACACTAGCTACTCCCTCTTATAATTTTCACCATTAGCTTTTTACCCTTGAAATATATTCTGGCTACAGAACCTTGTTTGTTTACCATCCAGATATTTTCAACAGAAATTTTCAAATTGTCCACTGTGGTGTTGACAATCACCTGGCCCTCTTTCGATCCAATAATTGACATTATTAGAAGGAAATTCATTCCACAAAGCAAGATCTGTATTTCTGTCATTTATGAGGTCTGAAGATGTGAGAATTTCAGATTCTAACATAGTTTCACTTTCTACACCATTGTTTTTATTTTTTACTACAGTAAGGAATGGATGCAGAATTTGGGACAAATTCTGTTATATACATATTGCTGTTAGTAATTTCAGCACTATCGGTACTAGTGTACCAACTTGTACCCACTAGAGAGTTCAATGGAAGACTCTTCTGATTCATTACATTTTAAAAAGGAAGTAAATTTTGGAATTGTCTTTAGGGATTCACAAATCCTTTTCTTTTTAACTTCTGCGAGCTTTCATTTTTGCACTCCACTTAGTTGTTGCTGTTTCATTTTACATGGATATAAAATTATGTCACTTTTTAAAATTGGTTCTACCGTAGCAAGTAAATTTAAGTAATTTAAAATTAGAATCTATAAAACAAGTAAAATTTATAAAATAAAATTTATATTCAAATCTGGATATTAACACAGAAATATATATTTGAAAATCAGTAAGTAAAAAAATTGATTTGGGACATGCAGTTCTGTTCTTCAGGTCTGAGATAGTCAAAAGTACTTACAAGGCATTCGGAATAATTTCATTCATTCGTCGTACAGTGTTTATTGGCAGGCCCTTTGCAGATCTCCACAGGTGTTTTTCGTCTTGAAATAATACATAAAAGACGTGAACACTCACTTTCCCTACTTTGATGCTGCATCTTCACAGTTCGTTAAACTACTGCTGATACCCAACAGCGGTGAGAGCAGTAACAAAGAGCACGATACAGATACAAGGGTCTGCTCAATCTGAAGATATAACTATACCAGAAGGTATAGTATGTAAATACTATACAGTTAGAAAGTACCTTGATTGAATTCATTGCAGTGGTTGACTCATTCGAGTTCCCTGACTTTCGTACGTCATCTGGGATAGGAGTTTCCATTGGTCGTTTTCACTCTGCAGGACAGGAGCAGATACTTCACGAGTCACGTGATTATAGTGCCACTGCTGCCTCCTTGTGTGGTTGATAAGAGAGAAATGAATGTGAGTTTACACCCGATTGGTCTGAAGTAAAGAGAAAACTGTAGTTGTTATCGTACACAAAAATTGATAAAATATACATTTTATTTATTTGTGGAATTGTTCAACTCCCGTATCCAGAGATATGTACATAATTGATGTAACAATAGCACAGCTTCTTGACAAGCAAGTTTGTTTTGAGAGTCACAACAATGTCAATTTCTTAAAGTCAGTCTGAAGGGAAATGGAAAATAAAATACATTTACATAATTTTTCTTATCTAAATGTTCATTTATTTCCTTGAGGAATCATTCAGTTTTCTTACTCAGCAATATGTAAATATTCTGATAAAATATAAAAGTAATGTTCTGATGAACACCCTTTGTTGCTTTCTTGGAAGACGAATTTAGAAACACTGTTGCAAAACAAGCATTTTGCACAATAAGTGAATATCGAATTTTGTATCCTCTTAAAGTGCCTAATACTTCATTTATTAGCATATATAAAGTAGTATCAAGCACTGTGTCCCACACAACAGACAATAAAAAAAAACTCACTTGATACATAAAACTTTTCATTTTAGATAAATATTAATATTTCCAGTGTTTTGGGGACATTTGTTACATTAATATTAAATTATTACTCATGTTAGTATTATATTAAAAGTATGCTAGATTGCATCAACCTGTGTGCCAAACATTTTTTAAGTTGTAAATATTATTGTCTACGAAACTTAGGACATAACTCTATATGTAAATACTATACAGTTAAAAAGTAACTTGACGGAATTCATCGCAGTGGTTGACTCATTCGAGTTCCCTTGCTTTTGCACGTTCATCTGGGACGGGGTTTCTATTGGTTGTTTACCAGGATGTGTGCAAGGGCATACCCTTGTGTTTGTATCATGGCAAAGAGCATTCCTGGCCCTCTTGGCTGGAGTTGCTGAATCAGCAGACCTGAATGTACAAAATGGTTCTCTCAAAATGGATCAGAAACCTGACATCTATTAATAGAGCAAGAGTCAGACTTGACAGCCCACCCCTACCTCTTGTTTATTAGAAAGAAATAGTATACTCCCAAGAGACCAGTCTAGATGAGGAGTTTCAGTTACACAGGAGGGAACCGCAGGAGGCAGGTGTCAGCAATGGTGTTGAAGTGCTAGGGCCTCATAGCTTAAACAAATGTGTGTGTGGGCAACCTTGTGACCCCGCATGAACTGTATTTCCGGCAGGCACATTCTTATGCACTGGAACTGGTACCAGTTTCATTTAGTGCCCAGCCAGTTCCCTTCCACTGTGGCGCTTGTTTTTCCTTGTGTCCTGTCTGCTTTGGCATCTATGGATCTTTGATTTGGACAACTGATGCCCCTGTTTTGTTGATGCTCTAAGTTTAGCTTGCTTACTGGGTAATCCGTCCCTGATTCAGAGGAAATATATAGTCTTAAATACTTATATTGTAGTCCTTGAGTGGTGCAAACGGAACTGCTAACAAAAAGGCTTAAGGTTCTAGTCCACCCAGAGACGCCTTGGAAGAAAGGCCTAGTGATCTTCTGAAAAATCAACCACTGAAACCCCAATGGATCTCATTTCTTCTCCGACACACGTGGGGTCACCATGGTCAGAGTTGAGGGCAACTGGTTTCGTTAAATACTTTTATTACTGAAAAAGAATGAATAATAAAAACCTCATGCAATGACAAAATGAATAAAAGATTAGGAGAAGGGAATGTGTTACAAAGGAAAGGTTAAAATTTAAAATGCAATAAAAGACGTTGTTGTTGTTAGGTGCCATCAAGTCTGTTCCGATTCATAGCAACCCTATGTACAACAGAACGAAACACTGCCTGGTCCTGCACCATCCTTACAATCGCCGTTATGCTTGAGCTCATTGTTGCAGCCACTGTGTCAATCCACCTCGTTGAGGGTCTTCCTCTTTTCCGCTGACCCTGTACTCTGCCAAGCATGACGTCCTTCTCCAAGGACTCATCCCTCCTGATAACATGTCCAAAGTACGTAACACAAAGTCTCGCCGTCCTTGCTTCTGTGGGGCATCCTGGTTGTATTTTTCCAAGACAGATACGTTTGTTCTTCTGGAAGTCCATGGTATATTCAACATTCTTAGCCAACACCATAAGTCAAAGGCGTCAACTCTTCTTCGGTCTTCCTTATTTATTGTCCAGCTTTCACATGCATATGATGCGATTGAAAATACCATGGCTTGGGTCAGGCGCACCTTAGTCTTCAAGGTGACATCTTTGCCCTTCAACACTTTGAAGAGGTCCTTTGCAGCAGATTTGCCCAATGCAATGCGTCTTTTGATTTCTTGACTGCTACTTTCATGGCTGTTGATTGTGGATTGGAGTAAAGTGAAATCCTTGACAACTTCAATCTTTTCTCCGTTTATCATGATGTTGCTCATTGGTCCAGTTGTGAGGATTTTTGTTTTCTTTATGTTGAGGTGTAATCCGTACTGAAGGCTGTGGTCTTTGATCTTCATCAGTAAGTGCTTCAAGTCCTCTTCACTTTCAGCAAGGAAGGTTGTGTCATCTGCATAACGCAGGTTGTTAATGAGTCTTTCTCCAATCCTGATGCCCCATTCTTCTTCATATAGTCCAGCTTCTCAGATTATTTCTTCAGCATACAGATTAAATAGGTATGGTGATGCACACCTTTCCTGATTTTAAACAATCAGGATCCCCTTTTTCTGTCTGAACAACTGCCTCTTGATTTGTGTAAAGGTTCCTCATGAGCACAATTAAGTGTTCTGGAATTCCCATTCTTCGCAGTGTTATCCGTAGTTTGTTATGATCCACACAGTCGAATGCCTTTGCATAGTCAATAAAACACAGGTAAACATCCTTCTGGTATTCTCTGCATTCAGCCAGGATCCATCTGACATCAGCAGTGATATCCCTGGTTCCACATCCTCTTCTGAAACTGGCCTGAATTTCTGGCAGTTCCCTGTTGATATACTGCTGCAGCCGGTTTTGAATGATCTTCAGCAAAATTTTGCTTGAGTGTGATATTAATGATATTGTTCTATAATTTCCACATTCGGTTGGATCACCTTTCTTGGGAATAGGCATAAATATGGATCTCTTCTAGTCAGTTGGCCAGGACACTGTCTTCCATATTTCTTGGCATAGACGAGTGAGCACCTCCAACGCTGCATCTGTTTGTTGAAACATCTCAATTGATATTCCATCAATTCCTGGAGCCTTGTTTTTCGCCAATGCCTTCAGAGCAGCTTGGACTTCTTCTTTCAGTACCGTCGGTTCCTGATCATATGCCACCTCTTGAAATGGTTGAATATCGACTAATTCTTTTTGGTATAATGACTCTGTGTATTCGTTCCATCTTCTTTTGATGCTTCCAGCGTCGTTTAATATTTCCCCATGGAGTCCTTCGCTATTGCAACTTGAGGCTTGAATTTTTTCTTCAGTTCTTTCAGCTTGAGAAACGCCGAGCATGTTCTTCCCTTTTGGTTTTCCATCTCCAGCTCTTTGCACATGTCATTATAATCCTTTGTCTTCTCGAGAGGCCCTTTGAAATCTTCTGTTCAGTTCTTTTACTTCATCAATTTCTCCTTTTGCTTTAGCTGCTCGACACTCAAGAGGAAGTTTCAGAGTCTCCTCTGACATCCATCTTGGTCTTTTCTTTCTTCCCTGTCTCTTCAGTGATCCCTTGCTTTCTTCATGGATGATGTCCTTGATGTCTTTCCACAACTCGTCTTCGGTCCCTGGTGTTCAATGCGTCAAATCTATTCTTGAGGTGGTCTCTAAATTCAGGTGGAATATACTCAAGGTCATATTTTGGCTCTCGTGGACTTGCTCTGATTTTCTTCAGTTTCAGCTTGAACTTGCATATGAGCAATTGATGGTCTGTTCCACAGTCGGCCCCTGGCCTTGTTCTGACTGATGAGATTGAGCTTTTCCATCATCTCTTTCCACAGATGTAGTTAATTTGATTTCTGTGTGTTCCATCTGGTGAGGTGACACCTATGTCTGTCAGTTTGTCGTACTGTGGAGGCTTGTGTATTGCTGTGATGCTGGAAGCTATGCCACCATAAAAGATGTTAGAAGGCTTAAATAAAACCAAATGTTGGTTATTTGAAAATACCAATAAAAATAGATAAGCTCATGGTAAGTCTGATTAAAGCAAAAAAGAAAGAAAAATATACATCATTAGTATCTTCAAAGCACTCATAGAAAATAACTACCAGCCTAGAATTCAATGTTAGTAAAAGTATCCTTGAAGTTAAAGATGAAATGCGGACTTTTTCAGACAAAAATCAAAAAAATTTTCATTAGCAGACCCACACTAAAAGATTTCAGATGGAAGAATTGTAGAACAATAGAGAAGGTAAAAATGTGAGTAAATGAATATTGACCTATGAAACAATAACAACGCCTTGTGGGATTTTAAGTAAATGTAGAATTAAAGTACTTGAATTACATAGAATTAAAATAGCACATAAATTATCAGGGATGTAAATGGAGAATCCTAAGTTCCTTCCATGGTCAAGGGCATAATACAAGTACAACTTAACTTTGTTTTTTTTCTAGTTGCCTTGGAATTGATTCTGATCCTTGGCTACCGCATATGTGTTAGAGTAGAGGTGTTCTCCACAGGGTTTCAAGGACTGGTTTTTCATAAGTAGGTCACCTGGACTTTCTGCCAGGCTGCCCCTGAATGGACTTGTACCTCAGTTGTTATTGTTGTTGTTAGCTGCCATCAGTTTATTCCGACTCAGCGAGCAGCACCGCCCAGGGATCCCAAATCAAGATAGTTGGTATAATCTATAGGGTAACTACTAAAAGAAAAGTAAAACAAAAGAACATTTAATTAACCTAATAGAAGGGGGAATGGAATAATAAAAATGTACTTAATTAAAAAAAAAATCAAGAAAAGAGAGAAGACAACAGCAGACAGAACAAATAGATAATAAGATAAATTTAAATCCAAATTAAATTACCTTCAAGCTCCAAGGAAAAAACTGTCAGGTTGGATTAAAAAAGAAGAAAAGTTGATGTGTATTAGTCAGGATTCAATCAGAGAGGCACAGCCACTATGAGTGATAAAGACTAAGGAATTTATTACAGGGTTAGAGTATACACAATTGTGGCAGTTGGTGGGAGAATCTATGGAGTGGTGGTGTCAACATCTGGTGCAGAGCTGAAGTTGCCATGGACCAGCCCAACTGTAGTCTGCAAGGACTGCTGGATGTGAACAAGAATAAAGGTAAACTAGAAAAAAAAAAATTTTTTTTTTTTTCTTAGAACCCACAAAGACAACTGGAGTTCATGAGGACAAACTGAAACCTACATCTGTTTCTAGAGCTCCATCTGTTTACCACCCCCATCCTGAATCCCTGGAAACCACTGATCTTTTCACTGTCTCTATAGTTTTGCCTTTTCCAGAATGTCATATACTTGGAGTCAGACAGTATGGAGCTGTCTTAGTCACCTGGTGCTGCTGTAACAGAAATATCACAAGTGGATGGCTTTAACAAAGAGAAGTTTATTCTCTCACAATCAAGTAGGCTGTAAGTCCAAATTCAGGGCGCCAGCTCCAGGGGAAGGCATTCTCTCTCTGTTGCCTCTGGAGGAAGGTGCTTGTCATCAGTCTTCCATTGATCTGGGAGCATCTCAGGCACAGGAACCCCAGGTCCAAAGGCTGCTTTCTTGGTGGTATAAGGTTCTCTGGTCTTTCTGCTTGCTTCTATCTTCTGTATCTCAAGAGATTGCCTCAGGACACCATCCAATCCTGTAGGTTGAGTCCTGCCTCACTAACACAACTGCTGCCCATCCTCCTTCATTAACATCATAGAGGCAGGATTTACAGGACACAGGAAATCACACAATACAAGGAAGCATGGCCCAGCCCAACTGATAAACACTTTTTGGGGGGACTTTTAATTCAATCTATGACAGGAGCTTTTTCAGATTGGCTCCTTTTGCTTGGCCTTACCCATTTCAGTTTCCTCCATGTCTTCTGGTTGCTTGAGAGCTTATTTTGCTTTATGGCTGAATTTTGTTTTGTGGACTTCTCCATTGTATGGATGTACCATAGTTTATGCATTCACCTATTGAAAAACATCTTGGTTGCTTCCAGTTTGGGGGAATTATGAATAAAGCTGCTATAAACATCTGTGTGCAGGTTTTTATGTGGACAATCATTCACTTTAAAAAATGTTATTTTGGTAAAATATACCAAAAATTTTGCCCTTTTCACCCATTTTAAGTGTATAATTTGGGGGCATTAATTCCACTGACCATGTTGTGCTTGCATCACCACTATCCATTTCCAAAAATTCTTCATCTCCCCAAACAGATGGAATCTTTGATCAAAGTTTTCAGTAATGAAGCAGCCATCCAAGGCACAACAATTGGTCTCTATTCACTTAGAGCAAAAGAAGAAGGAGAGTCAAGAATAGGTGGAAGATATAGCTAATTGGCTCCATGAACAACTGCTCCTTTGCCATTAGACCAGAAGAACTGGATGGTGCCCACCTACCATTACCGAACATTTTGATCAAAGATTCTCTAGAAGAATCCTGATCAAAAGGGGGAAAATGAAGAATGGAATTTAAAATTCTCATGTACTCCAGACTTTCTGGAGCCACGGAGTCTGAATGGACCCCTGAAATTATTGCCCTGAGATAATCATTAAACCTTAAACCAAAAATATGCCCTGAAATCTTCTTAAAACCACACGATAGTTTAGTTTAAGGAGAAAAAAATGTCTACCCTGAGCATTATGCTCTAATAAGAACTATCTATATGGGATCAGATTGATAACAGCAATTCAAGAATTAGATAGGAGACTTAGGGGGCAGTGAGTTTATGTTAATGAGTGAGGAACAACTCAGAAAAAGAGGGTGAGAATGGTCACACAACTCAAAGAATATAATCAGTGTCACTAAGTGATACACGTAGAAACTGTTGAATTAGTGTATAGTTTGCTGTGTATTTTCCCAACCACAAAATAAAATTTAGGGGGAAAAAGTGTTCAGTAATGGTAACTGGGCACCATCGAGAAGACTTCGCTTACATGACTGACTCCTCAGTGTTCATCCATGTGGCCTCTCTCTGCTTCTCTCTCAGCCTCTCTCTCTCTTTCTCTCTGTTTCCTTTAATCACTCAGCTGTCTAGCTGCAAATTCTCTTTCAGCCCGTCACCTTACTTCCAGTATAAATGTGAAAGCCATCAAGCCTCTTAAAGGCTAGTCTTGGAACTGGCATGGTGTTACTTCTGCCTCACTTAATTGGTCAAAGCAAGTCACAAGCTCAGCTCAGAATCAAAAAAAAAAATCAAGGGAAGAAGAAATAGACTTTACCTCTTGATAAGAGGAGCAGCATTCTACAAATTTTGATGCTTAACCCTTTTGAAGTTACCAAGTTTCCAGACAAACACAAATCAATTCAGATTTTTAAAATAAAAATAATTTTTTTTTTTATCTACTTATTTAATTCACACCCCAACCACAGCAAACATTGTCCTCAGGTAATAAAGCAATGATCTGTTGAAAACTGAGAAAATGTGTCTGTCTAGATAAAGTTAAAAAGCCAAAGATGATAATTGCACAATTATCAGGTAAATGACTAGGGGTGAATGGGGAGCCTCTATCATTGAAGGAAAAGAAGTATGGAGTTAGTAGCAGTCAAGAAATCAAACAACATGTTGCATTGGGCAAATCTACTGCAAACGATCTCTTTAAAATATTAAAAAACAAAGATGTTACCCTGAGGACTAAGGCCCGCCTGACTCAAGACATGGTATTTTCAATCACCTCATATGCATGTGAAAGCTGGATAATGAAAAAGGAATACAGAAGAAGAATTGATGCATTTGAACTGGGGTGTTGGAGAAGAATGTTGAATATACTGTGTACTGTCAGAAGAACAAATAAATTAGAAGAAAATAGGTCTTCTAACCGGTTTGTTACAGTTCAAAGCTCTGCTGAGAATTTGCATTTCTAACAAGTTCCCTGCTGAGAAATTTGCATTTTCACCCCAGATATACTGAATTAGAATCTACAGTTTAACAAGATCCCCAAGTGATTCTTATATAACTTCCTGGGAGCTTGTTAGAGATGCAAATTCTCAGAAAGGGTTCAAACTAGAATGAACATGAAGTGGTTCAAAGCCCCGGAAGAAATACAGCCAGAATGTTGCCTAGAAATGAGAATGGCAAAACTTCATCTTGCTTACTTTGTACACATCATCAGGAAGAATCACTAGAAAAAGGACATCATGTTTGGTAAAGTAGAGGGTCAGCAAAAATAGAAAACCCCTCAATGAGATGGAGTGACACAATAGACCCAACAATGGGCTCAAACATATGAAAGATCGTGAAGATGGCTTAGGACCTGGCAACGATGACTTGTTGTTATACATAGGTCGCCATGAGAGGTCGCCATGAGTAGGAGCAGCCTGCACAGCAACTCACGACAGCAACGACACTATGGCATATACACCCTCCACTTTCATGGCCAGCTCAGCTCCAGATGGTTGGTTTTCAACCGAGGAAGGGGGGTGAGGGCAGGGTTGGGGAAAGGAAGAAAGAAAAAGACCAGCCACGTTTTTTGAGCCTTTGTTTTGGAGACTCAGTCTAAGCTTGTCATGATTCTACCAATTGTCTCACAGTCCTCTTCCCCCATTGCCAAAGAAAGAAATGGCTTTAGCTTCAGAAAGTAACTAAGATGAACACTCTCTACTTCCCTGTTGTCACTGCCTGTCAAATATCCAGAGATGGCCTGTGTTTACCGTTGGTCTTTCACAATCTTTGAAGGTGAACGCTAGACACCAGTCTAAAATGTATACATCTGGTCTATTTCACTAGAACCATGGAAGGTTGAATGTATGTGGGAAAATACCTGTGTGGTGGTTGTAGAATTATGCAAAATTAGTACAGTAATTTTTTTGATGTGAAGGTAATAGTGAAAAGCTATTTGCCATTAAAAAAAATTTTTTTCTTCCATGATTTCATTAGTCACTTTGATTTTCATTCCCTTATTTATTAGCGGAGTCAGTCGTTAAGTGCTCAGCTGCTAACCGAAAGGTGGTAGTTCAAACCCTCTGTAGGGGAAAGACTTCTTGATCTGTTTCTACAAAGACTAAAACCAAAAACCCATTGCCATCAAGTCGTTTCCTACTCACAGTGGCCCTACAGGACAGAGTAGAACTGCCCCCATAGACTTTCCAGGGCTGTAAATCTTTACAGAGCACACTGCTGCATCTTCTCCAGCGGAGCAGCTGGTGGGTTCGAATGGCTGACCTTTCAGTGAGCAGCCAAGGGCTTAGCCACTGTGCCACTAGGGCTCCTTTCCATTAAGATTACAGCCGAGGAAACCCTATAGGGCAGTTCTGCTCTGTCCTATAGGATCATTATGAGTTGGAATCTACTCGACGGCAACAAGTCTTTATTAGTGAAGAATTTTAAATCCCCAGATTATCTATCACATGAGTTGAAAACACAGATAAGTGAGTGTCATCGAAAAATTTAAACATTTTAGAACTCCAGGAATGTCAGGAACTCTGTGATGACCTAAAACCATTCAAACCCACTGCCGTCGAGTCGATTCTGACTCCACTAGATGGAACATACTGACAGCCCTCCAGGTATTAATATAAGTAAAACGACATATTAACGTAATAATGAAAATATTCTGGTTGTTACTAACTAGTACTTATTACTAACAATTTTTCTCCCCTGGAAAAAATTTCAGGCAGCATTTTGGTTTAATTCGTAACTAATTAAATTGGTGAAATTATGTTGCAAAATTAATTCAGTAACCATTTATTGAATGCTTATTGTGTACTAGGAAGTCCCTGGGTGGTATAAATGGCTAATGTACTCAGCTGCTAACCGAAAGGCTGGAAGTTCCAATCCACCCAGAGGTGTCTTGGAAGAAAGATGTGGTGATCTGCTTCCAAAAATCAGTCGTTGAAAAACCCTGTGAATCATCGTTCCACTCTGACACGCTTGAGGTCGCCATGAGTCAGAGTCAACTTCATGACAACTGGTAACATTGATTCTATGCAGTAGAGCTACACCGTTCAAAATGGCAGCCACCTGCTACATGTGACTATTGAGCACCTGAAATAGCCAGCATACCCGAGGAAGTAGAAAATTTAACTTATTTCATTTTAATTAACTTAAATTTAAAAACTGACACTCAATTCAGTTATTAAAAAATTTGAAGTAGGTTTGGAAAAATTTGGGTATACAAATCTACTCTTTCAACTCTAAATTTTATGAAATGCAAATATAATTAAAGTTATTTACTAAAAATTTTTTAGCATTCAAATTGAGATGTGCTGGAATTGTAAAACACACGCTGAATATTGAAGACTTGGTACAAAAAAAAAAAACTATAAAATATCCCATTAATAATAATGTTGTTGTTTGGTGCTGTTGAGTCAAGTTTCCACTCATGGCAACCCCGTGTCTCAGAGTAGAAGTGCCCAGTAGGGTTTTCTAGGCTGTAATCTTTTTTTTTTTTTAATCTTTATGGGAGCAGATTACCAGGTCTTTTTCTTGCAGAGCTGCTGGTGGTTTTGAACTACTAACCTTTCAGTTAACAGCTCACCAGGGCTCCTTGAGTTGACCATAGTTCCATGTGTTTCTCAATTCATTTATTAAGGTTTGAATATAGGCTAAAGAAAGGGAGGTATATTTGTTATGATTACTGCTTAACAAATTACCCCCAAATTTAGCAACTTAAAACAAGGGGCATTTATTATCTCACAGCTTCTGTGGGTCAGGAATCTGGGTGTGGCTTAGCTGGGTCCTCTGGCTCCCACAAGTTTGCCATCAAAGCCAGGGCTGCAGTCACCTTGAGGCTGGGTCAGCTTCTAAGCTCAAGTATGTGGCTGTTGGCAAGAGACATCTGCTCCTTGTCACATGGAGCAACTCATAGCATGGTAGCTGACTTTCCTCAAAGCCAATGAGTCAAACAGCAAGAGCACAAGCAAGATGGAAGTCACAGACTTGTAGACAAATCTCAGAAGTGACATCTCATCATTTCTGCCGTGTTCTCTTTGTTAGAAGGAGTCAGTAGTGGTTCAGTAGTAGAATTCTCACCTTCCATGCAGGAGACCTGGGTTCGATGCCAGACTAGTGCCCTTCAGACACCACCCATCTGTCAGTGGAGGCTTGCATGTTGCTATGATGCTGAGCAGGTTTCAGTGGAGCTTCCAGACGAAGACAGACTATGAAGAAAGGCCACGTGATCTACTTCCTAAAATCAGTCAATTAAAACCCTATGAGATCCCCTGGTGGTCATGGCCCCCAGACCTTCTGTTGGCCCAGGACAGGAACCATTCCCAAAGGCAACTCCAGACAGGGATTGAATTTGACAATGGGCTGGAGAGGGAAGTGGGTGAGGAGTGAGCTTCTTGGATCAGGTGGACACTAGAGACTATGTTGGCATCTCCTGCCTGGGGGGGAGATGAGAGGGTATAGGGGGTTAGAAGCTGGTGAAATGGACATGAAAAGAGAGAGTGGAGGGAGAGAGCAGGCTGTCTCATTGGGGAAGATTCCCTGTGCCTGGGTGGCCATGAGTTGGTCAGCTCCATGGCAACCAACGACAACAATTCATTACAAGTGAGTCACTAGGTTTAGCTTGTGCTCCGGGGAAGGAGATTACACAAGGTTGTGAATTCCAGAGGTGGGGATCATTGGGAGCCATCTTAAAGGCTACCTACCACAAGGGGTAGGCACCCTGGTGGTGCAGTGGTTAAGAGCTGGGCTGCTAACCAAAAGGTCAGCAGTTCGAATCCACCAGCTGCTCCTTGAAAACACTATGGGGCAGTTCTAGTCTCTCCTATAGGGTCGATTTGAGTCAGAATCAACTCAATAGTAATGGGTTTAACTACATGGGATAAGGAGCCCTGATGTCACAAATGGTTAAGCACACAGCTGCTAACCAAAAGGTTGGCAGTTCAAATCTACCCAGTGGCTTGGGGGGAGAAAGACCTGGAGACTTGCTTCTGTAAAGATTATAACCAGGAAAACACTAGAGTGGCAATTCTGCCCTGTCACAGTGGTCACTATGAGTTGGAATTGACTCAGTGGCACCCAACAGCAACACTACAGGTAATGAGGTAGTTGTGAACCATTTTAACTGTAATCAAAATAGGTTAATAGCCTGAGTTCAAGCAGAGAAGTATTTCGTTAAGGTGACTCTTTTGAAATTGTTAACCATAAATCTGGGGCTGCAATCAAATGTTTCTGATGTGTCTATATGTTATCAGGAGTCCTGGTGGCGCAGTGGTTAAGGGCGCAGCTGCTAACTAAAATGTCAGCAATTTCAATCCACCAGCTGCTCCTTGGAAACCCTGTGGGACAGTCTACTCTGTCCTATAGGATTGCTATAAATCGGAGTCTACTTGATGGCAATAGGTTTGGTTTTTTTCATTTGTTTGTTTATATTTTATTGTAACCATAACTGACAAATTGGCTCCTATTTGTCAGAATACTGGGATTTTCAGGATTATGTTCATGATTTATAAGGAAAACAAAACAAAATATGTGAAATCTCGTCCATCTCCTAAAATCATAATCATGTCAGTAAAATTCTTTGAAACCGGCATTTCAAAATTCCACAGCCAGAGGAGCTCAGGAATGGTTTTGTTCACAGGCAAGTAAGCCGTCACCCTGAGGGACTTAGGAGGGGCTTCACCACGTTATTGAAAAGCTTTAAGCATCTCTGCTGCTTTTCCACGGCAAGAAAACTTGGGCTGCTTTGACAATGACACTCAAGTCCCATTTCCAATTAAAGCCCTCGTGTAAAATTGATCCCCCTCCTTTCATTTAACTAACTTCATCTCTTACTATACCCTGACAGGAGGTTTCCGTTGCAAACTGACTCATCTACTGATCACTCCCTACAGAGCCACGAGAGAGCAATCATCCTTGCTGGTAATAGATCCTGTAGCTCTCCCTCCAGCAAACCACATGCACTCTCTCTTTCCTTTGAAAGTCAGATGAAACTCACCTTCTAGACTAACGCCAGCACATTGTTTCTCTCATCAATCTAATTAGACTTGAATTAAGGTACTGACCGTGGTGGGATTGGGAGTTGCTATCAGGTTGGTATATCGAGACGTACGATTTCTGAGGGAGAGGATTTTCAGGGTGTAACCTGGAAATGGACTGGTGAATTGCGATCAAAGTTGTTGGCAGCAAAGGTGTCTATGTTCTGTTAAAACAAGATCCATATTAAGCCAATAATAGAAACGGACTGAAGTTTATTTAGTATATGATTTGCAAATCAGGATAACATTTCAACTAAGGAATCAAAAACGTTCCAAAGAAGAAAGAATGTCCAAAGATTCTTATACCCCATGGTATCAACATTGCCATAGAAACAGGGCCAGGTCACGGTTTGCATAATAACAATTTACTCTTATCACACAGCTTCCAGTCTGACCTTTGAGTCTCTGCTTCTCCAAACTGTCTACACATAGAGAATTCTTCAAAGAGCCCAGTGCCTAAGGCAAAGCGGTCTTACTAAACTGCTTACGTGGATATTGCTTGACTTTAAAGTGCTTTGTTGTTGTATTTGTTGTTATGTGCTGTTCAGTTGGTTCACACTCATAGCAACCCTATGTACAACAGAACGAAACAGTGCCTAGTGCTGTGCCGTCCTCACAATCCTTGTTATGTTTGAACCCATTGTTACAGCCTCTGTGTCAACTCATCTCATTGAGGGTCTTCCTCCTTTTCCCTGACACACTGCTTAACCAAGCACGATGTCCTTCTCCAGGGACTAGTCCCTCCTGATAACATGTCCGAAGTGTGTGAGACAAAGTCTTGCCATCCTTGCTTCTAACGAGCATTCTGGCAGTACTTCTTCCCTGACCGATTTGTACGTTTTTCTGGCAGTCCACAGCATATTCAATATTTTTTGCCAACACCATTATTCAAAGGCATCAATTCTACTTCAGCCTTCCTTATTCATTGTCCAGCTTTCACATGCATATGATGCAATTGAAATTACGATGACTTGGATCAGGCATACCTTAGTCCTTACAGTGACATCTTTGCTTTTTAACACTTTAAAGAGGTCTTTTATAGCAGATTTGCCCAATGCATTTTGTTGTTTGATTTCTTGACTACAGCTTCCATGGGTGTTGATTGTGGATCCGAGTTCAATATTTCTCCATCTATCATGATGTTGCTTATTGGTCCATTTGTGAGGATTTTGTTTTCTTTATGTTGAGGTGTAATCCATACTGAAGGCTACAGTCTTTGATCTTCATCAGTAAGCACTTCAAGCCCTCTTCACTTTCAGCAAGCAAGGTTGTGTCATCTGCATATTGAAGGTTGCCATGAGTCTTCTTCCAATCCTGATGCCCCGTTCTTCTTCATATAGTCCAGATTCTAGGATTATCTGCTCAGCATACAGATTGAATAAGTATGGTGAGAGGATACAGTCCCGATTCACACCTTTTCTGGCTTTAAACCATGTAGTATCCCCTTGTTCTGTTCGAAGGACTGCCTTTTGATCTAAGTACAGGTTCCTCATGAGCAAAATTAAGTGTTCTGGAATTCCCATTCTTTGCACTATTATTCATAGTTTGTTATGATCCACACAGTTGAATGCCTTTGCATAGTCAATAATACACAGGTAAACATTTTTCTGGTATTCTCTACTTCTAGCCAAGATCCATCTGACATAAGCAATGATATCCCTTGTTCCACATCCTCTTCTGAATCCGGGTTGAATTTCTGTCAGTTCCTTGTTGAAGCACTGCTGCAACCACTTTTGAATGATATTCAGCAAAATTTTACTTGCATATGATATTAATGACATTATGCAATAATTTCTGCATCTGTTGGATAACCGTTTTTGGGATGGGTACAAATATGGCTCTCTTCCAGTTGGTTGGCCAGGTAGGTGTCTTCCCAATTTCTTGACATAGATGAGTGAGTGCTTCCAGCACTGCATCGGTTTGTTGAAACATCTCAATTGGTATTCCATCAATTCCTGGAGCCTTTTTTTTTTTTTTTTTTTTTTGCCAATGCCTTCAGTGCACCTTGGACCTCTTCCTTCATTACCATCGGTTCTTGGTCATACGCTACCTCCTGAAATGGTTGAACATCAACCAATTCTTTTTGGTACAATGACTTTGTATATTCCTTCCATCTTCTTTTGATGCTTCCTGTGTTGTTTAATATTTTCCCCACAGAATTCTTCAATATTGCAACTTGAAACTTGAATTTTTTCTTCAGTTCTTTCAACTTGAGGAATGCTGAGTGTATTCTTCCCTTTTGATTTTCCCTCTCCAGGTCTTTGCATTATAATACTTTACTTGCTCATCTTGAGCCACCCTTTGAAATCTTCTGTTCGGTTCTTTTACTTCATCATTTCTTCCTTTTGCTGTAGCTACTCTACATTCAAGAGCAAGTTTTAGAGTCTCCTCTGACATCGTTTTGGTCTTTTCTTTCTTTCCTGTCTTTTTAATGACCTCTTGCTTTCTTCGTGTATAATATCCTTGATGTCATTCCACAACTCGTCTGGTCTTCTGTCATTAGGGTTCCCTGTGCCAAATTTATTCTTGAGATGGTCTCTAAATTTAGGTGGGATATACTCAAGGCCATACTTTGGCTCTCATGGACTTGTTTTAATTTTCTTCAACTTCATCTTGAGCTTGCATATGAGCAACTGATGGTCTGTTCTGCAGTCGGCCCCTAGCCTTGTTCTGATTGATGATATTGAGATTTTCCATCGTCTCTCTCCACAGATGTAGTCACTTTGATTCCTGTGTATTCCATCTGGTCGCTGTTCACATTGTTGAAAAAAGATCTTTGCAATGAAGAAGCCATTGATCTTGGGAAATTCTATCATGCAATCTCCAGCGTTGCTTCTATCACCACAGCCATATTTTCCAACTAGCAAGTCTTCTTGTTCCCAACTTTCACATTCTAATCACCAGTAATTATCAATGCATCTTGACTGCATGCTTGATCAATTTCAGACTGCAGAAGTTGGTAAAAATCTTCAATTTCTTCATCTTTGGCCTTAGTGGTTGGTGTATAAATTTGAATAATAGTTGCATTAACTGGTCTTCCTTGTAAAAAAAAAAAAAAAAAAAAAAATCCTTGTAGGCATGTGGATATTACCCTATCATTGACAGTGCTGTACTTCAGGGTAGAACTTGAAATGTTCTTTTTGATGATGAATGCAACGCCATTCCTCTCTGAATTGTCATTTCTGGCATAGTAGACCATATGATTGTCCGATTCAAAATGGCCAATAGCAGTCCATTTCAGCTCACTAATGCCTAAGATATCAATCTTTATGTGTTCCATTTCATTTTTGATGATTTCCAATTTTCCTAGATTTATACTTCGTACATTCCATGTTCTGATTCTTAATGGATGTTTGCAGCTGTTTCTTCTCATTGCCATATTAGCAAATGAAGGTCCCTAAGTTTTGACTCCATTCACATCATTAAGGTCGGCTCTACTTTGAGGAGGCGGCTCTTCCCCAGTCGTCTTTTTAGTGCCTTCCAACCTGAGGGGTGCATTTTCCAACACTATGTCAGACAATGTTCTGCTGCTATTCATAAGGTTTTCACTGGCCAGTTTTTTCAAAAGTAGACTGCTAGGCCCTTCTTCCTAGCCTGTCTTAATCTGGGAGCTCTGCTGAAACCTGTCCACCAAGGGTGATCCTGCTGGTACCAGTGGCAAAGTTTCCAGTTCACAACAATATGCAAGCCACCACAGTATGACAAACTGAGAGACATGTGGTGGAGAGGTGACTTTAGAAGACCAGTTTCCTCAAGGCTCAAGGTTCAAAAGAAGATCTCAGGGCAAAGGCCAGGGTGGATAACTCCAACTCGTGGACCCCAGAAATCTGGAATCCAGGAGAATTAAAACTCCATTTCTCAGTTCTTTGGTGGTAGACAATGGGATGGGTGTGCATAGTCACCCATCATGATAAGGGTTGGGGAGAGGCGCAATCAAATGATGAGAGTAACTAGGTGGGGGTGCAACATCCCTGACATGATTCAGGAAATAAAAAGTTGTGTAAGAGGT
The DNA here is from genome assembly GCF_030014295.1 of Loxodonta africana. Lineage (NCBI taxonomy): Eukaryota > Metazoa > Chordata > Mammalia > Proboscidea > Elephantidae > Loxodonta > Loxodonta africana. The sequence goes on from NC_087364.1 coordinate 19,443,678, forward strand.
TCCAGTAAAAAAAAAAAAAAAAAAAAGAGGGCAGTAGCTAGTACACATGATGTACTAGATTTTTGTAAATTGTGTATATATATATATATGTATTTATTGTTGTTTGCTGCCGTCGAGTCTGTTCCGATTCATAGTCACCCTATGCACAACAGAACGAAACACTGCCCGGTCCTGAGCCATCCTTAGAATCATTGTTATGCTTGAGCTCATTGTTGCAGCCACTGTGTCAATCCACCTCATTGAGGGTCTTCCTCTTTTCTGCTGACCCCGTACTCTGCCAAGCATGATGTCCTTCTCCAGGGACTGATCCCTCCTGACAACATGTCCAAAGTGTGTAAAACGCGGTCTCACCATCCTTGTTTCTAAGGAGCATTCTGGTTTTCCTTCTTCTAAGACAGATTCATTCATTCTTTTGGCAGTCTATGGTATATTCAATATTCTTCGCCAACACCACAATTCAAAGGTGTCAATTCTTCGGTCTTCCTTATTCATTGTCCAGCTTTCCCATGCATATGATGCGATTGAAAACGCCATGGCTTGGGTCAGGCGCACCTCCATCTTCAAGGTGACATCTTTGCTCTTCAACACTTTAAAGAGGTCCTTTGCAGCAGATTTACCCAATGCAGTGAGTCTTTTGATTTCTTGACTGCTGCTTCCATGGCTGTTGATTGTGGATCCAAGTAAAATGAAATCCTTGACAACTTCAATCTTTTCTCCGTTTATCATGATGTTGCTCACTGGTCCAGTTGTGAGGGTTTTTGTTTTCTTTATGTTGAGGTGCAATCCATACTGAAGGCTGTACTCTTTGATCTTCATCAGTAAGTGCTTCAAGTCCTCTTCTCTTTCAGCAAGCAAGGTTGTTAATGAGTCTTCCTCCAATCCTGATGCCCCATTCTTCTTCATATAGTCTTGCTTCTTGGATTATTTGCTCAGCATACAGATCGAATAGGTATGGTGAAAGGATACAACCCTGATGCACACCGTTCCAGACTTTAAACCAATCAGTATCCCCTTGTTCTGTCTGAACAACTGCCTTGTGATCTATGTAAAGTTTCCTCATGAGCACAATTAAGCATTCTGAAATTCCCATTCTTTGCAATGTTGTCCATAATTTGTTATGATCCACACAGTCGAATGCCTTTGCATAGTCAATAAAACACAGGTAAACATCCTTCTGGCATTCTCTGCTTTCAGCCAGGATCCATCTGATATCAGCAGTGATATCCCTGGTTCCACATCCTCTTCTGAAACCGGCCTGAATTTCTGGTAGTTCCCTGTTGATATACTGCTGCAGCTATTTTTGAATGATCTTCAGCAAAATTTTACTTGCGTGTGATATTAATGATATTGTTCTATAATTTCCTCATTCGGTTGGATCACCTTTCTTGGGAATAGGAATAAATATGGAAAAAATAATAAATAGGGAATAAATATGGATCTCTTCTAGTCAGTTGGCCAGGAAGCTGTCTTCCATGTTTCTTGGCATAGACGAGTGAGCACCTCCAGTGCTGCATCTGTTTGTTGAAACATCTCAATTGATATTCCATCAATTCCTGGAGACTTGTTTTTCACCAATGCCTTCAAAGCAGCTTGGACTTCTTTCTTCAGTACCATCGGTTCCTGATCAAATGCCACCTCTTGAAATGATTGAACATCAACTAATTCTTTTTGGTATAATGACTCTGTGTATTCCTTCCATCTTCTTTTGATGCTTCCTGCATCGTTTAATATCTTCCCCATAGAATCCTTCACCATTGCAACTCGAGACTTGAATTTTTTCTTCAGTTCTTTCAGCTTGAGAAATGCTGAGGGTGTTCTTCCCTTTTGGTTTTCCATTTCCAGCTCTTTGCACATGGCATTATAATACTTTGTCTTCTTGAGCCGCCCTTTGAAATCTTCTGTTCAGTTCTTTTACTTCATCAATTCTCCCTTTTGCTTTAGCTGCTTGACGTTCAAGAGCACGTTTCAGAGTCTCCTCTGAAATGCATCTGGTTCTTTTCTTTTTTTTCCTATCTTTTCAATGACCTCTTGCTTTCTTCGTATATGATGTCCTTGATGTCATTCCACAACTCATCTGGTCTTCGGTCACTAGTGTTCAATGCTTCGAAACTGTGCTTCAGATGGTCTCTAAATGCAGGTGGGATGTACTCAAGGTCATATTTTGGCTCTCGTGGACTTGCCTTGATTTTCTTCAGTTTCAGATTGAACTTGCATATAAGCAATATATGGCTCATTCCACAGTTGGCCCCTGGCCTTGTTCTGACTAATGATATTGAGCTTTTCCATCGTGTCTTTCCACAGATGTAGTCAATTTGATTTCTGTGTGTTCCATCTGGCAAGGTCCATGTGTATAGTCACCGTTTATGTTGGTGAAAGAAGGTATTTGCAATGAAGAAGTCATTGGTCTTGCAAAACTCTATCATTCGATCTCCAGCATTGTTTGTATCACCAAGGCCATATTTTCCAACTAGTGATCCTTCTTCTTTGTTTCCAACTTTTGCATTCCCATTGCCAGTAATTATCAATGCATCTTCATTGCATGTTTGATCAATTTCAGACTGCAGCAGCTGATAAAGATATTCTGTTTCTTCATCTTTGGCCCTGGTGGTTGGTATGTAAATTTGAATAATAGTCGTATTAACTGGTCTTCCTTGTAGGCGAATGGATATTATCCTATCACTGACAATGTTGTACTTCAGGATAGATCTTGAAATGTTCTTTTTGACAATGAATGCAACACCATTCCTCTTCGAGTTGTCATTCCCAGCATAGTATATGATTGTCTGATTCAAAATGGCCAATACCAGTCCATTTCAGCTCGCTAATGCCTAGGATATTGATGTTTATGCGTTCTATTTCATTTTTGACGATTTCCAATTTTCCTAGATTCATACTTCATACATTCCAGGTTCTGATTATTAATGGGCATTTGCAGCTGTTTCTTCTCATTTTGAGTCATACCACATCAGCAAATGAAGGTCCCGAAAGCTTTACTCCTTCCATGTTATTAAGGTCGACTCTATTTTGAGGAGGCAGCTCTTCCCCAGTCATCTTTTGAGTGCCTTCCAACCTGGGGGGCTCATCTTCCAGCACTGTATCAGACAATGTTCCGCTGCTGTTCATTAGGTTTTCACTGGCTAATGCTTTTCAGCAGTAGACTGCCAGGTCCTTCTTCCGGGTCTGTCTTAGTCTGGAAGCTCAGCTGAAACCTGTCCTCCATTGGTGACCCTGCTGGTATCTTAATACTGGTGGCACAGCTTCCAGCATCACAGCAACGTGCAAACCCCCACAGTATGACAAACTGACAGATACCTGGGGGATATATGTGTATATATCATTTGCCCATTCAACAATTTTTGCATGTATCATTCACTGACATTGCTTATATCCATCATTTGTGCAACCATCACTGTCTTTTGCAAATTATTCCACCACCATGAACAGAAACCCAGTAACCCCTAAGCAAGGACTCTTCCTTTCCACCCCCAAACACCCTTGGTAACTACTAAGAAGCTTTGGTCTCTGTCATGGATTCAATTGTATCCCCCCCAAATATGTGTTGAAATCCTAGTCCCCATACCTGTGAATGTAATCCAATTTGGGAATAGGGTTTTTTTTTTTTTTACATGTTAATGTTAAGACACAGAGTAGGTGTGTCTTCAACCAACCGCTTCTGAGATATAAAAAAAGCAGATTAGGTACAGAAGGAAGGAAGCACAGTGGGGGAAGAGAGATGCCATGCCACATGAAGATCGCCAAGGAACCGAGAACAGAAGCTGAAAAGACAAAAAGACCTTCCCCCAGAACTGACAGAGAAAGAGCCTTCACCTAGAGTCAGCACCCTGAATTCAGACTTCTGGCCTCCTAAACTTTGAGAAAATAAATTTATGTTCCTTAAAGCCACCCACTTGTGGTATTTCTTTTATAGCAGCATTAGAGAACCAAGACAGTCTCTACACATTTGCCTATTTCGTATAAGTGAGATCATACAGTACTTGTCCCATAAAGTACAATATTTTAATTAAAAAACATGGTTCAAAAAATTGACCAGCCAAGTAATGACTTACCTCTGTGAATTATTCCGGAAGCTGCACCAGATTATCACCTTCTGCTGCCAAATTGATAACCTGTATCCCTAAATACATATTGCAGCCATCCTGAGCTCCTCTTAGTCAGATAAGTAAAATTGCAACTCTGGGAAGTTATGAAAAATAAGTTTTTAGATAACAAAAAAATTGATGCCAAATTACAGTGTTAGTATTTTTGTATAGGTGTTATAATGAGTTTTGTAATCATTTCTGTCTTTTGTTCCTTATTTGAGGTATTTTATGTGTATCTCAGGATTCTCTAGAGAAACAGAACTATTGAGACATATATCTATAGATGTATATCTCTATCTACGTTGTTGTGTGTGCCATCCAGTCGATTCCAACTCATAGCAATCCTATATGACAGGGTAGAACTGCCCCAGAGGGTTTTCTAGGCTGTGATCTTTATTGAAGTAGACCACCACATCTTTCTCTTTCAGGGCTGCTGGTGGGTTTGAACTGTGAACCTTTCAATTAGCAGCCAAGGGCTTAACCATTATGGCATTAGGGTTCCATACCTATATCCATATTTGTATCTATACCTATACCTATTGTTGTTGTTATGTGCTGTCGAGTCAGTTCCAACTCATGGTGACCCTATTACAACAGAATGAAACACTGCCTGGTCCTGTGCCATCCTTACAATTGTTGCTATATTTGAGCCCATTGTTGCAGCCACTGTGTTAATTCATCTTGTTAAGGGTTTTCCTCTTTTTTGCTGACCCTCTACTTTACCAAGCATGATTTCCCTCTCCAGAGACTGGTCCCTCCTGATAACATGTCTAAAGGACATCAGACAAAGTCTTACCATCTTTACTTCTAAGGAGCATTCTGGCTGTGCTTCTTCATATCTCTATCTCCCTATCTATATCTGTGTATAGAGAGATTTACCTCAAAGAATTGACTTGTGGGGGCTGACAAGTTCAAAACCTATAGGTCATGTAGCAGGCTGGAGACTTCTCCAGGCTTGCATCCAAGATCCATAGTTAAGTGATAGGAACAGTACCTAATCAAAAGAGAGAGAGAGAGGGTCCTGCCAAAATGCCTATTTATAGTCTGAAGGCAGACCTTACTCTAAAGAGCTTCCTTTTCAACTGATTGATTATATTAGATTTCATCATGGAAAGGGGTTAGGTTACATTGCATTAGATTACATTATGGAACAGCAAATAGTGTAGTGTTTGGCAAAACCACTGGGAACCATAGCCTAGCCAAGTTGACACATAAAATTAACCTTCACAATATGTTCAAGACAATCTCACAGATTTATGTTTTTAAGTGAAATACTTAGAAAGATTTAACTAAGTTTGTAGTCAATGTTTAGGCATTTAAGGAAATCTGATCATTAAATCTATAAAGTCTTATTTTGCATGCAAATACTATTTTGATGGTGAAGAAATTTGATTAGATTTTATTGGCTGGGATTTTAAAATGTGAAAGAGGAATAAACCTAAATGTGTGGCTGTAGTTTGGTATGTCTAAAAGAATTTGGTAAAAGTATGAAATATTTAGGGGAATTTAATAAAATTTAATACTTTAAATTTATAAAGTGATTCTGTCGAGAACAGGTAAAAAATGAGTGCTTCGATTTTCCAGACTATACTAGATGCATAAATAAAATAACAGAATTTGTAAGTGGAGCTCAGAAACTAAGTTCTAAAATTTGCAGCCATAATAAATGAATATTAATTAAGATATGGATATCTGTAAAATGCCCATCAACATGGATTGGTTACATAAATCAGGACTCAACCATTTGATGAAATGTGTAGGTACTAAAAACAATGTCGTAGAATAATCAACGTGGACAACATCTGATTTTCAAAAAGGAAGCTCAAAAACAGCACACATGAGATGAACACATTTTAAAAAATATGGCTAGATCTGTACACAAATGCACAGAGAAGAGACAAGATGGACAAACATCAAATTGTAAATAGTTACTTGTTGGTACTTACAGGTAGCGTGAGCGTGTGTGTGTGTGCACTTTCCAATTTTGGTGGTTTTGTTGCATTTAGCATGTATACTTCCGATATATATAGAATAAACTAAAAAAAAAAAAAAAAAAACCCACTGCCATCGAGTCCGTTCTGACTCATAGTGACCCTGGTGGTGTAGTGGTTAAGTGCTACAGCTGCTAACCAAAAGGTCGGCAGTTCAAATCCAATAGGCGCTCCTTGGAAACTCCGCAGTTCTACTCTGTCCTATAGGGTCACTATGAGTATAAAGAGAATAGCCTTTTTAAAAGAGAGAAGAAAGAATGGGGACATTACTTAATGGAGAGCTAGGAGAATGTCAACATTCCAGGCTCCATCACCTGTGGAATTTAGAGAAAGAGGTAGCATTCAAGAGAGCTACAGAGGGGTAAAGCCCTGTTTATAAAGCCCAGAAGTGCATGGGGTGTTCTGTGGAGAACGGACCACACCTTCTTCTGCAGTCCTGCAACACCTGGCACTTGGTTCTAATAAAGTCCCTAGAACACTGTGGTGCGAGTATTGGCTTCTGTGTCTGTCAAGCCATGTTAGATTATAAACCTCTCTGAACAAATTGTCTTCCTCGCCTATGAAACTGCAGTGCCTAGCATATGTTGTTGTTGTTAGCTGCCGTAGAGTCAAAAAATTCAACTAGTCATACAACACACACACACACACACACACACACACACACATACATATATTTTAATTTACAAGAGCATTCTACATGCCAGTCACTGTGTTAAGGTCTAGGAATACAAGTGTGAATAAAAATTGGGTGTAAGTGGGTCAAACATGCAGGCTAAGAATTGTAGTACAGTGCCGTAAACAGAGGTGAGTAACAAGAGGACAAACCTAACTCACAGTTGGGTTGGGGCTGGAGGCAGGGGAGTGACAGAGTAGTCAGGAAAGGATAATGCTTGAGAAGAATCTAAAAAGGTGAATGACAGTGAGGCAGTCTAGAAGGGGCAAGGAAAGCGGTGAGAAGGGAGAATGGGTCGCTCAGATAGAAACAACAACATGTGTCAAAACATGGAAACAAGGAAGAACGTAATGAATATGGAACTCGAGTTCACTATGACCTTTGGGTTTATATGGCTGTCTACCCATACGGACCAGGCTTTCAGGGCTGCTCATTCAGATCTTAAATTTCTTCCAAACTGTTGCTCCAACACACCCTAAGGTGTGTCCTTGTCTGCATTGTCAAAACTGGATTCCTGCTATGGCCATGCTCCAGCTCAAGAGAAAGAAAAAAAGCATAAAAGCAGAAATTGCCTTTAAAAATGATGTATTTTGAAATAATTTCAAACTTACAGAAAAATTTTCTCAACAGTATGAAGAATTTCCATATCCCCTTCACCCATATTCCCTAATTGTCAACATTTTATGTTATTTGTTCCATTGTACACTTTCTGTCTGTCTATGTATGTATCTATGTATCTGTCTGTCTATCTATCTGTCTACCAAGACATGATGTTCCATCGTCCCTAAACACTCCAGTGTGTGTTTTCCAAAAACAAGGACACTCTCCTACACAACCAGTAGACAAACTCTGCATATCAGGGAAGCAACTTTAGTACAACAGTACTATCTAGTTCACAGGTGCCATTCAAATTTTGTCTACAAAAATATCTCTTTCCTTTCTGGTTCAGGATCCTGTTCAGGAATATGCGTTGCATGTAGTTGTTATATTTCTTCAAACTCTAGTTCTGGAACAGTTCCTCAGTCTTTTATGTTCTTGATAGTTTAGAGTACAGGTCACATTATGCAGAATGACCTTAACCGTGACCATCTAATGTTTCCTTGTGCCCAGACTCTGGTACTCATTCTTGGAAGGAATACTACAGAAACGGTGTTGTGTTCTTTTAGTGCATCCCATCGTGGCACATTCCATGTTGACCCATCCCATGGGTGATGTTGCCCTTGATCACCTGGTCCAGGTTTCTCCATTATGTTGTTGTTCGTTGTTGTCGAGTCAGCTTCAACTCATGGACACCTTATGTTTAACAGAATGAAATGTTGCCCAATTTTGCACCAGCTTCATAATCATTGGTATGTTTCAGTCCAATGGCGTGGATATTGTGTCAATCCATCTCATTGAGGATTTTCCTCCTTTTTGCTGACCTTCTGCTTTACCAAGACTCTCTACTTTACCAAACAGGATATCCTTTTCTAGAGATTTGTCTTCTTCTGATGATGTGTGCAAAGTAAGGGAATTGAAGTTTTTCCATTCTTGTTTTTAAGGAGCATTTTTGTTGTATTTTTTCTGAGGCTGATTCTCCACTACAGAGTCACCATTTTCTACTTTGTAGTTGACTAAATTTTGTAGGAAGGCATTCCAAGATTACACCAATATCCTCATCCTCCTTAAACAACCACCTACTTGCTTTAGCATTCATTGGAGACTTCTATCTGAATCAAAAACCTCTATGATGATTGCCAAATGATGACTTTATGGCTTGAAATGGGGCATCATTATAGGTTTTTTTGAGAGGAAGTGATGTGATTAGACTTGTGTTTAAGGGAGGTCATTCTAGTAGCAGTGTGAAGGGGGCAGTGATGGTGGTCATGGTGGTGGGGTGACAAATAAGACAATTGGCAGTTGGGGGAAGAATGGAAGGAAGGGAGGGAACTATTTAACAGATATTTAGGATGTAGCCTGGTGGTGTAGTGTGTAAGAGCTGCAGTTTGAATCTACCCTCTACTCTTTGGAAACCCTATGGGGCAGTCCTGCTCTGTCCTATAGGGTTGCTATGAGTCAGAATTGACTTGACAGCAACTGGGTTGTTGTTTTTTTTTTTTTTTTTGGTTTTAGGACGTAGATTCTAATCTAGACCTAGTGACACATTTAACATGGAGATATAAGAGAAGAAATTAACAACAGGGTGACAGTGACCAGGGTAGTGTACTTCAGGAGGAACATATTTTGGCTATTTTGACAGTGGGAGTTAATAAGAGAGGCATAAATGGTAGATAGAGAATTTAGAATCTTTGGTATATAGCTGGTACTGGGAGTGGTTGAGATCCCTAGGCAAGCTGAAAGGAGTGGAGAGAGAGATGAGGATTTAACTCAGTGGAACACCAGCATTTCCAGGAGAAGAAGAGGAGGTATGGCCAGCAGAGAAGTCTGAGAAGGAATGGTTAAAGAAGTAGGAGAGCAATTAGGAGAGGATGGTTGCCAGTCGGAACACACTAGCAGATTAGCTAGCTACCACTCGAGAGAAGTTGGAAGGAATGTGAATAGAAGAGCTAAAAGATTTGCATGGGGGTGGTGGAGAGTAGAGAAAGTGGAATCAGAAAAAGCTCTGGGTGGTCAAGAAGTGAGGAGCACTGGTGATGCAGTGGTTAAGTGCTCTACTGCTAACCAAAAGTTTGGTGGTTCGAACCTACCATCCACTCGGCAGGAGACGTGGCAGTCTGCTCCTGTAAAGATTTACAGTCTTGGAAACAGTATGGAGCAGTTCCACTCTCCTGTAAGGTCTCTATGAGTCGAAATCAACTCAGTGATAGTGGGTTTGGTTTTAGTCCAGAAGCAGAACAAAGGTCCACAGTGACCAGGTTTGTGTAGGAAGAACTTGGAACCTATAGATAAGTACCATTCCCTTTCCCTCCATTAGCTTCTTGGCCCCGTGCTTGTTCCATTCTATTTTTATTCCTCCACAGGCCCTGAAGATTATTTTCTTTCTACCATCACTACCTGCTCTTCTTGTTGAGTGTCTCCTCACTCATCACCCAGGCCCACTGGGAACAGAACCTGATACCAGCTTTACTCTTTTTACCTTGTTACCAAACACAAACACATTTTCGTTGTTGTTATTAGGTGCCGTTGAGCCAGTTCAAACTCATAGAGACCCTATGTACAACAGAATGAATCACTGCCCTGTCCTGTGCCATTCTCACAATCGTTATGCTTGAGCCCATTGTTGAAGCCACTGTGTCAGTACATCTCATTGAGAGTCTTCCTCTTTTTCGCTCACCCTCTACTTTACAAAGCATGATGTCCTTCACCAGGGACTGATGTCTCCTGATAATGTACCCAAAGTATGTGAGAAGGAGTTTTGCCATCCTTGCTTCTCAGGAGCATTCTGGTTGTACCTCTTCCAGGAGAGACTTGTTCATTCTCTTGGCAGCCCACTGTATAGTCAATATTCTTCATCAAGACCACAGTTCAAGGGCATCAATTCTTATTTGGTCGTCCTTATTTATTGTCCAGCTTTCAGTTGCATATGAGGTGATTGAAAACATGGCTTAAGTCAGGTGCACCTTAGTCTTCAAGTGCTTTTCAACCCTTTAAAGATGTCTTTTGAAGCAGATTTGCCCAATGCAATGTGTCATTTGATTTCTTGACTACAGCTTCTGTGGGTGTTGATTGTGGATCCAAGTAAAACGAAATCCTTGACAACATCAGCCTTTTCTCCATTTATCATGATGTTGCTTATTGGTCCAGTTGTGAGGATTTTTGTTTTCTTTATGTTGAGGGTCTTTATAGGGTCGCTTTGAGTCAGAATCGACTCGACGGCACTGGGTTTTTTATGTTGGGGTGTAACCCATACTGAAGGCTATAGTCTTTGATCTTCATCAGTAAGTGCTCTGAGTCCTCTTCACTTTCAGCAAGCAAGGTTGTGTCATCTGCATATCGAAGGTTGCTTATGAGCCTTCCTCCAATCCTGATGCCCTGTTCTCCTTCCTATAGTCCAGTTTCTAAGATTATTTGCTCAGCATACAGATTGAGTAAGTAAGGTGAAAGGATACAGCCCTGATCCACACCTTTCCTGGCTTTAAACCACACAGTATTCCCTTGTTCTCCTGGAAGGACTGCCTCTTAGTCTAAGTACAATTAAGTGTTCTGAAATACTCATTCTTAGCAATGCTATCCATAATTTGTTATGAATGCCTTTGCATAACCAATAAAACAGGAAAACGTCTTTCTGGTATTCTCTGCTTTCAGCCAAGATTCATCTGACATCAGCAAAGATATCCCCGGTTCAACATCCTCTTCTGAATCCAGGTTGAATTTCTGGCAGTTCCCTGTGCATATACTGTTCCAGCCACTTTGGTCTTCAGCAATATCTTACTTGCATGTGATATTAATGATTGTTCGATAATTTCCGCATTCAGTTGGGTCACCTTTCTTGGGAATAGGCATAAATATTAATGTCTTCCAGGCAGTTGGCTAGGTAGCTGTCAATTCCTGAAGCCTTGTTTTTCACCAATGCCTTCAGTGTGGCTTGGACCTCTTTCTTCAGTACCATTGGTTCTTGATCATATGCTACCTCCCAAAACGGTTGAACATCAACTAATTCTTTTTGGTACAGTGACTTTTTGTATTCCTTCCATCTTCTTTTGAGCGTTCTTGCTTCATTTAATATTTTGCCTGTACAATTCTTCAGTATTGCAACTCAGGACTTGAATTTTTTTCTTCAGGTCTTTCAGCTTGAGAAATGCTGAGTGTCTACTTCCCATTTGGTTTTCTATCTTCATGTCTTTGCACAAGTCATTATAATATTTTACTTTGTCTCCTTGAGCCACCCTTTGAAATCTTCTGTTCAGTTCTTTTCCTTCATCATTTCTTCCTTTTGTTGTAGGTACTCTATGTTCAAGACCAACTTTCAGAGTCTCTTCTGATGTCCATTTTGGTCTTTTCTTTCTTTCCTGTCTTTTTAATGACCTCTTGCTTTCTTCACGTATCATGTCCTTGATATCATTCCACAGCTCGTCTGGTCTTTGGTCATTAGTGTTCAGTGCATCAAATCTATTCTTGAAATGATCTCTAAATTCAGGTGGGACATACTCAAAATTGTATTTTGGCTCTCATGGACTTGTTCCAATTTTCTTCAACTTCAACTTGAACTTGCACATGAGCCATTGATGGTCTGTTCTGCAGTTGGCCCCTGGCCTTGTTTTGACTGATGATATAGAGGTTTTCTATCATCTCTCTCCACAGATGCAGTCTATTTGATTCCTGCGTATTCCATCTGGTGAGGTCCACACGTATAGTTGCCATTTATGTTGTTGAAAAAAGGTATTTGCAATGAAGAAGTCGTTGGTCTTGGGAAATTCTGTCACACGATCTCTGGCATCCTTTCTATCATCAAGACCATATTTTCCAACTACCGATCCTTCTTTTTTGTTTCCGACTTTCGAATTCCAATTTCCAGTGATTATCAACGCATCCTGACTGCATGTTTGATCAATTTCAGACTGCAGAAATTGGTAAAAATCTTCAATTTCTTCATCTTTGGCTTTAGTGGCTGGTGCATAAATTTGAATAATAGCCGTATTAACTGATCTTCCTTGTAGGCATATGGGTATTATCCTATAGTGTTGAACTGCAGGCTAGATCCTGAAATTTTTTGACAGTGAATGCAACACCATTCCTTTTCAGGTTGTCATTCCCGGTATAGTAGACCATATGATTGTCTGATTCAAAATGGCCAATAGCAGTCCATTTCAGCTCACTAATGCATAGGATATCAATCTATGCATTCCATTCCATTTTGACAATTTCCAATTTTCCTAGATTCATACTTCGCACATTCCATGTTCTCATTAGTAATGGATGTTTGCAGCTGTTACTTCTCATTTTGAGTTGTGCCACATTAGCAAATGAAGGTCCAGAAAGCTTGACTCCATCTACGTTATTAAGGTCAACTCTACTTTGAGGAGGCCACTCTTCCCCAGTTGTATTTTGAGTGCCTTCCAACCTTCGGGGCTCATCTTCTGGCACTATAAGGTTTTCACTGGCTGATTATTTTTAAAAGTAGACCACCAGGTCCTTCTTCCTAGTTTGTCTTAGTCTGGAAGCTCAGCTGAAACCTGCCCACCATGGGTGACTCTGCTGGTATTTGAATATTGGTGGCATAGCTTCCAGTATCATAGCAATATGCAAGCCCCCGCAGTACAACAAACTGACAGACGCTTGGGGAAACACACTTTTGTATTTTTTAAATATTTTACTTCAAGAAACTATAAGAGAAACAAAGAGAACAACAAAAGTGAAAAGAAACAGAGTCATCAAAAGCCAAAACCAAACTCACTGCCATTGAGTCGATTCCAACTCATAGTGACCCTATAGGACAGAACAGAACTGCCCCATAGGGTTTCCAAGGCTGTAAATCTTTACTGAAGCTGACTGTCACATCTTTCTCCCACCTTGCTGCTGGTGGGTTCAAATCTCTGACCTTTCGGTTAGCAGCCAAGCTCTTAACCACAGTGCCACCAGGGATCCTATGGAGCCACCGGAACTCTGCAAAAATACTAGTACAGCAGTTTGTTGTTTCCTGTGGTCCTTGCCGTGCAGGTGGTTCTAGGTAAGCTCTTTCAGCCCCCTTCTCTGAAGGCCCTATGAGCTGCCTGGGGTAAATTCTTAGTTAGCCTTGAACCAAACAATTCCTTTTTTAAACCCAAGGTAACTTCTGCTGCTGAGCCTTGCACACAATTCTATTCCTTTCTTTTTTTTGAAGTTAAAAAAATTATTGAGATGTAATTCATATACCAACAAATTCACCTATTTAAAATGTATAATTCACTTGTTATAATATATTCACAGAGTTATGCAAACATCACCATGACCCAAGTCTAGAGAATTTTCATCACATCAAAAAGAAACGTCATAGCATTAGCACTCTTCATCTTTCCCTACTACCTCCATCCCTAGGAAACTACTAAGTTACTTTCCGTATTTCCAGATTGCCTATTCTGGATATTCCATATAAATGAAATCATATAATATGTGATATTTTGTGACATGGACTTTTTTCGCTTAGCATAGTATTTTCAAGTCTCACCCCTGTTGTAGCATGTATCATTCCTTTTTATTGCATAATAATATTCCATTATATGGCTATACCAAATTTTGTTTCTTATTCATCAGTTGATGGGCATTTGGGTTGTTTCCACTTTATGGTTATTTTGAGTAATACTGCTGAGGACATTCATGTAGAAGTTTTTGTGTGGATATATATTTTCATTTCTCGCAAATATATACCTAGGAGTGGAATCGTCGAGACATATGCTAACTGTTGTCCAAAGTGGCTGCACAGTTTTACATTCCTACCAGCAGTACGGAAACCCTGGTGGTGTAGTGGTTAAGAGCTCAGCTGCTAACCAAAAGGTTGGCAATTCTAATCCACCAGGCGCTCCCTGGAAACCCTATGAGGCAGTTGTACTTTGTCCTATACGATCGCTATGAGTCAGAATCCACTCGACGGCAATGGTTTGGTTTTTTTTTTTTTTTTACCAGCAGTATATGAGGGTTCTGATTTTCCCACATCATCACCAACACTTATCATTTTCTGTCTGATGCTCAGTTTGTTTTAATCAGTACTTTCTGCTCCTCTCTCCGGGTGGGATATGTTATTGTTTTTGGCTGCTGTCAAGTTAGCCCCCAACTCATGGGACCCCATACGCAATGGTCCTGGGCCATCCTCATGATCCATTATGGACTGTTGTGATCCATAGGGTTTTCATTAGCTGATTTTCAGAAGCAGATCGCCAGGCCTTTCCTCCTAGACTATCTTAGTCTGGAAGCTCCACAAGCATTACTGACTGATGGGTGGTAGCTGTGCACGAGATGCATTGGCTGGGTCTTCTGTATGGAAGGTGAGAATTCTACCACTGAACCACCAGTACTGTCTTCCTGGATGGGCTACACTCCCCAGCTAAACTACTCTTCTACTTTCCAGCAGCCTGATACTTTTGATCCCTATAAAAGATAAGAAAAAAAAGTTCCTTTCTAATTTCTAAGAATTCCACTCCTAGGTCTTGGGCCAACCTGCGCTGACCTTGTAGTAGGAACTTCATTCTTCTTGAAGTCCTTCTCGACTGATCCCAGGGACTGAGCTGCTGTCTCCCCACATAGGTCCCATTGTTTCACTGGCCCCTTCAGGATCATAGCTCCTTCTTTTCCCCTTTGCTGGACACTAGGATAGTTGTGTCACTTGTGGTCTTCCTTGACATGTTGTTCCTGTTGTTAGCTGCTGGTGAGTTGGCTCTGACTTGTGGCGACTGTATGTACAACAGAACAAAACATCGCTCAGTCGTTCGTATGCTTGTGCCCATTGTTGCAGCTTTGGAATACAGATGAGTCTAAGTTCACTCTCCTTCAATCCTGTTCTCCAAGGCCCAGTCTTTTCTGTTTCATGTGTCTAAAAATATGTTTAATTAGCTGGAGGTTAAGTCTTTTTTGATTTGCTGGAACTCCACCCTTTCACTTCCATTTTGCTTTTATTTTTATTATTTTATATACTTTTAGTGATTGAACTCTATTTCCTCCTTGAACCAAATATTATTTTATCAGAGCTTTTACACATTTTCAAGATTTGGGTTCAAATTTACTTACATTATTAATTTCTGGCTTTACTATGTTGTAATCAGAGAGTATAGCATATATTTTTGAGATTTATTTATGTGGCCTAGTATATGACAAATATTTGTTAAGTGCTGTTAAAAAAAAAAAAAAACACCTGTTACTGTTGAGTCAATTCCAACTCATGGTGACCCCATGTGTTACAGAGTAGAACTGCTCCTAGGGTTTTCTTGGCTGTTAATCTTTACAGAAGCATATTTCCAGACCTTTCTTCTGAGGCACGACTGGGTGAATTTGAACAACCAACCTTTCGATTAGTAGATGAATGCAAATTGCTTACACCACCCAGGGGCCTTAGAAATTCAAAAAGGAGATGTTTTTCCTATTTATAAGATATAAATTCACTTTAGATATGTTAATCTTTGTCATATTAATTGTTCAAATCCTTTATGTCCTTTTTTATTTTTGACAATTTAAGATGGGCCAAGTAGTCTTTGCAACAGTTGCCACCATCTTCATAACCTGTCTTCTTTTCATGAACTCCATCCAGTGCTCCCTGAATCATCCATCTCGTGGCTTCAAAGTTTATGCTCTTATTAAAATGTTTTGGAATCGGAATAAGACCCAGCCTATAGGATTGTTATTAGAACTAAATGAGATAATGGTTGTAAAGTCAGTACAATGTTTGGCACATTGTAGGCACTCAAATGGTTGCTATGACCCCACATGACAGAACAGAACTGCCTCATAGGATTTGGGGTTTTTTTTTTTTTTTTGGCTGTAATCTTTACAGAAACAGATTGCCAGATTTTTCTCCCACAGAGCCACTGATAGGTTTGAACAGCGAACCTTTCGGTTGGCAGTAGAATGCATAACTGGTCCACCGCCAGAACTCCTGGTTATGCTGTGGTTCATGTCATTTAGGTGGGTTAGTAAAATGACAGTAAAGAGCAGCTTACCTTTCACACATTCAAGGTAACTTAACTAATCCATTATTCCAAACTCTTTTTTTTCCAAAAAAATTTTATTATAAAAAATTTCAAAGAAAAGTATAATGGCTATTGTTCAAGTTCAACCATTACTTTCACATGTTCAATTTTGTTTCCTCCACTCACGTCCCTCATATCAGATTATTTGAAAGAAAATCTCATACTTTATATCATTTTAACAGCTTTATTGAGATATAATTTACATACCATATAGTTCACCCACTTAGTGTATAATTCAATAATTTTTAGTATATTTACAAAGTTGTGCAACCATCACCATAATTTAATTTTAGAATATTTTCATTGCCCTTCCAAAGAAACCCTGTAGCCACTAGTAGCCACTGTCCATTCTGCCCTCAACCCCCCCATCTCATACCTTTTTATCTGTAAATACTTCTTACACACTGCTAAAAGTTACAAAATATTTAAAAAATACATAACCACAATATCATAATTGCACATAAAAATTTAAACAATAATTACCTAATATCAAATATAAAATCCTGATATCATATATAGACAGATAGATATCTAATTTTCAGTTTGCTTGAATCAGGATTCCAATAAAATCCTTACATTGGACCTTGCAATTGCTTACTATGTATCTCCTAGGTTTATTTTAATCTATAGGTGCTCTTTCTTTTACAAATTTTTTTTGAAGCAGTCAGGCTATTTGTCCTAGGCTGTTCTCTAGAGAAGCAAAACCAGTGAAGTGTATACACATAGAGAGAGAAGAGAGAGAGAGCATGAAAGAGATTTATTTCAAGGAAATGGCTCACACAATTGTAGAAGTTGGAAAGTCCCAAGTCCGTAGGTCAGGCTTGAGGCTTCTCCTGACATGTAGCTGCAGGGGCTGACGAACCTAACATCAGCAGCTCAGACAGCAGGGTTCTGGCTCACAGGCTGCGGAAGCTGACAAATCCCAAGATCCACAAGTAAGCTGCCAGCTGAAGTTCCAAGAACTGGAGGTCAGATGCAGGATCCTGAGCGAGCAAAAGCCAGCAAGCTTTGTCAGAAAGTCCACATAAATTGGATGCAGGCCACACCCACAAGGAAACTCCCTTTCAAGTGTTTGGCTGCTCAGAGCACATGTCGTCATGGAAGTGATTACATCATTACATAGCTGCCAAGCTACATCATAACTGCTGGCCACTGAGAATCGTGGCCCAGCCAATATGACACACGACCTTAACCATCACACTACTTCTCCTGCCTGAAAAATTCCCAGAGTCTGGAATTTTCTCATTGTGTCTCTGCATTGTTGTTGAACATATTTCACTGTTCCATGTATTTCCTATAAATTGGTTAATTGGACCTGGGATCTTAAATCACATTCAGGTGTTGTTTGTTTTGAAGAGACTACTTCACTGATGGAGGTGTTTCAAGCTTACTTTTGATTTTGCTTTTATTGTGAAATATACCATACTCTCAAAAGTGTGTAGAAATAATTACCTAGCTTAAAGAAAAAAAATAAATGAACATCCCGCACACACCACACAGGTTAAAAAATAGTGGGGTATTACCAGTATCTTAAAACCCATTGCCAACGAGTGGGTTCTGACTCCTAGCAACCCCATAGGACAGAGTAGAACTGCGGCATAGGGTTTTCTAGGCCATAATCTTTACAGGATTAGATTGCCAGGTCCTTCTTCCATGGAGCCACTGGGTGAGTTGAACCACTAACCTTTTGGTTAGCAGTAGAGAGCTTAATCATTGCGCCACCAGGACTGGGAAAAGGATTGTATGGCCAAACACCATGCTTTAATAGGAAATGTCTAAAATAATCAAGGAATTCCTAGAACTGGAAGAGACATCAGAAGCCATCTGGTCCAACTCCATTTTACAGGTGAGTAAAATTTTTTTTTAAACAGGTACTCCAAGAGGGCAAGTAAGTGGCTTGTGGAAGTCGATTGGTTAGTTCAAGGAAGAACCAGAATTAGTGTCCAGGTCTGTCCAATCTTCAAATAACTGCAAAGATAATTTTCAACGCGAAATATTGTGTGATGAGGAACAAGAACTACGGAGTGGAGATTTCAAAACATCCCCGATTTTATTCTGGTATGCGTTGTCTGTGTGCTGTGTTTTGACGGCTTTTTTTAACCTCCCTTTCTTACTGCCTTGGTTGGCATTGAAACTGAGACAGTGTTTCTTGGTCCCACTACCGACTGGGTATACGGCACCCGAAGAGAGGGAGGGGTAGACAACTAAAACAGGTCCAAAGTGAGGACCCAGTGAGCCTGGACCGAGACCCTTCCACAGCTCCGCGCTCACCAGCGCCGCCAGTGCGAGGTGCGGATTTAGCGCCCTGCCTGGGCTTCCGATCCCCCTGTGCGGGAGCTGGCGGTTTCTGGCTCCCTGCTGTCCGATGTTCCGGGATTCAAACTAGCGGGTCCGGGGACTCCCGCAGGCAGCTCACTCCGTGCCTGCTCCTGGCCAGCGCCGCGGAGCCCTGGAAGTTCCCCGGCAGAGGGACCGCGCCCGTCTCCCCGCCGCAGTTGGGGAGCCCCGGGCGCCGAGAGCCGGGGCTGCGGACCGCGGCTGGCACGTGGCTCGACCGCAGCGCTGCGCCAGCCGGGCCCCGCGCTCGGCCCAGCCCTGCCGGCTCCCACCGCGGCCGGCCGCGGGGAGAGGTTCCTCCCCCTCCACTTTGCACCAGTTACGAGGGAATTTGCGGTCGGTGACGCGCATCCTTAGGCGAGCCACCTGCAGCGCGGGGCGCGCCCGGCCGGCGGCAGCGCAGGCTGGGCCGGCGGCGGCCTGGGGACCAGGTTCTGGAGGCCATGCCGGCGGCGGCGCGGCGCGGCGGCCAGCTCCCGCTGCTCGGTAAGGCCCTGCTCGCCCCCGCGGCCCTGCGCGCAGCCCCTGGCCCCTCGCGCCCCGTGCCCGCTCCGCGGTCTCCCAGCGCCTCGCCTGCCCTAGGCTCTCCGCCCTCGCCTAGCGCGCGCTCTCCACAGCGCCCAGACTCGCCCTCGGCGCCCGCCTGTCCCACCCCCACCCACCTCCTTGTCCCTGTTCGATAACGTCGCCTTCGCCCTGGCCGCGGTCGCCAGCAGCAGTCACAGATTTCCCGGCTGGCCGGCCGGCCTCTCCAAGGTACCGGCGGGGCCCGCGGGGCACCACTGCCCTGCCTATCCTCCCCGGCCCGGGGCATCGCTAGCTAGGGCTGGGGGTGGGCACCCCAGGTTGGCGCCAAGTGGTCCGGCATCTCTGAACGGACCTCGGGGGCGTCTTCTTTTGATGTTTTGATATATGAAATGAACTAAGATGGGAAAATGTGCCCGCCTTCTCCCGCAAAGCGCTTCATCCCAAATAGCGACCCCTACCCCCGCCTAATTTCAGCAGGATCAACGAAGACTTACTTTGGAAATGTTATGCAAATAGAATATACAGATTACAATACGAGTTTCCCCCTTCCTCCTGCGCTGCTTTTTATCCCGGCGTTAAACCCCAAGGGAGTGTTCAAGGACTCCAAGCTGTTCCCCAAGAACCTGCTCGGTAGAATAGTTTTTGCTGCAAAGAAGATTCCCTTCAGATTCGGTTCTTTTCTATTTGGAAAGATGAAGGGGTTAATTCTAGTTTGGGTTGAAGGAGACAGTTCGGGGAGCCGGGGAGCGGAGGGCCCCTGCCCTAGCTCTGCAACCGTGGGCCTTGCGCTGTCCACTAAAGGCCTCCGCGTCCTCATCCGTCAAGTTAGGGACCCCCCTGGGTCTCCCTCAGCCCCCAAATTCGGTGATTCCAAGTTCAACGAAGTCTCTTGGTAAATGGAGAAAATATTTGCTATATAGGCGTGTAGGAATTATTTCCAGTAGTTTTTGTTATAAATCAGAATATTAGAGCGGCGAAGCAAAGACATTTTAAATTTCTTAATCATTTGTCTTTACTCGTTGGTAGATATGTGCATTTTAAAAGTAGAGTGCAATATGTTTTCAGAGTCTATTGATACAAGAAGACTCATTATACATACTGTTGTTATGTACGATATTACCAAAAACCAAACTAAACCTGTTGCGGTGGAGTCGATTCCAACTTATACGCATTTTTGAACCTGCAGAAGCTTTCTAAAAGTATGACCATCAGCACTTGCAACTGCATTTAAACTGCACTGGGTTCTTTTATATTTAGGAAGAATCTCAAAAATTTCTACATTTTTCTCTCTTTCCAGAATTTTCTAGATGAGGTATAATTGCCATACAGTAAACATGCACAAATGTTAAGAGCACAATTCCATCTGTTCATACATATATATGTATATATATATCCACATAAAAAAAAAAAATCCACATAATCACCATCAAATCAATATATAGACTAAGTCTGTCTGTGCCCCTGTCAAGTTATATGCCGAAAGGTAGCCACTATTCTGACCTCTATCATTGACTACTTTTGCCTGTTTTTGAATTGCATGTAAGCCGAACCATCATCATGTACTCTTGTATGTCCAGCTTCTTGCGCTCCACATCGTGATTGTGAAATTCAGCCATGTCGTTGCCTTCAGCAGTGGTTCTTTTTTTAAAATCTGTTGGCTGCTATTCCTTAATATGAATACACTGCCCAATTTGTTCATCCATTCAATTGCTGAAGAATGTTTGGGTTGCTTCCAATTTGGGGTAATGATAAATAACACTGCTGTGGGCATTCTTTTATAAGGTTTTTGGTGGACACGAACACCGATTTCTCTTAAGATTATATCCAGGAGCAGAATTCCTGGGCCATGGGGAAGGCATATGTTTAGTTTCAGCAGATGCTGTCAAATAGTTTGCCAAAGTGGTAGTACCAACTTATATTCCCGCTAGCAGCATATGAGAGTTCCAGGGTCATATCTTTGCCAACACTTGGTATTACAAATTTTCTTGGGTAAAGAAACATGAAATGCGAAGATTGTGAGTGTAGAGTGCTTGAAAGCTTTAAATTGCTTGGATTATAAGGTGCTATCCCCATTTCCCTTATATGGTAAACTCTACCTTTTCTTAATCATAATGAAGCCTGCTAAGTGGTATTTGAAGAATGGGCCTTATCTGCATTATGTACTGATATTGGACAAGAGGAGGAATGTTTCAGTAACTATGATCCTGTCTCTTTCATTAGCGTCAGAAGATTCATATTCAGAGCCTTGAATTACAACCGTTGCCCTGTTGCTTCTCGTGCTTTCTTGTGAATTGCTAGCTTAAGGGGGATGATTCAGGAGTAGAGGGAAGGGATGGTAGGCAAAGGTTGTTTTGGATTGGCTGAAAGACTAGACCTGGAGACCTGATGTTAAAGGCTCCTTCGATTCTGGAAGTCTAGTTCTAATTATTACCATCATGGAGGTTTAAATTGGCTATTCATTTTTTCTTATGTACTTTATATCTAGCTAAGAAGCCTGGGTGTTGCAAATACTTTGCAATTGGCTGCTAGCCTAAAGATCAGTGGTTCCAACCCACCTAGTGGCTCTGAGGAAGAAAGGCAAAGATCACAGTGAAGAAAACCTGATGAAGTAGCTCTACTCTGTAACACATGGGGTCGCCATGAGACTGGCGAAATGGTGGGCAGCAACACAGTCAATTATCCTCTTAGGTTTAGATGTGAGTGACTTACCTTCCATTAAAGAATGGATCTATTTTTTAACCACTGAAAATTTACTAATAAGTCTTAGTTATTAGTAAAGAGTTTTTTTGTTTTTGTTAATACTCCTGTTGTTTAACTGAAAAACAATCAGGTAATGAGATATTAAACGTGGAAGAGGAAGACTTAACATTACCAGGGAAAACTTCAGATAAGAAAAATGAAGAAGGAAGCACACAAGAGAAAGAAAAATATATATATATATATATATATTTTTAATTTAACAAACGTTTACTGAATACCTATTTCTGTGCCAGGCACAGGAAGTACAAAGATGAAGGAGATAGAGGTGGGGAAACTTCCCTGTAAATAGCTAATTCCATTCTGTTTAAGAAAAGCATGGTTATTGCCTTTCCCCTGGAAGAGCATTTCAGCACCAGGCTTTCTTTCAGGTAGTTAAACCTTCCAGCATAGATGTGATGATCACTGAATATCTGTAGGTGGAAAATAGAATGCTTCGATGACGGAAGCATCAACCGGGTCAGAATAGAAATCTAAAATTTTTTGCCCCCTAAAACTACTTAAACATGGATGTTCAACGCTTGTGGGAAAGAAACTGATCTTCCATTTAAAATAAAACAAATGGACTGATCCAGAATATAAA
The DNA here is from genome assembly GCF_030014295.1 of Loxodonta africana. Lineage (NCBI taxonomy): Eukaryota > Metazoa > Chordata > Mammalia > Proboscidea > Elephantidae > Loxodonta > Loxodonta africana. Next base: position 19,466,240 of record NC_087364.1, read on the forward strand.
TATGGCTGTCTTTTAGCTCTTGAGGAGAAGCGACTTTCTAAAAGGTTGTCTGAACAAATTTGTGGACTACATTTTACTTTCAGAGAGCGTATTCACGCTTACTTGAGAAGCCCACAGGAGAGCTCAGCTTCTTTAGTTTCTCCAGGGTTCTTAGAGTGCCTCTCATCTTGTTCTCTAACAAAGCTCAGGAGCAGCCCGTCATTCGATGAAGAGAAAGAAGCCCATGTCATTCAGTGTTCAAGATTACAATCTTGCTGACTTTCCAAATAAACAAAAAATCAAACCTGTTGCCACTGAGTGGACTCCAGCTCATGGTGGTAACCCCATATGTTACAGAGTAGAACTGAACTCCATAGGGTTTTCTTGGCTGTAATTTTTACAGAGGCAGATCGCCAGACCTTTTTTCCGTAGAGCCAGTAGGTGGGTTCGAACTATAAACCTTTAGGTTAGTAGTCAAGTGCAAGCCATTTGCACCATTCGTGAACCTTGACTCCCCAAATACCTACTAGATTGCCTTAATCTTTGGGTAAAGATTTTAATTAGTCAAAAAGCAAATGATCTAGAAAATACTGTATTTTACCATCTTTCTTGATTTTGAAGGTGACTTTGAGGATAACAGGAGTAAAAATTTGTAGAGGGGAAATTGAAGTGCTGAAAATGAGTTTAACCTGCTTTATAATTTTTTTTAGCTTGGTTCTACCGCTAAGTGGGCAAGGCTTATCCTTCATTCACTGTGAAATGGCAGCCTCTCGTGAACCTCGGAGTTGTTGGTTTGTCTGAGTAGAGCCTTTTGATTTCCATCAGGTGGCTTTAGATTTTTTCCATAACTCTCCAAAACAGCTTTAGCCACTTCTCAGGTAGTCATGGTCATGTGGCCAAAGATTTTTCCTGTCTTTTTGGAGCCTATGACCTTGACACCTAGATGATTTAATTACCGTTGATTAATACCTTCTGGAAACCCTGCTAGCGTACTAGTTAAGAGCTATGGCTGCTAACCAAAAGGTTGGCAGTTCGATTCCACCAGGCGCTCCTTGGAAACCGTGTGGGGCAGTTCTACTCTGTCTTACAGGGTCACTATGAGTCGGAATCGACTTGATGGCAAAGGGTTAGGTTTTTTGGTTTGATTAATACCTTCTGTGGCTGTATCGTCATCCGTAGCCCTGAAGTATGAAAGCTTTTGTAGAATCCACTGACGGTTGTTAATTTGAATTCTGTAATTCTGTTCTATGGCTGCCAACACATATAAAGGAAATTTAAAAATAATATAAAGTATACACACACAGTGTTCTTTTGTGGCTAAGGGAATTGCATAAGATCCTAAAAGAGGAACTATTGTTATATTTTGGGTCAAACAGTAAAAAATATATATATATTTTTACTGTTGTCATTATAAGGTCAATTGGTAGCCAAGATTCCTCCATAGAATTATTTACAGTCTACACTGAAATAAAATATTGTCGTTTTTTATTTAAAATACTGTGTTTTCAATGACAATTATATGATATATATATTGAGTTCAGTCTTCAAATATTTTGCTATTTGAGTTTCTATTTCCCTAATGTTAGTTATTCAGTTCTTGGAGGCGATGCAGACAAAGATAAATTATTAGGACTCATAACAGAGTTAGGAAACATATGTTCTTTGCTCTGGCAAGGAATTCCTTGTTTCCTCATTTGTAAAAAGGAGATAAGCCGTATCTTACTCCTTTGTCAGATAATACCTGTAAAGCACAGCCACCTCCTTGTGGACAGGTAGTTTTGCAATAAGTTGTTGTTGTGTGCCACTGAGTCAATTCCGACTCACAGCGACCCAATGTGACAGAGTAGAACTACCTGATAGGGTTTCCTAGGCTGTAATGTTTACGGGAGCAGATTGCCAGGTCTTTAATCTCGTGGAGCGTCTGGTGGGTTCAAACCACTGACCTTTCGGGTAGCAGCAGGGTGCTTAACTATTGCACACCAGGTCTCCCTTTTGCAGTAAGAGAAGATATAAAGTCTGAAGAAACTATTAGGCTTTAGAGCCATAGAAAGCAGCTTCGTGGGAGAAAGACCTGTTGATCTGCTTCTCTAAAGATTACAGCCAAGAAAACCCAATGGGGAAGCTCTACTCTGTCACATGGGGTCTCTATGAGTCAAAAATCGACTTGATGGCACCTAACAAGAGCAGCAACAGAGCACAATGTGTAATGTGTAACATGTTTTGGTGAGGTGATAAGGGGCTTGGGCTTTATTATATAGACCAAGATCAAGAGTCTTTGCATGGATTTATTTAAGGAGTCCATTGTCTCCCTGTGTGTGTGTGTGTGTGCCATTCTTCTGGAGAGAGGGTTAATTGCTTTCATCAGATTTTCAAAGAGGTCTGTGAACCATTGCTATAGGTTGATGGAGAGCTTTAAGCAGAAGAGGGACAGGTCTGATTTTTTTTTCTTAATTTTATTGTGTTTTAGGTGAAAGTTTACGGTGCAAATTAGTTTTCATTCCAAAATTTATAGACAAATTGTTTTGTGACATTGGTTGCAATCCCTGCAATTTATGTCAGCACTCTTCCCATTTCCCTTTCTACTCTGGGTTCTCTGTGTCCATTCATCCAGTTTTCCTGTCCCTTCCTGCTTTCTTGTCTTTGCTTTTGGGCAGGTGTTGCCCGTTTGGTCTCCTATACTTGATTAACTAAGATGCATGTTCCTCATGTGTGTTATTGTTTGTTATTGCCTTGTCTAATCTTTGGCTGAAAGGTAGATTTCAGGAGGGGCTTCAGTTCTGAGTTAGCAGGGTGTCCGGGGACCGGAGTTTCAGGGTTCCTCCAGTCTCTGCCAGACCACTGAGTCTGGTTCTTTTTTGTGAATTTGAGTTTTCTACATTTTTCTTCTGCTCTGTCCAGGACCTTCTCCTGTGATCTGTGTCACAGCGGAAGGTGGTGGTGGCCAGGAACCATCTAGTTTTTCTGGACTCAAGCTGGTGGAGGCCGTGGTTCATGTGGTCCATTAGTTCTCCGGACTAATATTTTCTTGTGTCTTTGATTTTCTTTGCTCCAAACATGATGGGACTGATAGATGTATCTTGAGATGGCAGCTCACAGGCTTTTAAGACCCCAGACACAACTAACTGAAGTAGGATATGGAACATTTTCTTTATGACTTATGTTATGCCAGTTGACCTAGTTGTCCCCCGAGACCATGGTTGGAAGTCCTCAGCCCCAGTAACTTGGACCCTCAGGGTATTTGGATGTGTCTAGGAAGCTTCTATGACTTTGCCTTGGTCAAGTTGTGCTGCCTTCCCCTATATTGTGTGCCGTCTTTCCTGTCACCAAAGTTAACTTGTCTACTGTTTAGTTAGCGGTTTTCTCTCCCCGCTCCTCTCCTCCCTCATAACCATCAAAGATTGTTTTTTTCTCTGTGTAAACCTTTTCTTGAGTTTTTATAATAGTGATCTCATACAGTATTTGTCCTTTTGTGGTTGATGATTTGAATTTTATACGGATGATTCTGGTGACTGTGTGGAAGCTGGATGTGATCCAACAGGGCTATAGCAGGGAGGCAGTAGCCTAGGCTGGAGATGATGAGGGCTTGAATTAGGCCATGGAGATCCCTGGTGATACAAACGGTTTGTGCTGGGTTACTAGCTGAAATGTCGGTGGTTCCAACCCACACAGCAGGACCATGGAAGAAAGGCCTGGCAATCTGCTTCCATAAAGATTACAGCCAAGACAACTTGGCTGTACTCTTTCATACTCTGTACCATGTGGGGTCGCCATGAATCAGACTTGACTTGATGACGTGGGGCTTTTTTTTTTTTTTGGTTTAACAGAGATGAGGAACTGCTGTAGATAGATTATAGAATCATCAAGAAGTTAAAATGTCAGGACTTGGCGACTGCCAGGATACTGGGAAGTGAAGGAAAGAGAGGAGTCAAAAATTACCTCTGGATTTATGGCTTCGGTGCCAGGGGATGTGTTGCCACTGAAGGAGAGGGAGCACAGAAGAGGGAGCAGGCTCAGGGAGCAGAAGCTGGGTTCGCTCTGAGTTTTAGGTTCCTGAGAACACCCAGATTTATGGTTATGTGCATGGGAGGTGGGAGCTTGGAACTCCTGAGCAAAGAGATGGTAGTTAAAGTCATGAGGATTTGCAGAGAGAGCATAGAATGCGTGGAGATGGATGGAACCTTTGAGCTCCCCAATCTACTGCCCTCATTTTCCAGGTGGAAAACTGGGGCCCAGACAGGTTACATGACTTGGTCAAACTCACAAAGCTGATAAACCTCAGAAGTGGGACTTGGAACACAGGTCCCCCAATTCTTAGCCAGGTCTCATTACCTCATAGGAGTCTTGACTTGGAGGCTTTGAAAATGAGTTGTCTTGCTATACAGTGATTTACTTTATAATATCTAAATCCATTACTCTTTTAGTGGAGAGTAGATCTTGCTTTGATCTAAAATTGTATTTTGAGTTAGTGCCAATTTATTTTCTCCACCCTTTTCCACCACCTCACCCTGCCCCAGTCATGTCCCTTCAAAGTACACCACTTTGGGAGCCTTTTCCAATTTCGACATTGTCAGCATTGCTTAGAATGTGTTTGGAACTGAACTCTGGGAATTGCCACTAGGGATTGGAGTGGATTCTTGGAAAGAACTTTAATGCTGATGGTGGCAAATCTTATTTGGCTTTTTAAAAAAAAAAAACTATTGTGATAAAATATTTATAACAAAACGTTTACCATTTTAACCATTTTTGAGTGTACAATTCAGTGACAATTACATTCACCATGTTGTGCCACCGTCACCACTATCCATCACCTCAAACGGAAACTCAGTATCATTTCCCCCACCATCAGCCCCTGGTAACCACAAATGTACTTTTTTTCTGAATGCATTTGCCTATTCCAGATATTTCATATGAGTGGAATCATGCAATATTTGTCCTTTTGTGTCTGACTTGTTCTCTCAGCATCGTGTTTTCAAGGTCTATCCAATTCTTTGGCTTTTTAAAAAGTCAGGTTTTTTGAGGTATAATTTTCATGCAGTGAAATTTACCCTTTTTAGTGGGCAGATCCATGAATCTAACAAATGCATAGTCATGCAGCCACCACCGCTATCAAGATACAGAACATTCTACTTCCTCAAAAAGTTTACTTATGCCCCTTTGTAGTCAACCCCTAACCCCATCATCAGTTCCTGGCAACCAGTCCCTATAGTTTTCCCTTTTCCAGAATGTCATAGAAGTGAGAGTTTACAATCTGTGACCTTTGCAGTCTGTTTCTCTCACATAGCATAATGGTTTGAGATTTTTCCACGTTGTTGTGTCTATCGGTAATTTTTTCCTTTCCATTGCTGACTAGTATTCCATTGTACGGATGTGTTTGGAAAGATTGTCTATTCTTTCTCCAGTTTCCGGCAATTATGAATAAAGCCACTATAAATATTTGAAAGCAGATTTTGGTGTAAACATAGGTTTTAATTTTTTGGGGTAAATATCAAGGAGTGGTATCGTAATGCTGGATTGGATACTAAATATATGTTCGACTTTATGAGAAATTGGCAAATTGTGTTTTTCAAAGTGATTGTGCCGTTTTTCATCTTTACCAACAACGTATTAGGGTTGCAGCTGCTCAGAATCATCATCAGCACTTGGTGGAGTTATTTTTTTTAACCGTTCTAACCCAGGTGTAGCAATACGCCGTTGCGGTTTTAATTTGCACGCCCCTAATTTTTGGGAAACCCTGGTGGCACAATGGTTAAGTGCTACGGCTGCTAACCAAAGGGTTGGCAGTTTGAATCCACCAGGCGCTTCTTGGGAACTCTGTGGGGCAGTTCTACTCTGTCCTGTAGAGTCGCTATGAGTCAAAATCAACTCGACGGCACTGGGTTTGGTTTTGTTTTTTAATGATGAGTGAGGAGCCCTGGTGGTATAACAGGTTAAGTGCTTGGCTGCTAACTGAAAGGTCGGTAGTTCTAACCATCCCATTGGCTCTGAGGGTTAAAGACCTTATGGGGCAGTTCTACTTTGTCATATAGTGTCACTCTAAGTTGGAATCAACTCAATGGCACACAACAGCAACAATGATGATGAATGGGGCTGGCAAAGGACTGAGCAACTTCATGTTCTATTATGCATAAGGTTGCCATTTGTTGGAGCCAGCTTCAGGGCAACTAACAATGACAATGACAAATGATGTTGAGCATCTTTTCATTTGCTAAATTGCCATCCTAAAATCACTTGCCCATTTTTTATTGGATTGTTTGTGTTCTTATTAAGGGGTTTTAAGTGTTCTATATGTATTCTGGATATAAGTCCTTTACCAGGTATGTGTTTTGAAAATGTTTTCTCCTAGTCCGTGGCTTGTCTTTCACTTTTTTTTTGTAACAGTCTCTTTTTAAGAGCAGAAGTTATTAATTTTGCTGAAGTTCAGTAGGGAAGAAGAATTAGCCGTAGACCAAAAACTGCTCTGGTCCCTCCTAACCAAGCTTAACAGCAAGACCCAAAAGGATCAAAGTGTTTATCATTAGTTTAATTGCATCCCATAAAAAAGTTTAAGAGTATACTACAGAATACAAAAATATCTAGCACCAGGTAAGATTCACAGCATCTAGCATTTAGTTACAAATTACTAGATAAGCAAAGAAGGAGAAAAATCCAACCCATAGGAAGGAGAAAAATCAATCATCCACAATGAATCTAGAAATGACACACAAAATAGAATTAGTAATGAGAACAGTGAAACAGTTATGACTATATTCCATATATTCTTGAACTAGAGAAAAAATTGTACATGTTAAGCAGAGACATGGTAGATATAAAAATAAATATCCAAATTGAACTTCCTGAGATGAAAACTACAGTTACACTGGATGAGATTATTAACAGATTAAACACTGTGGGGAAAAAAAAGTAATGACATGAAGGCACAGCAATAGAAACTATCCAAAACGAACAGAGAATCAGTGAGCTTCAGGAGGACTTCAGATGGTCAAACATACACGTAACTGGAATATGTGAAGGAGAGAGGCGGTTAGGCGAAGGACAGAAAAAATATTTGAAGAAATAGTGGAGGAAAAATTTCCCCAATCTTATGAGAATTTTAAGCCCGCAGATCAAAGAGGTTCAATGAATCCCAGGCATGTGACTTAGGAAGAAAACTACTAAAAACACATTATAATCGTATAGGTTAAAGCCAGTGAAAAGAAAAAAAAATCTTAAAAGCAGCCAGGGAAAAATGATACATTCATACGGTAGGTTTCTTATAAAAAATGCAAGCCAAAAGACAGTGAAGCAACAACTTTAAAGAACTGAAGGAAAAATAATGTGAACATGGAATTCTGTATCCAGAGAAGATGTCTTTCAGAAATGAAAGAGAAACAGAAGTTTCTTCAAAATATGTTTACCATTCAATGTTTATCATATTTTGAATACTGTATTCAAAAATGAAGAAGAAACATTTTTCTGATGTATAAAAGCTGAAAGAAATAATCAGCATCAGACATGCACTATAGGAAATGGTAAAGGAAGTCCTTCAGGCAGAAGAAAAATAATACACGATAGAAACCTGGATCTGCATAAAGGAACAAGAAGCACTGAAAATTGTAATTATGTGAGTAAATTTATCTTATTGTTCAAATCTCTTTAAAAGACAATTGAATGTTTAAAGCAAAAATAATAACTGTATTGTGGAATTTATATAGCTTATGTAGAAATTCAGTGTATGACAACAATAGAACAAAGCCTGAAAGGAATAAAATGGGAATATATTATTGTAAAGTTCTTATATTATACATGAAGTAGTATAATAGCCCTTAAAAGTAGATTGTGTTAATGTGGAGAGAGATACTATAAACTTTAAAGCAACTACTAAAATAAAAACAAAGCCTTATAGCTAATATTCCAAGAAGGGAAATGAAATGGAACAAAAAATTAATCAATTATTACCAAAGAAGGGAGAAAAAGAAAAAGCAGGCTAAAGGACAAAAGGGACAAATACAAAACAAAGAACAACATGGTAGATTTAAACCTAATCATGTCAAAAACCACAGTAAATTTAAATGGTCTAAATATTCTAATTAAAAGGCAGAGATTGTCAGATTTAATTGAAAAAAAAATCAAGACTCAACTATACTGTATAAATGAAACCCATTTTGGATATGAAGATACAAATAGGCTTAAACTAAAAGGGTGGAAAAAGATAGCTATGCTAACACTAATCAAGGAAAGCTGTATAGGCTATAATAATGTCAGACAAAGTATATTTTAGAGCAAACAATATTACTAGGGACAAAGGAAGTCATTTCATAATGCTATAAAGCATGATTCTTTCAACAAGAGGATATAAAAATCCTAAACATCTAATAACAGAGCTTGAAAATACATGGAGTAAAATCCGATTGAACTTCAAGGAGAAATAAACAAAGCCACAATTACAGTTAGAGATTTCAATACCCCTTCCTTAATAATTGGTAGAAAAAGAATGAAGAAATCAATAAGATATAGGAGACTTGAACAATGGTATCAACTAACTTTACCTAATTCACATTTAGAAAACATTCAACTATACAACAGCTGAGTACACATTCTTTACAAGTGCACACAGTCTATTTACTGCACTAGACTATATTTTGGACCATAAAACAAGTTTTGATGTATTTAAAAAGATTCAAGACATACAAAACATATCCTCTGACTAAAATGGAATTAAATCAGAAATTAATAACAAAGATATCTGGAAAAGCCCCAAATATTGGGAAACTAAGTAACACATTTCTAAATGGATCAAAGGAGAAATCAAAAGATAATTTGAATGTATTTTGAATGGAATGAAAATACAATGTATCAGAATTTGTGGGATTCCCCAAAGCAGTATTTAAGGGGAAATTTGTAGCATTAAATTATTTATAGCACTTAATTATAATGCTACTATAAAGATAACAAATCAATTACCTTGAATTCAACCATAAGAAAGAGAGGAAAAAAGAGGAAATTAAAACCCACGTAAGCACAAGGAAAGAAATAATAATGATCAAAGTGAAAATCAATGAAATGTGAAACAAACAAAATAGAGAAAGTCAGTGCAACTAAGAGCAATAAAAGATCAATAAAGTTCACAAGCCTCTGGTAAGACACGGATAACCAATATCGGAACGAGAGAGGCAACATCACTACAGAATCTGCCTATACTTTGACAACTTACTGAAAAAAATTCCTTGAAAAACATATACTACCAAAACTAATTCAACAAAAATTAATAAATGATGCTATGTTTATTAAAGAAATTGTAGTTAAAAACCTTCCCACAGAGAAAACTACAGGTGCAGATGGCTTCACTGGGGAATCCACCAAATATTTAAAGATGAAATAATACCGATTTTACACAAACTCTTCCAGAAAATTGTAATACTTCTCCGCTCATTCTGTAAGGCCAATATTACTCTGATACCAAAACCAGACAACTATATTAAAAGAAAACTACAGACGAATAATTGCTATAAATATAAATGCAAGAATGCGTAATAATATTTTGGCAAATTGAATCCGACAGTTTATTTAAGAAAAAAAAAATTCATGTCCATGTCACACTGGGGTTTATCCTAGGAATACCACATTTGAAAACCGATCAATGTAATTCGTTGTATTCACATACTAAAAAAGAAAAAACACTAAAACAACCACAACAACAAAAACAAACCTATATGCTCAGGACAATAGATAATAAATCAATGGAACAGAGGAAGTATTTGACGAAATTCAACCTCGGTTCTTAATAAAATCTCTCAGCAAATTAGGAATAGAAATGTTTCCTGTCCAACTGATTGAGGACATCTATGAAAAGCCTATATTTAGCATCATACTTAATGATAAAAGACTAAATATTTTCCCATAAGATCAGAAACTAGGCAAGGATGTCCATCCTCACTACTTCTATTTAACATTATGCTGGAGAGCCTAGCCAGTGTGATAACGGAAGGGGGAAAAAAAAAGCATTCATTTTGGAAAAGAAGAAATAAAACTGTTATTTTTTTCTTCTTTTTTTAATTGTACTTTAGATGAAGGTTTACAGAACAAACTACTTTCTCATAAAACAGTTAGTACACATATTGTTTTGTGACGTTGGTTATCAACCCTGCAACATGTCAACACTCTCCCTTCTTGACCTTGGGTTCCCTGCTACCAGCTTTCCTGTCTCTTCCTGCCTTCTTGCTTGCCCCTGGGCTGGTATGCCCCTTTAATCCCATTTTGTTTTATGGGCTATCTAATTGTTATTTGATTTTTTGCAGATAAATCATCTATGTAGAATATCCTGTAAAACCCGTTGCCACCGAGTCGATTCTGACTCATAGCAACCCTATAGGACAGAGTAGAACTGCCCCATAGGGTTTCCAAGGAACAGCTGGTAGATTCGAATTGCTGGCATTTTGGTTGGCAGCCGAGCTCTTACCCACTGGGCCAGTAGGGCTCCAGGATATCCTATAGCATGTACAAAAAAAGTGACTAAAACTAATGAATGAGCTCTGTAGGGTTGCAAGATAGAAGATCAGTGGAGAAACCCGAAAACCCACTGCGCCGATAGTAGCAACTAAAATCAGAAACTGAAGTAAAAAAAAACCAAAATAGCCTTAAAAATATAAAATAGTTAAAGATAAATCTGTGTAAGATCTGTACACTGAAACCTACAAAAATATCGCCAAGAGAAATTAAATAAGACCTGAATAAAAGGAAAGATAGACCATGCTTACGTATTGGAAGACTCAATATTGTTAAAATGTCAAGTTTGCCCAAATTGCTTTCTTGATTCAATCCAATCCCTATGAAAATCTCTGGATACTTTTTTGCAGAAATTGGCAAGCTCGTTCTAAAATTCATATGAAAATATAAGAGACCTAGAATACATAAACAACCTTGCAAAGAAGAACAAACTTGCTGCTTGATTACGACTTCCTATAAAGCTACAGTAATCAAGACATCGTGGTGTTGGCATCCAGAGAGATAAGTAGATCAATGGGACAGTATAGAAATTCTATCAATAGACCCACACATATATGGTCAATTTATTTATTTACTTTTTATTGTGTGTTACAGAGCAAATTATTTTCTCATTAAACAATACACATATTGTTTTGTGACATTGGCTGCCAACCCCACAAGTGTCAACATTCTCTCCTTCTTAACCTTGTATTCCCCGTTACCAACTTTCCTGTCCCCTCCTGCCTACTTGTCCTTGCCCCTGGGCTGGTGTGCTCATTTAGTCTTGTTTTGTTTTATGGGCTGTCAGTTTTTTTTTTACAAAGGTATAAAGGTAATTCATTGGAAAAATCACAGTCTTCTAACAAATGGTGCTGGAACAATTGGATATTCATATGCAAAACTTTTATCCATACATCACACCATGTAAAAAATTAACTCAAAGTGAATCATAGTCCCAAATGTAAAACCTAAAACACTCCTACTTATAGGAGAAAACTTTTTTGACATTGGGTTGGGCAAAGATTTTTTCAGTACAAAACCAAAAGCATGATCTATAAAAGAAAAATTGATAGATTGGTCATCTTCAATATTAAAATTTTCTAGTCTTCCAAAGACAAGCCACAGACTGGCAGAAAATATTTGTCAATTACATATCTAACAAAGGACTTTTATTTAGAAGAAAAAATTTTCAAAACTCAATAACAAGAAAATAAATGACCCAATTAAAAAATGGACAAAAGATTTGAACAGACACATTATCAAAGAAGATATAAAATGCCATATACCCATTACTGTTGAGTCAATTCCAACTCATAGTGACCCTAAAGGACAAAGGAGAACTACCCCGTAGGGTTTCTAAGGAGTGGCTGTTGGATTCAAACTGCCAACCTTTTGGTTAGCAGCCTAAGCTCTTAACTACTGTGATACCAGAAACTCTTAGAAGAAAACATAGGGGTAAATCATCAGGACCTTGTACTTGACAATGGAGTCTTAGATCCAACATCAAAAGCATGAGCAACAAAAGGAAAAAATAGATAAATTGGACTTCACCAAAATATAAAAATTTTGCTCTTCAAAGGATGTTATTAAGAAAGTGAAGAGGCAACCTACAGAGTGGGAGAAGGTATTTAGAAATCACATATCCGACAAGGTTTTACTGTCTAGAATATATAAAGAACTACTACAACTCAACAACAAAAAAACAAACACCCCAATCAAAAAATGGGCAAAAAGCTTGACTAGACATTTCTCCAAAGAAGATATACAAAATGGCCAATGAACACATGAAAAGATACTCCATCTTAGTCATTAAGGAACTGCAAATCAAAACCACAATGAGATACCGCTTCACTCCCATTAAAATGGCTATTATAAGAAGAATGGAAAACAGCAAGTGTTGGTTAAGATGTGGGGAAATTGGAATCCTTGTGCATTGCTGGTGGGAATGTAAAATGGTGCAAGCTCTGTAGAAACCGGTTTGGCAGTTCCTCAAAAATTTAAAGGAGGAGTTACCATGTTGATGCTGTTGTTGTGTGCCTTTGGAAGCAGATTGTCAGATCTTTTTGTCCATGGAGCCAATGGTGGGTTGAAACTGACCTTTCGCCAAGTGCTTAGCCATTTCACCACTAGGGCTCCCAGGAATTACCGTACCCATTGTTGTCGAGTTGATTCTGACTCATAGTGACCCTGTGTTACCCAGTAATTCCACTCCTGGTTTTATAATCGAAAGAACTGAAAGCAGGGACTCAAACAGATACTTGTACAACAATGTTCATAGCAACATTATTCACAATAACCAAAAGGTGGAAACAGCTCAATGTCCAACAATAGATAAGTGAATAAATAAAATGTGGTATATACATATAATGGAATATTATTCTACCGTAAGAAGGAATAAAGTTCTACTGCATGTTACAGTATGGATGAAACCTGAAAACATTATGCTAAATGAAATAAGTCAAACACAAAAACACAAATATAGTGTGATCCCATTAATATGAAATACCTAGAATAGACAAATGCATAGAGACAGAAAGTAGATTGGTGGTTATGTGGGCAGGGGGGCAGGGAGGAGTAAGGAGTTATTGCATAATGGGTACAGGATTTCTGTTTGGGGTGATGAGAAGTTTTGAAAACAAACAGTGGTGATGGTTGCACAACATCGTGCCACTGGGTTATACATTTGAAAATGGTTAAAACAGCAACTTTCATTATGTGTATATTTTACCATTAAAAAAATTGACACAGTAAGATACAACACGTCTATTGTGGTTGTTTGTTGCCGTTGAGTCATCTCTAACTCATGGTGGCAAAAATGTTGCCTGGTCTTGTGCCATCTTCGTGAGTGTTGGTATGTTTGCGTCCATTGTTGCTACTACTGTGTCAATCCATTTCATTGAGGGTTTCCCTCATTTTCACTGGCCCTCTACCTTACCAGACATGATGTCTTTTTTAGCAATTGGTCTTTCCTGATGATGTGTCCAAAGGAAGTTAAAGTCTCACCATCCTCACATCTAGGGAACAATGTGGTTCCTTAAATATTCCATTAGCCATTCTAATAGTTGTGTTTTATGAAAACTCTGGAGCACATGTATTAATTAGAATGGCTGAAATTAAAAAGCCTCGTTTTATCAACTGTTGGCAAACATGTGGCAACATGTGGAATATAAAATGGTACAACCTCTTTGGAAAACATTTTGGCATTTTCTTTAAAAGTTTACACCTACAGTGTGATTTAGCCATTCCACTCTATGGAATTTACCCCAAGAGATCTGAAAGCATGTGTCCACATGAAGGCTTATACACAAATGTTCATGCAGCCTTGTATGTAGGAATCCGTAAGTGGAGGCAACCCAAATGTCTGTCAACAGGTGAATGAACTAAAATATTGTGTTATGTATCTATTTAATAGAATACTAGATAGATAGATGTTGGTGTCAGGTGCCATCGAGTTAGTTCCAACTCATAGTGACCCTGTGTACATCAGAACAAAACACTGCCCAGTCCTGTGCCATCCTCACAATCAGTTATGCTTGAGCCCATTGTTGCAGCCACTGTGTCAATCCATCTCATTGAGGGTCTTCCTCTTTTTTGCCGATGCTGTACTTCACCATGCATGATGTCCTCCTCCAGGGACTGATCCCTCCAGACAACAACTTCAAGTGTGTGAGATATAGTCTCACCATTCTTGCTTCTAAGGAGCATTCTGGCTGTAACTTCTTCCAAGACAAACTTGTTTGTTCTTTTGGCAATCCATGGTATATTCAATATTCTTCTCCAACACCACAATTAAAAGGTGTCAATTCTTCTTCAGTTTTCTTTATTCATCATCTACCTTTCACATGCGTAGGAGGCAATTGAAAACACCGTGACTTGGGTCAGGCATGCCTTAGTCTTCAAGGTGACATCTTTGCTTTTCAACACTTTAAAGAGGTCTTTTGCAGCAGATTTGCCCAATGCAATGAGTCTTTTGATTTTTTGACTACTGCTTGCATGGATATTGATTGTGGATTCAAGTAAAATGAAATCCTTGACAATTTCAATCTTTTCCCCATTTATAATGATGTTGGTTATTGGTCCAGTTGTGAGGATCTTCGTTTTCTTTATGTTGAAGTATATATAACCCATACTGAAGGCTGTAGTCTTTGATCTTCATCAGCAAGTGCTTCAAGTCCTCTTCACTTTCAGCACAGAAGGTTGTGTCATCTGCATAATACAGGTTGTTAATGAGTCTTCCTCCAATCCTGATGCCCCATTCTTCTTCATATAGTCCAGCTTCTTGGATTATTTGCTCAGTATACAGATTGAATAGGTATGGTGGAAGGATACAACCCTGATGTATACCTTTTCTGATTTTAAACCACATAGTATCCCTGTGTTCTGTCTGAACAACTGCCTCGTAATCTATGTACAAGTTTCTCATGAGCACAATTAAGTGTTCTGGAATTCCCATTCTTCGCAATGCTGTCCATAATTTGTTATGATCCACACAGTTGAATGCCTTTGCATAGTCAATAAAACACAGGCAAACATCTTTCTGGTATTCTCTGCTTTCAGCCAGGATCCATCTGACATCAGCAGTGATATTCCTGGTTCCATGTCCTCTTCTGAATCCAGCTTGAATTTCTGGCAGTTCCCTGTGGATATACTGCTGCAGCCACTTTTGAATGATCTTCAGCAAAATTTTACTTGTGTGTGATATTAATGATATTGTTCAATAGTTTCTGCATTTGGTTGGATTACCTCTTGGGACTAGACACAAATATAGATCTCTTCCAGTCAGTTGGCCAGGTAGCTATCTTCCAAATTCTTGTCATAGACGAATGAATACTTCCAATGCTGCATCCATTTGTTGAAACATCTCAATTGGTATTCCATCAATTCCTGGAGCCTTGTTTTTCACCAGTGCTTTCATGCAGCTTGGACTTCTTCCTTCAGTTCCATTCGTTCCTGCTCATATGGTACCTCCTGAAATGGTTGAACATCCACCAATTCTTTGTGGTATAGTGACTGTGTATTCCTTCCATCTTCTTTTGATGCTTCCTGAGTTGTTTAATATTTTCCCCTGTAGAATCCTTCAACATTGCTACTGGAACCTTGGGTTTTTTCTTACGTTCTTTCAGCTTGAGAAATACAGAACGTGTTCTTCCCTTTTGGTTTTCTAACTCCATATCTTTGCACATGTTATTATAATACTTTGTCTTCTCAAGCTGCCCTTTGAAATCTTCTGTTAACTCTTTTATGTCATCATTTCTTCCTTTCGCTTTAGCTACTTGACGTTCAAGAGAAAGTTTCAGAGTCTCTTCTGACATCCATTTTGGACTTTTCTTTCTTTCCTGTCTTTTTAATGACCTCTTCCTTTCTTCATGTATGATGTCCTTGATGTCATTCCACAACTCGTCTGGTCTTTGGCCATTAGCGTTCAATGCATCAGATCTATTCTTGAGATGGTTTCTAAATCCAGGTGGGATATACTCAAGTTCATACTTTGGCTCTCGTTGACTTGTTCTGATTTTCTTCATTTTCAACTTGAACTTGCATGTGAGCAATTGATGGTCTGTTCTGCCTTATGATATTGAGCTTTTAGGTAGATAGATAGATAGGTAGATTAGGTAGGTAGGTAGGTAACTCCAACTCATGGCGACATTATGTACAGCAGACAGAATGAAATGTTTTCCATTTTGTTAGGATTCCTTAGGATCACAGGCATGTTCAAGCCCATTCTAATAGAATACTACTCATCAAGTAAAAGCAATGAACTACTGATATATACTGCAATGTGGATGAAGCTCAAAAAACACTGCCAGACAAAAAAGAGTTCATACCGTATGATTCCATTTGTAGAAAATTCAAACTAATCTATAGTGACAGAAAGCAAATCAAAGGTTGCTTGGACATGGGGAGGACAAAGGAGCATATGGAAACTTTTGGGGGTGACGGATAAGTTGGATGAGGTCACTATTTTGATTGTGGTGATAGTTTTACAAATATGTGCATATGTCAGCCTAGGAAACCCTATTGGGCAGTTCTACTCTGTCCTGTGGGGTTGCTATGAGTCGGAATCAATTCAACGGCACCTAACAACAACAACGTGTTTCAAAACTTATCAAGCTTTATACTTTAAATATGTGCAATTTATTGTATGTTAATTATGCCTAATAAAACTATTTTAAAAAGAGAGGGGAGAAAGAATTCTTAAGTTCTCTTTAATCTTGTTTTTTCTTCTCTTACCCCTACAGTTGTGTTCATTTTGTTTCCTTTATAAGAATAGGGGGTATATTAAGGGAAATAAAAAGTATACCTGACTGAATGCTGATGAGGCTATGATAAAACTGTTCCACCTTCCCCTTTGGAAAACAAGATGGCAGTGCATGTCAAGAACCATGTCAGTGTTTATATTCTTTGATCCACTAATTCTACTTCCAGAAATTTACATAAGGAAATATTTTTAAATTCAAAGGCTTAGTGACTTATTTTAAATAGCAGAGAAAAATGTAAAATAGCAAGGAAATGGTACATCCACTAAAGGAATACAAATCTACAAATATATGGTAACATAGGAAATGCTTATGATCTATTTTGTTGCTAAAAATCTGAATATAAAATTGTTTTTACTCTGTCAGTACAATTAGTTGAAAAGTGTGTACACACGGGAAAGGTTACAGAGGAATAAAAACAGTTTATTTGTTAGGATGTCAGGATTTAAAGTGAATTTTTATCGTTCCACTGTCATTGTTAGGTGCTGAGGAGTTGATTCCAACTCATAGCAAGTCCATGTGACAGAGTAGAATGCCCCATAGCGCTTTCTTGGCTGTAATTTTTATGGGAGCAGATCACTAGGTCTTTCTCCTGTGGGGCTGCTGGTGGGTTTGAACCATGAACCTTTTGGTTAGCAGTCAAGTGTCTAACCATTGTACCACCAGGGCTCCTTAGTACTGATATAATGGAGGCTGGGAAAGCTGAGACGCAACCTGATTTACACTGCAAAACAAAACAAAGCCATTTGCATAGGGATCCTATAGAACAGAGTGGAACTTCCCCGTGGAGTTTCCTAGGCTGTGATCTTTACAGGGGCCCTGATGTTGCAATGTTAAAAGCTATGGTATGCTACCGCTACTAACCAAAAGGTCAGCAGTTCAAATTCACTAGCCACTCCTTAGAAACCCCATGGAGCAGTTCTACTCTGCCCTATATAGGGTCACAATGAGTCAGAATCGACTCGATGGCAGTGGGCTTTTTAATCTTCACGGGAGCAAATCAGCAGGTCTTTCTCCCAAGGAGCTGCTAGGTGAGTTTGAACTGCCGACCTTTCGGTTAACAGCAGAATGCTTAACCACTGTGCCACTTGGGCTCCTTAATTTACATTGCAGAACACCCCCCCCCCCCCCCCCCCGCAAAGAGCATAAACTGTCGGCACCAGCTCCCAGAATGCTGGCAGTATGCAAGAGATAGAAGAGTCTTCTCTGGGCGATCTGACCAGCCCAGGAGAAAAGGCGCAAAGATGAGCCACAGAGAAGATTGGGCAGCAGGCTACAGCGTGTGCCCAGCGTTTAGGATGAACATTCAGTGCTTCATTCTTACTTATTAGCAGACTGTCTAGGATTATAAGTCATTTGGGAAAAGCATCTGAATAATAGAAAAACAGAAAGTGAAAGACATAAGGAATCAAATAAGTCAAGAAAACTTCCTCAAACAGAAGGATGAAAGTTTCTACATTGAAAAGGCCCAGTAAGTATCCAGGGTGATGGATAAAAATAAACTCTCACTAGGGCATGTAATTTTGAAAATTTAGTACACTGGTTACAAAGAAAAAAAGCTTCTCTAAGGATCCCTGGTGGCACAGTGGTTGAAGTGCTTGGCTGCTAACCAAAAGGTCAGCAGTTCAAACCCACCAGCTGCTCCTTAGGAGAAAGATGTGGCAGCCTGCTCCCGTAAAGATTTACAACCTTGGAAACCATATGAGGCAGTTCCACTCTGTCCTACAAGGTGACTATGAGTCGGAATTGGCCCAACGGCAGTGGATTTGGTTTGGTTTTTGGAAGCTTCCATAAAGAATAAAAGGATGGCTTTTATATAAGCAGTCAGTTCCTTGATCACGCTGTTCTAATTTCAGATGTTCAGGAGCCACACTAATTACTGCCATATTGGATAGCACAGATCTAGAATACTTCCATCGTTGCAAAAGGTTTTCCTGGACAGCAGTGCTTTCGGTGCCTTTGCTCCTGATTTACCAAAGACTTACCTTTTATTAAATTGTGTTTCCTGTGTATTTTCATGTTGGCCAATTTTCCTTGATTTCATTTTTTTATCATAAGATGAATACATAGCTCCTTTTTAAGCTGTGCATGTATCAATATCATTGTATTTACTTTGTTTTGCAGCTGTTTTTTCAGCAATGATATGCGGGACTTTTACAAACCAAGAGCTGCCTGTGATCAAGTGTGTTTTAATCAATCATAAGAACAATGATTCATCAGTGGGGCTATCATCATCATATCCCATGGTAAAGTAATATTAAAATTATAGTTTTAGATATTTTTCTCTAGAGACCATACTTTGTAAGCTACTGAAACCTGGCATGAATAAGTGGGCTTTACTTTGTATGTAGTCAGGTGTATTAAGTATTCCTATCTGGTTCAGGTGCAGCGTCTATACTCAGAACTACCTGGCACTCCGTTCCACCAAGAACCATGTTCCCTTTTGGGTAGGGATTCAGAAAGGACACTGATAACCTGGTATGAATTTGAATCCCAGCTTCTCTCCCAGACTTAAGTCCCTTCTTGGGTATATATGAACAGATTTTCCATTTGCACATTAAATTCAATTAAATAATTTATTTTATTTCTATTTCCCCAAACCTGCTCCTACTCCTGTATTAATTGGTTTCTGTTCATGGCTTTATCTAGATCCCAGGCCTGAAAGTGCAGAGTGATTTTGGACTACTTCCCCTCTCTTGCCTTCATATTCATTTAGTTACCAAATCTTGTCAATTCCCTTTCTTTAATGTTTCTCATATGTCCACCTCATCTTCTCTAGTCTCACTGCCACTTCTGTAATTCAAGTCATTGTTAACCAAAAACCAAACCTGTTGCCATCGAATTGAACCTGACTCAGAGTGACCTATTTGACAGAGTAGAGCTGCCCATGGGGTTTCCAAGGAGCAGCTGGTGGATTCAAACTGCCAACCTTTTGGCTAGCAGCTGTAGCTCTCGACCACTGTGCCACCAGGGCTCCCGAGGCACTTACGAAAACACCTTGCAGAGGGAGGGTGTGGTTTCCAAAAAAACATAGAAGGCGCACATTATTTTCATAAAGTACAGTAATCTTTATGGGAGCAGATCACCAGGTCTTCCTCCTTTGGAGCTGCTGGTGGATTTGAACTACTGACCTTTCAGTTAGCAGCTGAGTGCTTAACTGCTGCACCATGAGGGCTCCTAAGCCTTCTTTGTTGTTGCTGTTAGGTGCTATGGAGTCGGTTCCGACTCTGCCTGGTCCTGCACCATCCTGACAGTCATTGCTATGTTTGAGCCCGTTGTTGCAGCCATTGTGTCAATCCATCTTGTTGAGGGTCTCCCTCTTTTTCACTCACCCTCCTAATAACATGTTAACTCCCCCGTAATCATGATTCTGTCCTAAATGACGTCTTCCCTCTACAGTTCACCTTACACATGGCTGCCAGACTAGCTTTGATCCTTTATTGTGATGACCCATTACTTAGACGGACATCCAAATTGCTCCATAGTCTGGCTCCTTCAAGTTCCCACGTTGTTTTTCATCACTCCCTCTCCTTCATGCCATTCATCTAACATCGCCTAAGCATTCCCATCTCTATACTTTTTTTTTTTAATATTTAGTGAATTTACTCAAATGAAGGAAGCTTAAATGATTGTTGCTGTCATTAAGTGCTGTTGAGTTGGATCCAACTTACAGCGACCCTGTGTACAGCAGAACGAAATACTGCCTGCTCCTGCGCCATCCTCACGATCCTTGTTATGCTTGAGCCCATTGTTGCAGCCACTGTGTCAATCCATCTCATTGAGGCTTAAACGATAGAGAATTGCAAATACTAGAAGCCTATTATATTACATTGCATTGGGCAAATCTGCTGCAAAAGACCTCTTTAAAGTGTTGGAAAGCAAAGATGTCACTTTGAGGACTAAGGTGTGCCTGACCCAAGCCACGGTGTTCTTAATCACCTCATATGTATCTGAAAGCTGGACACTGAATAAAGAAGACCAAAGAAGAGTTGATGCCTTTGATTTATGGTGTTGCTGAAGAATATTGAATATACATGGACTGCCAAAAGAACAAATCTGTCTTGAAAGAAGTACAGAGAGAATGCTCCTTAGAAGCAAGGATGGTCAGACTTTGGTGAGTCTCACATACTTTGGATGTGTTATCGGGAGGGACTGCTTCCTGGAGAAGGACATCAAGCTCGGTAAAGTAGAGGGTCAAGGAAAAAGAGGAAGACCCTCAAAGATAGTAGCTGCAACAATGGGCTCAAGCATAACAACAATTATGAGGATGGCACAGGACCAGGCAATGTTTCATTCTGTTGTACATAGTGTTGCTATGAGTTGGAATTCTGCTCAATGGCACCTAACAACAACATTATCTATAACAAAAAGTGAAGTAATTGTCAACTCCTTGAACAATTCCAGTTAAACATTTATACAAATACATATTTACTCTTTTTCTTTCTTTTTATTGTGTACTATGTAACAAAATATTTGCCATTTCAACATTTTTCACGTGTACAATTCAGTGACAATTGTGTTCGTAATGTTGTGTTACTATCACCAATGTCTGTTAACAAATTTTCTCATCACCCTTAACAGAAGCTCTTTGTCTCCTAAGCAATGAGTCCTCCTTGCCCCCTTGCCCTGTTCCCACTCCTGGTAAGCACTAATCTACTTTATGCATTTGCCTATTCTAGATATTTTATGTATGTGGGATAATACAGTATATATCCTTTTGTGATTGGCGTATTGATGTTGTCATGGTCCATCCATGTTGTGGCATGTATTGGGATGTTATTCCTCTTTATAACTGCATGATATTCCATTGTATGTATGTACCACATTTTGTTTATCCATTCATCAGTTGATGGACGTTTAGGTTATTTCCATATGTTGGCTATTGTGAATAGTGCTGCAGCAAAACGTATACACGCATGACACGATGATCTGGGGAATAAAAACAGACACTGAAAATATTCTCCAGTTTTAAAATGTTGTGAAATAGGTTTCAATAACAATATTCTATGTGAATGTAAAATTCCTGACTTAATTCCATGATTTTATCATGCCAGAAGCATGGTTGATTTTATTTTATTTTTTTTGGCAGATATTGGCGTCATAACACATTGGCTTATTAATAATTAAGGCATTTTGCAGTATCTCAATGTGGACAAAAAATTCAATATTGATTATAAATGGTGGTTGGCCTTTTTAGTTCTTTTTAATAAGTTCTGTAGTACTTTTTCATAGATAGGTAGTCCCCGACTTATCATGGGGTTCCGTTATGACAACTCCATCTTAAGTTGGTTCTGACATAAGTCAAATGTGTCTTTTTTTTTTTTTTTGGTTGTCATTATTATTGTCTTTTATTATCATTATCTTTATAAACCCCATCTTTACTTGTCATTCGGGGTTGCAAACATTACACATAAACATCTGTGAGTGGGTAGTTGAGAATGATAACATCAGCAAATTTCAAGCTGCAACATTCTAAGTAGTACATATTACTAAACATAAGATGTACAAAACAGAAACATTAACAGATGGTTATAAGTGCAGTTTGTCCTAACTCGAATGTGTCATAAGTCTGGGACTACTTGTAGTGTAAACTATGTTCTTATGCAATATTCAGAATTTCATTAAGACCCGGTAGTTCCATTAAAGATGTAATCATATAAATCCTAAATGGAGCGAAGGTGAACAGTCTTTTTAGTGCACTTTCTTCTCCTTGATGGTAAAACTGCTCCTTTTGAGTACTTTTCCACTTCAGTGTGAAGTAGGTTGTTAGGGTTTTAGTGGCTTTTTAAAAAAATGGTTTTGATTCCTTCCATGGTTCTCGGTTCTTAGATGAAACATCTTTCTGAAAATCCTATAGTCCAGGCGTGTCTTGAATAACTAAGCATTCTTTAGTAGATAAAACTTCTCAGTGCAACTCTAATAAATAAGCATCTACATCCTTAGCTATATTATTTGGAACCAAAGTTGTTGTTGTGTGCCATTCAGTCAATTCTGAGTCATAGTGACCCGAGGTGACAGAGTAGAACTGCCCCATAGGGTTTTCTAGGCTGTCATCTTTATGGGAGCAGATCGCCAGGTCTTTGTCCCGAGGAATCGCTGAGTGGGTTCAAACTGCTGACCTTTCAGTTAGCAGCCAAGCGCTTAACCATTGTAACACCAGGGCTCCTGGAACCAAAATAAGATGGTTGTACTGTCCGGCAATCCCCTTAATTGCTGTTTAAAATCTGAATATTTCCATTATTTGTAATTGCTCTTGAGGATGATACTTCTGACCACCACCTTTTTTTTTTTTTAATTAACTTTTATTAAGCTTCAAGTGAACGTTTACAAATCCAATCAGTCTGTCACATATAAGTTTACATACATCTTACTCCCTACTTCCACTTGCTCTCCCCCTATTGAGTCAGCCCTTTCAGTCTCTCCTTTCGTGACAATTTTGCCAGCTTGCCTCTCTCTCTATCCTCCCATCCCCCCTCCAGACAAGAGTTGCCAACACACTCTCAAGTGTCCACCTGATATAATTAGCTCAGTCTTCATCAGCATCTCTCTCCCCCCCCGCTGACCAGTCCCTTTCATGTCTGATGAGTTGTCTTCGGGGATGGTTCCTGTCCTGTGCCAACAGAAGGTCTGGGGAGCATGGCCGCCGGGATTCCTCTAGTCTCAGTCAGACCATTAAATATGGTCTTTTTATGAGAATTTGGGGTCTGCATCCCACTGATCTGCTCCCTCAGGGGTTCTCTGTTGTGCTCCCTGTCAGGGCTGACCACCACCTTTTTATGACTGCCGCCCGTTAAATATTCTTCCCATTTGCTTTGAAGTAATGACTTTACTAGAGGCAACAGGTCTGCACAGCAGCCAGGTAAGATGTGTTGTTTTCCTGTAAACCATTAGTGAGCATAGGAGGACAATCCACCACAACTCCACGGTCTTCCATTGTCACGGAACACGCTGCAGGTGCACTGACACTGTCCTTCTTCCAGAAAGTTCTGCAGCGTTTAATCTCAGATTCCCGCTGAACAGAATTTATGCCATTGTTTCATGGTCTGGAGAAACCGCAAAAAAAATGAACCCACACACATATATATATATATATATACATATATATATGTATATATATATATTTCAGTTTTATTGTGGTAAAATATATATAGCAAGAAGTTTGTCATTTTGATATGTACAATTCAGTGACACTAATTACATTCACCATGTTGTGGCACCATCACCACTATCTGTTTCCAAGTTTTTCATCACCCCAAATACTCAGCCCTTTAATCAAAGACACTCGATTTCCCTTCCTCCAACCCCTGGTAATCACCAATAATTTTGGCCTCTATGCATTTGCCTGTTCTAGATATTTCGTATAGATTGGATAATACAATATTAATCCTTTTGTGTCTGGCTTATTGATCTCACTGTTTTGTTTTAATTTTTTATTGTGGTGAAAATATACACAATAAAACATTCAGCAATTAAACAATTTCTCCGCATATAATGCAGAATGGGAATTCCAGAACACTTAATTGTGCTCATGAGGAACCTTTACATAGATCAGGAGGCAGTTGTTCAGACAGAACAAGGGGATACTGATTGGTTTAAAGTCAGGAAAGGTGTGCATCGGGGTTGTATTCTTTCACCATACCTATTCAATCTGTATGCTGAGCAAATAATACGAGAAGCTGGACTATATGAAGAACGGGGCATCAGGATTGGAGGAAGACTCATTAACAACCTGCGTTATGCGGATGACACAACCTTGCTTGCTGAAAGTGAAGAGGACTTGAAGCACTTACTGATGAAGATCAAAGACCACAGCCTTCAGTATGGATTGTACCTCAACATAAAGAAAACAAAAATCCTCACAACTGGACCAATGAGCTACATCTTGATAAATGGAGAAAAGATTGAAGTTGTCAAGGATTTCATTTTACTCAGATCCACAATCAACAGCCGTGGAAGCAGTAATCAAGAAATCAAAAGACTCATTGCATTGGGTAAATCTGCTGCAAAGGACCTCTTCAAAGTGTTGAAGAGCAAAGATGTCACCTTGAAGACTAAGGTATGCCTGACCCAAGCCATGGTATTTTCAATCGCATCATATGCATGTTAAAGCCGGAAAATGAATAAGAAGACCGAAGAAGAATTGACGCCTTTGAATTGTGGTCTTGGCGAAGAATATTAAATACACCATGGACTGCCAAAAGAACGAACAAATCTAAGAAGAAGTACAACCAGAATGCTCCTTAGAGGCAAGGATGGCGAGACTGCGTCTTACATACTTTGGACATGTTGTCAGGAGGGATCAATCCCTAGAGAAGGACATCATGCTTGGCAGAGTACAGGGTCAGCGGAAAAGAGGAAGACCCTCAACGAGGTGGATTGACACAGTGACTGCAACAATGAGCTCAAGCATAACAACGATTATAAGGATGGTTCAGGAGTGGGCAGTGCTTCATTCTTTTGTGCATAGGGTCACTATGAGCTGGAACCGACTCGACGGCACCTAACAACGACAACATAATTCAGTGACACTGATTACGTTCTTCATGTTGTACAGCCGTTATCACTATTCTTTTCTGAGTTATTCCACCGCCATTACCATAAACTCAATGCCCCCTAAGCAAAAATTCCCCTCTCCCACCACCCCCCAGCCACTGATAATCTTTGGTTTCTACATATTTGCTAATTTTGTGTGAGATCATACAATATTTGTCATTTTGTGATTCACTCAGCATGAGGTTTTCAAGGTTCCTCCTGTGGAAGCATGCAACAAGACTTCATTTCCCTTTATGGTTGAGCAGTATTCCATTGTATGTATGCACCGCGTTTTGTTCACCCATTCGTCAGTTGATGGACATTTCAATTGTTTCTACCTTTTGACTATTGTGCATAGTGCTGCAGTGAACGTTGGCATACAGATTTCTGTTTTCATTTGAACTTACTATGTTTTAATGGTGGGCTTTCTGTCCGTGAAGAACCAGAATCACTGGAGTTACCCAAATGTGTTTGACTATCGGGGCGAGCCAGTTCATTTTCTTTATTTGCCATGTCACAGCCCCTGCTTCTTTCTGGGAAACTGTTTTTTTTCTGTAATAAAGATTTGGAGAAAACCAAACCAAACCAAACCAAATCTTTATTACAGAAAAAAAACAGTTTCCCACTGCCGTTGAATTGATTCCGGCTCATAGTGACCCTATAGGACAGAGTAGAACTGCCCTGTAGAGTTTCCAAGGAGCGCCTGGAGGATTCAAACTGCCGAACTTTTGGTTAGCAGCCGTAGCACTTAACCACTACACCACCAGCGTTTCCAAGATTTGGAGAAGGATGATAAATTTTCTCTTTGTGATAGGTCACCCTACATAGCTTGTCTGGGCTTTCCACAGCCTTTCAAACGGTTCTACAGTGAAACCTGTGAGAGCCGGCACTCTGACAGGACTACTTTGTTTTTCTGGGTGTCAAAAGTTTTCTGCTTTTGACAGCGTGCAGTCTTACCACTTTTCTTTCACTCGTTTTATCGGAAAATATTTGCCTTCTCTGTCAGGTTTCCACCTTATACAGCTTCTGGCTTTTGAAGGTTTTACTGTGTTTATGTAAGTCACCAACTGTTTAGAGATTTCTGAAGCACCTTCCTGTCCTTGTTAGTGAAATCAGAGATTCTTTTTCTAGGAAGATCATATTTTGGAAGTTTTCAGCCATTATTTCTTCAATAATTCTTTCTCAGTGATCCTCATTATTATCATAAAAGTTCCATTTTTTAACATTGTTGTGTTTTCAATGACATAATCTCTTAAATATAGGTTCTTCATGGTACCATGGGCCTCCGCCCAGTCCCACGCTGATGAACTGCACCTGGAAGTCCAGAACCTTCCTCCCTCCCAGCCCACCCCACTGAGGACCATTCAACACAGCTGCGCCAGGGCTCCACTCCCTTTGTACTTTGGTCATGCAATTTCTCTTCTCTGCTCTCTGTCTTCTCTGATGCCCTAGTATTTATCTATCAAAATTGTATCCACCTTTAAACTTTTTAAAAACTTTATTTTGAAATAATTTGAGATTTACAGAAAAGTTGCAAAAATAATACATGGAGTTCCTGTGTACCCTTCATCCAGCTTCCCCTATTGTTAGCATTTTACATAACCACAGTACAATGATCAAAACCAGGAAATTAACACTGGCGCAATACTATGGACTAAACTGCATGCCTAATTAGGATTTCATCAGTTTTTCCTTTATTGTCCTGTTTCTGTTCCAGGATTCAGCAAAACATTGCATTTAGTTGTCATGTATCCTTAGTCTTCTATGTGTGATGGTTCCTCACTCTTGTCTTTATGATCTTGACAGTACTGAACAGTTATTTTATAGACTCTTGTCTCAGTTTAGGAGCCCTGGTGGTACAGTGGTTAAAAGCTCAGCTGCTGACCAAAAGGTCAGCGGTTTGAGTCCCCCCAGTCGCCCCTTGGAAACCTTATGGGGCAGTTCTACTCCATCCTATAGAGTTGCAACGAGTCAGAATCAACTCAATGGCAATGGGTTTGTTTTTTGGTTTTCTCTCAATTTGGGTTTGTCTGATATTTTCTTATAATGAGATTGAGACTATACATTTTTGGCAAGAATATCGCAGAACAGATGCTGTGTGCTTCTCAGTACATCGTATTAGGAGTTACAGGGTGTCATTGTGTTTTATTACTGGTAAAGATAGTGGCTGCCAGGTTTCTTCACTGTAAAGTTACTATTTTTTTCCTTCGTAATCAATAACCATTTTGGGAAAGTCGCAAATATCCTGTTTCTCCTCAAATTTTTACCTACTGGTTTTAGCATCCATTGGTGGATCTTCTATTTCCCTGATTCCTTTTATATTTATTAATTAAAATTCTTTTGTATGGAGGAGCTGTCCCTTCTGCCCCTTTTATTTATCTATTCAATTATTTATTTAGATCAGTACAGACTCATGAGTATTTGTTCTATGGGTTATAATCCAATACTATCATTATTTATTTGTTGTTCAAATGTTGGCCATTGGGAGCTCCTTCAGGTTGGCTCCTGTGTCTTTTTTTTTTTTTTTTTCTGGATTAAAAAAAAAAATTATTTTTGTTGTTGAGAATATACACAGCAAAAACACCAGTTTAGTTTCTACGTGTACAATTCTGTAACATTGGTTACATTCTTCCAGGTGTGCAACCATTCTCACCCTCTTTTTCTGAGTTGTTCCTCCTTCATTAACACAAACTGACTGCCCCCTAAGGTTTCTACCTAACCTTTCGAGTTGCTGTTGCCAATTTGATCCCATATAGATAGATCTTAAAAGAGCATAATGCTCAAGGCAGACACTCTTTACTGGTTAAGCTAAACTATTTGGTTTAAAGAAGATTTCAGGGGATATTTTTGGTTTAAGGTTTAAGGATTATCTCAGGGCAGTAGTTTCAGGGGCTCCTGTCTCCTTTTGACATGTCCCTATCCTTTTTTCAAGGACTGCCTTACTTTCTGGCACTACAAGATATTTCAGGCTCACTTTGTATTTTTCCTCTGGAAAAAAAGTGGAATTAACCACTTCTCCAAGGATGGATGGTTTCTTGGAGGATGGTATTTAGAAACAAAGATCTAAGCACCAGGTGTGTTCATTCCTACGGGGTGGTCATTTCTTCTTGGCTTTTTCAGTGGACTGAGCTAGGAAATATATGTATGCATCCTAACTGCCTCGTCTATATTTATTTATCCCTATATACCCGTATCCACATCTATACCTATACTTATAAAAAAAAACACAGTTGCTGTGGAGCCAAATCCCACTCATGACAACCCCATGTGTGTTAGAGTAGAACTGTGCTCCATAAGGTTTCCAATGGCTTTTTCAGGAGTGGATCACCGGGCTTCTCTTCTAAGGCACCTCTGAGTGGACTCAAACCTCCAACCTTTTGATTAGCAGCTGAGTGCATTAACGGTTTGTGCCACCCAGGAACTCCATCCCTATCCCTGTACCTGTGCCTGTTCCTACACTTATACATCTCTTTCTCTCTAACAATGAGTTTATACTGATGACTCTGATTTCAGTACAGCACCACAGGGTTCATCCTAGTTTCCCCATTCCTCATTGGTACTTCCTTCTCTGATGTTAAGAAACCTGGCTCTCACTATCTAGAATTTACTTACTTATTTATCCAATTCTGATGTACATACAAACTAGCTTCAGGATTGCGAGCCCATACCCCAGTAAGAAACAGATTTTCTAACTAGAGTGCAGTATTTGTGTAAAGTTCTTTTTGTTCTTAGCCTTACAGTATCCAAAGCACTGTATTCCAAAGTCACTGAAGTTAGTTCTTCCCTATCCTGCCTCCTTCACTATGGCTATGATATTTATTTGTAATACAACTAAGTTTAAAAAAAAAAAAAAAAAGTTTACTGGATTGGTATTTCATTTTTGCTTCCCTTCAAATCCTGGTTTGTTTTAATTATTTTATTTTTTTTGAAGATGGGAAACATTTGTATGATTCTAAAAGTCAAAGCTATATAAAAAGGTACACTCAGAGAATTACCACTCCCTTAAAAAAAAAAAAAACTTTTTTTTTCTCATTCTTACTACCAAGTTTCCACCCCCTTCTTGCCTATTTCCTGTAGTTACCCAATCCCTTTCAATTTTGGTTTATTATTCCTGTGTTTCTTTTGCCCAGTGGGCAGATATATGTGTGTTTTCTTATATCCCCTTATTTTTTTTACGAAAGGTAGCATACTTGAAGGGAGATGCTGCTTTGCATATTTAGCTTCTCTCACTTAACACTATACCCAGGAAATCACTCTAAATCAGTTCATAGAGGCCATCCTCATTCTTTTTTATAGCTGCATAGTACTCCATTGTGTGGATATACCATAGTTTATTCAGCCACTTATGTACAGGCACTTAGGTTGTTTCCAATATTTTGCAATTACAAATATTGATGCAATTAATCATTGGAGGTAAATTCCTAGGAGTGGGATTGCTGGCTCAAAAGGTAAATGCATGTGGAATTTTATTAGGTGTTGCCAAATTTCCCTCCAGAAGGGCTGTTCCAGGTTGTATTTCCCCCAGCAATGTCTGAGAGTTGCCAAATTTCCCTCCAGAAGGGCTCTTCCAGGTTGTGATTCTCCCAGCAATGTCTGAGAGTAGCTGTTTGCCTGCCAACAAAATGTATCATCATACTTTTTAACTTTTCTCAGTCTGATAGATGAGAAGTGGTATCTTGGCATAGTCTCAGTTTACAGTTCTCTAATTATGAGTGAGTTTGAACATTTTCTCCTATGTTTGAGGGCCATTATATATATGTGTGTGTGTGTGTGTGTGTATGTATTTTTTCTCTTTTGTAAATTGTCTATTCATTTCTTTTCCCCATTTTTCTACTAGGTTTTTGGTCTTCTGTCTTTAGTTTTTAAGAATTCGTTACATATTAGGAGTATTAGTCCTTCATGTGTGGTGTTTGTTGAGAATATTTTCTCCTAGATTGTCAGGAGTCTTTGGACTTTGTTTAGTGCCATCTTTTAAGATCCAGCTCAACAGCAATGAAGTATCTGCAGTGTCCCAGCTGGGAGTCTCCTCCCCCTCTTCTGAAGTCCCTGAGCACTTAATTTTTACCTTTTAAAACAGTTGGTGTCTTTTTCTGGACACTTCGTATTTCACCTTGTGTTTTAGTTATTTCATCCTAACAGGTTGCCCTTGAGTTGACCCAGGCTCATGGCAACCCCATATGTGTCAGAGTAGAGCTGTGCTCCACAGGGTTTTCAATGGTGGATTTTTTGGAAGTAGGTCACCAGGAAGAGTCCGTAGGTGGCGAAAAATGTTAAACTCTTGACTATTAGCTGAAAGCTTGGTGATTTGAACCCACCTAAAGGCATCTTTTAAGACAGTCCTGGTGATCTGCTTCTGAAAAGGCCACAGCCTTGAAAACCCTCTGGAACAGCTCTACGCTGCACACGTGGGGTCACCATGAGTCAGAATCGACTTGATGTCAGCCAACAACAACAACAGATCGTTAGGCCTTTCTTCTGAGGCATCTCTGGGTGGACTTGAGCCTCCAACCTTTTGATTAGCAGCTGAGCGTGTTGATCATTTTTACCAGGAAGGGACTCCCTATTTCTTCCTACTAGACTCAAAACTCTTTAAGGACAAGGTCAGTGTCTTTTTTTTCTAGTCCTGCAGTACCCAGCGGTTGGTCTCGCACTTATCAGATATTTAAAAGGAGCCCTGGTGGTTAAGTGTGTGTGGCTGCTATCTAAAAGGTTGCTGGTTTGAACCTAACAGCTCTTCCATGGGAGAAAGATGTGGCAGTCTGTTCCCATGATGATTACAGCCTAGGAAACCCTATGGGGCAGTTACAGGATCACTGTGAGTGGGAATTGACTCAACAGCAACGGGTTTGGTTTATTATGAATCTTAACAATTATTGTGTGTGAAACATTTTAGAAATGTGGCCTAAAGTTATTATGTTTTCTTTAGAGAAAATAAATAATTAATATGATTTTCAGTCAGTGATGTGTCCTCAAGGAGTCACAACATGCTTGGGTGTCATGTGCATTATGACAAAATACATGTATTTGATAATGGTTCCAGCTAAAAAGAGGATGCATTAAACATGCACTTAGTTGACGTTCTCTGCACTGTAGGTGTCGAGATCAGCAGAAGACCTTGGGTGCTCGCCGAGGCCCGAGAGCACAGAGCTCATCTATGAAGCAGACAAGGTAGAAGTTGATGTCTCTGCGTCCATTACCCTGCAGGTGATGGTCAGTGTCCCCGGGAACATTTCTTGTCTCTGGATCTTTAAACACAGTTTCCTGAGCTGCCAGCCAAACTTTGATTTACAGAACAGGTAAGAACAGGGGATGTACAACTACAAGGATTTTGGGAGAAATATTTTCTTGCCATATTATGGCATTGGTGGGTGAGTGGTAGCTTTCCCACCTCCTGTGCGGGAGACCTGGGTTCCATTCCCGGCCAATGTACCTCAGGTGGGGCCACCACCCACCTGTCAGCGGAAGCTTGTGTGTTGCTGTGATGCTGAACAGATTCCAGTGGAGCTTCCAGACTAAAATGGACTGGGAAGAAAGGCCTGGTGATCTGCTTCCAAAAATCAGCCGTGAAAACCCTATGGATTACAAACAGTCTGGTCTACAGCCCATCATGGGGATGGTATAGGATCGGTTAGCATTTTGTTTCATTGTTCATAGGATCACCATGAGTAGGGGGCTACCTGGACAGCAGCCGGCAACAGCAAAACTATTGCTGAAAATCATGGTTCATTTGGAATTTCTTTTCAGGTGGCCGTCCACGTCCATTGTCACTCTTACCTCAAATCGCGTAATGAACTAAAAACACAGTTAGGGCCTAAGAAAGCAGTGTCTGGAAAAACGGGAAACCCAAAGTAGTAAAAAGAACATTTGGGATTTTTAAAGTGTCTTTTTTAATTGGATGTCATACTAAAGATAAAAATGTTAGAAAGTCCACCTCAATCTAGTTAAAGTAGTAAGAAGTTTTTTTTTTTTTTCTGGGAAACAGCTTAGAGAAAGGACATTCGGTTTTAGCTCTTTGTTTCACGACATGATGGATGGAATTGCAAGGACATGTGATATTGATAAAATATTTCAGTAAGAAACTGACCTGTGAGGATCATTGGTCTCATGGTGGAGAAAAACACCTTAGCCAACGTTTGTGTGTCAGGTCATGTCATGTCAAAGCCTAAGTCTGTGCTTACTGCTGCCCCTGTTGTCCCTGTCCTCTGCTGAGACCAGGTAGGTAGGTATGGAAGGCGAGGTGCCCAGGCCATTCAAATCCCCGTATGATGATTCCAAAGCTGCCTTTCTTTCTTATTTTTGGAGATTTCTCGTGCCCCACCCCAGGAGAGAAGGACTTGTCTTTTCCAGAACAATGCAGTAAATGGCACCCAAATGACTTACGTGGGGTGACACGCCCCTTGACTGAAGTATTGTATTGGGGAACTTGTCTATGACTGAAGCGTGCAGCTTTGTATTTGTTTCTTTAAAGCCAAGCAGATTCTTAGCTAATTTTCAGGACAGTGACTATAATTTTGAAATGCCATTCTAAATCTTGGAACACATTTTCCTTTCCTCTTTTGAGACCGTATTACTCACTTCCGTTTTTCAGTTACTTTTATCTTGGGGCTAAACCAAATCAATCTACTATGAAGACACTTGGCTTAAAGAAGTGTCTGGTAAGCTTATTAAAATTTTATGCCACAACAGTTTGCACTGGATTGAGACCAAAGCAAAATAGAAAAGTAGGTTTCTTTTCACTCCAAGAGAGGCTGCCTTTGTGGCTCTAAAGCAGGCAGCCCCGTTCGTAGCCAAAGTTGCAGTTCTCATGTGAGTTAGTTAACTTAGTACCAAAACATTTTTAGCTACTTTTTTTTTTAAATAATTAATTTTGTTGTTGAAAATATACAGAGCGGAACGTACACCAATGCAACATTTTCTTGCCATAAAACGTGGTTCGTGTAGAAGTTCTACGTGTACGATTCAGTGACATTGATCACATTCTTCAAGTCGTGGGACCATTCTCATCCTTCTTTTCCGAATTGTTCCTCCCACATTAACAGAAGTTTACTGCCCTCTGAGCTTCCTGACTAATCTTTCTGCTGTGGTCAATTTGATCCCGAGTCCTAGTCTGAATCAACTGGACGGCAGTGGACCTGGTTTTTGTTAAGATAGTTCTTTAAAAGAGCATAATGCTCAAGGCAGACATTCTTTAGTAACTAAGCGAGTATTGTTTGATTTAAGGAAGACTTCGGGGGATATTTTTGGTTGAGGTTTAAAGATCATCTCAGGGCAATAGTTGGGGGGTGGGGAGGTTTCATCTGGTCACCATGGCTCCAGCAAGCCTGTTAGCTACTTCTTTCACAGTAGAGAATCACAGAAATTTATATCTGGACTCAGACTCACTTGTAGCCCGACAGACTGAACACCTAAGCCTTGGTAACTGTCTTGTAATCTTGCATGATATACACAAAATTCACAAATAATACTAGGAGAGAGAATGGTTCCGTCCAAGTGCATCACCAAAATATCTGCAGGCATAAATCAAACGTACCCCACCCCCCGCTAACGTAACGTCTGAGTGAACCCAAGCACCAGTAACAACCAAACCCATTGCCATCCAGTCGATTCCGACGCATGGCGACCCTGTGTGTGCAGAGTAGAACTGCTCCACAGGGTTTTCTTGGCTGTAATCTTTATGCCTTTCTTTTGCAGCACCGCTGGGTGGGTTCGAACCGCCAACCTTTGGGTTAGTGTTGTTGTTATTGTTGTCAGGTGCCATGGAGTCAATTTTGACTCCCAGCGACCCTATATAGACAGAGTAGAACTGCCCTATATAGGGTTTCCTAGGCTGTCATCTTTATGAGAGCAGATTGCCGGTCTATCTCCTGTGGAGCTGCTGGGTGGGTTCGAACTTCAGACCTTTCAGTCAGCAGCCAAGCACTTTAACCATTAGAGCGCAAACTGTCTGTGTCACCCAGGGACCTCTGCAAGCATCTGTACTGTGCTGCTTGGTCGTCGGACGCAGTGCTTCTCAAATTTTAATGTGCATTTTGATTGCTTGGGGATCTTGTTAAAATGCAGATTCTGACTCAAGAGGACTGAGTGGGACCTGAGAACCTGCATCTTTATCGCCACCCAGGTGATGCTAATTCTGTTGGAGAAGGACCACACTTTCAGTAGTAAAGGTGTGAAAGTCAGAAAAGTTAAATCCAAAATTACTCAATATACCACTAGAGAATATTTTAAGCTTTAACGAGAGATTGGGTATCTCCAGATACACATCAAAGTTGTTTCTGTAAAGACACTGCCCGAAGCCAAATTTCTTCACCAATTATCTGAAAAATTGAAAATATGAACACTGAGACATCTTTCTCCTTACATTTATGGGCTGGGTCAGTGATAATTATTACTTCACAGGAAAATGCCTTGTGTCAGATTTTGCTGGAATTCTTTCCCTTAAAGAGAGCGTACACACAGAATATTCTCTATAGTGAGTTGTGATCTTAGTGTATCTCACTTTTACAGCAATCTGGTTCTGCACTTGGGGCACTGCGGCTGGGGACAGGGTGACTGGGCAAATATGATTGCGGGGGGTACTTTATTGTGGAAGGGAATGGTAAGCCCCTGTCAAGAGGAGCTCATCCCTGGGGCTGTACATTCTCAGATGGGAGTTTTCCCTCCAGGGAGATGGGGAACGTTAGGTGAGAGCGCTGGAAGGGAGCGCTCCTTTGCTCAAGGCAGAGACTGGCTAGAAGCCAAAGGTCAAACCCACAATGCTAAGGCTGAGTGTTGAGCCTTGTAGGCAAAGCTGCGTGCTCCACAGGGCAGCCCTGGGCGCACAGAGACTGAGCGCGGGGGCCGCGGAGCCAGCCTTCTGACTCAGTGCGAAATTCTATGTTTCTAGTTCCACAAATATTCCAAAATGACAAGTTCTCTTTCCTGTTTTGCAGAGGAGTTGTTTCCATGGTCATTTTGAAAATGACAGAAACCGAGGCTGGAGAATACCTGCTTTTTATTCAGAGTGAAGCGAGCAATTACACAATATTGTTTACAGTGAGCATAAGAAGTAAGTTCAGCTTGCTGCTAGGTTTTCACTATATTCCAAGGACGGGGTTAGGAGCCGTTGGTTTTCGCCCGCTGCTCTAGACACAATGTGTGGGCTTCCCTCAGTACCACATGTGGTTGAATCGATTGCTCTCACTCTGACCATCTTTATAGCCTGTTGAGAAACTCTGATGTGGCCCATGGACAATCAGGGTGCGAGTGCTGTTAAGGGCTAGAGACATCCTCTATTCAGGCCCCTCATGTTTTCATTGACCGATGGCTGCCAGGGAGGAAGCAGAAAATATTTTGGACTTAAAGTCAGAAGACCTGGGTTCTAATTATTTTTCTTAAATGATATATTATTGTGTTTTTGGTGAAAGTTTACCCAGTAAATTGGGCTCCCATTTGACAATTTCTCCACGAATCATTCAGTGACATTAGTTACATTTTTCACAATGTGCCAACATTTTCTTTAATTGTGTTCTGGTTGTTCGGTTTCCAGTACTCTAGTTTCCCTGCCCCCTTATTTTCTTATCTTTGCTTTAGGGTAATTGTTGACATTTTGGTCTCATGTAGATGGTTATTTTAATGGAGCGCCATGCCCACGGGTAATGTCCTTTATTTTGTATGCCAATCTGTTATTTTGCTAAAAGGTGACCTCAGGGGATAGTTTCAGTTTAAGATTTAAAGAGCATCTCAGGGCGATAGTCTCAGGGAGTCCCCTAGTCTCAACTAGTCCTGTAAGTCTGAACTTTTTAAGAATTTGAGTTCTGTTCCATGTTTTTCTCCCATTCTATCAGAGTTCATCTGTCGTGGCCCTGATCAGAATGGTTGGTAGTAGAAGACAGGCACCGTCTATTTCTTCTGGTCCCAGGGCAGATGGGACTGTGACTTGTGTAGGCTGTTAGCTCTGTAGACTAGTTTCTTTTCTGAGGCTTTGTTTCCTGGGTTCTAATTCTTGATCTGATACTGGCACCTTTGGCAGATCACTTAATCTCTCTTAGCCTCAATTTCCTTATCTATAAAATGGGACTAAAAATACATGTTTTGTGGGATTCTAAGGTCTCAGTGCTGTCCAATAAAACTTTCTGAAATATCGGTGGAATCCAGACTTTCCAGAGCCACTGAGGCTGGATGAACCCCCAAAACTATTGCCCTGAAATAGTCTTTAAACTTTAAACCTTAAATCAAAACTATCCGCTGAAGCCTTCTTTGAACCAAAATATAGCTTATCCTAATTAGTAAAGTACGTTTGCTTTGAGCATTGTGCTCTTTTAAAGAATTATCTATGTGAGATCAAATTGACAACAGCAACTCGAAAGGTTAGATGAGAAACTTAGGGAACAGTGAGTTTAAGATACTGGTGGTGGAATAATGTGCAAAAGGATGGCAAGAACGGTAGCACATCTTCAAGAATATAACCCACGTCACTGAATTGTACATGTAGAAGTTGTTGAAATGGTGTATCTTTGGTTGCGTATACTTTCATCCAAAAATAAATAAAAACCCTATGAGGCAGGAATTATGTTCATTGTATAGATAAGGAAATAAACTTCAGATGGAACCCCCCTACAAAAAAAAAACCTTTCTGAGATGATAAAACTGTCTATGTCTGTGTTGTCTGATGTAGTAGCCACTAAGCCACATGCAAGCAGCTCTAGTGGTGCAGTGGTTAAGCACTTGACTGCTAACTGAAAGGTCAGTGGTACGAACCCACCAGCCACTGTGTGGGAGAAAGCTGTGGCAGACTGGTTCTGTAAAGATTACAGCTTTGAAACCCTCTGGGGCAGTTGTGCTCTGTCACGTGGGGGTCGCTATGAGTTGGAATTGGCGCCACAGCAACGGGTAATGGGTAGGCCACATGCAGCTACTGCACATTTGAAATGTGGCTAGTATGACTGAGAAACCAAATTTAAAATTTTATTTCTTTTTAATTATTTAAAACTTAAATGTAAGTAACCACACGTAGCTAGTGGGTACTGTATTGGATAGCGCAGGTCTATAAGAATGCCAGATCACTGTGGAAACCATACGGAACAATCCAAATGTTCTTACCAAGGGAAGCAGCTGTGCAGCGGGCAGAATTACCAGGTGTGTGCACCAGGTGTATGTGTTTTCTGGCTCCAAACCCACGTGGTCCCAGCTGTGCCCAGGCCTAGCGTTTGCACAGACTTCGTAGTACTGCTAAACATCCTGCTTTACCTTAAGTGACTCAACAAATATCAGAAG
Organism: Loxodonta africana; assembly: GCF_030014295.1. Lineage (NCBI taxonomy): Eukaryota > Metazoa > Chordata > Mammalia > Proboscidea > Elephantidae > Loxodonta > Loxodonta africana. The sequence goes on from NC_087364.1 coordinate 19,503,721, forward strand.
TGGATGGATACATTTAGGTCCTTGTGCATCTTAGAGCCACAGGTGTGCTCCAAAAAGTCTGGGTTTATGCAATTTTAAATTAGGCTTCCTGGCTACACACTAGTGAGTACAATTTGCCAGATGCCCCTCCTCCTTATCAGTGACACAAAGCTGGGCTGTAGTGTGTGTACATCCAGCCTACAGAGGGGCCCTCTTCCTGTGGGGTCCCTGAGTGGTGCAAACAGTTAACAAGCTCGGCTGCTAAGGAAAAGGCTGGACCTAGAGGTGCTTTGGAAGAAAGTCCTGGTGATCTCCTTCTGAAAAATCAGCTACTGGAAACCCTGTGGAGCACACTTCCACTCTGACATACGCGGGGTCTCCATGAGTCGCAGGAACTGGTTACTTGCCTCTCCTGTATCATCTCGGAGCTTGACAACAGTCCGGCATTTACAGAGGCGAGGAAGTAGATCCTCTGAAAGGTGTGGTCATTTGCACAGCGTGGAGGAGATTTAAACCCAGATCTACACTTTCTGCACCACACTGCACTGGCTCTTGAAAGAAAACAAGTGGTCTTGCAGTCCGATCTAGCAATAGAAGAAAATGCAAGTGGCCAGTGGGATTCCCAGAAGTGTCATCTTACTGGGTTTGGGAGGGGGTGTTAGGTTCTGCAGTTGCCCAGTATGACAAAAATCAGGCAAAGTCACAACTAGTCAAACTTAGTTCTGAAAAGCCCTCAGTTACTCCGAAATTGATAGGACCATAGCCCTATAAGCTCAAAATCCAAGAATTATCCATTGTTGTTCTTTGAGTTTGACCTTGTTCTCCATTCCCACCCACCCTCTGGCTCCCACCTCTGTGGGACAGTACATATGTGCTCAGGTTGGAAAGGATAAAGATCTCCTTCTCTCTCTCTCTCTCTCGGTCTCTCTTTCTCTCTCTCACACACATTCTCTCACTTTGGCCATGTGTTTATATTTTAATTTTTATAACGTAAGTGAGCATCTGATGTGTCTCTATTCTAATATATTTAGTGTGTCCTCCTTCCATTTAAGATTTACATATCAAAGTACAACAGTAATCACTCAAGTAAACTCTAACAAATTTGTAGCATTTTGCTGGGTGGTGAGGTTCAAAAAATCAGATGCAGGAGATTTGGGCACAGTCGATGTGAAAAAGGATAAAGGGTTTAGTGAACCACAAGTTCAGTATTTCACCAACAGTATGTTTTATGACATGCTTCCTAAAAGAGTAAAGTTTAGCCTTGTATGAATGTGTAATGCATAGAAAACCTGTTGCTATTGAGTTGGCTCTGACTCAGAGCGCCCCTAGAGGACTGAAGAGAGCTACCCCATAGGGTTTCCAAGGCCGCAATCTTTTTGTTTAATTGTGCGTTGGGTGAAAGCTTACAGACCAAATTAGTTTCCCGTTCGGTAATTTGTACACAAAGTGTTCCATGACATCGCTTGCATTCCCCACACTGTCAGCACTCTCCCCCTTTCCGCCCTAGGTTCCCCATTTCCTTTTGTCCTGATTTTCTACCCCTTCCTGTCGTATCAGAAACCCTGGTGGCATAGTGGTTAAGTGCTATGGCTGCTAATCCAAAGGGTTGGCAGTTCAAATCCACCAGGCGCTCCTTGGAAACTCGATGGAGGCAGTTCTACTCTGTCCTGTAGGGTCACTATGAGTTGGAATTGACTGGACTGCAACGGGCTTGGTTTTGGTTTCCTGTCTTATCATCTTTGTTTTTGGGCAGATGTTGCCCTTTTGATCTTGAATGGTTGATTGTTCTAAGGAGCAGGTTCCTCTCCGGTGTTATTGTTTATTTTATGGGCCTGTCATGGTCTGCATGAATGGCTTCAGTTTCAATTCAGAAGAGTGGCTTAGGACCGTTGTCTTGGGGGTTTCTCCAGTCTCTGTCAGACCAGTACGTCTGGTCTTTTTTGTGAATTTGATTTTTTGTTCTACAATTTTTCTCCCGCTCTGTCTGGGACCCTCTGTTGTGATCCCAGTCAGAGCAGTCGGTAGTTCTTCTTCTGGCCTCAGGGTCGTGTGGGGTGTGGTTTATGTGGTCCATTAGTCTGTTGGACCAATTGCTCCCTTGAGTCTTTGGTTTTCTTCACTCTCCTTTGTTCTGGATGAGAAGAGACCAATAGTTGTATCTTAGATGGCCACTTTAAGCTTTTAAGACCCCAGATGCTACTCACCAAGACTGTAACCTTTACTGAAGCAGACTGCCACGTCTTTCTCCTGTGGAGTAGTTCGAACTACCAACCTTTCTGTTAGCAGCCAAGAGCTTAACCACTGCATCACCGGGGCTCCTTATAATCTAGATTCGGGAAATTAATAGCAGATTATTATTTCCATTCTGCATTTTTTCCAAATAGTAATGACAAAATAGAGCAACAAGGATAGTGAAGAACTTGGAATTCATTCCAGTAGGAGCAAGTGCAGGGATTGGGACTGTGTAGCATAGAGAAGAAAGTGTTGTGAGGAGAAGGGAAGATGGACTGCAGTGTGATGTAGAGGAAATTCTTCCCGGATGTGAATCAGGAAACCCGGGCTAACTAGTTCAAGTACCCCGGATGGTAAGGATCTCCCTCGACTTCAGTGTCTGATTTTAAATATTCAAAGGGTTTGAAGGTTGGCATTTCAAACCCACCCGTGGCTCCACAGGAGAAGAAACCTGGTGATCTGCTCCCATAAAGATTAAACCAAAAATCAAACCCATTGTCATGGAGTCGATTCTGACTCACAGCAACCCTATAGAACAGAGTAGAACTGCCTGATAGGGTTTCCAAGGTATGGAAGAAGACAGCCATATCTTTCTCCCAGGGAGTGGCCGGTGGGGTTGACCCACCACCGACCTTTCAGTTAGCAGCTAAGAACTTAACCACTGCACCACCGGGGCTCCTTTCTTGTAAAGAGTACAGCCTACGAAATTCTATGAGGAAGTTCTACTCTGTCATGTGGGGTCGCTGTGAGCTGGAATCGACTCCACAGCACCTAACATCAACAACAACAGCGATGTGTGCAAACAAAGTCAGAGTTTCTTTTTAATTGTTCTGGAGGGTAGAATTGGGTCCAGTGGTTAGACATTACAAGAGAGAAAGTAAAAACCACAAAATGGGAACAGATACTTGTAATACACCTAATAAACAAAGGACTAGTAGTCATCATATGTGAAGAGCTTCTATAAATCATTAAGAGAGAAAAACCCAATAGAACAATGAGCAAGAGACACGAGCAGGCGTTTCATTTTTAGAACAGGAGATTTAAGTGATCAGTAACGCTGTCGAAAGGTTATAACCTCATTAGAAATCCCCAACCCCAGTGCTATCGAGTCGATTCCGACTCATCAGAGAAGTGCAAATTAAGATACCAGTGAGATACCATGTTATACCCGTTAGATTGGCGAAAATGTCAACGTCTTGGTGAATATGTAGAGCGGTGAGAACTTTCATATCATGCTGTGTAAATTAGTGTAACTACTTTGGAAAACAGATTACCATCATGTAAAGCTGAACTTGCTCCTACCATATAAACTAACAGTTCCACTCCTAGGTATGTTATTAGGGAGACACTGTGGTACCTGTGCCTCAGGAGACATGTACCGAACGCTCATAGCACTGTAGTTAATAACACAAGAAATTTGAAACAACCCAAATGTCCACTGCAAGAAAATGGAAAATTATGTCACGATCTAAACTGGATACGTGACATTATGCATTTGTCAAAATCCATAAGAGTGTACAACACAAAGAGTGAACCCTAGTGTAAGCCATGGATTTTTTTTTTAATTGTGCTTTAAGTGAAAGTTTACAAATCAAGTCAGTCTCTTTTATACACCTTGCTATATATATTCCTTTCTTTTTTTTTCCCCCCGGGTATATATACTCCTAGCTGCTCTCCCCCTAATGAGACAGCACACTCCTCTCCACCCTGCGTTTCCATGTCCATTCAGCCAGGCTCTATCCCCCTTGGCTTTCACAGCTCCCCTCCAGATAGGAGCTACGCACATAGTCTCACGTGTCTACTTGATCCAAGAAGCCCAGTCCTCACCAGTATCATTCTCTGTCTTATAGTCCAGTCCAATCCCTGTCTGAAAAGTTGGCTTCGGGAAAGTGAACCATGGACTTTTAGTTAATAATGTTGTTGTTAGGGGCCATTGAGCTGATTCTCGACTCCAGGTGACCCCATATGACAGAGTAGAATTGTCCCACAGGGCTTCCTAGGCTGTAATCTTTAAAGGACAGATCACCGCCAGGTCTTTTCTCCCATGAAGCTGCTGGGAGGGTTTCGAACCACTCACCTCTCAGTTAGTAGCTGAACTCGTAACCGTTGTGCCACCAGGGCACCTTTTAGTTAATCATAATGTGTCAGTGTTGGTTCGTCCTGGAAATGAACGTACCATGTGGATGGAATACAAGATGTTAACCATAGGAGAAAGAGTATACAGTGGGTAGAGGGAGTATATGGGGACTCTCTGTACTTTCTGCACAATTTCTCTGTAAACCTATAACTTTTCAAAAAAATAGTCTATTTTTAAAAAATGGATGAACTATAAAACCAGTAGATTTTGACTCATGGCGACCCCATGTGTTGCAGAGTAGAACTGCACTCTCTGTGGTTTTCAAGGCTGTGACTTTTTGGAAGCAGATCTCCAGGCCTTTCTTCCAAGGTGCCTCTGGGTGGATTCAAACCGCCAACCTTTCAGTTAGTAGTTGAACACTTAACCGTTGGTGCCACTCTGGGACTCTGAGTGAACTATGTTGTTGCTGTGTCCTGTTGAGTCGATTTCAACTCATAGTGACCCTATATAACAGAGTAGAACTGCCCTACAGGGTTTCCAAGGAGTGGCTGGTGGATTTGAACTGTCGACCCTTTGATTAGCAGCCAAGCTCTTAACCACTGCACCACCAGAGCTCCTGAATAAACTATAAAACCCAACCCGGTGCTGTTGAGTCGATTCCGACTCATAGCAACCCTGTAGGACAGGGTAGATCTGCCCCATAGAGTTCCCAAGGAGCGCCTGGTGGATTCAAACTGCTGACCCTTTGGCTCGCAGCTGTAGCACTTAACCACTACGCCACCAGTGTTTCCTAATAAACTATAGCTACACGCAAAGCCATGGGTGAATCTTAAAAACATAAGGTTGGAAGAAAAAACCAAGTTGTAGAAGACGTCAAAGAGTGATAGCATATTTTAAAACTCACAGACAACAAAATTAATCAATATATTGTTTAATGACACATATGTATGTGGTGAAACTATTTTTAATAGCACAGAAATGATAAATACAAAATTCAGTGTATGAGTTACCTAGGATTGAGAGATGGAGAGGAGCCCAGAAGGAGATTCACCAGTATTTACTAACACTCCAGCCATTAAGCTGGATAGTGGGTACGTGGGTATTTGTTTTTATTATTATGTTTCAAAATGTATGCTTCATATATTCTTTTGTATAGATATATATCAAATACTACATACTTTTAAAAACAAAGTTAATTGTAAGGAAGAGGACTGAAATTCAGTATAAGGAAATGTTCTCTAAGTAAAACACAAAATAAAACCAGAAAAATATTGTGTGGAAAAATGGAACGCTCTGCCGTGGGGTGCAGGGAACTTCTGTCCCTGGAGAGGTCCAAGCAGGAGAAGGGTGTATGTTAAGCATGATCGAGGGGGACAGATGGAGCCTGGGGTGGGGGCTCAGCAGGTGGGAGTGGGGGGTGGGGTACAGGATGATGAGGGTCCAAACTGTAAGTGACCCTAAATTCTCTTCCAACCCCAACTCCATCCTACTGTGTTTCTGCGTTTCTAAGTCTCAGTATATTCCTGCTTAGTTCCAAGTAGAATTATGGGACGAAAGCTGAGTTTTCAACTATATGTTAAGTTTGAGTTTTAAACTAGATGCTGTTATTAGCTTTCCTTTTCTTATACGTATCAATATTTGTATTCTCACATGGCTTCGTGCCACTTATTTTAGTTATCTAAAGATTTGTGAAACACTCAAAACACCTGGACAAATGTGAAAGTTGGCATTTCAGCCAGAGTTGAATTAAATATATTGGAGGTGGGGTGAGGGAGGGCAGGAGACACTGCTGCAGTATAAAAGATTAACTTTTCTTGATGATGTAGGATATTTGTTTTGCTGCTAAGCTGTGATTTTTAAAATATTAAAATGTTAATAATTTATGCTGCTTTAGATACACCAATTTATACATTAAGAAGACCTTACTTCAGGAAAATGGAAAATCAAGATGCGCTACTCTGCATATCTGAGAGCATTCCAGAACCGGTGGTGGAATGGGTGTTTTGCAATTCACAGAGTGAAAGGTATGATGTGTGTATAAGGAGAACTGCTATTATTATTTTACTTTTTTGGTCCTTTTCTAATATAGTTGACATCATACTGTATGTAAGATTGAATTTATTCCCATTTAAACAGGACACTTTGGCTTCTTAAACTTTAAGAATGACTACTGTGGGCTTTTTACAGAGAGGATGATGGGGAATTTTTAGTAAGGCAGCTTTTGGGAGCTCCTCAAATTTCATCTACTCAATAGCAGGGTCATCCCTGAACATTGTACTATGCAAATAAAAGCCCTTTTAATCTGATTTTAGATGATAATTCCCTTATGAGTAAGCAATTCACTGTGAATAAATGTTTAATTTGTGATTTTCTGATTATCCTGAAAAAGCAGTTTAATATGATGGTTTAAGGATATAAAATCTAGAGCAAGACAGCCTAGGTTTGAACCCTGATTTCCTTATTAGTTGTGGGGCCTTGGGCAAGCTGCTTAACCTCTCTGTGCCACACAACAGAAAGGGGATCGTAATAGCATTTGTCTTACAGAATTGTTATGATGATTAAACAAGGAACCCTGGTGGTTGAGTGGTTAAACACTAGGCTGCTAACCAAAAGTTCGGCTGTTCCTTGAGAACTGGTGATCTGCCCCATAAAGACTGCAAACAAATAAAACATTGCCATTGAGACCATTCCGACTCAAAGTGACCCTACAGGACAGAGTAGAACTGCCCCATAGGGTTTCCAAGGTGGTAATCTTTATGGAAGCAGATGGACAGGTCTTTCTTCCTGAGGAGCAACTGGTGGGTTCAAACTGCAGACCCGTTGGTTAGCAGCCAAGTGCTTAACCATTGTACTACCAGTGTTCCTTCCCGTAGAGATTACAGCCCAGGAAACCCTATGGGGCAGTTCTACTCTGTCCTGTAGGGTCACTACGAGTTGGAATCTGCTTGACAGCACACAACAACATGAGGATTAAACGAATTAATACATGTAAAGCACATAGAACGCTGCTTGGCAGATAGTAAGTACAGTATAAATGCTTACTTTTATTATTTGTATGTGCCATAGCTAAGGTGCCTTCAAGTGAGAATTGGGGCAGTTTGAACTCATTCAAATTTACGAGACAACTTCTATTGAAAATTGGACTAGATAGAAGGAGGAAAAAAGTGAAAACCAGCTTACCAAATGATGTGAATGTGATCCCAAATTTCAGAAGAAAAAGAGATTGCACGTAGAGGTTGTTGTTAGGTGTTGTCAAGCCAGCTGCACTCCCAGTGACACTGTGTACAACAGAACAAAACTCTGCCGGGTCCTGAGCCGTCCTCACAATCGTGTCGCCTGGGCCCATAGTTGCAGCTGCTGTGTCAATCCATCTCGTTGATATGTGTGTAATAGGTTTTATAAAAAAGGAAGTTACACACCGAAATGATAACAGTTGTTATTTCGGGGTAGAGGGAACACGGGGGATTTAAAATTCTTTTGAGCTTTTTTTTTTTTTTTTGTCTTTTCCATAATTTCTATAATGAACCCAATTGCTGTTGTCTTGTAATAAGAAACAATAACTCAAGGGATGATGCATAAAAAAAGCAAATAGTATACTTGACTAAGGTGATAAAGGAGGAGCCCAAGGAGGAGCCCTGGTGGTGAAACAATTAAGTGCTCGCCTGTTAACAGAAAGGTTAGTGGTTCGAACCCACCCAGTGGCTCTGAGGGAGAAAGACCTGGTGATTTGCTCCTGTAAAGATAACAACCTAAGAAACCTTAGGGGGCAGCTCTACTCTGCCACAATGGGGTCGCTGAGTCGAAATTGACTCGACGGCACCTAACAACAAAAACAAGATGGTAAAGAGAGAAGATGAGTGAGTCTGTACAGGCTCCCAAACCGGTATTTGCTGTGGCAAAGGGGATGTTTGGGGAAACTCATTAGAATTCAACATCCACTTTCTGCGAAGGCGGGGGGAGTTGTGTTGTCCAGTTGAATACCGGCATTTCTTGGCAGGCCGTCTTCCCTCATTAGTGATGCCTCGGATTCCTCCTCTATTTGGTGTGGAACTTTGGCGACTTTTGTAACTTTAGCCTCTCTCCCTCTCACTGGTTGTCTCTTCTGTGCTTCAAAGAAAAAGACACCTACCTGGTTAAGCTCATTCAAACCCAGTCACGATTTTCCTTTTTTTTTTTTCCTCCTCTCTCTCTTTTTCTTTTCTTTTTGTTTCCTTTCTCAATTCTTTCTTTTTCTTAAAAAAAAAACAAAAAGAGGTTACCAAACATATAAATCTTCCAAGAGTTTTATTACATAATTCTCTCTTGTGTTATTCTAATTGGTTGAGATCGTAAGTAACAACTCCATTCCCTTATGAACCCTTTTGCTGAAACTGTAGATTTGGGTTTATCTTTTAACCTGTTCTTTGCTTTGCTCCCTGAAAGCCAGCCCTAGAATCTTTAACTGTGTTCTTCTCCTGAACGTTCACTTGTAATTTGAAAACAAGTTCTAGTCAAATGGCATTCATTTTCTAATTGCAGCTGTAAAGAAGAAAGTCCAGCTGTTGTTAAAAAGGAGGAGAAGGTTCTTCATGAATTATTTGGGACAGACATAAGATGCTGTGCGAAAAATGAATTGGGCAGGGAGTGTACCAAGCTGTTCACAATAGGTAACACTATAACACAACATTCTTTTATTTTCAGCATCTGTTACTTTAAACTATCTGGGGCTAATAATAACTGCCTAGATAATCTGTTCAACTTCAGAAATTCTGTAGTTCCTGAAGGGAGAGGAAAACTGGATGAATGGATGTGGAGAATCCCAGGGTGGAAAGGGGGAGAGTGCTGTCACATTGCTGGAATTGCAACCTATGTCACAAAACAATATGTGTATAAATTTTTGAATGAGAAACTAACTTGAACTGTAAACTTTCACTTAAAACACAATAAAATTTTAAAAAAAAGAAAAAATTCTGTAGTTCCTTTAGATCATTTTAAATATCAGTTTATAGATTCTGTAAATGATTGACTTTTTTGCTTTAAAAGTAGTCAGCCCCTAAAAGATTCATTTACGAATGTGCTTAGTAACATTTGAGACGAAGTCAAAATCTTTGCTCTTTAAAAGTTCAGGGTATATTTTGTGATGAGGAAACACCGCTCTGTTTCTCACTTGGGATGTTTTCATCGTCTAGATCTAAATAACACCCCTCAGACAACACTGCCGCAACTATTTCTCAAAGTGGGGGAGCCGTTGTGGATAAGATGCAAAGCTGTTTATATAAACCACAGATTCGAGCTGAAATGGGAATTAGGAAACAAAACACTAACAGAGGTAATATGACAAGTTTGCGTTCTGATAAGACAGGAACAATGAAATAGTAGTATAGGTTGAAAACATTAAATTCAAACTCTGTTTCATTAAAACCTAGGACAGCTACTTTGAGATGAGTACCTATTCAACAAACAGAACTATGATACGGATTCTGTTTGCTTTTGTATCATCAGTGGGAAGAAACGACACTGGACCCTACACTTGTTCCTCTTCAGAGCATCCCAGTAAATCAACTTTGGTTACCATCGTAGGTAATGCAGGCTGCTAACGCAATCTTTATCCATATTTTTAGTTACTTTATTGTGGAATGTGAGGTATGTACTGTAAATTCTAATTTCAATATACTGTTAGTATCAAAGAGCTGAAAAAAAACTGAATTAGAATAGCTTTCCAGATGTAAGTGGCCAACTCCCTTCCTTTCCCAGTTAAGCTGTATCTGTTGTTTTGTGCTCCTTAAACTGTGCCTAAAAAACCCGTTGCCGTCAAGTCAATTCCAACTCATAGCAACCCTATAGGACAGAGTAGAACTGCCCCATAGGGTTTCCAAGGCTGAAATCTTTACAGAAGCAAACTGCTATATCTTTTTCCCGCAGAGCGGCTGGGGAGTTCAAACTCCAGCTTTTGGTTAGCAGCTGAGCGCTTCACCACTGCACCACCAGGACTCCTAAATTTCTTAAGGACAGGGGCAATCTCTTATATCCTTGTAGTTCTAGAACCTAGCACCGAGCCTGACACTTAATAGTCACTTAATATGTACTTGTTTTTTTAAGAACCGACTAAGAGTATTTTTTTTTTTTTTTTTTGTATAGTGAGCAATGACTGAGAAAACCGTACACGCACTTAGGCAAACTGAAATTTGGGTGAACTATCTTGGAAACCCTGGTGGCACTGTGGTTAAGTGCTATGGCTGCTAACCAAGAGGCCGGTAGTTCGAATCCGCCAGGCGCTCCTCGGAAACTCTATCAGGCAGTTCTACTCTGTCCTATGGGGTCCCTATGGGGTCGCTATGAGTTGGAATCGACTTGACAGCAGTGGGTGTTTTTTTGTATCTAGGATTTGGAAACAACCAAGTTTAAGTAATCTCAGATTAGATTGCAGCCTTCAGCTATAAAGACAACACTAAGAAATACAGTGATTCTCTTTGTAAACCAGTAAGGAAGAGCTCCATAAGGAAACCTGGTGAATATTGCTGGCCAGGTTGCTCTTTTATTTAGGCCCTGAGTTTATTTATGCCACACATGTCGCTGAGAGAGATGTGCTAGCTGACAGCAAGGGTTTCTAAACTCTGTCAGTGTGTACATAGTTCCCCTGGGGTGGGGGATTCTTTTGAAATTGTGAAACTTTGTAAGCCTCTTTATCCATTTCTCTGGGGGAGAGTTAATTATTTACATGCAATTCTTAGAGGAATCCTGACTTCAAAATGTTATGAACCCAGGCTTGTCACTTGGGATAGGAATCCTGTATTTTGTGTTGTACTGTTAAATCACACCCACATCCAAGTTTTCTTCTGTCAAACCGATGAATAACTTAAATACAGTACAACCTGTGGAAGCCAGAAATTGTGTAATGTAGGAACCTGTCAGAGAAGGAAAACTCAAATATTTTCCACTTGTTGTTAGGTGCCGTTGAGTCAGTTCCAACTCATAACGACCCTATGTACAACAGAATAAAACACTGCCCCATCCTGTGCCATTCCCACGATCACTGCTATATTTGAGCCCGTTGCGGAAGCCACTGTGTCAATTCATCTTAAGGGTCTTCCTCTTTTTCGATGACCCTTTTCCTTACCAAGCATGACGTCCTTCTCCGAGGACTGGTCCCTTCTGATAACATGTCCAAAGTACATGAGACAAGTCTCGCCACCCTCGCTTCTAAGGAGCATTCTGGCTATACTTCTTCCAAGACAGACTTAATTGTTCTTCTGGCAGTCCACAGTATATTCAGTATTCTTCGCTAACACCATAATTCAAAGGCATCAATTCTTCTTACATCTTCCTTATTCACTGTGCAGCATGGGTCAGGCGCACCTTAGTCCTCAAAGTGACATCTTTGCTTTTTAACACTTTAAAGAGGTCGTTTGCAGCAGATTTGCCCAGTGCAATACATTGTTTGATTTCTTGACTGGTGTTTCCATGGATGTTGTTTGTGGATCCAAGTAAAATGAAATTCTTGACAACTTCAGTATTTTCTCCATCTATCATGATGTTGCTTATTGGTCCATTTGTGAGAATTTTTGTTTTCTTTTTGTTGAGGTGTAATCCATACTGAAGGCTGTAGTCTTTGATCTTCATCAGTTAGTGCTTCAAGTCCTCTTCCCTTTCAGCAAGCAGGTTTGTGCCATCTGCATAGCAAAGGTTGTTAATAAGTCTTCCTCCAATCCTGATGCTGCATTCTTCTTCATATAGTCCAGCTTTCCGGATTGTCAGCATACAGATTGAATAAGTATGGTGAAAGGATACAACCCTTTACTGATTTAAAACCACACAGTATCTTTTTTTTTTTTTTAGTATCCCCTTGTTCAGTTCAAACAACTGCCTCTTGGTCTATGTACAGGTTCCACTAATAGGGAGCAATAGAAAAGTTTTGAGGCTGGACCCTGCCAAAGGTGGAAACTTTTCCAGACCCCAAAAAACAAGGCAGTCCTGCCAAGTTCCGGTTTTCACTGATTTCACTGTATATTTTCATGTTAACCTTATTATCTAATTTATAAATGTGTTTGTTTGTTTTTAACAGACAAGGGATTTATAAATGGTTCCAATTCAACTGAAGATTATGAAATTGACCAGTATGAAGAGTTCTGTTTTTCTGTTCGGTTTAAAGCATACCCACAGATCAAATGTACATGGACCTTTTCTCGGAAATCCTTTCCCTGTGAACAAAGTAGCCTTGAGGATGGATACAGGTGAGGCAGCAAACAGCTTTTAAGATTTTTCCTCATTTTTAGCACAATTCCCGTTCCTTGTTGCCCTTGACAGGAATAGTTTTATACTTATGGAAATGAAATGATTTATGATGAGTTTATAGATTGAGTTAAAGAGCCCTGGTGCTGCAGTGGTTAAAGTGCTTGGCTGCTAACTGGAAGGTCGGTGGTTTGAGCCCACCATCTGCTCCACGAGAGAAAGATGTGGGGATCTGCTCTGGTAAATATTGCTACCTAGGAAATCGTATGAGGCAACCCTGCTCTGTCCTAAAGGATCACTGTGAATGGTATGGGGCAAGTCTGCTCTGTCCTAAAGGGTCTCTGTGAATGGTTTGGGGCAAGCCTACTCTGTTCTAAAGGGTTGCTGTGAATGGTATGGGGCAAGTCTGCTCTGTCCTAAAGGGTCACTGTAAGTCGAAATCAACTCAGTGACAATAGATGTTTTTTATAGACTGAGTTGAAATTGACTTGAGAATAAACAGCAGATGCAAAGACACAAGCTACAGTGTTATAAACATTCACATAGTATGACCTGCTACATAAAAAATGAAAAGAATCATATTAATTGGTGGCGTCTTTTGAGTCACAAGATCACCACTTTTTGTATGACAGGACTGTGCTAGAGTAGACCGAGTGTCCTTGAGCACGTCTGCAGCAGACTGAGGAAGTAAAACCCCTTAAAACAGGAAAGCATTACCTATAGGTGTATTGAAATAAGTTTTCAAAAAAAACAAGACAATGCAGAAGGAAAGCTTTGCTCTACTGGGAGTTTGTATAACTATATTCAAGGTTCTTTCACAAGAGAAATTCTCCGGGGAAAAAAACAAAAAACTTTGTTTCTTATATTTTCTATAGCTATGACACCTCTTATCTCTTAAACTCAATTCTGTGTCATGGTTTCAGGCTATACTATGGGGGACAGAGAAGCACCTGTTACCTCTCAAGCAAATCAATTGCCGTCTAGAATAAATCATTTTTTCTCAACATGTAGTCCATGAACCAACTGAATAAGAATCACCTGGGCAAATGTAAAATGTGGATTCCTGGCTCTCTGACATGCGAAATCAAATTTGGGGTGATGTGCCCAGGCTCTGCATTTTTAGTGAGAACCTTTGGTGATTCCTATTACAGATCTAAGGGGCCCTGGTGGTGCAGTGGTTAAGCACTTGGCTGGTAACTGAAAGGTTGATGGTTTGAACCCACTAGCCACTCCATGAGAGAAAAAAACCTATCGATCTATTTCCGTAAAGATTAAAAATCCGTAAAGATTACAGCCTTGGAAACCCTATGGGAAAGTTCTACTCTGTCCTTCAGGGTCACCATGAGTTGGAATTGACTCGATGGCAATGGGTGGGATTACAGGTCTAGATCTGCGTCATCCAGTACAGTAGCCATTAGCCAATGTGACACTTAAGCTCTTGAAATGTGGCCAGTCCGAATGGAGATATGCTATAAGGCTAAAACACACACTGGCTCTTAAAGACTTAATATGAAAAAAAAAGAGTAAAATATCTCATAAATTTTATACTGATTGCATGTTGAAATAAAATCTATTACTAAAATTCATTTCACTTGTTCCTTTTTGCTTTTTTTCATTTGGCTAGCTAGACATTTTAAAATTCCAGATTTGGCTTGCATTTATGGCTTGCATTATATTTCTGTTGAATGGCACCGGTCTGATAAAGAGTGAGACTTGAGCTCGTTTTACCTTGCTTCTTCTCAGTGTTTGTTTCACGATGAATGTGTTAGTCTTCATACTCAAAAGTGATTTTGTAAGTGAGCCTCATAAAGCACGGAACTGCTAACCGAAAGGTTAAGAGTTTGAAGCCACCCAGAGGCACCTTGAAAGACAGGCCTGGTGATCTGCTTCGGAAAGGTCACCGCCTTGAAAACTTGACAAGAGTTCGGTTCTGCTCTGTACACTTGGGATTGCCATGAGTCGGAATTGACTCTACAGCAACGAACGACAACAACAATGCTAGGTTTGCGTGGAACCGCCTACCTTCTCTTGCCCAAGCCTCCTAATGTTCAGAGCATTCCTTTTTCAGGTCATTAGGAATTCCGGCTTTGGCCTGTGAATTGAGTGATACTTGCTCCCTGTAGAGCAGAATTTCTCAACAGCAGCACTAGTGATGTTTTGGGCTGGATGATTCTTTATTGTGGGGCGCTGTCCTGTGCATTGTGGGATGTTTAGCAGCATCCCTGGCTTCCGCCCACTGGATACCAATAGAATAGCCCCTGCTACCAGTTGGGACAACCCAAAATGTCTACAGATATTTCCAAACATGTCCTGGTGGGCAAAATCACTCCCAGTTGAGAACCACGGCCTTGGAGGAATCACCCCATGGCCATAAGCTCTTATTCAGAATCATCAAACTTTTGAATATGAAGGTCAAGGAGGCAGCCACTCTCAACCTAGTTCAATTTGGGGTGAATTGACTACCATATGGCCTGTGTTCATAAGGATATCAGCAATTTCACTGTTCCTCTCTTTCTTGGTACTATGCCCAGGGATCAGATAAGCTTTTGGTAGTATGAGATTCTCTCTCTCTTTTTTTTTAAAATAATATTTTATTGTGTTTTCAGTGAAGGTTTACACAGCAGTTTAGGCACCCATCCAACAATTTCTACACAAATTGTTCAGTGATGTTGGTTGCATTCTTTACAATGCATGAACATTCTGGATAGTTCTGTTCTGGTTGCTTTGTTTCCATTAATCTAGTATCCCTGTCCCCTTAAACATTCTCATCTTTGTTTTGAAGTAATTGTTGACTGTTTGGTCTCATCTAGGTGATTTTTTAAAGGGGCACAGTACTTATGAGTGATTTTATTTTTTGAGCTAATTTCTTATTTAGCTACAAGCTGACCTCAGGGCTGACCCCAGGGCTGACCTCAGGGGTTAGTTTCTGTTCAGGTTTTTAAGAGTATCTCAGGGCAGTAGTCTCTGGGAGTCCTCTGGTCTCAACCAATCCAGTAGGTCTTTTTTTTTTTTTTTTTTAGGAATTTGAAGTTCGGTTCCACATTTTTCTCTCACTCTATCAACGCCTATCTGTTGGGATTAGAACTGTCAGTAGTGGTAGGTGGGTACCATCTAGTTCTTCTGGTAGTATGGGATTCTCTTTTGAACCCAATTCAAAGAGATGAAAGATTAACTCAGTTTCATTCAAGAAATATTTCTTCAATATCCTCTTGATGAATGATGCAATGAGGGACAACAAGAGTGACTAATGTCTCTCTCCCTCCCTGGAAAATTGACGCAGGCTCATTATCATGCCAGAGCCCATCTGGGAAGATCGTTGCAGCTGTGCTGGTGACATCTGGCACCACCCTTTGAATCACTGTTTCTCTAATATACAGGTGTCCCTGATAATACGGGTCATGGACCAATCTAAACCAAAACCAAGCCTGTTACTATTGAGTCAATTCCGACTCATAGTGACCCGGTAGGACAGAGTAGAAGGGCCTCATAGGGTTTCCAATGCTGTCATCTACAAGCAACTGGGGTGGGTTCAAACCCCAACCTTTTGGTTAGCAGGCAAGCACTTAACTACTGTGCCATTAGGGCTCCTGGACATCTAGTTGGCTAGTTAATTTGGTCTCATTCCGTGGCCACAATCTGCACCCCGAAACAGTTATGCTATGAAGGTAGCCAAATGAATAAATTGGGGTGGGTCCTAATTCCTATAGGTGTTTTATACCTCTCTCATTCATAATTACCTGGTAATGTAGTTATCTCTGTGAGTCGAATCTCATCAGTGAGTTTACAAGGTCCACAAGGATAAAAAAAATAGGCGCTGTTATTTCTCTGTGTCCAATGCTGTGCTTAGTAAATGTTTGTTTAATAAATGAATGAATTCCTCATCGCCCTGGAAAGCAACTCGATGTGCATAGCCTGGGCCAAGAATGAGTCAATAGCATCCTCTTCGCACTAAAAGAACCACACGTATAGTGCTGACCACAATACCCTACAATGAGGGTTTATTTTATTTAAAAAGTAATTGAAGAGCCACAATGCTGGTTGTTGATAATGATGGCCCAGTGATAAGGACCACTTAATATACAACACAAAGGAAAGATGGGGTCTTCTTCATAAAAAAGATGATCAAAATATTGAACAAGAACGAGCAACCGGAAATTTGAACACGTCCGTGAGTGCTCTCAAGGTCTGTTCGTCTCTACGCTAGACTCTGTGCTGAGAGGGGGGATGGCAGCCTAAATTATAATCTGAGCTCTTTTCAACTTTTTATCATGAAAAATTTTAAATGTACAAATACACTAGAAGGATAATACAATGAGCATCCTTTGATTCACCATGTAGAGTCAACAATTTAACTGAATTTTTTTGTGTGAAGTGCGGTAGTTTACTCATGTTGCAAGAGGTGGTTTTACAGGCAAAATGGCATGAGTTTTTTATCTGTAACTGACACGTCTCTGTAATAACACTACTCCTGAAAAAGCTCTGGTGTGGTCGTGGTGTCTGCCAGCTCTTTGCAGCTTCCCCACCGTCACGGCTTCAGTTCTCCAATTTACTTCCTCAAACATTACACTAAAGGTTATTAGGGCTTGCCTTTAAGGGTTTACACGTTATTCAGTTAAAACTCTCCAGTAGTTCTGGTAACCTAGTTTTGATAAATGTTTCCAGTACACTTCACTTGTTCTAGTTGCTGCCAAGTTGACTTCGACTCATGGTGACCCCATGTGCGTCAGAGTAGAACCGCACTACATAGGTTTTTCAATGGCCAGTTTTTCACCTGGTAGTTTGCACAGTTTATCTCTAACGCAGTTGTCATGAGTCGACACTGACTCATGGTGACCTTGTGTATGTCAGGGTAGAGGCGTACAGCGGCCCTGCTCATGGTGACCCCGTGTATGTCAGGGTAGAGGCGTACAGCAGCCCTGCTCATAGTGACCCCGTGTATGTCAGGGTAGAGGCGTACAGCAGCCCTGCTCATGGTGACCCCGTGTATGTCAGGGTAGAGGCGTACAGCAGCCCTGCTTATGGTGACCTCGTGTATGTCAGGGTAGAGGTGTACAGCAGCCCTGCTCATGGTGACCTCGTGTATGTCAGGGTAGAGGTGTACAGCAGCCCTGTGTACGTCAGAGTTAAATGAGTAGAACTGTACTCCACAGGGCTTTCAGTGGCTGATTTTTCAGGAGTAGATTGCCAGACCTACATTCCAAGGCACCTCTGGGTTGACTTGAACCTCTAACCTTTTAGTTAGCAGCCAACCACGGTAACCATTTGCACCATCCAGGGGCTCCTTCTGTCTCTAGAGACTTCATTATAAAGACCAAGTCTACCTTAGCTTTTCCAGTTTCGTGGTAGGAAAACTCATTAGGATGTTACAGTTATTTAGTAATTTCTTCTAAAATGCTCTCCTTAGCCTTGCCCAATCCTCATGTTTTCCTTTCCCCCCAAATTTTAATTTTCTGATTCTACGAATCGGAATTCTGGCCATAACAGGCATTAACTGAGCACTTACTGTGGAACCAGCGCGATGGGCTCTGGGAGGTGAGACAGCTCTTCTCTTCAAGGACAGACAACAGACAAGCAGACGAACAGAGAAAAGTGATATACGAGTACAGAAGCTTATTGAGCCTGTGGGAAGAATTTCTTTTTTTCTTTTCCTGAAGGCAATGAGCCTTGAATGTTTATAGAAAGAAGGGAAAAGATGTTTGGGTTTAGTGAAATACAGAAGGCTCCAACCATATCCTGTCCTCTTTCACTCCTGCTGTTTTTTAACAACAGTCCTGGCTCCTTTTCTTCCAAAGAACCCACTTGGTAGTTAACCACAACCACGAAGTCACTCACTGAGAATAAAAGAAACTCATCTGAGCACTGACTGTGTGCCAGACACTGTGCGAAGTCCTCTGTATGGATCGCACATTGAATCCTCACCACCCCATTTATGAAATAAGGAGACCGAGGCTGTTTCTTGCCCAGTCACAAAGGGCAAAGGAAATACCCTTTATTCACTCCTGTTCCTGAAATTGCCCTTTTAAAAAAAAATTGTAAGTATTATGTATAATTTCATCATGAAAGATAATATTTCATACTATATATATACACATACATATGTATGTATATATATATACACATATAAAAAACACATATACATACATATATATATTTTGTTATATATATATTTGTGTAGTTATATATCTGTGTGTTGTTATATATATGTCACTAGCTGCCATCAAGTCAGCTCCCAACTCAGGGTGATCCTGCACACAACTGTACAAAACGCTGTACAGTCCGGCACCATCGGTTGCACATTGGACCATTGTGATCCATAGAGTTTTCATTGATTGATTTTTGGAATTAGATTGCCAGGCCTCTCTTCCTAGTCTGTGTCAGTCTGGAAGCGTCACTGAAACCTGTTCAGTGTCACAGTAACACACAAACCTCCCTCGACAGATGGGTGATGGCTATGCAGCAGGTCCATCGGCCAGGAATCTCAAGCTCCAGTCTTCCGTATGCAAGGAGAGAATTCTACCACTGAACTTCATATAAAAAAACCAAAAACCAAACCCGTTGCCGTTGAGTCAGTTCCAACTCATAGTGACCCTATAGGACAGAGTAGAACTGCCCCATAGAGTTTCCAAGTAGCGCCTGATGGATGTGAACTGCCCACCTTTTGGTTAGCAGCCGTAGCACTTAACCACTATGCCACCAGGGTTTCCTGAACCTCATATATGTGTGATAAAAAACCCGAAACCAAACCTGTTGCCCTTGAGTCGATTTCAACTCACAGTGACCCTATAGGACAGAGTAGAACTGCCGCATAGGGTTTCCAAGGAGCAACTGGTGAATTTGAAGTGCTGACCTTTTGGTCAGCAGCCAAGCTCTTAACCACTGGGCCATCAGGGCTCCGTATGTATGATAAAAATAGAAACATATAAATATAGACTTTTCTGTATGAGCATGAAATTAATTGTGCCATTTTGTGATCTGACTTACAAATGTATCATGAGTATCTTTCCATGTTAAAAAGTATATAGCTACATTATGATTTTTAATGGTTCCATGGTATTCCCCCTTTTTAGGACAATCGATTTGAACTAACTCCTGTTGATGGACATTCATTTCTGTTTTTTTTTTTTTTCTGCATCTTCCTTTTTAATGTGATTTCCTTACTGTATACCCCAGAGTAAAACGTCTACATACTTTTTTTTAATTCAAAATGATTACTGGACTTAATTAGCTTCATAATAACAATAGTGTAACACATATTAAAAGAGCCCTGGTGGAGCTCTGGTGGTTAACTGCTCAGTTGCTAACCAAAAGGTCGGGAGTTCGAGCCCACCAGCTGCTCCACGGGAGAACGATGTGACAGTCTGCTTCCGTAAAGATTACAGCCTTGGAAACCCTATGGGGCAGTTCTCCCCTGTCTTATAGGGTCTCTATGAGTCGGGGTGGACTCAACAGCAATAGGTTGTATCAATACTAGCCTGTTTCTGGACAAATTCATTTGCTTTATTACGGTCTTTATGGGAGCTAATATACTATGGGACTTTTCATTTCAGCAAGTGAGTCAAACTTTCCAAAGTCAGTATCATCCTGTCATTAGCTTAGCCCTAATCACATATACAAGGAGCCCTGGTGGTGCAGTGATTAAGTGCTCAGCTGCTAACCTTAAGGGTTGGCAGGTCAAACTCACCAGCCACTCTGTGGAAGAAAGATGTGGCAACTTGCTTTTGTGAAGATTACAGCCTTGGGAATCCTATGGGGCAGTTCTGCTCTGTCCTACATGATTGCTATGAGTCCGGATCAGCTTGACGGTAGTGGGGTTTTAGCACACGTATTATGTTTGTTTTGTGCGTTTACTTTATATGAAAGTGCTTTTTCTATTTTAAAAACTGCTCCTCCAACAACCGTATGAGGTAAAAAAAAAAAAAACCCATATGAGGTAGATACTGTTATTATTTTCACTTCACGGATGGGGAAATTGAGGCATGGAGAGTTACGTAACTTGCCCAACACTGCAGCACTAGGAAAAGGCAGAGATGGGATTCTAGAGGAGGCAGTTTGGTTCCAAAATCTGTGTTTTTCACTATTTCACTCTACTGCCTCTAGATACCAATTCATTTAAAAAACTTGAGATTCTCAAACCTGGCGTGTCAGAGAACAAAACAGAAGCAAACTGGCCATTCAAAAACAAAAGCCTGCCTCCTCATGAGCTGGGCTGGGCTGGGCTTTGCTCTTCAGTTCCTGTGAAATGAGATAAAACAAGAGCATGGTGTTTATAGAATAATATAAAATCATCAGCCTGCTCCTGCCCCCACTATCTTTATCTAACTCAGGACAGAAATTCGCACAGATCAGATTCAGCTTCAGCCGGGCTCTGCTTGCCAGCCCCAGCAAATCTGCAGTCTGAGGGAGATAGGATTGTCCCTGCTTCCTGATCGGGTGTCTTTTAGGGTTGTGCAGAGCCACCTCGGTCCTGTCAGTTCTGCGCTCTCCCGTTTCAGAAGCTCTCAGCTTCCCCAGTACACGTTTTATTATTCTCTACATTCTGATTTGCCTTTGATAATCCCTTGCCCTTTGAATAAAGCATGCTTTACTTTATGGTAAAATTACTCCCGAGCCACTGGAAAGAGGCTGCCCTTTCTCAACTCCTCCCCTCTGGGCACTAAATAGAAAATAAAAATGACCTGCATTTTGATTGTACAGAGGAGAAAACCCTTTTCATAGTTGTAATGAGAATACGTCTTCTTAGTCACCAAGATATTATTTCACTGTAAACTCAGATTTCCTGATCTCATTTCTGAGGTCAGCTGGCCAATTTTAGAAAAACCCTGAGGGAAAGATGAAGCTTTGAATCTCCCCGGCACCCAATTGGTGAGTCCCCTTGAAATTCCCAGAGGAGGTTCAGCCACAAAGCTGTTGATCTTGCTAGGGTCAGCAGTCACAAACAAGGCCAAGAAATTCCCTTTCTTCCTTCTTCAGCCTTCTTGTCAGCTAAATAAATTAAAACAAAAAACAAAATAGCACTTGTTAAACACTCTGCTTCTAACTGCCTGAAACTTTTGCTCTCTTAGAGACATGACTCCTCCCATTACTGTGTTGTTAATGTTAGATGTTGAGTCGATTTTTGCCTCATAGAGCCCCCATGTGACAGAGTAGAACTGCCCTATAGAGTTTTCTTGGCCCTGGTGGCACAGTGGTTAAAAGCTATACCTGCTAACCAAAAGGTCAGCAGTTCGAATCCACCAGCTGCTCTTTGGAAACCCTATGGGGCAGCTCTACTCTGTCCTCCTGTAGGGTCGCTATGAGTCAAAATCGACTTGATGGCCACGGGATTTTTTTTATTTTATTTTAAATCTTTACAGGAGCAGGTTGCCACGTCTTTCTCCTGAGGAGTTGCCGAGCGGGTTTAAACCACCAGCCTTTTGGTTAGCAGTCAAGAGCTTAGCTGTTGAGCCACCAGGGCTCCTTCCTGTCACTGTACACCCTCAGAATTACCTTCCAGCATAGGAGTTAAAGGCACAGAACATTGGCGTCAGACCAACATGGTTCCAAACCCCCACTATCGGTCACTAGGTGTGTGGTTTGAATCTTTGGCATCAACTGGGATTCCTTCCAGACCCAGTCTGCTGTGTCTTTTTTCCTGGCACCTCTTGACTTTGCTCTTTCCTCTCCTTTCCCATTTTTCCCACTGCCGTCAAGTCGATTCCGACTCATAGTGACCGTATAGGACAGAGTAGAACTGCCCTGTAGGGTTTCCAAGGAGCGCCTGGTGGATTCAAACTGCCGACCTTCTGGTTAGCAGCCATAGCACTTAACCACTATGCCACCAGGGTTTCCCCACCTTAGGTAGCACCCTCATATTTGTATGCTCTAAATCCCCAAATCTGAACTTTCATTTTTCTTATCATAGTACTTATAAGGAGCCCTGGCGGTGCAAACAGTTAAGCACTTGCCTGCTAACCACAAGGCTGGCGGTTCGAACACACCCAGCAGCTGCACAGGAGAAAGGCCTGATGACCTGCTCCTGTAGAGATCACAGCCAAGAAAGCCCCACAGGGCAGTTCTGCTCAGTCATATGGGGTCGCTATGAGTCAAAATTGACTTGACAGCACCTAACAACAACATCATCATAGTATTTATCTCACCACACTGTAACTACTTATTAACTTGTCCATCTTCACCATCCATGTATAAATTCTGTGAGAAAAGAATCCTATTTATAGAAATCACTGTTGTATCCCTGCCTCCTCCCACAAATAGGCTTTACCGTTGACAGTTGAATAAATAAATGAATTCTTAGATTGCTAAAACAACTGCCTCCAGACTTCCCGCTAATAAATTTTTTCTGCTGTCATCAAACTAATATAAAATACTGCTTTCATCATCTTTCTCTTCTGCTCAGGAATCCACGACATCTTCCTACTGCCCTCTCATCAGGTCTAAATAATGAGACTTATTTTACCAGGTCCTTGGTCAGTTGGCTCCACCCTGCCCTTCAGCCTTCTTTCTGCTACATCCCAACCTGCACCTTGGCTCCTGTCCTGAAGCTCTCACCATTACTCTCCCTGAGGCCCTAGAAATTCCAGTCTCCATGTCTTAAGCCATGCCATTGTCTCTCCCTCCCATTGATATCAACTGATCCTCAAAAATCCAGCTCAAGTCCTCCTTCTTCTGTGAAGCCCCCTGAACTTTTCTCATCTACACTGACCTCTGTCTTCTTTGATCTTTTGTTGACCTTCAGTTTAATGCTTTAATGATCCCGCTTATGGAAGTTTTGCCCATCCACCTGGATTATAATATCTTTGAGGACAGCAGCCATATTTTATAGGTGTTCTGCGTCCAACATAGCTCCTAGTTTAGGGGTGACTTCACTCCAGCTCCTGTTCACCTTTCAACCCTGCCCATCCATAGCCTTTTTTTTCTTTAACTTCAAGTAGGCTATATTAAATATCTTCTGAACAAATCTTAACTTTTTTATTCTGTTTTAAGGGAATTTTTTTTCTTCTCCATTTTTATTACTTTGAGTGTGTTAAATCGTACTCAACAGCTCCTTGCTCCCCTGTTGTTGTTGTTGTTAGTGATTGTTGAGTCTCCTCCAACTCATGGCAACCTTACATACAGCAGAACAAAACATTGCCTGGTCCTACGACATCTTCTTGGTCGTTGGTATGCTGGAGTCCATTGTTGCAGTTATTGTATGGTGTCTTCCAACCTAAGGAGGCTCATCTTCCTTGCTCCCCTACCTCTCCTATAACATCCAGCATACTATTACAATCTCTAGCATCCCAGACGCCTGATAGGCATGTAGGATAACCCCTAGTATCAAATTGTCCATGTCAGAATGTATAGAATGGTGGATGAGCTCTCCAAGCAGATACTAGAGCCTGCTGAGACCATGCAAAGAAATCTGTAGAAGCTCAGTAGATTTGAGCTCTCATCACTGTGAACTGCTGTGGAAGTCCAGGGTTGGCCATAGGTCCTACCTTGGACCAACATCAGACAACCAGCCTTTCAGGAAGCAGGGTAGCTATAGGCTCCTCTACCTCCAGAGGGTTTTCCATATTTCTGGGGAGAGTCCAGCATGTATAGAACAGTAGGGGCAGAAACCTCCTTATTTCTCTGAGGATCCCTGGCCTAGATCAGTGCTTCTCAAACATTAACGTGCATAGGAATCACATGGAGGTGATCTTGAATGCAGATTCTGAGTCAGTAGGTTTGGTGCGGGGCCTGAAAGTTTGCATTTCTAACAAGCTCCCTGATGTGGATGCTGCCTGCCCAGGGACCATGCTTTGAGTAGCAATGGTTGGTCTAGAATAGATACGTCCTTGTTCCTTGAACTTCAGGGAGTGGGTCAGTGTCTCAGAAAGTCTCCTCCCATACACACTGTCACTCATTTAGCCTCTCCTGCAAGCATTTGCCTAAGTCTGTCTTTAACTCTTTTTCCAACAGCATATCTAAGTTTTGCAACCATAGACACCAGCCAGGAGAATATATATTCCATGCAGAAAATGATGATGCCCAGTTCACAAAAATGTTTACACTGAATATAAAGAGTAAGTAAAATTGTCAAAAACTTTAATTTTTCTTTTAAAACTCCTTAATGCTTTATTAACCATAATCAGAAAGAGCTAAGCAATGGCTTAGAAGGGGTGCTACGAAACTGTTTTTAAGTGCTTGTGTGTTCTGAAATTTTGCTCTCATATCCACTGGCTGGGGTTACATCTCTTTCTGTTTTTATCCCCAGAAGCTAAAAGACTTATTCTGTATCCTCATAGAATGTGCTTTAGTATTGCGACTTTCTTGACTTCTAGCCCTTTGCAAGGCCATGTTGAGGAAAAGTCTTTATTACCTCCCATTTGTTTGTCCTTAATAATTTTAAGTGTTTTTGACCTATAAAGATATGAGAGAATGTTTTGTCGAACCTGTATGCAGATAGCTTCTCCTCGAGCTAAGGATCATGTGCTGATAACTACGCGTCTACTGCGCCTCAGTTCTGGACAGGACAGCCTAGCAATGGAAAAGTGCTGTTCAGCAGCTAGGTGTTAGGGCTGCCTGTGATGATCTCATTGCCCAGGAAGGAGGGGGAAAGAGAGTGTAACCAGAGGAATAATGAGGGAAGACTGGAGGCTGCCAGAAGCACAAGGTGCCCTGGCCGAATGGGCAGACTATACCAGAAGCCAATTTTGAAACCATTTCCCAAGAGTACCATACTACATGAGCTCATTTTAAAAAATTGGTTTGTTGTTAGGTGCCATTGAGTCATTTCCAATTCACAAGGACAACTATGCGCAACAAAACACTGCCCTGTCCTGCACCATTCTCACAATCGTCGCCATGTTTGAGGCCATTGTTACAGCCACTGTGTCAATCCATCCCATTGAGGCTTCCTCTTTTTCGCTGACCCTCTACTTTACCAAGTATCTTAGTTGTGTAGTGCTGCTATAACAGAAATACCACAAGTGGGTGCTTTTAACAAACAGAAATTTATTTTCTCACAGTTTAGGAGGCTAGAAGTCTGAATTCAGGGTGCCGGCTTTAGGGGAAGGCTTTCTCTCTCTGTCGGCTCTGGAGGCAGGTACTTGTCTCTTCCGAGCTTCTGCTCCTGGGCAATCTTCAAGTGGTTTAGCATGTGTCTTCCCTCATCTCTGCTTCCTACTCTGCCTAATCACCTTAGTTTACATCTCAAAGATGATTGGTTTCAGATGCACCCTTATAGCCTCATTAACATAATAAAGAAAACCTTATTCCCAAATGGGATTACATCCACCAGTATAGGGTTGAGGAATTAGAACACACATTTTTGGGGAGACACCCCCCATAACACCAAGCATGATGTCCTTCTCCAGGGACTGATCCCTCCTGATAACGTGTCCAAAGTGAGACAAAGTCGCACCATCCTGGCTTCTAAGGAGCATTCTGGCTGTAACTTCTTCCAATCACCCAGAGATTGTTTTAGCATAGTGAAAATATATATAACCACACCCAGGGACTCCAAGAAATCCGAAGTTGGCGCCTTACCCATCAGAGAGTAAATTGCAGTCAGAACCTGGATTGCATTTTGTGGCCCAAAACGCCCTAATCTCTTGCTGGACTAACAGAATCCTCTGCCATCTTTGTGTACGTTTTTGGTGCTTTCTCAATCAGTTTTTCTTATGGTCAGCTGTGTTCACATGTGAACCCAGCACAGGAAGGGGAGCGCCCCTCCCACCAAAATATATACGTAACAAAACGTTTACAAATTCAACATTTTTTACATGTACCACTCAGTGACATTGATTACATTCATCATGTTGGGCAACCGTCACCACTATCCATTTCCAAATTTCTCCACCACCATTAACAGAAGCTTGGGGCCCCCTAAGCTAAGACTTCCCCTTCCCCCTTCCCTCCTGTCCCTGGTGACCACTCGTAAGTTTTCGCCTCTGTGTTAGATTGAATTATGTCCCCCCAAAATATCCGTTAACTTGCTAGGCCATGATTCCCAGTATTGTATGATCATCCTCAGTTTTGTCATCTGATGTGATTTCCCTATGTGTTGTAAATCCTGTCTCTATGATGTTGATGAGATGGATTAGCCGCAGTTATACCGATGAGATCTACAAGATTAGATTGTGTCTTAAGCCAATCTGTTTTGAGATGTAAAAGAGAGAAGCGAGCAGAGAGACGGGGGACCTCGTACCACCAAGAAAGCAGCACTGGGAGCACAGCGCATCCTTTGGACCTGGGGTCCTTACATCTGAGAAGGTCCTAGACCAGGGGAAGATTGATGACAAGGACCTTCCTCCAGAGCTGACAGAGACAGCCTTCCCCTGGAGCTGTTGCCCTGAATTTGGAGTTGTAGCCTACTAGACTGTGAGAGAATAAGTTTCTCTTTGTTAAAGCTGTCCACTTGTGGTATTTCTGTTACAGCACCACTAGATGACTGAGAGAGTCTCTCTGCGTTTGCCAATTCTAGATACAGTATTTCATATAAGTGGGAGCATGCAATATTTGTCCTTTCGCATCTGACTTATTTCACTCAGCATCACATTTTCAAGGTTCGTGCATGTTGCAGCATGCATCAGAACTTCATTTCTCTTACGTGAACTTATTTTACGTGTTCTTCTCTGCAGGGAAGCCTCAAGTGCTGGCTGAGGCATCAACAAGTCAGGCCTCTTGTTCTTCTGACGGATACCCATTACCATCTTGGACCTGGAAGAAGTGCTCGGAGAAGTCTCCCAAGTAATACGAATATTGACTTATCTTGTAATTGGAAGGACATAAAGCTCATACTCTCTCTGACATAGTGACTATTTCTCATGAGTACAGTTTAAGAAGGAACAATGAAATCTTTAAGATTATCTTCTGAATCAACCATCATTCTCAATTGTCATAGATTGTTTCTGATAACTTATAAATTGATGAATCTCTTAGTAGAGCTCACCAAAGAAACCCTGGCTTCCACCCTGATGACTCCCACCTAGCTAATTTTTCTGTCTACCATGTCTTTTCAGCTGCACAGAAGAAATCACAGAAGGAATTTGGAATAAAAAGGCTCACAGAAAAGTATTTGGACGATGGGTATCAAGTAGTACCCTCAACATCAGTGAGGCAGTCAAAGGTTTCCTGGTCAAGTGTTGTGCATACAATTCCATGGGCTCGTCTTGTGAAACAATCCCTTTAAACTCGCCAGGTACACAACCGTTGCCATTGTACTACAGCTCTGTAAGGAATTCCCCACTGGCAAGTTAGTCCCTGATGCTGCCTTACATTGGGGGAATTTTCCAAGAGAATGTAGGAGGAAAGAAGGCTTTGAGTCAAGCAAGAATCCCCACTGACATAAACAGTTTTGTAGTTATGATCCTGAGTTGTAGTCGTGTAGGTAGAGCCATGAGCTCTCAGCATTATGCACATCAACTGAAAGGTGAAATCCTAGTAAGTGATTTGGGCCTCCATCATGGTCCCTTTTGGCTAACATCCTTCGTTTGCCATTAGCCTGCTGTCCTATAATTTTTACTTATTTTTTAATGTTTTCCTAAATTAAACGATTCTGAAACTTAAATGCCTACACTGACAGTTTGGAACCGCTAGCCCCCCAAAACTAACTTCTCCATATTCATATGTCTGAGGGAGCACAAACCTCTTTTTTATCTGACTTGCACACCCTGAGCGTTTAAATAGATGTAATTCTTAGAACCTTAATGAATGATGTTTTACTGAAATAAAATTTTAATAGGCTTTTAGCACAGTTTCAGGTTTATAGATCTATTGTGCAGAAATTTCTGTAGAGATTGCCCATAAACTGTTCTCTTCCACCCCACCCCATTGTTTCTCCCTTATGAACTTCTTACATTCCTGTGGTGCCTTTGTTACAGTTGATGGACCAATATTGATACATTATTATTAACTAAAGTCCACAGCTTACATTAGGGTTCACTCTCTGTGCCGTACAGTCCTATGGGTTTTGACAAATGTGTAATGTCATGGCCCCACCATAAATCCCTTGTGTTCTACCTGCTCATCCCTCCCTCCCCCCAACCCCTGGCAACTGCTAATCTTTTTGTTGTCTCTATAGTTTGTTTTTTTTTTTTATAGTTTGTCCTAAGGAGCCCTGGTGGCACAGTGGTGCTAACCAAAATGTTGGCGGTTTGAACCCACCAGCTGCTCCACCAGAGAAAGATGTGGCAGTCTGCTTCCATAAAGATTACGGCCTTGGAAACCGTATGGGGCAGTTCTACTCTGTCCTATAGGGTTGCTATGAATCAGAATTGACTCGATGGCAGTGGATTTATTTATTTTTTTTAATAGATTTTCTTTTCCAGGATGTCATGTAATAGGAATTGTACAGTACTTAGCTTTTTCAGACTGGCTTCTTTAACTTAGCAATATGCATTTAAGCTTCCTAAATGGCTTTTTAAAAATGTGTTCAGAAACATTGGAAACTTCTAGGGAGGAAATCGCTTTTCAATTTGTCCTTTATGTGAACATTACCAGGTTTTCTGTGGGACTTAGAATGTATGTAGAATGCTTGTAAGGACTGAAAATAATGGCTACTCAAACAAGGGTGGGGGAGATTATAATGAACCATTCTTCTATTTGTGATGCTAACAGGAGTGCTTATTCACTGCTCTCTGGCACTGTTGTTGCAGGCCCCTTCTCCTTCATCCAAGACAACATCTCATTCTACACAACAATTGGACTTTGTCTTCTCTTCATTGCAGTTTTGACTATGCTACTTTACCACAAGTACAAAAAGGTAAAAGCCAAGGTCAAATTCATCCTTGCTCCCTGTTTCTGCAGACTTGTCTGTTCTTAACAGATTCCTTCTTTCACCCCTGCAGCAATTTAGGTATGAAAGCCAGCTGCAAATGGTACAGGTGACTGGCTCATTGGACAATGAGTACTTCTACATTGATTTCAGAGAATTTGAGTATGATCTCAAATGGGAGTTTCCAAGAGAAAATTTAGAATTTGGTAAGAACTGACTGTTGCGAATGTTTCTGTAGCAATTCTTTCCTGTTAGGAAACTTTTCAAACGCACTCCCTCATCGTTTATCTTACAGGGAAGGTGCTAGGATCCGGTGCTTTTGGCAAAGTGATGAATGCAACAGCTTATGGAATTAGTAAAACAGGAGTCTCAATCCAGGTTGCAGTCAAAATGCTGAAAGGTACAGTAAAGCAGAATGTGTTAACAATGATGCACAAAGACGGGGGCACAGTCTCCCACCTACTCCTTCTCCCCATTTTCCATCATTTTTTAAAAATAAAATTTTATCATATTTTCAATGAAGGTTTACACAATGGTTTAGGTTCCCATACAATAATTTCTACAGAAGTTGTTTGGTGACACTGGCTTCATTCTTCACAACGTGTGAACATTCACATGATTTCCATTCTGGTTGTTCCATTTCCGTTATCTGGTTTCCCTGCCCACTTACTTTCTCATCTTTGTTTTAAAGTGATTGTTGACTGTTTGTCTCATATAAGTGATTTTTGTAAAGGAGCACAGTACTTATGAGTGATATTCATTATTTTTTTGAGCCAATTTGTTATTTAGCTACAAGGTAACATCAGAGGTTAATTTCAGTTCAAGGCTTGAAGAGTATCTCAGGGCACTAATCTCTGGGAGTCCCCAAGTCTCAACCAGTCCAGTAGGTCTGCTTGTTTTGTTTTTTAGAAATTTGAGGTTTTGGTCCACATTTTTGTCCCATTCTATCAGGGTCCATCTATTGTGGCCCTGATTAGAACAGTTGGTAGTAGTAACTGGACACGATCTAGTTCTTCTGGTCTCAGAGTAGATGAGGTTGTGGTTCATGTAGACTGTTTGTCCTGTAGACTAGTTTCGTCTTTGAGTCTTTGGTTTTCCATAATTTTTTTTATGGTTATTGCCAGCCGTGCTTCCAGGTTGGAGGTAGTGTCAACCAAGTCATGAATACAAAAAAGCTTTGGTGCACTCCCCCTCCCCGCTTCCTCTTCTCTGTGTAGTTTCTATTTGCTTCAATTTGGGGATGTAGTTGCTTTAGGCAGATGCTCTTTCTTACATTGTTGACATATACTCTTGGTGTTGCTGTGGTTGTATGTCATCCAGTTGATTTTGACTCATAGTGACCCCATGTGACAGAGTAGAACTGCCCCATGAGGTTTCCTAGGCTGTAATCTTTATGGGAGCAGAGCACCAGGTCTTTTCTCCTGCAGAGTGGCTGGTGAGTTTGAACCACCAACCTTTTGGTTAACAGCTGAGCACTTAAGCAGTGTGCAACCTGGGCTTCCAAACTCTGGGTAGATGCACAAATCGAAGCCCTCTGTATCCTCTCTTCCCATTCATTGCTCCATCCACCCCAATCTGGCATCCGCCCCCTTCACTCCACCAACTGCCTCTTGCTAAGGTGATCAATGACGAAAGTGGTCGCTGTTGGGTGAACTAAGTCCAGTGGGCATTTATTTACCCTATATTCACTCTTATATCCTTCTATATTCTCTATGTTGTTGTTGTGTGCCATCAAGTCGATTGCAACTCTTAGCGACCCTATATGACAGGGTAGAACGGCCCTATAGGGTTTCCTAGGCCAGATCTTTTCTCCCATGGAGTGGCTGGTGGGTTCAAGTTGCCAACCTTTCAGTTAGCAGCCAAGCGTTTACCCACTGTATCACCAGAAATTCTCTATACTGGAGCCGAAGTGGTGCTTATGAAATGCAAAACTGATCATATCGTTTTGCTACTTAAAATTTCCAGTGGTTTTCAATTACTCTGAAAATGGTCTACCCAGCCTTGCATGAATTATCCACTGCTTACCTTTCTCTTCTCACTCTCAGCTGCCAGCACACTGGCCTTCTTTCAGTTCCTGCAGAGCACCGTGCTCCTTCCCACCCCTGGGCCTTTGCACAGGCTGGTCCTGTTTAGCCTTTCCCCTTCACTTAGGTATCTCCCATTCCTCTTTCAGAGCTAAGCTTAAATACCATTTCATCAGGGAAGCCATCTCTGACACCACCGAGGAGCACATGTCCCTTGCTATATGTTTTCCTAGCTCCCTGTAGACTTTTTTCATAGAATTTATTATAATTATGATTACATAGTTGTTTAATTATTCAGTTAATGTCTTACCTGTCTCATTAGTCTATAAGCCTTATAAGGGTGAGGTCTATGTCTGTTTTGCCATGTCCTCTTCTTTCTCAACTTTTGCCCATTCTGTTACTTTGGTCTGGAATGTTCTTCTCCATCCCCCACCCCCACTGTGAATTCATCTAGCTAATTCTTATTATTCTTCAGGCCTCAGCTCAGACATCTGGTGCTTCTTTTCCCACCCCTCCAAAGCTAAGTTAAATGTCCATCTTGTGTGACCCCACAGCACCCCTGCGTTCACTTGCACATTGCATTTTTTGCACTATGTTGTAATTCATTTACTTACTGCCCTTTTCCAGGAGATTCTAAGTTCCAGGAAGAAAGAGCTGCGTCTGGTTTATCATTCATTCCCCACTGCTTAGCACATTGCCTCGTACACAATAGGCTCTCAATAAATATTTGTCAAATGGATGAATGAAAGACATAATGGTATATGAAAGTGTGTTGAAAAGGTTAAACACACCATAAAATATGAACTATTATTTTTTATCATGAGGAAGAGAAAATGGACAATTGAAATCCACATGCCCCTATAAAGGCTGAAGCAGCTGAAGACATTATGTACTAGTGGGTCATGGTGTACACAGTGAAGTAACCCACTCCCAACCAAGCTAAGATCTTGAGGCAAGTCCAAATAGATAACACCAACACCCTGGAAAATCCACCTGAAGAGACAGGATATCTTCCAGGACAAAATAATGGGTCTTAGAAATCTAATCAAGTCTTGATCGAGTGGAAACAAAAGTTACTCTATCTGTCAGAAAGAATATGTTAATAGAAAGCTGGGTGCCTGGAGCCTGCAGAGATAGGGCCAAGGAGCCTTGTCTCCGGAGCTCTGGAGCCAACCGGGGACAGGGGTGCCTGAGCTGCCACATCAGCCTCCATGACAGGAGCCCTTGAAGTTCATCAAAAACTAACCAGTTGCCATCGGGTCAACTCCGACTCCTGGTGACCCCTTGTGTGTCAGAATAGAACTGTGCTCAATAGGGTTTTTTTTTTTTTTTTTATTTAGATGAAGGTTTACAGAACAAACTAGTTTCTCATTAAACAGTTGGTACACATATTGTTCTGTGACATTGATTAACAACCCCACGACATGTCAACACTCTCCCTTCTCAACCTTGGGTTCCCTATTACCAGCTTTCCTGCCCTCCTCTGCCTTCTAGTCCTTGTCCCTGGGCTGGTGTGCCCCTTTAGTCTCATTTTGTTTTATGGGCCTGTCCTATCTTTGGCTGAAGGGTGAACCTCCGGGTGACTTTGTTACTGAGCTGAAAGGGTGTCCAGGGGCCACATTCTCAGGGTTTCTGCAGTCTCTCGCAGGCTAGCAAGTCTGGTCTTTCTTATTGAGTTAGAATTTTGTTCTACATTTTTCTCCAGCTCTGTACGGGACCCTCTATTGTGACCCCTGTCAGAGCACTCACTGATGGTAGCTGGGCACCATCTCGTTGTACTGGACTCAGTCTGGTGGAGGTCCTGGTAGATGTGGTTCATAGTCCTTTGGACTAATCTTTCCCTTATGTCTTTAGTTTTCTTCATTCTTCCTTGCTCCTGAAGGGGTGAGACCAGTGAAGTATTCTAGATGGCTGCTTACAGGCTTTTAAGACCCCACATACTACTCACCGAAGTAGAATGTAGAACGTTTTCTTTATAAATGATATTATGCCAATTGAGCTAAATGTTCCCTGAAACCATGGTCCCCACAGCCCTCAGCCCAGCAGTTCGGTCCCTCAGGGAGTTTGGATGTGTCTATGGCGCTTCCTTGTACAAGTTGTGCTGGCTTCCACAGTGTTGTGTACTCTCTTACCCTTTACAAAGTTACCACTTATCTATTGTCTATTTAGCGTTTTTCCATCCCCACCCCTCCCCTCCCTGGTAACCGTCAAAGATTGTTTCTTTTTGTGTGTAATCCATAGGGTTTTTAATGGCTGACCTTTTGGAAGTAGATCACCTGGCTTTTCTTCCAAGGCACCTCTGGGTGGACTCAAACCACCAACCTTTCAGTCAGCAGCCAAGTGCTGAACTGTTAGCACCATCCAGGGGCTCCTTATCAATAACTACCCTCATGCTGGAATTCTAACAAAGATCGTAAATACAGTTTGCCAGGCTATCTAGATTTTCCTCCAGGGAGATAATACACCGACCAACCAATACATTCCAGGCTGCTCAGCAACTATATTTCTCATTATCAGTTAACGAGTCTCTTGAGAAGTTGGTTTGTGAGAGTCAGTTCTCTTCAGACGCCTCCACACTGGACTCACTGAAAAATGTAAGGCTCTAGACTACGGAGCTGAGGGCCACAGGCTGGAGCTGTGAGGCCTTGCCTGGATGGGTAGCCACCCACCCTTAGTGACACTCCTATCTTATCTCTCTGTGACTACAACAAATCCAGGAGTCAAACACATATATATATATATATATATATATATATATATATATATATATATATATATATATATATATATTTTTTTTTTTTCCCTTTAGCATACATGTTAACTTTTACTATGGAGGAAAATCATGTTTTGTTTTTTTTTTTTGAGCATCTCATTTTCTCTCTTCTTACAACTTTGTATCTAGATAAATAATACATATCCGCTCTCAACTAAGGAATGATTTAATTTATTCAACAACATAATATTCCTGTTTTAGCTGTGTTTCACATGTGTATGCCCTTCCATTCACAGAAAAGGCAGACAGCTCTGAAAAAGAAGCTCTCATGTCAGAACTTAAGATGATGACTCACCTTGGAAGCCATGAGAATATTGTGAACCTTTTGGGGGCATGTACGCTGTCAGGTAATCCATTTCCACTAAAAACACCTGATCAAAGGTATTGTTACCTGAAGATAAAGAGTACATTTGTTCCCATTTTGTTTTTTTTCCTCAGTCAGAGTGGGCCCTCAAACCCAAGTGGCGTTAGACATTGAGCGCTCTCTCTCTCTCTCTCTATATATATATAACCAGACCCAGCGCTGTCGAGTCGATTCTGACTCATAGCAACCCTATAGGACAGAGTAGAACTGCCCCATAGAGTTTCCAAGGAGCGCCTGGTGGATTCGAACTGCCGACCCTTTGGCTAGCAGCTGTAGCACTTAACCACTACGCCACCAGGGTTTCCCTATATATATATATATATGTACATCTATATGGAACCCTGGTGGCGAAGTGGATAAGCTCTCAGCTGCTAACCAAAAGGCTGGCAGTACGAATCTACCAGCCACGCCTTGGAAACTCTATGGGGCAGTTCTACTCTGCCCTGCAGGGCCACTGTAAGTCAAAATCAACTTGATGGCAGAGGGTTTGTTTGTTTTTTATTTTTATTTATTTATTTTTTGGTTTTACACATGTGTATAAGGAGCCCTGGTAGCGCAGTGGTTAAAGTGCTCAGCTGCTTCCCAAAAGGTTGGTGGTGTGAACCCATCAGCTGCTCCACAGGAATAAGATGTAGCAATCTGATTCTGTAAAGATTTACAGCCTTAGAAACTCATGGGGCACTTCTACTCTGTCATGTAGGGTCGCCGTGAGTCAGAATCGACTCGACAGCAGTGGGTTTGGTTTTGATGGATTATACACGTAACCCATGTTATATGTATCTGTCATAGATGTATGTATATATGTATGTATATATAATATGACCTGTAAAGTCGGATAGCTCAATATAAAGAATGCCTATCTCTTACCTACTTTATCGTGATGTATCACATCATTCTTTAAATTTCCTCTTGAAAAACAACACTGCAAGCACATTGTGTGGTATCTGGTTCTGCCTGCTCAGATGGGGCTTCTTCCCCAGGTGTGAAGGCGGCATAAATGCGGTGGAGAGTGGTTACTGGGCACAGCTGGGGGTGCTGCCCCAGGTGGGCTGTCTTCAGATAAGGCATAATCCAGGCAGGATTTCCAAGTTCATTTTCCCAGGCTCTCTGAGGCATGCTTTCTGATTCTCTCACTTCTACTTAGAAATACCCAAGTGATGTGCTCAGAGAGGCTTCTTTCCGTGGGCACTGTGTACAAAATGCAGCTTTCAGGGACAGCCAGCCTGGGGCTGGTGCTAAAAGAAGAGAAAAAAAGAAAATGAATCTAAGAGGGGGTTGGAATATGTCTTTCCTTTCTCAGACAAGCAATAAATCGGCAAGTGTTGACCAAACCCAAAAACCAAACCCACTGCCGTCGAGTTGATTCTGACTCATAGTGTCGACCAAGTGTCCTCAATTCAGCTAGCATCTTAGTCCCAGTTGCAGATTGGAGAATCCAGGTGACCAGTGGTTATTGGTGTAGCTACTTGTATAAAACCACAAAAACCAAACCCATTACGTCAATTTCAACCCATAGCGACCCTAAAGGACAGAGTAGAACTGCCCCATAGAGTTTCCGAGGAGCGCCTGATGGATTCCAACTGCCGACGTTTTGATTAGCAGCCGTAGCACTTAACCACTACACCTCCAGGGTTTCTGGCTACTTGTACGACAAGAGCTAAAGTGAAAGGCAAGAAGATTTTACTTCCCAGGGGCTTTTAAGCAAAAAGCTGAAGTGGAATTTAGAGTCTAAGAAGGGATAGGCTCAGGAAAAGTTGGACTTTCCCAAAGTCAGAGGAGAATCGAGCTCCCCTAGATTATGTTGTCTGATACATAGACTTCTGAGAAAACTGTTTGGTTTTTTTCTACGCCTATAATAAAAACTGTAACTATTTCAGGACCAATCTACTTGATCTTTGAATACTGTTGCTACGGTGATCTTCTCAACTATCTAAGAAGTAAAAGAGAAAAATTTCACAGGACGTGGACAGAGATTTTTAAGGAACACAATTTCAGTTTTTACCCCACTTTCCAATCACAATCAAATCCCAGGTAAGAGACTGGGTCGGGGTTCATAATTACACGTTGTAGAACACAGCTGAAGTGTCCTGGTTAAACAGCCCCTATTGATCAGCTTCTCAAAGCCACAGTCCAGCGTTGTGTGGTCTGTGGGCTCGAAGACCTAGAGTAGTCACTGGTCTTTGCTATAGTTTTCCTGTTGGTCTGGAACGAGTACTTTCCTTCTCCTACAGTACAGGGACTAGAGCTGAGCCAGTCTCTCCCCTTGTACCTAAATCACTCCCTAGACATGTGTTAAGTTTTTGGAAAGGTGCGTTATTAAATCTTTCAGGCCTCCCAGTTATTAGCACACAGATATTGCTAGAAAAAGTTAACACTTCTTCCAAGTCCTTGACATGTTTCTAGAAAGTCAGTTAGGTCCCAGGAGTGTTATACAAAATAGCTCTAAATTCATAAGTTGGATTTTTTTAAAAAATTAGGTTAGATGGACTGACATAACCTGGTGGAGACAGAATAAAGTAGTGATAACTCAACCCAAAAACCCATTGCAGTCAATTCTGACTCATAGTGACCCTATAGGGCAGAGTAGAACTGCCCCACAGGGCTTCCAAGGAGCAGCTGGTGGATTCAAACTGCCGACCTTGTTTGGTTAGCACACGAGCTCTGAACCACTGTGCCACCAGGGCTCCTGGTGGTAACCGGGGGCTAATTATCCAATAGGCAAAGTAAGCACGGTGCTTACCTTGCTTATCAGATAACCTGTAGTGAACAATTTCACATTTTTCACCACATCAGAAATTCTGCTTCTAGGTATGGTTGGCATCTCTCTCTCTCCCAACCCCATAGAACCTTCCTATGGAATCAAATCCTCTCCTCAAATTAACATTCCCTGACAGGGGCAGATAGGCCAGTAAACAAGATAATCACGGACTTACTTGTACTTACTTACTAATCTGCAGTGAACATATTCACATGGGTTTCTGAATGTTCATTATAGACTAGTAAGTAAGCACAAGTAAGCCCATGCTTACCTTGCTTATTGGGTTTTCCTCCCTTGGTGGTAACATTTGTCTGGAGTCCCTGGGTGGTGGAAGTGGTTAGCGTGCTTGGCTGCTAACCAAAAGGGTGGAGGTTCGAGTCCTTCTAGAGGTGCCTGGGAAGAAAGGCCTGGACATCTATTTCTGAGAAATCAACCATTGAAAACTCATGCACGTGTGGTCGCCAGGAGCAGAGTCAACTGGACAGCAACTAGGTTTTTTTTTTTCCAAACATTTTTCTATTTTACCATCGGTGAAGTCCCTGAGTGATTCTGGGTCCTGGTGGGATTTATTGTTTCATCATGCATAAACAAGACCTTTAGGAATTTGGAGGGATGCTGGTCCTCATCCTTGGGAATTCCTTGCTAATTATTGATCATTATTATTTTTTTTATAGTTCCATAGCACCTTTTTCAGAATGAATTCCCATGGATTTTTACAGAAAGAGTCCTCAATCCACAATGCGTTCTGATTTTCCCGCATGTCTGAAAGCTCTTCATTGTTCAGAAGGCACATTTATTTGTCAGAGACTTCTATCTTTGTTGGGGGACTTTTGGAGGGTGTGTTTGAAAATTTGGAGCTTTTTTTTCTTAGAACATGAGTTGCCAGGTAGGCCTTTGGCCTTCAAGGTCTGAGACAGACACCCAGCATCTTCAAGCTGGAAGTTCCCAGAGGTCACGTGTTCATGAAGCTGCCCTTGACCCCTTCATGCCGGTTGCACCAGTCCTGCCCTTTACACTCATACCTCTGTTTATATTCTAAATCTGAGCAAACTCTACAATGTCATTGGCACTCTAGAACAGAGAGCCCATGCTAATAAGTCCAGTGCGCATGGTCGGCTCACCATGCTCAGTGATAGCTTGTTGTCGTTAGGTGCTGTCAGGTCAATTCTGACTCACAGTGACCCCATGTGACAGAGTAGAACAGCCCCATAGGGTTTTCTTGGCTGTGACCTTTACAGGAACAGACCACCAGGTCTTCCACAGAACCACTGGGTGGGCTCAAACTGCCAACCTTTTGGTTAGCAGCCAAGCGCTTAACCATTGCGCCACCCATGCTTCTATCAGTAATAATGAATGCCAGTAAACTTAGCTCCTGTGATTCATTCCAGCTACTGGGGATATTAAATACTCTGAAGCAATTACATTTGGAATATTTGTGGTCAAAACATATTAGGCCATTTTCCAAAGATATGGGAATTGTAAATTGGGATAAACTTGTATGGTGCAAAAAAAAAAAAAATCATTTTCTGTATGTAACGTGTATAGAATACCTCTAAGAGTTCTGAATTAATCCCAAACCCATTGCCGTTGAGTCGATTCCAACTCATAGCCACCCTGTAGGACAGAGTAGAACTGCCCCATAGGGTTTCCAAGGAGCAGCTGCTGGATTCAAATTGCCGACCTTTTGGTTAGCAGCCAAGCTCTTAACCACTGCGCCACCAGGGCTGCAAGGAGTTCTGTTTTATATATCTTAAAAGAGATTTTCATGATTGATGTTATTGTTAGCTGCCATTAAGTCAGCCCTGACTCATGGCAACCTGATGTATAATGGAATGAAACATTACCTGGTCCTGCACCATCTTCATGATCACTGGTATGGATGCTCAAGTTCATTTTTGTGGCCACTTTGCATTTTGAGTGTCTTGCAGCCTAGAGAACTCATCTCCAACACTACATCAAACAATATTCTGTTGTGATCCCTGGGTTTTCTTTGGCTAATTTTCAGACATAGATTGCCAGGCCTTTCTTCCTATTCTTAGTGTGGAAGCTCCGCTGAAACCTGTCCACCATGGGCGACCTTACTGGTATTTGAAAAACTGGAGGCATAGCTTCCAGCATTATAGCAACATGCAAGCCACCACAGTATGACAAACTGACAGATGGGTGGTGGTCTTTCTGATTACTATTAACTTAGTCACAGGAAAAGGAAATGAGCTTTACAAAGGCAAACTTGAAAAAGGAAAGACAGTAAAACTCTTGTAGATTTTTATGGAAGACCTGCATTAGATGAATTTTTGTAGGTAAAATGGGCTGAGTGTTGAAACAGAAGAAGGCTGAGTCCTTGTTCCACTATTTACTGGTCTTGTGAAATCAGCAAATCCTATTTCTCTCACCAAGCCTAATTTTCTCTTTTATAAAATGTTTTAGCATCTAGCTCACAGGGTTGTGGTAAGGATTAAGTAAGATTCTTTTTGAACTCTAAGATTCTGTACATATAACAGTGATTACGTGTTTTTAATGCAGGGCTTCAAACTGGTTCGAACCAGTTCAGTCATGGCTGATGAGGTGAAATCGGAACAGACTCGAATTTTTAAAATTTGGGTGAAGTGGAATGAGAAGCGGAACAGGAAAAATTATGGGTGGAAGCCTTGTGATGGGAGACTCAAAAGTGGCATGGCGAGCCCTTCCAGGAGCCTGATACGGGAGACTGAATTATTGCCAGGACTGTGGAGAGCAATACATGTTCAAAGCGGCGTGGTTGGCCACCATCTTTGAGAGGGGCACCGCTGTTTCCAACTCTGCCAGTCAAGAGATTTGGTTGCTATGCAATGCACATTCTGCCTTTTTTTTTTTCTAAGAAGAAGATTAAGTTTCTGTCAGGGCTTTCACCTGTAATTTTTCCCATTTTGCTTATTGTCCCACTTCAGCCGTATTTTAAAAATTTGGGTCTGTTCAGGTTTTGCTTCATTGACCATCACTGAGTGGGGCAGAACTGGTTCAAAGCCTTATTTTAATATTTAAGAAAATAGACAAGTTGATGGTGTGCTTTTATTTTAAAAACCTATTTATTATTTGAATCTATGTCTATGATAAATTACAGTGAAAACTGTGAGAGCTGGAACTTGACAGGACTGCCTTGTTTCTCGGGTCTCACAAGTTTTCCACATTTGACAGGGTACAGTCTTACCACTTTTCTGTCACTATTAATGGAAACTATTTGAGTTTTCCTTCTCTGACAGGTTTTTACCTTACATAGGTTCTGGCTTTCACAGGTTATATTACATAATTTTTAATTAAGTTTCAGAAGAAGAATATAAATAATGAAAAAATACATATATTTTTTAATAGCATGCCTGGTTCAAGAGAAGTAAAGATACAACAGGATTTGGATCAGATCTCAGGGTTCAATGGGAATTCATTTCATTCCGAAGGTAAGATTTTATTCTAATCAGTAGCACTTCAAAACAGAAATGGATACAGTTGTTTCATGCTAATGATTTTTTAAAAGTGTGTAAATGCAGAAGTGTTTTTTTTTTCTTTGCTAATGTCATTTACAGTCTTTATTAAAACATATTTTCTTTAAAGGTTGTTAAAGCCAGCAATCTAGAGATTGTGAGTTTTATGTCAATGTCCAACTAATAAACACTGAGAGCTATTTTATTTGGGCAGGTGATTTCTTTTTAAAGTCACAAATTAGAGCCATCCCGTTACCTGATATGTGGGAAAGACGATGAATTTTGAAGTCATACCGAGTGGGGTCAACTTCTGGTTGTGCCACGTTCGGCTGTGTGACTCTAGACAAGTTATTTAACCATCTGAGTCCCAGTGTTCTCATTTGTAAAATGGGCCTAACACTGCCTTCCTCATAGGGTCATCATAGGCTGAAATGGAAGAACAGTAAGTGCACAATAAATCCATTGCCATCGAGGCAATCCCAACTCATAACCACCTTATAGAACAGAGTAGAGCTGCCCCATAGGGTTTGCTAGGCTGTAATCTTTATGGAAGCAGATTGCCACATCTTTTTCCCACGGTGTGGCTGTGGATTCGAACCGCTGACCTTCTGATTAGCAGCCAAGTGCTTAACCACTGCGCCACCAGGATTCCTTAAGTGCACGATACAGTTCATAAATGTGGTAAACACTCACTTAAAATTAGTGCCTTCCCCAATGTGACAAAACTACCTAGTGCAAAAAAACAAAAAGAAAAAGCATCTAAAATTCATAATTTGGAGACCGTCTATTCACCAAAGCAGCTAGGAAATTTATTCTCTCTAACCAAAAAGAATCTTTATCTAACCCTGCATGGGCTGCACACCTCTTAGTATAAATAGGTTGGTATAGAGCTGCCAGATAAATCATGGGAGAACTTCATTTGTATGTCTTATCTCCTTGCCTAACTGTGGCTTTAATTACCCCCTCATAGAGATGTAACCGGGCAACTTCTTAGTGTTTTGACAAAAGTGAAGACTGGTTCTATTTTACAGATGAAATTGAATATGAAAACCAAAAAAGGCTGGAAGAAGAAGAGGACTTGAATGTACTTACATTTGAGGACCTCCTTTGCTTTGCATATCAAGTTGCCAAAGGGATGGAATTTCTGGAGTTTAAATCGGTAAGGCCCTTCCAAAGAAGATTAGAACACAAAAAGATAAAAAGAAAAAGAGATGAGGTTATATTTTTTGTTTGTTTGTTTGAACTTGTATCCCGTAGGCTATCTTTTTCCTCCTGTTCGTCGTTGGAATCCTCTAGAACATCTTGGCTCCTTCTTAATTGTAGTATAAAGGCCTGGGGTCCCTTATTAGATAATGGTTATCATACTTTCTCCAGTTGTCCAAAGTTCCCTGAAAATTCCAGAGCAAAGGGTTGAGACTGGAAGTTCTCGGGAATCTCTACTCAAAACCAGACATAGCATCATCAGGCCCTCCTTGTACAGTTGCTCAGTTTGTGCTCCA
This sequence comes from Loxodonta africana, assembly GCF_030014295.1. NCBI lineage: Eukaryota > Metazoa > Chordata > Mammalia > Proboscidea > Elephantidae > Loxodonta > Loxodonta africana. The sequence goes on from NC_087364.1 coordinate 19,545,828, forward strand.
CACATGGGCATTTGATCTAGCGGTGAGTGGAAGCAAAAATCCGGTGTGCTCAGCTTGCCAAGCCAGCCACCCTGGGCTCCTTTTTCTAATTCGCACTCAGGTGTTGTGGGCTGCTAATCCAATTCTAGTTCCATTGATGGTAAGGCCACTGAGTTTGCCTCAAACTATGGGCTTTACCCTCATTTTTTTTTTTAAGTTATATTGTGTTTTTGGTGAAGGTTTACACAGCAGTTTATGTTCCCATTCAACAATTTCTACACAAATTGTTCAGTGGCATTGGTTACATTCTTCAAAATACATGAACATTCTCATTATTTCCATTCCAGTTTTTCCATCTTCATTTACCCACAATTTTGCATTCAGTCTATAATCAACTTTCGCTGTAAGCAGATTTAAAGCCATCCCTGCCTCCCTTCTTTCTTTTTCTAACCTTGCATTACCTTCTTGTCATTTCCCAAACTTTTCCTCTTCTCTTCTTTTTTTGAGTCTCCTATTCTTCTCTTCCTTCCCGTTTCCTCTCTTTCCCTCCTTTTGCCTTCTTTCTCCTCTGTTCTCTCTGAATTTGGAGAGACTAATTTCAACTATGAGTCCCTGGGTGATGCAAATGGTTAACGCACTTGGTTATTAACTGAAAGGTTGGAGTTCACCCAGAGCACCTTGGAAGAAAGGCCTGGCAATCTTCTTCTGAAAAATCAGCCATTGAAAACTCTACAGAGCTTGTTTCTACTCTGACACGCATGGGTTCCCATGAGTTGGAGTCCACTCAATGGCAACTGTCTTTTGTTTTTGATTTCAACTGTTTTTTGTTTTAAAAATTACTATCTCATTAATATTGTTGAATTGCATTCTTTTCCTTTTCCCTCCTCTCAGCTCTGAAGCTTCCCTACCTGCTGTTTGGTACTCTTTTCTCAAGTTCCTTGCATACCTTATTATTTATCTTTAATTCATCTACAATAGAGGTCTCTTGTGCTTCCTTGAGTATCTATATAGATGGTAGAAATAGCTCTATAGATGCAAGACTGCCTGGCCCAGTTTGCTGCCTATAGTCAAGTAAACACTGAAATACTCACAATTGGAGGTTGAGGGGCATTGCTTTTTTATTCCCCTTGGCCTTGTAATAATATGAACTTTTTGAAGACTATCCAGTTTCTTAGACCCTTTCCCTTTTGTTTCATTTTAGGCCCTTTGCCTCCAAATCGTGTACATCACTGTCTCCTGTTTCGGAGTTTTTTTTTTTAAATCTCAATCCCCAATTTAGTGACTTCTTTTCTTTAGTAATTCTTTTTGTGTGTTTTCAGTAAAGGCTTATATAGCAGTTTACATTCTCATTCAACACTTTCTACACAAATTGTCCAGTGACATTGGCTACATTCTTCTCAATGTGTGAACATTCTCATCATTTCCGTTCTAGTTGTTCCATTTCCATTCATCTAGTTTCCCTGTCCCCTTACATTCTCATCTTTGTTTTAAAGCAATTGTTCACCATTGTTTGGTCTCATATAGGTCATTTTTTTTTTTTAAAAAGCCCACAGTACTTACAGATGATATTGTTCGTTTTATGAGCCAATCTGTTATTTAGCTAAAAGATGACCTCGTGGAATAGTTTCAGTACAAGGTTTAAAGAGTATCTCAGGGCAGTAGTCTTAGGGAATCTGAGCCCAGTCTCAACCAGTTCAGTAAGTCTGTTTGTTTTTGTTTCCTTTTGGGTGGGGGTGGTTATAAATTTGAGGTTCTGTTCTACACTTTTCTCCCATTTTACCAGGGTTCATGTATTATGGCCCTGATTAGAACAGTTGGTAGTGGTAGCCGGGCACCATCCAGTTCTTCTGGTCTCAGAATAGATGAGGCTGTGGTTCACGTTATCTTCTTCTCCCCCCGCCCCCATTTCTCTGATTGCTCCTCAGTTTCAGCCATATACTCTTTGGCTTCATCAAACGTTAATTGAGTATCAACTACAAGCCAGGCACTGTGCTGGGTGCTAGAGCTACAGAGTCAAATATGCTATGATTCCTGTTTCAAAGACCTTATAACTTAGTAGGTAAGAGAAGACCCCCGGTGGTGCAATGGTTAAGCAGTCAGCTGCTAACAGAAAGGTTGGCGGTTCAAACCTACCAGCTGCTCTGCAGGAGAAAAGATGTAATGATCTGTTCCTGTACGGATTTCAGCCTAGGAAATCCTATGGGTCAGTTCTGTTCTGTCCTATAGGATCACTATGAGTCAGAATTGATAGCACAGGACAACAGCAACAAAGAGACAAGCAGACAAATAGATAAAGATTACACTGGAGTGTGATGATATTGTGACTGATATAAGCTCAGGGAGTCTAGAGGGGGAGATCCATATCAGACCTGGGGCTTGAGGGAAAGCAGAGCAGAAAAGGCTTCCTGAAGGAGTTCATGCTTGGGCTGGAGATTTTTGAAGGAACATGGAATCAGGAGGAGGTTTGTGGAGAAAGGCAGTTGAGTTGGACATGGTGAGTGTGAGGTGCCTTGGGCAACCAAGCAGAGCTTAGTCTAGTAGATAATTAGATAGTGGTAGAATTGTTGTCTTCCATGTGGGAAACCTGGGCTCAATTCCCAGCAAGTGCATCTTATATGCAGCTACCACCCACCTGTCAGTGGAGGCTTGCAAGTTGCTATAATGCTGAATATATTTTGGTGGGGCTTCCAGACTAAGACGGACTAGGAAGAAAGGCCTGGTGATCTACATCTGAAAATCAGTCGATGAAAACTATATGGATCACAATGGTCCAATTCCCAGCTAATCATGGGGATGGTGCAGGACCAGGTGGCATTTCGTTCCATTGTTCGTGGGGTCACCATGAGTCAGGGGCCAACTCGATAATAGCTAGCAACAACTCCTGAAGCTCGAGAGAGAAGTTTGGGTTGGAAATAGAGGTTTGGGTAGTGGTAGTTGCATCCCTAGGTTTGGATGGAGTGGCTCAGGAGAGGAGGTGGAACGAAAGGGCAGGGAGCTGAGGGTGTAGCTCTAGGAAGTGAGAGAGGTCAAAGGGCAGAGCTTCTGGAGGAAACAGAGGAATGACCAGAGCAGTAGGAAGAAAACAGGAGAGAGAGAGGTGCTGAATTCATGGAAGGAAGGAAGGGCATAAAGGAGATCATGCTGCGCAGCAGCACCAGGTGCCACAGAGCAGTCAAATCAAATCGAGATGGAGTGCGTCCACCAGATGGTGCTGTGGAGGTCCTTGTAGGGTTTAGCCAAAGCAGTTTGGGTGGACAAGTGGGAGGTAGAAGCCAGATTGCAGCAGGGCCTCGTAGTCAAGTGGGCAAAGTGGAAGGGGAGACTTCAAGTAGACAACACTCTTACAAAGCAGGAAGGAAGGAGAGCTAGAGAGGGTTGTGACGGGGGTTTTGTTTGTTTGTTTAGAGATTGAAGGGAACCCATCGGACCTTTGCTACTAGTGCCCAGTTCTTTTTTTTTTTTTAATTAAAAAAAACTTTTAGTGTGGTAAAATATATGCGATAAAACATTCAACCATTTTTACACATAAGACATAGTGATGTTAGCTGCATTCACTATGTTGTGCAGCCATCGCCAATGTTCATTTCCAAACTTTCCCATGACCCTTAGCAAATACTCTGAGCTACTTAATTAGTTACCCGCTCCCTCCAGCCCCTGGTAACCACTGACGAACTTTGGTCTCCGTGCATTTCCTATTCGGGATATTCCACAAAAGTGGGGTCATATAACATTTGTCTTTTTGTGACTGACTTAATTCAGTCTGCATAAGCCTTTCAAGGTTCATCCACACATTGTGGTACTCATCGGGACTTTGTTTCTCTTTATGGTTGAGTAATATTCCATTGTATGTATGTACGCCATTTTGTTTATTCATTCTTCTGTTGGTGGACACTTGTAATGCTGCATTCATTTTAAAACCTTCCTTCTTAACTTTCTTGCCAGACTACTTTGATTAATGCTACCCCACCTCTCAGCTCGGGCTCTGTCTGACTCCACTCTGGCCCACCTCCCAGGCTCATTTTTTGCTTTTCCAGGTGATGAGCTCATCTCATCCCAGCAGCAGCGCTACTCATCCTCCCTCCTGCTTTGCTTTCTCTGGTATTATTCCATTTTATTCCTGAACCGATTTCCCAGTCAGCAAGGAGCTTCCTATCTCCACACGCACAGTACAGCAAAGACAATTTTTAGAAGAGATGTCTAAAAATCCTGGGGAGTCAGTGGAAGGCCCCACTGTTGTGTCTCTTACTTACAGCAAAACATCATTCAATGCCATTGGTCTCCTTTCTAAGAATCTTTCCCCTTTGACCTCTGCGAATTTTCTAGAAGCAGCACGAATGCTGAAGAATTGGGTCACCCGTGTTCACGCTGATTGTTGAGGCCCAAGTGAGATAAGATACCTTAGTGAATTGTACATTTCCTTCATCTGTAACTCATCTTGACCTTGAAACCAGAAGAAAGATGACACTCTGTGATAATATATGTCATAGTAAATAACATTCTGATTTTCTTCTTCACAGTGTGTTCACAGAGACCTGGCAGCCAGGAACGTGCTGGTGACCCATGGAAAAGTGGTGAAGATATGTGATTTTGGATTGGCTCGGGACATAATGAGTGACTCCAACTATGTTGTCAGGGGCAATGTGAGGCTGCTAGCTCTTATGTTGTTATCTTGTTATTTTGTGTTTTGCAAGCTACATTTTGTCATCATTACAGTAGATATCTGCCTTCAGTCACTACTCACACATTTTTATTTATGGTAACATAAAAAAAACTCCCTCACAGCAGTTTGCTTTCTTATGCTTAGAAGACTTTCCTACAGCATGAGGGGATATTCCATCTGTAATAAAATTTGAAAGGAGCCCCAGGGGCACAATGGTTAAGTGCTTGGCTGCTAACTGAGAGGTTGGCTGTTTGAACCCACCCAGTGGCTCCATGGGAGAAAGACCAGGAGGTAATGTTCCAGTAAAGATTACAGCCTAGAAAACCCTGTAGGGCAGTTCTACTCTGCATGGGGTCGCTATGAGTCAGAATCAACTCTATGGCAATGGATTTTATGGGAATTAATAAAACGTGAACAAGATAACATCACATCTATCCTTTGGACCAGGTGGAATAGAGCAATTAGGGGCCTTTAAGTGTAATCTTCACTTTAAAAAAAATCTCATTACTTGTACTTATTTCACATCCCTTAGCTATAAAGTAATTGTTATGTTTTTGATTATAAGACTAGCTACTAAAAAAAAAAAAAATTTTTTTAGTAGCTAGTCGATACAATAAAGTATTTTTAAATGCACAGCATATACATTAAATATTAAATGTAGATTTTTAAATGTAAAATATTTAAATTAAATATTAATGAATATTAGCCATCCTAATACTGTTTTTTTTTTTTAATACTGTTAACACAAGGAGCCCTAAAACTTCATTGAATCTGCCTTTTTAAAAAAAACCTAGGACAGATGTGTTTTTACAAGTGAAATATGAGATTGTAAAATTGTGTAGTTGAAAGTATGGTTTTAAGGAGTTAGAACACCTGATTTAAGCCCCTATTCCTCTTCTTTTTGGCAAGATATTTTTGGGATTTCTCTCTGCATTATTTTTTCTACCTATGAAATAATAATAACTACAGATGTTGATATATTACTTATTATATGCTAAGCAAGGAGCCCTGTTGGTGCAATGGTTAAGCGCTCAGCTGCCAACCAGGAGGTGGGCCGTTCAAATGCACCCAGCGCCTCCTCGGGAGAAAAGACTTGACAATCTGCTCCCACTATACCCTAGGAAACCCTGTGGGGCAATTCTGCTCTGTCACATGGGGTCAATAAGAGCCGGAATCAACTCAAAAGCACCCAGCAATAGCAGCAACATTGCAGTTTCTGCCCTACTGGCTACATGTCACTTTTGTGGAAAGGTATATGCCATTGGCAACCACCATGAAGTCTTTTAATTGATCAGATTGACCAGGCTTGCCCTCTTGATTTAATCAGATCATCCATCAGTTTGTATATGACTCAAAATAGGGCTTCTTTCTTGAGCTTTGATTTGACTTGGCAGATAAAATGTGCTCTGTGAAGGACCTGTCAACCCTTGAAAAAGAAAACAGTACAAAGTGCCCTGCCTCAGTATCCAGGAACCCCAGCATCTTGATTCTAATCAGACACTGTACTAATTCAACTCTAACCCCCATTTCCTCACTATTGGAAGTTATTAAAGCCATAGAAGCCAGGCTTCTGGTATCAGGCTGGTATCATTTCTGATAATGATGACATGTTTTTGCCTCACAACATCCTTGGGGCTGGCACTAAAGTTCTTTCAGGAAATACTTTCACAAAAAAACCAAATCCATTGCTGTTGAGTTGATTCCGACTCGTAGCGATCCTATAGGACAGGGTAGAACCACCCCTCACAGAGTTTCCAGAGAGGGCCTGGTGGATTTGAACTGCTGACCTTTTGGTTAGCAGCTGTAGCACTTAATCACTACGCCACCAGAGTTTCCACTAATACCCCACAAATTCACTAGTACAGTAAAACCTGCTAAAGCCCGAAACTGGAAGGCAAAAACCTGTCAGAGAAGGAAAACTCATATTTTTCACTAAAACGAGCAATAGGGAAGTGGTATGACTGCAGCCCATCGATGGTGGAAAACTTGTGAGACTGTAAAAACAAGGCAGTCTCATTGAGTTCCGGCTCTCACAGGTTTCACTGTACTTCTTACCTCTGGGCAACAGACTGGTTACTGCTGAATGGAAAGTGACTAAAAAAAAACCGAAACCAAACCCACTGCCATTGAGTCGATTCCGACTCATAGCAACCCTGTAGGACGGAGTAGAACTGCCCCATAGGGTTTCCAAGGAGCACCTGGTGGATTCAAACCGCCAACCTTTTGATTAGTGACTAAATATCCCACTGCTGTTGAGTTGATTCCAACTCACAGCAACCCTACAGGACAGAGTAGAGCTGCCCCATAGAGTTTCCAAGGAGCGCCTGGAGGATTCAAACTGCCAACCTCTTGGTTAGCAGCTGTGGCACTTAGCCACTAGCCACTAGGGTTTCCTTGGTTAATGACTGAAAAAAAAAATGACTATCTACTATTAAATTACCAAACACGAGCCTTTGTTCAAGATGTCTTAAAGGAATACGTTTCCACTAAGGCTGCTCTTTTAGAATGTTAATTTGAAAGTGGGAAACTTCCCCTTGAGCACTGTGAGTTTCTAAATTAAGTACTAAGAGTGACCTTTGGGAAGATATTAAACCCTATCATCTAGCTAACAATAAAAGAGAAGTAAGTTGAAAAGAAATGCTAAGTATGTTACATAGATGTACACATTTATCAAAAATTACTGAGTTGTACACTTAAATGCATTTTAGTGAATGTAAATTATACCTCAATAAAATTTGTTTTAAAAGTAAAAAGACAAAAAAGAAGCAATGTCCGTCTGTGGAAAACTCACCCTTTGCTCTCCTCTTGGCTTTTACACAGGCCCGTCTGCCTGTAAAATGGATGGCTCCCGAGAGCTTGTTTGAAGGGATCTACACAATAAAGAGTGATGTCTGGTCTTACGGCATATTACTCTGGGAAATATTCTCACTTGGTACGTTTTGGAGTTTGCTGTCCTCCCTTGGCGTTGAGCGTTTGCTCATTCTGTTAGCTCTGCCCCCTGCTGAATCTGCCCTCAAATTTGCTAGCTCCTAAGTCAAAAAAAAAGTCAAAGGCTGGGTCAAATGCCATTTCAAAGGTCCTTCCATAGCTCCCTAGCCTTACTTCTACTGTAGCATGTGAACATATTTCTTCTTTTTTTTAATTTTAGTTATTTTGTTGTTGAGAATATACACGGCAAAACATACACCTATGAGTTGTGCAACCATTCTCACCCTCCTCTTCTGAGTTGTTCCTCCCTCATTAGCATAAAATCACTGCTCCCTAAGCTTCCTGTCTAATCTTTTGAGTTGCTGTTTCAATTTAATCCCATATAGATAGATCTTAAAAAAGCATAATGCTCAAGGCAGACATTTTTTCTAGTTAAGTTGTTGTTTGGTTTTAAGAGTACTTCAATAGATATTTTTTGATTTAAGCTTTAACAATTATCTCAGAACAGTAATTTCAGGGGTTCATCCAGCCTCCATGGCTCCGGAAAGTCTGATTCCATGAGAATTTTAAAATCTGTTCTGCATTATCCCCCTTTTGATCAGGATTATTCTATTGAGTCTTTCATCAAAATGTTCAGCAATGGTAACTGGGTACCATCTAGTTCTTCTGGTCTCATGGCAAAGGAGGCAGTTGTTCACGGAGGCAGCATGTGAACCTGTTTCATTTGCTGGTGTTTATCTCCCCCAGGGGCAGTGGTGGTTCAGTGGTAGAATTCTCACCTTCCATGCTGGAGACCCAGGTTCAGTTTCCAGCCAGTGTACCTCAAGCACAGCCACCACCTGTCTGTCAGTGGAGCCCTGTGCGTTGAGATGATGCCGGACAGATTTCAGCAGAGTTTCTGTACTTAGATGAACTAGGAAGAAAGGCCTGGTGATCTACTACTGAAAACCCTATGGATCACAATGGTCTGATCCCATTGTACTTGGGGTCACCATGACGCAGGGATGACTTGACAGCAGCTGAAAACAACAACATCTTCACCCATGACCTCTAACTTGCTTGAGAGCTGGGACCGTGACTTTTCACAGGTGCAGCCTTAGCACCTAGCAGTGCTTGGCACATGGGAATTCTCAATAGTTGTTTGTTGACTGGCTGAATGAATAAACAAAGACTCGAAGGATGATGATTACAGCCCTCTAATGTTTTTCTCAGGTGTGAACCCTTACCCTGGTATTCCAGTCGATGCAAACTTCTATAAACTCATTCAGAGTGGATTTAAAATGGATCAGCCATTTTATGCTACAGAAGAAATGTAAGTTTAAATCAGACTATAAATTGGTTGAAATCTGAAATTCAGTCTAATTTCAAATTCATAGCAAAAGAAATAAAAGCGCTGTAATGCAAAGTTTATATGATTTTTTAAAAAAGAAAGAAAACTCTTTGTTTTGGGTCTTAGAAGATGATTTCTGAACAAAACAGAAGCCTTCCCTGTCTTCAGAGGTTCTTAATTCCAGCTTCCGGTTCCTTTGCCTAAAGGGTCTGTGAGGGTGATTCCACTCTATTTTCTGAGTTCTGTTCCACGTTAAGTTCCTTTAAATGCATTTCTGCCCATTATCTAGGAACCCCTGGGTGGTGCAAATGGTTAGAATGCTTGGCTGCTAACTTAAAGGTTGACTGTTCAAATTCACCAAAGAGGCCATGGAAGAAAAGCTGGGCAATCTACTTCTAAAAAGTCAGAGAAGAGCCTTGGAGCACAGCTCAGCTCCAACACACATGGGGTTGCCATGAGTTGACTTAATGGCAACTGTTTTTTTTTTTTTTTTTTTGCCAATCGCATAATTTCTCAGTTCTGATATGGATTCACAGTTTGTGGTAGAATTCTTGCCATAAAACAAACCTGCCAAATGTGAATAGTTTCACAGTAATAATGGTGTTACATTGTATGTGGAAGATGATCCATTTTGATTCACTCAGATTGACACATCTTGCTTCTGGTTCTGTGGCTTTTACAGATACTTTATAATGCAATCCTGCTGGGCTTTTGACTCAAGGAAGCGGCCGTCGTTCCCTAACCTGACTTCGTTTCTAGGATGTCAGCTGGCAGACGCAGAAGAAGCGGTAGGTAGCAGCATTGTTGTTGTTGGGTGCCGCCGGGCTGACTGTGACTCAAAGCGACCCCATATGACAGAACAGAACTATCCCCTAGGGTTTTCTAGGCTGTGATCTTCACAAGAGGAGATCTCCAGGTCTTTCGAGAAGCCACTGGGTAAGTTCAAACCAACAGCCTTTCAGTTAGCAGCTGAGTTGCGCCATCAAGGCTCCACAAGGACTCCTTATGTAGCAGCATAGGGCTTTGTGAAGTGTTTGTATAAAGGAAAGTGGTAATTCAAAATACCCTGTGATGGCTTCCTAAGAACCAAAGGTTGCCCTTTAAAAGTTATATAGCCCACAAGAACCACTGCCTCTTCTAGCTGAGACCAGAAGAACTAGATGGTGCCTGGCTACCACTACCAACTGTTCTGATCAGGTACACAATAGAAGGTCTTGGATAGAATGGGAGAAAAATGTAGAACAAAACTCAAATTCCTGGAAAAGGCCAGACTTAATGGACAGGAGAGACTAGAGGAATCCCTGAGACTATCATCCTAACTACCCTTTAAACTTGGAACTGAAGCTACTCCTGGTGGTCACCTTTCATCAAAATAAAACATTGGCTTATAAAGTAAACAACATCACCTGTGAATATTGTTCTGCCTTAAATTAATCAACGGTATAAGACCAAATGGTCAACATTTACCTTAAAACAAAGATGAGAAGCTAAGAGCGGGCAGGGAAGCTAGATTAACAGAAACGGAACAAAAATAATGGAAATAGAATGTCTACACAGTGTGAAAAATGTAACCAATTCATGGAACAAGTTGTATAAAAATGGTTAAATGAGAACATAACCTGCTATGTAAGCTTTCATCTAAAACGCAATTAAAAAAATTTAAAAATGTATAGAGTGAGAAATAGTTATTGATAAGTGTTTTTAGAAGAAATGGCGTTTTCCAAAGATTTCCATAAATCAAGAACTCTTAAGTGTCCCAGGCGTGCAGCACTAGATAACAAAACAAAATTTACTCTCCGATCTCCAGAAGCTACTGTCCTCTCCTGATTCAACATGGTGCTTGAATATAGAACAATTACACAAAACAATTGGTATAGTGGAAAGAGCATTGACTTAGAATCATGAAAGTCAAATGCTAGCTCTGCCTCCTAATAGCTGTGCCAGTTATGGCAAGGCACTTTACTTCTCTGGGCCTCAGTTTTATCACCTGTAAAATGGGTTGCTAAGGGACCTCAAGATTCTTGGTACCTTGGGGTCACTTTGCAGACTCTTCCCCTGCCACCACCACCTGGTGTACTGAAAAGAGCTATCCCAGATGAGATGAACAAAGGATGGGATCTTGAAATCCCAGTAGCTAGCTTCAAATGTTGGCTCCATCATGTACTTGTTATATGACTTGAGTGAGTCACTTGATCTCTTTTGGGTCTCAGTTTTCTTATATGAAATATTGGATTAACAAATCATACTTTATGGGGTTGTAGGAAAGAGTGGATGAGATGATGTATGTGAAAAGGCTTAGCATGTACTGGGCACTTAGTATCTACTCGATACATATTAGTTAAATATGAACCTGATTCCATAAATGTCTCTTCTCCTTTCTAAAGTCTTTTTTTTTTACAATATTTTATTGTGTTTTCAATGACGGTTTACACAGCAGTTTTGGTTCCCATTCAACAATTTCTACATAAGTTGTTCAGTGATATTCAGTGACAATGCGTGAACGTTCTCATTATTTCCATTCTGGTTGTTCTATTTACATTAATCTAGTTTCCCTGCCTGTCTTAGTTATCTAGTGCTGCTGTAACAGAAATACCACAAGCGGATGCCTTTAACAAAGAGAAATTTATTTCTTCACAGTAAAGTAGTCTAATAGTCCAAATTCAGGGTGTCAGCTCTAGGGGAAGGCTTTCTCTCTCTGTTGGCCTTCTCATCAATCTTCCCTTGGACTAGGAGTTTCTCTACGCAGGAACCCATGGTCCAAAGGACATGCTCTGCTCCTGGCACTGCTTTCTTGGTGGTATGAGGTCCCCCACTCTCTGCTTCCTTCTCTTTCCTTTTATTTCTTGTAAGATAAAAGGTGGTGCAGGCCACACCCAGGGAAACTCCCTTTACATTGGATCAGGGATGTGACCTTAGTAAGGGTGTTACAGTCCCGCCCTAATCCTCTTTAACGTAAAATTACAATCACAAAATGGAGGACAAGCACACAATACTGGGAATCGTGGCCCAGCCAAATTGATACACACATTTTTGGGGGAACATGATTCAATCCATGACATTGTCCTCTTACATTCTCATTTTTGTTTTAAAGTAATTGCTGAATGCTTGGTTTCTTAGAAGAGATTTTTAAAAAAGGAACACTGTGCTTAAACACGTGATGTTCATTATTTTTTGAGTCAATTTATTATTTAGCTATAAGGTGACCTCAGGAGTTAGTTTTGGTTCAAGATTTGAAGAGTGTCTCAGGGCAGTAGTCTCAGGGAGTCCTCTAATCTCAACTGGTCCAGTAATTCTGAAATTTTTAAGAATTTGAAGTTCTGGTCCACATTTTTCTCCCATTCTATCAGGGTCTATCTATTGCGGCCCTGATGAGAACAGTAGGTAGTTGTAACTGGGCACCATCTAGTCTCAGAGTAGATAAGCCTGTGGTTCATGCAGGCTGCTAGTCCTGTAGACAACATTCTTCTCTGGGGCTTTGGTTTCCTTCTTTCTTTTTTGCACCAGATGAGTAGACTCCTTTCTAAACTCCTGAGAGCCCATTTTCAGTTCTGTATTCTCTCCATGGACCTGGGTAGATGGTGTGTGTCCTGTCCTCCTGTTTTGATTTTTTTTTTTTTTGGATCACATAGGAAAATGCAGTTAATGTCAGGGAATTAGGTCAAAAAGATTGGGGGGATAAAAAGCCTCCAAAGGACTTAACAGTCTATTGGACAGAGGGTGCTATAAGATAAACTGAAAGAAGAGCTATAGAAAGAAGAAATGAACTGCTGGAGTATAGCAAAAGGATAGATTAACTACTACCTGGGCTATCGGATGTGGGTTCACAGAGGAGGTGTCCTTGGAGCTAGGCTGTGAAGAATGGGTAGCATTTTGGCTTTTGGAAAATGGGTGCGTGAGGAGGGTGTTCCAGGCTGAATGAGTAATATGAACAAAGGTGCAAAGTTGGAAAAGTAGAATGGAAGATAAATGGATATGGCTGATGTACAGAGTGGGTGGGAGTATATGAAGGAAAACAAGACTGTAAAAGTAGCATAGATGTGGCTCAGTGGTAGAATTTCTCATCTTCCATGCGAGAGACCTGGAGTCAGTTCTCAGCCAGTGCGCCTCATACACAGCCACCACCCGTCTGTCGGTGGAGCCTTTGTGTTGCTATGATGTGGAACAGGTTACAGCACAGCTTTCAGACTGATACAAACTAGGAAGAAAGGCCTGGCAACCTACTTCTGAGATTAGTCCAAGAAAACCCTATGGATCACAACTTAGTTCCTTTGTGCGTGGGGGCCCCCATGAGCCAGGGGCCAACTGGACAGCAGCTGACAACAAAGGCAGTGTAACCATGGAGGAGGGTCCTCTGCTGCTGAAGAACCTCCTGGTTCTGTTGGGGAGCACCTTGGTCTTGGGGTAAAGTGAGGCTCTCCTTTCATGTCCCCATACCTACCGGGTGTCCAAATTTCCTACTCTCTATTGAGGGGGTCTTAGGAGACCTGATGGAGCAGTGGTTAAGCACTCAGCTGTTAACCGAAAGGTCAACGTTTCGAACCCACCATCCACTCTGTGGGAGAAAGACGTGGCAGTCTGCTTCCATAAAGATTAAAAAAACAAAAACTGTTGGCTTCAAGTTGATTCCAACTTATAGTTACTCTATAGGACAGAGTAGAACTTGCCCTGTAGGGGTTCCAAGGCTGTAAATCTTTATGGAAGCAGATTGCCACCTCATTCTCCCACAGAGAAAGATAGTGGATTTGAGCTGCTAACCTTTTGGTTAGCAGTTGAGCGCCTACCCACTGTGCCACCAGGGCTCCTTCTTATAGGGCTATACAGAGTACCCCTTGACCCTTCTGGATGGAAGGTTGTTTTCCCTACCAGTGTCACAGACAGCACACAGTAGCTCCTTTAAGTGAGTTAGAAAATGGCACCCCTCTGGGTGGGGTGCATATAAAGAGGAACTCCCTACACCTGGCTGATAGAGCACTGCTCCAGGCTAAAGGCCTGTGGAGCAGAGCACAGATTGGGCTTCAGCCCCCACGTGTCTGTATTGCTGGGCAGTTTTGTGCAAAGCACGTTCTACACAACCAGGCCAGGCAGCCTGCCTATTATGAGCAAAAAGTTCTTTCTCCAGGCTGTCCTTTTTCCTCTGTTGAAGTTGCTACCCCATCTTTTCTCCTCAGCACACTCATCCCTTGAATAGGAAGAACTGGCCTTGCCAGCATGCCTGGAGTAATTTTCTCTGGTTCTTTTTTTTTTTTTTTGTAATATTTTATTGTGTTTTTGGTGAAAGTTTACACAACAAATTCGGTTCCCATTTAACAATTTCTACACAGATTACTCAGTGACATTGGTTACATTTTTCACAATGTGTCATCATTCCCATTCATTCCATGTTGGTTGTACCATTTCCAGTACTGTTGTTTCCCTGTCCCCTTACCTTCTCATTTTTGCTTTAATCGTTGACCATTTGGTCTTATATAGATGATTTTTTAAAGGAGCGTAGTACACATAAGTGATATTCTTTATTTTACGAGTCAATCTGTTATTTAGCTAAAAGGTGACCTTGGAATAATTTCAGGTCAAGGTTTAAAGAGTATCTCGGGGTGATAGTCTCAGGGAGTCCTTTAGTCTCAACGGGTCCAGTAAATCTGGACTTTTTGAGATTTTGAGTTCTATCCCACATTTTTTTCCCATTCTACCATGATCCATCTATTGGGGCCCTGATCAGGGTTGGTAGTGGTAACTGGGCACCCTCTGGTTCTTACATTGATGGTTTTATACAGTCTTTGTTTCTGCTTCATCGTGGACTGTTGTTGTTCGTTGCCATTAGGTTAGCCCCTGACTCATAGCAGCCCCTTGTACGATGGAACAAAATGCTGTGTAGTCCTTTGCCATCCCCATAATCAGTTGTGGATCAGACTGTTGTGAGCCATAGGGTTTTCATTTTTGGAAGTAGATCACCAGGCCTTTCTTCCTAGTCTGTCTTAGCCTGGAAGGTCCACTGAAACGTGTTCTGCATCACAGTAACATACAAGGCGTCACCGACAGATGGCTGGTGGCTGCGTATGAGGTGTGTTGGCTGGGAATTGAACTTGGGTCTCCTGCACGGAAGGTGAGAATTCTACCTGTCTTAGGCTGGATTCTCTAGAGAAACAAAACCTGTAAAGCTATAAATATGTATAGAAATTTATACCAAGGAAATGGCTCACGCAGTTGTAGAAGCTGGAATGTCCCAAGTCTGTGGGTCAGGATAGAGGCTTCTCCTGATTCACACAGCTGCAGTGGCTGGCAAACCCAAGATCGGGAGGTCAGAGAGCAGGGCTCTTGCTCAGAGGCTGCAAAAATCAATGAATCCGAAGATCAGCAGGCAAGACCTCAGATAAGCCACTAGCCCAAGTCCCAAGAACCGGAGGTTAGATGAACAGGAGCCAGCTGCAGGATCCAGCACAAGCAAAAAGCCCCCAAGCCTTGCCAGAATGTCCACTTATATTCGATGCTGGCCACACGCCCAAGAAAACTCCCTTTCAACTGATTGGCTACTCACAGCAAAACCCATCATGGGAGTGATCACATATCAAATCTCAACAGGGAAGTGATCACATTATAGACTGCCAAAACACTGAGAATTGTGGCCCAGCCAAGTTAACACACAATCCTTTTTTTTTTATGCTTTAAGTGAAAGTTTACAAATCAAGTCAGTCTCTCATACAAAAACTTATACACACCTCGTTATGTACTCTTAGCTTCTTTCCCTCTAATGAGACAGCACACTCCTCTTTCCAGCCTGTATTCCCTGTGACCATTCAACCATTTCCTGTCCCCCTCTGCCTTCTCATCTCTCCTCCAGACAGGAGCTGTCCACATAGTCTCATGTGACCCACAATCTTAACCATCACATTACCGCTGACCCACCACTGCTTCATTTCATGGTAGATGTTGTTGCTGTTGTTATTAGGTGCCATCAAGTTGGTTCTAACTCATAGTGACCGTATGTACAGCAGAACAAAACACTGTGCAGTCCTGCGCCATCCTCACAATCATTGCTACGCTTGAGCCCATCATTGCAGCCAGTGTGTCAGTCCATCTCATTGAGGTTCTCCCTCTCTTTTGCTGACCCCCTACTTATGGACTAAGGAAGGAAAAATGACCCTCAGAGAACAAGTGAGAGAGGAAAAGGACTACATAGAGAAAACATAGGTTAATAATACTAGATATAACCCAACCCCAAGAGTACAGGGTTAGATCAGGGAGATCGTTGAATAACATGCTAAGGCATTATTTGGACAATGGGGAACAAATGAAGATTTTGGAGATGAAAAAACATGCTTCAATCTTTGTCTTTAAGATCCAGATCAAATATTCTGTCTCCGCAAAGCCTCCCCAACTTCCCTAGTTAGAAGTTTCCTTCTTCTGAATTCCTATAACACTTCATATATAAATCTACATGAGACATGTATCATATTGTGTTATAATTATGCTTATGGGTCTGTCTTTCCTATACCTAGACATGATGTCCTGCTCATCTTTGTGTCACCTAATGTAGTGCTTGTCCTGTAGCAGGGGGACACGAGCTGTGTACTAAGTCAGTAAATGACTATCAGTGTGGAAGTAGGCAGAGACCACAGCTGTTTTGTTCACCATTACATGCCCAGCTCCTATTGTAAAGTTTAGCACAAAGAAGGTGGTCAACAAGTACTCCTGGAAGGAAGGCAGAGAAGACAGCATAAAAGTGAGTGTAGAGGCTTTAGAGAGGGGCGTCTGGGGTCTTAAACCCTAGCGAGTGGCCATCTAAGATGCATCAATTGGTCTCAACCCACCTGGAGTAAGGAATAATGAAGAACACCAAAGACACAAGGTAATTATGAGCCTAAGAGACCGAAAGGACCACATAAACCAGAGACTACATCAGCCTGAGACCAGAAGAACTAGATGGTGCCCAGCCACAACCAATGACTGCCCTGACAGGGAACTCAATAGAGAAACCCTGAGGGAACAGGAGAGCAGTGGGATGGAGACCCCAAATTCTCATAAAAAGACCAGACTTAATGATCAGACTGGGACTGGAGGGACCCCAGAGGCCATGGTCCCCAGACCTTCTGTTAGCCTGGGACAGGAACCATTCCCAAAGCCAGCTCTTCAGACAGGGATTGGCCTGGAATATGGGATGGAAAATGATACTGGTGAGAAACGAGCTTCTTGGATCAAGTGGACACATGAGACTGTGTTGGCATCTCCTGTCTGGAGGGCGGATAAGAGGGCAGAGGTGGCCAGAAGCTGGCCGAATGGACATGAGGAGAGAGAGTGGAAGGAAGAACTGTGCTTGCTGTCTCACTGGAGGGAGAGCAATTAGGAGTGTATGGCAAGGTATAGGTAAATTTTTATGACAGACTGACCTGATTTGTAAACTTTCACTTAAAGCACAATAAAAATTAATTAAAACAAAAAAAAGTAAGTGTAGAGGAGCAGGCGCAGAATATCGAAGGTAAGGACATCTGTTAAGAGGCGACTGCAGCAGTCCAAGTGAGCAAAGATGGGGCAGTGAGCTACAGCAGTGGCAGTGGGGATGATGGCAGGGAAGGGACATGTATATACCTCCTTTTTCAAGAACATGGACGGAACTCATAGCATCATCTCCCCCCTCATACCAACCCCTATATATTTTAGGATATATATATTTTTATATGTAATTATTATATATATGTGCATATATATTTTCCTTTTTTTAAAAAAAATAAGTGAGGGCATAATTGACTTCAATTATGGAGTAGAGCCAGACTGCTCTGTTCAAATCCAAACTCTGCTACATACTGTGTTAAAAAAAAAAATTTTTTTTTTTTAATACCTTAGGCAAATTAATTAACCTGTCTGTATCTCAAATGACTTATCTGAAAAAATAGAACCTACCATCTATTTGGAGTCCCTGCGTGGTACAAATGGTTAACATACTTGGCTGTTAATCAAAAGACTGGATTTTCAAATCCACTGAGGAGCTCGAACTTTAAGACTGGATGGAAGAGGGAGAGACCACAACAGAAGAGGCTTGTAAAAGATCGAGGGAAAGTGTAGTCACAGAGGGGCAGGAAGAGGCCCAGTGGGGGCCTGGAGGAGTTCTACAGTGGGAGCAGCTACATTGTGAAATAAACATAAGATTAAATATGGGTGTTAAAGGTGTAAGAATAACCACTAGTAAAATAGAAATATGATCTATAACTTCTGAATCAGTATAGAAAGAATGGACCTTAGAAAACATTTTCTAACAGAAGGCAGAAGATGCAAAAGAAAGAAACAAGGAGAATTCATGGAAATAGAAAACACAAATGGCAAGAATTTGTAAACTCACTTATTAAAAGAAAGAGAATTTCAGAACACAGAAGATTGTTCTCATACAGGCCACATTTACTGACCTCAGTACAGTGAAACTGAGAAATCACTGACAGCAAGAAGTCCCCAAATTCACACACCAGAAATTAAAATCATGCTTCTTAAAGGGTCTTTGGTTAAAGAAAAAAAAAGAAGAAAGAGGCGGAGGAGGGAAAAAAGAAGTAGGGGGCAGCCGACAATACTTCCTTTGGTGACCCCTTGTGTTTCCGAGTAGAACTGTGCTCCACAGGGTTTTCAGTGGCTGATTTTTCTAACGTAGATCACCAGGTCCTTCTTCCGAGGCACTCTGAGTAGACTCAAACCTCTGGGCAGACTCAAACCTCCAACCTTTCAGTTAGCAGCCTAGCACTTAACTGTTATGCAACCAGGGCTCTTTAATAAACAGGTGGGTTCTGTTATTATCTAGGAGGAGGAGGAAGAGAAAAAATAAAAATGGATGTTGCCTATAAAACCTGTGGAAGTTGGCCAAATTTATAATTCCAAATTTATTTATTAGGAAAAAAAAAAAGGAAATGTGTGAGTATGCTTCCAACTCAAGATGTTAGGGGAAAAATACAGTAGAATGAGAAGGAAGAGGTGGAGAAGGAACAAAACGGAAGGAATTAATAGAGATAAAGACAGAATTAATGAAACAGGTCAGCAGCAACAACAAAGTAGTAGTGATAATCGAGAAAACCTAAAAGTTGGTTCTTTGGACTAATAATAGGTAGGTTGTTGTTATTAGGTGCCATCAAGTCAATTCCAGCTCATTGCGACCCCATGTGACAGAGTAGAACTGCCCCATAGGGTATTCTTGGCTGTAACCTTTACGGGAGCAGATCACCAGGTCTTTCTCCCACAGAGCAGCTGGGCGGGTTCAAACCACTGACATTTCAGCTGGCAGCTGAGCGCTGAAACACTGTGCTACCAGGGCTCCTTACAATAAATCCTTTACCAAAGTTTAATCCCTATAAATGCCAAGCTGACTTACCAAAGCACAGGCAAGGAGAGGAACACACGGCAAGGGCCTGGGATATCATACTAGGTAACTGAAGATTGCAAGTCATTGAGTTTTCCCTTCAGCACCAGTGGCCTCCAGCTCCTGCTTGGCTGTGAGAAGCAGTGTGGTACAATGGGCATGAACACAGGGTCTTGCATCAGGCCGCCTGGTTTCGAAGCCAGGCTCTGCCTAGTAGCTAAGCAACCTTGGACCAGTGACTCAGACTCTCAGCTTGATTCCCTCTCTGTAGAGGAAGGATAAGGAGCCCTGGTGGCACAACGGTTAAGCACTCAGCTGCTAACTGAAAGGTTGGCAGTTCAAACCCACCCAGTGGCTCAGCGGGAGAAAAATCTGGCAACCTGCTCCCATAAAGATTACAACCTAGAAAACCCTATGGGACAGTTCTACTCTGTCACATGGGGTTGCAATGAGTCAGAATCAAAGCAATGACACCCAACAACAATAATACTTCCCTTGGCAACCCCTTGTGTTTCCGAGTAGAACTGTGCTCCTTAGGGTTTTCGATGGCTGATTTTTCTAAAGTAGATCACCAGGTCTTTCTTCCAAGGCACTCTGAGTGGACTCAAACCTCCAACCTTTCAGTTAGTAGTCCAGCACTTAATCATTATGCAACCAGGGCTCCTTAATAGATTAAAAAAAAAAAAAAGTTGTTTTTTTTTTTAATAATAGATAGGTGGGTTCTATTATTACCTCTTTTGCAAAGGAGTCAGTCTCGGTTGACTTACAGAGAGGTTAAGTAATTTGCCTAAGGTAACACAGTAAGTAGCAGAAGTAGGATTTGAATAGAGCCTCGACGGCACTGGGTTTTTTAGTCTGGCTCTGCTCTATGCTGTTAACCACTATGGCGTAGCCCTCTCTAGTTTACTAATAATTTGTATTTTATTAATACAAATTAATATCAGTAAAGTATACAAATATACTGCTAAAGCATACAAACTTTGAAGAGAATAAGAAAATAAGAGAAAACACAAATAAATATCTGAGATGAAAAGGAGAGCATAATAAGGATAGAGAAACCATTTAAAAAACTGTAAGAAAATCCTAGGTACATCTTTATGTTGATTGATACATTTGAAATCCTAGGGTTTCAAGTTTTTATAAGAGAATGTGTTCATGTATTACTTGTGCAATTAAAAAATTCATATAAAACTCATTTATAGAAGAGGAAAGGAAGACATTAAAAAGAGCAATGAAGCAGAACTAGACCCAGGAACTAATTGACTACGGGTTCGAGATTGAGGGATTGGAGATGGATCTGAAACTTGTAGATTGTGTGACTGGATGAATAGTATCATGTTACGTGAAATTGTAAACACAGGAAGAAAAGAAAGTTTGGAGGTCAAGTACCGTATAATGAATTTGTTGTGTACACGTAGGAGTATATACATATATATACTTGGAGTGTCGGTATTTATGTGACAGAGTTCATTACCAGTATTAGTTGCCATCCAGTTGATTCCTGCTCGTGGCAACCCCATGTATGTCAGAGCAGAACTGAGCTCCAGAGGGTTTTCAATGGCTGGGTTTTTTTGGAAGTAGGTCACCACGCCTTTCTTTTGAGGCACATCTGGGTGGACTTGAACATCCAGACTTTCAGTTAACAGCTGATCACACCGCCCAGGGACCAGGGTTTACTAGATGGTTAGAAATTGAGTGTGAAAGATATATATGTTTAATTAAACAGCATCTAAGATGGTTAAGAAGCCCTGGTGGTGCAATGGTTAAGAGCTTGACTGCTAACCAAGAGGTCGGAAGTTTGAATCCACCAGCCACTCCTTGGAAACCCTGTGGGGCAGTTCTACTCTGTTATATAGGGTCACTATGAGTTGGAATTGACTCGAAGGCAATGGGTTTGGTTTTTTAGTTTTGGCAAGATGGTTATGGTCATAACCAAATGCTATGTCTGCTTCAGAAAAGAAAAATTATGTATTAAGAGTTATAGCTTATCGTTACAGGCATGGGCAAGCTGTTATTGTGCAGCACTGGGTTCATAAGGATGTATTTTTTCAGTTTTCTAGAAAGAAAAATTAAGATTAGGAGACAGTCCAGTCAGTTAACATTATAACTATCAAAAAACAAACTAACAAAAATAAAGCAAATAATAGAAGCAAGGGTGAGGGAAGGGAGGGAGTCCGTAGAATTTAAATAAACAAAAAATGCAGGATCCCTAAAACACAAAAAGTTCATATAAATCAATAATTAAAAAAAAAAATGTATAGTCCCATATAAGAAAGCAAAGGAGAGAAACAGGCTATTGAAAATGAAGTACAAAGAGCCATTAAATATAGAAAGAAAAAAAATCAACTTTGCTTATAATAAAACATATGTAGGTAAGGGGACAAAGTGTGTTGCTTGTTAAAGGGGCAGAATGTAAAAATATTAATACCCACTGTTGGTAGGAGTCTGGAGAAAATTGTGCTCCCAGGAACAGTTGGGTAGGAGTAGAAACAAGCACAACCTTTCTGGCTGTCTGGCAGAGTGCATCACAGTTCAGATGTATATTCTCTTTGATCCAAGACTTCCATGTCCTTCATTTACCCCAAGGACACAGTAGGTCAAGTGTACATATTTCGGCGTTTATTCTATAACCAATCCACCAAAAGGTTAATTATGGTCCAACGGTACTGTGGAACCCTAGGCTGCCATTGAAAAGATGACATGTAGCCATCTTTAGTGAATAGTGAAAATGTGTCACATATGCAACATGTGAGCAATATAGTAACAACACACTGGTAATTCAAAAATAAGGCTCTAGAACAATATACAGGGCAGCGCTGGTTCAGAAAAAAAAAAAAAAATTTTTTTTTTTTTTTTTGTTGGTTCAGAGGTTGAATTCTCACCTTCCATATAGAAGACCTGGGTTTGATTCCCAACCAGTACATCTCACGTGCAGCCACCACCTGTCAGTGGAGGCTTGCATGTTGCTATGACGCTGAACAGGTTTCAGCAGAGCTTTGAGACTAAGCTGCACTAGGAAGAAAAACCGGTGAGCTACCTCTGGAAATCAGCCCACGAAAACCCTCTGGATCAGAACAATCCAGTCCCATTGTCCATGAGATCACCGGGAGTCGGGGGCGGACTCAATGGCAGCTAACAACAACAACAACAGAACCTCTTGATGCAAAGTTGTGTGTGCCCAGCAGGACACCTATAAGGGTTGCTGTCTCTGGAGATTTCAGCTTTTTTTTATAATACCTTTCTCTATTGCTGAAATTATCTGTATGAATAAATATTACTTTTATAATCAAGGGGGGAGGGAAAGTACAGCTATTTTCATTTGGAAAAAAAAATGTAAAGCCACTGAACTTCCAACAAAAACCTCATGACTCGGTCCCCTGTATTAACTGCACGATGAACAGATCTCTTTTTGGGGTCTGTCTCTTTCATGGTTTCTCTGCATTGCTTTAGGGTTGCTACAATGACATTTGCTTCTCAAGGTAGAAAGAAGAATGAAATAAAATATTTTACTGTGACTTGGTTTCTCCATGAAGAAAAAGGGTCAAAATTGCTTTGTCAATTAATGTATAGACTACCCTCTAAGATCTATGCCTAATAAAAGGAATTTAAGTGTAACTTTTTTTTTTTTTTTAATTTAAATGATTTGCAACAGAGACACATAGCACTGAAGTCTTGAGCAGATGGTTACCAGTGTTCTGTCTCTTTCTCCTACCCAGATGTATCAGAACATGGATGGCCATACCTTGGAACATCCTTCCCTCTACCAACACAGGCGACCTTGCAGCCAAGAAATGAATTCAGGAGCACCCCTTCCACAGGCTCAGGCTGAAGATTCATAGAGAAAAACAAATTAGTCTTAAGGACTTCATGCCCTGCCTACCTTAAACAGGCTGTAGATTACCAAAACGAGGTTAAGTTCATCACTAAGAGAAAATATATTATCACCTGCTGCTTTGCTGGACTTTTCTCTAGGAGCTGTCTGTATTTACTCTTGTTTTCAAAGGGACTTTTGTAAAACCAAATCATCCTTGGCATAAGGCAGGAAGAGCTGATCATCAACTTCCTTGGAGCACCTCCCCCCAAAGGTCTTCTCGGGCTGGCTAGGTGAATATAGCGTACCGGAAGTCAAGTGTATTCTTGTAAATACATAAAACAAAAGCATTTTGCTAAGAAGCTAATATGATTTTCTAAATCTATGTTTTAAAACAATATGTAACTTTTTCAGCTATTTAGTGATATATTTTATGGATGGAAATAAAATTTCTTCTATAGAAATGTTTGTTAGTGAATTATTTCCATGGGATATTTAGGGCAATATGTAACTGGAGTTCATGAACCCACTGAAATGGTGTGTAATGTTTTGTTTGTGCATGTGTGTATGTGTTTCTGTTGAGAAGGTCCATTCTTTCATCAGATTCCTTAAAGTCTCTGGGACTGCCAGGCTAGGTTAAGAACAGCTGATTTCAAGTGTCTGTGTGCTTCTCTGGAGTATTCCTCCAAGAAAGTTTGCTCTTTGTCCTTTGTAGCTAGTTATTGTTGGTGCTTTCGTCAATTTCAGCTCATAGCTACCCCATGTGACAGAGGGTTTCCCAGACTGTAATCTTTCCAGGAGCAGATCACCAGGTCTTTTCTCTTGTGGAGCTGCTGGTGGGTTCGAACCACCGACCTTTCCATTAGTAGCTGAGCACTTAACAGGTGCACCATCAGGGCTCCTTCCTTTGAAGCTTAAAACTAAAAAACCCAAACCTGCTGCTGTAGTCTTTATGGAAACAGACTGCCACATCTCTTTCCTGTGGAGTGGCTGGTAGGTTCAAACCACTGACCTTTTGGTTAGCAGCTGAGTGCTTAACCACTGCACCACCAGGGATACTCCTTTGAAGCTTCTCCTTAGGTGCCTTCGAGTCGGTTCTGACTCATAGCGACCCTATGTACAACAGAGCAAATCGCTGCCCTGTCCTTTGCCATCCTCACAATCACTGTTATGCTTGAGTCCATCATTACAGCCACTGTGTCAATCCATCTCATGGAGGGTCTTCTTCTTTGCTGGCCCTCTAATTTACCAAGCTATGATGTCCTTCTCCAGGGACTGGTTCCTCCTGATAACATGTCCAGAATACATGAGATGAAGTCTCATCCTCACTTCCAAGGAGCTTTCTGGCTGTACTTCTTCCGAGACAAATTTGTTCGTTCTTCTGGCAGTCCATGGTATATTCAATATTCTCCACCAACACCGTAATTCAAAGGAGTCAATTCTTCTTCAGTCTTCCTTATTCATTGTCCAGATTCCACATGCATATGAGGTCACTGAAAATACGATGGCTTGGGTCAGGTGCACCTTAGCCCTCAAAGTGACCTCTTTGCTTTTTAACACTTTAAAGAGGTCTTTTTGCAGCAGTTTTGCCCAATGTAGTATGTTGTTTGAAGCTTAGCTCCCTCCAAAAGATCATTCTTCACATCCCACAGACTTATAAGGCTTGGAATTGTCATTGTCCCCTGCATGCCAGTTGTCATCAAAGATTGCCTTTTTCTGTCTGGGGTTTTAAACGCTAGCAAGTGGCCATCTAAGATGCATCAGTTGGTCTCAACCCACCTGGAATAAGGAAGAATGAAGAACACCAAAGACACAAGATAATTATGAGCCTAAGTGACAGAAAGGACCACGTAAACCAGAGACTACATCAGCCTGAGACCAGAAGAAGTAGATGGTGCCTGGCCACAACCAATGACTGCCCTGACAGGGAACACAATAGAGAACCCCTGAGGGACCAGGAGAGCAGTGGGATGCAGACCCCAAATTCTCATAAGAACACCAGACTTAATGGTCAAGCTGGGACTAAAAGCACCACAGAGGTCATAGTCCCCAGACCTTCTGTTAGTCCAAGACAGGAACCATTCCAGGGGCCAACTCTTCAGACAGGGATTGGACTGGAATATGGGATGGAAAATGATACTGGTGAAGAACGGGCTTCTTGGATCAAGTGGACACATGAGACTGTGTTGGTGTCTCCTGTCTGGAGGGTAAATGAGAGGGCAGAGGGGCCAGAAGCTGCCTGAATGGACACAAGGAGGGAGAGTGGAGGAAAGGAGTATGCTGTCTCATTAGGGGGAAAGCAACTAGGACTGTATACCAAGGTGTGTATAAATTTTTGTATGAGAGTCTGACTTGTAAACTTTCACTTAAAGCACAATAAAAATAAATAAATCTGTTGCTGCAGAGAAAAAAAAAGATTGCCTTTTTCCTTCTTTTTGTGTGTGTGTGCGCGCGCGCACGCGCATGAGCGCGAGCACACACACTTTGGCTGAAAGTTTACAGCTCAAGTTAGTTTCTCATTCAAAAATTTATACACATATTATTTTGTGACATTGGTTGCAATCCCCATAATGCTATAGCACTCTCCTCCTTTCTACCCCGGTTCCCTGTGTCCATTTGTCCCTTCCTGCCTTCTCATCTTGCTTTTGGGCAGGAGATGCCTGTTTGGTCTTGAATATTTGATTGAACTAAGAAGCACATTCCTCGTGTGTATTATTGTTTGTTTTATAGGCCTGTCTAATCTTTGTCTGAAAAGTGGGCTTCAGGAGTGGTTTCAGTTCTGAGTTAGCAGAGTTTTTAGGGGCCACAGCCTTGGGGGTTCCTCTAGTCACTGTCAGACCAGTAAGTCTGATCTCTTTTCATGAATTTGAACTTTGTTCTACAGTTTTCTCCAGTCTGTTCAGAACTCTTTGTTGTGATCCCTGTCAGAGCAGCCAGTGGTGGTAGCTGAGCACCATCTAGTTCTTCTGGGCTCAGGCTAGTGGAGGCTGTGGTTCATGTGGTCCATTAGTCCTTTGGATGAATATTTCCTTCTGTCTTTGGTTTTCTTCATTATCCTTTGATCTGGACAGGATGGGACCAATAGATGTATCTTAGATGGCCACTTGGAAGCTTATAAGACCCCAGACACTACTCACCAAAGTAAGATGTAGAACATTTTCTTCATGAACTATGTTATGCCATTTGACCTAGATGTCCCCTGATACCGTGGTCTGCAGCCTTTGGCTCTAGTAGCTCAGTCCCTCAAGGTGTTTGGGTGTGTCTAGGAAACTTCTAAGACTTTGCCTTGGTCAAGTTGTGCTGACTTCCCCTATATTGTGTGTTATCTTTCCCTTCACCAAAGTAAACATTTGTCTACTATCTAGTTAGTAATTTTCCCCCACTCCTTCTCTCCCTTGTACCCATCAAAGTTTTTTTTTTTCCCTTAAGTATTGATGGACATGTATCACTCTTCAGCTAGAAAGCTTTCAGGGGCTCCCCAGTGCCTATTACATAAAGCCAAATTCTCCTGCTAGCATTTAATGACAACCACGGCCTGTCCACCACATTTCTCAGTACTAGACTGTGTAAAACTGTTTCTCTAGCCGAAAACACCTACTCGTGTTCAGTGGTTATGTCCTAAGCATCCCCACCTCCAGCGTCCCTTTCCTTTACTCTCTATCTGGGATGCCAACCCCCTTCCTCTCTACCTATTTCAGTCCTGGTTTCATGAGCCCCTCAGTGGTGCAAATGGTAAACGCACCCAGCTGCTAACTGAAAGGTTGGAGGTTCAAGTCCCCTCAGAGTTACCTCAGAAAAAAAGCCTGGCAATCTACTTCAGAAAAATCAGCCCTTGGCAACCTTATGTTCTGATATACGTGAGGTCACCATGGGTCAGAGTCAACTCGACAGCAACTGGTTGGTGGTTTCATGACCAGACTTAAGCTCTATCTTCTCCATCACGTCTTTCCCAGCTCCCCTGGCCTTTGGTGATGGCTTCTTCCATGGAAATCTTTTAAGGGCTTCTTGTCTATATCATCCAGTTGGCTGTTAACACAGTCTTCTTACTTGACGTTGTTGCTTACTGTCTTAAATAAATGGCCTACTTTTTTTTATTGGATTTTTAGAAATTTGAAAGCAGATATGATTTTTGCTAAGATGTGTGCCTGACTCTTAATTGTGTATACAGTCAAGATACAATAAATAAACATGTTCAATTATTTTTTGCCTACTCAAGTAAAAGCATAAAATATACCTGATGTTAAAAACTCCAATAGTTTTCATTTTTATTTATGTAATAGGTGAATTCTCCCTTCTTACATCCGAACTAAAACACTCCTTCAGAAGAACTGCTGCTAAAGATTGAGGTATATTTTTCCCAGCTTTAAAAAATATGTATGTTTATATTACTCATATTTGTACACACACATTTGTTTTTTACAGAGATGGGATTATGCTAGCCATATTGCCAACTTGCTGCTTGTTCTTCATGATGTGTCAATATTTTCCCAAGTATATGTATATATGAAGCATGTGTTATATGCTAGGCATTGTGCTAAGAATGACATTTACTTTATCTCATTTAATCTTAATAAATATCTTATGAGGTGTGTCATGTATTGAATTGTGTCACCCAAAAATATCTGTCAACTTAGCTAGGCCATGATTCCAGTGTTATGTGATTGTCTACCATTTTGTCATCCGATATGATTTTCCTGTGTGTTGTAAATCCTGTCTCTACGATGTTGATGAGAAGAGATTAGCAGCAGTTATGTTAATGAGGCAGGACTCAATCTACAAGATTAGGTTGTATCTTCAGTCAATCTCTTTTGAC
Source organism: Loxodonta africana (assembly GCF_030014295.1). NCBI lineage: Eukaryota > Metazoa > Chordata > Mammalia > Proboscidea > Elephantidae > Loxodonta > Loxodonta africana. The sequence continues at coordinate 19,573,676 of NC_087364.1, forward strand.
ATATGCAAGAGAGAAGCAAGCAGAGAGACAGGGGGACCTCATACCACCAAGAAAGAAGCACTGGGAGCATAGCACATCTTTTAGACCCAGAATCCCTGCACTGAGAAGCTGATAGAGCAGAGGAAGATTGATGACAAGGACCTTTCCCCAGAGCTGACAGAGAGAGAAAGCCTTCCCCTGGAGCTGGCACCCTGAACTTGGACTCCTAGCCCCTCAGACTGTAAGAGACTAAGACAAGGTGAGTATTAAAATTATATCAATTTTTTATGAGGGAGTTGAATCTTAGATTAATAATTTGCCCTCTCAGAGCTCCTGTTAGCACTTAATTGGGTTCCAGTATTATTTTATTTATTATGTTTTAGAGATCCTGTTACTGTGATTAGGGTGTTTTGCTGGCCATCCAGTTCCTTTCTCATTTCTTTCCGTAGCAGCATCCTTATTTGGGGGAATTACTTCTCCCTGTTGAGTGCAGTTTTGGTGGAATTTTAGTCAGGTGCTCAGCCTTCTAGGCAAGGAGAGTCTTTGACCAAGCGAAGCTGATAAGCTTTCTCTCTTGTTCTGGGGCTTTGAATCTTGAGTGGACTTAGGCATGGATGGAAAAATAGTTGGAGCTCAGCTGCTAATCAAAAGGTAGGCATTTCAAACCTACCAGCCAACCCACAGGAGAAAGATGTGGCAGTCTGCTTCCAAAGAGATTGTTGTTGTTTTTAGGTGCTGTCGAGTTGGTTCTGACTCATAGCGACCCCATGTAAAACAGAATGAAACATTGCCAGATCATGCACCATCCTCACAATTGTTATGCTTGAGGCCGTTGTTATAGCCACTGTGTCAACCCATCTTGTTGAGGATCTTGCTCTTTTGTGCTGACCCTCTACCAAGCATGATATCCTTCTCCAGGGATTGGTCCCTCCTGATAACACGTCCGAAGTATGTGAGACAAAGTCTTGCCATTCTTGCTTCTAAGGAGCATTCTGGCTGTACTTCTTCCCAGACAGATTTGTTTGTCCTTCTGACAGCCCACAGTATATTCAATATTCTTCAAAAAAATAATAATAATAACACCAGAAACATAAAACAAAAGATTATAGCCTTGGAAACCCTATGGGGCAGTTCTGCTCTGTTCCATAGGGTTGCTATGAGTTGGAATTGACTCAACAGCAATGAGTTTATAAGTTTTCAGTTTACACTCATGGATAATTCTTTATAAGAGCACTAAGCTCAAGGTAAGCGTTCTTTATTAATTGAGCTAAACTGTTGGTTAGTTTAATGATGGCTTCATGGGATAGTTTCGGTTTAAGGTTTAAGGGTTATTTCTGGGCGTTAGATTTGGAGGTTCCCCAGTCTCAATGGATCCAGTAATTCTGGTTTCCAGATGACCTTGAAGTTCTGTTCCATGCTTTCCCTCCTTTTGCTCAGGGTCCATCTATTAATACTTCCCCTTCTGATGCAGTAAGCCTGTATGTTTATCTCTGTTGCCTACAATCAGAGAACTATGACATAAACCTGGCCTAACTAGCAGGCTCCTCCACTGAAGTGGAATTTGACTATCAGTTCAATTTCGTCTGCTTTACATTCTCTAGAAAGTCCTCTCTGTTTTGGCCCGCTGTCAGGGATTAAATTATGTCCCCCCAAATATCTGTCAACTTGGCTAGGTCATGAGTCTCAGTATTGTATGATTGTCTACCATTTTGTCATCTGATATGATTTCCCTAAGTATTGTAAATCCTATCACTATAATGTAACGAGAGGGATTAGTGGCATGAGACCTACAAGATTAGATAGTGTCTTAAACCAGTCTCTTTTGAGATGTAAAAGAGAGAAGCGAACAGATTGACGGGGGAACCTCATACCACCAAGAAAGCAGCACCAAGTGCAGAGTGTGTCCTTTGGACCTGAGGTTCCCGCACTGAGATGCTCCTAGACCAGGGGAAGAGTGATGACAAGGACCTTCCCCTGGAGCCAACAGAGAGAAAAAGCCTTCCCCTGGAGCCAACACCCTGAATTCGGACTTCTACTGGACCCTGAGTGAATAAACTTCTCTCTGTTAACGCCATCCGCTTGTGGTATTTCTGTTATAGCAGCACTAGATGACTAAGATACCCACCAATGGTTTTCTTTCTAGCTTTCCAAGGCGATATTGATTTATTTTCGTTTTTACATTCTTCCATTATCTAGGATTGGAGGAGGGAGCAGAATTGCAAAACATTTGGCAAACCCTCTTGAACTGCCTGTCAAAAAGATGTTTGTTGGTGATGTTGCTTTTGTCAGGTGCTGTGGAGTCAATTCCAACTCATGGAGACCCCATGTGACAGACTAGGCCTGCCCCATAGGGTTCCCTAGGCTGTAATCTTCACAGAATAAGAAAAAAAACAAAAGTGAATTAACATTTATAGAAATGTTCTCCTTTTTCTTCTGCCAAAGTGATTTTGGTCAAAATATGCACACATTCAGAAAAGTGACTTCAATGTGAATGAAGTCAGACACATATGATAGTTTTATACCTGGGATCACCAATGGAGAACACCCCTTGTTGTATACAATATTAATGACACCAGAAGATGTGGTTTCCTTGAAAAATGAATATTCTCTTGTTTGTTCATTTTATAAAATGGTATCATACTCTATGTAAACTTCCAGACCCTGTTTTATTTATTTATTTTTTAAACAACATTATGGTTGTAAGAATCATCCATGGTGGAGTCCCTTCACTTCACTGAATATACAACAATTGCAACTGTTTATTCATCCTCATATTGATGACATTTGAATACTTCTTTGGGTTGGGTTGAGTAAGGGGTTCATAAGGGTTCATTATATTACTGTGTTTTACAACATAGCTTTTATATATACCAAGTATGATATTAAAAGGGTAATATTCTCTGTGGAATAATGGCGTTTAAAAACCTCTTAAACCAAAACCAAACCCATTGTCGTTGAGTTGATTCTGACTCAGACTGATCCCATGTGTTACAGAATAGAACTGCTCCATAGGGTTTTCTTGGCCGTAAACTTTTTTTAAGTGCTTCTAGTGTTAATATGTGTGTGTGTGTGTGTTTTAGGTGGGAAAGTTTACAGCGCAAAATAGTTTCTCATTCACAAATTTATACATAAATTGTTTTGTGACATTGGTTGCAATCCCCACAACATTGTCAGCACTCTCTTCATTTCCACGGGTACCCACTGTTCGTTCATCCAGGTTTCCTGTCCTTTCCTGCCTTCTAATCTTTGCTTTTGGTTTTGTATACTTGATTGAACTAAGAAGCACGTTCCTCACTAGTGTTTTTTTTTTTTTTTTTAAATAGGCCTATCTGAACCTTGGCTGAAAGGTGGACTTTGGGAGAGGCTTCAGTTCTGAGTCAGCGGGGTGTCAGGGAGCCATAGTCTCGGGGGCTCCTCCAGTCACTGTCTCTTTTTTTTTGTGAATTTGAATTTTATTCAACATTTTTCTCCAGCTCTGCCAGGGACCCTCTATTGTGATCCCTGTCAGAGTGGTGGGTGGAGATACCCAGGCACCACCTAGTTCTTCTGGGCTCAGGCTGATGGAGACTGTGGTTCATGTGGTCCGTTAGTCCTTTGGACTAATATTTTCCTTGTGTCTTTGGTTTTCTTCGTTCTCCTTTGCTCTAGATGGGATGGGACCAATAAATGTATCTTGGATGGCTGCTCAAAAGCTGTTAGGACCCCAGATGCTACCCACTAAAGTAGGATATAGAACATTTTCTTTATGAACTATGTTAGGCCAATTGACCTAGACGTCCCCTGAGACCACGTCCCCAGCCCTCAGCCCCAGTAACTGGGTCCCTCAAGGTGTTTGGATATGTCTAGCAAGCTTCTATCCAGTTATTAATTTCCCCTTCCCACTCCTCCCCTCCCTCACAACCATCAAACACTGTTTTTTTTTTCTGTATGTAAACCTTTCCTTGGGTTTTTATAAAAGTGGCCTCATACACGGGGGTTTGGAGACTATGGCTTAAGGGGACTTCTAAGTCAATTGGCAAAATAATTCTATTATGAAAACATTCTGCATCCCACTTTGAAATGTGGCATCTGGGGTCTTAAATGCTAACAAGTGGCCATCTAAGATGCATCAATTGGTCTCAACTCACCTGGATCAAAGGAGAATGAAGAACACCGAGGTCACAAGGTAATTATGAGCCCAAGAGACAGAAAGGGTTACATGAACTAGAGACTACATCATTCTGACCTCTGAGAACTGCCTTTGCTGTGTGCCAAAGGTTTGGTATGATATGTTTTCATTCTCATTTGATTCTGGAAGTTTTTTTAATTCCATCTCTGATTTCTTCTATTACCCAGTGATTCATCCTTTTTTTTTTTTTTTTTTTTGGTGTATGCACTTATTGCTATCAATTGACCTCTGAGTACTGCCTTTGCTCTGTCTCAAAGGCTTTGGCATGATGGGTTTTCATTCTTATTTTATTCTAGGAGTTTTTTTTAATTCCCTCTTTGATTTCTTCTATTACCCAATTGTTTTTAAGCAAGGTGTTATTCAGTTTCCATGTTTGGGTATTTGTTTTCCTTGCTCTTCCTGTTACTGATTACTACCTTTATGACATTGTGATCAGAGAGAATGCTTTGCATTACTTCGATGTTTTGGATTTTATTGATGGTTGTTTTGTGGCCTAAAATGTTGTCTATTCTGGAGAATGTTCCAAGTGTGTTGGAAAAGAATGTATACTTTGCTGCTGTTGAGTGGAGTGTTCTATATATGTCTATGAGATCACATTGGTTCATTGTGCCTTTAGATCTTCTGTATCTTTGTTGAGTTACTTTCTAAATGTTCTGTCCTTTACCAAGAGTGGTGTGTTGAAGTCTTCTACTATTATTGTGGAACTATGTCTCTTTTCAGTGCTATTAGAGTTTATTTTATGTACTTTGGAGCCCTGTTGTTGGGTGCGTTGATATTTATTAAGGTTATGTCTTCTTGGTGGATTGTCCCTTTAATGTTTAATGTCCTTCCTTGTCTTTTATGGTGAATTTTGCCTTAAAAGACTGTTTTATCTGAGATTAGTAGCGCCACTCCTGCTCTTTTTTGGTTACTGTTTGCTTGATCTATTTTTTTCCATCCTTTGATTTTTTATTATATTTATGTCTTTGTGCCCAACATGTGCCTCTTGTAAACGGTGTATTGATGGGTCATGCTTTTTTTTTTTTTTTTTTCCATTCTGCCACTCTGTCTCTTTACAGGTGCATTTAAGCCATTTATATTTAGTGTGATTATCGATAGGTATTTTATTGCTGTCATACTATTGTGCTTTTTTTTTTTTTTGCAATGCTGACATTTTCTTTGTTCCTCTTACTTTCCTGTGCTGAGTTTCTTTTGTTTGTGGATTTTCTTTTCTTTTGTTATTACAGATTTTGTGTTTACTGAGACTTTATGTTTTTATCCTTTTGTATTCTGTTGAGTAGGTTTCTTAACTTTCTTTGTGGTTATCTTGAAAGTTACCCTTATAATTCTAAATTTGAACAAATCTTTTATTACTTGATATTACCTTGACTTCTTTTCCATTTGAGTGTTCTATACCTACACTGTTTATGCCCTCTTTTATTGTTTTGATGTTGTCATTTACAGATTGACATCTCTGTTTCCCTGTTTTGAGTCTTTTAGCTTTGCTTTATTACTGATAACTCTTTACTTAGGTTGGTGTCTGGCTGATACTGTACTGTGTCCTAGACTCCAGTTGTTGGCTGATGTTGGTTCTCTAACCAATGGACTCCCTTTAATATTTCTTGTAAGTTAGGTTTGGTTTTTACAAATTCCCTTAATTTCTGTTTATCTGGAAATGCCGTAACTTCGCTATTGTATTTGAGAGAGAATTCTACAGGATATGTTGTTCTTGATTAGCAGTTTTTTCTTTCAAGATTTTATATATGTTATCCCATTGCCTTCTAGCATGCATTATTTTCTGTCAAGTAATCAGAGCTTAGTCTTATCTTTTCCCCTTTGTAAGTGACTTTTTTTTAGTTGCTTTCAGAATTCTTTCTTGTCTTTGGTTTTGGCAAGTGTGATTATGATATGTCTTCGTGACTTTCTTTTGTGGTCTATCCTATATGGGTTCGTTGAGCTTCTTGAATTGTCAGCTTTTTGTCTTTCATGATATTTGGGGAGTTTTCTGCCAGCAAATCTTCAACGATCTTCTTTGTGTTTTCCATTTTTTCTCCCTGTTCTGAAACTCTAATTGCCCACAAGTTTTTGCTCTTTATTGTGTCCCACATAATTTTTAGGTTTTCTTCATTTTTCTCATTCTTTCCTCTGATTTTTCCTCAAAGTGGCATCCAGGTAGTTGTCTTCAAGCTTGCTGATTCTGTCTTCCATTGTTTCGAATTTGCTTTTAATACCTTCCACTGAGTTGTCCATTTCTGAAATTTTGTTTTTATTTTTTTGATTTGTAGTTGTTGTTTTTGTATTTCCTTTTTCTTTTTTTTTTTAAATTGTGATTTAGATAAAGGTTTACAGAGAAAAATATTTTCTCTTTAAACAATTAATACACATATTGTTTTGTGACATTGGTTGCCAACTCTGTGACATGTCAATACTCTCCCCTTCTTGACTGTTTCCATTTGCCCAGCTTTCCTGTCCCCTTCTGCCTTCTCATCCTTGCCCCTGGGCTGGTGTGCCCATTTAGTCTTGTATACATGGTTGCTCTATGTGTATTATTGTTTGTTTTATGGGCCTGTCTAATTGCTCTTTGGCCAAATGGTGTGTTTTTGTAAGATTTTTAATTGTTTATTTATTTTGACATTTCGTTCTTGTATTATTTTCCTGAGTTTTTCTATAGCTTTGTATGTGTTTTCTGTGATTTTGGCTGTGTTTTTCTTGGTTTTTGTCTGTGTTTTCCATGATTTTGTCTATTTTTTCCTTGGTTTTGTTTGTGTTTTTGTTGATCTCTTTTCTAATCTCCTGGGCAGCCCTAAATATTAGTCTTTGGAATTCCATATCAGGTAGTTCCACTAGCTTTTCTTTTACTGGAAGGTCATCTGATTATTTTTGTCACTTGCTAGAGCCATCTTGTCCTGTTTTTTTGTATGTTTTGATATTTTCTACTGTCTCTGAGCCATTAAGATATTATTTTCTTTCTTTATTGATTATATGTTCATCTGTTTCATCCTGCTTCTTTGTTTTGATATATCAGGGCAGGTGAGCCAGGCGTGCTTTGCTGCTTGCTCATCTGTGGGCACAATAGCTCTCACCACCTTGCCCAGGTGGGCAGGGCAACAACAGGCAGGGTGAGCCCACTTTGCTGTATACTGGTTTGGTGAGGTGGCTGAGGGCTGACTGGGCAGGTGCTGCCTGCCTCCTGAAGTTGGTCCAGCAGTGTGGGAGCACTCATAGCCCCTCACCAGCTAGGCGGGGGTGTCAGATGGGGAATGATATGAGCTCACATCCCTCTGTTCAGCAGCTGGCCAAGTGGCAGGAGGGGAAGGGCAGTGTGGGCCCAGTACAGTGGCAGGCCTAAGCTAGGGACGATCTAGATGCAGTGACACAGAGCCAGTAGGAAGAGGGGTGCAGTATGGGGCAAGGTTGGGGGAACAAAGAGAGGAAAGAGGTAGAAAGAAAAAAGGAGGGTAGCCAGTGAGTGAGGGCAGGGTGGACCTGGGGCCCAGCAGGAAGCCAAGAGAGGTGGCGTATGGGGTTGGGTGGGAGGTAGAAACCTTGCTGCTCTCCTCATTCTCTGTTTCCCTTCAGTTTCTTTTTCCATTCAGTATTTGATCTATTTCTTTATCCCTTCATTTGATGCTTGGGGCCGCAGGATTGATGTTTATATCTGTTTTACTTAGTTTTTCAGGTCTTTGCTGCAGAGGGATGGCATGATGAGTCTGTCTACAGTGCCATGTCTTGGCTGTAATCTTTACGGAAGTGGATCTCCAGGGCTTTCTTCCATAATGCTGCTGGGGAAATGAAATTAAACTCTATTAAACCCAACTCTTAGAAGAGAAACTAGATAACTAGGAACCACTAAAAATTGAACACTTATGCTCATCCAAAGACTTCACCAAAAAGACTACCAACAGACTGGGAAAAAGTTTTTGGCTATGACAAATCTGATCAGCATCTGATTTCTAAAATCTACATGATACTGCAAAAACTCAACAACAAAAAGACAATTAACCCAATTAAAAAATAAGCAAAGGACATGAACAGACAGTTCACCAAAGGAGACATCCAGATGGCTAACAGATACATGAGGAAATGCTCACAATCATTAGTTATCAGGAAAATGCAAATTAAAACTACAATGAAATATCATCTCACTCCAACAAGGCTGGCATTAATCCAAAAACACAAAATAATAAATGTTGGAAAGGTAGTGGAGAGACTGGAACACTTATACACTACTGGTGGGAATGTAAAATGGTACAATCACTTTGGAAATCGATTTGGTGCTTCTTTAAAAATTTAGAAGTAGAACTACCATATGGTCCAGAAATACCACTCCTTTGAATATATCCTAGAGAAATAAGAGCCCTCACACGAAAAGGTATATGCACACCCATGTTCATTGCAGCACTGTTTACAATAATAAAAAGATGGAAGCAACCAAGGTGCCCAACGATGGATGAATGGATAAATAAATTATGGTATATTCACATAATGGAATACTGCACAATGATTAAGAACAAACAATGAATCCATGAAACATAACGTGGAGGAATCTGGAAGGCATGCTGAGTGAAATTAGTCACCTGCAAAAGGACAAATATTGTATGAGACCACTATTATAAGAACTCAAGAAAAAGTTTAAACACAGAAGAAAATATTCTTTGATGGTTATGAAGGTGGGGAGGGAAGGAGAGGGGTATTTGGTTATTAGATAGTAGACAAGAAATGTATTAGATGAAGGGAAAGACCATACACAATACAGGGAGGTCAGCACAACTGGACTAAACCAAAAGCTAAGAAGTTTCCTAAATACAGCCAAATACTTCCAAGGCCAGAGTAGCAGGGACAGGGATCTGGGGATCATGATTTCAGGGGACATCTAGGTCGATTGGCATAGAAAATATGTTAAGAAAACGTTCTGCATCCCACTTTGGTGAGTGGCATCTGGGGTCTTAAACACTAGCAAGCTGCCATCTAAGATAAATCAACTGGTGTCAACCCACCTGGAGCAAAGGAGAATAAAGAACACCAAAGACCCAAGGTAAATATGAGCCCAAGAGACAGAAAGGGCACATAAACCAGAGACTCCATGAGCCCGAGACCAGAAACACTAAATGGTGCCCAGCTACCACTGATGGCTGCCCTGACAGGGAACGCAACAGAGAATTCCTGATGGAGCAGGAGAACAGTGGGATACAGACCTCAAATTCTCGTAAAAAGATGAGACTTAATGGTCTGACTGAGACTGGAAGGACCCCAGAGGTCATGGCTCCCAGATCCTCTGTCAGGCCAAGACTGGAACCATTCCCAAAGCCAAGTCTTCAGACAGGGATTGGAACGGACTATCAGACGGGAAATGATACTTGTAAGGAATGAGCTTCTTGGCTCAAGTAGACACATGCGACTATGTGGGCAGCTACTGTCCAAAGGTGAGATGAGAAGGCAGAGCTGGTTGAACAGACACGGGAAGTGCAGGGTAGAGAGAAGGAGTGTGCTGCCACATTGTAGGGAGAGCAACTAAGGTCACATAACTATTTGTGTATAAGTTTTTGTATGATAAACTGACTTGAATTTTAAACTTTCACTTAAATCTCAATAAAAAATAATAATAATAATAAAAAACCCAACTCTTACCACAGATTTGGCTACAGTTTCGGTCAAGTTGTATCCCTAACATAACTACGCATTGTTAACATTGCATCAGAACATAGTTTCCAAGCACCATTTCTGGAAACCAGTTGCTGTTTCTGCTGGCAAGGCCCCTTCAGCCAGTCTTTTATATTGATGGTACCAGTAGGGGCAGCCTGAGGACTGTGGCTTTTAATTAATTCCCGGGACCAGAACTGATTCCATCATTATACTTCCGCCTCTGGAAAGGCATATTTTAAGAAGCTGAATTAAAGAAAAGGTCAATCAGTTTATTAGAAACAAAAAGTAATCTCCTGACGGGATTGCCGTGCTGAGGGCTGTGGGGACCATGGTCTCAGGAAACATCTAGCTTAATCGGCATAACAGAGTTTGTAAAGAAAATGTTCTACATTCTACTTTGGTGAGTAGCATCTGGGGTCTTAAAAGCCTGTGAGTGGCCATCTAGGACACTGCACTGGTCTCACCCCTTTGGGAGCAAGGGAGAATGAAGAAAACTAAAGACACAAGGGAAAGATTAGTCTAAAGCGCTAATGGACCACATCTACCGCGGCCTCCACCAGACTGAGTCCAGTACAATGACATGGTGCCCGGCTACCACCACTGACTGCTCTGACAGGGATCACACTAGAGGGTCCCGGACAGAGTTGGAGAAAAATGTAGAACTAAATTCTAACTCAAGAAGAAAGACCAGACTTGCTGGCCTGACAGAGACTGGAGAAACCCTAAGGGTATGGACCCTGGATACCCTTTCAGCTCAGTAATGAGGTCACTCCTGAGGTTCACCCTTCAGCCAAAGATTGAACAGGCCCATGGAACAAAACCAGACTAAGGGCACACCAGGCCTGGGGCGGGGACTGGAAGGCAGGAGGAGACAGGAAGGCTGGTAATAGGGAACCCAGGGTTGAGAAGGGAGAGTGTTGATGTGTTGTGGGGTTGTTAACCAATGTCATAAAACAATGTGTGTACTAACTGTTTGATAAAAAACTAGTTTGTTCTGCAAACCTTCATCTAAAGCTCAATTAAAAAAAAAAAAAAAACCTCAATAGCGATAACTTCAGTTTATTTATTCAGCATTCCATTGCTTCTTGGCTGTGACAATGACCGTGCTCTTTCTGTGCATTATGTATCATATTCCCAATATTAACTGTCTATGACGTCACCATGTCAGATATTTCCATAATATCTAATTTTTACCATTCTACTTTATACCTGCTTTCATTTTCACAGGGAATTAACTTTAGAACTTATTCTCCTTGGAGCATCTTCTATTGCTTAGGGTTGTCTGAGCCAGGAATGGCTTTTTACCTTAAAAAAAAAAAAAAAAAGAATCCATTTCTCTCTGGTAGAGATTCTTGGAGTTAAAAAAAAAAACCCTACAAGTGATTGACCTGTAGCAGGAGGATGTCCTAGATGACCCCTTCTAGCAGGGCCAGCCCCACAGTATCCACCTTCCTTCCATCCCCTCTCCTCACCACCCCCCACTGTTATTTCTTCCTGATCTTTTTTTCTTTCTCCTCATCTCCTCATGAGGGCACTCCCTCTATATCAGATCTATCTGAACTCCTCCATCATTCCCAGGATCATTTTTTGCAAACATAAATGGTATATCAGCGTTTACATTTGATTCTGTCTATGCTACCCTGGTGGAGCAATGGTTAAGTTCTTGGCTGCTAACTGAAAGGTTGGTGATTTGAACCCACCCAGTGGTTCCATGGGAGAAAAGACCTGGACATCTGCTCCCGTACGGTTACAGCCTAGGAAACTTTATAGGACAGTTCTACCCTGTTCTATAGGGTTACCACGAGTCACAAGTGCATCTACAGCACCTAACAACAACATACCACCACAAATGTCAGCAACAGGAAAAAAAAAAAAAAAAGATAAGGGAGTGACCGCCTAAGAAAATACAAACATCTTTTTAGCTCCTAGGGGTCCAACATGTACTAAATTCTAAATGATCACGTTCTTGTTAGCTGCCGTTGAGTCAACTCCAACTCATGGTGACCTTATGTACAACAGAACGAAACATTGCCCAGTCCTTTGTCATCCTCACAATTGCTGGCATGTTCAAGTCCACTGTTGTTGGCTATTGTGCCAATCCATCTCACCGAGGGTCTGCCTACCACCACACATGATGTCCTCCTCCAGTGATTGACCCCTCAAAGTCAATCGCCAGGCTTTTCTTGCTAGTCTGTCTCAGTCTGGAAGCTCCACTGAAACCTAACCATCATGGCTGACTCTGCGGGTATGTGAAATACTGGTGGCATAGCTTCCAGCTTCATAGCAACATGTAAGCACCACAGTACAACACACTGATAGACAGGTGGTGGCAAATGATCTTAATGAGTCAAAGAAAAGGCTTGGATGAATTTTGTGTGTTAACAGTTATTGGTAATATACCAAATAACATACCATTTCAGAGCTGTGCTAAAAGCTTTACACGTATTGCCCATTTAACAAACTGTGAGGTGAGAACTCATTCCATGGTAGTTTAATGTATGGTGAAATCAAGGTTTAAGAAGGTTAAACCTGTTGCTGTCAAGTTGATTCCAACTCATAGAGACCCTATAGGACAAAGTAGTACTGTCCCATAGGGTTTCCAAGGAGTGCCTGAGGAATTCGAACCACCAACCTTCTGGTTAGCAGCCAAACTCTTAACCACTGTGCTACCAGGATTTCCTTAAGAAGGTTAAGTATTTAGAAATGCATAGCCAGGTTTGGAAATCATGCCTACAGAGCTGAGAGCTGGCCACCTCACCACCACGCTGGCCAGCTTCCACTGTCTGAGGCGCCTTCTGATAGTCATTCATCTTACTTTGGCTCAGGCCTCAGTCAATCACGAGAGATCTGGTAACAGCAAGGTTAAATGAACCCCAACAACCCATTTTCTTCAAATCACAAATGGGTATGTAGGAAAGCAACTTGTCTCTCAGGTATATTATGGAGAAAACACTTCTGCATAAGTGCCCAGGAAAAGTAAATGGTTGTAATTAAAGGGAACAATTGCATGAAATATTTCAACAGAAAACTGAAATAAAAATTTGACTATTTAAGAATTTTTTTTCTATTTGCTGTGAAAAACAATCTCTTTTCTTAAAAGTTGTGATAAAGGGGACTTCTAAGTCAATTGGCAAAATAATTCTATTATGAAAACATTCTGCATCCCACTTTGAAATGTGGTGTCTGGGTTCTTAAATGCTAACAAGCGGCCATCTAAGATGCATCAATTGGTCTCAACCCACCTGGATCAAAGGAGAATGAAGAACACCGAGGTCACATGATAACTATGAGCCCAAGAGACAGAAAGGGCCACATGAACCACAGACTTACATCATCCTGAGACCAGAAGAACTAGATGGTGCCCGGCTACAACCGATGACTGCCCTGACAGGGAGCACAACAGAGAACCCCTGAGGGAGCAGGAGATCAGTGGGATGCAGACCCCAAATTCTCATAAAAAGACCAGACTTAATGGTCTGACTGAGACTAGAGGAATCCCAGCGGTCATGGTCCCCAAACCTTCTGTTGGCCCAGGACAGGAACCATTCCCGAAGACAACTCATCAGACAGGGAAGGGGCTGGACAATGGGTAGGAGAGAGATGATGATGAAGAGTGAGCTACTTGTATCAGGAGGACACTTGAGACTGTGTTGGCATCTCCTGTCTGGAGGGGAGCTAGGAGGGTAGAGAGGGTTAGAAACTGGCAAAATTGTCACGAAAGGAGAGACTGGAAGGGCTGACTCATTAGGGGGAGAGTAAGTGGGATTTTTTTTTTTTTAAGTGGGAGTATGGAGTAAGGTGTATGTATATAAGCTTATATGTGACAGACTGACTTGATTTGTAAACGTTCACTTAAAGCTCAATAAAAATTATTATTAAAAAAAGTGATAAAATCAAATGTATTGTTAGCAATCAGAAAATAAGAATCATAAATAAGAACTGTAAGGTTAAAAAAAATTATGAGGCAACACCTGTGTATAAATTACTATGTTAGGTACTGTTGCGTTTGTTCCAACTCAAGCGACCCTACTACAGACTGAAACACCGCCTGGTCCTGCACCATCCTCACAATCATTGTTATGCTTTAGCCCATTTTTGCAGCCACTATGTCAACCTATTTCATTGAGTGTCTTTCTCTTCTTCACTAACACTCTACTTTACCGACCATGATGTCCTTCTCTAGGGATTGAATATACCATGGCTTGGGTCAGGGGCAATTTAGTCTTCAAAGTGACACCTTAGCTTTTTGACACTTTAAAGAGGTCTTTTGTAGCAGATTTGCTCAATGCAAATGTCATTTGATTTCCTGACTGCTGCTTCCATGGGTGTTGATTGTGGATCCAAGTAAAATGAAATCCTTGACGTTCTCAATATTTTCTCCATTTGTCATGTTGTTGTTTATTGGTCCAGTTGCGAGAATTTTTTTTTTGTGTGTGTGTGTTTGTGTTGACGTGTAGTTCATACTGAAGGCTGTAGTCTTTGATTTTCATCAGTAAGTGCTTCAAGTCCTCTTTAATTTCCACAAGCAAGGTTGTGTCATCGGCATATAGGTTGTTAGTGAGTCTTCCTCCAGTACTGATGCCACTTCTTCTTCATATAGTCCAGCTTCTCACATTATCTAGCGTACAGATTGAGTAAGTATGGTGAAAGGATGCAACCCTGACACACACCTTTCCTGAATTTAAACCACACAGTATGCTCTTGTTTGTTCAAACAACTGCCTCTTTGTCTATGTACAGGTTCTGCCTGAGCACGACTATATGTTCTGGAATTCCCATTCTTGGCAAGGTTATCCATAATTTATTATGATCCACACCGTCGAATGCCTTTGCATAGTCAATAAAACACAGGTAAACATCTTTCTGGTGTTCTCTGCTTTCAGCCAGGACCCATCCGACATCAGCAATGATATCCCTTGTTCCATACCCTCTTCTGAATCTGACTTGAACTTCTGGCAGTTCCCTGTTGCTGTACTGCAGGAACCACTTTTGAATGATCTTCAGCAATATTTTACTTGTGTGTGATATTAATGACATCGTTCTTTAACTTCCACATTCTGTTAGATCAGCTTTTTTTGGAATGGGCACAAATATGGATCTCTTCCAGTCAGTTGACCAGGTATTTGTCTTCCAAATTTCTTGACATAGCTGAGTGAGCACTTCCAGTGCTGCATCTGTTTATTGAAGCCTCTCTATGGTATTCCATCAGTTCCTGGAGCCTTGTTTTTCACCAATGCCTTCAGTGCAGCTTGGGCTTCTTCCTTTAGTATTGTTCATTCTTGATCATACGCTACCTCATGAAATACCTGAACATCAACCAAGTCTTTTTGGTATAGTGACTTGGTATATTCCTTCCATCTCTTTTTGATGCTTCCTGTGTAGTTCAATATTTCCGCCATAGAATCCTTCAATATCGCAACTTGAGGTTTGAACTTTCTCTTCAGTTCTTTCAACCTGAGAAATGCCAAGCTTGTTTTTTAATTACAGGTCTTTTCACATATCACATTTCTTCTTGAGCCGCTCTTTAAAATCTTCTGTTCACCTCTTTTACTACATCATTTCTTCCATTCTCTTTAGCTACTCTACATGCAAGAGCAAGTTTCAGAGTGTCTTCTGACTTACATTTTGGCTTTTCTTTCTTTTTAATGACCCTTTGCTTTCTTCATGCATGATGTCCTTGCTGTCATTCCACAGTTTGTCTGGTCTTTGGTTATTAGTGTTCAATGCATCAAATCTGTTCTTGAGACGATCTCTAAATTCAGGTAGGATACACTCAAGGTCATATTTTGGCTCTCATGGGCTTGCTCTAATTTTCTTCAGCTTCACCTTCAGCTTCATTATCCTCCGTAGCAGCAGCAACCTACTGAGGGCCTGTCCCACAGTCCACTCATGGCCTTGTTCTGACTGAGGATATTGAGCTTCTCCAAGGTCTCTTTCTACAGATGTAGTCAATTTGATTCCCCTGTTTTCCATCTGGTAAGGTCCAGGTGTATAGTTGCTGTTTATGTTGTTGAAAAAAGTTATTACAGTGAGTAACTCATTGGTATTGCAAAATTCTATCATGCAACCTCCAGTGTCATTTCTATCACCTAGGCCGTATTTTTCAACTACTGATTCTTCTTCTTTGCTTCCAAGTTTCCCATTCCAATCCCCAGTAATTATCAATGAATCTTGATTGCATGTTTGACCAATTTCAGACCACAGAAGTTGGTAAAAATCTTCAATTTCCTCTTTTTTGGCACTGGTAGTTGGTGCATAAATTTGAATAATAGTCATATCAACTGGTCTTCCTTGTAGGCATAGGAGTATTATCCTACCACTGACAGCATTGTACTTCAGGATAGATCTTGAAATGTTCTTTTTGATGATGAATGGAATTCCTTTTGTCTTCCATTCATTCCCGACATAGTGGACCATCTGATTGTTCAATTCAAAATGGCCAATACCAGTCTATTTGAACTCACTAATGCCTAGGCTATGCGTTCCATTTCATTTTTGATGACTTCTAATTGTCCTAGATTTACACTTCATACATTCCATGTTGTGATTATTAACAGATATTTGCAGCTGCTTCTTCTCATTTTGAGTTGTGCCACATCAACACATGAAGGTCCCGAAAACTTTACTTCATCCACATCATTCAGGTTGACTCTACTTTGAGGAGGCAACTCTTCCCCAGTCATATTTTGAGTGCCTTCCAACCTGGGGCTCATCTTTCTGCACTATATCAAACAATGTTCCACTACTATTCATAAGGTTTTACTGGCCAATTTTTTCAGAAGTAGACTGCCAGGTCTTTCTTCCTACTCTGTCTTAGTGTGGAAGCTCTGCTGAAACCTGTCCACCATGAGTGACCCTGCTGGTATTTGAAATACCGGTGGCATAGCTTCCAGCATCACAGCAACGGTCAAGCCACCACAGTACAAGAATCTGACAGATGTGTGGGGGTATATAAACTTCTTAAGTATATAAATTAGCTTAAAAAAAAAAACGGCTTTATTGACATATAATTCACAAACCATACAATTCCTATTTAAAGTGTACAATTCAATACATTAGCTTTGTGCATGAACGAAAGTTGTCTTACTTTCTGGCCACCTTTTCTTTGATAGATTTGATTGGTGAGATGGTCAAACAGGAAAAGTTAACCCCCAGAGTGCTTTGCATAAATATCAGCATGAATTTCTGAGTTTGATTTTTGTCAATTTTTTTTTTTGCCTATATTACCTGTATTGCTTCTATATCCATGACCATCTAGTTGCTTAACCTTTTATGTTTTAAAGGTTCGTCATTAGTAGCTTATACGGAGTTCCATTATTATTCCATAGGTATAACAAAATAAAAAGAGTTTAGGTTTCCAATCTGGTGGAGAAAAGCTTATGTAACTTAATGTAGCACAAACCAAAACCAAACCCGTTCCTGTTGAATCAATTCCGACTCATAGGAACTCTATAGGACAGAGTAGAGCTACCCCCATAGGGTTTCCAAAGCTGTAGTCTTTACGGAAGCAGATTGCCACTTCTTTATTCCATGGAGCAGCTGGTGGGTTCGAACCCCTGAGCTTTTGGTTAGCAGCTGAGCACTTCACCACTGCATCACCAGGGGTCCTTTAATGTACCCTAAATGTAGCAATACCAGTAGTATAGACCCTTCCCACCATGCGCACCAGTATATCTATGAGCCAAATGAGTTTCAACTTGCAGACCCAGATGTCTACCTTCTGCTGTAAAGGAGCTGAGAACTCCTAAGATCTGAGCCACAGGCAAGAGCTCCTATGGCCCTGGGGAGACCTGCAGTGTGGAGAGATAAGAAGGGAAGATGGTATGGAGTCATATAAAAGGGGTGGAGTATTGGAAGTACGGAAGTGCAGTGAAACCAGGATCCTGTTCATCTTCAACTTCTGCTCTGCCTTCCTTTCCCACTTTTAACCTATGCCCAGAACAAGGGTGGGTTATAAAGAAGAGGTGGGAGGGAAAGCTGAGGAGTGGGGTAGATCAGTAGTGGGGCCCTGACAGGCTATGTCTTTCCCTTCCTCACCTATTGTGCAAGAATATTCTATAGAATATTCTATTCCAACAGAGTGATGTTGTACCAGTCAGCACCAGAATTAACCGAAACTAAGAGTGGTGGTGGATGGAGGGAGCAGGGAAAGATGGGTGTTGGGCTGGTGGACTGTTCTGTGGCCAGATCTGCTTGGACAAGGAAAGCCGTATGTGCATCTCTGGTGGCAGAAATGAAAAAAAGGAAAAACCTGTGGTTGGCCCAAATGGAGAGATTATACACCGAAGACATTATATTATATACCTACGGGATTCTGTGCAACAGGAATCATTTTATGCACTTTTGTATGTTAACTCATTTAATCTTGGCGAAAATTCTGTGAGGTAAATACTGTTAAGGCCCCAAAACCAAAACCAAGGCCATCGGGTCAATTCCAACTCATAGTGACCCCCCAAAACAGAGTAGAGCTGCCCCATAGGGTTTCAAAGGAGTGGCTGGTAGTTTCGAACTGCCAACCTTTTGATTAGCAGCTACAGCTTTTAGCCACTCCATCAGGTACATCAACCTGCCAAATGTCAAGTGGTAAGTGGCAGAGCCAGGATTAGAACCCAGGTGGTTTGGCTCCTGAGTCCACGAGTCTGAGCCTCCACTATGAGATACAGCTGGAAGCTATATATGCACCACACGACATACGTGTATGATGTATAAGTATTAACCTTTTCTTCCTCTCGTTGCTGGTAATGGCAATCCATCTGGCATCGGATTGGCCCCTTTGAAAACCCGATTCCATCAGCTTCTCTTTAAGGGCTGAGGTCTCCATCAGTCAGGATGTTATGGCTCAGGGTGAGACCCACGCTCAGGAACTGTCCACAGACATAGTGAGGGCAGAGTCTGTGCCAGCTGGTAGATTGTCACAGGCACTATCGCCTCTCCTGTGACTGATGTATTCACACTAATGTAGTTGTTCTCCTACTGAATTTTAACTCAGATGAAAGTAAACTTGGAATGACTATGACTCTTGGCAATCCGTTTGCATTTTTCATTCTAGAGAGAAATAGTAGCAATGTCTTTATTTTTAAATTCTGACCTCTGTCTTTCTTTGACTTTAAAAAAAACAGTTGCTGTGAAGCCAACTCTGACTCATGGCGACCCCATGTGTGTCAGAGTAGAACTGTGCTCCATAGGCTTTATGGATAATTTTTTGCAAGTAGGTCGCCAAACCTTTCTTACAAGGCGTCTTTGGGCGGATTCAAACTGCCACCCTTTCAGTTAGCAGCTGAGTGCGTTAACCATTTGCAACACCCAGGGACTCCTCTTTGACTTTACCTTCCATATTATTTTTGTTTTGTGTATGTTAGGTGCCATCGAGTCAGTTCTGACTCATAGCGACCCTAAATACAACAGAATGAAACACCACCTGGTCCTGCTCCATCCTCACAGTCGTTGTTATACTTGAGCCCATTGTTGCAGCCACTGTGTCATTCCATCTCACTGAGAGTCTTCCTCTTTTTCAATTGCCCTCTACTTTACCAAGCGTGAAGTCCTCCTCCAGGGACTGGTCCCTCCTGATAATATGTCTAAAGTACGTGAAGTTTCGTCAGCCTTGCTCCTCACCATGTGTATACATGAGAAATATTAGGGTGTGAAATTTAATCTATGCAGTCATGAGTCAACTAATTTATCCCCCCCAACTCCCAGTATTTATTGTGTGCCTACTATGTGCACAGTTCTAGGCACCCAAGATAACAGAGGCAAACAAGACAAAATCTCCAGACTCATAGAATCAGATGGGGGCCAAGTATTTGCAAATAAATAAAATAGACAAAATCATTTCAGATAGGGATAGACATATTCACGAAAAAAATAAAACATAATGGTGTTTGAACGATGACTGCCAATCAGGCAGAATAAGTCCGCAGACACCACCCTGTTTAAGGGGAATTTATTAAGTACTGGCCATGTTAGGCATCGAGGATACAGAGAAAGAGTAAAACATGGTACCTAGCTGGGTGATACAAATGATTAACACGCTCAGTTGCTAACCGAAAGGTTGGAGGTTTGAGTCCACCCAGAGGAACTTTGGAAAAAAGGTCTGGTCATTTACTTCCAAAAACCCAGCCATTGAAAACCCTGTGGAGCGCAGTTCTACTCTGGCACACAAGAGGGCACCATGAATTGGAGTCGAGATAACAACTCCTGAGCCTCTGTAGCAGCAGCAACCTACAGATTGGAAATCAAGTTCCAAGTGGGTTGACCTAAATGACCTTCCTTTGAATGATCAGGGAAATCTTCCTTGGGGTCACAATGACATCAAAATATGAATGGCGCCAAAAGCATGCCTGGCTCGAAAGCAGAGTCAACCACTGCTCCTCAGCTGGCTTTTATTATGACACCAGCTTGAAACATTCACTCCTCTGGGTCTTTGCTCCCTGGATCAAGATCTTAAGCCTGTGTTTGTTCATTACACAAGCCTTCTGAATCAGCTTCTCCCAGTGGCATTTAAAACACGTGAAGCCAGTATTGCGTACAAAGCCAGCCTGTGCGTGTAGCAGATAAAACTTGATGAGCAGAGTCGGCCCAGTCGCCCTTCCCGGAGTGGAGCTGGCTGCCTCTCGGCCTTCAGTTGAATGGGAGCACTGGACATGGAGAAGGTCAACTCCACGGACTTCAGAGAAGACTTTGTGGAAGTGTTTGGGAATGGCATTGAGAGATGTCCTCTCAGTGCCCATTCTCTGATCTGGAAGACTTAGAGAAGCATTTTTGTGCCTTCATCGATGCCCTTCCACAGTCAGGTAATGCTTTCCTGTCCAACACAGAGAGCCTCTACGAAGAGATTTCCATGGGGATTATCAAAATCTTTTTAGATAGTTGCTTATCACTGATATACATTAAAACCTGGGAAAGCCAGAACCTGTGTAAGGCGGAAACCTGTCAGAGAAGGAACACTCAGATATTTCCCACTAATAGAGATCGAAAGAAGAGTAGTAAGACTGCACCCTGTCAAAGGCGTGAAACTGTGGAGACCCAAAAAAAAGGCAGTCCCATCGAATTCCGGCTTTCTCAGGTTTTACTGTGTTTATTTAGCTATTCATGTTTCAAAGCTCAGTGAGTTTCCCAAAGCTCCGTAAAAGAGAGTCAAGCCCTCGCTAGGCGTTAAACCCAAAATGGAATGAAATAAACTGTCTTCGCTGAGGAGAGGGGCCCTGGTGGCCTAGTGGTTAAGAGCTAGGCTGCTAACCAGAAAGTTGGCAGTTCGAATCTGCCAGCTGTTCCTTGGAAGCTCTGTGGGACAGTTCTACCTTGTTCTATAGGGTAGCTATGAGTCAGAACTGACTTGATGACAATGGTTTTCTTTCTTTTTAGCTGAAGAGAAAAATATATATATATATATTAGAGCTACGAGGTCACAGGAAGGAGGAAGCAGTACGGTCTCCTCCTCAGGCCATGACTCACAGGCTGAGGGCCCACCCCCTCAGCCTCTTGCATTCACTTTGGGAATGCCCTGTATGCAGGAGAGGAGACAGCCTGATATCACACTATCTCTGGAGCCCAGGGGAACAGAGCAGATGGCTGACATTTTTACTAGAAAGGGCCAGTTTGGACTGGGCTGTGGAGGAAAGTCAACCCTTTCAGATCAGCCACTCCCTGGGGGAATGAGAGGAGAGATGGGAATCTGAAGGACTCCTTCTGGAGAAAGGGGAAGAGATTACCCATTTTCTCTGGGGTGGGTAGGTAGAGAAAATGAGGCGCTTCCGGGTGTGAGGTGAAGCAATGAGGGCTGCAGGTTGAGGCAGGCCCCATGTGGCTCAGGATGGCACTCACAGCCAGTCAGAGACCAGGGTTAGGTGGCCTCATTGCTGTCCCTGATACTGCAGCCCTGAAGTAGACGGACGGGGTAGTGAGGACAGGGCTGCCTTCATAGACAGCCCTTCCACAGAGATATGGGGGTGAGGAGCGGGAGAATGCTGGCTGTCTTTTTTTCTATGGGACTCTGGGGTCGGTACAAACAGTTAACATACTCAGCTGCTAACCAAAAGGTTGGCGGCTCAGGTCCACCCAATGATGTCTCAGAAAAAAGGCCTAGCGATCTACCTTAAAAAACTCAGCCCTTGGCAACCCATGGGGTCACTGTGAGTCGGAGTTAACTCCATGGCAACTGGTTGATTTCTGTTCTATGACAAAACCAACCAACAAAGTATTGCCATCCTAGACAGTTTCCGATTATCAGATGAAAAGCTCCAAAATAAGGAAATCATTTTAATTTGTTTTAGGCAGATCTAGGAAGAGTAGGGAGACCTGGTGGCCCAGTGGTTAAGAAAGAGCTTGGCTGCTAACCAAAAGGCTGGCAGTTCAAACCCACCGGCAGCTCCTTGGAAACCCTATGGGGCAGCTCTACTCTGTCCTATAGGGTCGCTATAAGTCAGAATCCACTCGACAGCAATAGCTTTGGTTTAGTTTTGAGGAAGAGTAGAGGATACTGTTATGAAATCAAATGGACAAAAGAAGCTGGGCAGTGCTGACATCCACACTTCCCGGCACCTCTTCAAAGCTGAACAAGCCCTGGCGGCACAGTGGTGAAGCTGCTAACCAAAAGCCCGGCTGTTCAAACCCACTAGCTGCTCTGCAGGAGAAAGATGGAGCAATCTGCTCCCATAAAGATTACAGGCTTGGAAACACTTTAGGGCAGTTCTAATCTGTCCCATAGGGTCACTATGAGTTGGAATTGACTCAATGGCAACAGATTTGTTTTTTTTTGGCTCCAAAGCTGAGCTTTGCAGCTGCTCTGTGGCTCAGGCAGGAGATGGTAGAGAGAGCTGGTAGACAGAAGACCTTGTAACTTAGTAAGTGACAGGAACAGCCCAGCCCCACGCTGGACAAATGAATTGACTCCTGCCCATGAGAACAAAGCCTGCAGAGCAAGCAGGAAAGAGCAAGAGGTCAGCCAAGCCCAAGTTCAAGATGTTTGGCAGAAGAATGGGGGAGGCAAAATGAAAGCCTTCTAAGCCAGAAGGGGAAATGATTTTTAAAGGGTGTGAGTGACCTTACAAGTGACCTTTTTTCTTACTAGGAAAAAAGAAAAAGGAGAAAAGTCCCGTGATGTCTGTCAATACCCAAAAGGTTGGTGGAACGGGAGAAGCAATACATTGAGAAAGCGAGATGGCATGGAGGATTAAATCTATTATTCATTTGTTCCTTCAGTTATTCAACAAACATTTATTTCCTGTTATCTAGGTTTCAGGAACTTAGATAATAGAAGAAAAATCTCTCTTATTTCCACCATCTTTTCCACCAGGACTCACCCCAACTCGTCTGACCAGAGTTTCTCGTTGAGGTTAAATTTAGTCATCGTCCTAAGCACAGTGGGGTTGGGGGCATAATCCGGAATCTCTCCTTCACTCCTGATCCCTCTCCTGACTCCGTGGAACCTCTGTATTCTGATTCATGTCAGCATCCAAATCACTTAGTGAACATTGGGACTCAATATTGAGATGTTGTTAAGTGCTCTGGAGTTGATTTTGGTCACCTAGCAACTCCTTGTGACAGAGTAGAACTGTTCCATAGGGCTTCCTAGCTGGTAATCTTTACAGGAGCAGACCACCAAGTCTTTTCCCACAGAGCCACTGGGTAGGTTCAAATTTCCATACTTTGGTTAGCAGCCAAGCACTTAACCATTGGGCCACCGGGGCTCCTTACTGAGATACTAGGATTCAATAAAGATTTGTTGAATGAATGAATGGCCTGATTCCTAAGGTGATCTTGAAAGATGGTGGATCCTGGCTTTAGGAACAGTAGTTCAGTGGGATGGTGGGTCAGTGGAACCAAATGGCTGAAGGAGTGTTGGGCCAACTGGACAATGTTTGCTTCCGCACTAGGCACAATTACCTGAGGGACTTCCCCTCTGGTGAAGGCTGCTCCTTATTCCTCTGCTAGTGTCTACACTTCCCTTAGATGGACACGTGGGCCCAGAGCCTCAGTGCTGGGTGACTCTCCATATCTAATCATCTTAATGACATAAGATAGATGACATTATCAATCATAATAACAATAGTTGGAGTACCTCAAATTTATTGACTTCTTACTGCTGCCATTTCCAGGCACTTTTCCAAACATTGAGCATTTGTTAACTTATTGAACCCTCATAACAACATTATAAAACAAATATTATCATACCCATTTTACAAATAATAAAACTAAGACAGCAAGAGATTAAGTAACTTGAGCAAGGTGGCTGAACTGAGACTGAAATTCTGACAGTCAAGCCAACGGCTTTTGAAGGATTTTCCAGAGGGCTAGAAACAAAGTATAAAAACTTTCTAAGGCTTTCATTCATTCATCCACTCATTTGTTCAATTAACATTAATGCTTGAGGCCCCAGACTCCACGTTTGTTTTTTAAACAAATAAAATGGGATTTTTTTTTTTTTTTGCATAGCCTGGCTTTATCCCTTGGATAGTCAAGAACAAACTAGGTGTTAGGAAGTCTTTGAATTATAAAACTATAAGGGGCTTTGGGGAGGTATTCAAGAAAGGGTGATCTACCTACCCAGTGACTTGTTATGGGTGATCTAAGAAGATGGCCCACCATGAAAGAAAACTGAAAACCCAGTTTCTAGAGAAAACCAAGGTTGACAGTACATTTAAGTTGTTATGATGACCATTGGCCAGTAGATGGCAGGCCAGGACTAATATTCAGGTCCAGCATTCGCTTGCAAAGTATCCTCTCTAGCCAGTCAACTCCAAAGGTTAAAGATTAGGGGAAGGAGCCTTGGTGGTGCAGTGATTAAGTGTTGGATTGCTAACCCAAAGATCAGTGGTTCAAACCCGCCAGCCACTCCGCAGGAGAAAGACCTGGCAATTTGCTTCCAGAAAGAGTACAGCCTTGGAAACCCTATGGGGAAGTTCTACTCTGTCCTGTAGGATGGCTATGATGGTAATAGGTTTGGCAAAGATGATGAAGAGACTTTCCTGGTAAGAAGAATGGCAATAGTAAAGGAAGAAGGGTTGAAACACAGGCAACTGTCACAATAGAGTTAATTATGCATCCCTTTTTGGTATTTCAGAATTGCAGTGATAAAGTCACAATTCATTATTTAATATGTATTACAGAACATATTTGTTGGATTAATTAATGAATTATCCAGTAGTAATTCCCTTATAATGCAGGATATAAGGTTTCTATATTACAAAGAACTCATTACTGTCCAGTTGATTCCAACGCATAGCAAACTTATAGGACAGAGGAGAACTGCCCTACAGGGTTTCTTAGGCTGTATACTATGGGCAGTTCTACTCCGTCCTATAGGGTTGCTATGAGTTGGAATCGACTCAAGAGCACTGGTTTTATAGTCTTTACTGAGGCAAATAGCCGAGGAGCCAGCTGGTGGTTTCAAACTGCTGTTAGTAGTTGAATACTCAGTCACTGCGTCACCAGGGCTCCTTTAATGGTGTAATACAGAAAGAGTTCCTCTCTCTATTTGACTATCAGAATGTTTTCACTTTGCTGTTAGTTGCCATTGAATCAATTCTGCCTCTCGGAAATTATTTAGTCCAAAAATATTTAGCACACCTTCCCAAGAGTGATGTCTGTCAATAAATATTCAGTGAGCGCTTACTATACCCCAGGCACTGTTTTAGGCACCAGGAAAAGAGTACTAATCAAAACAAGTCCCTGTCCTCAAGGAGCTTACACTCTAGTAAAGAGGGATAGGTGATTAACATAAATATATACTAATAAATTAACATAATAACAAAATAAAATAATTTTAGATTCTATACTTATTATGAAGGAAATATATTACAAAGGAGGTCTTTCGTAGAAGGTGCCATTTGAGTTCAAAACTGAAGGATGAGAAGGAAGTAGCCAAAGATCTAGGAAACTGGAATGAACTTGACACTTTGGGGGCAGAGAAGGACCAAGGTGGTTGGAGAACAGTGAATTGTGGAAGGATACAAGGAAAGAGGGGAAGGCAAGGTCTAATCACGTAGAGCATTCTAGGTATAATAAGGAATTTGTATTTACACCATTTGCAATGAGACGCCATTGAATTTGCCTTCTGTAATGATCATGGAGAGCAGACACAGGGAGATCAGGTCAAGGGGTTATTACAGCGGTGCTAACAGTGACAGATGGTGGCTAGTTGGACTAGGGTTGTAGTAGTAGAAATGGATGGATATGGTTGGAGTCTCAGAACAGATTTTAAAGTTAGAGCCACCAGGCTTTATTGATGAACTTGGTGGGTGGGGGCAGATCAGAAACAAAGAGGAATCAAGGATAACCCTTTTTTTTTTTAAACACGCCTTTAGTTTGATCGACTGGATGAGTGATGGTGCCATTTTCCAAGATGAGGAAGGGTTAGAGGATGGGAGTATGCCAAGTTTGAGATGTCTTATTGTCATCCAAATAAAAATGTTGACTACTCTGTTTGACCATAACCAAGGAACTCAGTGGAAAGAAATGGGCTAGACTAGATTTGGAGGTCATCAGAGAATTGATGGGATTTAAAATCATGGGACTAGATGAGAGCGCTTAGGGCATCTGTTAAATAGAGAAAGGAAGAGGTATGATTACTGAATCCCAGGGTGGTTCGAAGTTTGTGGTCTGGCAGAGGAGCGAGAACGAGTGAAAGTAAGCAGTGGTGTCTCAGAAGGCAAGTGATGATAATCTTTTAAGAAGGACAGAGGGCAACCATGTGACATTTTCCTGGGACATTGAGAACCAAGAAGACAGAGCATTGGTCATTGGGCAAGACATAGGTCATCTGTGATATTGATAAGAGCAAACTAGGTATGGTGAGCCTGGTAGTAGGAACTGGGAACAAGAGGTGAGGAAAGAGAAACATAGAATAGGCAACTCTTTTGAGGAGGTATGTTATAAGAAGGAGGAGAAAGATAGGGAGAAATTAGAGGGCAAAAAGGAATCAAGGAAGATTTTTGTTTTGTTTATGGGGTGAGTGATTCTAACGTATGTTTGTGTGTTGATGGTGATGAAGTGGTGGAAGGGGGAAACTGATGTTCAAAATGGTAGCAACAGTCTTTGAGAAAGAAAGAGGGGCTGGCTTCAAGAGCACAAGTGGAGGGGTTGGCCTTCCATAGAAGGGACAGCCCATCCATTGTACCAGGAGGGAGGACACAGTAATGGGCACAGATGCTGGGGTGCTGGTGGACTGTTCGGGGGTCCTGGGCCTTTTGCCTGCTCTTTGGTGACCACCACTGCCTGCCCAGTTCTTCTCCTTTTGAAATAATGAGTGTCTGCTCTGTGCTACCTGGAAACTCTGGTGGTGTAGTGGTTAAGAGCTACAGCTGCTAACCAAAAGGCTGGCAGTTCGAATCCACCAGACGCTCCTTGGAAAACTTATGGGACAGTTCTACTTTGTCCTATAGGGTCGCTATGAGTCAGAATTGACTTGACAGTAATGGGTTTGTTTTTTCTGGTTTTTGGCTCTGTGCTAGGAACTCTTCTAGGTGCAAAATTTCATGACGTGTGGTCCTCACAATATTGCATGTCCACATCTCCACCCCTAGACAGGATATAGGACATGGAGCGCCAATGGCACTGACGGTAAGTCCAGGATTCTGGAAAAGAGTGAAGAACAGGCAGCACTGAGCTGGCCCTGTGAACCACGGGGCATCAGCTGTCCTAGCTAGAACTTAGGCATTCCAGGTGAGAGGACCCAAGCACACAGCAGGCAGGTAGGATGGATCCACCTGCAGTCGCCTGCCTCCCGCTGGGGACGTGGTGGAAGGTACGTTATGGATGCAGCCTTGGAGGAGGAACTGGCTTCCTGTGAGGTCGGAAAGGCAGACTCAAGGGATCAGTAGTTTGGGGCAACGAAGATGGAGTCTTTGGGCTGAACTGGGTCAGGTTCTCCTCTTCCAAACTACCATCCACTGAGGAGCCCTGGTGGAGCAACGGTTAAGGGCTTCACTGCTAAAAGAAAAGTTGGTGATTTGAACCCACCAGCCACTCTATGAGAGACAAGACCTGGCAATCTGCTCCTGTAAAAATTACAGTCTAGAAAACACTAAGGGGCAGCTCTACTCTTCCTATAGGGTCACTATTCCGAGGCACACAACAACCATCCCCTACCTGACTCCCTGCAAACTTTTCCTTTTCACTGCAGCCAAGGGCTTTGTTTTCGTTGTTTTGATTCAAGTTATCTCTTCGTAGCCTCTTTTCCTCTTCTCTTTACTCCCTACTGTTCTTGACCTCCTCCCTCTCGCCCCTTCCTTCTCCTCCCCACAAAGTGTGAAAACGTACACTCAGTCCTGGGCAAATATTAACCAGGAGCAATGGTTCCAAGGGGGTAGATAAACCCAAGGGGAGTGAGAAGCAAGGCGCCGGTCAAGAAGGACAAGTGGCAGGCCTGGTGTGTGTGAGATCAGCCCCCTGGTACACCAATCTGTGCACCCAAATTGACGTCATTGTGGAGAGGTCAGCTCAGAGAGCCCGGTGGGGGTCGGTAAGGGGACAGACCTACCACCAATAACTCCATAACTATTCCTCCTTCAGCTAGGGCTGGTAAGGAAAGGAACCTGAGGAGTGAGGATCCTGTCAGAAGATTGTGTTTCAGGATCCCCTGGCTGTCCAAGGGGACCATGGAATGAGGAAGCTCCAAGATGAGTGCAGGGGCGGTCTTACTGGGTCTGGGGGTGCCCCAGGACTCACATCACCCTCTCCCAGCCTGGGCCATTTCGGTCCCAGGGTGAGGTGGGCTGGGGATTCAGGCCAGGCTGTGTCACGTCGAGTTTTCAATGCCTGAGGGGCAGGGCCCATAAGAGGGATTCTAAGACACTGGTCTTAGAGTTTATAGAGTTGGGATTATTGGTGACACCAGCTTCATTTTAAACTCCTCTTAACCTTAACCTGAAAGTGCCTGTGATTTGGTATCCAGGTTCCAGGCACAGCCAGCTTCTGGCTAAGTGACCTTGGGCAGGTCTCCTAACCCTTTCTGAGCCTCCATCGAATCCTCCCTTGAATGGAGATGTTACCCCCAGTTCTCCATACCTCTTAGGATGATTGGTTGGTGAGTTAGATGAGGCCACCCCAATTATCCTTTAATTGGGCAGACACTATAAGGTTGGAGTAAGGGGAGGTGATACCACACTTAAGGTCCCTGGGTGGCAGAAATTTGCCCTGAACTACTAACCTAAAGGTTGGTGGTTCAAACCCACCCAATGGTACCACTGAAGAAAGTCCTGGCAATCTGCTTCCATAAAAATTACAGCCAAGAACACTCTATGGAGCAGTTCTACTCCATAACACATGGGGTCACCATGAGTAAGAATCTACAGTAGAGTTCTTTTTTTTTAATATACCATAATTAAAGTTTTTTAAAAAATGTTCCCCTTTTCCAGTTGAGCGTGATGCCTATCCCCAGCACCAGCGCCAGACAACTGCTTTGTTGAGATACAAAAAGCCAGGTACTTTCAAGCCACACTCTTGGCTGGGAGATACACCCCCCAACAGCTCCACTGGGTTTACTAGGACTAATAATGATGGCTCAGCCCTGATCGTTTACCAGGCATTGAGCACTGTGTTTCAGGTAAATCCATTGTCTCTAATCCTTACAACTACTCAGCAAGTTAGGTGTCATTACCCTCATTTTATTCCCCACGCGTCCGTCAGTCTGTCGTACTGTGGGGGTCTGTATGTTGCTGTGATGCTAGGAGCTATGCCACCTGTATTCAAATACCAGCAGGGTCACCCATGGCAGACAGGTTTCAGCTGCGCTTTCAGACTAAGACAAACTAGGAAGAAGGACCCAGTGGTCTACTTCTGAAAGGAATTAGCCAGTGAAAACCTAATGAATAGCAGAACATTATCTGATATAGTGTCGGAAGACTAGCCCCTCAGGTTGGAAGGCACTCGAAATACAACACAGTGGCTGCAACAGTGGGTTCAAGCATAGCAACAATTTTAAGGATGGCGCAGGACCCAGCAGTGTTTTGTTCTGTTGTGCACAGGGTCGCTGTGAGTCTTAGCCAACTCGAAGGCAACTAACAACGACACGAGGAGTCTCTGCTAACCATGTCTGAAATGGTGCCAGACACAAGCTCCCTCGCCCAGCTCCAAGGAGTCCAATTCTCTTCTTAGACTTAAAGTCCCTGGAGGTTCCAACCTTAGGCCCAGGGAAGGAGAGGTGTTCTTCCTACAAAACGCTGTTCTCTGGAATGAGACCCAGCAGAGCGATTGTGAGTGGTACTAAATGATTTGTAGTGGTAGGAGGTAGTGACTTTCCTAAATGCAGGAAAGGCCCTTTAACTCAGAGGGCTATGGAATTCCCCCTGGAAATGGGCTTCCTTGCAGTTAATCATCTGTGAGCCCCTTTGGATGCCTGATTCCAGAAGCCCCGAGCTCACACATAGGGTTACAAAGTCCTGGGCGTGTGTTTGCCTAGCTCCATGGATGTTATTCCTACGGGTCCACCCCGCCCCAGCCCGCTCTCCTTTGGAGCAGCGCGAAACCCATTCCTTGGCTTCTGCAGGAAGTCTTCAGGCCATTGCGTCCGGCCCTCTTCGACATCAAAGACCCCTGAGAGCAAAGGACTTTGAAAACCTAAGAAATACTCAGGCTCCTTATCGCGTCCCTGCTCCCTCCCGAGCAAGTCATAAATTCCGAGTCTCCGCGGCCGCCCCCTCTCCCCTCAGCCCCTCTCGCCCCAAGGTCTCAAAAGACAAACCTGTCACTTCCCGCCCCGCCCCCAGGTCCTGGCCCCGGCCGAATGAAGCAGAGAGTGAGGCGCGCAAGGTCTGGGACAGGTTGGAGGGACCGGCGCAATGGGCGTCCCAGCGCCGCCAGAATCGCCCGGTGGCCCCCTGCAGCCGCTTAAGCCCCTGCTCCTGCCCCTCCCAGCGGCACAGGGGTGCCCGGCGCGCTCCGCCGTGCGCACAGCACGCCACCTCGCCCCCCCGCCCCCCATCGCTCGCGCGAGGCCGGCGCGGAGACGCCCCGGCGTGTGTCTGTGCTTCTCCGCAGGCCGAGGGGGTCTCCTGCTCTCGGACCTGGCGGGCCGCAAGCTGCAGCGGGCACGCTCACGGCCGAGTCGTAGTGCAAGCAGAGCGCAGCGGGCGTGCAGAACCTGCGTGCCAAAGAGCGGCGCCGGCGGGCCGAGCTCAACGCGCAGTACCGCGCGCGCTTCGGCTTCGCCTGCGTGCCGGCCGCGCGCCTCCGCCACCCTTCGGCCGTGGAGGGCCAGCTGGAGCGCCGGCTTCACTGCCCGGCCTGGGCCAGATGAAGACTCTCGGCCACCTGCGCCCCGCCGACCTGCTCGGCGCGGACCCCGCCAGGCTGTAGCGGAACACCCCTGGGCCGCCATCAGGCCACGCGGGGCCTGGAGCTCTGCGCCCGGGCTCCAGGCTGACGCCCGCCGGCCGGGACCGGGTCTACACGCGCGCACAAAGAGAGGGAACAGTGAAGGCCATCGGACGACTCCTGAGCCCCTTTGCCCCTCAGCTCATCCATCGCCCCTCCCCTCCGGGACGCTTGGCCAGATGTTTAGTGCTGCGCCCCGATTTATTCTGCTCCGCGCGTCAGTGCTGCGCTCCGTTTGCGGCCTGGTGCCACCAGCCTTTGTGGATTCTCAGCGCTTATCCAGCTTGGCTCCCCTCTCTCTCCTGCTAGCCCAGGCTGAAAAGCAAAACCGCCAGAAAGCAAATCTTCGGTTCCCCAGCGGTTTGTCTGTCTGTTTTTCCTTCTCCCACCTCATTTGCTGCAACTTGCCATTTACGTGGGAGCCGAAGAGGCTTTGTCACTTGGGGACGGGGGCCTGAGCAAGGAAAGCCCAGCCCAGGCTGAGGTTTTGAGCACTGGCGAAGCCTTGGAGGGGCGTGGGCAGCGGAGACCCCCAGTGCAGGGCCAGGGTGGGCAGGTGGCCCATGGGGCAGGGTGGGGGGTCTCCAAACTGGCCGGGCCCCATGCCAGTCCCGGAGGTCAACCTGTGGGCAGTGGGCTTTGCAGAACCACAGACTGCCGGGGGAAAACCACTAGTCATTAAAATAATAATATTCAATGGAGCAGCGCTGAGTGTTGTGGCCCCGGGATGAAGGCGAGACTGCACAGTGCTGATGAGGCGAGTGATGGAGGGAAATCGGTGCCCAGGGAAGTGTCCCCGGACAGAGTAAGCTAGCCCTGGGCAGCTCGCCAACCGTGGTTTTCCAGAGCCCTGGTAGCGCAGTGATTAAGCTCTCAGCTGCTAACCGAAAGCTCGGAGATTTGAACCCACTAGCCACTCTGAGAGAAAAACGTGACAGTCTGCTTCGGTAAAGATTACAGCCTTGCAAACCCTATGGAGCAGTTCTACTCTGTCCTACAGGATCGCTATGAGTCAGAATCAACTCACAGCAACGGGTTTGGTTTTTTTGGTGGATTGGGCAAGCCAGGCAGCTACAATGTCCTGTGGGGATAGAACATCAGACCCATGCCAGGGGGCCCACCACATTCTCTCTCTCTCTCTCAGACACACACACACACACACACAGAGAGGAGCTAGCAGCCTCAACAAATACTTCTCGGGCTTCTGTGGCAGAGGAGAAACAAGCCAGTGCAGACAGGGTCAGATGAGAAGGCAGAGTGGTTCCTCTAGAAGACAAGAGCCTCCACCCGGGACCGCCTCCAGGGTTACAGAAGCAGCAAGGTAACTCCTTTTCCACAGAGAGAACTGTGGCTGCTTCTTTGGGTTCCACAGAAAGAGAGCTCCTGGTGCATTAGAAATTTTAGTCAAGAAACTCCCTGTCCCCTTTCCCATCTCACAGGTGTTCCCTGCTAATGGGAAGGGCAAAGGCATGAAGGGGGGCTGTGCCAGGGTAGCCGCTGCACTCCCCAGCGCCCCGCAGACCAGGCCTTCCGCCTTCCCTGGGTGTAGGGAGCAGCAGGTGCGCACGGCAAAGGGAGCTCCATGACTCAGTTCCTGTCCTCTGGGCCCCCAGGCAATGGTGGCACCCTGGGCCTTGGGGCTACACGCTAGTCTCCTTCTCTCTGGCCAGGGTAACTTGGGGGCTTTACACACACACACACACACACACACACACACACACACACGAGAAACCTACTGCTGGACGATGAGGATTTTCTAATACCAGATCCCAGTGCCACGGGCTGAGCCTGAGCCTGAGGCTTAGAATAATGCACTGTATTCAAGGCCCCGTGTCCATCTGAGGGGTGAACCCAGCTCTTATATGGGCCTCCAAAATGGAGAGTCTGGCTCTTCACTCGGACAGCAAATGCACTCCACGTAAGATGCGCAGGACGCGCTCCGGCAAGGAGCCCCCACCGGTATTTTTCGCACAAACGCAGAGGAGATACCGGCCAGCCGGGCGTCTCCAATTACACAATTGCATTTCAACAGTTCAGGCTTGTTGGGGAAATTGTTTATTTCTGCAGAAGGGATGCGGGCGGGGGAGCCCTGGATCCGCCCCTTCCAAAAGAGCTGGGGATAGAGGGCGGGCTACACCGTTCATCTTCCAAAGACCCCTGAACGCTTGCGGCGGCGAGGGCTGCGCGGGGCCCAGGGCAAGAGCCGGAGCGCGTAGCTGGGAAGGGCCGCAGCAAAAGCCACTGGTGGCTCTTGCTTTCTCCTTCGGGAGGAAAGAAGAAACGGGGGCCGCTCCTCGGGCAGCCTGCTCGCCTGTGGCTGCCCAAGCCCCAGGGGCGATCTTCTCCAGCCACATCTTGGCTTAAACAGCCACACGCCCTGGGCTCCTGCCGGCCTCCCCTTGGCGGAGACGTTTTGTCGTTCTGTCCTCGCTGCGTAGGAT
Source organism: Loxodonta africana (assembly GCF_030014295.1). Classification (NCBI taxonomy): domain Eukaryota; kingdom Metazoa; phylum Chordata; class Mammalia; order Proboscidea; family Elephantidae; genus Loxodonta; species Loxodonta africana. The sequence continues at coordinate 19,607,197 of NC_087364.1, forward strand.
GCGGGAGACCAGCCCCAGCCACAGGGACCGTGGCTACAGACTTGCGCCCTGGGCGCGCCCAGCCAAAGTAAGGGGAGCAGATGCAGTTGGTGCAGATTTCGGGGTGAATAATTAATACTTTACTTAGGAATTCGTTAAAAAACAACAACAACGGTGGCAACGCTAAGAAGAGGGCCGGGGCTGATTTAAACTTCTATAACTAACAACCCTTCCATGCACGCGCCCCTACGGGCTGAGGACTCCGTCGATTTTTACTTCCCCCTGAAATGTCCAAGCCTACCGTGGCGATTGCTCCGAGTTAAAAAAAAAAAAAAAAAAAAAAAAACTCGGAGAGCGCAGCTTCGGCTAGGGATCCATGAGCCCAAAGCGAGCTTGGCGCTCACCTGTGGAACCGGGAGATTGAACCGGGCCTCCTTTTAATTAACCAGAGAGGTGTTTTTTTTTTTTTAATCTGTGCCCCCCAAAAGCGTTCACAGAGGCTGATACGGGAAGGAAGAAAGAGGAAAAAAAATCAACACAGTTTCCTTGCATAACCTTTACTCATTTTAAATTTGACACATTTCCTCGAAGATCAACCACTGGATATCGGGTTCCAATTCATAAATAAAGGAGAGCTCTTTTCAGAAAGTATTTACTGAGGGACTAAAGAAGACAAAGATCACCTTTGGCACTTGTGAAAATTCACTTGTCATTGGTGTGAGATTCACGATTCTGTAAACTAATAAACTACAGTTAGGGGGTGCCTGTAAAAGTGAGAGGTACGTAGGGTGCGGAAAGTGGTCAGCGCTGTTCCAAGAGCAGAACCTGACAGTTCAGGTACCATCCGGAGGGGCAGGGAGTGCAGACTCTAACTCTGTAGACCATGCTAGTTGGTTTTGTGTTGGGGAGAGGAGGCTTCCAGAATGGCACCGGTAGCTGTAGCAATAACAACATCTGTACAGGGTGCTATGGATTGCAAAGACTGCGCATAGAGTCGCTAATTTAATTTTGCTGTTGTTAAGTGCCCTTGAGTCGATTTAGACTCATAACGACCGCATGTGACAGAGTACAACTGCCCCATCGGGTTTTCTAGGGTGTAATCTTCCAGGAATAGATCTCCAGGTCTTTCTCGCTCACAGCTGCTGGGTGAGTTTGAACCACCAACCTCTGTTAGAAAGAAGCCAAGTGCTTAACCCTTGCTCCACCAGGACTCTCGTTTAATTTTGAGAACTTGAATAGCTAGCTGTGAGACCTAGGGGAAATCACCTAACCTCTCTGTGCCTTAGATTCCTCCTTTGTAAAACAGAAGGGTTACACAGAACCAAGGGCCCTGGCTCCCCTTTAGGGAGAGCCGTTTGAAGTGGGCCCAGTGAGAGCTGAACCTTTGCCTGAGTGTGTTCCCTTAGCCATAGAAAATATACCTGGTAGGGCTTCCTAGGAATATATTTTCATTTGATAAACAAAGGTCACTCCAGGCTCCAGACAATGGTGTGGGAACAAATGTTAATTGAAGACCATCCAGCATCAGGTGTTTTCTCTGGAGTGGAAGTTCCTCTCCCAGGAGAGCACCGATCCATGAGATCCCAAGTATCTCTCGGTGCTTTAAATTGTTGCCTGTGCTTATACATTGCTATAGGATTAGAGCATGTCCTAAAATGCCCAAAAGGCGCCCATAGACCTGAATTTCAGAAGAAAGCTAGAAGAAAATGGCAACCACCATTTATTTGCATAACTTTTACCCAATGAGCAAAACCAGATTTCTGCACTCAAATATCATCTCCTAGGGAGCTCAGGTGGTGCAGTGGTTAAGAGCTTGGCTGCTAACCAAAAGATTGGCAGTTCAAATCCACCAGCCGCTCCTTGGAAACCCTATGGGGCAGCTCTACTCTGTCCTGTAGGGCTGCTGTCAGTTGGAATCGACAAGCAACAGGTTTGATTTTGGTTTAGCTCTCCTGGAGTTCTTTATTTCCCTAGATCTCCTGGCTTTGAGATATATTTTGGGTGGAACAGCAGGAAAAAAATTGTATTCCCTGCTTGGGATCAGAAAGCTTGGCCCCCACCACAGTAGGAGTGACGCAGCTGTTTTGCCTTATACCACTCTTCTTGCGCCCTGGTCCCTGTGTGGTAAACTGTGGTCCAGCAAAGACCTCCCAGGAATTCAGAAATATTGCCTCAGGTAGAGAGAACCAGACACCCAGTTTGCTGGGAAATAATGTTCTTCACTGGCTTAGGCGGGACACATCTGCTCCTGTGAATGAAGTCTGGGCAGCTGTGGGCAGCTGCAGCCCCTTCCTGCTGTTCAGGACGAACTCACTGGGCTCCATTGTGGCCTGATGGGGCTGGGCAGGTGGTGGGCCCTGGGGAGGCCCCACAGAAAGGACACTGTTATTGATTTCCTTCCCAGAGATGTTAGCTGAGTGGGCTGAGGCAGGGCAGGGTGGGGGTGGCTGGGGTCAAACCATCCTTTGTTGAACCTTCCTTTGTGTGAGATTTCCAACTGAGTGCAATGGCCGAAGGACTCCCTACACTCCAGATTAGGTAGGGATTGAGCCGTTTTTCCATAGCAGTGTAGACTGCCAAGCCAAATCATTTTGTCAGGCATATTCTCTTCCTTCTCACACTTTCTGAATGACCCTGGAAATCCAGGTCAATGCACGGTGGGTGAAGGTTTCCTGTCTGGGGAGAAGAGGCTGTATTATTTGGACCATTTCCTAGATCTCAAAGGAATTGACAAAGTAGACCTGCATGTTAGGGTGGATCAAGTTGGCCTGCCCCATCTAGGTTGCAAGGGTCACAGGCTTCTAGTTTCCAGGAGCCACAAATATGGGGCAGAGCAGGATCCCCCCAGGTGGAGCAAACACCAGCGAGGCATGAATCATCTGTGGAGTCTAAGAGGGTCTCATCTCCCAGGAGCCCACCCTTTCTGGCCACCTCCTGCTTCCCACCCCTGCCTAGCCGCCCTGGCCCTGGCCACAGCCGATTCCGGAAGCCCCAACCCCCTCCCAGGAATGTGCAATGGCCTCTGGGAGCTGCAGTGTCAGTAACAAAGAGATGTCCCTTTGAAAATCTGGTTGTGGCTTCACCCTGGGTCTTCCTGGCTCTTTCTTTACCAGGGTCTGGATCTCTTTCTCCCCCGACTTTCTTTCTCTACCCTAGTTTCCTTGGGCTCTGACTGCAGCTCCAGCGCTGCCCAGCTCCCTTGAGTGGTTTGCTGAAGGGCCTGGAGACTGAAGGGCTGTGAAGGCCAGGCTGTCAGCAGTGGGGCTTGGGGACACATCTCTGTCCCTTGGGAGAGGGGCTTTTAGCTCAGGCCACAGGCCAGGCAGCCTAGCTCTAAGAAACCTGCCCAGCACCTCGGGCCTAGATCTGAGAACGGCATATGCCGGGCCTCCTCCCACCACTGTGCACCTGTGCTAGAAGCAACCCGCACCGCCATCACCAGAATAAAATGCCATGAAAAGCCACATAGACTGCCTTCCTGTCAGCCACCTTCCCCCCCTTCTCTGCCTGCTCTGCCACCCAGCCACTTCAGAGGATCCAGCTGGGCCCTCTCTTGGCTGAGAAGGCCACCCGGATGTGGGGGACACTTCCATTCTGAGGGGCCTGTCCAAAGACATCATTTATGGGCTTCTTTCCTGTCACCAAACAGCCCAGACCCCAGGACCATGGGTAGAGGCCTCTGTTACGGCCACTGCCAAGGGGCTCATGTTTACGGCAAGAAACACCAATGGTTTCCCTGCCGTTTCCTCTCCCAAGCCTTTCCTCTCGCTTGCCACCCCAAAAGAGCCTCTGGCTTCCCTGTGGCCCAGTCCACCTAGGGTCCACGGGCCCCCAGCCGTGGCCACTTCCCACGGAGCTGGGTGCTCAGGCCAGAGCTCTTCCCCCGGGCAAGCACAGAGACACAGCTGGAAAACCGGGACAATTAGCCAGAGGCCTGCGGCCAGGGCCATAAAAACGCAGGAAGCGGCCACCGTAGGGCGGAGGGAATGGCTGTCCCCAATAAAGTGATTGTTCCAAAGAATGCCAGGATTCCGAAGACACAGGCTTGAGCCTCGGCTTGGGCTTTGAGAGTGCGGGCCTGGAAGAGGGGTGTGAGGACAGAAAGAGAGATTGGGTCTCCAGGAAGAGGAAGAGGTTTGGTAGATCAAAAGTCCACAGTGCGCCAATTAACCTCCCCCAGGCCTACCCCATCTGGACTGAGGCCACCCCTTTTTCTCTCCCATCACCACTCCAGGATTTGAGTTCTATAGTGGAGATTGCAATTTATTTCCAACTTTACTTCTAGGGATGTCAAATGACCCTCGGCTGTCGCCATCTGGCTGGGGAGGGCCGCAGCATGGCCAGCTCACCTCAAGCTTCTGGAACGCTCTGTTTGCGCTCTGGTGCGCGGAGCAAAGTCGAGTCCCCCTTCCCAGACACAGGCACACACAACCCCACTCACTTTCCCGTTCTTCCTCAGGACTAGCAAAGGGCAGAGGAACCAGCAAGCACAGGAGCCTGCAGATTCAGGCGAGTTCTGATCCCGCCTCGACCTGTCTGCATCAAGCACCTGGGTGATGTCACCTGTAAAATGGGGAGGATGACACTTCCCCGTTCAAGGCAAGTGTGAGAAACAAAGAGATAAAGAACACTGGAAAGCGCTCCAGAAATGGCAGGGTGAGGTGACCGGCGATGAATACCTGAGAGGAGCGCTTGACAATGAGAACAGACAAGTGCAGGTCCCCAGGACAGCGCGAGTGCCTGCGCGTTCCGGGAGAGCTCGAAGCCACCCAGTCCGCCTGTCCAGCCAGCCGGGGCCGACGGGCGCCGCGATCCTCAGATCAGAATCTGGTGGTACGGTCTGGGGCTAGGAGAGGAGGCCCCCCGCCCCTGCCGGCCCACTCCCTGCGGTGTCTGAAATAGAGATAGGGGCGCCGGAGCCCAATCTCGCCGCCCCTGGCCTTTGCGTGGGCAGCTCCTGAGCCAGGCCACTCAGCACCGGCCCACAGGGGCCACTTGGGCGCTCCGAAAACCAAGGGAGGCCGTTTCTCAGCCCTTCCCCACTTGGCACTCCGAGTTTCCCAGAAGCAATGTTTAAAAATGGCCCAGGTTCCCTTCTCACTCCCCGCAGATAAGAAGTAATGGTCTTTACAGAATGGATTACTTTGCAAAGGAGAAAGTGTTTTTAAGGCATAGGTATGATGTAAGACATAAAGTACCTAGTTGCGTAGTTAGAATGTAGGACTTGTGTAAATACCCAGAGAGTATCAGAAGAAATTCTAAACTTCTTTTTTCTTGATTTTAGCCCTTTACTTAAGTATAGTAAACATATAGGTGAAGCCCACTGAACAGTCACAAACCCACGTGCTGTGTAACCAGCACCCTGCTCCAGACCCAGCGCATCCCCAGATCCCTGGCAGTCTCCACTAGCCTGACTGCTACACTCCTCGCCTGACTTCAACCACTGCGCTTTGGTTTTCTAGTTTTTGAAAGCTGTTTTTGAGTCTTGACTGTAAATGCTTAAAAAAAAATAAATTTCTTTAACTTAAATCGCAGCTCGAAGCTAGTCATAATTTATCTCGTGCGGAGGGCGAGTGGTTTTTCTTGAGCAAGAAAGTAGGTGATTCGTGGTGACAGCTGTTTGCGGGGCGCAGTCGCCTAGGCCAGGGACAGGCAGGAAGGACCGGCCCATCTCTGTGGCTCTGCTCCTCGCCTCCCGGGTCAGTCGGCCAGAAACGTTCTCATCAAAGCGATAGTTTCCCTGTTCTTTTCTCTTTGCGCAGAAGGAGCTTCTTAACTGCCCCCTTCCCTGCAAATGCGTAAACACCACAGCTCCGGTCTCCAAACCCAGATTCCCACCCAGATAGCTCACTCTCCCCCTCTCTTTTGCAAGTCTTTTGGTTTCATTCTTTGAACCTGTGATTGGAGGTTAAAGTGCATCAGGTTGGAAGAAGGAAGCTCTTAACAATAAAGGTTTGAATATTTAGCTGTGATCAGGTCGCTGCCCTCTCGCGAGCCACTACCCCTCCCCTTATCTTTTAAAATGCAAATCGTGTTTCGGGGGGTTGTGCGCAGAGTGCGCGCTGCGCCTCGACGTCTCCAGCCATTGGTGTCTGTGTCATTACTAATAGAGTCTTGTAAACACTCGTTAATCACGTAAGGTCGCCGGCCTGGGGCTCCGCACGCCAGCCTGTGGCGGGTCTTCCCCGCCTCTGCAGCCAAGTGGGAAGGAGGTGGGAGGAAAGAAGGAAGAAAGGGAGGGAGGGAGGGAGGAGGCAGGCCAGAGGGAGGCACCGCCTCAGAGGCAGAAGCTCCGCGAGGAGCCAGCGGACACCGTCGGCCCGGGTGCAGCCACCCGCCTCTCCTCGTGCCCCCTGGCCCTTCCTCTTCGGGCGCCCAGCAGCCTCCAGCGTCCGTCCCCAGGCAGCATGGTGAGGTCTGCTCCCGGACCCTCGCCACCATGTACGTGAGTTACCTCCTGGACAAGGACGTGAGCATGTACCCCAGCTCCGTGCGCCACTCTGGCGGCCTCAACCTGGCGCCGCAGAACTTCGTCAGCCCACCGCAGTACCCGGACTACGGCGGCTACCACGTGGCTGCTGCGGCCGCCGCGGCCGCGAACTTGGACAGCGCGCAGTCCCCGGGGCCGTCGTGGCCCGCAGCCTACGGCGCCCCGCTCCGCGAGGACTGGAATGGTTACGCACCGGGGGGCGCAGCAGCCGCCGCCAACGCCGTGGCACACGGTCTGAACGGAGGATCCCCAGCCGCCGCCATGGGCTACAGCAGCCCTGCCGACTACCACCCGCACCATCACCCGCACCACCACCCGCATCACCCGGCCGCCGCGCCTTCCTGTGCCTCAGGATTGCTGCAGACGCTTAACCCCGGGCCTCCAGGGCCCGCTGCCACAGCCTCCGCGGAGCAGTTATCCCCCGGCGGCCAGCGGCGGAACCTGTGTGAATGGATGCGGAAGCCGGCGCAGCCGTCCCTCGGGAGCCAAGGTGAGCGGCGGCGGCAGTGGCCCACCGGAGGGCGCCCTGGGAAGGTCGGGGCTGGCCGCGCGCTAACAGGGGCGCCCCGGGCTGCCGGAAAGATCGGCGGCAGAGGAGTAGGGGGCCGATGCAGGGGGCTCTGGCTGTCGGGGTTCCTCTAGGTCCGACGCGGAGCCGAAGGGGCTTGGAGAGGGAACATGTGGGGTCTTAAAACAACGAGTTCAGTTTAGGGTGGAGGAGAGATTGGGTATTTGCCTCCTTCCTCTTTCCCAAGGTCCCTCATTCATAATTGCGGGACGCCTTCGGGCAGCTACCGGGAAAGTTGCCGTGAGCACCGCTGGCCTGGAACAGAACCGCATCCTTCCCGCTAGCCTCGCGCGCGCTCGGTGCGCATCTCCTGGCCGCCGAGGAGAGGCAGCCTCGCGCTCCGCGGCTGTCCTCCAGACCGGTTCTCTCTGCGCCCTCCTTCTCTGTCCGAACTCCCCAAAAGAGAGGTGGCCTGGGTGCTTGCTGAATGAGAGTGGGAGGAGTGGAAGAGCGCGAGACTGCGCCCTGGGCCAGGCTTGGTATTTTGGGCTAATTTTGAGCGATGACGAGTAGGGAGATGGGCAAAGCAGTTGCTCCTGGAAAGTAAGTGCGGGCTCCAGGAATACAGGGGGAGGGGGGCGTTCCAGCCTTTGAATCTTTGATCTGCCAAGGGCAAAAGCTGTTATTCCAAGCAGAAAAGGCTGGAGGGCTTTGAGCCAGAGGCCACGGGACTTCCCGCGTGTCTGCCGCGAAAGCAGGGCGATGCGGAAGAAGCCCTGGTGGGGACTCAGCCACTGCTCCTGCGAGGGGTCATTTCTCCCCAGGCTTTCCTGCAGGGGTCTCAGGAGTGTGTGTGTGTTTGTGTGTGTGTGCATGTTCGTCCAAGGAGCCTGCTTAGGAGGCTTCCCTGCAAAGGGTCTAGGTTGATCGGCCTGTGGGCTCGTTGGTTCCGGGTTTGTCTGAGTCAGGTATCGGGATGTGTGTCAGGTGGGAAGGAAATGCGAATAGGTGTGGTGGGAGAGGCCTGCTGGCTTTCCATTTTTATTTCGCTAAGGCTTCCCCCAGCCCTGCGCGCTTCCTCTCCTTTCTATGCCCTCCTGGCTGCCGTAGCACGCAGGGTATGGCCAATCTGTAGAAGTTTACAGCCCATTATAGCCGTATAAATCAGAGCAGCTGTCGGGGGCTGTGTCTGGGCATCGGGTTCTACGTAACTGGGGACATGCCAGGAGCGTCCGGGTGGGAAATGCGGCCGCCCGGGGAGAAGACCACAGGGTCAGGGCTCAGGGAGCCTCCACGCCTAGGCTTGAGGATGCGCCCCCTCTTGGAGCCGAGCGCGCCAGAAGGCCGGCGCTCAGGAGAGTCTGCCTGGGGCGCGCCGGCGGGAGACGCCGGCGGCCGGAGGAAGACCTTCTGTGCGTCCGGGAGCAGTGGCCGCGGGCAGGGCTGGGTAAGGGGGTGGGGGGAGTGGAGCCCTAGGAACCCAGGCCGTGGGGTCAGCAGATGAGAAGCCGCTGTGAAGTCCCGCGCCAAGGTGGCAAGGCCGCGGTCGGCGCCGGGCGCCCTTGTGATGTTAATGTGGGGAGGCCGCGGCCCGCGGGCCAGAGCCCGACTCCTCTGCGGAGCATCATCTGTCAAGGGGCAGAGAGGGGGGGTGTGCGGCCCGGCCCGCTTTGATATACACCTTCCCAGCCCTGCCATTGTCTCTTTTAGGGCCCGGAAAGAGGGTGGTGACTTTCGCAGTCAATAATGAATTCTGACAAGTCCCTCTCATCTCTCCCCTCCTCTAACCCCTCTTTGGTTCCCAGGGGTGTGGGGCGCCTCCAAGGCCCTCGGGGCGCGGGCCGCGGGGAGCACAGGGGCCTGGGTACCGCATTCGCCGGCCCGCTGAGGGCACTGAACGGGCATCACCCAAGCAAGAGCTACTCCGAGGCCCCCAAGGCGAGTATGCTCCTAGGGTATTCGGCTGGGGGGCGGGGGGACTCTTCTGAGCTAGGCTGCCCATCCCTGGAGGTGTCCTTTGTGGCTCCAACCTGGTTCCAGTGCCAGCCCCGTCTTTCACTCTCTGCGTGACCTTGTCTGATTCTCAGTTTCCTCATCTGTGAAAAGGGCGAGTACCAATGGCAGCCTCGAGTGAGCTTAAGGTGCTTATGCGTGAGAACGCACCCACCACCGAGCAGGCGCTCCGGACGTGTTGGTTCCCTTTACTTTCTTTGCAGGCGCGGGGTCCCGACCGTAGCGCCCATTCAAATGCGCCTGCCCCGCCGTGTTTATGTTAATGCGCCTGGCAGGGAGGGGGATGAAAGCAGGGGCCGCCATTTGCTCAGTAGTGGTAATTCAAACAGAATGCGGTTGTTATTAAGGCATTGAAAGGGCTTTTCTTTGATAAGATCGCCTTGTCTTGCATTGTTTGCGGCTGTGTTCCCCTTTCAGAGGCTGGGAAGAGCGCCCTCTGATCTGGCCTGTATCTTCCCAGGGCGCTTTTGTTGTGGTTTGCAAAGGGTTTTACCTGAACAAAGTCGGCCTGCGGGGCATTAAACACCTCCAGGCAACTCCCAGACCCTTCAGATTTTCCTGAAGGACTGGGCACTGGGCGACAGAGCCTATTCTGGCGCCAGAAAACCCCGATCTGGGGCCGAGCCCTGGAGAAGGCCAGGTCCGCTCCGCCGAGGCCCGACCCAGGACAGACCGGCAGGGACGCCAGGCTGGGGCCAAATCCAATAGCGCCTGCACTATTTGTCAAGGCCCTTCAGTAAAACAATCAATCCAAGATTTAATATGTTGACTCAATCCAATGAGCATAGATCACTGGCCAGGATAGCCCTGGCGGGGTGTGTGGAGGCCGACGTAAATGAGGGATTAAAAAGGAAAAATGCCCAACACCAAACCTGGTTCAGCCAGGTAGAAAATGTCTTCAGTGGGAGGGGTGGGGTTTTCGGCCTGCCAGTATGCATAGGCTGGGGACGACCAGACCCAGCTCAGAATTCACCGCGTGGGCCTGGTGGGCCTGCGGGAGGATTCTGGTTAGGGGAGGCAGCCAGTCAGCTCCTGAACCTCAATTTCCACTCTCAAGCAAACAGAAAGTAACCCCTCCCCCCAACACATATCCTAGCTGTTTGCAGGGTGGGTCTCCATCTCTGAAAAGCTGGAAAATGTGACTATTCCCGGGGCTCTGGCTACTCAGCCTGGCTCCCCTTTCCCTTTGAGCTTAGATGGCTCCATAGACCCTTTACCAAAAAACGTGGCTGTGGTATTCTATTATTTTCTGTGTAAAGTTTTTCTTAATTTTTAAAAACCACTTAACCCCAAGGTTAGTTTAGTTGCCACACACCCCCATGGCCCCACACCTGCCCCCAGGGCCCTGTGGGGGGTCTTGTCAGACTCGGCAGGAACCAGCCAAACCTGGCCCCCCAGGGTGGTGGAGGAAGAGAAATGGCCCTTGGGTTAAGGAGGTTTGTCATTACCCATGACTGATGGGCCGCCTTGTAGTTCTCGGCCCTAACTTCTCCATGCTCCACAGTGAAAACCAGGACGAAAGACAAATACCGAGTCGTGTACACGGACCACCAGCGGCTGGAGCTGGAGAAGGAGTTTCACTACAGTCGCTATATCACCATCCGGAGGAAGGCCGAGCTGGCTGCCACACTGGGGCTCTCCGAGAGGCAGGTGGGAACCAACCTGTTCCTCCCCCAGCCTGGGCACCAATGGGGGACCGTTTAATGGGGGAGTCTTTTTGGGGCGAGATAGAAAGCCAGGCCTCAGAATCCACATAGAAGGTGGGTGGGTTAAAGTAGAAGGGTGGAAGAGTATCTTCCTTCTGATTGCTTTTTTTTAAGGAGTCCTAGTGGAGCAATGGTTAAGGGCTGGCCTGATAACTGAAAGGTGGGCAGTTGGAACCCACCAGCAGCTCGTCGGGAGAAAGGCCCGGCGATCTGCTTCTGTAAAGATCACACCTTAGAAAACCCTATGCGGGCAGTTCTGTTGTTGTGTGCCCCCAAGTTGGTTCTGACTCATAGCAACCCTGTAGGACAGAGTAGAACTGCCCCGTAGGGTTTCCTAGGCTGTAGTCTTTATGGGTCGCTGTAAATTGGACGAGGCTCCACAACAGTGGGTTTGGGTTTTTGTCCTGTCTTGCTTTGTTTTAATCTTTATGGGAGCAGATCACCAGGTCTTTTTTCCATTGAGCTGTTGGGTGAGTTTGAACTTCCAAACTTTTGGTTAGTGGCCAAGCTTAACCCATATAGGGTCGCTATGAGTCAGAATTGACTCGACAGCACACAACTTTTTAAAAAAGCTTTCTTCCACCTTTAGTTCTCTTTTGGGGTTGTTGAATATTTTTTTCTATATTGGGAGATCTGGGAGATGAAAGACAAAGCCATGAGTGTTAGCTGAATCCAGAATTCTATTTGAGTCAATAAAGTCTTATTAAAAGACCAATTTTCTTTGTGCCCAACACTGTATCTGGGAAAAAATAAATAAATATAAGACCCAATTCCTGCCCATAAAACCTAGAGAGACAAGGCTTGGCTCATGAAAAGTCTATATAGTCTGGAAAAAAAAAAAAAAAAGAAAGCAGGCCAAATCACAGCCAGGAAGCCACACATGAAATTTCATTTCCAGCTCCAAGGTGAGGAATATTGCATTTCAGTTTACCCTTGAGGGGCCAAAGGTTGTCATTTGGAGTACACCCAGTGCTGGCGTCTTTCTTCCAGTTCCTGCCTCCTTGGTTCCAAGGCTCTGAACTCCTCCAGTGCAGATGTAGATAAAGACTGTTTCGGAAAGGAACCAGCAGGCGGGAAGGAAGACTCTCTGCATGAGGGCTGAACTGGGCTTTGGGGATGGTTCTGTGTTGGCCTGTTATGGAGATATCAGTGCAAGCCTTCTGGGTTGGGGTCCTCCTTTAGTTGGAGGGATAACTAGGTAGGAGACAGCGGGGTAGCCCTTCTTCTTCACCACCTTCTGTTTTTCTCCACCTTTCCATTTCTAGGTGAAAATCTGGTTTCAGAACCGCAGAGCTAAGGAAAGGAAAATCAACAAAAAGAAGTTGCAGCAACAACAGCAGCAGCAGCCATCGCAGCCGCCGCCGCCTCCACCTCCGCCTCAGCCGGGTCCTCTGAGAAGTGTCCCCGAGCCCTTGAGTCCTGTATCTTCCCTGCAGGGCTCAGTGCCTGGCTCGGTCGCTGGGGTGCTGGGGCCAGCTGGGGGGGTGCTAAACCCCACCGTCACCCAGTGACCCACAGGGGCCTGTGGCGGCCGAGCAATTCCAGGCCTGCAGCAGAGCAATTCCAGACTGAGCCATGAGGGGCACGGACTCTGCTAGAATCTTCACGAGAGACGCTTCCACACCCACAAACGCACACCTATTCACCTAGCTCTTAGAGGAAAAATGGGGGCCAGGCGTAAAGACAAGTGGGGTTGGGAGCTTCCAGGAAGAATGTCTCCCTGATTTTGACTTTTTCCCCATCTGACTCTTTCTGCCAATGAGGAGACAGGAAATGACCAGCGGGGCTTCACCGAATTTTGGCAGAAGTATTGCCTGGGCTGGCTACACAGACCAGGCTTTCTGCCCCCTCCTCTCCCCTCCCCCCACTGATCACCTTCAAGACTTGCAAGACTATCTCTGGTTGCAGCTAAGCGGGGAGAGGGACTCAAGGAAAAGGCAATGCCTGAAGCCAAGATGGCTGCTGCCTGTTCATTGCCTTCCAAGGACCATCTGGCCCTTCTGCCTCAGGGGCAGGCAAGATTTAACTGCAGAAGCCAGAGGCAGCTAAGATAGAGACCTGGACCAAAGACTGCAGAACCCCCAGGTGGCCTGTGTCTTTCTTCTCCTCCCTTTCCCGACCAGGACAGGCTTGGCTGGGGTGTGTGCGGTGTATGGTGTGAGGGGGGTGGTTATTGGACCCCAGGCCTGGCGAGGAGGCCCTTGTTTAGAAAGCCTGTCACCAGAGCTCCTCTGGGCTGAATGTATGTCTGTGCTATAAATGCCAGAGCCAACCTGGACTTCCTGTCATTTTCACAATCTTGGGGCTGATGAAGAAGGGGGTTTCTGTTGTTGGTGTGGCTGCTGTATGGGTTGTTGGTCTGTGTAACATCCAAGCCAGCATTTTAAAGCCTTCTGGATCCATGGGGAGAGAAGCGATATGGTGAAGGGAAGTGGGGGTATTTGAACACAGTTGAATATTTTCTAAAAAGAAAAGAGATAAACGAACTTTCCAGATTTCAGATTCTGTATTTATCTTCCTCGGATTTTTGTCTGGAATTGTCCTTTTTATAAAATGAATTATCTCCTCTGGTTACAAACTAGAATTTGAAAAATCAGGGAGGGGGCAGAGAAGGTTATCTGGACAGCCTCCTTTTACCCCAGAGGGTCAGAAGCCCGAGGGAGCAGGTTCTGAGACCTTCCCTGCCCCCAAGCCGGAGCCCTGCCTTGTACTGTGGAATGTCTGGTTCTCCTGGGGGTGCCTTTGGGCAAAATGCACATCTGAACCTTCAGCTGGTTCCCAGCTGCAGGGAATTATGGGAAGGGAGTGAGAAAGCCCCCCCCCCATAGCATCTCATCAGGTCCTCACCGAGGCAGTTGCCAACACTGGGCAATTCCCTTCATCAGCGACTCCCATCCACAATCCGGCCAGTTAAACATAAGCCATTAAGTAAAAATACATTATATTTTTTTCTGTCTTCCCAAGACAATATTTCCCATAAATGTCTTCTGATAATCATGGCCACCTTCGCTGGATGGCTGGGGAGCCACCGCCCCCGTCCCTCGTGGTTGCCGTACTCCCATTCTCTCTCACACACCCCCACAGGCGAGACCAGTCTAAGAAGATCCTTTTAGTGACAGCTGGTTGTCAGGGCTGATCGTTGGACCCGGCTGCGGTTCTCTAAGTTTTTTGCCCTCCATTTTGATCATCCCACAAGCACATTTACTCCTAATCAGCCACTCCACAGACGCAGGAGGTGCCCCGAGGGCTGGGGAGGATGAGCCATGCATAAATAGCCCCCGAAGCACCTCCCCAATTCGGCGGCCCTTCCGGGTGACTCATTGCTATCTGGGATGGAGAAAGAGGACCTGGCCGCGGGGCCAGCGGGCGCCTGGCCCCGGAGCCGGCGAGGGTGCGCTGTGGCCAGCATCCCGGGTGCGGGGACAGGGAGCGGTGTTCCCCCAAGGCAGGGGGCGCTGTGCTGCGTGGAGTAGGAGGCGGCCAGGCCGGAGCCCGCGGGGCGAGAAGGCGCCCGTGCGGCCCGGGCCCGCCTGGGGCTCGAGGTCTGGGGAGGAGCGGGACCCCGCGCCGGCCGCGCCCACCGCCCGCCTGGTGCGGCCGCGCCGCCGTTGCTATGCGTTGCCGTGAAACGCCTGTCAATAAACCCTGTTTGGACAGTGGAGCAAGAGCACAAGGGTTGTTTGCTTAGTGGTTAGAGGTTCAAAAGTCGGCATTGTCTCACTGCAAGCGATTACAAGTTCTTCCCCTTCCCGGGGCTCCACCCCCTTCCCCGCCACCCCCGCGCGCGGTCCGGAACCGACAACCGAGGGGCGCGCAGCCTGCTCTCCGGGAAACGCGGAGACCCGGGCGCGCGGCCTGTAAATTCCCCAGGCTACCGAAAAGGCGGGGAAATTAGGGCTCTCCCCGGCAAGGGAGGCCCCCCGAGATTCTGACTCCGAGACACACTCACCGGTGGAGCAAGACGAGGAAACACCGGGGCGTGGCGCGAAAGGGCAGCTACAGCTGAGAGGCTTAGGAGCCCGCGCTGGGGTGCCCTGGCTTATTTTTGGCGGCATTACTTTGCTGCGGCTCTGAGCACCCCCTGTCGCTGGGCGGGGGTTGGACCCCCGGAATCCCTCGGCCCTCCCCGCGCCCTCTCCTCCACGCAGGCCGCCAGGGGGCGCGCGCGCTCTGGGGAGAGGTGGGGCATTGAGCACCCCGAGCGCTCCGCCTCTACGTGGACTCCCCAAGGGCTCGGTATTGATCGCAGGAAGGTAGCAGGTCCAGCGCCTCTCCCCACCCTGTTCCGGAGAATTGGAGCACGGCGAGGTTTCCCCACGATAATCATGGGTCTTTGAAACTAAGCTCAAACTAAGGCGCAGGAGATTCTTGGATTAAATATTCAAGAAAAACAAATTTGGGGGCCGTCTACCATTTTAAAAGTGTCTTTTTGCACAAGGTGTTTCTTTTAAACAATACAGTAATATAAGCACCGTGATAATATGCATAAAGAATGGGGAAATGTCCGTTTGGGATGAACATGGGAAAGAAATGTACCAATATTGTGGAACTTATGCCAAAAAAGGTATATATGGAGAGAAGGGAATCCCCGGTGGTGTAGTGGTTAAGAGCTACGGCTGCTAGCCCGGCAGTTCAAATCTACCAGGCTCTCCTTGGAAACCCTAAGGGGCAGATCTATTCTGTCGTATAGGGTCGCTGTGAGTCGGAAATGACTGGACAGCAACGGGTTTGGTTTGGTTTTTGGTATAGAGAGAAGACAACCCGAATCTTTTTTGCCAAACACAATCCATGGCTTTATCACTCTCGCCTACAAAAGCTGACAAGATGGGCTGCTAATCTCAGCAACGAAAGTTTCAATGAATTTCACTTATAATAATATCCAGATACAACCGGATATTAGTCGAGGAGTCCTGGTGGCGCAGTGGTTAACAGCTCGGCTGCTAACCAAAAGGTTGACGGTTTAAATTCACCAGCCCTCCTTGGAAACCCTATGGGGGCAGTTCTACTCCGTCCTATTAGTCAAGAAAACGGATCTTAAATAGTAATCTAAGTATATAAACAGCAGTAATCTCGCTGCTGTTATTCACAGCCACTCAGATGGAAGATAACAAGCAGAAAAGGAAAGAAATCGCGGCTACAGATCAAGAAGAAGAGGTTGTATATTCTTCTAATGGCCGTTGAGTTAGGGCCACGTTTGCAGCTTGTTTTAGAGACTTGCTACTATTTACCAGTTTGGCAGTCTTGAGACCACAACCTCTAAACTCCATTTTCTCATCTGTGATATGAGGATCAAATGAAGTAATGTAAATGAAGGCATCTTTAACAGTTTACAATTTTGATTGCTCTTGTTGGGTACTTTTGGGTTGATTCTGACTCATAGCAACCTCATGTGACAGAAAACTGCCCATAGGGTTTTCCTGGCTGTAATCTTTTAATCTTTAGGGGGGAGCCCTAGTAGTCCAGGGGTTAAGAGCTGAACTGCTAACCTAACCAAGAGGTCGCCAGTTGGAATGCATCAGCTGCTCCTTGGAAACCATATGGGGCAGTTCTACTCTGTCCAATAGGGTCTCTACCAGTCAGAATCGACTGCATGGCAGGGGATTTGGTTTGGTTTTGGAATCTTTAAAGGAGCAGATTCTCCAAGGCTTTCTTCCACCGAGTGGCTGGGTAGGTTTGAACTACAAGCCTTTACATTAGTAGTCAAGCACTTCACTGTTTTGCCACCAGGGCTCTTTACATTTATTAGATGAAATTTTGCTTCTTTTTTAAAAAAAAAAGTCATAAACCATTTCCTGCTGAGTGCTCAAGGGCCCTTACAAGGAACCTTTGAACAAGGGTAATGTCTTAAATCACAGTAGAATGTGAACTTCCCGGTAGTTTAAAAAAAAAATGCATTCAGCTTTTGCTTACTTTGTCCAAGTAGCCTGCAGTCTGTTGGGGGTGACCTCTTGATTTCTACTGCGCAGGCCTCTTCATGAATCTCCAGGCCCAGAGTACTAACAACATTCCCTTTGTGAAGATGTGTTACTGATCTGCGTATCTTGCTTGCCCTTTCATCTACCAACGGAGCTGTCTCCAGCCACTTCTAGTTGTATTTAGAAGAATGGAGCTTAGTCGGAGGTGTAGTTGGACCAGTTAGAAAGAGAACCTCCTTGTGATCTATCAGTATGCTCAAACCAAAAGGGGCAGAGAGGCAGATACTCTAACTAGATGGCATTGAAGTTTCCTTATTTTGTAATGATTTCCATCCCAACATCTCAATATCAACTCTGTGCTCTTCCAGATGCACCCCCAAGAGGCTGTTGTGGCTTTAATTCTGTAAGACCTATTCATTCATTGACGTTATTTTAAGGCAGGTGTTATACTAGTCTCCACGGTTTTCCATTTCGTTGAAACCACAGCAGCAGATTGCATTATTATTTCTTTGGAGGCTAAGGAAACACTCACATCTAAATCATGTAGCTATTTAAAATAAACTTCAAAGTTATTTTCTTCAGTACACCCTTAGACTATATAAACTGCCAATCGCCATAACTTTTACATTTAATCAGTCTTCTATTTTCTTTCCTGTTCCCCTCCTGCTCTTCTTCGAGATGGTGCACTATGATTTTAGGAAACCAAGCAGGTTTTAGTGATAGTTATGGGCCTAGCCGAGTGACACTGGGTAGAATCACTCATTGTCTTCTTTCCTGAGCTGCAAATCAGAAGGAATATATATATACTTCTTCTATCTCATGACTACCTTGAAGGTTATGGAAACAAATCCAGGAAAAACCTCAAATTCCATATAAGGAAACTTTACTCCGTCAGTTCCAGAGATTAAACCAACATTTCCCTTGACATTCTTCATGAGAGGATCAGCTCAGAGAAGGCAGGGGCAAGTGCATAAATCACCTTTACGCTCCTAGGTCTCTAGTCCTCCAACATTACATTTGTTTTAACAACAGCAATGAGTTTTGTTTTTTTTTTTCTCCTGAATTGGAATTTGTCTTTAGCTGTGGTCTATGTAGATAATATCAACTAAGTTGCCAGAGCCGCCAAGTGAAATGACCAGTTTGTTCTTCTTTCTGCAGGATCCCGGCGATTCTGTGCTAGAGATCTAATCAATAAACCGGGACACAACCAGTTTTGCTCCAGAAAGATTTCCTTGAGAGGAAATGGTTGCCAAACCTTCCCTTCACACACACACACACACACACACACACACACACACACACACACATTTACTTAAAAAATAATATTGAGGTTTTCTTAGGTACTCCCAAGGAAGGCCAAGCAGCTGTGTTCAATATTTTATTGGTTTAGGAACCCAGGTATTTCATGCATTTTCATATTTGAATTTTAACTTCTAGGAAAGGAATTCTTTTCTAATTGTTCATGTGGTATCTCCGAACTTTCAGGGCTGGCAGTCTGCTATCCTAGCACTTTCTATCTGCAGTATGACAATAACAGGTTTTAGACACGTGGTAGTTGATAAATCCCTCTCCAACATAAACAATGAAAAACAATATAGGAGCTAAAGTCATAGTAGTACAAACATACAATGGCTTATTGTGAGGCACTTAAATAATTTTAACTTACTGATGATTAGTTAGGAACCCTGGTGGCACGGTGGTTAAAGAGCTCAGCTGCTACCTGAAAGCTCAGCGATTAAAACCCACCAGCCACTCTGCGGGGAAGAAGTGGCGGTCTGCTTCTCTGAAGATTAAAAAAAAAAAATGAAAACCGTTGCTCTGATTGTGACTCATACTGACCCTATAGGTCAGAGTAGAACTGCCCCATAGGGTTTCCAAGGAGCGACTGGTGGATTCAAACTGCTACCAACCTTTTGGTTAGCAGCTGAGCTCTTAACCACTGCACCACCAGGGTTCCCTGTAAAGATTACAGCCTTGAAAACATTATGGGGGCAGTTCTACCCTGTCCCATAGGGTCGTGGCAATGGGGATGATTAGTAGAATCAGAGACAAGAATTAAGTGCCTAAGCCACAGAATAAACCGAAAAACCCAAACCACAGAATAGAAGTTGCTAAAAATGACATGGAACAGAAGACACTGAATGTATAGTTCTTTCACTGTGTATCCAAGGAATTATAACAACTGTCAAAAAGTAAACTCAACAGACCTAGATTCCATTTTCAGTCCTCACCCCATCTCCCGCTTCCTGGGGTGTGTGTGCATCACCAGAAATGGAGATAATTAAGCTAGAACCGGGGACCACTGTTCGAAAAATGGCAATATACAGTAAAACCTGCGAAAGCTGGAACCTGTCAGAGAAGGAAAACTAAAATATTTTCCACTCATAGCGATAGAAAAGTGGTAAGCTACACCCTGTCAAATGCGGAAAACTTTCAAGACCTGGAAAAACAAGGAAGTTCCCTGGAGTTCTGGCCCTCACAGATTTCACCAGGAGCCTGAAGGAAGAACACAAAGAACAAAAAGAAAGACTGCTTGTTTGGACTCCATACATATTAAAAAAAAAAAACGAAAACATTCATTTTTTCCTCAAAACACTTTATTGAAAAGAATGCACTCTTCAGGAGTTCAATTCTCTAATTATTCTCAGTTGTTCCTGTGGCCATTTTCATCATATGCATGAGATTCACACAATTATCTTTATACTTTTAGATACGTCAGTGACGTATTGCTATACACACGGCACATTAGACACTGGCTCAGATCCTAGTCACTGGAAGATGACGGTCCTTGGCCATGCGTATAAGTCGACAGAAACCCAACGATCAACATTTCTCATTTCTACTCTTGAGCGTCTTGAGGTGTACATTCAGTGTTGTGATTGCTCCCTTTGGGTGGGCACTTGGCCAGAATGGAGGACTAAAAAGCTTTTCACCAAAGGATCATGCCATCTGAAGCTGTAGGGTAGGTGAATGTTTAGATGGACTTGGTATTACTGAATAAAGCTGGGAGGTACTTTTGCAAATCTAAAGCCAGACAAAACAGATAAGAAGCAAGCTGACTTCTTCGCAGGAACTTTCAGCTGACTTCCACCCCGCCTCCCCTCCCTCTACTTAAGGAGAAACTGTCTGGGTTTTAGTCTTTGAATGTTTTAGACAGAAAAATGAAAGAAAACTTGCTCCTTGTTCATGCCCAGTGGGCCAGTGGTCCAAAATACGCCTAGGGGTTGCATTCAGCCCGGTGTCCCGGGCTCCGTGCGCGGCCCAGCCAATAGAGGAGACAGAGCTCGGGTAGCGCGGCCTCGCCCCTGCGCCTTCCGCCCGGTGGACGAGCCGGCGGACTCGGCGCCCTGACCTCCCCGAGTCTCCGCGGGGCTTCCTGCCTTTCCCGCCCACCGACGCCGCGCCGGTCTCCCCGCCTCCGCGCTCGGGGCCCGTCTCCGCCGCGGCCTGGTGTCGAGCGAGGTCGGGCCACTCCCGGAGCGCGGCGCGGGGGGCCGGGGTGCCGGCCGAGAGGCCTCTGCCCGGAGCTGACCAGAGGCCCGGCCCGGCGCGCGAGCCCCGTGAGGGGCGCTCAGGCCGCCGCGCCCGCGCCCCCGGAAGTCGGGCCTCGATGGCGGGCCGTTCCGTTTTCTTTTCTGGAACGGTTTGGCGCCCACTGTCGTGTTTGTCATTGTACCTCAACAGACGGTGGTTATTAAACGGCGCGCGCCGCCGAGGAGCGGAGCGGCCGGGAAGATGGCTGCCCGCGGGCGCCACAGCGACGCCAGAGGCGGCTGGGACCTGCCGGGTCTAGACGCCGGGGCTCGTGGCGGCCGCCATGGCAGGAGGGGCTTTTGCCTCGGAGGGGAAGGACGGGAATGCTGGTTCCCCGCGCACCTCGCCGGCGGCGGGCGGGCGGACGGGCGGCCGGGGCGCCGCAGCGGCGCGGAGCGGGAGGCCCAGCAGGCGGCGCTGCTGCCCCGGCGGACTCCGGGGCCTGCCCCTGCTGACCGGGCGCCGGGGAGGAACCGGTTTGCTCTTCGTCGCGGGGCGGGGAGCCGGCGTGGGGCGCTCGCCCGGCACCCGCAGGACAGCCCCCGGCCCAGGGCGGCCCCGCGGCCTTCCCCCTCGGCTCCGGGCCTGCGCTGCGCCTTTGCGCCTTTGCTCCTTTCCCAGGCCGGGCTGGTGCGCCTTCGTCCCAGCTTCTGCCCCGCACAGCCCGAGAGGGGCAGCCTGGTAGCCTGGGGACTCGCCGCTCCTCCCAGGCGAGGAAACGCCTCCCTGGCTCGCCCCTCACCAGACTCCAGATATACTCCGGGCTCCGGGAAACCCGATTGCTCATCTCGGCCTCAATGATTAGCGGCGGCTTGAGGGACTCCCACCCAGCCTGGGCCCACCTTGTGGTATGGAGGAGGGGAGGAGGGAGGAATCCCGCTTAATCTCGGGTCCCAGCTAAATAATTTACTCAAGGTCCTCTCTTCCTGCTCTGGACTTCCTGCTTCGTGAAGTCCAGGGGAGAGAAAAGGCCAGGCCTTACTAAAAGTTAATATTAATAGTGGTAGAGACGCTGGGCTTCAGGCTTCTCCAACACCTCGCCTTCCCCTCTGGCCCCCACCTCCTCCAAACCAAGCCCCACCCCTCGGGCAATTTTTTGTTTTTAAAAATTAGGTATGGGACTTCTAATTTCGAGTGCATTCTGGAAATAAGGATTCTGGAGTTAGGACACTTGGTCCACGTTGTCCCTAAACCACATCCTGCTGCAGCTGACCTCAGCGCGGAAAGTGGCAAAGGTCCAGCGGAGCGTGCACACAGTAGCCGCCCCCCAGAAGCAGCGCTGCCTGCAGGGGCCCTGGCTCTGAAACACAGAGTTAAGAGATAAGCCGGCGGGAGAGTCAGCAAGTTTGACAGGAGAGATAATCTGCAGGAAGAGAACAGGCAGAGCAAACTAAGGGGGAGGAGTGTGGCAAATTGTACCGGTAACAGGCGAGGTATTCAGCAGACGCTTAAGAATTTTTAAGGACAACTAAGCAATACTCTAAAAAGAGCACCAGTTAGTATCAAGGAAACGCTTTCCTAAAGTGTGTGCAAAAGGTTTGGTTGGTTCGAACTTTTGTTAACGGTAGCTAAGGGCTCACACAAGTAATTCCTTGCAACCAGTGCAGAGGTGTCAGAAGAAAAACTAAGTTCCTCTCTACTCTTCCGGGTCTTCCAATCGCATCCCTCCGGGATACCAGTGTTAGTCTGGTGCATGTCATTCCAAGAATTTTTTTGTGCACTAACATGTATTTCATGTAGGTAATCTTGTTCCTTTCTCTGTCTCTCTTTTTTAAACCATTACTTTACCCTGACTTCCTTTTATCACTTAATAATATATCGTGAGTGTTTCTCCCAGGTCATTACATATAAATCCGATGTACTCTTTTTAATGGCTGCAAAGTTTTGTAAATATGTATATACTAGAATTTTACTTATTCATCAGTTCATTCAGTGATTTCTTTTGAATGCTTACTCTGTTCTAGGTGCTGGGAAAAGCAGTAAACACACAGATAAAGATCCCTGTTCTTGGGGAGCCTACATTCTAGTGAGAGAGAGACTGAAAATAAACACATTTTTTTCAACCAGTTCCCTACTCCTGGGGACTCAAGTTGCCAGTGTTTTGCTGTTATAAACGGTACAAAGATAAACGTCTTTTTACATATGTCTTTTTGGGCCTTTGTGTATTTAAAGGATAGATTACTAGAACTGTTTATGCTAGGTCAAAGAATATGTGCATTTATTTTTTTCATTAAAATGAATAGACTATTTTTTAGAACAGTTTTAAGTTTACAGAAAACCTGAGTGAAAGTATAGAGAATCTGCAGATACCTCTTTTACACAACCCCTTTCTCCTATTATTAACATTTTGTGTTAGCGTGGTACATTCTTTACACTTGATGAACCAGTACGTTATTATTAGTTTACATTAAGGTTCACTGTTTGCACAGTCCTGTGGGTTTTGTTAAGTGTATGATGTTATGTATCGGCTATTACAGTATCATACAGAAAAGTATCACTGCCCTAAAAATTCCCTTTGCTCCACCATTCAAAAACGGCTGCAGCGGTATATCAAAAGGAAACTGTCAGAAATTCAGGCTGGTTTCAGAAGACTACGTGGAGCCAGGGATATCATTGCTGATGTCAGATGGATCCTGGCTGAAAGCAGAGAATACCAGAAGGATGTTTACCTGTGTTTTATTGACTATGCAAAGGCATTTGACTGTGTGGATCATAACGAATTATGGGTAACACTGTGAAGAATGGGAATTCCAGAACACTTAATTGTGCTCATGAGGAACATTTACATAGATCAAGAGACAGTTGTTCGGACAGAACAAGGGGATAGTGATAGGCTTAAAGTCAGGAAAGGTGTGCGTCAGGGTTGTATTCTTTCACCACACCTATTCAATCTGTATGCTGAGCATATATTCCGAGAAGCTGGACTATATGAAGAAGAACGAGGCATCAGGATTGGAGGAAGACTCATTAACAACCTGCGTTATGCAGATGACAGAACCTTGCTTGCTGAAAGTGAAGAGGACTTGAAGCACTGAAGAAGATCAAAGACGACAGGCTTCAGTATGGATTGCACCTCAGCATAAAGAAAATAAAAATCCTCACAACTGTACCACTGAACAACATCATGATAAATGGACAAAAGATTGAAGTTGTCAAGGATGTCATTTTACTTGGATCCACAATCAACAGCCATGGCAGCAGCAGTCAAGAAATCAAAAGACGCATTGCATTGGGTAGATCTGCTGCAAAAGACCTCTTTAAGGTGTTGACGAGCAAAGATGTCACCTTGAAGACTAAGGTGCGCCTGACCCAAGCCATGGTATTTTCAATCGCATCATATGCATTTGAAAGCTGGACAATGAATAAGGAAAACTGAAGAAGAATTGACGCCTTTAAATTGTGGTGTTGTGGAAGAATATTGAATATACCATGGACTGCCAAAAGAAAGAACAAATCTGTCTTAGAAGAAGTACAACCAGAATGCTCCTTAGAAGCGAGGATGGTGAGACTTTGTCTTACATACTCTGGACATGTTGTCAGGAGGGATCAGTCCCTGGAGAAGGACATCATGCTTGGCAAAGTACAGGGTCAGTGGAAAAGAGGAAGACCCTCAAGAAGGTAGATTGACACAGTGGCTGCAACAATGAGCTCAAGCATAACAATGACTATAAGGATGGCTCAGGACCTGGCAGTGTTTTGCTCTGTTGTGCATAGGGTCACTATGAGTCAGAACCGACTGGACGGCACCTAACAACAACAACCACCACCTATTTATCCTTTTAGTACCCTCTCAAAATCCCTGGCAACCACTGACCTTTGTACAGTTTCTGTAGTTTTGCCTTTTCTAGAATGTCATGTCATTGGAGTAGATAGTATGTAGAAAAAGCCATGGTTGGAAAAGTAGAGGGTCAGCAAAAATGAGGGAAACCCTCCATGAGATGAATTGACACAATAGACAAAACCATGTACTCAAACATATCAATAATCATAAAGGTGGCGCAGGACCAGGCAACGTTTCATTCTTTTATATAATAAGGTTGCTAAGAGTTGGAGTTCCCTGGCAACTAACAACAACAAGCCTTTTCAGGCTGGTTCCTTTCACTTAGCAATATGCGCTTAAGGCTCTGCCGTGTCTTTTCATGGCTTGATAGCTCATTTCCTTTCATTGCTGAATAATATTCCATTGTTCAATGTATCACACAGTTTGTTTACCCATTCCCCTGCTGAAGGACGTCTTGGTTGCTTCCAAGTATGGTATTTTTAAACAAAGCTGTTATAAACATTTGTAGGTAGGTTTTTGTGTAGACTTAGTTCTCAGCTCATTTGAGTAAATACCTAGAAGTATGATTAATTATTGGATCGAAGGGCAAGCCTATGTTTAGCTTTGTAAGAAACTGCCAGACTGTCTTCCAAAGTGGCTGTACTACTTTGCACTCCTCCTGGCAATGAATGAGAGTTCCTGTTGCTCCACATCCTCGTCAGCATTTGCTATTGTCAATGTTTGGGATTTTAGCCATTCTCACAGGTGGGTGGAGTCCCTGCTTAAGTGCTTGACTACTAACGGAAAGCTTGGAGTTTCAGTCCACCCAGAGGCGCCTTGGGAGGAAGTTCTGGTGATCTGAAAGATCACAGCCGTGAAAACACTGACACATATGGGGTCGCCATAAGTTGTAATCAACTCGGTGGCAACTGATATTGGTAATAGGTGTGTAGTGTTATCTCGTTGCTGTTTTAATTTGCAATCCCCTAATATCATATGATGAACATCTTTTCATATACTTATTTGCCATCTTTCTGTTCAGATCTTTTGCCCACTTTAATCTGTGTTGTTTGTTTTATTATTGTTGAGTTTTAAGAGTTCTTTGTATATTTTGGATATATAAATCCTTCATCAGATATGTGTTTTATAAATATTTTATCTCAGTTTGTGTCTTTTTTTCATTCTCTTAATATCTTTCATAGAGCAGCAGTTATTAATTTTAAGAAGCCCAACTTATCAATTTTTTCTTTCATAGATTGTACTTTTGGTGTGGTATTTAAAAAGTATTCACCAATTACGCTGAGTGAAACAAGTCAGTCACAAAAAGGACAAATACTGTGTGGTCTCATTTATGTGAAATAAGCAAATATATAAAGAAAATATATAGAAACCAAAAATTAATAGTAGCCATTTTTTTTTTTTTTTTTTTTTTATGGTGTAGTTGTTAAGAGCTAAGGCTGCTTACCAAAAGGTTGCAGTTGGAATCCACCAGCTGCTCCTTGGAAACCCTGTGGGGCAGTTCTACTCCGACCTATAGGGTCATTATGAGTCAATCCACAGCAGTGGGTTGGCTTTTTTTGGACCAGGGGTGGGAAGGAGGGGCAAGGGGGGGTTTTGGCTTAGGAGGCAGCGAGTTTGTGTTAATGGTGGTGGAATAATTTGAAAAGGATAGCAAGAATGGCTGTACAGCTTTAAGAATGTAATCAATGTTACTGAATTATACATGTAGAAATTGTTAAATTGGTGTACGTTTTGCTCTGTATATTTTCACCACACACACACATGTTAAAAAAAAGTAATCGAACCCAAGGTCACCTAGAATTTCTCCTATGTTATCTTTCAAAAGTATAATAGTTTCGTGTTTTACATTTAGGTCTATGGGCCATTTTGGGTTGTTTGTTTATTTTATTATGACATAGTTTGGATGTCTTAGATATTGTTTGTACTTTTACATAGACTACATGAAATTAATGTTTGGTTTTTTTGAATAATTTACTTTTTTTTAACTTATAGTTTTTTTTTGTACTTTAGAAGAAGGTTTACAGAACAAACTAGCTTCTTATTAAACAATTAGTACACATATTGTTTTGTGAAATTGCCTGCCAACCCCACAACATGTCAAAATTCTTCCCTTCTCTACCTTGAATTCCCTATTACCACCTTTCCTGTCCTCTCCTGCCTTCTAGTCCTTGCCCTGGGCTGGTGTGCCCCTTTAGTCTCGTTTTGTTTTATGGGCCTGTCTAATCTTTGGCTGAAGGGTGAACCTCAGGAGTGACTACATTACTGAGCTGAAAGGGTGTATGGGGGCCATACTCTCAGGGTTTTTCCAGTTTCTGTCAAACCAGTAAGTCTGGTCTTTTTTGTGTGTGTATGAGTTAGAATTTTGTTCTACATTTTTCTCCAGCTCTGTCCAAGACCGTCTGTTGTGATCTCTGTCAGAGCAGTCAGTGGTGGTAGCCAGGCACCTTTTAGTTCTGCTGGACTCAGTCTGGTGGAGGTAGAAGTACTTGTGGTCTATCAATCATTTGGACGAATCTTTCCCTTGTGGCTTTGGTTTTCTTCATTCTCCCTTGCTCCAGATGGGATGAGACCAGTGGAGTATCTTAGATGGCCGCTCACAGGCTTTTAAGACCTGAGATGCTACTCACCACTTTGGAGTTAATTTTAGTGGAAGTGTAAGGTCTGTGTCTAAATTCATTGTTTTGCATGTGGGTATTCAGCTGTTAAAGCACCATTTGTTGAAAATACCTTTATCCATTAAATTGCGTTTGTTACTCTGTCAAAGATCAGTTGACTATATTTGTGTGAGCCTATTTCTGGGCTCTGTATTTTGTTCCATTGATCTACTTGTCTGTTCTTTCACCAATATCATACTGTCTTGATTACTGTAGCTTTGTAGTAAGTCTTGAATCAGGTAGTGACGTTGTTCTTCTTCAGTTTTGGGTTGGCTATTCTGGGTCTTTTGCTTTCCATGTAAACTTTAGAATCTGTCGATATCCACAAAATCACTTGCTGGAATTTTTAATGGGATTGCATTGAATCTAGAGATCAATTTGGGAAGAACTGACGTTTTAAAAATATTGAGTCTTCCTATCCATGATCATGGAATATCTCTCCATTTATTTCCATCTTCTTTCATAAGATTTCTATAGTTCTCCTCATGTAGATCTTTTAGGTATTTTGTTAGATTTATGCCTAAATATTTCTCTCTTCTTTTGATGCCAGTGTCAATAGTGGTGTGTTTTTAACTTCAAATTCCAATTGTTCATTGCTGGTACATTGGAAAACAATAAGCTTTTGTATATTAACCTTGTATCCTGCAACTTTGTATAATTCCATATTAGTTCCAGGAGTTTTTTGTTCTTGTTGTTGATCATTTGGGATTTTCTACATAGGCAATCATGTCATGTGTAAAAAAGACAGTTTTATTTCTTCCTTCCCAATCTCTATCCCTTTTATTTCCTTTTCTTGTCTTATTGCATTAGCTACGACTTCCAGTATGATGTTGAATAGGAATAGTAAGAGGGGACATCCTTGCTTTGTTCCTAATCTTAGGGGGAAAGTATCTAGTTTCTCTCTATCAGATATGATGTTAACTGTAGGGTTTTTTGTAGATGTTCTTTATCAAGTTGGGAAAGTTCTCTATTTCTAGTTTGCTGAGTGATTTTTATCATTTTTTTAGTCATGAATGGGTGTTAGATTTTGTCAGATGCTTTTTCTGCATTTATCGATATGATCATATGATTTTTCTTCTTTAGTCTGTTGATATGATGTATTACATTAATTGATTTTCCAATGTTGAGCCAGCCTTGCATACCTGGATAAATCCCACTTGGTCGTGGCATATAATTCTTTTTACACATTGCTGGATTTGATTTGCTAATATTTTGTTAAGGATTTTTGCATTTATGTTCATAAGAAATATTGGTCTATAGCTTTCCTGTTTTGTCTGGTTTTGGTACTAGTGTAATGCTAGCCTCACAGAGTAAGTTAGAAAGTAGTCCTTCTGCATCTATTTTCTGAAAGAGGCTGTAGATAATTAGTATTATTTCTTCCTGCCTATTTTTTTATATTTTGGTAGAATTCACTGGTGAAACCATCTGGGCCTGGTGCTTTCTGTTTTGGAAGGTTATTAATTGTTGCTTCAATTTCTTTAACACATATAGGCCTATCCATGTTATATATTTCTCACTGTGTGAGTTTTGGTAGATTGTGTCTTTCAAAAATCTCCTTGTGTGAGTTTTGGTAGATTGTGTCTTTCAAGAAATTGATCCGTTTCATCTATCAATTTTGTGGGCATAGAGTTTTTCATAATATTTCTTTATTATCCTTTTAATGTCAGTGGAATCTGTTGTGATGGCCCCTCTTTCATTCCTGCTATTTCTAATTTGTGTCCTCTCTTTCTCTCTCCTTTTTTTTTTTTTTTTTGGTTAGCCTGGCTTGAGGTTTATTAATTTTATTGATCTTTTCAAAGAACCAGCTTTTACTTTCATGAACTCCCCCCCCATTTTATATTTCATTGATTTCTGCTCATATATATATATATATATATATTCTGCTTACTTGGATTTAATTTCCTTTCTATTTCTAATTTCCTATGGTAAAAGTTTATATTATTGATTTTTAGATCTCTCTTCTTTTCTAGTATATGTATACAATGCTATAAATTTCCCTCTAACCATTGCTTTTGCTAAACCCCACAGATATTGATAAGTTGTATTTTCCTTTTCATTTAGTTGAAAATATTTTAGAAATTTTCTTGGGACTTCTTCTTTGACCCTTGTGTTATATGGAAGTGTGTTGTTTAGCCTCTATTTTGTGATTTTCCAGGTGTCTTTCTGCTATTTTTTTTTCTGCTATTGATTTCTAGTTGAGCTCCATAGTTGTCTGAGAGTATACTTTGAATGATTTCTAGAGTTTTAAATTTGTTAAGGTGTGTTTAATGGCTCAGAATATGGTCTATCTTGGTAAATATTCCATGCTCAGAGTGTAAGAATGTATACTCAGATATTGTTGGAAGAATTAGTCTATAAATGTCAATTAGATCCAGCTGATTGATGGTGCTGTTCAGTTTAACTACACCCTTGCTGCTGGATCTGTCAATTACCAATAAAAGGGTGTTGATGTGTCCAAATATAATAGTGGATTCTTTATTTCTCCTTGCAGTTCTATCAGTTTTTGCCTTATGTGTTTTGATACCCTGTTGCTGGGTGCTTACAAATTAGGAAGTGTTCTTAAGCACTGTTCCCTTTATCATTATGTAATGCATCTCTTCATCTATGATAATTTTCCTTGCTCTGAACTTTTCTTTGCCTGAAATTAATATAGCTACTCCAGATTTTTTTAGATTAGTGTTAGCATGGTCTGGCTTCATTTGTTTACTTAAATCTATCTGTGACTTTATATTTAATGTGAGTTTCTTGTAGAGGACATATAATTGGGCCTTGTTATTTTTATCCACTCTGATATGTCTTAATTGGTGTATTTAGAACATTCATATTTAAAGTTGTTATTGATATATTTGGTTTAATATCTACCGTATTTGTAACTATTTTCTATTTGTAGCCCTTGTGCTTTATTCCTTGTTTTTTTCTCCTCTGATTTTATTTTTAAATTTATTTTATTGTTGTTGAAAACATACACAGAACACACACAGATTTCTAATGTATATTAATTACATTCTTCAAGTTAGAAGCCACGCTCTTAATCACTGCTCTCTCCTCCCCCCATAAATGGGAACAGTGGTGATGGTGGTGGTGGTGATTATTTCATCCCTTCCTCTCCTTCTGTCAACCCCTTACCTCTGTTCTTTAGACTGTCCTGTTGGCCCTGCTTTCAAAATCTATCCCAAGTCCACCCACTTCTCTCCCTCCTCTACCTCCACCTGCTCCAGCCCCATCATCATCCACCTGGACCAGTGCAGTCGCCTCCACCCTGCCCCCCCAGATCCCGCCTGCCCCCCCGCCCTTGCCCCCCACAGTCTGTCTTCCCCAGAGCAGCCAGAGGGCTCCGTGAGCTCCTGTGTCAGGGCCTGCCCCTCCTCTGCTCAAAGCCCTCCAGGGCTCCCACCTCCCGCTGGTAAAAACCTGAATCCTCCCCGAGGCCCACAAGGTCCTGAACAACCTATCCTTCCCTCTTCCTCTTTCCCTCTTGCTCACTCCACTTCAGCTACATGGGCCTCCTCGCTCTTCCCCAACTCACCAGGCATGGTCTGCCTCAGGGCCTTTGCATGGGCTGTACCCTCTGCCTGGAATGTTCTTCCCCAAATACCCACATGGCTCTCTCCTCACCTTCAGGTCTCTGCTCAGATGCTACCTTGTCAGTGGGACCTTCCCTGACCACCCTGTTTAAAATTGCATCCCAGCCACACTCCTCACACCCACCCCTGCTTTACATTTCTCCCCAGCTGACTTCTCTGTATTGCATTTATTTGTCCACCTTGTCTCCCCCACCTGACTGTAACTGTAACTCTATGAGGGTTTTCTTCTTCTTATTCACTGCTGTGCTCTTAGTTCAGTGCCTAGCACAGAGTGCTGCTGTTGTTAGTTGCCATTGTCAGTCAGTTCTGACTCGTGCGACCCTATGTGTGCAGAGTAGAACTGCTCCCTGAGTTTGCAAAGCTGTGACTTCACCTATTTTTATTGAGGGTTTTGTATGATTCCATTTTATCTCCTCTCTTGGTATAAGAATTGTATTTCTTAAAAAAAAATTTTTGATATCATTGAATTGTAAATGAAGAGATTGTTGTATTGATGAGTGTTTTGGTGTGTATATTTTCACCACAATTAAAAACATTTTTTCTTTTTTTTAGTGGCTGTAGTGGCTTGGCCCTAGAGTTTACAATATACCTTTACAACTAATCTATGTCCACTTTCAAATAGCACTCTACCACTTCACAAGTAGCTCAGGTACCTTAAGAAAGAATATTCGAACTCCCCCCTTCCATCTCTTAGAACGTTCTTCTCATTCATCTTACAGATCCAAAACTGTAATCACTGAATATATTGTTTCTATTGTTATTCCGAACAAACTTAACTACTAGATCACTTAAGAATAAGAGAAGATTTTATTTTACCTTCATTAATTCCTTCACTAATTTCTTCCTTTCTTTATGTAGGTCTGAGCTTCTGATGTATATAATTTTCCTTCTCCCTGGAGAACCTCTTTTAATATTTCTTGCAAGACGGGTCTACTGTTGACAGATTCCTTCAATTTTTGTCTGATAGTCTTTATTTCTCCTTCACTTTTGAAGGATAATTCTGCTGGATACAAAATTCTAGTTTGGTGGATTTTTCTTTCAACGTTTTAAATATTTCACTCCAGTCAGACTAGGAGCTCTTTACATGCTTTTTTTTTTTTTTTTAAACTTTAATAAACAGCCATTGTTTTTCATAATTATTTAGTAATACACTCTACTATCACTAGTGCTCATGACTGAGTTCCTCTCTCTCCGTATACTCTTTTTTTTTTTTTAAATAATTTTATTAAGCTTCAAGTGAACGTTTACAAATCCAATCAGTCTGTCACATATAAGTTTACATACATCTCACTCCCTACTCCCACTTGCTCTCCCCCTCTTGAGTCAGCCCTTTCAGTCTCTCCTTTCTTGACAATTTTGCCGGCTTCCCTCTCTCTCTATCCTCCCATCCCCCCTCCAGACAAGAGTTGCCAACACAATCTCAAGTGTCCACCTGATATAATTAGCTCACTCTTCATCAGCGTCTCTCTCCCACCCACTGACCAGTCCCTTTCATGTCTGATGAGTTGTCTTCGGGGATGGTTCCTGTCCTGTGCCAACAGAAGGTCTGGGGAGCATGGCCGCCGGGATTCCTCTAGTCTCAGTCAGACCATTAAGTTTGGTTTTTTTATGAGAATTTGGGGTCTGTATCCCACTGATCTCCTGCTCCCTCAGGGGTCCTCTGCTGTGCTCCCTGTCAGGGCAGTCATCGATTGTGGCCGGGCACCAACTAGTTCTTCTGGTCTCAGGATGATGTAAGTCTCTGGTTCATGTGGCCCTTTCTGTCTCTTGGGCTCTTAGTTGTCGTGTGGCCTTGGTGTTCTTCATTTTCCTTTGCTCCAGGTGGGTTGAGACGAATTGATGCATCTTAGATGGCCGCTTGTTAGCATTTAAGACCCCAGATGCCACGTTTCAAAGTGGGATGCAGAATGATTTCATAATAGAATTATTTTGCCAATTGACTTAGAAGTCCCTGCAAACCATGTTCCCCAGACCCCTGCGCTTGCTCCGCTGACCTTTGAAGCATTCATTTTATCCCGGAAACTTCTCTGCTTTTGGTTCAGTCCAACTGAGCTGACCTTCCATGTATTGAGTGTTGTCTTT
This sequence comes from Loxodonta africana, assembly GCF_030014295.1. Lineage (NCBI taxonomy): Eukaryota > Metazoa > Chordata > Mammalia > Proboscidea > Elephantidae > Loxodonta > Loxodonta africana. Next base: position 19,639,443 of record NC_087364.1, read on the forward strand.
CCCTTCACCTAAAGCAGTTCTTATCTACTGATTAATCAATAAAAAAACCCTCTCCCACCCTCCCTCCCTCCCCCCCTCGTAACCACAAAAGTATGTGTTCTTCTCAGGTTTACTATTTCTCAAGATCTTATAATAGTGGTCTTATACAATATTTGTCCTTTTGCCTCTGACTAATTTTGCTCAGCATAATGCCTTCCAGGTTCCTCCATGTTATGAAATGTTTCACAGATGCGTCACTGTTCTTTATCGATGCGTAGTATTCCATTGTGTGAATATACCACAATTTATTTACCCATTCATCCGTTGATGGACACCTTGGTTGCTTCCAGCTTTTTGCTATTGTAAACAGAGCTGCAATAAACATGGGTGTGCATATGTCTGTTTGTATGAAGGCTCTTGTACCTCTAGGGTGTATTCCCAGGAGTGGGATTTCTGGGTTGTATTTCTAACTGTTTAAGATAATGCCAGATAGATTTCCAAAGTGGTTGTACCATTTTACATTCCCACCAGCAGTGTATGAGAGTTCCAATCTCTCCGCAGCCTCTCCAACATTTATTATTTTGTGTTTTTTGGATTAATGCCAGCCTTGCTGGTGTGAGATGGAATCTCATCATAGTTTTAATTTGCATTTCTCTAATGGCTAATGATCGAGAGCATTTTCTCATGTATCTGTTGGCTGCCTGAATATCTTCTTTAGTGAAATGTGTGTTCATATCCTTTGCCCACTTCTTGATTGGGTTGTTGGTCTTTTTGTGGTTGAGTTTTGACAGAATCATGTAGATTTTAGAGATCAGGCGCTGGTCGGAGATGTCATAGCTGAAAATTCTTTCCCAATCTGTAGGTGGTCTTTTTACTCTTTTGGAGAAGTCTTTAGATGAGCATAGGTGTTTGATTTTTAGGAGCTCCCAGTTATCGGGTTTCTCTTCATCATTTTTGGTAATGTTTTGTATTCTGTTTATACCTTGTATTAGGGCTCCTAGGGTTGTCCCAATTTTTTCTTCCATGATCTTTATCGTTTTAGTCTTTATGTTTAGGTCTTTGATCCACTTGGAGTTAGTTTTTGTGCATGGTGTGAGGTACGGGTCCTGTTTCATTTTTTTGCAAATGGATATCCAGTTATGCCAGCACCATTTGTTAAAAAGGCTATCTTTTCCCCAATTAATTGACACTGGTCCTTTGTCAAATATCAGCTGCTCATACGTGGATGGATCTATGTCTGGGTTCTCAATTCTGTTCCATTGGTCTATGTGCCTGTGGTTGTACCAGTACCAGGCTGTTTTGACTACTGTGGCTGTGTAATAGGTTCTGAAGTCAGGTAAAGTGAGGCCTCCCACTTTCTTCTTCTTTTTCAATAGTGCTTTGCTTATCCGGGGGTTCTTTCCCTTCCATATGAAATTGGTGATTTGTTTCTCTATCCCCTTAAAATATGACATTGGAATTTGGATCGGAAGTGCGTTAAATGTCTAGATGGCTTTTGGTAGAATAGACATTTTTACTATGTTAAGTCTTCCTATCCATGAGCAAGGTATGTTTTTCCACTTAAGTATGTCCTTTTGAATTTCTTGTAGTAGAGCTTTGTAGTTTTCTTTGTATAGGTCTTTTACATCCTTGGTAAGATTTATTCCTAAGTATCTTATCTTCTTGGGGGCTACTGTGAATGGTATTGATTTGGTTATTTCCTCTTCGATGTTCTTTTTGTTGATGTAGAGGAATGCAAGTGATTTTTGTATGTTTATTTTATAACCTGAGACTCTGCCAAACTCTTCTATTAGTTTCAGTAGTTTTCTGGAGGATTCCTTAGGGTTTTCTGTGTATATAATCATGTCATCTGCAAATAGTGATAACTTTACTTCTTCCTTGCCAATCCGGATACCTTTTATTTCTTTGTCTAGCCTAATTGCCCTGGCTAGGACTTCTAGCACGATGTTGAATAAGAGCGGTGATAAAGGGCATCCTTGTCTGGTTCCCGTTCTCAAGGGAAATGCTTTCAGGTTCTCTCCATTTAGAGTGATATTGGCTGTTGGCTTTGCATAGATGCCCTTTATTATGTTGAGGAATTTTCCTTCAATTCCTATTTTGGTAAGAGTTTTTATCATAAATGGGTGTTGGACTTTGTCAAATGCCTTTTCTGCATCAATTGATAAGATCATGTGGTTTTTGTCTTTTGTTTTATTTATGTGGTGGATTACATTAATGGTTTTTCTGATATTAAACCAGCCTTGCATACCTGGTATAAATCCCACTTGATCAGGGTGAATTATTTTTTTGATGTGTTGTTGGATTCTATTGGCTAGAATTTTATTGAGGATTTTTGCATCAATGTTCATGAGGGATATAGGTCTATAATTTTCTTTTTTTGTAATGTCTTTACCTGGTTTTGGTATCAGGGAGATGGTGGCTTCATAGAATGAGTTAGGTAGTATTCCGTCATTTTCTATGCTTTGGAATACCTTCAGAAGTAGTGGTGTTAACTCTTCTCTGAAAGTTTGGTAGAACTCTGCAGTGAAGCCGTCCGGGCCAGGGCTTTTTTTTGTTGGGAGTTTTTTGATTACCGTTTCAATCTCTTTTTTTGTTATGGGTCTATTTAGTTGTTCTACTTCTGAATGTGTTAGTTTAGGTAGGTAGTGTTTTTCCAGGAATTCATCCATTTCTTCTAGGTTTTCAAATTTGTTAGAGTACAATTTTTCATAATAATCTGAAATGATTCTTTTAATTTCATTTGGTTCTGTTGTGATGTGGTCCTTCTCGTTTCTTATTCGGGTTATTTGTTTCCTGTCCTGTATTTCTTTAGTCAGTCTAGCCAATGGTTTATCAATTTTGTTAATTTTTTCAAAGAACCAGCTTTTGGCTTTGTTAATTCTTTCAATTGTTTTTCTGTTCTCTAATTCATTTAGTTCAGCTCCAATATTTATTATTTGTTTTCTTCTGGTGACTGATGGGTTCTTTTGTTGCTCACTTTCTATTTGTTCAAGTTGTCGGGACAGTTCTCTGATTTTGGCTCTTTCTTCTTTTTGTATGTGTGCATTTATCGATATCAATTGGCCTCTGAGCACTGCTTTTGCTGTGTCCCAGAGGTTTTGATAGGAAGTATTTTCATTCTCATTGCTTTCTATGAATTTCCTTATTCCCTCCTTGATGTCTTCTATAACCCAGTCTTTTTTCAGGAGGGTATTGTTCATTTTCCAAGTATTTGATTTCTTTTCCCTAGTTTTTCTGTTATTGATCTCTAGTTTTATTGCCTTGTGGTCTGAGAAGATGCTTTGTAATATTTCGATGTTTTGGACTCTGCAAAGGTTTGTTTTATGACCTAATATGTGGTCTATTCTAGAGAATGTTCCATGTGCGCTAGAAAAAAAAGTATATTTTGCTACAGTTGGGTGGAGAGTTCTGTATAAGTCAATGAGGTCAAGTTGGTTGATTGTTGTAATTAGATCTTCCGTGTCTCTATTGAGCTTCTTACTAGATGTCCTGTCCTTCTCCGAAAGTGGTGTGTTGAAGTCTCCTACTATAATTGTGGAGCTGTCTATCTCACTTTTCAATTCTGTTAAAATTTGATTTATGTATCTTGCAGCCCTGTCATTGGGTGCATAAATATTTAATATGGTTATGTCTTCCTGATCAATTGTCCCTTTTATCATTATATAGTGTCCTTCTTTATCCTTTGTGGTGTATTTAAGTCTAAAGTCTATTTTGTCAGAAATTAATATTGCTACTCCTCTTCTTTTTTGCTTATTGTTTGCTTGATATACTTTTTTCCATCCTTTGAGTTTTAGTTTGTTTGTGTCTCTAAGTCTAAGGTGTGTCTCTTGTAGGCAGCATATAGATGGATCGTGTTTCTTTATCTAGTCTGTGACTCTCTGTCTCTTTATTGGTGCATTTAGTCCATTTACATTCAGGGTAATTATAGATAAATAAGTTTTTAGTGCTGTCATTTTGATGCCTTTTTATGTGTGTTGTTGACAATTTCATTTTTCCGCATACTTTTTTGTGCTGAGGCGTTTTTCTTAGTAAATTGTGAGATCCTCATTTTCATAGTGTTTGACTTTGTTAGTTGAGTCGTTACGTTTTTCTTGGCTTTTATCTTGAGTTATAGAGTTGTTATACCTTTTTGTGGTTACCTTATTATTTGCCCCTATTTTTCTAAGTAAAAACCTAACTTGTATTGTTCTATTATCGCCTTGTATCACTCTCCATATGGCAGTTCAATGCCTCCTGTATTTAGTCCGTCTTTTTGATTATTGTGATCTTTTACCTATTGACTTCCATGATTCCCTGTTATGTGTATTTTTTTTTTAATTAATCTTAATTTGTTTGTTTTTGTGATTTCCCTATTTGAGTTGATATCAGGACGTTCTGTTTTGTGACCTTGTGTTGTGCTGATATCTGATATTATTGATTCTCTGACCAAACAATATCCTTTAGTATTTCTTGTAGGTTTGGTTTGGTTTTTGCAAATTCTCTAAACTTGTGTTTGTCTGTAAATATCTTAATTTTGCGTTCATATTTCAGAGAGAGTTTTGCTGGATGTATGATCCTTGGCTGGCAGTTTTTCTCCTTCAGTGTTCTGTATATGTCGTCCCATTCCCTTCTTGCCTGCATGGTTTCTGCTGAGTAGTCTGAACTTATTCTTATTGATTCTCCCTTGAAGGAAACCTTTCTTTTCTCCCTGGCTGCTTTTAAAATTTTCTGTTTATCTTTGGTTTTGGTGAGTTTGATGATAATATGTCTTGGTGTTTTTCTTTTTGGATCAATCTTAAATGGGGTTCGATGAGCATCTTGGATAGATATCCTTTCATCTTTCATGATGTCAGGGAAGTTTTCTGTCAGGAGTTCTTCAACTATTTTCTCTGTGTTTTCTGTCCCCCCTCCCTGTTCTGGGACTCCAATCATCCGCAGGTTATCCTTCTTGATAGAGTCCCACATAATTCTTAGGGTTTCTTCATTTTTTTAAAATCTTTTATCTGATTTTTTTTCAGCTATGTTGGTTCTAATTGCTCGAGTCTGCTCCTCTGACTTCCTATTGCGTTGTCTAATTCTGTAATTTTATTGTTAATCTTTTGGATTTCTACATGTTGTCTCTCTATGGATTCTTGCAACTTATTAATTTTTCCACTATGTTCTTGAATAATCTTTTTGAGTTCTTCAACAGTTTTATCGGTGTGTTCCTTGGCTTTTTCTGCAGTTATCCTAATTTCATTTGTGATATCTTTAAGCATTCTGTAAATTAGTTTTTTATATTCTGTATCTGATAATTCCAGGATTGTATCTTCATTTGGGAAAGATTTTGATTCTTTTGTTTGGGGGGTTGGAGAAGCTGTCATGGTCTGCTTCTTTAAGTGGTTTGATATGGATTGTTGTCTCCGAGCCATCACTGGGAAACTAGTTTTTCCAGAAAATCCGCTAAAAAAAAAATGCAGTCAGACCCCTATCAGAGTTCTCCCTCTGGCTCAGGCTATTCGGATGTTAATGAAGCCGCCTGGGGAGGGTGAGGGAGGGAACAGAGAGATAGGAGAGTGGCACCTCAGAATATAGCCAGAGTTGCTTGTCTTGCTTGGAATGACTATTATATCTGAGATTCCCGCGGGCGCATCGCCTATATGTGCTGGCTGTGTGGAGATTGCCCCCGGGGGGTCTGGCCCGCTGGAGTCACGGTCAGATCCTCCGCTTCCAGCCCCACGCCCAGCGTCAAGGCTCCCCTACTGGGACGGTGCACTCTCGACTCCAAAATCAGTCGCTGCCTCCCGGGGACTTCTCCTACCGGCTGCGTCCCACGCCGCCTGCGCGACCCGGCTGGTCCCCTTCCCGGGGTTAGTTCAGGGGGGTGGAGCAACTCTCCGTGTTTATGCCGTACCTGCGTCCAGTCCAAATCCCGGCGAGACGGTTCCCCGGCTGGGACGCTGCTCTTCCTGCTCCAAGACCAGTCACTGCCTCCCGGGGACTTCTCCTACCGGCTGCGTCCCACATCGCCCGCGGAACCGGCTGGTCCCCCTCCTGGGGCTAGTTAAGGGGGGTGGAGCAGCTCTCTGTGCTTGTGCCGTACCTGACTGGTACGCTGGCTCCAGGCTCTGGAAACAATCACTGCTTCCCTGTATTAGTTCGTTCTCAGTCTCTAAATCTGTGTTTGTTGTTCAGGGTTCGTAGATTGTTATGTATGTGATCGATTCACTTGTTTTTCCGTGTCTTTGTTGTAAGAGGGATCCGAGGTAGCGTCTGCCTAGTCCGCCATCTTGGCTCCTCCCCGTATACTCTCTTATACTAAAGGTTATCTCTAAATTTTTGTAATCTGATGGACAGAAAATGGTAAATAATTAAATTTTCCTTTCCCTAATTATTAAGAAGGTTGAGGTAATTTCATATCTTATATTTGACATTTGCATATTCTCTTCTGTCAATTGCTTGAGTCTATTTTTTTTCTAGTAAACAGAAGGTAAAGAAATGAAGTGAGTAAATATGCATTCCAGGCCTTGTGCATGGTTCTTTAGCTTAAATTATTTCATTTAACCTTTGCAACAACAAACATCCCTAAGAGATAAATTCTAATCTAGACCTTTTTTTTTTTAATTAATTTTTATTAAGCTTCAAGTGAACATTTACCATTCCAATCAGTCTGTCACATGTAGGTTTACATACATCTTACTCCCTTCTCCCACTTGCTCTCCCCCATTGAGTCAGCCCTTTCAGTCTCTCGTTTCGTGCCAATTTTGCCATCTTCCCTCTCTCTCTATCTTCCCATCCCCCCTCCAGTCAAGAGTTGCCAACACACTCTCCAGTGTCCACCTAATTTAATTGGCTCACTCTTCATCAGCATCTCTTTCCCCCCCGCTGACCAGTCCTTTTCATGCCTGATGAGTTGTCTTCGGGGATGGTTCCTGTCCTGTGCCATCAGAAGTTCTGGGGAGCATTGTCTCTGGGATTCCTCTAGTCACGTTCATATCATTAGGTATGGTCTTTTTATGAGAATTTGGGGTCTGTATCCCATTGGCCTCCTGCTCCCCAGGAGTTGTCTGTTGTGCTCCCTAGCAGGGCAGACATCGATTGTGGCCGGGCACCAACTAGTTCTTCTGGTCTCAGGATAATGTAGGTCTCTGGTTCATGTGGCCCTTTCTGTCTCTTGGGTTCTTAGTTGTCGTGTGGCCTTGGTGTTCTTCCTTTGCCTTTGCTCCAGGTGGGTTGAGACCAACTGATGTATCTTAGATGGCCGCTTGTTGGCATTTAGGACCCCAGGCGCCACAATTCAAAGTGGGATGCAGAATCTTTTCATAATAGAATTATTTTGCCCGTTGACTTAGAAGTCTCCTCAAACCATGTTCCCCAGATCCCAGCCCCTGCTCCGCTGACCTTTGAAGCTTTCATTTTATCCCGGAAACCTCTTTGCTTTTAGTCCAGTCCAATTAGGCTGACCTTCCTTGTATTGTGTGTTGTCTTTCCCTTCACCCAAAGCAGTTCTTATCTACTGATTGATCAATAAAAAACTCTCTCCCTCCCTCCCCTCTTTGTAACCACAAAAGTATGTGTTCTTCTCCGTTTTTTCTATTTCTCAAGATCTTATAATAGTGGTCTTATACAATATTTGTCCTTTTGCCTCTGACTAATTTCGCTCAGCATAATGCCTTCCAGGTTCCTCCATGTTATGAAATGTTTCACAGATGCGTCACTGTTCTTTATCGATGCGTAGTATTCCATTGTGTGAATATACCACAATTTATTTACCCATTCATCCGTTGACGGACATCTTGGTTGCTTCCAGCTTTTTGCTATTGTAAACAGAGCTGCAATAAACATGGGTGTGCATATGTCTGTTTGTGTGAAGGCTCTTGTATCTCTAGGGTATATTCCGAGGAGTGGGATTTCTGGGTTGTATGGTAGTTCTATTTCTAACTGTTTAAGATAACGCCAGATGGATTTCCAAAGTGGTTGTACCATTTTACAATCCCACCAGCAGTGTATGAGAGTTCCAATCTCTCCGCAGCCTCTCCCTAATCTAGACCTTTTTGACACCAAATACCATGCTGTTGCAGCCACTACTGATCTGTGAATAGGGAAGACTTTCTAAATTTAAAAGCAAAGTAAGAGATTACAAAAAAAGCAATAGCTGTCAAAAATATAATTTTCAAACTTTAAAAACAAATAATAAAATGACAGATAAAAAAATTTGCTATGAAAATAACAGAGGGTTGCTGTTCTTACTATATGAAGAATTCAATGCAAAATGAATAAGGAAAAAAATAGACTTCTAAAGAAATATTGCAAATAACTAAAAACTTTTAAACCCAATACTCAATGCTGGTGAGGAAATAGGCATTTTTTACACTGATGATAGGATTGTAAATTAATATTGTTTTTGATGTCAGTTTGGCAATATATTTTACAGGTCTTAAAATATTTGCATTCCTTAAGCTCAGTAACTCCATATCTAGAATATAACCTTAGGAAATAATCAAAAGAAGGTGTTCAAAATATTAATGTTAAAATTTTCAATAACTACATTATAGTATACCCATTCAGTAGACTATTATGTGACCATTAAAGGTTCTGTTTTTAAAGAGTATTTAGTGGCATGGTGAATGCTTATTCCTTTCGGTCCACACATGAAAAAAAGAACACAAAATAATAAATACGATCTTTGCAACTATGCTGAAAAATTGCCCCCCAAAACGTAACCATAGCCTAATCTCTGGAACCTGTGAATGTGATTTTATATAGCCAACACACAAGTCTTTGCAGATGTGATTAAGTTAAGAATCTTGATAGGAGGAGATCATTCTGAATTATCCAGGTGGTTCTAAATGCCATCACATTTAGAAGTGTCCTTATAAGAGAAAGGCAGAGAGAGAGCTCTCTTTCTGTCTTGCACACACACACACACACACAGAGGAGAAGGTGATATGAAGGAGCAGAGAGATATTTAAAGATGCTGGCCTTGAAGATTGGAGCGATACAGCCACAAGCTAAGGAATAGGCAGCCACCAGAAGCTGAGAGAGTCAAGGAATGGGTATTTCCCTTTGGAAGGAATGTATCCCTGCTGACATCTTGATTTTGACTCAATGATATTGATTTCTCCAGAACTGTGACAGAATAAATTTTTGTTGTTTTAAACCACTAAGTTTGTGGCAACTTATTACAGTAGGTAAAGGAAACTAATACAGCATTGTTTCTCTTATTTATTGCTGTGTAATAAACGACTCCAAATATTGCATCATACAACAACAAATCATGAATTCTGTGGGTCAGGAATTCAGACAGGATACAGTAAGAATGGCTTATCTCCATAGTGTCTGGAGCCTCAACTAGGAAGACTTGAACAGCTGGAATTGAAATAATCTAGATATATTTGGTGCCTGCGCTTGAATGGGTCAAAGGTTTGTTACATTTTGGATTGTTTTGCTTCATGTGGCTTGGGCTTCCTCACAGTATGGCAGCCTCAGGGTGGCTGGACTTCTTACATTGTTGTTCAGAGCACCAGGAATTAGTGTTCCCAGTGAGTAGGGCTTAGCTATTATGACTTAGCTTCAGAAGTCACATAGTGCCACTTTCACCAAAACCTGTTGATTGGAGAAGTGACCAGTTCTCCCAGATTCAAGGGGAGGGCACATGAATCCAGCTCTCAATGGGAAGAATATCAAAGAATTTGCAGCTATGTTTTAAAACTGCCAGTTTGCCTCATACCCACAAATCATTTATATTGCTCACATCCAAGATCAGTGCCCTTCAAAGTTTCATCTCATTAGGGCATCAGGCTTAGGTGAGGGTCCGGGATTTTATAATCTAAATCAGGTCCAGGTGCAGATTAGGATCCTTATGTTCCTCGGGTACGGTTCCTCTTGATCTGAAAACTTATGAAATAAAGAAACATATTTTCTGCCCTCCCTCCCCCACCCCCCCCCAAGGAGCCCTGGTGGTGAAGTGGTTAAGAGCTTGGCTGCTAACCAAAAGGTTGGCAGTTCAAATCCACCAGCCACTCCACGGAAACCCTGTGGGGCAGTTTTACTCTGTCCTATAGGGTCGCTATGAGTTGGAATCGACTCAATGGCAACAGGTTTGCACATCAGTCAAAGTCACGAGTTCTTCCAGACACAAGGAGAGAGAACACAGAGCCCACCTCTTCATGGGAGGACTGTGTAAAAGCATTGCGATTATGTTTTAAAACAGCCGCATGCACATACATACATTTACACATAAGTGCATAGAATAGAGACCGAAAGGAAACATACCAGAGACTATCGCCCTGAGATACTCTTTAAATCTTGAACCAAAACTATTCAGTGAGGCCATCTTTTAGCTAAATAACAGATAGGCTCATAAGATGAACAATATCATCTGTGAGCACTGTGCTCCTTTAAAAAATCATCTGTGTGAGACCAAATGGTCAACATTTACTCAAAAACAAAGATAGAGGAGGCAAGGGGGCAGGAAAGCTAATTACTGGAAGTGGAACAACCAGAACAGAAATAATGAGAAAGCTGACACACTGCAAAAAAATGTAATCAATGTCACTGAACAAGTTGTGTAGAAATTGTTTAATGGGAACCTAATTTGCTGTGTAAACTTTCGCCAAAAACAATAAAATATTTTAATAATAAAGTAATTAAAAGATAATCACTGCCGAATTATGAGGGGAAATTTTTGTTTTGCTATTTTTTCCTTAGATTCTTCTATGGTTTTCAATTTTTCTGTAATTAGAATATATTTATTTTATAATAAATAATTATCTTATGTTTTTTTTATTTTATTATAACAATTTCAAGAGTCCCTGAGTAGAGCAAATGGTTAACACGCTTGGCTGCTAACTGAAAAGTTGAAGATTCAAGTCCACCCAGAGGCACCTCGGGAGAAAGGCCTGGCGATTTACTTCTGAAAAATCAGCCACTGGAAACCCTGTGGAGCACAGTTCTCCTCTGACCCACATGGGGTCGCCATGAGTAGGAGTCAACTCACTGGCAACTGTTTTTCTCTTTTTATGACAATTTTAAGGACATTCAAAAATGGCAAATTACAAACACGTTCAAAATGCTGAATAGCAAGAAACTCTCATGTAATTATCGCCCAGCTTCAACAAATATAAATTACAGCTAATCTTGCTTAATTAACATCTCCCCAATATTCTGAAGAAAACGCAAAATACTGTATCAATTTATCTCTAAATATTTTAGAATGTATCTTTAAAAGATAAGGACACATATAGTTTGTTTAAATTAAAAATAATAATAAATTAGGATACCAAAAATGTTCACAAATTTATGAGTGATTGATATGTCTTTTATGGCTTTATGAATCTATAATTGCTTCCTCAATCTCGCTATCTTTGTAATCTCATAAGCTGTTTGTCATCTAAACCGTCTTCATTTTCCTATAGGGTGTAGTTTTTGTTGTTATGTGCTGTCAAGTGGATTTTGACTCATAGCAACCCTATAGGACAGAGTAGAACTATCCCATAGGGTTTCCAAGGAGCGACTGGTGGATTTGAACTGCTAACCTTTTCGTTAGCAGCCAAGCTCTTAACCACTGCACCACCAAGGCTCCCATCCTATAGGGTAGTCCACATTATGGTTTTGAGGGTGTATTACCATGGTGTAATTTTAACATGTTTTACTGTTCTTTATATTTTCTGTAAACTGATAACTGGATTTAGTGGGTCTATCAGATTTAAGTTCGATTTTATACCCCCAAGATATTTTCATAGGTAGTGATATGAGAGACACCTCATATATGATATTTGATTATCTTTCTTATTTTAATTTTATTTACAGTGAAACCTGTGAAAGCTAGGACCCATGTAAGGCAGAAACCTGTAAGAAAAAGAAAACTAAAATATTTTCCACTAATAGAAAGTGATAGAAAACTGGTAAGACTGCAACCCTGTCAAAGGTGGGAAACTTGTAAGACTTACTAAAACTAGGCAGTCCTGTCGTGTTCTGGCTCTCACAGGTCTCACAGTATTTATTAACCGATTGATTGATGATAGCAGTTATTTATGATAATATCTAGATCCATTACTTCATTAGAGATTACAAAATGGTAATAAGAAACCCGAAACCAAACCTGTTGCCCTCGAGTCGATTCCGACTCATAGCGACCCTATAGGACAGAGTAGAACTTCCCCATAGAGTTTCCAAGGAGCGCCTGGCGGATTTGAACTGCTGACCTTTTTTGGTTAGTAGCCATAGCACTTAACCACTATGCAACCAGGGTTTCCAAATGGCAATAGCCTACTTATATCTATCCACATTTATTTGCTGGAAAATATCTATAGTGAAAAACTTCCTTTTCTTTACTATTTGATTACCCATTGGTAGAGTTTATATAAAAAGGATTAGATAAAGGCTTTAAGCTTTCCCTTTATTTGCCAGTTTTCAAAATAATGAGTTGGTTTACTGGTATCTCCCAAGGATGGTCAACTTATTTGTTTTGTTTTCTTTTTTGTGTCATTATAGACTCATGGTTTTAAGTATATCTGATGTGTTACAAACCACTGTAGTTTTACTTCTTGTTGTTGTTAGATACCGTTGAGTTGGTTCCGACTCATAGCGACCCTATGGGCAACAGAATGAAACACTGTCAGGTCCTGCCCCATCGTCACAATCATTGTTATCCTCGAGCCCATTGTTCCATCCACTGTGTCAATTTATCTCATCAAGGGTCTTCCTCTTTTTCGCTGACCCTCTGCTTTACTAGCCATGATGATCTTCTGCAGGGACTGGTCCCTCCTGATAACATGTCCAAGGTATGTGAGACATAGTCTCACCATCCTCGCTTCTAAGGAGCATTCTGGCTGTACTTCTTCCAAGACAGATTTGTTCATGCTTTTGGCAGTCCGTGGTATATTCAATATTCTTCGCCAACACCAAAACCCAAAGGCGTCAATTCTTCTTCAGTCTTCCTTATTCATTGTCTAGCTGTCACATGTGTATGAGGCGATTCAAAACACCATGGCTTGAGTCAGGCACACCTTAAGCCTCAAAGTGACATCTTTGCTTTTTAATACTTTAAAGAGGTCTTTTGCAGCAGATATGCTCAATGCAATGCATAGCTTGATTTCTTGACTGCTGCTTCCATGGACGTTGATTGTGGCTCCAAGTAAAATGAGATACATTCCATGTTCTAATTATTTACGGATGTTCGCACATGTTTCTTCTCATTTTGAGTTGTGCCACATCAGCAAATGAAGGATCCAAAAGCTTGATTCCATCTATGTCATTAAGGTCGACTGTACTTTGAGGAGGCAGCTCTTCCCCAGCCATCTTTTGAGTGCCTTCCAACCTGCGGGGCTCGTCTTCTGGCACTATATCAGCCAATGTTCTGCTGCTATTCATAAGGTTTTCACTGGCTAATGCTTTTCAGAAGTAGACCACTAAGTCCTTCTTTCTAGTCTGTCTCAGTCTGAGAGCTCAGCTGAAACCTGTCCGCCATGGGTGACCCTGCTGGTATTTGTATATCGGTGGCATAGCTTCCAGCGTCACAGCAACACGCAAGCCCGCATAGCATGACAAACTGACAGACATTTAAAAATTGTCCCATCTTTGGCTAGAGTGAAGCTTTTCAGGTTGGCTCCTGAGCCTCTTTAAGTTAGCCGCTGAGTCCTTTTGATGAGTCCTTAGTAGCCTTTGCTTGTTTGTTTTTGCTGTTTAGTATGACAGGATGTTTAGATTTATTAATAAGTTTACTGCTCCTGACCTAGAGCCAGCCATTTCTCCAAGGAGTCTTTTTTTTTTTGAGGGGGGAGAGAGGGGTAGAAGTGATATTTAGAGAACACAATCTGAGTGCTAGAGATGCTCATTGCTACTGGGCTTGTTGCTAGGCCTTTTTAGGGGTTAGAGTTAAGGAGGTAGATAGACAGGTAGACGGAAGGACGGACAGACAGACAGACAGACGGATAGATAGATGATAGATGACAGATAGATAGATAGATAGGTGATAGATGATAGATAGATAGAAAGATAGAAAGATAGATAGATAGATAGATAGATAGATAGATAGATAGATAGATAGATAGATAGATAGATAGATAGATAGATAGATAGATAGATGATAGCTTGATCGATCCAGGTAGAGGGAGCTATAAAATACACCATGAGTTCATACTGATGCTCCCAATTCAAATTAAGGACTGCAGTGTTTTAACTAAACCTCTTCAATCTTAAATCTTCTTTCTCCCATATCTAAATACTAGTTCTCAATGACACTTGAAATGATAAAATAAGAAAATCACATATCTAAGCATTTGCTTTATCCCATAATATACCCCAACAGGATAATAATAACACTACTGCCAAGAATACAATTACTAAATATATTTAAAAATTGCTTTCTGTTGTTTTTGTCCTATGATTATATCCTTCCGGGAATGTATAATCAAATGCTTGACTTTTAAATCGTTTCGAGTATTTCCTCTCTGTTTGATTATGCAACCAGGTAGATACATGTTATGGCTCGTTTTCTTCAATGAATTTTAGATGTTTTAGAGAGAGATTTTGAAAGTTAGCTTGTTTTATAAGTGTATAGAAACTTACATGGTTGCAAAGTTCTAAAGTCAAATCTACAAAAAAAAGTCTATTCAAGAAATCTAGCTGCTGTCCCTATCATCTTTACCCAAGTTTCTCCATCCTCCTTTAAAAGTAGTAATTTTTTTCAGGTTTTTGTGTTCCATTGTTTATTTTCCCAATATGAATAGACATATATGTTTATACATACACATATATATATATTTACATTTATATTTCCCATTTCTGAGATAAGATAGTATGTTGTTATTCGTTGCTGTCGAATCTTCTCCAAATTATGGAGATTTTATGTATAACAGAATGAAACATTGCCTGGTTCTACACCATCTTCACTATTGACATGTTTGAGTCCGTTGCTGCAGCTATTGTGCAGTGTCTTCCAACCTAGGGGGCTCATCTTCCAGCACTATAATGAACAATATTCTGTTTTCACTGGTTAATTTTTGGAAGTAAATAAAACTCTGAGAATCACAAAGGACGGTATGAGGAGAAGGGAGAGGCCAGTTATGTTGAATTATTTATGTATTCATTTCTTTAATGAGTCATTCCCTATTTACTGAGAACCCGTTAAGCATGCTATGTTGTGTGTTTCAACAGTAATAAAACTATTACAGGAAAATCAAATGGCAAAAGGGAATATTTGGAAAAGAAGGATGGAAATTTTTTATACAGTTTTCTGGGCACTTGTTTGACTTAGCATGTCCCAAAATTGTGAACTAGAACATAGAAGAAGGTATGGGATTCAGTATGATCCCAAGGGATGATGGCTCAGGCCTTTGACACTTGAGCCTTGTCAGAGGGGTGATTTCTATGCCCAGCCAGCCCACTGGGACATGGTCTTCCATTTTAGGTCTTGAAAAGTGACAATTACATTGAATAGATAAAGACTCAGAAAGAATGTTTGCAAACTTCAATTAATTTATTTGTTAAATATATCTTTTTCTTACAGGTATAACAAGTCACTGTGAAAAATACAAACCATTCAGAAATATGTATTATTGAAAGTGAAAACCTCTAGTAAGAATTTACTAGATGTTTCCAAAGGAGCCCTGGTGGAGCAATGGTTAAGTGCTCGACTGCTAACCACTTGCAATGGGAGAAAGACCTAGTGATCTGCTTCCATAAATTTTACAGCCTAGGAAACCCTGTGGGGCAGTTCTACTCTGTCATATGGGGTCGCTATGCATTGGAATTGATGACACACAAAAACATGTTTCCAGACTCATGTCATTTTTTTACTACTTGCAAACATTTTAAAGCGCTGAACCTCTGTGCCAAAGAACTAATTTCTTCTTTAGAACTTAGATAATGATAATTAATAATGACTTATTCAGAGAAGTTAAATAATTTGCCTAAGGCCACACAGCTAGTAAATAATGAGTCAAGGATTCAAACCCAGAGAGTCTAGCTTGAGAACTTCACTGACTCCCCAGGCTCCTTCCCCTGTGTTCCCTGAGTGCTTTGTATAAACCTGCATTCTATCACTTATTTTAAAAAACCAAACTAGTTGCCGATAGTTGGCCATTTGAACCTACCCAGCAGCTCCAAAGGAGAAAGGCCTGGCAATCTGCTTCCATAAAGATAACAAAACAAAACAGAGAAACCCAAACTCATTGCCATCTAGTCAATTCCAACTCATAGCTACCCCCTAGAGAACAGAGTAGAACTGCCCTATAGGGTTTCCAAGGCTGTAATCTTTATGGGAGCAGACTGCCACATCTTTCTCCCACAGAGCGACTGGTGGGTTCAAACCACCAACCTTTTGGTTAGCAGCTGAGTGCTTAACCACTGCACCACCAGGACTCCTTTCCATAGAGACTACAGCTTAGAGGACCCTATGGGACAGTTCTACTCTGTCACATGGTGTCACCATGAGTGGGAATGGACTCAATGGCACGTAACAACATAATGTATCTATTTACTTGTCTGATTCTTGCTTTTGATGATGGACTTCTTGAGGCCAAAGATCCTGTATTTTGGATCCAAACCCCACTGCCATCGAGTCACCCTGCAGTACAAATTAGAACTGCCCCATGAAGTTTCCAAGGCTGTAAATCCTTACAGAAGCAAACTGCTTCACCTTTCTCCCACAGAATGGCTGGTGGGTGGGAACTACTGACCTTTCAGTTAGCAGCCGAGCACTCTACCACTGTGCCACCAGGGCTTCTATTTGGATCAGTGCCTGATACATAGTAAGTAGTTACATACAAGCTTATGGAATGTAGACACCAGGAAACAACACTAAGAAATTACAGTATGTAAATAATTCCCTAACAAAAGCAACTTGTTCAGCAATCCCTGGTCCTCCCTGGCCAGGTTCTGACAGCCAAAAAATAGTGAGACTGAGCCTTACCATCCCCACACCCCCACGTCGCAGGAAGACTCCCCTTTCTCTTCCCATTCAGACTGCCCTTGAACTACCAGGTCTGAGGTCATCCTCAAGCTGACAGCCTTCCCAAGTGCTGCGCAGCGTGACCCCACGCCATTATTTCTGGCTGCTGAAGCTCTCTACAAGTTGGCCAATGATTAATGAGGTGAAGAAGGGTTTACAGACTTCTCAGAGCAGAGCTGGTTTTAACTTAATACGTTTGTTGCACTTTCCGTAGGAGAAGTAACAACGGTTTCATTAATGTTCTCTTAAATAACGCTTATTTTTCTCCACATAAAGTTCAAAGGAAAAAAAATTAAATCAACTGGAACCCCTCTACTAAGTGATAATGACAGGTGACATGAAAAAAAATTTTTTTTAAATTAGTACATCCTCACTGTTAAAATATACAAATGCGGAAGAACATAAAGTAAAACATAAAGAAATACCCAATCCTACTCTCCAGAGTTAACTACTACAGTAAGACCTTCGAAAGCCGGACTTTATGTAAGGTGGAAACCTCTCAGAGAAGGAAACTCAAATATTTTCCACTAAAATGAACAATAGAAAAGTGGTAAGACTGCACCCTGTCGAAGACGGAAAACTTGAGACCCGGAAAAAAAAAAAAAGGCAGTCCCATAGAGTGCCGACGCTCACTGTGTTAAATTTGGTTATAGTTTTAGCTTTTTTAAAAAATTATAAAGCTACTTTTTACAAAAAGAACAAAAATCTCTACAATAGTAAGGGAAACAAAAAAATGCCACAAAACACACTAAGATAAATTTTCTTTAGAAAAAAAAATCTCTGTTTTTATGTATGGAAAAACTAAAGTTTGGGGGATGGGCTTTGTAACTATAATTACACAAACCCTCATATATTCAGTAGAGAGTGAGTGAAGATAATGACATGGATGAGGCCTCTCCCAATTCTTTATCAGCATTGTTTGATTACCTATACAGTACCTGCATTTTGTAAATGGTGAGAATAATATAGCTGAAAATGAGGTTTTAGCCCGCCTTTATAAGTTAATGGCTGAGCTAAGTAAAGAAACCCCGAGTCTTGAGTTCCTATCTCTGGTCTCTGTTCCAATTTTCCTCATGATTGAGGACCTGACAGTTATGCGGCACCAGAGGTGACAGCTTGGATAAATAAATAGTATGTATGAAGTGATTTTATTTAGCCTCCAAGGTTAAATAAAGTTCAAGGTGAAGCCCTGGAGTTTGCCCATCAATACAGACTTAGTTGTGCCTGTATTCAAGAATACAGACTGTGCCTGATTTCTTTTCTTTAAATATGCCTTTTGTAAATTTTCGGCCAAGATCAGCCACAGGGCTGGCTTGGAAAAGCAGCCTCCTTACTTCCAGGAGAAACGGAGTTACATTTGCAAAAGAGGCTGCCAAGGTTAGCATTTGATATGAACTCCAAACTTGCCATTTGGCTTTCATCAGAGGGTAGAAACATGGACTCCACACATAATACTGAGCTTATTTTAATATTCTGAGTTTTCCCCATAAATTCTTAATTATAAAATATTTGATATGTATAAAGTAACGTGTTTATATGTACATGATTTTAAAATAAGCACAACATAAGAAATAGTACATTCCCAAAGCATCTGATATAAAACAAAATGTGAATTTTGTGCAATGTAATATTTTAAATAATTGAAACAGATTTTCCCCACATCGTTCCATTATAACATGTCCATGGGGACAAAAGATATCTATCTCACCGTAGCAGTATAAAAACACATCTTCAATACCATTCAACTTCTAAAGCCAGTTCTCAGATGGGTAAGTTAAGCACTCATATGTTTCATATAGATAAGCTGAACCATGAGAAGGAATACTGAAGAAGAATTGATGCCTTTGAATTATGGTGCTGGTGAAGAATATTGAATACACATGGACTGCCAGAAGAGCAAACAAATCTGTCTTGAAAGAAGTACAGCCAGAATGGCCCTTAGAAGCAATGTGACAAGACTGTGTCTCATGTACTTCAGACGTTATCAGGAGGGGCTAGTCCCTGGAGCAGAACCTCATGCTTGGTAAAATAGAGGGTCAGCAAAATAGAGGAAGACCCGTGTTGTGGATTGAATTGTGTCCCCCCCAAAATATGTGTCAACTTGGTTAGGCCATGATTCCCAGTATTATGTGGTTGTCCTCCATTTTGTCATTTTCCTATGTGTTATAAATCATATCTCTGCCTGTGGTTAACGAGGATTAGGGTGGGATGTAACATTCTTTGCTCAGGTCACATCCGTGATACAGTATAAAGGGAGTTTCCCTGGGGTGTGACCTGCACCGCCTTTTATCTTAAGGGAAAGGGAAGCAACCAGAGAGTTGGGGACCTCATACTACCAAGAAAGCAATGCTGGGAGCAGAGGGCATCCTTTGGACATGAGGTTCCTGCATGGAGAAGCTCCTAGACCAAGGGAAGGTTGATGACAAGGACCTTCCTGCAGAGCCAATAGAGGGAGAAAGCCTTCCCCTGGAGCTGATGCCCTGAATTTGCGCTCGTAGCCTATTAGACTGTGAGAGAATAAATTTCTCTTTGTTAAAGCCATCCTCTTGTGCCGTTTCTGTTAAAGCAGTACTAGATGACTAAAACAACCCTCAATGAGATGGGTTGACACAGTTGTTGTTATTGTTGTTAGGTGCTGTCAAGTCAGTTTTGACTCATAGCGACCCTATGCACAACAGAACGAAACAGAGCCATCCTTACAATTGTTGTTGTGCTTGAGCCCATTGTTGCAGCCATTGTGTTAATCCACTTCGTTGAGGGTCTTCCTCTTTTCTGTTGACCCTGTACTTTACCAAGCGTAATGCCCTTCTCCAGGGACTGATCCCTCCTGACAACATATCCAAAGTACATAAGACACAGTCTTGCCATCCTTGCCTCTAAGGAACGTTCTGGTTGTACTTCTTCCGAGACAGATTTGTTCATTCTTTTGGCAGTCCGTGGTATATTCAATATTCTTCACCAACACCACAATTCAAAGGCGTCAATTCTTCTTTGTTCTTCCTTATTCATTGTCCAGCTTTCACATGTATATGATGTGATTGGAAATAACCTGGCTGGAGTCAGGCACACCTTAGTCTTCAAGGTGACAACTTTGCTTTTCAACGCTTTAAAAGGTTCTTTGCAGCAGATTTGCCCAATGCAATGCGTCTTTTGATTTCTTGACTGATGCTTCCATGGGTGTTGATTGTGGATCCAAGTAAAATGAAATCCTTGACACAGTGGCTGCAACAATGGGCTCAAGCATAGCAACGATTGTGGGGATGGCACAGGAACTGGCGGTGTTTCATTCTGTTTACATAGGGTTGCTAAGAGTCGGAACCAACTTCGCCATGCCTAATAACAACACAACAGGTAAACTGAGTGTTTTATCTTGACTGGTCACTAACAGCCTATTGGGGTTTCCCAAGGAGCCAAGAAAAGATGCTCAGTGAAGCCTTAGAGGCTAAAAGAAAATTAGAAATCTGCTTACTGATTCATCTTTATCCTGAAAATGTAATACGCTGGTCCATTGTCAAGCCAGGAGACAGAAACACCACCAGTTAACAGGGTAAAAAATTGTCAATCTGTATTGGAAAACTGGAAAAGCAGAAAGGGAACAGAAAGGCACCATGGAGCTAGTAACTGCAACAAGCAGATGCCAACCCTAGGCTTGAGGTATCAAAACAAAGAGGTTGTAATTGTTACAACTTAGAAGCTTGTTGGATTGACACAGTGGCTGTAACAATGGGCTCAAACATAGCATAGATTGTGAGGATGGTGCAAGACCTGGCAACATTTTGTTCTGTTATACACAAGGTCACTATGAATCGGGGGCCAACTCAGTGGTGCCTAACAACAAGCAGTAGAAACCTGGGGGAGGTGCCCTATGGACTTGGGACTCAGACCTCTGAGGAGGGGTGTCAACCAGTTCGTGCTGACATCTGCGAGATTGTTGATGTCTTTGAGGGGGTGCTGATTCTGAAAAAACTGGAAATTGGAACAAGCTGCCACTGCCAAAAGAAACAGAGCTAGGCTCTCACTCATCCTTTCTCCCTTCTTCAGCCTTCGAGCCTCCCTCTCTTGTTGGCAGTGGCCGTGGAGTTGACTCCAACTCAGAGTGACCTTCCGTCTAACAGAATGAAAGGTTGCCGAGTCTTCACCATCGTCACCATCATTGGTATGTTTGAGTCCATTGTTCCAGCTATTGTGTCAATCCACCTCGTCGAGAGTTTCCCTCTTTTTCGCTGACCTTCTACTTTACCAGACATGATGCTCTTTCCTAGCAACTGGTTTTTCCTAACGACGTGCTCAAAGTGAGTGAGCTGAAGTCTCACCATCCTCGCTTCTAAGGAGCAATGTGGTTGTATTTCTTCTAAGACTGACTTGTTTGTTCTTCTGTCAGTCCACGGTGTGTTGAATATTCTTCACCAACACCATAAAGCCTCTCTCTAGTGCCCCCTGTTGATTGGCAGAGCCTAACAGGTAGCTGCTTGCCAAAGCAGAAATGCAATTTTCAATGTTTAAGCCCCAGTTCCAGCCTCATGGAGCCCTGGTGGTGCAGTGGCGAAGCAATGGCTGCTAATCGAACGGTCAGCAGTTCGAATCCACCAGTCGCTCCTTGGAAACCCTATGGGGCAGTTTTACTCTGTCCTATAGGGTTACTAGGGGTCGGAATCGACTCGACAAAATGGTTTGGTTTTTTTGTTTCGAGCCTCACAACGCAGAGTATGGAAGGGTGGGTTTGATGTCAAGAAATAAGAACTTAACAATCATGCGATCCTACCTGGTTTGAAAAGTATCTGTTTGAAAATTATTTGACATGAGTTCTCTCTTTCTCATTTCTAGCCCAACTTTTTCACTTCAAAGAAGATTTGAGTTGGTTTCCAATAAAGGCACACACTAAATAAAACATTTGAAACAAAAAATGGTTTAAAATAGATAAAGATCGCACACCATTCAGAGAAGCATTTTCAAAACTTTGTATGGCCATCAAAGTAGAAGTATATTTTATATTATGACTTGCTAGACATATACACATATAACCGAAAAAAGTTTCATGAAGAGATCCTTATCCTTTCCATGCATAATGCACTCTGAGATTTTCTATTCTGCTTTATTTAATTTTTTAAAAGGCTGATAGCAACTCACTAAATTGATTTTATGAATTATGAATAGGTTGCAATGGATTTTTTGAAAACACTGATTTAAAGGAAGGGAAACCCAATGTTACCTAATAGTTAGGATTCTTTTTCATATTCAAAGGGTACCTTTCACACACTTTATTTAACCCTTGCAACAATTCTATGAGGTGGGCAACCAGCTGCCATTGAGTCGATCCCTACTCATGACAACCCTAACTCATGGCGACCCTACGTGTGTCGCAGTAAAACTGTGCTCCATGGAGTTTTCAGTCGCTGATTTTTTAGATGGCAGGTCTTTCTTCTGAGGCACCTGTGGGTGGACTCGAACCCTCAATCCTTTGGCTAGCAGCCTAGCACATTAACCATTTTCACCACTCAGGGACTCCATAAGGTGGGTATTGTCCCCAATTTACTAATGAGAAAGCAGAGGCTAAAGATACAAAGTCATTTGTCGCAATTCAGAAGGGTGATGAATGGAGAACACAGACCTGGAAGCCAAGTTTCCTACTGAAAACTCTCAGCCTTCCTCAGTGTGCTACGCTAGCATGAGATACAGAGTTGAGTCCTAACTGAACACCAATTTTCATTCTGAGCTTTCTGATAGGTGAGGTAAACAATGGGCTGTATAGTGGTCATTGTTTGATGAAAGCAAGCTTACAAGTTTGTCTGAACAAACTTCCTTCTAGCACTAAACTCCAGGACACAGGCTTTATATATGGGCTATTGTGTAACAATGAGCATTGTTTTCATCTGAGGTTTTGCAGAAAATGCCAAGTTGATGGCAACTTTTTTATACCAACCTTGAAGACACTGGTAGAGACTGCTGGTTATCCCCAATATCCATTTTGCCCTTCTTCCTTTAATGTCGTGCTCCAATTTTTAATTAAACAAAGGGCCACCCAGAATAAAGACTACATTTCCCAGCCTTCTGTGTGGCTAGTGTTTTCCTGTGACCAAGTCTGGCTAATGAGGTATAAGCAGGAGTACTGTGAGTAACTTCCTGGAAGTGTCATTAAAGTGAAGAGGACTATATTTGGTTCCTATGGCTGTGATAAGAAATTACCACTAATTTAGCCTCTCGAAACAACACACAATTATCTTACAGTTTCTATAGGTCAAAAGTTAGGTTGGCTCAGCTGGTTTCTCTGCTCTGGGTTTTACAAAGTCAAAATTAAGGTGTTAGCAAGTTGGGCTCTTATGGGAAGGCTCTGGGAAGAATCTACTTCCCAGCTCACTCGGGTTGTTGGCAAAATTCAGTTCCTTGTGATTGTAGAGGTGAAGCCCCTGCTTTGCTGTGGGCTATCCTAAGCTCCTAGAGTGTTCTCTCTGGTACTTGTCCCTACATTTCAGAGCCAGCAACAGCTCCTTGAATCTTTTTCTTGCTTAGAATTTCTCCAACTTTTCTTCTCCTGAATCTCTGTGGCTCCAACTAGAGAAAATTCTCTGCTTTTCTGGGTTTGTGGGGTTAGACTGGGCCCATCAAGATAATCTCGTTATTTTGTAGTTAAAACAAAAAAAATTTTTTTTTGTTTTAACTAGGAGTCGGAATCAACTGGACTGCAACAGGTTTTTTTTTTTTTGGAACCTAATTATAAGGGGCCCTGGTGGTGCAACAGTTAAGTGCTTGGCTGCTAACTGAAAGGTTGATGGTTCAAACCCACCCAGCAGCTCCGAGAAACAAAGATCTGACGGTCTCTGCTCCTGTGAAGATTACAGCCTAGAAAATCCTATGGGGCAGTTCTACCCGGTCACATGGAGTCACCATTAGTGGAAAATCTACCTGTGGGCACATAGCAACAATAATGACCTGTTACATCTGTAAAATCCATTTATCATGTAACGAAACACATTCAGAGATTCCAGGGTTTAGAGGGTGGATACCTTTCAGGACCACCATTCTGCCTAGTGAAAGGTGCTTACCGTTCTGCCTTGTTTCTTCCCTCCTGCTGCTTGGAAAGTGTGTGTGGCAGTAGGAGTGCCATTTTGGACTGTGAGAATGAGGGCTATAACTTAGGGATAGCAGAATGGAAACGCAGGAGTGGCCTGAGTTCCAGGTAGCTCCGGAGCCAACATTTCAGTTTATTAGTCCTGTTGTTGTTGTTGTTAGGTCCTGTTGTTGGTGTTATTATGCTTGAGCCCATTGTTGCAGCCACTGTGTCAATCCATCTCTTTGAAGGTCTTCTTATTTTTCCCTGACCCTCTACTTTACCAAGCATGATGATTTTCTCCAGGGACTGGTCCCTCCTGATAATGTGTCCAAAGTATGTGAGACAAGGTCTCATCATCCTTGCTTCCTGGCAGTCCATGATACATTCAATATTCTTCTTCTGTTAGTCCTAGCCAAACCTAACCAAAAGTGTAACATTCTATGGGAATGACTTATGAAAACAGATCTTGAAACAATCTCCTATTTTTGGGAGCCTACCTGTTGCTGCCCAGTTGTTTCCAACTCATAGCGACCCTATAGGACAGAATAGAACTGCCCCATAGGGTTTCCAAGGCTGTAATCTTTATGAAAGCAGACTGCCACATCTTTCTCCTGCAGAGCAGCTAGCAGGTTAGAAAAGCAGACCTTCCAGTTAGCAACTGAGCGCTGAACCACTGTGCCACCAGGGCTCCTTTTTTGGGAGCCTAGGGGCCCCTAAACAAATTTCATTGTGTAAAGAAACTTCCTATCTGCAGTCAGTCATCAGACTCCCTAAATTAATTAAAATATGTACATTTCACATATAAAGCTGGTTGAATTTCAGCTCCAGTGCTGTCTGAAGTGTGGCTTTGTGGCTGTCTTTTGCCCATGTGTTTTGTAGGGTGGGTGTGACTGTGAGGAGGCAGCCCTTTGGACAAGCCAGGCAGCCATGGTTTTCTGCCCCCCCCCCCCACACACTGGCATTTTTGGCCTCAGAACACCTCCCCCTCTCACCCCACTGAGGCCTGATGTTTGTGAGCTGGCTTAAAAAGATACAGTTCTGGCCTAACCACTCCCCCTCAGGATGTCAGGAGAGCATGACGCAGTAGGATGTGTGTTAGCAAGGTTCGAAAGAGATAATTAGTCACATAGGCTGAGATATCAAATAGGGAGAGGAAGTTTTCTTTGTCTCCTCAGCTATGATACCAGTGAGGCACACATAGCATTAAGCCTACAGCCTACCTAAGTGGGCCTACCTGGCCAGAGGGAGACGGGCAGTAGGTAGGCTCCCACTGTCCCTCAGCTAAGATGCCAGGTGGGAGGGAGGCATGGAAGGCTCTAGATCCACCAGGGTAGCTTCCAGAAGTCAGGGAGGGCGGTGTGTCGTGTAACTGTCCCACTGAAGTCTCTCACCCCTAACTCAAAGTGGGGTGTGTGTGGAAAAGTTGTCATCTCTGCCCGGGCAACATTCGAGCCAGAGGGACTGCTCACCTGTTGTATACGGCCAACTTCTCATTGTCAGTAATGAAAGCTACTTTCCATGTGCGTACAAGTGTTCTGGCCCTGACCAGAAGGATGTGATAGAAATGTGGCAATCCAGTTAGTTATAGGTACCTTTTTCTAATGACCTTCTGGTTACCTGGGGATCAGGCACAACCTGAGATAACATCGCAGATTTGCTGTGTTGCACCTCAGATTTAGTGCAGTGGAGCAGGGTGTGGCAACATTGTCACTCTGTGACTATGCAGCCTGGCCACTGGCTTGTGAAGAGCCAGGATAAGACCTTGCTGCTCTCATCAGAGGGAGGGGAAAGGACATATATGTCCAGTGGGTGTCACTGTGTGGCCTCCTCTGAGCCCCACTGGGCAAGTGCTGTTCATGCTCCAGTAGGACAAGAAAGAAAGTTTCTCAGCTTCTAGAGGAACCATGTGCTGTCTTAAAGGACTCCACCTCACATGCGTGTACTCTTCACATACCTTATTTTATTTCCCCTCCCAACAATCACATGGTGGATATTCTCCCTAATTTACAGATGAACAAACGGGCTCAAAGGTATTGAGTTATTCCCCCGAGTTCAGAAGGGCCATAAACAGTGGGCAAGAACCAGAAGCAAAACCCTGCCTAGAGTGCTGAGAAAAAGCACTTTTATCTTCCATATTTGGCCAGAGATCCTGCCTTTTCTCCTCTGTTGGGTCTGGGGGCAGAAGGAGGCATGAAACATGGCTTGTGCTTTACCCAAAGTCTGTTCGTGCCTCTATGGAAAGGCCCAGGCTTCCAGAGGAAAAGGAATCTACTCTACGTATCATCTAGAAAACTACTCCTTCAATATCGAATAAATTAAGCTATGTACTTATTTATTGTAATAAAGCCAACTGTATATCATTTTCAGTTTAAAAAAAAATTCCTGGTGATATTTTGTATATTGTGTTGGGTTTCTAAGAGCTACTAAAGTAGAAATAATCTCCATGTATCGTGTTGTTGTGTGCCTTTAAGTTGATTCTGACTCATGACGACCCCCTATGACAGAGCAGAACTGTCCCATATGGTTGTCTTGGCTGTAATCTTTACAGGAGCAGATCACCAGGTCTGTCTCCTGTGGAGAGGCTGGTGGGTTCAAATACCTGACCTTTCAGTTAGCAGCTGAGTGCTTAACCATTGGGCCCCCAGGGCTCCATGTGCTATGCCAATGTCAAATTGGCAATATTTCCAGGCATATCTAGAAGAGGGAAATTTCTGAAGTTTTTGGAGCATGTATAGATAAGAGAAATGATTTTTCAAAACCACATTCCTTTGGAAATCAAGCTAATTGAGAATTCAGGAAAAGAATAGACAGAACTTAATCAAATGATACAAATTACTCACAGCAAAAATCTTGTTACAATTTTTACACATGTAATTATCACTACAGTGAGAGTTCTGGGTATTCCATAACGCACATTTAAATTACAGACAAGCATCTTGGAACACGCTGATGATGTATATTTTAGCTCTCCATGTGCTCTGCGTTTAGGGAAAGGCTTCAAGCAATTCACCTTGAAGTTGAATTATGAAACATGACTTCGGCTTAGAGCTATCTATATTTTCAAAAGCCATGACGTCCAGTTTATAGAGAAAAGAGGATGTTTTCAAAATAATTTTGTGAAAAAATAGGAAGAGTTTTATCATGCTCAGTTCATCTCAGAGATACGGAAGTATAGTGTACTTACTATGGGAACCTGGCATAGATGGGTTATCACCACGTAGCCCAAAAGATACGTATCAGCCAGTCATTTTCACTCTTAAAATAGCTACTTGTAGTCACCGCTTGCAGAGCTTGACCTTCTCTTGCTAGCCACAGGACTTGTAGATCCTTTTCCTCAGCTCAATTTGTGCACTATCGTTGTTGCTAGTTGCTCTGACTCATGGCGACCCCATGCACAAGAGAGCAAAATGCTGCCTGGTTCCATGCCATCCCCATGACCAGTGGTGTGCTCAAGTCCGTTGCTTTGGCCACTGTGTATTCTGAGTGACCTCCAGCCGAAGGGGCTCATCTTTCAGCAGTCTCTCGGACAACGTTCTGTTGTGATCAAAGGGTTTTCACTGGCTAGTTTTTAGAAGCCGATCTCCAGGTCTTTCTTCCTAGTCTGGCTTAGCTAGAAGCTCCACTGAAACCTGGCCACTGTGGGTGGCCCTGCTGGTATTTGAAATGCCAGTGGCATAGCTTCCAGCATCACAGCAACACAGAAGTCATCACAGTGGACAGACTGACGGAGGAGAGAAACTGTGCAGATCCAGCAGCAAATCCTGTAGGCGGGCTCATAGCTGTGAGGCTGGGTCACTCTCAGTACTTTGCAGGGAGGCCTTTCTGCTTCCTGCCACTTTGACTCAGTTTCCCCTAAGGTTTATTGCTCCCATGCCTAGTTTCTCAAGGTCAGTTTGAGTAAAATTTGATTCAATGTCAACTCAAAACTTCCTTCTTCTGATCCCTTGAATCACTTCATTTTCAGAAGGGCTATGGGTGAAGCTGTGGAAATCATGAAAGACCTTAGCTGTGAAATGTTTTATTAGCAAAGAAAAGAATTTTAAATTCCCTACAGCAGTACTTTTAATCAGTTAGCTTCTACCAAAATTCCAACCAACCCTGTGTTCTTTTCTTCTAAAGACAGCTCTTCCTACCTTCAAAAATTGAGTCTACCAGTACACGATACTGGGGAAGCCAGCACAGCTTGTACAAGGCAAGGTCATGGAAGCTCCATAGACACATCCAAACTCCCTGAGGGAATGAATTGCTGGGCCAAAGGCTGTGGGGATTCTGGTCTTGGGGAACATCTAGCTCAATTGGCATAACATTGTTTTAAAGAAAACGTTCTACACTCTAGTGAGTAGTATCTGAGGTCTTAAAAGCCTGTGAGCAGCCATCTAATATACTCCACTGTCTCACCCCTTTGGGAGCAATGAAGAATGAAGAAAACTAAAGATAAAATGGGAAGATTAGTCCAAAGGACTAATGGACCACATCTACCACGGCCTCCACCAGACTGAGTCCAGCACAACTAGATGGTGCCTGGCTACCACCACTGACTGCCCTGGCAGGGATCACAATAGAGGGTCCCAGGCAGAGCTGGAGAAAAATGTAGGACAAAATTCTAACTCAAAAAGAAAGACCAGACTTGCTGGCCTGACAGAGACTGGAGAAAACCTGAGAGTATGCCCTTGGATTACCCTTTCAGCTCAGTAATGAAGTCACTCCTGAGGTTCACACTTTAGGCACAGATTTGACAGGCCCATAAAACAAATGAGACTAAGGGGGCGCACCAGCCCAGGGGCAGAGACTAGGAGGCAGGAAGGGACAGGAAAGCTGGTAATAGGGAACCCAAGGTTGAGAAGGGAGAGTGTCGACATGTTGTGGGGTTGTTAACCAATGTCATAGAACAATGTGTGTACTGACTGTTTAATGAGCAACTAGTTTGTTCTGTAAACCTTCATCTAAAGTATAATATTTATTTTTTTTGATTGCGTCTACACAAAGAATTGAGACAGCTACCTGAGTGGACAGTTTTCCTCAGCAGTAATATCATCGGCTGCCTGGGAGTTGGCTGTGCTGAGTGGACAGAAGAGAATATATAGGTAGGTCCCTACTCCCCAGGTGCAGTGATCATTGTTACCATTGCAATCCACACAAGCAACACACCAAACACATGCACCCAAACATATATAGTCCGCACAAGTATACCAAGACGTACAAAGACAGAGACTCACACTGAGACACACGCCATGCCTAATGTGACACACAGCCCTACTGGGAGGGAGAGGGAGAGAGAGGATGAGAATGAATGGGGGTGGGAATGTTAGGGGAGACAGATTCACAAACCTGAGGGACAGTGCATTACTCAGATTTCCTTCAGACTTAAATTGGTGAACTGAATTAGTTGAAGAAGGGGCAAGAGAGGAGACAGTGCTAGAGGAATGGGGCCAAAATCAATTTGCAAAATAAAAACAGCCCTTGCTGTTCTAACAGAGAAATCCGGGGAATCTGAAGGAGTCCCGTTTACTCTGGTAAATTCACCAATAATCAATGAGGGGGGAGGTGATGCAACTTTTTAAAACTGTGAGCGTCCAGAGCTAAGACAGTAAAGAGGTCTCAGGCAGTGCCCGGCACACAGTAAGAGCCCAATAAATGCTGCTGAATGCGTTTAAGGCAATGCACAGTGGCCAGTCCCAGAGGGAAGGGCACAAGTGAATTACAGACATTAAGCCTATTAAAGGCAATAGACACGGGCTGAAACAACCAACTCTCAAACATTGTTATTGTGTGGTATACATTTAGCCTTCAAGGTGAGAACTCCGAGAAAATGTGTTACCAAACCTACAGGAAGAAATACATCCTGGAAGGAAAGAAGGAGGTTTTTGTATGTTTCCCTGTGAATGATTTTTGGCATGATACTAAAACAGCCTTATGTGTCCCCAGTGCAGGTCCGGAAAGGAAGGGACTTCAGGGATACTCACTAGGAGTCCCAGAGCTGGGTCCCCACCCACTAACAGAGGTGCTCCTCCCAGGTCCTGCACCCCAGCTCCCACTCTCTCAGTGGCTTCTGCCTAAGAGTGTGCCTGGTGAGGAAGCAGTGCTGGATTTTCCTAATCACCAGACGGACAAATAAGTAAAACCCAAACCAGTTGCTGTGCACTAGATTCCGACTGATGGTGACCCCATGTGTCAGAGTAGAACACATGGGGTTTTCAGGGCTGCACCTTTTGGAAGCAGAAGGCCATGCTTTCTTCAAGGTGCTTCTGGGTGGACTTGCACCTCTAACTTTCTGGTTAGTGGCTGCCAGCTTAGCTATAGGAGCTACCCAGGGACTCTGAGGTGGTGGGTCGGTGGGTGGGTGGAGGGAAAGAAAGAAAAGAGAGAGAGAGGGAGGGAGGGAGGAGGAGGGAGGGAGAGGAGGGAAGAAGGGAGGGAAGGAAGAAAGGAAGGAGGGAAGAAGGGAGGAAAGGAAGAAAGAAAGGAGGGAAGGAAGGAAGGAAGAGAGAAGGAAGGAAGGAGGGAAGGAAGTAAGGAAGGAGGGAGGGAAGGAAGGGGGAGGGAGGAAGGGAGGGAGGGAAGGAAGAAGGAAAGAAGGAAGGGGGAAGTAAGGAAGGAGGGAAGGAGGGAAGGAAGGAAGGAAGGAGGGAAGGAAGGAAGGAAGGAAGGAAGGGGAAGGGAGGAAGGGAGGGAGGGAAGGAAGAAGGAAAGAAGGAAGGAAGGGGGAAGGAGGGCAGAAGGAGGGAAGGAAGGAGGGAAGTAAGAAGCAGCTCTGGGGGTCGCAGAGGGTGGGGAGCACAAGGAGAGCTGGGGTCAGTCGGAGAGCTGGGGTCAGTCGGAGAGCTGGGGTCAGTCTTGGCACGTGCATCAGCGTCCGGCTCCACGAACTGCACAGACTTACCTCACTTCAGGCTCAAAGATTCCGGGAGGAGTGGCGGGGTTTGTGGCTCCAGCTCCAAGGATCTCGGGGGAATGGAGGAGGGCTTGAAGGCGCAGGCGAGCAGAGCCGCGCCGCCCAAGCCGAGCCTGAGCGCCCTGGAGCACACCGTTGGCGCGGCCACTTGGAACCTGCTCTCCTACCACGCAAAGGCCACGGGCTCTGAGAGCCTTTGCAGGCTGCTGGGCTCTGGTTGTCGTGTGAGAGTGGAGGGACTACATTTGCAGAAAGAGGCTCTTCCCGAGGTCCTGGCTGCCTGGGCTTCCCCCTCCAGGTAGCTCTTCTCACAGCCTTCTCGCCCGGGAGGCAGGCGCTCGTGGGCTCGGTCTTGGAGCTCCCAGGATTCGCGCGCATGGACCAGGTGGCTAGGATGGCCATCCAGGGTCCGAAGTTCACACGTTGAATCCCTGGCAGGTCTCCATATAAGGGTCTGACCCAGTTGGCGCGACCAGAGGGATCCTCCGTCCCTCCCGCCCTTCATCCGCCACGCGGGGAGCTCATTCCTCTTACTCGCTTCTAAGCGGGTCTGGCTAGCCGGTTTCACTCTCGCCCGACTCCCTGAGCTTCTCTGGAAGGCCAGCCTCTGCTGGCAACAAGGACGCCATCACCTCCATCATCCCCACCACGCGTCGTGGCCACTCCGTGCCAGGCCCAGTCCCAAAGTCTCCAAAGATTTTTTTAGCTCATTGAATCCTCATTATGATCCCTTTTTACGGATGCAGCAACGGAGGGTTCAGTGCTTTGCCCAAGGCCACGCATGGGCAGGGAGGGCCGGAATTCAAGTTTAGGAAGGCGAGGCTCTAAGGCCTGCGCTGTCTGCTGGACGCACACTCTCTGGGTTTCCCAGTTCTCCGCTGGGACCGGATCGCTGGCGGATTCGCGCTTTCGGCAATGCCCGCCACCCTGGCCAGGTGGAGGTCACATCCCAGGCCGAGTCTGCCCTAGTGCTCTCTACTGCAGGAAGCCGGGACCCGGGCGGCCCGCGCCTCTTCCCCGTCCGTCGCCAGCCCTTGAACCCGCATGGTGAACTCACAGCTCCAGGCCAGAGCGCGCGACATTGCAAACAGGATCCTCGGAGAGGGCGGCGGATACAGCGTGTGGTCCTGGAAACCTCAGATGCTTCAGAGGACCCAGGGCACCCAGAGCCGCTGGACAAGTCTCCGCCCCTCCACCTACTGGGCAGTGAACCCCAGCAAGTCTTCTTCCCCGCCCCTCGGCACCAACTTTCCTCCCCCCTGCCCCGTAAGATGGGGACATTCATACCTACCTGGTCAAGGTTGCCGGTCACAGGAGTTTATATATGAGGAAAGGCCTTGCAAAACTAGGAAGCACTCGGGAAAGATCAGTAGTTGTATGAACAAGAATGAGATGAACAGTGACAGCGCGAGACCCAGGGACGCTCGGATGCAGCAAGTTCCCGGCTGCTTCGGAAAATAATAAAACAAAACAAAACAAAAAAACCCCATGGCCGTCGAGTCGATTCCAACTCATAGTGACCCTGTAGGACAGAGTAGAACTGCCCCATAGAGTTTCCAAAGCTGTGATCTTTATGGAAGCTTCTTCCTCCCCGCGGCACTCCCATTGGCACACGCGCCTGGAAGCCCGGATTCTCCCCTAGCGTCTAGGGTGAGTACAAACCTCAGATCTTTGGTTAGCAGCCGAGCTCTTAACCACTGCGCCACCAGGGCTCATAATAATATGATAGTCACCAAAAACAATAGCTAATATTTGTGGAGGTATGATTATTTTCTAGAGACTGAGCTCAGCACTGTACAGGCAAGCACTGTACGGGCATTCTTTGGTTTACATTTCCCAGCAACTCTCTGGGGATAGTATTTATCTCCACTTTACAGACCAGGAAACTGAGGCACGGAGGTTGAATAATTTTATCAGGGTCATGAAGCAGTATTTGAGGGACTCGGGGTTCGAACCCAGATTTGCCAGACTCCGGAGCCCTGGCCAGTGTGGAGAGGCTGCCAAGGCAGGGAGCCGCCTCACCCGTGAGCAGTCTCTCTGATGAGACAACGCTCTTTTCTGATCCACGGGATCTTCTTTCCTTCCGAAGGACCTTATGACTCGATTTCCCTGGCCAAAGAAATGCCTTGTGTGTCTCTTTGCAAAAGAAACTACAAGCAGACCTCTGGGAGCTAGTCAATGGCCCGGGGCGATGGGGGCTCTCCCGAGGCGCCTTCAGGTGCACAATCCGGCTGGGGCTCCCGGCCAGGAGGCGCCGGGAAAAAGCCAGGGTGGCCCCCGGCGTCGGCGTCGGAAGCCCCAAAAGCCCAGACCTCTTTGCCCCTAACCCAGAACACTCTTGGCTCTGGGGTTGAAAGGGTGGAAACTCATCCAAAGGAACACTTCCTTCAGAAAAGGCCCCCTCACCTGGGACTGCCACTATAGGAAGAAAGTGGAGGCTCTCTGCCCTGCGCCCCTTCAGCTCTAGCCTGTGGGCACTCCGAACTCCTGACGTCTCCCGGCTATAGAGCCCAAGAAACTCATCTGGAGATGCGACCCACCCACCATACGCTGCCCAACCCAAAATCCAAGTGCGGTGTTTCTTAATTACGTTTCCCTTGGTTAGCACCGAAGTATAAAACCTGATTTAATTTTTAAAAAGGAAATGGAGTCCTCGCACCGCTGAAAACGTTACGAACAAAATGAGTGGGATCGATTAATCCCTTTCGATGTCATTCGTTTTTATTAAGAGTTTTCCACAAACATCTGAACACAAGGCCTAGACTCTGGAACGAGGAACCGACCTGGAAACCCCAGACCTGTTCATAAAGAGTTGCTAGATAGAACCTTAAATAAAATCACCAGTTTTCCAAACTCTCAACCACAGACGCTTTCGTAATTTCTGAAGACGCCGCGCAATCGTCCTGGATGTGTAAATACCGGTAGCCAAGCGCGCCGTATCACTACGCTCTCCCCGCTAGCCCGAGACCAGGAACTAAAGCCACTTCTGGAATACCGAGCTCCATGTATCTTCGGTTTCAGGGTTTCGCTTTTCTCCCCCAGGTCCCTCTCTGCTTGGCCTCTCCAGCCTCTTAGGACCAACAGAGGCCCGCCGGGGCTCAGCCAGCTCTGCAAGGCTTCAGCTTAACAGGGAAGGGGTGTGGGGTGAAGGAGGTGCGTTAGTGAAGTGTGTGGCTATGGTAAAAGGATTTTTGAAAGAAGGACGAGGAGGAAAGAAAAAGAAGAGGAGGAGAAATAGAAATTATTATGACACGGGCATAGATTTCACTGGATCTTTGAAACCACAGCCGTCTCTTTACAATCAGTTTTAAAAGCAAAGTGGAATGCTGGGTAAGAATGGCTGTTCCTGGACAGATTAAAGCACTCGGTCCAGCTCTCCTCTGTTGTCTGTGTGGTGGTCTGTGGGGATGGGAGCGTTCAAATTTGTACAGTTTCGGTTGTGGTTTGGAGAACCGGCTTCTCTAAATAGTTTCCAGTGGTGGTTCCCACTGGAACCACCAGCTGAGTGCTGGAGGCAGGGAAGGACGTGCGCAACAGCAGCAAACGTCGCCGTTCCAACAATATCAGCAGAAAGGCCCCCGGGTCTTTCCGAAAACACTTCTTTTTCCCACAGGTCAGCCAGCGTCTCTCCGCGGAGCTCCCTTTGGTGCACGCGCCTGGCAGCGCGGGTTCTCCCCTCCGGTCTGGAGTAGGTTCTGCAGCTTACGCCCCATGGAGCGGCCAGGGCGGGTCGCCCACATTGGGGTCCTAAGCCCCCCCTTCGTCCGCGAGTGGTCAAGGCCACCCGGCAGGGGTTCCTGTCGCCTCTCATCGGGGCTCCTGCGGCCTCCGGGGCGCGACGTTCGAGGGCTGCGGTGACGCGCTCAGGCCGGGAGGCAGACGGCCCTCTCGGGAGGCGGCAGGGGCAGTGGGAGGCACGGCGCCCCCGGGGGGCGGCTGCGGCGGCAGCGCCAGCAGCTCCTCGCCCGAGGTCACCGCACAGTCCTGCTCCGGCTCTGCGCCCCCGCTGCCCCCGGTCGCCGCCCCGCTGCCACGTTTCTTGTCCTCCTCCTTTTTCCACTTCATGCGGCGGTTTTGGAACCAGATCTTGATGTGTCTCTCGGTCAAGTTCAGCATGACAGCCAGCTCCACCCGGCGCGGTCGCGAGATGTACTTGTTGAATAGAAACTCCTTCTCCAGCTCCAGCAGCTGCGCGCGCGTGTAAGCCGTGCGTGTCCGCTTGTTCTCCTCCGGCTCCGTCGCGTAGGCGCCGCCTGCGGGTGACACAGCGCGTGAGAGTGGCCCTCGGGCCCCGGCCCCTCCTGCCCAATCCCGCCCTATGCAGCACAACCCCTCAGCTCCGAGCCCAAGGAGCCCAGGCCACCCGACCTCCAGGCCTCACAGCTTGGGCGTGCGCAGCCTGGCCGCGGCCTCAGAGAGGTTTACCCGGAGGCTGCATGCCCGCAGCTCTTGCCCGGGAGAAGGTACTTCTGCGTGGAGGCCAAAGCTGCTCTGGCCATTTCCGTGAGCGGGCGACTGGCTTTTGAATGAGTCCACTTAGCCGATTCTTGGGCTGACTGAAACGCGCACAATAGATCTCTGTAAAACCACTTCATTCCATAAAGATAACTGTTGTTAATAGGGGTTAAAAAACAACAACAGCTTTTCTGAATGCGGATCATTACCTGGTTCATACATAACTGACACAAAAAATTTCAAGACAGAAAACCAAACTCGGCCACGTACGGCGCTAATTTTTCTCCCCATTGTTTAACCATTCCTTAAAAAATGCTGGTGTCAACTCTAAGTTGATTTCACGACCCGCAAATGGGTGCAATTCGCACGAATACAGGTTATACCGTTATTGTTATATCTGATCGTATATTATCTCTCTACATAGTTATCAAGGAGCCCTGGTGGCGCAGTGGCTAAGCGCTCAGCTGTTAACCAAAAGGTCGGCAATTGGAACCCACCAGCTGTTCTGTGGGAGAAAGATGTGGCAGTCGGCTTCCTTAAAGGTTTACAGCCTGGGAAACCCTGTGGGGACTGTTCTACTTTGTCCTATAGGGTCGCTATGATTGGAATCGATTTGATGGCAATGGTTTTTTTTTTTTTTTGGATATAGTTAATACTGTTAGAATTAGCCCCTTTCCGAAAACTAGTAAAGTATATTTTCTATAACTGTCTTTGAACCTCCGCCGGGCCCCTCCCTGCGGGCGGGGAGAAGGGGATACAGCTTTGGGCCCGGGGAAAGTTCTTGTTTCGCGGGACCAGGCCGCCATGTTCGGGTTTAAACCGCCGGCAGAGACCAGGGAAGCGCGGGGGCCAAATCCGCTGCGGAGCGGGGAGCCCGAGGGCTGGTGCAGAAACACGCCGCCGAGGGCGCAGGGGTCCCGCGCCTGGGAGAAGCCACTGCGCGGCCTGGCCCGGAGACCAGCGCCCCACACTCGGGTATCTGCGCTTCCCAAGATTCCGACCTTTTCGGTTCTGTGCTCTCTGGCTGGGGTCGCAGGCGCAGCAAGTTCCGCCCAACCTCCAGGAAGAGGCTGAAGCCGCTTGTCCCAGGGCGAGGCTGGGGCACAGTTTTCTGCGGCTGCTGCCAAAGCCGGGAGAAGCGCCCAGAATGTGTTTGTGGCGGTGTGTGTGTGTGTGGGGGTGGGTGGGCGGGAGAGATGGAGCTCTCTGGGGTTTCCCAGGCCGAGGGGAGGGCCGGGACTGAGTCAGCCGAGAAGTTCTGCGCCTGCCCGAGGGGGCGTCTCGGAGTTTTACACTTCAGGCCTTCCCCGGCCTTGAAAGAGAAGTGAGGGTGCTTTACAAGGACAATTAAAAAGGCCCTCCACAATTCTTAAATGTCACCCACAACCCCTCGGCCTCTCGCCCTTGGCTGAGGGTCTTGCGGAGGCTTTGCTGGAGGTTGCTCCGGGCCCACTACGCTGGGACACCTGAGCCAGGATGGTGGCGGTGCGCTGGGAGGAGAGGCGTCAGGGGGTTGAGCCTGGGCCTTCTCTGGGGCTCCGGCGGAGGCAGCTTAGGTGCCCGCTGCCGGCGGGTTGAGGCGGGAGGCAGCTGGCAGAGGACGAGGTTTCCGGAAGTCCCTAAGGCAGTCATGTTCCTGCTGTGAATAATGAGTTCTTTTCAGGAGGCCCTTTAGTAACTTGCTTTTCCCAGGGCCTGAAACCCCACTGGGCACAGGCTGGCAGTCTGACTCTTTGGAAGGTTCCCGGGAGAACAGCGGGGGGCCTCAGGGGCCGCCGCGAACTTGTCCCAGGACAGGGAGGCATGATTTCAGAGGGTCACAACCAAGACCTCTCCATCTGACTCCCAAGTCCAGGGGCTACACTTCCTGGGTCTTCCCACCCTCCGGCCCGGGGAAGGCTGCTGTTTTCCTCCAGGTTTTACTTCCTGGCTCCTCGGTCTGCCAGATCCCAAGCTCCACCGGAGAAGGGGGACACCCTTTTAGGGGTGGCAGGGAAGCTATACCCTCAGAAGGCCTCTTGCAGGCCTTCCTTCCTCGCCTTCTTCAGAAGGAATCCCGGGGCCTGCAGGGAGCCGGGAGGCAGGGAACGCTGGCCCGGAGCGGTAGAGAGGGAGCCCCGGGGGTGGGGGACGGGTGGTGGGGGGGAGGGAGGCCCAGGAGAAGCCACCCGGCCGCGCGCCAGGGGCGGGAGGGCGCAAGGGCAGCCGGGTGCGGACGCTGCCCCAGGCATCTGAGGCCCGCCGCCGCCTAGCACTCAGCCATAGGAGGAAGCGCCAGAGGAGGACGAGGCCTGGGCCCTGGGCAAGCCGGACCCCGTGCCAGCCCTGCAGCCAGGGCGCAGAGGCCTCGGGGGCGCCCTCTCGAGCCTCCTTCTCCTGCCCCTGACCGTCAGTTGGAAGGAAACGCAAACTTCACTATTTGCAGTGCAGGTGTGACCAGAAGTGGCAGAGGCGCGGAAGCGATAACATTGTGTGGCAGCGGCGGCGGCTGCACAGGCCGCTCTGGGACTCACCGCCGGCTTGAGCAGGGAAGGCCAGGGCCGCGCTGGTGCCTGGGCCTTCGGCATGGGGAGAGGCCTGGGACCGCCGGCGCCCAGGCCGCGCGCACCCGGGCTGCACCTCTGAGCCGGGGCCAGTGAAGGGAGGCCTGTGGCCGCTTTGGTTAGCCAAAGGGATCAGAAACGCCAACGCCTCGCCGGCTACACAGGTGAGCGCAGGCCTTCGGCCTTTCCCTGACCCCGACCCCAAGCCAGGCACCGGGAGCCTCTACTGGCCTGAGTGCAGGCTTCCTGCCTGGCCTGCCCACATCTTACCAGGCGGCCCCGAAAACGCCTGCTCGTCCACCAGGAGCAGCGGCGCTCAGGCCGCTCCATCGACGCCCACGTGGGGAGCCTTGGGCTGGGGGATCCCTGCTCGCCGAAGATCCCCTGGTCCAAGCGCTGAGCGGGCCGGGCCTCGCCTCTCTAGGCCGGCGCCAGGGTCGTGTGGGCTCTGCGGTGGAGATGGGCTTAGTGTTCAAGCCAGAAACCAGCCGGGCTCAGAAACGCCTGCGGGGCAGGCTGGCCTTTTCGGAGTCCTGGTGTGGTTTAGTTCGACCCCAGGGCATCCCGGTGGAAGAGACGGGGAAGAAGAGTGGCCCCCGCGAGCGCTTGGAGGTCTGTGCAGCCGGGCCCCGAGTGGAGCGGAGAACCGGCAGGAGGTGGCCTTACCTGCCCACTGGCCTTTCCACGAGTGTGCCTTGGTGGACTTCATCCACGGGAAAGGCAGCTGGCCGCGCCCCGGCTCCTCCAGGACGCCCGGCTCCGCGCAGTCAGCGAAGTGCCCGGCAGGCGGCTGGGCGAGCGCTAGAGGCGCGGGGAGGTGGTGGTGGAGGAGCGCCGCGGCCGGGGAGTCGGCGAGCGGGGGCACCTCGTACGGGGAGATGTCTGGAGGGCTGCCCTGCTCCAGCGCGCCCAGGGCGCTGGTGAATGGCGGCGGCTGGGGCTGGCGGCCCATGTACAGGCACGCGGGCGGGCTAGCGCGGAACTCTGGCGCCGGCCCGCGCTGGAACGCGCACTGGTCCTTGTAGAGCTGCGGAGCCGCGTAGTACTGCTCCTCGCCGTTCATGGCTGTGGCCCAGGGCTGGGACCAGGGAGCTGGAGCCAGGGACTCAGCGCTGTGCGGCGCTCCCGCTCCCGGCGCCACCCTGCTCGCTTTGACAGCTCCGCACGGCTCTCCACGGTAACCCGCGGTCCGGCCCCCGCGCCATAGGCTCCCCGGTGCCCCACGTGGCGCAGCCTGGGGCCATCATTGGCCTGCCGACCGCTTTAAGAAGCGACGCCCAGGGACCTGCGAGCACCTGCATTTATTTCCATTTCCCCCCTCAGATGAGTTTGCTGCACTAGCCTGTGTGCGCAGCTGGTAGGGCTCTCCCAAGTGGGGCGCTCGAGAAAATGTGAAGGCTTAAAAAAAAAATCATTTATAGAAAAAGACTTTCAACATGCTTTAAGCTTTTCTATTTTCTTGGTATGTTTGGTAATGATGTTGTTGTTATGTGCCATGGAGTCAATTTCAACTCATAGCAACCCCATGTGACTGAGTAGAACTGCCCCAAGGGGTTTCCTAGGATGTAATCTTTACAGGAGCAGATCGCCAGGTCTTTCTCCCGTGGAGCCTCTGAGTGGGTTCAAACCACCAATCTTTCTGGTAAACAGCGGAGCGCTTAACCTTGGAGCCACTAGGGCTCCTTGATAATATTAACTCATTGATAATATTTACAAATATACATACGTTCAGGTTGTACGCTTAAACTTTTTTTTTTAACTGTTGGGGAACACAAAAAAAAAAACGTTTGCGGACCACTTCTCTGTAGACTGGAAGCAGTTGGCTCTATTTTATTTATTGAGACTTGTTAAGCACCACCAATGATATCAATGAACTAACATAAAAATCTGGCATTCGTTGTATGTTATCTGTGGCTGTGCTTCGTTTGGAAAATTCTGGAATGTAAACTGTAGCTTCAGAAGCATTCAGAATGATATCTTTCTTATTTTTATTATATGCGTTGTTAATTTTGCCTTAAACAAATTTGGGCCCATTTAGTCAACTCAGAATGCGTTTTCCTGAAGTGTAGGGAGGGAAGAAGTAGCCGGGTCCATTTTGTGCCCGGGAGACGGGGGGGGGGGGGGGAGGGAGGCGGGGTGCGGTTGGGTCCGGGGTGGAGGGGACCCGTTCTTGGACGTCCTCTCCATGGATCCCGGGTTAGGCCAGGAATCTGCAGGAAAACGTCCAGCCCTGCGTGGGATTGAAGTAAGGCAGGCCCGAGAAAGAGGATGTGTATAAAGACATCAAACGTTGCACTTTCATGACAGCGTCGGTGGTGGGCTTCAACCCTTTCGGTAACTTCTGGGCGCTCCGATGTCACTTTCTGGACTAGCTTGCACAGATCGGCTGCCTCTGAATGGTGGTGGCGCCCAACCCCGGGCCTGGGCATGACCTACGCCGCCCTACCGGCTAGCCCTAGGCGGTCCGGTCGGCCTCAGACCCGGCCCAGCCGAAATGATGACATTTCCCGAACTGGTCTGAAGAGTTTTAGAAAAACTGGACATCTTTGCGCAAGAGGGAGTGTGAACTCCCAGGAGCCAAGCAAGAGAAAATCACCGCATGTCCTCTGTAGCAATTTGACTTTCCTAATTACACACCAACATCCAGGCCTCCATGCGGTCTATTTTAATACATTTTCTCCCAGTAGAAATAGTAGAGGAGCCATGGTGGTGCAGTGGTTAAAGCAATCGACTGCTAACCGAAAGGTCAGCAGTTCAAACCATCAGTGGCTCTGCGGGAGAAAGATGTGGCAATCTGCTCCCATAGAGATTTACAGTCTTGGAAACCCCGTGGGGTCGCTATGAGTCAGAATCGACTGGCCGGTAGTGGATTTTCTTTCTTTTTCAGTAGAAATCTTAGTGTTGTAAATGGGTGAGAATTGAGAGCGCTATTCAGAAAAAAAAGAAAAGCTAGTTGGGAGTTTGGTCTGCCGATTCTTTCTCTTGGCAGGGTGCCGCGGCCCTGCCGGTGGTCCACTTTCAGAGGCGCAAGGCGCACCGCGTGTCGGGGGAGTCTGGTAAGGCGAGCGCGCGGTCCCCTGGCTTGGTGGAGCTCCGACTCTGTCGGGAGGGCAGGCTGAGGGAAGCTCGGGTGGGTGGGGAGAATTTCGGCCTTTTCTTCAGGGAAAAGGGCCATCTGCCTTCCTGGGCCTGGGGAGTGAAAGGCGGTGGAACCGGAGCACCTAATCTCTGCGCCTCTGCGTCAATGAGCCCATTGTTGGCTGCGGCCGCGGAGGACCAGCCGCTATCACCCAGCCGCGAGTGACCACATCGATCGGGAGGGAGGGTTGCCCGGCCGCGGCGTGTTGACCCTACGAGATAATCCGCCCGGTCGCTGCGGGTTGACTTGGCGACGTGGTTATGAGCGGGGACGCCCCCTCCTTCTCCTGCCCCCCTTCTGGTAACTCTGGACTCGGTAGGTACCCCCGCCCCCCCTCCCCTGTTCCGGGCCTCTCCTGTCACCCCGACCCGGAGGGTTTATTTTGCACTTCTGGTCTAATTGCACATTTTTATAAATTGGTCTCCATTTCGATGCTTCATTTGCTCCCATTTAATATTTTTGCTCGGCCCTGCAGAAAGAACAGAGGCACTCAGCAGAAAGCAAATTCGCCCACTCTGCTCTCTGGCAAAAAAAAAAAAAAGACGGGGGGGGGGAGGGGCGAGCAAACACGAGCGGGTGGGGGCATGGGGGAGCTGAAGGCATTCAAGGGGGGCACGTTTTACTTTCCCAGTTAGTACTTTCTGCTACCTGCTACCTAAAGAAGAAAAGAACCAATAAATGGTCAAGCAGCCATCTGTTATTATTGTTACTAGGCT
This sequence comes from Loxodonta africana, assembly GCF_030014295.1. NCBI lineage: Eukaryota > Metazoa > Chordata > Mammalia > Proboscidea > Elephantidae > Loxodonta > Loxodonta africana. The sequence continues at coordinate 19,681,127 of NC_087364.1, forward strand.
GGACAAGGCTATTAGGATTTTTGGATTGCTAATTATCACATATTACAATATATCACATATCACAATATACCATGGGCTACCAGGAGAACTAACAAATCTGTCTTAGAAGATGTACAGCCAGAATGCTCCTTAGAAGAGAGGATGGGGATACTTATTTCGTGTACTTTTGATATGTCTCTGGAGAAGGGCGTCATGTTTGGTAAAGGAAAGGGCCATCAAAAAAGAGGAAGATCCTTGTCTTGGTTATTTAGTGCTGCTATAACAGCATTGGAAACCCTGGTGGGTAGTGGTTAAGTGCTATGGCTGCTAACCAAAAGGTTGGCAGTTCGAATCCACCAGGTGCTCCTTGGAAACTCTATGGGTTAGTTCTACCCTGTCCTATAGGGTCGCTATGAGTCCGAATCGACTGGATGGCAGTGGGTTTGGTTTTGGTTTGGTCTTATAACAGAATCACCACAAGTGGGTGGCTTTAATAAACAGAAATTTATTTTCTCACAGTTTAGGAGGCTAGATGTCCAAATTCAGGGTGCTGCCCCTAGGGGAAGGTTTTCTCTCTCTGCTCCGGGAAGGTCCTTGTCTCTTTTCAGCCTCTGCTGCTGGGCAGCCGTCACGTGGCTTGGCATCTTCTTTCACCAGTGCTGTTTGCTCCCTTGCTTGTTTAATCTCTTTTATATTGCAGAAGAGATTGACCCAAGATACAACCTACACCAATCCCGTCTCATTAACATAACAAAGACATCCACTCCCAAATGGGATTATAACCACAGGCAAATAGGTTAGGATTTACAACACTTATTTTGGGAGAACATAATTCAACCCATAACAGCCCTCAAGGAGATGGATTGTTACAGTGGCTGCAACAATGGGCTCAAACATAGCAACCATTGTGAGGATGGCCCAGGACCTGGCGGTGTTTCCTTCTGTTGTACACAGGGTCGCTATGAGTCAGAACACACTGGAAGGCCTACATCCATATAAGAAGTATCCCTCAGATACTCTCCACTGAGTAAGGTCATGATCTGTATTTCTTCCGTGGATACAGCTCACGGTATCAGAAAATGGCCAAGTCCATTAAAGGCAAAATGTGTTTCCGCTCTGAATTCCCGCTGACGCCTGTGAGAGAGCCCCCTCCACGCCCCCTTGCCTTAAACAGGCAGGAGAGTGATACAGAGCCATTAGGCGAGCGCCTTCCCGAGCCATTTAACAGCAGCTCTTATGGATAAATAAACAAAAAGGGCTGTAAACCAATTATAGTGTGGACAGTGAAAAAGTCGTTTATTAGCAGGACGTACTGATAGACCTTGCTGACACTTGAGGTCCTCACCTGCCCCTTTTTCTCTCTTTCTTCAAGAGAAGCGCTTTGCTCCTGGAGAACACGGGGTACCTTGCTCTTGGTAAGTGGAGAAGTCTTCCTCGGTGCTCTCATGGAACGCCAAGGGCTGAGTTTGACGTGGGGATAAGAATTCTTAGGCCACTATTACAAAGGAAAAAACAGACGAACCTGACTTAACTCCAAGGGTGTGTTCATAACACATCCGTGTGGAATTAAATCTATTGGAGCAGATTCATTGTGATAATTAATTTGCTGTTGAAAAGAAAAAGTAAAATTATATCCTAAGTTGAAAAACTCCATAAAGCAAACAATGTGAATGCGCTTAATGAAGATACATACGCCTGCCATAATTTATTTTGCATGTTTGTATATTTGCATTTCTTTCTGTGGCTCTGCCTATGCAGACAAGTTGTTATCCCACCAGGACCAACCATCGTTCCCTCTGCCTTTGTGATTTCCGGCAGAATCTGGCACCCGGCTCCGAAGGGCTAAGAGAAACCCAACTCCTTCAGGAAAAAGGGCCATTGATTCCTAGGGCAAGACAATGTAGCAAAAATAAGTGGAGAGTTGCAATTATTCTCCAGATAATTCAGGCTTTTCCCCCACCTCTTATCTGTACACAAATGCATGCCTTCCCTGTACAGGTAAACGCAGCTTAAAAATCTGACTTCATTGGACAGTTGTCTGGTTTTCTACCTCACTGACTCTCAGAAATGTGAGCAAAGAGCACAAGGGGGCTGAGCGGGGAGAGGGGCAAGGGGAGGGTGACTGGGACCCTTCCTGCCCCAGCACTGTCACTTGCCTCCACCCCCACAAGTTGTGGCTTCCTTCTGGAGTGGGATTCCCAGACACCAGCTCTTGCCACTTTTTCTATTTAACCCTCCAAAGCTCTCAGTTGGCTTTGCAGCTGAATGCAAAAGTGTGTAGGGAAGTTTAGCCTCCAAAAGGCCTAAGGCCTGTTTCCCCCATCCCCTGCATCCCTGTAGCCCATCCCTGCAGGTCTGCCCCCATCTCTCTGGGCCACTCTCACCTCGCTTCCCAGATGTGTGGTCTTCAGACACCCCAGCCTTTGCCATTTCCCTTCTGATCTTAGTCCTGGATAGCCAGCTCCTCGCTTCTATTGAAATGCCCTTTCTTTGCTCTCCACCCCCTCCCATCACCATTTCCTGTGACTAATTCTTTGTTCTCCTGGGAACCTTTTCTTACCTACAGGTTCCCGCTGGAGCCGGAGAAGGCTGGGCCCTCACCACCTGGTCACCACAGTCCATTTCTGAACCATCCTGTACTTCACATGGTTTAGTGGTTTGAAAGGAGCTCTGGTGACATAACGGTTAAGAGCTTGGCCGTTAACTGAAAGGTTGGTGGTTCGAACTCACCCACTGTCTCCTCATAAGAAAAATCTGGCAATCTGCTTCCTTGAAGATTAACCAAAAACAAACAAACGAACGAACAAACAAAGAAACCCAAACAAAAAACCAAACCCATTGCCGTTGAGTTGATTCTGAAACATTAGAATTAGAACTGCCCCATAAGGTTTTCAGGGAGCGGCTGGTGGATTCAAACTACCACCCTTTTGGTTAGCAGCCAAATGCTTAAATCACGGTGCAACCGGAGCTCACTGAGAAGATTACAGCCTAGAAAACCCTGTGGGGCAGTTCTACTCTCTTACGTAGGGTTACTGTGAGTCGGACATGACAGCACTTAACAACAACATTAGTTTGAAGGAACAGTATTTTCAATAACATCTGTTGATCCAGCATAGGAAACCCTGGTGGCATAGTGGTTAAGTGCTCTGGCTGCTAACCAAACGGTCAGCAGTTCGAATCCGCCAGGCGCATCTTGGAAACTCTATGGGGCAGTTCTACTCTGTCCTATAGGGTCGCTATGAGTCGGAATCGACTCAACGGCACTGGGTTTCTGGGTCTGGGATCCAACATCTATATAGCCCTTACTCTGTGCCTGTCTTTGGGTGACAAAAACTCAGTCATAGAGTATGTTCTGGTTTTGGTGTGTGATGGAATGCTCTTAGGAGCTTCATAACCTGCCTTCCAGTCCTGGTCCTGCCCTGGCCAAACTGTGTGTCCCTTGGCAAGCTATAGGGCTTCTCGAAAGCTCACTTTCTTTACTTGTAAAGTGGAAACAATACTACTGCTCTATGAAGTATACCCATTGCCTATAGTAATACTAACAGCAGTAACAGGAAACATGACCAGACACTGTTTTAAGTATTTTACATAGGTTATATATGTTAACGAGGAGCCGTCGCGGCACAATGGTTAAAGTGCTTAGACAGTTCAAACCTACCTAGTGGTTTCACTGAAGAAAGTCCTAAAGATCTGCTTCCATAAAGATTAAGCCTAAAAAAACCTATGGGGCAGTTCTACTCTGTCCCATGGGGTCGCTGTGAGTGGGAATCAACTTGGCAGCACCCAACAACAACATATGTTTATATACCACAACGATCCCATGAAGTACATACTTTGACTTCCATTTTTCAGTGAAGGAAACTGAGGCACAGAGATCTTAAGTACTTGCTCAGGGTCACATAGCTAGTAAGTGGCAGGGCTTTAGGGGACGGTCTGACTTCAGGATTCGTGCTCTTGGTATGACATGACAGCACCTTGCTATGTAGTAGGCACTCAAGAAATCCTTTTTATTATTTTTGTGAGGCTTCAGTGAGAACAAGCGTCTAATGTGCTTAGCACTTTGTGGCTGCTCAGTGGCCGTCTCATCCTTTCTCCCTAGCATGGCTTTTTTATTTTAGCTGAAAATACACACAACCAAACGTACACCCATTCACTTCACGTTGTGTCACCATTCTCCTTATCTCTGGCCGTATGGTTTCACCACCATTAACCTGGGCTCTCTGCCCCTTAAAGTCTGCATTTTGGAGTTGTTGTGTTATTGTTTGCCATCGAGTCAGTTCTGACTCATACTGGCTTCACGTGACAGAGTAGAACGACCCCATAGGGTTTCCAAGGCTGTAATCTTTACAGAAGCAGACTACCACATCTTCCTCCCTCAGAGAGGCTGGTGGGTTCCAACTGCTGACCTTTCGGTTAGCAGCGAATTGCTTAGCCACTGCGCCACCAGGGCCCCTTAGAGCTAATGTTTTCCATTTAATCTCATAGAGATAACTCTTTTAAAGAGCACAATGCTCAAATGAACCTTCTTTACTAAATGAGTTAAATTGTTGTTTAGTTTAAAGATGACTTCATGGAACAGTTTTGGTTCAAGGCTTAAAAGTTGTTTCCAGGTAATAGATTTGTGGGTTCCCCTAGTCTCAACATATTCCGTAAGTCTAGTTTCTAGTAAAAATTTGAAGTTCTGTTCCATATTTTTTCCTTCTTTTGATCAAGATTCGTCTATTTTGTCCTTGATCAAAACATTCAGTCATGGTAGCCAGGCACCATCCAGTTCTTTTGGTCTCATGGCAAAGGAGGTAGTAGTTCATGAAGGCAGCTAGTCCCGCAGTTAATTTCCTTCTTCTATTCCTGGGTCTTCTTATTTCTCTGTTACTCCAGGCAAATAGAGACCAATTGTATCTTAGGTGGCTGCTTGCAAGCTTTTAAGACCCAAGGGACTACTCCCTGAATTAGGAGGAAGAACAGAAACTCTAGAAACAATATCAGGCCAATGGATTGGAGAGGTCCATGAAACCATGCCTCTAGGCTTTTAAACAAACAACATCCGTGAGGTGTTTATTTGTGCTTATGTAGTCTCAACAGCAAGGAGATAAAGACTACAGTGTTGGAAACCCTGTGGGGGCAGTTCTCTTGTGTTCTATAGGGTCGCTATGAGTTGGAATCTACTGGACCGCACACAACAACAGCCTCAACAGCTGCAGCCTTTTATTTTATTTTTTTAGCTGCCATTTTTCCTAGCATTGATTTTAATGCACCTACAAGCATTTGCCTATTGGCCCCCAAGAAGGTTGCATAGTTGTTACTATAGGCCCCATTTCTACAGGCGTTCTTGGACATGTGGTCCTGGAAGCCTGGGAGGAAGCATTGGGTGGGTCCATCACTCTGTGAGGAGGTGGAAGAGAGGGAGAGCTGGCTGACATGCACTCCAGCCAGCCCTCAACACATCACAGAGAGAGAGAGAAACAGGTATAAAAGAGCTTGAAAGAAAAACTTGAACGGGGTGAATGAACTATAGCTCAAAATGCCTTGGCTATGTAGAGATGTAAGGAGCCCTGGTGACACAACTGTTAGGAGCTCAGCTGCTAACTGAAAAGTCGACAGTTCGTACCCATCCAGCGGCTCCACTGGAGAAAGACCTGGCAATCTGCTTCCGTAAGGATTACAGCCTAGAAAACCCTATGGGGCAGTTCTACTCTGTCACACGGGGTCGCTATGAATCGGAATCAACTTGACAGCACACAACAATAACAACACGTTTAAGTGTGGAATCCAGCATCTAAGTAGTGTCTTATAGCTAGAGACCACTCCCACTAGGTTTTCTGTAGTTCTTTTCCAGGTTAGAGATGAAGCTATCATCATCAACTCAGAGGAAACCCTACAATGGCCAGAAGAGAAGGGAGTGATTCTGGTTTCTGGGTCAGAGCAGGGCTGGTATCCTGCTCCACTCCTGCTTTTCCAGGCTGGGAAGGAGGTCACATGTCACTCTGGTCTTCTTTGGGAGGGACAGGAACATCCCCCTTAAAGTGATATCTGTGGGTGCCCCCAAATCTAAGACCCATAAAAAAGTGTCAGAACTAGAAACCTGTTGTTGTTAGGTGCCATGGAGTTGTTTCCGACTCGTAGACACCCTATGCACAACAGAATGAAACACTGCCCGATCCCGCGCCATCCTCACAATTGTTGCTATGTTTGAGCCCATTCTTGCAGCCACTGTGTCAATCCATTTCTTTGAGGGTTTTCTTCTTCTTCGCTGACCCTCTAATTTACCAAGCATGATGTCCTACTCCAGGGACTCGTCCCTCCTGACGACATGTCCAAAGTACACGAGATGAAGTCTCACCAGCCTTGCTTCCAAGGAGCACCCTGGCTGTTCTTCCAAGACAGATTTGTTCATTCTTCTGGCAGTCCATGATATATTTAATAATATTTGCCAATGCTATAACTCTTCTTCGGTCTTCCTTATTCATTGTCCGGCATTTACTTGCATACGAGGTGACTGAAAATAACATGGCTCGAGTCAGGCACACTTCAGTCCCCAAAGTTACATCTTTGCTTTTTGACACTTTAAAGAGGTCTCTTGCAGCGAATTTGCCCAAAGGAATACGCTATTTGATTTCCTGACTGCCAATTCCATGGGTGTTGATTGTGGACCCAAGTAAAATGAAATCCTTGACAACGTCAATATTTTCTCCATTTATCAGAATGTTGCTTATTGGTCCAGTCGTGAGGATTTTTGTTTTCTTTATGTTAAGGTGTAATCCATCCTGAAGGCTGTGGTCTTTGATCTTCATCAGTAAGTGCTTCAAGTCCTCTTCACTTTCAGCAAGCAAAGTGTGTCACCTGCGTAATGCGGGTTGTTAATGAATCTTCCTCCAATCCTGATGTCCCCTTCTTCGTATAGTCCAGCTTCTCAGATTATTTGTCCAGCACACAGATTGAACAAGTATGGTGAAAAGGTACAACCCTGACACATAACTTTCCTGATTTTAAACCATGCAGTATTCCCTTGTTCTGTTCAAAGGGTTGCCTCTTGGTTTACGTACAGGTTCTGAATGAGTACATTTAAGTGTTCTGGATTTAAGTGTTATATTATCCGTCATTCGTTATGATCCACACAGTTGAATGCCTTTGCATAGTCAATAAAAAGCAGGTAAACATTTTTCTGGTATTCTCTGCTTTCAGCCAGGATCCATCTGACATCAGCAATGACATCCCTTGTTCCACGTCCTCTTCTAACTTCAACTTGAATTGCTGGCAGTTCCCTGCCGATGCAGCCGCTTTTGAATGATCTTCAGTATGGTGGCTGCTCCCTGCTCTGCTGGCCTCTCAATGGCACAGCTGAAGGCCCTTGCTTTTGACCACCTGGGGTGGATCGTGCCATGTTCTGCAGGGATTAAAGTAAAAGGTTCATTGTTTGACTGTGGTCTCAGCTTCACCCAATTTTCCCATGAGCAATTCTTTCTGTTGTAGTTATCTCTTACCAGAGTGTTGTTGAGCAGAGAGAAAATGTGTTTGAATACATTTATTGTGTGTATTTTTTTCCATTTGCATGTTGGTGCGGTTTTACTGTTGTTGTTTTTATGGTCATTGAGTAGACTCCAACTCATGACGTCCGTATGTACGACAGAACGAAACGTTGCCCGGTCCTGTGTCATCCTCATGATCTGCAACATGTTCAAGTCTGTCATTGCAGCTATCGTGCCAGCCCATTTTTCTGAGGCTCTCCCATCCCCTCACTGGCCTTCTGCTTCAACAAATATGATGTCCTCTTCCAGCGATTGATTCTTCCTGATGACGCGTCCAGAGCAAGCAAGTCAGACAATGTCCTCTTGTGATCCTTAAGGTTTTCTTTGGCTAATTTTCAGAACCAGATCACCAGGCCGTTCTTCTTAGTCTTAGTCTGGAAGCTCTGCTGAAACCTTTTCACCATGGGTGGCCCTGCTGGTATTTGAGATATCGGTGCCATACATTCCAGCATTTAGCAACACACAGACCACCACAGTGCAGCAAGCTGACAGATGAATGGTGGGCAACACACTTACCTTCAGGCAAATCCCACGAAGATACAGACTACCAATCAATGAAATAACATGAACTCATACAGCAGTGTTTCTCCACGAACCATGTGTATCCAAATCCCTGGGACACTTATAGAATGCAGATTCCTGGGATGAACCCCGGAACTACTGAATAACAATACCTGGGGATAATCTGCACTTTAAACACACCCAACGTCATCCTTCTGTACACTGCAGATTGAGAATAATAATAACAACAACAAATGGTTAAACTATCGTTTATTTGATATATGGAGACTCACAGATACTCTTACAGAGCAAACGGAAGCATGGACATTCAAATGAAAATCAACCTCTATGTCTTCAGGTTGTTGTGAGTTTCAAATGAAGAAATGTACCGAACAAAGTCTAAATCAGTGGCAAAGTAGGAACTCAGTAGGTGTTACTTGATTGTCTATATGGACAAAACATATACATCCTGAATATTTTCACAGTAAGCTTCCCTTTCACACCTAATTTTTAAAGTGTGAATGAGGTTTGAGAAAAGATCAATATGATATTGTTTTATTATTGTAGTTACTCTGACCAAGAAGGAGCCCTGGTGGCTCAATTGGTAAGCACTCGCCTGCTAACCAAAAGGTTGGCAGTTCAAACCTACCCAGTGGCTTTGAGGGAGAAAGACCTGGTGATCTGTTCCTATAAAGATGACAGGCTAGCAAACCCTGTGGGGCAGTTCTGCTCTGTCACATAGCATTGCCACGAGTCAAAAATCAACTCGACAGCACCCAACACCAACAATACTAGCTCTAAATGAGCTCTTTAGAAACAGTGAGACCCACGTTGGGACGGTCATGTGGCTCTAATGTGGGCTCTGCCAAGTTAGCAGAGCATTTCCAGCCCCAGTAGCTAACACACAAGGGCAAATAAAGGGAGGCAATAAAACCAGAGCAAATTGATTCATTTCCAGGCAGTACCATTAACTTGTGTCTTAATGCAATACTCTCTTTACAGTGAACATGACCAAATAGCTTCCTTTAAAGGTAAGTGAATTTTATATAATTTGCAGCTAATTCCACTTAATTCTGCTCACATGAGCATGAGATAAGGGAATGTTAAGCTAGTTACCAATGAGGGGCTAAAAGGAGGAGGCCAATATTTGATTTCCAAGGCCTGTGTCTCAGCCCTGAGAAATCTAGATGACTATTAGTGTGCTGGTTTCTTGGTTATTTGCTTTCTGTTCTCCTAGCTCCAGAGTAAAGGGCAGTGAGAAAACACGGGAATCCCATCTGTCACAATGGAGCTGGTTACAACGACAACCACCCCTGTTTTTTAGAAAAATCATTCTTGCTCTGACAAACTCCCTTTGGACCGCAGGGAATCAGGAAGAGTAAAAATAATAGAATCAATAACAACTTTGTTATCTAGTAACTTAAACAACCCTTGCCTGCTGGGATGGCAAAACAGGCTTTCTTATCTTAGAAACAGGAAAACTTTCTGGATAGTAAATTATTTTTTCACAAAATGTTTCTAACTGGATTAACTTCCTAGAGAAAGTGCCCAAGGTAGGAACTATGCCAAATTTTAATCATTAAGACATATAATCTTTTAAAACACTGGGATGAATTTGAGTCTTTGAATCTAATATATATTGTTTTTTTCCCTTTTATTTGATTGAATATTTAAATGGGAAGTTCTCATTAAATGTCTGGATCATGTGGCCAACTTGATGGTCATTCCTATAACAGTACTTAACGTGCCTATGTCAGTACTTGTGATCTTCCGAGAGCTCTATAATTCACATTATTAAAGAGTCAGGATATGGTCTCAGTATTGAACGATCTATCTCAAACACAGCAGGGAGAGAGTCTGGCTTGATTTGGGTGTTGCGTATTTTTTTCTTTGTAACCAAGTCAGTATTTACGACTCAGTTCAAGAGTCATGAACTGTATCTTAGTTTAAAGAGAGCCAGCTCTCCCATATTGCAGGCATTGTTGCCGTTGTTCGGTGCTGTCGAGCTGATTCTAATTCCTAGTGACCCAATGTGACACAGTAGAACTGCCCCATAGGGTTTTGTGGCTGTAATCTTTTTGGAAGCAGATTGCCAGGACTTTCTCCCTTAGTCCATAATAGCAGTTAACAAACAGGCTATTGTGACCTGATTCATGCAAATAATTGAAGAGAAAGTAGAAGTTGGGGGGCTTTAGCTATCAGGTTAGTCTGTCTTCAATGCTCCAATCCACGTGTGAGTTGGTCAATTGTATGCCAAGTTTTCAGTATAAACCCAGTCTTTTCACATTTCATTTTCACTCTAGTGCCTTGTTTAGAGTCTCCATCAAGTCTGACCACAGGCAACTATACATAGTATCATCAGGGACGTAGTCCACGTATACAAAATAAAATAATATTATCTATGTTTTCCAGCCATTATGGTCAACCTATATATGTTGTTGTTAGGTGTCATCAAGTCAATTTTCGACTCATAGCAGCTCCACGAGACAGAGCAGAATTTCCCCATAGGATTTTTTTGGCTGTAATCTTTATGGAAACTGTTCACCAGGTCTTTTCTCCCACAGAGCCTCTGGGTGGGTTCGAAGTGCCAGCCTTTCACTTAGTAACCAAGTGCCTAACCATTGCACCACCAGTGCTCCTTCAACCTATATAAAAACGGACCTAATTTCTATTGGCTTTCTTGGGAAAGAAGCATACGTGGACCTAAAATTCACTTTCAGGGAAAACAATCTTTTCTCTCTCTCTCCTTTTTTTTTTTTTTACTAACGCTGTATTGTAAAACACAATCAATCAGTGTTGTCCGCTTCATTTACAAAGCAATTTATTAGTGTCTGCCAACATGGCTACAGTCAAACCTTGAAGTTTCTAAAAGTTAGAGTTAGAGATTGCCATGAACCCAGATAAACAGCAGTGTTTTCTTACCTTCCCAGCAAATTGTGGCAGGTGATAACAAAAAGGCAAACAAAAGTCCCTAACCCCTAGCCTGGTGTAATCTGTCTCCTGGCCTGGAACTACACAGAATTTGGATTTTTCTCAAGTGAGTAGAGTGACAGTACTTACCTTATTGTATTTGTATGAATGACTAGTAAAAGCCAGACTTAAATATAATAGAGAAGTCCAGTTAGGAAAAGGACTAGGAAACATTTGAATTTTTCTCTTTTTTCTGGCTGCACTCCCTTCTGGACCTCTTCTCTGCAAGCCCCAGCGCCATTATTAAGAGAATACTGACCTTATTCTAAGTTCTATTTACAATATCCCAGGACTTTGGTTCTGATTATTGCTTGAGATGAGAAAAGAACTGGAGGTGGTTTGTGTACCTTTCAGCTGAAAAAACAATTGAACAAAGTTGGGTGGTATTTCAACAGACAGTGGATAATCTTGAAAAGAAGTACATAGGCAGATGGCCCAACCTGCTCCTGACTCCACACCTAATTCGAGCTCCCTGGTGGCATAGTGGTTAAGAGCTGTGGCTGCTAACCAAAGGTCAGCAGTTTCAGTCCACCAGGTGCTCCTTGGAAACCCTATTCGGCAGTTCTACTCTGTCCTAAAGGGTCACTATGAGCCAGAATGGACTCGACAGCAATGGTTTTACTATAAAAACATACATGGAAAGAGTCAATTTTTTTCCAGTTTCTAAGAAAATAGCAAATTAAGGCAATGGAAGCAACTAGCACCTTAAGGGCACCAAATTTTGCACAAAACCCCAATAATCTATGAAGTTAATAGCTATTTCATGAACTTCATCTTCTTTTGCTCACCCTGTCCATCCATAAGAAGTCCAGAAACAAGTGTTCCATTTATACCAAGGAGTTATTATAGTTCTTTCTCATCTGATGCGTGGAAAGAAGACATTCTTCTCCAATAGGTGAGCAAAGATACTAAAGCCAAAGTCCTGACTTCGTTATTTTAGTCAAGAACCCCTTTGAACTCACAATGAATGCTATGAATCTTCTCCCTAGAAAGATGCGCATGTGCATACACACATACAATTCTGAATGGGATCTCAGGGAGTTCATACCCCTTCTTCATCTCTCTCTGCCTGTCTATCTGTCTCACACACATACACACACACTCTGTCTTTCCATCCACCCACCCATCCATCCTTCCATCCACCCCCCACCAACCCATCCATCCACGCCCCCCCCACCCCCGCCCCATCCATCCATCCACCCATCCACCCACCCATCACAACACCCATCCACCCGCCCTTCCTTCCATCCATCCATCCATCCATCCATCCATCCATCCATCCATCCATCCATCCATCCATCCATCCCCCCATCCCCCATCCACCCACCCACCCACCCATCCACCCATCCATCCCCCCATCCCCCACCCACCCACCCATCCACCCATCCACCCACCCGCCCATCCATCCACCCATCCATCATCCATCCATCGCCATCCTTCACAAGGCAAGGTTTACCTGAACCCAGTCCCTGCCCAGCTCATACTTTTCATCTCCATCTCCTCTGGATTTCTGATTGATGATATTGTGCTTTATCTGGAACTTTACAAAAGTTGTTGTTGCTCTTAGGTGCCATCGAGTTGGTTCCAAATCATAGCAATCCCATGTATAACAGAATGAAATGCTGCCCAGTCCTGCACCATCCTCACAATCATTGCTGTGTTTGAGGCCATTGTTGCAGCCACTGTGTCAATCCATCTCATTGAGGGTCTTCTTCTTTTTCACTGACCCCCTACTTTACCAAGCATGTTGTCCTTCTCCAGGGACTGGTCTCTCCTGATAGCATGTCCAAAGTATGTGGGACGAAGTCTTGCCATCCTCGCTTCTAAAGTGCATTCTGGCTGTACTTCTTCCAAGACAGATTTGTTTGTTCTTTTGGCAGTCCATGGTTCATTCAGTATTCTTTGCCAACACCAAAAGTTGGTTTCCTGTAGATATTCATGATGATCATTGTTGTCTGATTTGATTGGATAGTCATACTATGCAGAGGGCTTGTATGTTGCCTAATTATCACTTGACTTTCTGACTATGATCGCCTGCTCCATAAGGGTAATAAACACACCAAAGGTCAAATGATGAGTTTAGATGTGCAATTATGATTCTAAGATTTATTAGAATTTTGCAGGCTTACATATGCATTGAACTATAACATTGTTCTGTTGCCATAAATGGTGGTTTAGCTCAAGATTGTTCTTTCCTTCCCTCCTCCCTTTGCTAAGTCCTTGTCTAAATACAGTAAAACCTCCAAAAGCAAGGCAGTTCCATAGGGTTCCAGCTCTCACTGGTTTCACTGTATCTCCTTTGTGCCAGGTACTGTTCCTAGTCTTGAGGATATAGCATAGAAGAAGATATGACCCTGCCCTGGAGGCCTTAAATTCTAGTAGTAGTAGGAAAAAAAAAAAAAGACCAAACCACTTGCATCAGGTTGACTCTAATCCGTGGTGACCCCGTGTGTTACAGAGTAGAACTGCCCCAGAGGGATTTCCTGGCTGTAATCTTTATGGAAGCAGATTGCCAGGCCTTTCTTCTGTGGCACTGCTGGGTAGGTTTGAACCACCAACTTTTAGATTAATTGTCAAGAGCAAACCATTTGCGACACCCAGGACTTTCATGGGAGGAAAGCAAGCAGGTAAAACACACAGCAAAGAACTCCAGGTGCCCCATAGCATGGCTCTTCCACCTCTCCTTGGAAACGGGATAACACATTACTCACATTGAGAGGACCTGCTATCCCTTATGGCCAGTTTGCAGCCATTTCCTGAAGGCCGATATGGCGTAATCTGACTTCATCACTTACTGGCAGTTTGACTTTGGGCTTCTAGCTAGCCTGGGTGGCACAGCGATTAAAAGCTTGATTGCTAACTAAAAGGTCAGCAGTTCAAATCCACCAGCCACTCTTTGGAAACCCAATGGGATAATTCTACTGTGTCCTATAGGGTCACTATGAATTGGGATTGACTCAAGGGCAATCGGTTTGGTTTTTTGGTTTTGGTGCTTCAACTTTCTCATCTACAGAATGGCAGCTTGGTAAGTGGTTGAGAGCATGGACTCTGGAGCGAGACTCGTTTGAATCCCAGCATCACCAGGATGACCTTGAGCACGTTCCTTCACCTCTCTGTGCTTCAGTGTCTTCCTCTATAAAATGAAGGTAAAGATAATACCTGTCACGTAGAGTTAACGCCAGATCAGTTAATATGTGGCCAATCAGTCAGCTCCGGCTCACGGTGCCCTCACGTGTGTCAGAATAGAACTGAGCTCCGGTTAATTGGCAATGGTTGATTTTTTGGACGTAGGTAGCCAGGGCGTTCTTCTGAGGCACCTCTGGGTGGACTTGAACCACCAGCATTTTTGTTAGTAGCCAAGCACATTAACTGCCTGCACCACCCAAGGATTCCCATACTTGGAAAGCACTTCTAACAGAACACACATATAGCATGGCTAACACCAGGCCTGGCTCTTCATTCATCCATTCGTTTATAGTCAACAAATGTTCATAGAATGCCGACCCTGTGCCAGACACTGTGCTAGGTATAGGGGATACTGCAGTGAAGAGGCGGTCTCTATTTAAAGAAACTTCCAGTCTAGTATGGGTGTCAGACAACTAGAAAGGCAATTTAAATGTCGTGTCATAGAGATAAATGTAGGCTGCGAGAGGCTATGAATAGGCAGGAGTTCTTACTTGATTGTGTCCTAGAGCCCAGGACAGGTGGTTAGGATGTATGCAAAGAAAACTATACAAGTGATATAGTTGTTGTTGTTGTTAGGTGCTGTGAAGTTGAGTCCTACTCATAGCGACCCCATGTGACAGAGTTTTCTAGGCTGTCTTCTTTACAGTAACAGATTGACAGATCTTTTCTCCCGCAGAGTGTCTGGGTGGCCTTGAACCACTAACTTTTTGGTTAGCAGCTGAGTCCTTAACTATTATGCCATGAGGGCTCCTTCATAATATAGTACTGAGATTCAATTAGAAAAGCCTGAGAAAACAGTGAAAAACAGAAATGGAGCATTGCACTTGAAGCCAGGAGATCTGCATTTCAAACTTAGCTCTGCTTTGGGTAAGTCTCAATTTTCTCACACATGAAACAATAATAATACCTCATGGTGTTAATTTGAGGATTAGAAAAAATTGTTTATGGAGGTACTTTGATATCACTGTCATACTCTTGCCATTTTTGGTTCACTTTTGAGCAAATTGTTTTTTAAAAATCAGGTGACTTGCACATCACTCTTTCTTAGTTCACTCTTAGCCCCAAAGACGAGATGAAATCCCCCAAAGCGGAGATAAGCTTACCTGGCGGCTAGGTGAGTTTTGGAGCACAAGTGATATATTTTGAATTGCTTTAGTCTGGTGAAATTCCACACCGTTTCAAGGTAGATTAATAAGCTCCCAAGGTGTCTGAAAACACTGGCTGTCCAGTTAAATACTCATTTTCAAGCACAGTAGCCTTACTTCTGTAACACAGGTGTACCCTCTGTGGATACCTGTGAGCCGTTTCTAACAAGTTTCCTGATATTTGGAAGACACATTCAAAGAATCTTAGATTTTTAGACCTGAAGCTCCAAAAAATGAAATCCAGGAATTTTATGAATTTCCTAAAATTATATGGCTGTCTCAAGAAACTAGCTGTTGGTGTTCTGAATGTATAGGGCAGGTATTTAATATCATACGGCAGATGTTTTAGTCTTCTTTTTCCTAACACTTATTTTCTGGTTTTTTGAAACTATCAAGTTTCTTTTTTTAGATCCTGTCTTAGGCTGGGTTCTCTAGAGAAGCAAAACCAGTAAAGCGTATAAATATATATACAGAGAGAGATTTATATCAAGTAAATGGCTCAGGCAGTTGTACAGCCTGGAATGTCCCAAGTCCGTGGATCAGAATAGAGGCTTCTGATTCACGTAACTGCAGGGGCTGGTTAACTCAAGATCGGCAGATCGGAGAGCAGGGCTCTTGCTCACAGGCTGTGAAGATCGATGAATCCCAATATTGGCAGATAAGCTGCTAGCTTAAGTCCCGAGAACCGGAGGTCAGACGAATAGGAGCCAGCTGCAGAATCCAGAGCAGGCAAAAGCCAGAACGTCCACTTATATTTGGATGCAGGCTACATGCCCAGTGAAACTCCCTTTGATGCTTTCATGCTGTGACTGGCTACTCACAGCAGATCCCATCATGGGGGTGATCACTTGAACACTGAGAATCATGGCCCAGCCAAGTTGACACACAAATTTTAACCATCACAGGTCCTTTAATATAATGCAATTAACAAGCATCCCTCAGCTTAGTAATCCTACTCACCTGCATTTTTTGTAAAAATACGTGCAATTCAACTCGAGCATTTATTGAGCAGCAACAGTGGGTTGGATTCACATCATCAGGTTAGATTCTAGGAGGATATGGAGATCTGGTTCCTTAAACTTAGCAGGGATGACACAAAACACAAACAAGTTGCACGTATAAATGCCTCACATATGGTAGGAATGAGGAGGAAAGAGTGATTACAGAATTCTACCAACACGGACTGTTCATTCACATGACTAACCACACAGTGAACCTGATTTGCTCTTTTTTAGTGGGAAGATGGGGGACGGCTACAGGAGAGGCAGTCGTCAGCCCCCAACACTCACACTGGTGAGGTCAGGCTGGAGACGGGGGAGTGAGGAGCAGAGTGAGGATTGCATGGGCCACAAGCATTCAGTACAGTGCTTCTATCTTATCTGAGAAATCTCTTAGATTCCTAGGGATGCAGCCTTCAGCTGTTGTGAGTTGCCACCAAGTCAACCCTATACAATAGATGGGACTGTTGTGACCCATAGGGTTTTCATTGGCTGATTTTTCAGAGGTAGGTCACCAGGCCTTTCTTCCTAGTCCCTCTTAGTCTGGAAGCTCCATTGAAACCTGTTCAGCATCATAGAAACACACAAGCTTCCACAGACAGATGAGTGGTGGCTGCTCATGAGGTGCACTGGCCAGGAATTAAGCCCAGGTGTCCCACATGGAAGGCAAGAATTCTACCACTGAGCCACTATGCCTCATCCATCAGATATGTTGTTGTTTTTGTGTGCTGGCAAGTTGATTCCAACTCAGTGACCCCGTAGGACACAGTAGAACTGCCCCACAGGGCTTCCTAGGCTGTAATCTTTATGAGAAGATCACCAGGTCTTTTCTCCCGTAGAGCTGCTGGTGGGTTCAAACCACTGGCCTTTCTTTTAGCAGCCAAGCGTTTAACCATTTAGCCACCAAGGCTCCTTTCCATCAGATATAGAAGTCATGCCTTTTGCAATTCTATTTTCTCAATGATAGTAGTGCTGAATAAATGTTTATTGATCTTCCCTTCTTCCCTCCCTTCCTTCCTGTATCCACAACTTCTGTATGTTAGTTACTCTTGTTCTTCTGAGCACTGAAGACTTAGAGATGAATTAGACACAGTAATTGCTGTTGGTGTTATTTTATTGTTTTGGAAAATCTCAAAAAATAGAGATTTGCTTACTAATTGCTACTTTCCCCATATTTTTCTTTTCCCCTGAGGCTGAGCAAGTGCTAGCCTGAAAGGCCTGAAAGGAAGGAAAAACAAATGAAGGACTGGATTGAGGTTTGAAGGTCCAGGGTTTGAGGTGGGTGGGGAGGCAGGGTGGAGAAAAAGGAAAGAGAAGCAGGAAACAGGTTTTCTAAGGATTGATTTTTTGACTCCCCACCCCACATCAATATATCCTTCACAGAGCTGGTTAATTATCAATTTTCGAGAGAAAGCAAAACAGCCTGACTCTTTTTTAAGCACTTGAGCACAAAGCAGGCTATACAGGCTATGCCTTCCAGAGAGAGACTCGGTTCATTAAAACATTTGCATTTTGCTGAATCAAATGAGAGACCCGTGTCTTCTGCATGCTCCGTATGCCTCCCGTTAGAATGGCACAGGCAACTTATTTTGTTTTTCTTTTACCATGTTTTTGCCTTGTTCCTTTCCCCCTGACCTGCCTTCTTTAAAAATGATACAGATTTCTGTATTTTCCATTTCCCTCGTCTGCAGGTCTGGAAACTATAGCTTAATAGCTATTCTTTTAGTAAAAAAAAAAAAAAAAAAAAAAAAATTCTTTTAGTAATTCACTTAAAATCCTCAACATAACATAATTATAAATTTTCCAACAGAGTCTAAGAGACTCAGGACTACCGTCTTCCTAAAGAAAAAGACAGGGATGGTGTGACATTTTATTCATTGAGCCACCCCCTGTATTCCTTGTTATTTTTGTCTAGGGATTAATTGCATCCTTTAAAAAATCCAAGATTAAGTTTCTTGGCAGTTAATAAATATCTAGTTGGATATACCAATATATTTTATGAATTTCCAGTCTCACTTCTATTTTTTGCATCTTCTTCCTTCTGCTTTTTCCTTTTTAGTTTCTCTCTTTTTTAAAATAATATTTTATTGTATTTTTGGTGAAGGTTTGCACAGCAGTTTATGTTCCCATTCAACAATTTCTACACAAGTTGTTCAGTGACATTCTTTTTTTTTCAATGTTTCAGTTTTTATTTTTTAAAATAATTTTCATCTAATTAGTATTAAGTCTTATTTTTATCCATACTTTTTAAAAAAAAATTTTATTGCGCTTTAAGAGAAAGTTTACAAATCAAGCCAGTCTCTTGCACAAAAACTTATATACACCTTGCTACAAACTCCCAATTGCTCTCCCCCTAATGAGACAGCCCGCTCCCTCTCTCCACTCTCTCTTTTCATGTCCATTTCGCCAGCTTCTAACCCCCTCTACCCTCTCATCTCCCCTCCAGGAAGGAAATGCCAACAGAGCCTCAAGTGTCCACCTGATCCAAGAAGCTCACTCCTCACCAACCCACTGTCCAGTCCAGTCCCTGTCTGAAGAGTTGGCTTTGGGAATGGTTCCTGTCCTGGGCCAACAGAAGATCTGGGGACCATGACCTCCAGGGTCCTTCTAGTCTCAGTCAGACCATTAAGTCTGGTCTTTTTTATGAGAATCTGGGGTCTGCATCCCACTGCTCTCCTGCTCCCTCAGCGGTTCTCTGTTGTGTTCCCTGTCAGGGCAGTCATTGGTTGTAGCTGGGCACTATCTAGCTCTTCTGGTCTCAGGCTGATGTAGTCTCTGGTTTATGTGGCTCTTTCTGTCTCTTGGGCTTGTAATTACCTTGTATCCTTGGTGTTCTTCATTCTCCTTTGATCCAGGTGGGTTGAGACCAACTGATGCGTCTTAGATGGCTGCTTGCTAGTGTTTAAGACCCCAGATGCCTCTCTCCAAGGTGGGATGCAGAATGTTTGCCTGATAGATTTTATTATGCCAGTTGACTTAGATGTCCCCTGAAACCATGGTCTCTAGCCCCCGGCCCCTGCTACACTAGCCTTCGAAGCATTCAGTTTATTCCGGAAAATTCTTTGCTTTTTGTTTAGTCCAGTTGTGGTGACCTTGCCTGTATTGTGTGTTGTCTTTCCCGTCACCTAAAGTAGTTCTAATCTACTATCTAATTAGTGAATACCCCTCTCCTACCTTTCCTCCCTCCCCGCTCTTGTAACCATCAAAGAATATTTTCTTCTCTGTTTAAACTATTTCTTGAGTTCTTATAATAGTGGTCTTATACAATATTTGTCTTTTTGCTACTGACTAATTTCACTCAGCATAATGCCTTCCAGATTCCTCCATGTTATGAAATGTTTCAAAGATTTGTCACTGTTCTTTATCGATGGGTAGTATTCCATTGTGTGAATATATCATAATTTATCTATTCATTTGTCGACGGGCACCTTGGTTGCTTCCACCTTTTTGCTATTGTAAACAGTGCTGAATAAACATGGGTGTGCATGCATCTGTTCTTGTAAAGGCTCTTATTTCTCTAGGATATATTCCAAGGAGTGGGATTGCTGGATTGTATGGTAGTTCTATTTCTAGCTTTTATAAGGAAGTGCCAAATCGATTTTCAAAGTGATTGTACCATTTTACATTCCCACCAGCAGTGTATAAGTATTCCAATCTCTCCACAGCCTCGCCAACATTTATTGTTTTGTGTTTTTTGGATTAGTGCCAACCTTGTTGCAGTGAGATGAAATCTTATTGTAGTTTTGATTTGCATTTCTCTGATGGCTAATGATCTTGAGCATTTCCTTATCTATCTGTTAGCTACCTGAATGTCTCCTTTAGTGAAGTGTCTGTTCATATCTTTTACCCATTTTTTCCTTGGGTTATTTGTCTTTTTGCAGTTGAGTTTTTGCAGTATCATGTAGATTTTAGAGATCAGGTGCTGATCGGAAATGTCATAGCTAAAAACTTTTTCCCAGTCTGTAGGTAGTCTTTTTACTCTTTTGGTGAAGTCTTTGGATGAGCATAGGTGTTTGATTTTTGGGAGTTCCCAGTTATATAGTTTTTCTTCTGCATCGTTAGTAATGTTTTATAGACTGTTTATGCCATGTATTAGGGCTCCTAATGTTGTCCCTATTTTTTCTTCCATGATCTTTATCATTTTAGATTTTATATTTAGGTCTTTGATCCATTTTGAGCTCGTTTTTCTGCATGGAGTGAGATATGGGTCTTGTTTCATTTTTTTGCAGAGGGATATCCAGTTCTGCCAGCAACATTTGTTAAAAAGACTGTCTTTTCCCCATTTAACTGTTTTTGGGGCCTTTGTCAAATATCAGCTGCTCATATGTGGATGCATTTATGTCTGGATTCTCAATTCTGTTCCATTGGTCCATGTATCTGTTGTTGTACCAGTACCAGGCTGTTTTGACTACTGTGGCGGTATAATAGGTTCTAAAATCAGGTAGAGTAAGGCCTCCCACTTTGTTCTTCTTTTTCAGTAATGCTTTACTTATCTGGGGCCTCTTTCCCCTCCATATGAAGTTGGTGATTTGTTTCTCCATCTCATTAAAGAATGTCGTTGGAAGTTGGATCAGAATTGCATTAAATGTATAGATTGCTTTTAGTAGAATAAGACATTTTTATAATGTTAAGTCTTCCTATCCATGAGCAAGGTATGTTTTTCTACTGATGTAGGTCTCTTGGTTTCTGGCAGAAGTGTATTGTAGTTTTCTTTGTATAAGTCTTTCACATCTCTGGTAGGATTTATTCCTAAGTATTTTATCTTCTTGGGGGCTGCTGTAAATGGTATTGATTTGGTGATTTCCTCTTCGATACTCTTTTTGCTGGTGTAGAGGAATCCAACTGATTTTTGTATGTTTATCTTGTATCCCAATACTCTGCTGAACTCTTCTATTAGTTTCAGTAGTTTTCTTGAGGATTCCTTAGGGTTTTCTGTGTATAAGATCATGTCGTCTGCAAATAGAGATAATTTTACTTTTTCGTTGCCAATCTGGATGTGCTTTATTTCTTTATCTAGCCTAATTGCTCTGGCTAGGACCTCCAGCAAAATGTTGAATAAGAGTGGTGATAAAGGGCATCCCTGTCTGGTTCCTGATCTCAAGGGGAATACTTTGAGCCTCTCTCCATTTAAGATGATGTTGGCTGTTTGGCTGTTGGCTTTGTATAAATGCCCTTTATTATGTTGAGGAATTTTCCTTCTGTTCCTATTTTGCTGAGGGTTTTTATCATGAATGAGTGTTGAACTTTGTCAAATACCTTTTCTTCATCAATTGATAAAATCATGTGATTCTTTTGTTTTATTTATGTGATAAATTAATTGTTTTTCTAATGTTGAACCATCCCTGCATACCTGGTATGAATCCCACTTGGTCATGGTGAATTATTTTTTTGATATGTTATTAAAATTTTGTTGGCTAGAATTGTGTTGAGGAGTTTTGCATATAAGTTCATGAGGTATACAGGTCTGTAATTTTCTTTTTTTATGATGTCTTTACCTAGTTTTCATATCAGGCATATGCTGGCTTCATAGAATGAATTTGCATGCATTCCGTCCCCTTCTATGCTCTGAAACACCTTTAGTAGTAGTGGTGTTAACTCTTCTCTGAAGTTTGGTAAAACTCTGCAGTAATGCCGTCAGGGCCAGGACTTTTTTTGTTGGGAGTTTTTTGATTACCTTTTCAAACTCTTCTTTTGTTATGGATCAATTTATTTGTTCTACCTCTGTTTGTGTTAGTTTAGGTAGGTAGTGTGTTTCTAGGAATTCATCCATTCTAGGTTTTCAAATTCGTTAGAGTAGAATCTTTCATAGTAATCTGATATGATTCTTTTAATTTCAGTTGGGTCTGTTGTAATATTGCCAATCTCATTTCTTATTGGGGTTATTTGCTTCCTCTTCTGTTTTTATCAGTTTGGCCAATGGCTTATCAATTTTGTTAATTTTTTCATAGAACCAGCTTTTCGTCTTGTTAATTCTTTCAAGTGTTTTTCTGTTTTGTATCTCAATTATTTCTGCTCTAATTTTTATTGTTTGTTTTCTTCTGGTGCCTGAGGGTTTCTTTTGTTGCTCTCTTTCTATTCGCTCAAGTTGTAGGGATAATTCTTTGATTTTGGCCCTTTCCTTTTTGGATGTGTGCATTTATTGATATAAATTGACCTCTGAGCACTGCTTTCGCTGTGTTCCAAAAGTTCTGGTAGGAAGTGTTCTCATTCTCATTGGATTCTGTGAATTCTTTATTCTATTCTTAATGTCTTCTATAATCTAGTCTTTTTTGAGCAGGGTATTGTTCAGCTTCCAAGTGTCTGATTTCTTTTCCTGCTTTTTCTGTTATTGATTTCCACTTTTATGGCCTTATGGTCAGAGAAGATGCTTTGTAATATTTCAATGTTTTGGATTCTGCTAAGGCTTGCTTCATGACCTAATATGTGGTCTATTCTAGAGAAGGTTCCATGTGCACTAGAAAAGAAAGTATACTTGGTTGCTGTTGGGTGGAGTGTTCTGTATATGTCTAAGAGGTCATTTTGGTTGATTGTGGCATTTAGATCTTCCGTGTCTTTATTGAGCTCCTTTCTGGATGTCGTGTTCTTCACCGAAAGTGGGGTGTTGAAGTGTCCTACTATTATTGTGGAGCTGTCTATCTAACTTTTCAACGCTGATAGAGTTTGTTTTATGTATCTTGCAGCCCTGTCATTGGGTGCATAAATATTTAATATGGTTATATCTTCTTGGTATGTTGTCCCTTTAATCATTATATAGTGTCCTTCCTTCTCCTTTCTGGTGGATTTAACTTTAAAGTCTATTTTGTCAGAAATTAATATTGCCGTTTTGCTCTTTTTTGATTGTTGTTTGCTTGATGTATTTTTTTCCATCATATGAGCTTTAGTTTGTGTCTTTAAGTCTAAGGTGTGTCCCTTGTAGGCAGCGTAGAGACGGATCATGTTTTTTAATCCATTCTGTCACTCTCTGTCTCTTTATTGGTGCATTTAGTCCATTTACATTCAGCTTAATTATGGATAGGTATGAATTTAGTGCTATCATTTTGATGCCTTTTTTTGTGTGTTGTTGACAGTTTCTTTCTCCCACTTAATTTTATGTGCCGAGTAGATTATCTTTAAATATTGTCCTTTCCTCATATTTGTTGTTGTTGATTTTGTTTCTGCTGAGTCTCTATTTTTTTCTTGTATCTTATTTTGATGAGTAGGATAGTTTGTCTCCTTTGTGGTTACCTTATTATTTACCCCTATTTTTCTAAATTTAAACCTAACTTTTATTTCTTTGTATCACCATATCTTCCTCTCCATATGGAAGATCTATGATTACATTTCTTGGTCTCTCTTTATTGTCTTAATGTTGTTTTCTTTTATATAATAACATGGCTGTTACCCTGTTTTGAGCTTTTTTTTTTTAAATCTTGCTTTCTTTTTTTGATTTCCCTGTCTGTGTTGACCTCTGATTACTCTGCCTGGTGTTCTAGTCTTGGGTTGATACCTGATATTATTGATTTTCTAACCAAAGAACTCCCTTTAGTATTTCTTGTAGTTTTGGTTTGGTCTTTATGAATTCCCTCAACTTCTGTTTATCTGGAGTTGTCCTAATTGCACCTGCATATTTAAAGACAGTCTTGCTGGATATGTGATCCTTAGCTTGTAATTATTTTCCTTCAATTTTTAAAATAAGTCGTCCCATTGCTTTCTTGCCTGCATGACTTCTGCTGAGTAGTCCGAGCTTATTCTTACTGACTGTCCTTTGTTGGTGACTTCTTGTTTATCCCTAGCTGCTATTTTTTTTTTTTTAATTCTCTCTTTATCTTTGGTTTTGGGAAGTTTGATTATAATGTGTCTTAGTGACTTTCTTTTAACCTGTACCTTATGTGGATTTTGATGAGCATCTTGGATAGATATTTTCTTATCTTTCACGGTATCGGGGAAGTTTTCTGCCAACAAATCTTCAACAATTCTCTCTGAATTTTCTGTTGTCCCTCCCTCTTCTGGTAGTCCAATCACTCATAGGTTATTTCTCTTGATGGAGTCCCACATGATTCTTAAGTTTTCTTCATTTTTAAAAATTCTTTTATCTGATTTTTCTTCAAATGTATTAGTGCCAAGTGATTTATCTTCAAGTTCAGAAATCCTGGCTTCTACTTGTTCAATTCTGCTGCTCTGACTTTGTATTGAGTGGTCTACTTGTGTAATTTTATTGTTAATCTTCTGAATTTCTGATTGCTGTCTATGGATTTTTCCAGCTTATTAAATTTTTCATTATGTTCCTGAATAATCTTTCTAATTTCTTCAATTGCTTTATGTGTGTGTTCCTTGGCTTGTTCTGTGTATTGCCTCATTTCCTGATGTCTTGAAGGGTTCTGTATATTAATCTTTTGTGTTCTGCCTCTGATAATTCCAGGAATGCACTTTCATCTAGAAGATCCCTGGATTCTTTGTTTTGAGAGCTTGTTGAGGTGATCATGGTCTGTTTCTTTATGTGACTTGATATTGACTGTTGTCTCTGAGCCATCTATAAGTTATTGCATTAGTTTGTGCTTGCTTGCTGTGTCATAGCTTCTTGCTTTGTTTTGTTTTGATATGCCCAGATGGGTTGCTTGAGTGAGCTAGCTTGATTATTTTCACCTTTGGGGCTCTGATGTCCTGTTCCCAGATGGCTAGAGCTGTTATCAGGTATATCAGTCTAGGAGTCCATTCACTTTTCTTATATGAATTCAGCTCAGGTGTCCAGGTAGCTGACCATCAAGTGTGTGGGACAGGCTCTGCCCTACAGTCTTAGAGGGGCAGGGGTGATTTGTGTATGTACCAGTATCTGATTGCAGCAGGGGGTCATGCTCTGAACAAGGCAGGGGGCTGAGAACCGATCCATGAGTGTCTCTGAGGAAAGCACTTCCCTGTTACCTAGAGTGTGCAGGTGGGTGGGCTCTGCAAATGGGCCACGGGCACCCAATATTTTTGGCTGTAAGGACTGGGAAGTACCAGCTATCCTTGGGCTCCTGTTGCAGGTGGCTGCGTGATCTGACTGGAGGTACCAGTCCTTAGGCCCCTGATATGGGTAGGTGAGGACCCTGTTTAATAGGCAAAGCAATGTCAAATATCAAACATCCACCTCTTCACCACACAGCTGAAATGGTTGGAGTCTGCCAACCAGGGCCTATTCTCCTGCAATAGGTCCACACAGGCCCATGTAGAAGGAAAAAGTGCTCAAAGCCCACAGACTATTTATGCCTGGACAGGAGCTGCTTCTGTTCTGAGCTCCCCTTATTAGTGGAGCTGGCAAATTATCTTTTCCCCCAGTTGCAAATTTTTTCCTTCTCCAAGGCTGGGAGGATGGCTCTAGGTGCTCAACAGGGCCTATCTCAGGCCCAGGGAATTTAGCTGCTGGAGCCGGCTTGGTGGTGGGGAGGCATGTTAAAATACGTGCAAGTACTTAGCTTTTGCTGAGAGCGCTGTTCTTCTCTGGTTCCGGAGGTGTGAGTAGGCTGTTTGGCTGGCTGCTTCTCCCTGAGGAAACTGTGGCCTGCTGCCACCGCTCCGAGAATGGTAACTGAGGGATCCCCGTGATTCAGGTCCGGTAATTCCTCTCTGCTTCTGAACCGTCTCTTTCTCCCCCATCCCGCTGTTTGTTTTCTAAGCTTGCCTTTGATGCTCAGGGCTCCTAGCTTGTCATAAATATACTAGTTTCACTTGTTTTTTCGGGTCTTTGTTGTAAAGAGGGCTCGCTGAAAGCATTTGTTTATTCCGCCATCTTTGCTGTGCCTCCTGGTTACATTCTTCACATTATTCCACGCTGGTTGTTCTGTTTCCATTAGTCTACTTTCCCTGCCTCCTTACACTCTCATCTTTGTTTTAAAGTATTCATTGGCCATTTGATCTCATACGGGTAATTTTTTTTTTTATTAACTTTTATTGATCTCCAAGTGAATGTTTACAAATCAAGTCAGACTGTCACATATAAGTTTATATACACCTTACTCCGTACTCCCACTTGCTCTCCCCCTAATGAGTCAGCCCTTCCAGTCTCTCCTTTCATGACAATTTTGCCAGCTTCCAACTCTCTCTATCCTCCCATCCCCCCTCCAGACAGGAGATGCCAAAACAGTCTCAAGTGACCACTTGATATAATTAGCTCACTCTTCATCAGCATTTCTCACCTACCCACTGTCCAGTCCCTTTCATGTCTGATGAGTTGTCTTCGGGGATGGTTCCTGTCCTGTGCCAACAGAAGGTTTGGGGACCATGACCGCCGGGATTCCTCTAGTCTCAGTCAGACCATTAAGTCTGGTCTTTTTATGCGAATTTGGGGACTGCATCCCATTGATCTCCTGCTCCCTCAGGGGTTCTCTGTTGTGCTGTCAGGGCAGTCATCGATTGTGGCCGGGCACCAACTAGTTCTTCTGGTCTCAGGATGATGTAGGTCTCTGGTTCATGTGGCCCTTTCTGTCTCTTGGGCTCTTAGTTGTCCTGTGACCTTGGTGTTCTTCATTGTCCTTTGCTCCAGGTGGGTTGAGACCAATTGATGCATCTTAGATGGCCACTTGTTAGCATTTAAGACCCCAGATGCCACATTTCAAAGTGGGATGCAGAATGTTTTCATAATAGAATTATTTTGCCAATTGACTTAGAAGTCCCCTTAAACCATGGTCTCCAAACCCCTGCCCTTGCTCCGCTGACCTTTGAAGCATTCATTTTATCCTGGAAACTTCTTTGCTTTTGGACAGTCCAGTTGAGCTGACCTTCCATGTATTGAGTATTGTCCTTTCCTTCACCTAAAGCAGTTCTTATCTACTAATTAATCAGTAAAAAACCCTCTCTCACCCTCCCTCCCTCCCCGCCTCATAACCACAAAAGTATGTGTTCTTTTCGGTTTATACTATTTCTCAAGATCTTGTAATAGTGGTCTTATACAATATTTGTCCTTTTGCCTCTGACTAATTTTGCTCAGCATAATGCCTTCCAGGTTCCTCCATGTTATGAAATGTTTCACAGATGCGTCACTGTTCTTTATCGATGCGTAGTATTCCATTGTGTGAATATACCACAATTTATTTAACCATCCATCTGTTGATGGACACCTTGGTTGCTTCCAGCTTTTTGCTATTGTAAACAGAGCTGCAATAAACATGGGTGTGCATATATCTGTTTGTGTGAAGGCTCTTATTTCTCTAGGGTATATTCCGAGGAGTGGGATTTCTGGGTTGTATTTAAAAAAAAAAAATGATAGTTCTATTTCTAACTGTTTAAGATAACGCCAGATAGATTTCCAAAGTGGTTGTACCATTTTACATTCCCACCAGCAGTGTATAAGAGTTCCAATCTCTCCGCAGCCTCTCCAACATTTATTATTTTGTGTTTTTTGGATTAATGCCAGCCTTGTTGGAGTGAGATGGAATCTCATCATAGTTTTAATTTGCGTTTCTCTAATGGCTAATGATCGAGAGCATTTTCTCATGTATCTGTTAGCTGCCTGAATATCTTCTTTAGTGAAGTGTGTGTTCATATCCTTTGCCCACTTCTTGATTGGGTTGTTTGTCTTTTTGTGGTTGAGTTTTGACAGAATCATGTAGATTTTAGAGATCAGGCGCTGGTCGGAGATGTCATAGCTGAAAATTCTTTCCCAGTCTGTAGGTGGTCTTTTTACTCTTTTGGTGAAGTCTTTAGATGAGCAAAGGTGTTTGATTTTTAGGAGCTCCCAGTTATCTGGTTTCTCTTTGTCATTTTTGGTAATGTTTTGTATTCTGTTTATGCCTTGTATTAGGGCTCCTAGGGTTGTCCCTATTTTTTCTTCCATGATCTTTATCGTTTTAGTCTTTATGTTTAGGTCTTTGATCCACTTGGAGTTAGTTTTTGTGGTTGGTGTGAGGTATGGGTCTTGTTTCATTTTTTTGCAAATGGATATCCAGTTATGCCAGCACCATTTGTTAAAAAGACTATCTTTTCCCCAATTAACTGACTCTGAGCCTTTGTCAAATATCAGCTGCTCATATGTGGATGGATTTATATCTGGGTTCTCAATTCTGTTCCACTGGTCTATGTGCCTGTTGTTGTACCAGTACCAGGCTGTTTTGACTACTGTGGCTGTATAATAGGTTCTGAAATCAGGTAGAGTGAGGCCTCCCACTTTCTTCTTCTTTTTCAGTAATGCTTTGCTTATCCGAGGCTTCTTTCCCTTCCATATGAAGCTGGTGATTTGTTGCTCTATCACCTTAAAAAATGACATTGGAATTTGGATCGGAAGTGCATTGTATGTATAGATGGCTTTTGGTAGAATAGACATTTTTACTATGTTAAGTCTTCCTATCCATGAGCAAGGTATGTTTTTCCACTTAAGTATGTCCTTTTTAATTTCTTGTAGTAGAGCTTTGTAGTTTTCTTTGTATAGGTCTTTTACATCCTTGGTAAGATTTATTCCTAAGTATTTTATCTTCTTGGTGGCTACCGTGAATGGTATTGATTTGGTTATTTCTTCTTCGATGTTCTTTTTGTTGGTGTAGAGGAATCCAAGTTCATACAGGTAATTTTTGTAAAGGAGCATAGTACTTATTTATGGGTGAGATTCACTATTTTTTGAGCCAATTTGTTATTTAACTACAAGGTGACTTCAGGGATTATTTATGGTTCAAGGTTTGAAGAGTATCTCAGGGCAATAGTCTCAGGGAGTCTCCGAGTCTCAACTAGTCCAGTAGGTCTTTTCTTTCTTTATTTCTTTTAAAGGAATTTTTCTCCCATAGATTCCCTTTTAATGATGGTATGTGGGTAGGTAAAGGCTCCTAGTCTTTGTATCTTTAAGGATGTTTTGATTTTTCCTTCACTCAAACTATGGTGGCTGAGCTGCATATTCTTTCTTTGCCTCTTCACTGTTTACCTTTCTGCATCCTTCTCTGAGAGGGCGTCTTTATGCACTGTGTTAACAACCTCATTTACTCTCTCTCTCACAGTAGTGTTTGGTCCATAAATGATACTAAAAGGAGGTTAGACTTCCAGCCCAAGCAAGGCACGGTATAGACTTGTTTCTGTCTGCTCTTTCCCCCTAAGTACAACTATAAACTCTGAAACGTTATAAGAGACACCAAAAGACAACTGTGAAAGGTGGAAAGAAGATGGACAGTTTGGGGACCCCAGGATGGAAGGAACAGCACAGCAGCAGGGTGTCTTACAACAATGCAACAAACAGACAATGTGACCCAGGCCTGGTGTTTCCCTACCACCATTCTAGCAGAAGAAGACTCATTCCTCCCCTGGATCAAATGGGAGTCCCCCCCTAAAGCACCTGGCAACCCAGCTTCACCAGCAGGGGAGACCAGTCAGGAAACCCACTGACACTCTCTTTCCCTTCTAGGCCTAAGAGAGATACCGAGTGGCAGCATGGCACTGGCAAGGGAGATCCCAACAAAACAAGTTGTCCTCATGGGCCTGAGATTCCTCTTCCCCACCTACAGGCACCAGGTGGCTTGGTCTGAGGAAAGTCCTTTTGCCCCTTAGGCAGCAGGGATAAGTAGAAGCTCCAACTGCACTAGATAAACTAAGCACACCAAAATAATACTGCAGAGGCAGCGCCAACATGGTGCTATAGAAAGAAACACCACACAGTCCCTCCACCGCAAAGACCTGAAAAACTAAGTAAAACAGTGACAAACATCAATCCTGGAATGCTAAG
The DNA here is from genome assembly GCF_030014295.1 of Loxodonta africana. Taxonomy (NCBI): domain Eukaryota; kingdom Metazoa; phylum Chordata; class Mammalia; order Proboscidea; family Elephantidae; genus Loxodonta; species Loxodonta africana. The sequence continues at coordinate 19,711,086 of NC_087364.1, forward strand.
TGTCTAATGAAGAGATAAAGACCTTAGCCAAGCCCTGAATGGAATAAGAAGCTGACAGAGAGCAGAGGGTGAGGAGATATATGTGCAAAGGTCCTGTATCAACAAACACAGCATGGATTTGCCATCTTGGATTCCCATTTGAGATTGGTGGACAGGGTGTACAGAAAAGCAGCTTCACGGAGCTCCCAGCAGGAGACAGAGCAGCCAGTCACCAGCAATATATGCTTCTCCACCTCCCATCCTTCTCCCTCCTCCTCGATCTCTGTTGCTTCATAGCTGGCTGGTGTCGCTTGGCCTGCCAGGAAGTGCAGAGTCCATGCTGCTTGGATCTACCCCTCCCACATCAGAGATCTGTGGACAGGGAGTATGGGAAAGCAACTTCATGGAGCTCCCAGCAGGAGACAGAGCACCTAGTAAGCAGCGATACATGCTTTCCCACCCCCCACCATTCTTCCCCCCTACTCGGCCTCCTCTGCTTTCCTGCCAGCTGCAGTCTCTTGGTCAGGAGGCACTGGCTTCAGTCATGTGCAACTAGGATTCACCCCACCCACACTGGCCAACTTCCTGAATGCCGTTTGTTTGTAGCTGGTGTTGCTTTTTTCTGCTTCTTTTGGTTTCTTCCATGCCTCTCACCACCTCCCCCTCCTTTTCTTGAATGCCTGGCTTCATGTGCCATCTTTGGTTCTTTTTGAAAGGCTGTGAAGCACTGCTGGACTGGGGAACTGCTTCGCTGGTGGGATCCCCAGGGCTTTTTTGTTTTGTTTTGTTCATTTGTTTTCTTTCACAGCTTGGGAGCCCCTTCAAGCTGTGCTGTACCGTGTGGCTTGGGAGCCATTTCCCTGGTCTGTGCAGCTCTGTTGCTCAAATCCCTGGGGCATTTCTTTTGTCTTTTTTCCTTCTTGTCTTTCTTCATTTCTTAGTTTCTCATCTCTCTATACTTACCTTCTTTTCTTGCCTCCTGAATACCTGGCACTGTGTGACATTTCTACCCCTTCTAGCCAGGCTGAACTGTATGGCCTGGGAGCCACTTCTCTGGTCTTCACAGCCACGCTGGTGGGATCTCTGGAGGCTTTGCTTTTCTAGTTTTTTCTAATTTTTATTTATTTCTTTTTCTTCTTGTTTTTCTCCATTTCTTGGTTTCTCATCTCTCCACTCCAATGGCAAGCTCCCTTAACACTCTTTTTTGTTTGTTTGTTTTTATCTCCTGCTTCTCCCTCCCCTCTCTCCTCTTTCCCATGCCCATCTTGGCTCCACATATCACAACCTCCCTGCTCCCTCTGGCCTACCTGCACCGTGTGCTGAACATCACACCCCAGAGTAGCATGGGCACAGTCTACTGGAACCTGCCCTGCACTGATTCCAAGCCCATCCTGTTGGCCCTAGTACTTGCCACAAATAACCCATCCCAGTTCCTCCCCTTCAGCTGGACTTGCCATGCTGCACCATACTTGAGTGACTGGCTCTGCCCATTGGACAAGGAGGTGAAAAGTACTGTTACCACAGATGAGCAAACAGCAAAGTGTGCACAGCCTGCCCTCTCAGACATAACCAAATAAACAAAAAAGCAGGATGAAACAAACAAATCTACAATCAGTAAATGAAGAAAGTTAACTACTGAATGTCCCTAAGACCACAGACAATATCAAAACATACTAAAAAAAAAAAACAACCAAAAAATAGGACATGATAGTTCCAGTGGGCATCCAAAATAAAATGCCAGATGACTATCCAGTAGAAGAAAAGTCACTAGAACTACCTGATAGGGAATTTAAATCTCTAATATTCAGAGCTATCCAAGAGTTGAAGCAAAAAACAGAAAAAATGATGAAAAATAGACAAATTCATAGAAAATACAGACAAGCTCATAGAAAGTGCAGGCAAAAAAGTTGAAAAATTCAGGAAAATAATACAGGAACAAAATGCCAAGATAAATTCACAACTAGAAATCATACAAAAACAACAATTAAAAATCCAAAAGATAAACAAGATTTCAGAAATGGACAATGTCATAGAAGGGCTGAGGAGCAGTTTGAAATGATGGAAGACAGCATCAGTGAAATTGAAGACAAACACTTGGATACAACTCTGAGGAAAAATCAGAAAAAAGAACAAAGAAAAACGAAGAAACCCTGAGAATTATGTGGGAAACGATCAAAAGCAAAATTTTTTGAGTGATCAGAGTTCCAGAACAGGGGGAGAAAATGGAAAACACAGAGAGGATCATTGAAGAATTGCTGACGGAAAACTTGCTTAATATCATGAAAGATGAAAAGCTGATCATCGAAGAAGCTCAACAAACCCCATATAGGATAGACCCCAAAAGAAAATCACCAAGGCATATTGTAATTACACTCACTAAAACCAAAGACAAAGAAAGAATCCTGAGAGGAGCTCGAGAAAAACGTAAAGACACATACAGAGGAGAAACAATAAGACTAAGCTCTGATTATCTGGCAGAAACCATGCAAGCAAGAAGGCAAAGGCATGACATTTATAAAACTTTGAAAGAAAAAAATTGCCAGCCAAGAATAATTTACCCTGCAAAACTCTCATTCAAATATGATGGTGAAAAAAAAGAAAGAAATATAATGGTGAAATTAGGACATTTCCAGATAAACGGAAATTAAGGGAATATGTAAAAACCAAATGAAACTTACAAGAATTATTAAAGAGAGTCCTTCGATCTGAGAACAAACATCAGACCACAGCCTGAATCTAGGACACAAGATTGTACCAGCCAGATGCCAACCTAGGAAATGAACTCTCAAGGACTATACAAACCAAAGGATTTACAACAGGAACCAGAGAAGTTAATCTGTAAATGACAACAATGTCAGAAAGATTAAAAAAAAAAAAAAAAAAAAGAGAGAGAATAAATTGGTGTAGGTATAGAACTTTCTAATGGAGAGGAAAACAAGGTGATACCAAGTAATAATAATAAAAAAAAAAACTAGTTGACTGGGTTAAATGTAAGAAGGTAAGGGAAAAATTTAAGGTAACCACAAAGAAAGTTAACAAACCTACCCATCAAAATAAAGAAGAAAAACATAAAGCATTGGTAAAAACAAAAATCTACAAAAACAAAAGAAATGAAAAAAAAAAAAACCCACAAACAAAATGAATTCAGCACAGGAGAGTAAGTGGGACAAAGGAAACTTCAACGCCATAAAAAAAGCACTACAAAATGACAGCAATAAACTCACACCCATCAATAATTACACTGAATGTAAATGGCCTAAGTGCACCCATAAAGAGACAGAGACTGACAGAATGGATACAAAAACAAGGTCCATCAATATGCTGTCTACAAGAGACATACCTCAGAAACAAAGATAAATTTATTAAAAATTAGAGGATGGAAAAATATATATCAAGCAAACAACACCAAAAAATAACAGTTGTGGCAATTCTAATCTCAGATAAAATAAACTTTAAAACAAAATACACCACAAATACAAAAAAGGGCACTATATAATGATTAAAGGGACAATCCGTCATGAAGACATAACCACAACAAACATCTACGCACTCAATGACAGGGCTCCAAAATACATAAAACAAACTCTAACAGCCCTGAAAGGAGAAACTGACAGTTCCACAATAATAGTAGGAAACTCCAACAGCCACTCTCAGTAAAGGACAGACCATCTAGAAAGAAACTCAACAAAGATACAGAAGAACTAAAGGGCACAATCAGCCAACTTGACCTCATAGACATATACAGAACACTCCACCCAACAGATACAAATACACATTCTTTTCCAATGCACGTGGAATGTTTCCAGAAGAGACTACATCTTAGGCCACAGAGCAACCCTCAACAAAACCCAAAACACTGAGATAATACAGAGTATCTTCTCTGACCACAGCACCATCGAAGTAGAAATTAACAACAGGAAGAGCAAGGAAAAAAAAAAAATCAAGTACACGGAAACTGAATAACACCCTGCTTAAAGACCACTGCATAGTAGAAGAAATCAGAGATGGAATAAAAAAATTCCTAGAATCAAATGAGAATGAAAACACATCACACCAAAACCTTAGGGACACAGCAATGGCAGTCCTCAGAGGTTAATTTATGGCAATAGATGCACACATGGAAAAAGAAAGGAACAAAATCAAAATATTAGCTACACAACTTGAACAAATAGAAAGAAAACAGAAAAAAAAAAAAAAAAGCCCACAGCTACCAGAAGAAAGGAAATAACAAGGATCAGAGCAGAAATAAATGAAACAGAGAAGAGAAAAACAATAGAATCAACAAAATCAAAAGTTGGTTCTTTGAAAAAATCAACAAAATTGACAAACCACTGGCCAAACTGACAAAAGAAAAACAGGAGAGGATTTAAATAACCCAAATAAGAAATGAAATGGGGGATATTACCACAGACCCAAATGAAAAAAAAAAAGGATCATAACAGAGTGTCATGGATTGAATTGTGTCCCCCCAAAATATCTGTCAACTTGGCTAGGTCTTGATTCCCTCGTATGATTGTCTACCATTTTATTTTCTAATGCGATTTTCCTACGCGTTGTAAATCCTATCACCATGGTGTAATAAGAATAATTAGCGGCAGTTATACTGAGGAGGCCTACAAGATTAGGTAGTGTGTTAAGCCAATCTCTTTTGAGATATAAAAGACAGAAGTGACCAGAGAGACATGGGAACCTCATACCACCAAGAAAGCAGTGCTGGGAGCACAGTACGTCCTTTGGGCCTGAGGTTCCTGTGCCGAGATGCTCCGAGACCAAGGGAAGATTTATAGCAAGGACCTTCCGCCAGAGGTGACAGAGAGAAAGCCTTCCCCTGGAGTCGATGTCTGGAGTTTGGGCTTGTAGCCTACTAGACAGTGAGAGAATAAATTTCTCTTTTTTGAAGCCATCCACTTGTGGCATTTCTGTTAGAGCACCATTAGATGACTAAGACACAGAGTATTATGAAAAACTATACTCCAACAAATTTGAAAACCTGGAGGAAATGGACAAATTTGTAGAAACACACTACCTACTCAAACTGACACAAAATGATGTTGAAAACCTGAACAGACCCATAACAAGAGAGTGAAAAGATAATAGCAAAAAAAAAAAAAAAACTTCCAACGAAAAAAAAGCCCTGGCCCAGATGGTTTCACTGGAGAATTCTACCAAACATTGAGAGAAGGGCTTACACCAGTACTACTCAACTATTTCAAAACATAGAAAAGGAACCAATACTTCCAAATTCATTCTATGAAGCCAGCATAACCCTGATACAAAAACCAGGCAAAGACACCACAAAAAAAGAAAATTACAGACTGATATTTCTCAAGAATACAGATGTAAAAATTCTCAACAAAACTCTAGCCAATAGAATTCAGCATCATATCAAAAAAATAATACACCGTGACCAATAATACACCATTCGTACCAGGTATGCAAGGATGGCTCAACATTAGAAAACCAATCAATGTAATCCACCACATAAATAAAAGGAAAGAATCACATGATCATCTCAATCGACACAGAGAAGGCATTCGACAAAGTCCAACGCCCATTCCTGATAAAAACTCTCAATAAAATAGTTATAGAAGGGAAATTTCTCAACATAATAAAGGGCATCTATGCAAAACCAATAGCCAACATCGTTCTCAATGGAGAAAGGCTGAAAATATTCCCCTTGAGAACAGGAACAAGAGAAGGATGTCCTTTATCACCACTTCTATTTAACATTGTGTTGGAAGTCTTAGAGCAATAAGGCAAGAAACAGAAATAAAGGGCATCCAAATTGGTAATGAAGTTAAACTGTCCCTATCTGCAGATGATCTGATACTATATTTAGAAAATCCAAAAGACTCCACGAGAAAACTACTGGAACTAATAGAAAGATTCAGCAGGTAGCAGGATACAGGATAAACATACAAAAATCAGTTGGATTCCTATACACCAATAAAAAGAACGATGAAAAGGAAATCATGGAAACAATACCATTTATAATAGCCCCTAAAAAAATAAAATACTTACGAATAAATCTAACCAGAGATGTAAAAGACCCATACAAAGAAAACTACAAAACACTACTGCAAAAAACCAAAAGAGATCTACATAAATGGAAAAACATACGATGCTCATGAATTGGTAGACTCAACATTGTGAAAATGACAATTCTACCCAAAGCAATTTACAAATACAATGCAATCCCGATCCAAACACAAACAAGATTCCTTAAAGAGATGGAAAAACAGATCATTAACTTTATATGGAAATGGAAGAAGCCCCGGATAAGTAAACCACTATTGAAGAAGAATAAAGTAGGAGGAACCACACTACCTGACCTCAGGACCTACTATAGAGCTCCAGTAGTCAAACAGCCTGGTACTGGTACAATGACAGATACATTGACCAATGGACCAGAATTGAGGACCCAGATGTAAATTCATCCACCTATGGTCACCTAAACTTCGACAACCTAAACTTCGACAAGGGCCCAAAGTCCATCAAATGGGGAAAAGACAGTCTTTTTAACAAATGGTCCTGGCAAAACTGGATGTCCATCTGCAAAAAAAAGAAACAGGACCCATACCTTACATCATAATTCAAACTGGATCAAAGACCTAAATATAAAGCCCAAAACTACAAGTTCGTAGAAGAAAAAATAGGATCAACGCTAGAAGCCCTAATACACGGGATTAACAGAACACAAACCACAACCAACAACACACAAAACTTCAGAAGATAAGCTAGATAACTGGCATCTTCTAAAAATTAAACGCTTATGCTCATCAAAAGACTTTAGCAAAAGAGTAAAAAGAGAACCTACAGACTGGGAAAATTTTTTGGCTATTACCAATCAGACAAAAATTTCATCTCTAAAATCTACAAGAAAATCCAACACCTCTACAACAATAACACAAATAATTCAATTAAAAAATGGGCAAAGGAAATGAACAGACATTTCACCAAAGAAGACATTCAAGCGGCCAAGAGACACATAAGGAAATGCTCGCAACCACTAGCCATTAGAGAAATGCAAATCAAAGCCACAATGAGATACCATCTCACCCCAGCATTACTGGCATAAATTAAAAAAAAAAAAAATAGGAAGTAACAAATATTGGAGAGGCTGTGGGGGGATTGAACTCTTATGCACTGCTGGTGGGAAGACAAATGATACAACAATTTTGGAAAACAATATGACATTTCCTTAGAAAGCTAGAAACAGAAAAATCATATGATCCAGCAATCCCATTCCTAGAAATACATCCTAGAGAAATAAGAGTTGTCACACGAATAGACACACACACGCCCATGTTCATTACAGCATTGTCCACAACAGCAAAAAGATGGAAATAACCTAGATACCCATCAACAGATGAATGGATCAACAAACTATAGTACAGACACACAATGGAGTACTATGCCAAGATAAAGAACAATGAATAGCAGTAGAATGTTGTCTGATACAGTGCCAGAAGATGAGCTGCTCAGGTTGGAAGGCACTCAGAATACGACTGCGGAAGGGCTGCCTCCTCAAGGTACAGTTGACCTTAATGAATGGATGGAGTAAGCTTCCAGAACCTTCAGTTGCTGATGTGGTATGACTCAAAATGAGAAGAAACAGCTGCAAATATCCATTAATAATTGGAACATGGAATGTATAAAGTATGAATCTGGGAAAATTGGAAGTCGTCATAAATGAAATGGACCACATAAAGATCGATATCCCAGCCATTAGTGAGCGAAATGGACTGTTACTGGCCATTTTGAATCAAACAGTCATATGGTCTACTGTGTCAGGAACAATCTGAAGAGGAATGGCATCCCATTCATTGTGACAAAGAACATTTCAAGATCTATCCTGAAGTACAATGCTGTCAGTGATAGGATAATATCCATATGCCTACAAGGAAGATGAGTTAATAAGACTATTATTTGAATTTACACACCAGCCACTAATGTCAAAGATGAGGAAATTGAGGATTTTTACCAACTCCTGCAGTCTGAAATTAATCAAACATGAAATCAATATGCATTGATAATTACTGGTGATTGGAATGTGAAAATTAGAAACAAAGAAGAAGGATCGGTAGTTGGAATATATGGCCTTGGTGATAGAAACGACCCTGGAGATTGCATGATAGAATTTTGCAAGACCAACACCTTACTCTTTGCAAATATCTTTTTTAACAGCATAAATGGAAACTATACACATGGACCTCACTGGATGGAAAGTCACAAATTGACTACATCTGTGGACAGAGACGATGGAAAAACTCAATATCATCAGTCAGAACAAGGCCTGGGAAAAACAAAACGAGACTAAATGGGCACACCATTCCAAGCGCAAGGACAAGAAACTAGGAGGGGACAGGAAAGCTGGTAATGGAAAACCCAAGGTCAAGATGGGGAGAGTGCTGACATGTTGTGTGGTTGGCAACCAATGTCACAAAACAATATGTGTATTGTTTAATGAGAAACTAATTTGCTCTGTAAACCTTCTTCTAAAGTACAATTAGAAGAACTGAAAAAAAAAAAAAAAAGGACAAGACCCAGGGCCAACTGTGGAGCACACCATCAATTGCTCATATGCAAGTTTAAGCTGAAGCTGAGGAAAATTAAAACAAGTCCATGAGAGCCAAAATATGACCTTGAGTTTATCCCACCTGAATTTGGAGACTATCTCAGGAATAGATTTGACACACTGAACACTAATGATCAAAGACCAGTTGAGCTGTGGGATGATATCAAGGACATTGTACATGAAGAAAGCAAAAGGTCATTAAGGAGACAGGAAAGAAAGAAAAGACCAAAATAGATGTCAGAAGAGACTCTGAGACTTGCTCTTGAATGTAGAGTAACTAAAGTGAAGGGAAGAAATGATGCAGTTAAAGAAATGAACAGGAGATTTCAAAGGGTGGCTGGAGAAGGCAAAGTATTATAATAAAATGTGCAAAGACCTGGAGTTAGAAAACCAAAAGGGAAGAACACGCTCAGTATTTCTCAAGCCGAAAGAACTGAAAAAAAAAAAAAAATCGTGCCACTAGTTACAATTTTGAAGGATTTAATGGGAAAAAATATTGAACAACGCAGGACGCATCAAAAGAAGATGGAAGGAATACACAGAGACACTGTACCAAAAAGAATTGGTCAATGTTCAACCATTTCAGGAGGTAGCCCATGATCAAGAACCGGTGGTATTGAAGGAAGTCCAAAATGCACTGAAGGGAATGAAACACACAAGGCTCCAGGAATTGACAGAATACCAATTGAGATGTTTCAACAAACAGATGCAGCACTGGAGGTGCTCATTCATCTATGCCAAGAAATTTGGAAGACAGCTACCAACTGGAAGAGATCCATGTTTGTGCCTATTCCAAAGGGAGGTGATCCAACAGAATGAAGAAATTATCAAACAATATCAATAGTATCACACTCCAGTAAAATTTTGCTGAAGATAATTCAAAAGTGGTTGCAACAGTACATTGACAGGCAACTTCCAGAAATTCAAGAAGAGGACATGGAACTAGGGATATCATTGCTGATATCAGATGGATCTTGGCTGAAAGCACAGAATATGAAAAGATGTTTACCTTACCTGTGGTTTATTGACTATGCAAAGACATTCGACTGTGTGGATCATAACAAATTATGGGTAACATTGTGAAGAATAGGAATCCCAGAACACTTAACTGTGCTCATGGGGAACCTGTACATAGACCAAGAGGCAGTTGTTCAAACAGAACAAGGGAATACTGTGTAGTTTAAAATCAGGAAAGGTGTGCATGCAGGGTTGTATCCTTCCACCATACTTATTCAATCTGTATGCTGAGCAAATAATCTGAGAAGCTGAACTTTATGAAGAGGGACTTGGCATCAGGATTGGAGGCAGACTCATTAAACACTGGCAATATGCAGATGACACAACCTTCCTTGCTGAAAGTGAAGAGGGCTTGAAGGACTTACTGATGAAAAATCAAAGACTACAGCCTTCAGTATGAATTATGCCTTAACATAAAGTAAACAAAGATCCTCACAAGTGGATCAACAAGCAACATCCTGATAAATGGAGAAAATATTGAAGTTGTCGAGTGTTTCATTTTACTTGGATCTACAATCAACACCCATGCAAGCAGCAGTCAAGAAATCAGATGTATTGCGTTGCAAATCAGCTGCAAAATACCTCTTTAAATTATTGACAAGCAAGGGTATCACTTTCGGGACTAAGGTTTGCCTTCAAACCATGATATTTTCTATTGCCTCATATGCATGCGAAAGCTGGACAATGAGTAAGGAAGGCCAAAGACAAATATTGAACATAGCATGAAGTGCCAGAAAAACAAACAATTTTGTCAAGGAAGAAGTTTAGCCAGAGTGCTCCTTGGAAGAGAGGATGGAGAGACTTCGTCTCACATACTTTGGACATGTTATCAGGAGGGCCCAGTCCCTAGAGAAGGATATCATGCTTGGTAAGGTAGAGGGTAGCCGAAAAAGAGGAAGGCCCTTAATGAGATGGACTGACACAGTGGCTGCAACTATCAGCTTAACATAGCAGTAATTGTGAGGATGGCGCAGGACCAGACGGTATTTAGTTCTGCTGTAGGTAGGATCACTATGAATCAAAAGTGATTTGATAGCACCTAACAACAACAAAAATAGTATAAAAATAGTTGTGTAGTAGTATTTCATTGTTTTAGTCTGCAATTCCCTAAAGACATATAATGTTGATCATGTTTTCATAAGCCCATTTGCCATTTGTATATTGGCAGTTCAAATCTGCCAGGCGCTCCTTAAAAACTCCTTGGAATATCTTCTTTGGTGATGTGTCTGTTCAGAACTTTCGCTCATTTTTAAGTTGGGTTGTTTGTTTTCTTTTTGCTGAGTTTTAAGAGTTCTTTGTATATTTTGGGTATACAAGTCCTTTGTCAGATATGTGTTTTGCAAATATTTCCTCCCAGTCTGTGGTTTGTCTTTCCTTTCTCTTAGTAGTGTCATTTGCAGAGCAGAAGTTTTTTATTTTTTTGAAGTCCAAGTTATCAATTTTTTCTTTCATGGACTGTGTTTTGATGTTCTATCTAAAACCTAAGTGACAAACCCAAACCAATCTAAATCACCTAGATTTTCTCTTATGTTATCTTTCAACATTTTATAGATTTATGTTTTACATATGGGCCTATGATCTATTTTGAATTGATTTTTGTTCAAAATCAATGTGTCTAGATTCATTTTTTTTGCATGTGAATGTCCTGTTTCTTGATTTTCCAATTTTAGATATTATCTGTTGATTTTATTCAATGGAAAGTAAAGTTCTAGCTCTCTCATGGCACTTCTGTCGCAAGCTACCCTACATCTACTTGTCTTTCCTCTATCCTTTCAAAAAAGTATTTATAAATCTTTTCAGTGTGTACTACCAAAGTAAGCCCATATCTCTTTTGACTGAATTATGATTTAGGGTTTCTTTTTTTAAAAATTATTTCTTTGATACTATTTCTCCTTCTGTTTTCTCTAGAATTCTTATTAATTTTGTATTCTTTGATTTTATTATATTTTCCCTCTTATTATTTGTCTTTTTCATTTTGTCCTATTTTGGGTGTTTTGTTATAAGTGTTCTATTCTTTATGGCTTTCAAGATTGTTTGTACTTTGAATTTTATTTTCTTTCCCTTTTTGTTCAATGATTATGTTAGAGAATGTATCTAAGTTTCTCTTATGGGTTGAAATGTGTTCCCCCAAAATATGTGCTGAAATCCCAAACTCTGTACCTATAAATATGACCCTGTCTAAAAACAGGTTTTTTCTTTTGTTATGTTAATGAGGCCATACCAGTGCAGGGTAGTAGTAAACCCAATCAGTTCTGAGTTACTAGAAGACCAGAATAGATACAGAGACACACACAAGGGAATGACATATGCCAAGGAATGCCAAGGAACTCTCAGGGCTACTGACAAGGAAGTAATCGATACGGTTGAGACCCTGATTTGGACTTTTAGCTGCTAAAACTGTGAGAAAATAAATTCCGGGTCTTTAAAGCCACCTATTTGTGGTATATTTTGTTATGCCAGCACTAGGTAACTAAGACAGTTTCCAAGTAATTTTTTTCCCTGCCATTATCAAAATAATTTCTTTCAATTTTATTGATTCTGATCAGAGAACGTGGACTATAAAAGTCTTTCTTTTAAAACTATGTTTAGGTTTTCTTTGTGACCAAATATAAGCTCCATTTTTTTCCCCTCAGAGTTAAAATTCTTTGATTAACTCAATTTTTATTTCTGTTTTTTGGTCCAAGTGTAGAAATAGTTGGAAAAAATGATCGAGTCATTTCAGGTATAAAGGTAATTTCTTTTATACCTCTTTGAAACAAGAAATTATTTTTGGCCTGTGAAAACAAAGGCACACAAATGCAGCATGAAGCGGGCTCTGCTCACTTTAGCCACCTTAAAGGGGCTGTAGATTTGTTGGTCTAAATGAACATTCATCTCAGCAGACCCTGAGTGCCTTGTAAGAAGGTCTTATGCTCAGACCTGTGGGAGACCTACAGGTGAATCAGGCATCTACCTGCTGTCAAAGGAGCTTACAATATACTGATAGAGACATACATATCTATACCTTTCGCATACATAGTGAACAAACAAACAAAACTGAAACAAAAACAAAAAACTAGCCAAAGTCTAGATAGGCCCGTAAAACAAACAATAACACATGTGAGGAAACTGCTTCTTAGTTCAATCAAGTATATGTGACCAACTGGGCAATACCTGCCCAAAAGCAAAGATGAGAAGACAGGCAGGAACAGGAAAACTAGACGAATGAACACAGGGAACCCAAGGTGGAACGGGAAAAGGGGAGAGTGCCAACACAATGTAGGAACCACAACCAATGTCAGAAAACAACCTGTATATAAATCTTTGAATGAGAAATCAATTTGTGTTGGAAATCTCTATTTAAAACACAATAAAAATCAAAAAACGAACCACAAATTTGAGTAAATGTTAAAACAGATACAAACAAAGTGTTATAGAAGCACACATAATGGAAAGATTAATTCCAATTTTTTTTCCCTTAATTTTATTGTGTCCCAGATGGATGTTTACAGTGAGAAGTAGCCTCAAACCCAAAAACGCACGCACAGCTTGTTCTCCAACAGTGGTCACAGTACCCACGATGTGTCACCACCCTCCCACTTTCCCTTTAAACCACAGGTTCCCTGTGTCTACTTTTCTAGAATTCCTGTCCCTTCCTGTCCTCTCGTCCCTGCTGTATATATAGGATAATGTCATCTGCGAATAGAGGTAGGTTTACTTCTTCCTTTCCAATTTGGATGCTCTTTATTTCTTTTTCTTGCCTTATTGCTCTAGCTAGGACTTCCAGCACAATGTTAAATAGAAGTGGTGATAAAGGACAACCTTGTCTTGTTCCTGTTCTCAAGGAATGTTTTCAGCTTCTCTCCATTAAGAATGATATTGGCTGTTGGTTTTTATAGATGTCGTTTATTATGTTGAGAAATTTCCCTCCTGTTCTTGTTTTATTGAGAGCTTTTGTCAGGAACAGGTACTGGACTTTATCAGATGCCTTTTCTGTGTTGATTGAGATGATCACGTGATTCTTTTCTTTTGTTCCATTTATGTGGTATAATTGATTGATTTTCTAATGTTGAACCATTCTTACATATCTGGTATGAGTCCCATTTGGTTGTTTTGTAATTTTTTTTATTTTTGGATATGCTGCTGAATTCTATTGTCTAGAATTTTGTTGAGAATTTTTTGCACCTATATTCATGAGAGATTTTGGTCTGTAATTTTCTTTTTTTGTGGTGTCTTTGCCTGGCTTTGGCATCAGGGTTATTATGCTGGCTTCATAGATTGAATTCAGGAGGTTTCTTTCCTTTTTTATGCTCTGAAATCATTTGAGTAGTACTGGTGTGAGCTGCTCTCTGAATGTTTGGTAGAATTCTCCAGTGACTACGTCTGGACCATGGGTTTTTTGTGTTGGGAGTTTATTTATTTATTTTTTAAACCTCTGATCTCTTCCTTTGTTATGGGACTGTTCAGATTTTCTCAGCTTGTGTTAGTTTAGGGAGGTAGTGTGTTTCTAGAGATTTCTCCACTTTCTCTAGTTTCTCAAATTTGTTGAGTACAGTTTTTCATAGTATTCTGCTATGATTCTTTTTATTTCAGTTGAGTCTGTTGTAATGTAGCCGTCTCATTTCTTATGTGGGTTATTTACTTCCTCTCCTGTTTTTCTTTTGTGACTTCGGCCAACGGCTTTTTGATTTTGCTCATCTTTTCAAAGAACCAACTTTTGGTCTTGTTGATATTTTCAATTGATTTTTCTGTTCTCTATTTCATTTATTCCTGTTCTAAAAAAAACTTTATTATTTTCTCTCTTCTGGTGGTTTTTTGCTGTTCTTTTTCTGTTTGAGTTGTAGAGCTAATGTTTTGATTTTGATTGTTCTTTTTTTGATGTGTACTTTTATATAAATGGTATAAATTGTCCTCTGAACTTTGCCTTTGCTGTGTCCCAAAGGTTTTGGTATGACGTATTTTCATTCTCATTTAATTCTAGGAGTTTTTCTATGCCCTTTTTGATTTCTTCTGTTACCCAGTGATTTCTTTAGCAAAATGTTATTCATTTTCCATGTTTTTCTTTTTTCTTGCTCTTCCTTTCACCGATTTCTACGTTTATGGCATTGTGATCAGAGAGAATGCTTTGTATTATTTGCATGTTTTGGATTTTATGGAGGTTTCCTTTGTGGCCTAAAATGTGATTTGTTCTGGAGAATGTCCTGGGTGCACTGGAAAAGAATGTACTTTGTTGCTGATGGGTAGAGCATTCTATGTGTGTCTATGCCATCGAGTTTTTTGATTTTGGTCTTTAGATCTTCTGTATCTTTTCTGAGTTTCTCTTTAGATATTCTGTCCTTTTTTGAGAGTGATGTATTGAAATCTCCTATTATTTTAGAACAGTTTATTTCTGTTTTCAGTGCTAGGAGAGTTTGTGTGTGTGTGTGTGTGTTTTGGAGCCCTGTTGTTGGGTGTGTAGATATTTATTATGGTTATGTCTTTTTGGTGGATTGCCCATTTAACCATAATATATTGTCCTTTGTTGTCTTTTATGATTGATTTTGCCTTAAAGCCTATTTTATCTGAGATTAAATAAATCCTGCCCTTTTTTGGTTACTGTTTGTTTGATGCATTTTTTCCATTCTTTGATTTTTAATATACTTATGTTTTTGTGTTTGAGGTGTGTCTCTTGTAGTGAGTCATGCCTTTTTATACATTCTGCCACTCTCTGTCTCTTTATAGGTACTAAGCCATTTACATTCAGTGTGAGTATTTGTAGGTATGAGCTTATTGCTATCATATTGTTATTTTATTTTTTTGTGGTGCTGATGTTTTCTTTGTTCTTCTTACTCTCTGTGCTGAGTTCCTTTTGTCTGTGGATTTTCTTTTGTTATTATAGATTTTGTGTCTACTGAGTATATTTTTCTTCTTTTTTATTCTGATGAGTAGGTTTGTTAACTTTCTTTGTGGTAGCCTTGAAATTTACACTTATCTTACAGGGTTTAACCAGTCTTTTATTACTTGATATTGCCTTGACTTTCTCTCCATTTAAAAGTTCTATTCCTAAACTGTTTGTTCCCCCTTTTATTGTTTTGACATTTTCATCATTTACAGATTGATGTCTCTGTTTCCCTGTTTTAAGTCTTTTAGCTTTGTTTTTTATTGGGGGTTCTTTACCTAGATTGGTATCCGGCTGATGCTGTCCTGTGTCCTAGACTTCGGTGTTGTCTGGTATTGTTTTTTCTCTAACTATAGGACTCCCTTTAATATTTCTTGTAAATTTGGTTTGGTTTTTACAAATTCCTTTAATTTCTGTTTCTCTGGAAATAGAAATGTCCTAATTTTGCCATCATATTTGAGAGTTTTGCAGGATATATTATCCTTTGTTGGCAGTTCTTTTCTTTCAAGATTTTATGTATGTGATCCCATTGCCTTCTTGCCTGCATAGTTTCTGCCGAGTAATCAGCGTTTGGTCTTATTGTTTCCCCTTTTAAAGCAACTTTTCATTTTTCTTGAGCTGCTCTCAGGATTCTTTCTTTGTCTTTGGTTTTGGTAAATGTGATTATGATGTATTTTAAGACTTTCTTTTGGGGTCTATCCTATATTGGGGTCATTGAGCTTCTTGGATAGTTAGCTTTTCATCTTTCATGATATTTAGGAAGTTTTCTGCCAGCAAATCTTTGACGATATTCTCCTTGTTTTCCCTTTTCTCCCCCTGTTCTGGAACTCTGATCACGCACACATTTTTGCTCTTGATTGTGTCCCACCTAATTCTTAGGTTTTCTTCATTCTTTTCTCTGACTTTTCCTTAGTCCAAGTGGCATTCATGGATTTGTCTTCAATCTCATTGATTCTGTCTTCCATTGTTTCAAATTTGCTCCTAAAACCTTCTATTGAGTTGTCCATTTCTGATATTTTGTTGTTTATCTTTTGGATTTCTAGTTGCTGGTTTTGTACGGTTTCTAATTGTTTATTTATTTTGATGTTTTGTTCTTGTGTTATTTTCTGGAATTCTTCTACTGCTTTGTGTTTTTCTTGTTTTAGCTATGTTTTCCATGATTTTGTTAATTTTTTTCCTTGATCTCTCTCCTAATCTTTTGGAGACCCCTAAATATTAGTCTCCTGGATTCCATATCAGGTAGTTCCACTGCCTTTTCTTCTACCAGAAGGTCATCTGATTCTTTATTTTGGTCATTCACTGGAGCCATCTTGTCCTGTTTTTTAATATGTCTTTCACTTGCTGGATCCATCTTATCCTGTTTTTTTGTTTTTGTTTTTAAATCTTTTGATATTGTCTTCTGTCTCTAAGACATTAAGGTATCATTTTCTTAATTTATTGATTGCATGTTGCTTTGTTTCATTCTGCTTCTTTGTTTTGTTTTGGTATGTCAAGGTGGGCAAGCTTTGCTGCTTGTCTGTGGGCACGGTAGCTCTGACACCTTGTCTGGTTTGGCATGGCAGCATTAGGTAGGGCAAGCCCACCTCACTGTACACTAGTCTGCAAGGTGGCTGAAGGCAACTGGGCAGGCCCTGTCTGCCTCCTGATTTTGGTCCAGTGGTGTGGGAACTTTCACAGCCTGTTGCCCGATAGGTGGGGTTGTCAGATGGGGAGTGGTATGAGCTCATTTCTCACTGTTTATCGCTGGGTGAGTGGCTGGAGGGGAAGGATAGTGCAGTTCTGGTGCAGCAGCAGGCCTGAACCAGGTATGCTGTAGCCACGGCAGCACTGTGGGGGACCATGGGGCAGCACTGTGGGGGTGGCATACAGGGCAGGTGCTTTGTCTCCTGTTGGGATCTCCAGGAAGTTGCCTTTCCATGCTACCTACCTGGGGTTGTTGCTGGCTGTGCTCCAAGATGGTGATGCTGTGTTGTATAAGTCGGTAGGGGACTTCCACTCCATATCTCTCTTCATTCTCTGTTTTCCTTCAGTTTCTTCTTCCATTTGGTGTTTGATCTATTTCTTTATCCCTTCATTTGATACTTAGGGTTCCAAGACTGATGTTTATATCTGTTGTACTTATTTTTTTGGGTCTTTGATGCAGAGGGATGGCATGATGCCCCTCTCTAGGGTGCCATGTTGGCTCTACCACTCTATGCTGGATTTTTGTATATATCTTTGGATGAAGGAAAAAAAGTGTATTCTTTTATACTAAAAGTCTAAAGTCTTCTTGTATATTTAAATCTTATTTGTTGATTGTTGTTTCAGGGCTCTTATTGCAAACAATAGTAACGAATTCTGATTTAGGGAGATAAGAAAAAAAGCATTTAATGATACATGATGGCATAAAAAAAATATCCAGGGAAGCTGAAATACCTGGTTCAGAGGTTATCTAGCAAGAAAATTTGGAATTTTACCAGATATGCCTGTGCCTAGCTGTATGCCAGGAGCCCTGGAGGTGTACTGGTTCAGTGCCCAGCTGTTAACCAAAAGGTTGGTTGTTTGAACTCACCAGCTGCTCTTTGGAAGAAAGATATGACAGTCTGTTTATGTAAAGATTACTGACTTGGAAACTCTATGAGGCATTTCTGCTCTGTCGTATTGAGTCGCTATGAGTTGGAATCAACTTGACAGCAATGGGTTTCGTTTTGTTTTGTTAGGTATATTCTGTTTTATCACTGCTGCTAAACCTGCATAGATAAGTCTGCAAATATGCAAACATTTTCATCATTTTTTAAAATTACCCTTTCTTTCACCAGATATTATTATTATTTTTTCTTCCCACATTCATGTTATTTGCTTTTTGGGTCTCTAGAATCTACCTTCCATGTATTTTTTCTCTTCCTTTATATTTTCTTTCTCTTTGTATTTTTTGTTTTCTAAGTTTTGAAATTATTTCTTCTACTTGGTCTTCAAAATCCCAATTTTAAAAAATCTCAATAGTGACAGTTCTCTCCTTCAATTTCTAGGATTGGAAATAATCTTTTTTTTTTTTTTAATTTGTAGAGAGCTATTTTCATGCTGTAATTAAATCTCCTTAAGTGTCAGTTGAAGAAGCCCTGGTGGTGAAATGATTAAGCTCTCAGCTGCTAACCAAAAGGTCAGCAGTTCAAATCCACCAACCATTCCATGGGAGAATAGACCTAGTGATCTGCTCCCATAAAGATTACAGCCTAGGGAACCCTGTGGAACAGCTCTCCTCTGTCATATAGGGCCACTTTGAGTTTGAATCTACTCGATGGCACAGAACAACACCAACAAGAAGAACAACAAATGTCAGTTGAGGTAACATTAGCTCCTGTACCAAATAACCTCCCAAATCTCATGGCCAATGGTGGGGAGAAGAGTTTGTTCCATGTCTTCATTTAGACATACAGGTTGGTAGAGACTGACACATTCAATAAAAAGATAGATAGCGATATCATGAAAAAGGCACCTGCAAGTAGGTGAGGAAGATTTTAGGCACGATTGGTATTGGGGGAGGAGCAGAAGTGACAGATCCGCAAGGAACGGAGGTATGTCAAATAAATACTCACCAGACTCTTCTACTCTCAAATGTCATCTAGAGACCAGGTCCCCATCTGACCCAGAAATGGACAAAGGCTTCCTTCTGCTAGACATTTCCCAAGGCTCTTTATCTGCCTTTTTTCTTTTCCTGCATTCTTCCATTGGGAGTACAGAACAGCATGTTGGTTAAGAGCTTGTGCCATGGAGTGAACACAGACCCAAGTTCAAGTTCTGCTTCTGGTACTAACTAGTTTTGGGACTTTGAACTGATCACTTAATTTTTTAAGACTTGTTTCCTTCAACTGCAAAAAGAGGTAAAAATAGAGCCTATCTAATAAGGTTTCTTGAAGTATTAAATAATTCCTACCTATGGGACTCAGCACAATGCCCACATCTTTACAGCTTGTGATTCAAGTGGAAGAGAAACTTCCCATCTAGCTCCAACAGAAAGACTCAGGGAAGAACTCTTGCTGGCCTGACCTGAGTGGTATGCCTATTCCTGTACTATTTATTGGCCAGTGGGATGGAAGGGTCTGATTATCTAGGTCTGAGTCCTGTGCTTATCCACAGATAAAGGGGGAAGGGAAAGCTTCTAGATAAAAGGATGAGAGGATCAGCTATTGTATTTCACTAGTCTCTGCAGCATTGCAATTTCTGGAAGACAGGAACCATGCTTTATTTATTATGTAGACCCTAGGAAATGCCTTGTTCAGTATATATGCTTGGTAAATTTCCACTGAGTAAGTGACTACATCATCATTTACTCAGTGGAAATTGAACACATCATCACTTGCTCAGTGGAAATTTACCAAGCTTATATACTGAACAAGGCATTTCCTAGGGGCTACATAATAAATAACGCATGGTTCCTGGCACTGTGTTTTTTTTTTGTTTGTTTTGGTAAGTGAATAAATAAATTGTCCTAGCACCAAACTGAGAGGTTCAGTAGTCTATTTTTGGACAAAGTTGTCAGGCTTTTGAAATAATGTTAAAATTCTTGCCTGGATGTGTACAAAACCTACGGGTAGTCGTAAAACCCAGTAAAGGCAGTAGTTTCAAACTTTTTACTAAATTATTTATAAATAGAAAATTTGACTTATTTGTCATTCACCTTGAGGTAAAATTTCCTTTTCTTGAACAATGTGTCTATTGAGAGTAATTTGGTTCTAGCCAAGGTGGGGGTAATAAAAATGAAAAAGTGGGATTTAGCTATGACAATGTTCATGCTAGTGTTTCAGCCACAATGATGTGACCTGAAAATGTATACGTGCTCTTCTAGAAGAGGGTGCAGTAATGCTACATGGGGAATCGGCCTGGTTTTCTTAGAACTGACTCTTTGAAGAGAGGATTAGTGATTAAAAAATATAAACCTTGCATGTGGGTTCAGAAACATGAAGGGTTAAGATACTGAAATCGAGGGCAGGCCAGGAAAGCTAACTAGAAGAATGTGTGCCCAGGAAAAGGAAAATGTGGTATAGAAAAGTTCTGTGGGGGAAAAAACAGAGAAATCACCAAGTGAAGGTTCAGGTGACCGCAATGACAATGGTTTTTACAGGGAACCAAGGAATTAAAACAACAAACAAACAACTAACTCATGGTGACCTCATGAGTTTCAGAGTAGAACTGTTCTCCAGAGGGTTTTCAATAGCTGTGTTCTTTCAGAAATAGACTGCTAGACCTTTCTTCCCAGGTGCCACTGGGTGAACTTGAACACAACCTTTTGGTTAGCAGCCAGGCGCTTAAACATTTGTGCCACCTAGGGACCCCTAACTAAGGAATAGACTGTAGGTAAAGGTAGTAAGAGTAGTAAGAATCCTATCTTCCCAGTGACCTAAAGAAATAACACTGAACTGAGGGCAGATGTAAGGGTTAACTAGGTAGACTGGAGCTGTTGCCATCAAGTCGATTCCAACTCATAGCTACACTGTAGGACAGAGTAGAACTGCCTCGTAGGGTTTCCTAGGCTGTAATCTTTGTGGGAGCAGATTCATCAGGTATTTCCTCCCATGTAGTTACTGGTGGTTTTGAACTGCCAACCTTTGAGTTAGCAGTGGAGAGCTTAACCATTTTGCCACCAGGGCTCCTTAGAACTGTAGTAGGCCATTAAAATACTAATTATGGTGTCTGGTGAAAAGTTAAAGTTCCTGAACTATAGTTGTAATTGCCTATTTGATTACCAGCCATTTAATTCTTTCCTTCAGTAAAGATTTATTGAGTACCTACTATGTGCTGGAAGACCTGGTGGTGTAGTAGTTAAGAGCTACCTACAGCTATTAACCAAAAGGTCGGCAGTTCAAATCTCCCAGGTGCTCCTTGGAAACCCAATGGGGCAGCAGTACTCTGTCCTTCAGAGTCACTATGAGTCAGATTCGACGGCGACAGTTTTAGTTTTAGTATTATGTGCTAGCTGAGGAGGATACACACACACACACATACAAGTTTTTTTTTTTTTTTTTCCTGAATAGTTTGAGGATAAGTTGCATATACCATGGCTGTTTTATCCCTAACTACTTCAGTTTATATTTCTTAAAAATAGAAATGTACTCTTATGTAATGACTCTACAGTCAACATTATAATTTTTTTTTAATCGGTGCAATACTTTAATCTACTGCTCAGTTTCTAATGTGTCAGGTGAACTAATAATGCCCTTTATAGCATTTCCTCTCTCCAGTACAGGATCCAATCTAAGGTCAGGTATTGCATTGAGCTGTCATGTCTCTTTAGCCTTAATTACTCTGAAACATTTGCACAGCCTTTATTTGTTTTTTACAATATTGATTGACAGTTTTGAAGGACACAATCCTTCTCCCTACCCATTTTTCTAACAGACGATTCCTCATTTTATGTTTGCCTGATGTTTCCTTGTTGTGTCCTTCTCAGAGTCTCACACCTGAAGACATAAGATATCTCCTAGCCCTAACTGGCAATGTTAATTTTGATCCCCTGGTCAAGGTGTTGCCACATTTATTTGCTGCAACTAATAAACAGTCTATGGGGAGACATGTTAAGACAATGCAAAATCCTGCTCCTTATCAAAATTTCCCCCTGGATTTGGCAGCCGCTGATGATTCTTGAAGGAGCCTTCGTGGCATAGTGGTTAAGCACTTGACTGTTAACCGAAAGGTTAGCAGTTAGAAGTCAGCAGCTGCTCCCCAGGAGAAAGATGTGGCAGTCTGCTTCCATAAAGGTCACAGCCTTGGAAACCCTATGGAGCAGTTCTGCTCTGCCCTATAGTGTTGCTATGAGTCTGAATTGACTTGACAGCAACTATTTTTTTTTTTATGATTCTTGACTGATCCAATCTTTACCCTGATGGTTGCACAATGACAGGTTTCCAACTCTGAAACTCACCTTTCCGCTTACCAGTTAGCCCTCAGCCTTCTGATGTAATCAGGAGCCTTTCCTCCCCCCCCATCTTTTAATTTATCTATTTATTATTGTTGTGAACTCATGAATTCTTATTTTTTTAATAGTTTATAATTCATTACTCTATGTAATTATTTTGGTCCTCAAAAATTATGCCAGATTTGGCCAGTAGGAGCCCGTTCAATATGGCTTGCATGACATGCCTCCATCATTAAAAAACAAGGATATCAACAACAAAAACTTCCTTACTTTCTGGCATAACGTGATATTTCAGACTCATACCTATCTTGCCCAAGCCCTGGAATTTTCTTTCTCTCCAAAGTTCCCTAGTTCCTTTCAGTGGGTGTGGTATTAGAGACCAAGTTCTAGGTGCTGGGGTGCTCATTACTACTGGGTGTCTCTGTCTCTTAGCCATTTCAGCAGCCAGATATAGGAAATATATACATATATACACACATATGCATACATTTACATACAAATAGGCACGCACACATACAGGTACATACATAGATATGCATATCAGCACACAATCATGTACATTCATGTACATATTCTTTTAGAAAAAAGAGTATCTCCAATCCAGTACAGGGTTCTTTCTCAGCTTCCGTCATTCCATATTGTACATTCCTTCTTCCACAGTAAGAACTGTCTCTCAAGCAACATCAACACTTTTACTCATTTACTCATTTCTGTAATACAGTGGTTAAAGTGGGTAAAGCGACTAAAATGATCAGCGTCAGCGGTTTAAAACAACCAGCCACTGCATGGGAGAAAGATGTGGCGGTCTACTTCCATAGAGATTTACAGCCTTGGAAACCCTATGGAGTCAGTATGAGTTGGAACTGACTCGAAGGTAATGGGTTTGGTTTTTGGCATAATGTATCTAAAACTGTTCCAGAGTTGCTTTGTCCATACTACTATAATAAATAAAGCTACTGAAGTGCTCTGGATTTGTTTGCAATTTTTCATCCTCTCTGCCTCTTACAAACATTCGCTGTGCCCCAAATTGAGGGTAAATAATCAAATACTATGTGGATTAGTTCTTTATTTCTTTTTTCCCCCTTTAGTGTTGTTATGGCATTCATTTGAAATACAACTAGGTTAATTTGTTTCTGTGTGCTTTCAGCTTTAACTTCGTATTCCCTCTACTTATTATATATATATTAAGAGAATTATCATTCACTACTGTATCCCTTCCACCCCATTCTCCCCTACCCCTTGGTAATCAATTTTATTGTTTTCTGGTCCTATGTTTCCTTTTGTAATGATACACAGATATATGTGTATTTTCTTATTTTCCCTTCTTCTTACACAAAAGATATAAAAAAAATTAAGATAGCATGCTATACATACTCTTTTGCACCCTATTTTTCTTTTCCACTTAATAATTGTTGTTGTTATTATTAGGTGCCATCAAGTCAGTTCCAACTCATAGCGACCCTGTGTACAACAGAATGAAACACTGCTCAGTCCTGTGCCATACTCACAATCATTGTTATGCTTGAGCCCATTGTTGCAGCCACTGTGTCAATCCATCTCATTCAGGTCTTCCTCTTTTCCACTGGCCCTGCACTTTACCAAGCATGATGTCCTGCTCCAGGGACTACTCCCTCCTGATAACATGTCCAATATATGTGAGACCTAGCCTCGCTATCCTGGCTTCTAAGGAGCATTCTTGTCGTACTTCTTCCAAGACAGATCTGTTTGTTCTTTTGGCAGTCTGTGGTGTATTCAACTTTCTTCGCCAACATCACAATTCGAAGGCATCAATTCTTCTTCTGTCTTCTTTATTCATTGTCCTGCTTTCACATGCATATGAGGGGATTAAAAACACCATGGCTGGGTCAGGTGCACCTTAGTCTTCAGGGTGACATCTTTGCTTTTAAAGAGGTCTTTTGCAGCAGATTTGCCCAGTACAATGGGTCATTTGATTTCTTGACTCCTGCTTCCATGGGTGTTGATTGTGGATTCAGGTAAAATGAAATCCTTGACAACTTCAATCTTTTCTCCATTTATCATGTTGTGGCTTATTGGTCCAGTTGTGAGAATTTTTGTTTTTAAAGAGAAAAAAGTATAGAGGTATAATCCATACTGAAGGCTGCGGTCTTTTTTTTTTTTTTTTAAAGGCTGAGGTCTTTGATCTTCATCAGTAAGTGCTTCAAGTCCTCTTCACTTTCAGCAAGCAAGGTTGTGTCATCTGCACAACACCGGTTGTTAATGAGTCTTCCTCCAATCCTGATGCCCTGTTCTTGTTCATATAGTCCAGCTTCTCGAATTATTTTCTCAGCATACAGATTGAATATGTATGGTGAAAGGATACAACGCTGACACACACCTTTCCTTACTTTAAACCAAGCAGTATCCCCTTGTTCTGTTCAAACGACTGCCTCTTGATCTATGTACAGGTTCCTCATGAGCACAATTAAGTGTTCTGGAATTCCCATTCTTCACAATGTTATTCATAATTTGTTGTGACTCACACAGCTGAATGCCTTTGCATAGTCAATAAAACACAGGTAAACATCTTTCTGGTATTTTCTGCTTTCAGCCAGGATCAATCTAACATCAGCAATGATAGCCCTGGTTCTACAACCTCTTCTGAATCCAGCTTGAATTTCTGGCAGTTCCCTATTGATATACTGCTGTAGTCCCTTTTGAATGATCTTCAGCAAAATTTTACTTGTGTGTGATATTATGCTTAATAATATTTCCTGAAAATTACTCCATGTTCATTCATAGAGATCTTCCCCATTCTTTTTTTGACATGTCTTCAAGCTCACTGATTCTTTCCTTGGCTGTGTCCAGTCTATTGATGAACCTGTCCAAGCCATTTTTCATTTTTGATAGTGTTTTTTATCTTTTAGCGGTTCCTTTTGATTATTTCTTAGAGCTTCCATCTCTTTGGTACATTACCCATATATTATTGTATGTTGTCTACTTTTTCCATTAGAGCCCTTAGTATATTAATTATAGTTATTTTGAACTCCCAGTCTGATAATTCCTAAATCTCTGTCATATTTGTATCTAGTTCTGATGCTTATTCTCTCTCTACAGACTTTTTTTCTTGCCTTTTAGCATGACTTGTAATTTTTTGTTGAAAGTTGAACATTATGTAATAGGAACTGAGATAATTAGACTTCCATGCAAGGTGTTATGTTAATCTGGCTAGGAGTTGGGCTGTGTTTAATGCTGGATGTAACTGTAGATGCCAGCAGCCCCAATTACCTTGTTTTTGTTGTTTGTTTTTCTCCACTGTTTTCTTTGAGTTTCCCTTAGAACTCCTTAAACAGAGTCTGTGTCTTGCTGCTCTCACAGTTATAAAAATATAGTTGATTGTTATTATACTGTAGCCCTGTTGGTGTGGTGGTAAGGTGTAGGGGGGGAAGCATTCTATGATTTTATGATTAAATATCAGTTTTTTAGTGGGCATGAGTCCCTGAGCTATGACCTTCAGAAGTGTTCCTAGCCTTTTTTTTTCCCCCCTCTTTTTACATGAGACAGAAGGCTGGAGAGGGATGGAAATGGCCAGTGCTCTCTCCCACCAGGTCAGTTATTGTTAGCAGCTCTCAAGTTGCCTGACTTATGGCAACCCCATGTACAACAGGATGAATGATTGTGATCAATATTGTTTTTTTTGGCTGATTTTTGGAAGTCGATTGTCAGGCCTTTCTTCCCAGTCCCTCTTGGTCTGCAAGCTCTTCTGAAACCTGTTCAGCATCACAGCAAAACAAACTTCCCTTGACAAATGGGTAGTGGCTATGTTTGAGGTACCTTGACCAGGAATTGAACCAGAGTCTCCCACATGGAAGGCAAGAATTCTACTACTGAACCATCATTACCAGGTCAGTTAAGCCTCAGGTAATGTAGTTTCCTTCGTAGGGCAGGCCTTTGTTATGGAAAACGTTATGAGCCTATTTCCAAATGGTTATTTTCTCCCTCTCCCTGCCCAAACAGGAGAAGATTTTTCTCTTATTTTCACTATGAGAACCTGGCAGAGTCCCTGAAGATAAACCCAGGAACATATGAAAGCCTTTCTAAGGCTGGGCCCCCAGGATTTTTAGCTCTCAGGTTAGTCCACACTCAGCCTCCAGCAATTGGTCAAAGTTACCATTTAAGTGTTTCCACCTGTACTGGCTCCAGTGGCTTCTGCTCCAAGTAAGCTGATCTCAGCTGTGATTCTTTGTGTTCATCTCTCTCTCCACATTTTGGGGAGTCAGTTTGCCCTGTGCTCTCAATTCCCTGATGGGTCTAAGAAAAGTCTTTGCTTTTCAATTCGTTTGGTGTTTTTTTGTTGTTGTTCATTTGTTTTTTGTGTGTGTGAGGATGGGAATGATACCTTCCAGGATCTTTACACGTAAGAACTGAAACTGGAAGCTCCTTTCGTTTTCTTACAGCTGCACAATGCTCTGTTAGGTATCCGTGACGCAGTTTATTCAACTCATCTTCTGTGCTTGGGCATTTAGATCGTTTCCAGTAGTTTACCATTACAAATAATGCTGCAAAGAATAATATGTGCATATGTATTTTCATAATTGTGAAGGTGTATCTTCAGGATAAAGTTCTACATTAGATTGCTGGGCCAAAGGATAAATGTGTAGGTAGTTTTATTAGATATCACCAAGTTTCACCCCATAGTAGTTGTACGTTTTGCATTTGCACCGACAATGCATGAGATTACCTGTTTCCCCATGGCCTTGCCAACAGAGGATGTTGTCAAGCTATTGACTTTTTGCCAGTCTTATGGATGAGAAATGGTATCTCGGTTTTGCTTTCCTTTGCAGATCTCTTACTGTGAATGGGTTCAAATGTCTTTTCATGTATGTAAAGGCATTTTTAAATCTCTTTATTTTTCTGATTTGTCAGCTTGTGTCTTTTGCCCATTTTTCTACAGGATTTGGTCTCTTTTCAATTTTAAAATTTAATTATGAATTAAGGATATTAGTCCTTTATTTCTGATATATATTGTGAATATCTTTTCCCATTTTGCCGTTTGTCTTTTGACCTTACTTATGGTATTTTTTTTCCATGAGAATTTTTTTTTAATTTTTATGTACAAAATTATCAATAATTTCTTTTAGCTATTGTTAGAAAGCCTTTCTTTACACCTTAGTAACAGAGGAATTCACTTATGTTTTCTTTTAGTTCCTGTATGGTTTTCTTTTTTACATTTAGCTTTCTGTTCTACTTAGAGGTTATTGTTTTTGAGTCAGAACTGACTCGATGGCAATGGGTTTGGTTTTTATGGTGTGAGGAATGGGTTTAATTTTATCTTTTTTTCCCAAATGGCTAGCCAGTGTTCCCAACATTATTTATTAAAAAGACTAAATTTGCCCCAGTGCTTTGAGTAACATCTTTATCACGTACTAGATTTTTATATGTATTCAGGTCTAACTCTGGGCTTTCTAACTACAAAGGCATTATAGAATATTTTATTATCTGTGGGACCAGTCCTCTCTAGGAGCTCTTTCTTTTTAGTGTTTTCCTAAGTATCGCTGTGTGTTTATTTTTCCAGATGAAATTTAGAGTCAATCTGTCTAACTCTATAAAAAAGTCATTGGCATTTTATTGAGATTATATTAAGCTTATAAATTATTGTAGAGATAACCATATCTTGATGATGTTGAAACATCCTAACCAAGATCATGAGATATCTTTCCATTTGTTAACGTATATTTTTGAGTCTTTCAGGAATGTTTTCATATATAATTTTCTTCATATAGGTTGTGAACATTTCTTGGTAAGTTTATTCCTAAGTATGTTATCTTTCTTCTTCTTATTTTTTCTTGTACTTTAGGAGAAAGCTTACAAAACAAATTAGTTTCTCATTCAAAAATTTATAAACTAATTGTTTCATGACATTGGTTGCAATCCTTGCAATGTGTCAGCACTCTCCCTCTTTCCCTTTCTACCCTGGCTTCCCCTGTTTCGTGCATCCAGTTTTTCTGTTCCTTCCCACCTTCTGTCTGTTTTTGGGCAGGTGTTAACCATTTGGTCTCATATACTTGATTGATCTAAGAAGCATGTTTCTCACATCTGCCATTTTTTGTTCTTTAGGCCTGTTTAATCTTTGGCTAAAAGGTGATCTTTAGGAGTGGCTTCAGCTCTGAGTTAGAAGGGTATCTGGGGGCCATAGTCTGGGGGGCTCCTACAGTCTCTGTCAGACCAGTAAGTCTGATCTTTTTTGTGAATTAGACCTTTCATTCTACATTTTTCTCCACTCCCTCTGGGGCCCTCTGTTGTAATCCCAGTAGCCAGGCACTGGTCTTAGGGTCATCAGACTATGATTCGTGTGATCCATTAGTCTTTTGGACTAATTGCTACCTTGAATCTTTAGATTTTTTCACTCTTCTTTGTCTTGTTGCTATTTGTTGGGTAACAACCTAGTGGCACCTGAACCCAAGGTCAGCCACATCTCCAAGAGATTGAAGAAAGACTCCAGAACCAGCGGTCATGACATAAATGTATGGTTTATTTGGGAAGCTTACTTACAGGACCGTGGCCCAGGGCAGCGACTGGACCAGTTTAATGCTCCGCAACCACCTAGCAAGGGACACAAGCTTATATACCATTCCGGCTGGGACCAAGGCTCATTGTTTTTCTCTCATGTTCTTGGGCAGTCAGTTTTCCCAGGGACTTCATGTCCAGGCCCAGATGTTTTCCTTCCTGTTGCTAAGGCATTCCTCAGCCTTGGCCACTGGCCCAGTCATGCCACTCCCGGCCTTGTACCTTAGCCAGAGTCCATCCCGAATTCATCCCCAGCATGCTTCGGGGAAGAGCAAAGCTGATGCCATTAGGAGGGGACGCATATAGCTGAATAGCATTACCCTATAATATTTGGGTTACAATATTTTAAGTGGAGTTTTCTCATTCATTATAGCTTTTAACTGGCTATTATTCACATACGACAATGCTATTAACTTGGTGTGTTAATTTTGTATCCTGCTATCTTGCTGAATTCTTTCATTTGTTTAAATTTTTTTCATTGCTTTTCTAGGGCTTCTCCAGGTATGCTATTCTGTCATCTGCAAAGAGAGTTTTATTTTTAATTTTCTAATCCTTACACCTTTGTTTTCTCTAGTAAAATAGTATTGGCTAGTACCTCCAGAGCAATGTTAAATAGTTGTGGAGATAGTGAGCATCTTGCCTTGTTTCTGTCTTTAATGGGAATGCTTCTTGGGTTTTCCCATTAAGTAAGCTGCTGGCTTTAGGATTGAATTTTTATTTTTTTGGTAACAGCTTTATTGAAGTATAATTCACATAGCATGTAATTCACTCATTTAAATTGTACAGTTCAATGTTTTTTATTCACAGATATGTGAAACTATCACTACAATTTTATAACACTTTAATCACTTCATAAATAAAATCCATACTCATTAGCTATCACCCCAGATATTCCACCATCCCTAAGGAACCACTAATCTGCTCTCTGTCTCTATAGATTTGCCTGTTCTGTACATTTCATATAAATGGAATCATATACTATGTGGTCATCATTTGTGATTAGCTTTTTTCACTTAGCATAATGTTTTCAAGGTTCATCCATGTTGTGGCACGTATTAATACTTCATTCCTTTGGAGGAATAATATTCCGTTGTATGGATATGCCACGTTTTGTTTATCCATTCACCAGTTGATGAACATTTGGATTGTTTACACCTTTAGGCTATTGTGAATAGTACTGCTATGAACATTTGTGTACAATTGATCTGTTTTAATTTTTTTTTTTAACTGTGCTTTAGGTGAAGGTTTACAGAGCAAATTTGTTTTTCATTCAATGCTTTATAGACAAATCGTTCCATGACACTGGTTGCAATTCCCACAACGTGTCAGAACTCCCCCCTTTACCACCATGAGTTCCCCATTTCCATTCATCTGGTTTTCCTGCCCCTTCCTGCCTTCTCATCTTTGTTTTTAGGCAGATGTTGTCCTTTTGGTTTCACATAGATGATTGTTCTAAGGACCACTTTTCTCACAGGTGTTATTGTTTATTTATAGGCCTGTTTATAATTTGGTTGAAAGATGATCTCTGGGAATGGCTTCAGTTCCAAGTTAGAAGCTTGTCTAAGGGCCATAGTCTCAGGGGTTCCTCCAGTCTCTGTCAGACCAGTAAATTTGGTCTTTTTTATGAATTTGAATTTTGTTCTTTATTTTTTTCCCACTCTGAGACCTTCTATTGTAACCCTGGTCAGAGAGGTCTGTTCCTCCAGTCTCTCTCAAATCAGTAAATTTAGTCTTTTTTATGAATTTGAATTTTGTTCTATATTTTTTTTCCCACTCTAACTGGGACCCTCTGTTGGAATCCTGGTCAGAGGTCTGTAGTGGTAGCTGGGCACCATCTAGTTCTTCTGGTCTCAGGCTAGTGGAGGCTGTGGTTTTTAGGGTGGAATTTTATCTATTTTATCATGTTAAGGAAATGTTAATCCATTTTTATTTCTCAATGATTTTTAGGAATGATTGTTGAATTTTAACAAAGGTTTGTCATCATTTATGGAGCTGATCATGTGATTTTTCTCCTTACATCTATTAATATGAGGAATTATATTAAAATATTTTCTAACATTGACGCATTTTTCCTTTCCTGGTATAAACTTGATCATGGAGTGTTTATTTTTTTTACATGTCAAGACCCACTTTTTAGTATCAATGTTTTGCAATGCCCCCTTTACTGTCTTGAAATTAAAATTATAGATAACCAAACCTACCTATGTTTTAATAATAACAACTAAAATATATATTGCCCTAGGTTTAAAACATAGTATATAAAAAAAAGAAAGTAATTTGTAATAAAATGACATGTATTTTTATGTGTGAATGTTTGACAATGACTACGCTAGAAGGCTCAATTATGTAGTCAGATTCTGTCACCCGTTCTTAGACTCACCGTGAATAGAACAACTACAAGAACAAGTTGATAATGATATGTTGTGTTGGCAATGTCAATCACACAAATGTGGTGCCATTAGTGACATAATTTCCTAAACCACTGAACAACTTATAAATGTCCTAGCCAATCGAAGCACACTTTTTCCTTGATTTACATTATAGTCGCATGCCTGTATGTCAATATATGTAAAAATGATACAAAAAATGTGTGTGTGTGTAAAGTAGACTTATGTTCTAAACACAGAAAATCATAAGTATTTCACTCATATAAATGCTCAGTATAACATTTGTTATTAAGCAGAACTGTTCCATGAATTGCAAGACATCTAATATCCCTGGTAACCAAATCAAAATGAAACCATTTGCTGTGAAGCTGATTCTGACTCATTGTGACTACACGTGTGTAGAACTGTGCTCCATGGGGTTTTCAATGGATGATTTTTTGGAAGTAGATTGACAGGTCTTCCTTCTGAGGCACCTCTGGGTGGATTCAAACTGCCAACATAGCTGAGTGTTTAACTGTTTACATCACGAAGGGATTCCAACATCCCTGGTGCCCACCTACAAAATGCCACTGTTGTTATTGTGTGCCAGTGAGTTGATTCCAACTCAGAGCAACCCTCAGTACAAAGTGGAACTGCCCCATAGGGTTTCCAAAAGCTGTATTCTTTACAGAAGCAGAGCACCATGTCTTTTCTCATCCTGAACAGCTGGTAAGTTTGAACTGTTGACATTACAGTTAGCATCTGAGCACTTAGTCATTGCGCCACCAGGGCTCCTAAATACCAGTAATACCTCTCCCACCCCCCAATTATTTCAAAGACTAAACACACCTCCTTCCTGTTGAAGATCACTGGAGCAGATGAGATTTAAGGTCTTTTTCCTTTCTGAAACTGATTCTCTGATTTGCTCTATATGGCTCAGCCAGTGACATTTCAGTTCTGTAAAAGCAGTCCGTGTCCATGGCAAAATCTTTTATGCACGTGACTGGAAAAAAGCTGAAACTTATGGGAAAATGTTCATGTTCACAGGTAGTCAAAATGGGAATTAAAAAATAAAGATATACAATTTCCCTCAAATCAATTAAACATAGATTTACAAAAATAACAATAAATAGTACAGGGTGTTATGAAATAGGCACTCTTATACATTTTACTTGCAGTGTGAAGATTTTAAAGCAATTTGGCCATATATATCCAGAGTCCTTCAGTGTATCTACAGCTTTAAGCCAAGTTATCTCATTTCTTTGGTTCCATCATGATCTGTTTCCATAAAGATTACAGCCAAGAAAAAGCTATGGTGTTCTACTCTGTAACACATAGGGTCTCCATGAGTCAGAATTGACTCAATGTCAATTTTTTTAATCTTAAAGAGATTTTTAAAAAATGTACAGAAAAAGAACTTATGTCTAAAGTGTACTTGATCAACAATAAGTGGTTAGATAGGATAATGGAAAAAATAACCTGGTATATGACTGTAAAAAGAAAGTATGTGTAAATATTATAAGAAATATACAAGGAACTATATGAAGAAAACTATAGAACTCTTATGACAAAGTACTTAAATGATGATTTCAATGAACCTTCTGGATGGGAAGACTCAATATTGTAAAGCTGCCCATTTTTTCCCAAGTTAATATGTACATATAACGCCACTCAAAATTCCAATGGCATGCTTTTTTTTTAACATGACTATTTCCAAAAATTATCTATATGAATATATGAGAATATTTTTAAGTTTTAAAAAAATTTTCATTCTGTTATTGTTATGTGTTGAGAATATACACAGCAAAACATACACCAAGTCAACAATTTCTACACATACCATTTAGCAATATTGATTACATTCTTCCAGTTGTGTATCCATGCTCACGCTCCTTTTCTGAGTTGTTTCTCCCCCATTAACATAAACTCACTGCCCCCTAAGGTTCCTATCTAATCTTTTGAATTGCTGTTATCAATTTGATCCCATATAGACAGTTCCTATAAGGGCATAATGCTCAAGGCAGACTTTTTTTTACTAGTTAAGCTATTGTATGGTTTTAGGAAGAGTTGTTGGGGTGTTTTTGGTTTAAGTTTTAAAGATTATCTCAGAGCAATAGTTTCAGGGGTTCATCCAACCTTCATGACTCCAGAAAGTCTGGAGTCCCTGAGAATTTGGAAATTTGTTCTGCATTTTCCCTCTTTTGATCCAGATTCTTCTATGAAGTCTTTGATCAAAATGTTTAGTAATGGTAGCTAGGCACCATCGGGTTCCTCTCGTCTCATGGCAAAGGAGGCAGTTGTTCACGAAGGCCATTGGCCACACACTCCATCTCCTCCTCTTATTCCTTACTCTTCTTGTTCCTCTGTTGCTCCAGGTGAATAGAGACCAATTGTTGTGCCTTGGGTGGCTGCTTGCAAGCTTTTAAGACCCCAGGCACTATGCAACGAACTAGAAGGTAGAACAGAAGCAGTAAACATGTTTTTAGGTCAATTAACTAGAATGTCTCATGAAACTATGACCCTAAACCTCCAAACCAAGGAACCAAATCCCATGAAGTTTTTGGTTGTGCTTAAGCAGGCTCAGCAGCTACTTTTTTTCGTGTCATTGTTGTAAATATGTCTATCACACAACTTTTGTCAATTCAACTTTTTACAGTTGTACAACTTATTGACAGCAATTACAATAATCGGCTATGCAACCCTACCCTTAATCAATGTGGTATTTCCATCACTGTTAACCCTCCTCCCCATCTCCATCCTACCCCTAGTAACCACTAATAAACTTTGTTTTCTATACATTTGCCTTTTTTTGTCTTTTTATAAAAGTGAGGTTATACAATATTTGTCCTTTTGTGATTGACTTATTTCACTCAGGATAATGTTGTCTAGCTTCATCCATATTTTTAAGCTTTTTTAAAAAAGAAAGTAATGAGGGAAAATTTTCTCTATTAGATGTTAAAATATGTTCTATATTTATAATAAAACAGTATTGTTCCAGGGTCAAAATAGACACAAGTATAAAATAATACCCCAAAATAGATCAAAGTATGTATAAGAATTTACTATATGATAAAGGTGGTAGTTTAACTTTTTTTGAAGGATTAGGGGGATAAACTATTTAATAAATGGTTTTGGGTGTTAACTGGCTAAGCATTTCTTAAGAAACAAACAACAACTAAATGCTCCTTCATTCCGTGTACCAAATAAATTCCAGATGTATTCAAGATTTTAAAGGAAGTAATATAAAACTAGAAGAAAATATGGATGAATATAATCTTTAAAAGGGGAATACCTTTCTGAGCATGATATCATAAGTAGAAGCCATAAAGAAAATGATTGAAAGGTTTGACTATATAAAAATCTAAAATGCCTATTCATTGAAACACTAAAAAAAACCACAATATGACAAATAATGTCCTTAAAATACAGTTATTACAAATAAACAAGAAAAGGACAAGCATGATAATAAAAAAAATTAGTTTAAAAATTGAATAGGATAAGCAAACTGTGGTACATTCACACACTGGACTATTATTCAGTGATAAAAAAGAATGAGCTATAAAGCTCTGAAAAAATATGGGAGAACCTTAGATACTATTGCTAAGTGAAAGAAGCGAGTCTGAAAAAACTACATAGTGTATGATATCAACTATATGACATTCTGGAAAAGACAAAACTATAGAGGCAGTAGAAAAATAAGTAGTTGCCAAGGGTCCAGGGGTAAAGGTGGGGAAGAGATAATGAGGTGGAACACAGGGCACTTTAAGGGCAAAGGAACTATTCTGCATATACTGTACTGGTGGATACATGACATTATGCATTTGTCAAAACCCATAGAACTGGACAATACAAAGAGTAAGCCCTAATGTAAACTACAGGCTTTAGTTAATAATTATGTATCAATATTGGTTCATCAGTTGTAACAAATGTACCACACTAATGCAAGATGTTAAAAATAGGGGCAACCGTGTATGTGGGGAGGAGGGAGGGTTTATATGGGAACTCTCTGTATTTTTGTGTAATTTTTCTATAAAACTAAAGTGTTTCTAAAAATAAAGTCCATTAATAAAAAAATGGAATAGGAAATTTTTAAAAAGAGGTATAAATTGTTATTAAGCATATGAAAAAACATTAACTCTAACTTGTGATGTGAGACAGAAAATAGGGAAAAACTCATGATAATAAGCTTTGCATGTTATTTTGGCAAACATATAAAATAATCTTAATATCCAGAATTGTTGAAGGTGTGTAGAAGTGCCCACTTTTATATTTTATTGCTGGATATATAAATTCATGCGGTTTTTCTGTAGATCAGTTTGACAATGGGTAGTGAAAGCCTTACAAATCTGTATATTCTTACACAACATTAAAATTTTGTTTGTTGTTGTTGTTAGGTGCTGTCAAGTTTGTTCTGACTCATAGTGACCCTATGTGCAATAGAATGAAATCCTACCCAGTCCTGCACCATGCCCACAATTGTTGTTATGCTTGAGCCCATTGTTGCAGCCACTGTGTCAATCCATCTCGTTGAGGGTCTTCCTCTTTTTTTGTTGACCCTGTACTTTCCAAAGCATGATGTCCTTCTCCAGGGACTGATCTCTCCTGACAACATGTCCAAAGTGTGTGAAACATAGTCTTGCCATCCTTGCTTTAGATTGAAGTACACCACACTGGTAATAGCATTTGTCTTTGTGTGGTTGGATTATGGGTGCTCTTATTTTTCTTTCTAAAATTTCCAATGTTCTAGAGTCAATGTGTTTAGAATTAAAAAATAAAACTCATTACATTATAAATAGTTGTTGTTATCAGGTGCCATCGAGTTGATTCCGACTCATAGTGGCCCCATGTGTCAGAGTAGAACTGTCCCACAGGATTTTCTTGTCTGTAATCGATAGAGCCTGTTTAATGCCTACCCCTGTGCCTGGTCCTTATGGGCATTCAATAAATGTTTATTGAATTGAATTGTTCCCTGACTACCAAGATCACCCACCATTTTTTAATCATTTAGAATTATCCCTTCCTGGAAGGCATTTAAAAAGTGGTTCACACTGTACTTAATACATGGGTACATACCAGTTGGATAATTCATTAATTAGGCTTTAAACTCTCTAGGAACATATAGAGAATTAAGACATCTGGATAGCTGGAGAGTCCTGTTAGTGCAGTGGTTAAAGCGCTCACTGGTCTAAATCTGATTTTTTCAGTGAGAGAAAGAGTAAAGATTTATAGCCTTGGGAATCCTGTGGGGGAAATTCTTGATGACAGCTGGTGGAGTAGCTAGACCTTCTCTTGGCACCAAAGTCACAATTTAAAAGCTTTCGTAGATCTTCAAGTATTTCTAAATCACCTAAGTTTAGGCTCCTTAGTTTAGAAACTTGTATGTGTTTTTCTTATGTTAACGTGTAAAGAATTTCCATACTAAGATTATTTTTGGGCTGTGCATGGTTTTATTATAATTTCCTAGGATGATAATCTAGACACAACTTTTTCTAAAGGGCTGGTTAACTCTTCTAAAATTAAATATGGAAGGAGTCACTGATCCCACACAATGGCATAAATTAAACTCTGGGCCCTAATTATTTTTCAGAAAGAGACTCCTCAGAAAGGGACTTTTTATTAATAGTTAGATCATCTCACAAGGGCTGTTAGGGCAGTATATCTGTACTGACATATCTTTTCCCATGTCTGCGTGTGAGTATATTGTTGAGTATGGTTTGAAAATGTAGTTGCTTTAATGGTCTAAAGTCCTGTGTGCTCTTGAGTTTATATTCTCATATGCTTAGAGATTTTTTTTCTTCAGCTCCAAAAGAAAACATGACGCCACCTACTAGCACTCTCTAGTATTACATTATGATCAATTCTTCAAGTTTTGTTTACTTAGCAAACAACTTTTGAGCTCCATTTATAAGTCAAGCATAAATATTAGGGCTCTTAATTTGCAAGAGACATTTTGCCATGACCAAATTTTCAGCCTAGATGTGAAGACAGGCATTACCAACAAGTATTTGGGGCAAGTGAGTGCCAGAGGATCCTTAGTATATGGGTCATTTTAGCACTGGAGTCCCTGGGCGGCATAAGCGGTTAAATGCTGAGCTACTAGCCAAAAGGTTGGCAGTTTGAACCCATCCGGAGGCAATTAGGAAGACAGTCCCAGTGATCTGCTTCCAAGAGGTCACAGCCTTAAAAATCATGTGGAGCAGTTCTACTCTGCACACATAGGGTCGCCATGAATAGGAATGGATTCGATGGTGACCAACAATGACAACAACAACAATTCAGCATGGACTTTAGGGGGCAATACAGTACTCCAGACAAGGAGGCCAGTTAGGAGGCTGTTAAAAATAGCCTTAACAATTCAAACTTAAAATTCTCCTATTTAATTCAAAAGTAGTATTAAATTGTCTGTTTCTTAAACAGCTGGGGAAAAGCTATGATGTTTGACATGTGTTGTCAGGCCAAATGGGGATATCATTCCAAAACTCTTCCATTTCAAACAAATGATCGTATTTGAGATTCTGACTATTCTTTCACAACATGAAGCCATCTTCTTATTGATGGTCATTGTTTCAATCATTCCTAGCTGCCTAATATCAACTCCTTAAGAATAAAAAATTGGCTGTTAGAGCTCAAATCGGCTATTTCTACTTTTCATTCTTCCTGAAAAGTGTAAGGTTATCTCATTGTACTTCTCTCACAAGTCAACAAAAATGAAAAAGAATCAGTCACAAATTATATACAAGTAATTCTAGCCAAAAGGCTGAGAAGAGGTCCGTTATAAACTGGATCATCCGGACTTTGAATTAATGTAAGTTTCATTTGTTCTTATCATCCATATTGTATGGTCAGATTGTTAGCCCATTCAAACTTTCAGATGCCTTAAAAATTCTTGGTTTGAACAATAGATTGTAATATTTTTTTTCTCTCTTTCACTTATCAAAACCATAATAGGTAAATTTTCCAGGAGCAGAGCTTTCAGAAGAAAAATATTACTTAATTTCATCTTTAATGCTTCTTACCAATCTTTTAATTCTTCAGTTGAAGAATTCAGGAGACAAGGCATTTGTTCCTGGTTGATGGTACATTATAGTTTTAGGGTATTTCCTTGTTGATGGGTGTAAGTACAGTTTATTCATTTTAATTGTTCTATAGTATTTTGTTGTGTTACACCATAATCTACTTATTCCTTTTCCTGTTGTTAAGTATATAGCGTTTTTTGTGGTTGTGAAGAGCCATGTTGCTTGGTAGATTGTTCCTTTTACTATGCAAATTGTGCCTGTGTTGTTGTTAGGTGCCCTCCAGCGATTGATTGGGATGGGCTCACAGCAACCCCACGTGACAGAGTAGAACTGCCTCATAGATTTTTTTTTTTTAATTGTGCATTAGGTAAAAATTTACAGAGCAAATTAGTTTCTCATTTAATAGTTCGTGCACAAAGTGTTTCATGATGTTGGTTTCATTCCCCACAATGTGTCAGCGCTCTCCCCATTTCCGTCCTAGTTTCCCCGTTTCCTTTCATCTTGATTTTCTACCTTTTTTTTTGCCTTCTCATCTTTGCTTTTGGGCAATTGTTGCCCTTTTGATCTCATATAATTGATTGCTCTAAGGAGCATGTTCTTCTCAGGTGTTATTGTTTATTTTATGGGCCTGTCTATGGTTTGCTCATAGGCTTTTTTTAGACGATAGTTTTTATGGGGGCAAATTGCAAGATCTTTCCTTCCAAGGAGCTGCTAAGTGGGTTTGAACCATTTTTTCAGTTAGCAGCTGAGTGCTTAACCATTGAGCCATCAGGGATCCTCTTGCAGTGTAGGTTAAAAACCAAACCGAACCAAGCCCTATAGGACAGAATAGAATTGCCCTACAGGGTTTCCAAGGAATGGCTGGTAGATTCGAACTGCTGACCTTTGGTTAACAGTAAGAATTTGGACTATAGAGCCAAGACTGCCTGGGTTTGAATCCAAGCTGTGGAATCTTGGAATAGTTACCAGAATCTTGGAGAAGTTACTTAATCTAGCTGTGTTTTAAATTTATTTCTCCGTAGGTATTAATTGTACCTCCACAGTCATTTCTCTCAGCACTTCTGAAGACGTTACCTTCTGGCATTTACTGTTGCCGACAGGAGGGCTGTTGGAATTCCTTGGTTGATAATGTATCTTTTTTCCTATCATGTCTTTTTGAATTTCCTCTTTGTCCTTAATGTTATGTTTCATTATAATGTCTCTGTATGGAATTTTTTTTTTTTTTTAATTTCCTGCTTAACACTCAATATGCCTGAGAAACCACGTCTTTCTTTAACTCTGGAAAACATTTCTGAGGTCTTAACAAAGAGGGCTGCAGTCACACACTTGGTTTCATTTTTACTCTGAGATGTTTTCCTGCCAGCACTCTGGATTTTATATTTTCTATGAGGCCCTTTCTTACTTTGAGAATATTCTACTTGAAGATATGGGGATTAGAAATAGTTTCATTTTTGAACCAGCAAGTTCTAGTTCCTTTTTTAGTTCCTCTCTCTCTATCCATACCTTATGGTACACAGTTAAGAGGAACCAGTTGTCCCTTTTAACATTCTGCCTGGAAATCACCTTAGCCAGATTCAACAGTTCATTAGGTATGTTTTCAATCTACCACAGGTGAAAATTCTGCTAAACTTCCTGCCATTTTATAACAAGGGTATCCTTTCCTTCTAATTTTAATAATATTTTCCTCAAAACCCTCACTGACAAACTTTTTGAGGTTCATCAGGCTTTTACTAATAGTCTCTTCAAATTCCTCTGTTTCCATTTGGCTCTCCCTCACAAAGTCAATAACAGGTGGTCCCCAATTCACCATGTGGTTCCTTTCCCATGACTCTATCTATCGTAAGTTGGTTCTGAAGTAAGTCGAACACCTCATTTTTTTTTTTTTAGTTTTCTTTATGAATCTGATCTTTGTCTTTATTTGGCATGAGAATGATGGCATCAGCAAATTACATGCTGCAACATTGTATTTGGTACATATTACTAACAATAAGATGTTAAAAAAAAAAAAGTATAGTTGTCCTAACTAGAATACTTGGTAGTAAGCCAGGGACTACCTGTATAACATCTCTAAAACGTGTTTTGTTACGGAGTATACTACTTCAGCGCCAAAACCTGTTACTATTGCTGCGTAACAAACTACCCACAAAACTCAGCAACTTAAAACAATACCTGTGTTAGTTACCTAGTGCTGCTATGACAGAAATACCACAAATAGGTGGCTTTAACAAACAAATTAATTTTATCACAGTTTAGGAGGCTAGATGTCTGAATTCAGGGTGCTAACTCTAGGGGAAGGCTTTCTCTCTCCGCGGGCTCTGGAGGAAAGTTCTTGTCTCTTTAGTTTGTTCCCTTGTGCCTTGGAGATCTCCATGTGGCTTGGCATCTATCTTCCCCCATCTCTGCTTGCTTTCTTGCTTGTTTAATCTCTTTTATATCTCAAAACAGACTGACTTAAGACACACCCTACACTAATCCTGTCTCAGTACCACAACAAAGACAACTCATTCCCAAGTGGGTTTATAATTATAGGCATAGAGATTAGGATTTACAACACATGCTTTTGGGAAACATACTTCAATCCATACCAATGACCATTTAATGTTGCTCATGGTTTTGTGGAATAAGAATTTGTGAAGGCCTTGGGTAGACAATTCTTGCTTGGGGTCTCTCATGAAGTTACGGTAAAATAATAGTTGGGGCTGCAGCCATCCGACGAGTAGACAGGGCTAGATGTCCAAGAGGCCCACTCGCACGGTGGCAGTGGATACTGGCTGTCAGGTGGGAGCTCAGAGATGATATGAAAATTCATTCAGGGACTAGACATCCAGGCCGGAACAACCCACCTACTCAGAGCTAGCCACTCCGTACACACATTTAAGACATAGACCCATCCTACTGCCGTCAAGTCGATTGCGACTTATAGCAACACTACAGGACAGAGTAGAACTGTCCCACAGAGTTTTCAAAAACTTATAAGTATTCTTTTCCTCTTTTTCACATGAATAAACCTGTTCCCATTGAACTCATTCCAATTCATGCTGACCCCGTGTTTTACAAAGTAGAACTGCTCCCTAAGGTTCTCTTGGCTGTAATCTTAAAGCAGATCACCGGGTCTTTCTTCCAAAGTACTGCTGGGTGTGTTCAAACCGCCAAACTTTACATTAGTAGCCGAGAAGAAACAGTTCGCGCCGCCCAGGGACGTCTTCACATGAATATTAGTATACTAATTACACTGTTCTGAACCTTGCTGTTTCTACTTAACAGTATGTTTCAGAGATATGCCATACTAGTACTTTTCTTATTACTATGTAGTATTCTGTGGTATGGATACACTTACATTTATTTACCCATTCCCTGGTGATGGCCAAGGCCTGTGGGTTTTACACTGGTGGGCTGGATTGGGCTGAGTTTTACTAAGTGTAATTTATTGCCTGTGGCCACTCAGCTAGTCAGTCAGGGCAGAGTCCAGGAGCCTGGTTCAGGGCCAGTTTTAGCACTCTGAAAGGACACTTGAGGGGTCAGCACTCAAGTGGGGTATAAAAGGCTAGGGGTCTTGGCATGGAGTGAAACGATGTCTTGTTAAAGCCCCTGGGACATCCTGTCCTGGATGAGGCCTGGGCTTTCCCAGGCAAAAGTCACTTTAGGGCCCCTGTAAACACTGACAACCTGGCTGAAATGCAACAGTCTGAATTTAGGCCCCAGTGCTATGTCTTGAGGAGCCCAGATGGTGCATTGGTTAAGTGCTTGGCTGCTCACTAAAAGCTCAATTGTTCTAATGTTCAAGCCTCTTTGTGGGAGAAAGATGTGGCAGTCTGCTTCTGTAAAGATTACGGCCTTGGAAACCCTGTGGAGCAGTTCTACTCTGTCCTACAGGGTTGCTATGAGTTGCAATAGACTCAATGGCAATAGGTTGAGTCTATGTATTAAATGTGTGTACGGGGTGGTTAGCTTTGAGTAGGTGGGTTGTTCCGGCCTGGATGTTCTGTCTCTGAATGTCTGGTCACCCTTGATCTGCTTGAGGAGCCCAGCCCCCAAATTTTCATCAGTCCCACTGCGCTTTAGCTGTCAGGCCCCAGCTTTCCTGACTTTGCCTCGTTAACAGTCAGCCCACCCCAGGTGAGCCTTTAATAAGGTGGGTGGAGGGCTGCGTCTCTCCAGGGCAGCCTGGGTAACAGATGTGCCCACCCTGCCTGATGCTGTTGCCTGTGCTGGATGGGTCTGTCTCTTCTTAGACGTGCCTAGAAAAGACCCAAGTCTGACAGGCCAACGCTTGCCCCTTTCTCCATGGTCAGCATTTGTGGAGCTCTGGTAGAGAGTTTGGCTTAGATTCCAATCTTCTCACTCCCACTAGATCTGGGGAAGAACAATAAGCAGTTGCCAACACTGGGTGTTCACTGTGTAATATCCACTCATTTAAGAAGTCCTGGTAGTGCAATGGGCAAGCACTCAGCTGCTAACCAAAAGGTTGGTGGTTCGAACCCACCCAGATGCTCCATGGGAGAAAGACCTGAATATCTGCTCCTGTAAAGATCACAGCCTAGAAAACCCTATGGGACAGTTCCACTCTGTCATATGGGGTAGCTATGAGTTGGAATCAACTCGACGGCACGCAAGAACAACATGACTCACTCTTGAGTACATGCTGAACAGGTCTGTGTACACAGTTCATCAAAAGGCATGTGCAAGATTGCTCATGGGAGAACTAGTTGTGCTAGCCCCAAACTGGAAACTACCCAAGTGTCCATCAACAGTAGAATGATACATTGTGTGGTATAAGCACACAAATGGAATACAGCAATTGAGAATGAATGAACACACTGCACTTGTGCACAAAAACATGGATGAACCTCACGAAGATGATGCAGAGCAAATGAGATAGAGAGC
Organism: Loxodonta africana; assembly: GCF_030014295.1. Lineage (NCBI taxonomy): Eukaryota > Metazoa > Chordata > Mammalia > Proboscidea > Elephantidae > Loxodonta > Loxodonta africana. The sequence continues at coordinate 19,754,200 of NC_087364.1, forward strand.
TGCCATTGACGTGACTCTGACTCATGGTGACCCATGTGCAACAGAAGGAAACACTGCCAGGACCTGCATCATCCTCATGGTCACTGGCATGTTTGAAACCATGGTGGCAGCCATACTGCCAATCCATCTCACCGAGGGTCTCCCTTGCCCTCACTGGCCCTCTACTTCACCAAACATGATGCCTTCCTCCAGTGGTTGATCCCTCCTGATGACATGTCCAAAGCAAGCAAGTCAAACAATATTCTGTTGTGATCTATAAGATTTTTATTGGCTAGTTTTCAGAACTAGCTCGCCAGGTCTTTCTTCCCAGTTGGACTTAGTCTGGAAGATGCTGAAACTTGTCCACCATGGGTAGCCCTGCTGGTGTTTGAAATACTGGTGGCGTAGCTTCCAGCGTTACAGCAACGTACAAGCCACTACAGTACGACAAACAGACACATGGTCGAGAGCAAAAGAAGCCAGAGATGGGAGTGTATAAACTGTGTGATTCCATTTATATGAAGTTCAAAAATAAGCAAAGATGTTTCATATTGTTTGAAGGACTGTAAAGTTACCTTTGGTGGGGGAAGGGGGTCATGGTTGAAAGAGAACAGGAGGGGGGCTTCTGGGGCTGACAGCCATGCTGTTTCTTGATCTGGCTGCTGGTTATGTGGGTGTGCTTATTTTATGGGCAGTCACACAGCTTGAGTCATGCACTCCTCTGCGTGAATACTATACTTCAATAAAACATTTGGACCCTGTGTGCCAAGTCAACCCTAAGCCTGGAATCTTTCTCTCAAAGTCAACTCTATCCCAGGCTCCAGAAACAAACACTACTCTTTCCTTCTTTTGCAGTGAAAGTAGCCCAGGTCCAGGCCAGGGAATGGGTCTGCCGGGAGCCATGGTTGCTGGGGACGGCAGTTAGAGGGATGTCCTTGTTCACCATTGTACCCATGATGCCCAGTGCACAACGGAGCACATAGTGATGCTCAAGGAATCTTTGTAGAAGGAAGGGAGGGAGGAAGAGAGGGAGGGAGGGAGGAAGGAAGGAAGGGAGCCAAAGAGGGAGAGGAAGAGGGAGAGAGGGAAAAAGGAAGAAAGGAAGGGAGGGGAGAGGGAGGAAGGAGTAAAGGAAGGAGGGAGGGAGGGGAGCGCAGTTACAGCAGAGGGAACAGAATGCAGATTCCCACTCTCGCAAATCGCCTCTGGTCCCATCCAGCACAAGCAGAGCTCTTCGAGCATTTGGAATTGGGTGCCTCGGTGAGCGAGGGCTGCCACACAGAGTTCCATCCTGGAGGCCAACTGGCAGTGTTTTGTCCTGTCTGCGACCTAAAAATCCATTCCTATATTCATCTGTAAAACCTTAGTGGAGTCCTTACCCTGCGCCCACAAGGCGCAGTCGCCGCCAGTGAGGCCGTGCAGGTGGCAAAGGCACTGAGTAGATGGCTGTCCCTGGCCATGCTCCTGCCTACATGACCCTGCCAGCTCCCCGCCCTTCCCTCCCTGCCCGGAACAGAGACCGCCTGAGGAAAGGTCGCTTCGCTGCAGAGGTGGGTGTGGTGAAGGAGGGGGCAGATGAAAGGAGGGTGGGGATTGAAGAGGTCCAGGGTTCTTCCTGAGGGAAACACTTGGAAGAACACAGAGGCCTTGACTGGAGAGAAAATAAAAGGGGAAAAGCCACCTTGGTTTGTCTTTGCTGATGCAGAGAACAGACGACTGATGTGAGCAGACTGATATGAGCAGCCACGACTGATGTGAGCAGCTTCCTTTAGTTCTTTACTTCTTTCATCTGCTGCAAGGGCACCTGGCCCACCAGGAGCCTTTTGCTTGTATAAGCCTGGTTGCACTTTTTTTTTCTTAAAGGCGTATATCCATTCCTGTGTCCTAGGGAGAATCTGGTTCAGTCTCTTAAAATATCCAGAACACAGTCTAATGTGAAGGGAGAGGAGCTGGTAGTCCTCTGCAGTGTGGTTTAAGGGATGTGGGCAGATCTATGCCACCTAAAGACACACCCTACTGATACCCAAAATGCCACCATTGCAATGAATTTCACCGTGTTAGGGATTGTCCTCTCCCTCCTGTTTTCTAATGTCAATGCCCCCCTTAAATGGACAACCCAAGGTGACAACGACTGTCAAAGCTCTCTGTGGGGGGCAGGGGAGAGGGTAAGAATGTTTTAGGGTGGGAAAGACAGAGGCTATGACGGTTTTAGAGGCAGTAGTGGTTCAGTGGTAGAATTCTCCCGTTCCATGCAAAAAAAAAAAAAAAAATTTTTATGCAGGAGACCAGGGTTTGATTCCCGGCCAAGTCACCTCGTGCACGGCCACCACCTGTCTGTCAGTGGAGGCTTTCACGTTGCTATGAAGCTGAACAGGATCACCAGAACTTCCAGACAAAGATGGGCTAGGAAGAAAGGCCTGGCAATTTACTCCCCAAAATCAGCTGACGAAACCCCTATGGGTCACAATGTCCTACGCTCAACCGATCATGGGGATGGCACAGACTTTTGTTCCATTGTGCATGCGGCACCATGAGTCAGGGGCCCACTTGACAGTGGTTTTGCTTACGGACAATTCTGAACACCAGCAACTTGATATCCCAGGTGAGTTTAACAGGCTAGTGCAGTAGTTCTCAAAGTGTGGTCACTAGACCAACAGCACCAGCATCACTTGGGAGCTTATTAGAAGAGCCAATTCTTGGGCTCCACCCAGACTCACTGAATCAAAAAAGCAAGGTAGGGCCCAGCAATCTGCTTGAACAAGTCCTTCAGGTGATTCTGAGATGGACTGTTTGAGAACCTCTAAGGTAACGGCCATTTTCGTAACTAGCTCCCCTTTACCACCAACATTCTCTCTCCTTGGAAGAAGTTGTGTTGGATTGAAGGTCCTGGAGCTCTTGACCCCTAGCCCAGGCTGGTGAAGCCCTGTCACCCATGACTGTGAGAATTTAGGTTCTGGAAACACACTGGGGTAAGATTACGTTCCTGGCCCTGCCACTGAACAGCTGTGGGAACTGGGCATGTTCTTACACCTCTCTGACCTTCTGTTTTCTCATCTGTAAAACGGGACTCACAATGGAGCTTGCCTGACCAGGGTTGTCACGGAGATCCTAGTGCTGTACACACAGGAAGTACTCAGTAGATGGGCCTAGTAGTTATCAGTCATGCAACTTCACCTAACTTGAAGGAATTAGACCAACTCTTTTTTTTTTTTAATAATTTTTATTGAGCTTTAAGTGAACATTTACAAATCAAGTCAGTCTGTCACATATAAGCTTATATACACCTTACTCCACACTCCCACTTACTCTCCCCCTAATGAGTCAGCCCTTCCAGTCTCTCCTTTCGTGACTAGACCGACTCTTAATGAGATAAGCCTGTAAGCTTGTAATGGTGGGAAGGGCAAGACTGTACTGTATTTCTTCAGGCTCAGTTGCTACCATCATGTGACTCTGAAAATTGTGGAAAGAACAGGCAACTGTTAAGATATTTTATAAACAAGGCAATAAAGCTTTTGTTGTTGTTCGCTGCATGGAGTCGAACGGCTTCCAGGATTGTTTCCAGTGTCCACCACACTGATCTCCCAGCATCCTGACAGGAAGGTGGAAAGTTATTCTAATCATTGTAGTTGTTGTTAGCTGCTGTGGGGTAGCCTCAACTCATGGCAACCCCGACTCGAGGTGACCCCACACACAATGGAATGAGAAACACTGCCCAGTCCTTCGCCATCACCGTGATTGGTTGTAGATCAGACAGTTGTGATCCATAGGGTTTTCCTTGGCTGATTTTTGGAAGTGGATCACCAGGCCTTTCTTCTTAGTCTGTCTTAGTCTGAAACGTGTTCAGCATCATCGCAACACAGAAACCACCACTAACAGATGGGTGGTGGCTGCCTGTGAAGTGCACTGGCGAAGAATGGAACCTGGGTCTCCTGCATAAAAAAAAAAAAAAAAATTCCTGCATAGAAGGCGACAATTCTACCACTGAACTGTCACTGTCTCATATAAAGCTTTTAAGGCTAGTTAACTATTAATGCCCTATTTTCAAGGGGGTATTTATTATACAGCAAAGGAAATGGTGGGGGCTAGCCTGGCATTAGAAATTCAAGCTGGATTCAGAAGAGGACTTGGAATGAGAGATATCATTGCTGATGTCAAATGGATCTTGGCTGAAAGGAGAGAACACCAGAATGATGTTTACCTGTGTTTTATTGATTATGCAAAGGTATTTGACTGTGTGGGTCATAAAAAATTATGGACAGCATTGTGAAGAACGGGAATTCCAGAACACTTAATTGTGCTCATGAGGAACCTGTGCATAGACCAAGAGGCAGTTGTCCCAACAGAACAAGGGAATGCTGTGTGGTTTAAAGTCAGAAAAGGTGGGTGTTAGAGTTGTATCCATTCACCATACCTGTCCAATCTGTATGCTGAGCAAATAATCCAAGAACCTGGCATATATTAAAAAGAATGTGGCATCAGGACTGGAGGAAGACTCATCAGCAATCTGCGATATGCAGATGACATAACCTTGCTTGCTGAAAGCAAAGAGGCCTTGAAGCACTTACTGATGAGAGTCAAAGCTATAGCCTTCAGTATGAATTACACCTCAAAATAAAGAAAACAAAAATCCTCACCCCTGGACAAATAAGCAACATCCTGATAAGTGGAGAGAAGTTTGAAGTTGTCAAGGATTTCATTTTACTTGGATTCACAATCAACACCCATGGAAGCAAAAAACAAACAAACAAAAAAACCCCACTGCCGTTGAGTCAATTGCGACTCATAGCAACCCTATAGGACAGAGTAGAACTGCCCTGTAGAGTTTCCAAGGAGTGCCTAGGTGGATTCGAACTGCCGACCTTCTGGTTACCACCCATCTCACTCAACCACTACACCACCAGCATGTTGGAAGCAGCAGTCAAGAAATCAAATGACATGTTGCACTGGACAAGTCTGCTGCAAAAGACCTCTTTAGAGTGTTGAAAAGCAAAGATGGCACTTTGAGGATTAAGGTTTGTCTGACCCAAGCCATGATATTTTCTATTGCCTCATATGAATGCAAAAGCTGTACAGTGATTACAGACTGAAGAAGAATTAACACATCTGAATTATCGTGTTGGCGAAGAATATTCTATATACCATGGACTGCCAGAAGAATGAACAAGTCTGTTTTTGAAGAAGTACAGCCAGTATGCTCCTTGGATACAAGGATGGTGAGACTTCATCTCACAGATTTTGGACATGTTTTCAGAAAGGACCAGTTCCTTGGAGAAGGACATCAGTGAAAAAAAGGAAGACCCTCAATGAGATGGACTGACACTGAGGCTGCAACAATGGGCTCAAACATAACAACGATTGTGAGGGTGGTACAGGACCAGGCTGTATTTCATTCTGTTGTACGTGGGGTTGCTATGAGTTGGAACCAACTTGACGGCACCTAGCAACAACAGCCTGCCACTTCCGTATTTGTAGGCCCCACCAATCTCAGTGAGCCGATATCCTACAGATTTTTTCAGTAAACCTACCGTTCAGTAAATGAATGAATATAACCAGGTGGCAAGCTTACAGACAGAGCTGCCTCCCAGCCCCTCCTTAACTACTCACAAATTACTTTTTTTAATTTTATAATTTTATTTTGTTGTTGTTGAGAATATACACAGCAAAACATACAGCAATTTAACAGTTTGTAAATATACCATTTAGCGACATTAATTACATTCTTTGAGTTGTGTAGCCATTCTCACACTCCTTTCTGAGTTGTTCCTCCCTCATTAACATAAATTCACTGTCCCCTAAGGGGGCCCTGGTGGCGCAGTGGTTAAAACACTGGGCTGCTAACCAAAAGGTCAGCGCTTTGAGTGGGAATGGACTTGACCGCAGTGGGTTCGGTTCTTTTTTTTTTTGGTTTAAGATTCCTATCTAACCTTTCTAGTTGCTGTTGTCAATTTGATCCATACAGATAGCTCTTAAGAGAGCATAGCAATGCTCAAGGCAGACATTTTTCACTAATTAAGCTAACTATTACCCACAAATGATTTACGGTCATTCAGCTTTCACTTATAAAACCGACAGTACTTCAGCTGATAAATATTGATATATGTGAAATTCAGCAGTTGTAGGATAAAAGCTGCAGGCGCCGTGGCGACATCTGGCCGCCTTGGAAAGACGTCATCTGCCACCCTTAACCTTGTGGAATGCTGACTGCGTTAGGCGTAATAAAGAGTGTTTAAGGTCCACAGGAAGATGGCAATAGGATTAGACTCAACCAGTTGATTCCACAGCTGGTGTAGATTCAGGGTAGAAACATTTGGAATCAAACTCTTGAAGAAATACCCTGCAATGCGATCCTCATTTAACATGTTTTTGCAACAAGGGATGACAATCAAACCAAGAAACCAAACCAGTTGCCATCGCATCGATTCCAACTTATCGGGACCCCATGTGTGTCAGAGCAGAACTGTGCTCCACAGGGTATTCAATGGCTGATTTGTCGGAAAGTAGATCTCCAGGTCTCTCTTCCAAGGTGCCTCTGGGTGGTCTGAAACTGGTTGTGCATCGCAGCCACCTATGGAATTTGTTAAAATACAGAATTCTGGTCCTCATCCTAACCCCAAGTCAAAATTTTTGAAGAGAGGTGCCAATTTGACCAGAAATCCACATTGTTGGCATACTTGATGGGTGAGTCCAGTGCAGCATCGAACTCGGGAGCCTAGGCACAAAGCACTCTGTGCGGTGTCTCCTCCAGGGCCTTGTGCCTGCCCCGTGCCCCTCCTGCAGTCTGGCTGCTGGCCCCACTGACACAGGGCAATCAGGGCACATGCTTAGGGACCATGAGTGCTTAGTCAGTCCCTCTGTGATCTGTGGTGTCATTGCCCAACCTGTGCTCCAGGTTCCCTGCCTGGAGACACGGAGACTATTGCTTTGTACAAGTTATTGGGAAAGACTGAGTCATCTCAAGAACTTTGAAACTTGCAGGCCAAAGGTAATGCCCAGTTCTCTCACTGCACCTGTCGTCACAGAAAACGTTCTCCTGTGAGGAAACCAGGGCCACAGCTTTTGCAGACCACCTGTAAGGGAAAAATCCCAGCCAGCTTCACAGCCACCATGGTGTCCTCAATTATAAAAGTCCCTGGGTCGTGCAAACATTTAACGTGCTTGGCTGCTAACCAAAAGGTTGGGGGTTCAAGTTCACTCAGAGGTGCCTTGGAAGAAAGGCCTGGCAATCTACTTCTGAGAAAGCAGCAATTGAAAGCTCTATGGCGCTCACTAAATTATATACAGGGTGGGGGAAGGAGGGAGTGGAGGGCAAATAATTAGCATGGTGAGCTTAGGAAAAGACCTTGGCTGGGGGCAGGGTGTGGTTGGCAAACAAACATAGAAGGCACAAGTTTTTTGTGTAAAAATACGGTATATAACATTACAACACAAACAGCAGTTAGAAAAATAAAAGGCTGCAGCTGTTGATACTATATAAGCATGGATAAACACTCATGGGAATATTTTCTTGCTTCAAAGATTTCGGGGCATGGTTTTGTGGCCCTCTGCAGTCAGTTGGCCTAATATTGTTTTTTAGAATTTCTGCTCTACTTCCTACTTCAGGGAGTAGTGCCTGGGGTCTTATAAACTTGTGGGCAGCTACTGAAGATACTACAATTGGTCTTTATTTACCGGGAACAACAGAGGAAGAAGGAGGGTCAGGAATCAGAGAAAGAAATGGGCTGCAGGTCTAATTGCCTCCATGAATTACTACCTCCTCTGCCCTGAGACCAGAAGAACAGGATGGTGCCTGGCTACCATTACTGAATGTTTTGATCCAGGACTCAGTGGACAGATCTTGATCTAAAAGAAGAAAAAGGTGGAACAGAATTTCAAATTCTTGTAGAAACCAGACTTCCTGGACCCATGGTGACTGGGGGAGCCCCTGATTCTACTGCCTTGAACCGAAACTATCCCATGAAGTCATCTTTAAACTTAATAAGTTTGGCTCAACTAGTAAAGAATATTCACCCTGAGCAGTGCTCTGTTTTAAAAAATTGTATGAAATCAAATTAACAACAGTAACTCTAAAACACAGAGGAGAAGTTAGGGGACAGATGGTCTAACTTAGTGGTGGTGAAACAGTGGGGGTAGAGTTAGAAAGAATGGTGACACAGTCAGAAGTAGGTTACCATTGCCAATGAACTATACATGTTAAATTGTTGAATGAGTATATCTTTTATTTCGTATATTTTCGCGCACACACACACACACAAGCCTACGGAACACAGTTCTACTCTGCCACACACAGGGTTGCCATGAGTCAGAGTTGCCTCGACGGCAGCTGGTACTGGTAGTATGTTAAAGAATTAAGAAATGCTAAAATAAGGTTTATACTGGCTATACTTAGTCAGCACTCACCATCTAGTTCTCTGTACTTCTAGTATGCCACTCTGCCCCACAGAGGCTGAAAAGCTGAAAATCATCCTTTCCAGGCTCCCTTACCCAACCCAGTCCAGGCACCCTTGCAGCTGAGTATGAATCAGGTTATATTCTTTTTTTTTTTTTTTTATATTCTATACCTTTTTTTAATATTCTATTTTTTTAAAATATTCTATACCTGCTTGCTCCTGATTTGGAAGACGAAAGTAAGGCAGCGGTCCCCTTCTCTTCATGTTCTGGTTGTTCTGTTCCTAGTACTCTAGTTTCCCTGCCCCTTTATGTTCTCATCATTGTTCGAGAGTAATTGTTGACCTTTTGGTTCTCATATAGATAGTTTTTAAAGAAGCATCTTACTCATGAATAATATCCTTTATTCTGTGTTGTTGTTTTTGTTAGGTGCCATCAAGTCAGTTCTGACTCATTGCGACCCTATGCACAACAGAATGAAAAACTGACCGGCCCTGCACCATCCTCACAATTGGTGCTATGCTTGAGTCCATTCTTACAGCCACTGTGTTAATCCATCTCATTGAGGGTCATCCTCTTTTTCACTGACCTTCTGCTTTACCAAGTATGATGTCATTCTCCAGGGACTGATCCCTCCGGATAACATGTCCAAAGTATGTGAGACATAAGCTCACCATCCATACTTCCAAGGAGCCTTCTGGTGGTACTTCTTCTGAGACAGATTTGTTCATTCTTTTGGCAGCTCTTGGTATATTCAATGTTCTTCGCCAATACCACTATTCAAATATATCAATTCTTCTTCAGTCTACCTTATTCATTGTTCACCTTTCACATGCATATGAGGCAATTGAAAATACCACGGCTTGGGTCAGGCGCACCTCCATCTTCAAGGTGACATCTTTGCTCGTCAACACTTTGAAGAGGTCCTTTGCAGCAGATTTGCCCAATGCGATGTGTCTTTTGATTTCTTGACTGCTGCTTCCATGGCTGTTGATTGTGGATCCAAATAAAATGAAATTCTTGACAACATCAATCGTTTCTCCATTTCTCATGATGTTGTTTATTGGTCCAGTTGTGAGGATTTTTGTTTTCTTTATGTTAAGGTGTAATCCATACTGAAGGCTGTGGTCTTTGACCTTCATCAGTAAGTGCTTCAAGTCCTCTTCACTCTCGGCAAGCAAGGTTGTGCTATCTGCATAATGCAGGTTGTTAATGAGTCTTCCTCCAATCCTGATGTCCCGTTCTTCCTCATATAGTCCAGCTTCTCAGAGTATTTGCTCAGCATACAAATTGAATAGACGCGGTGAAAGGATACAACCCTGACACACATCTTTCCTGACTTTAAACCATGTAGTGTGCCCTGGTTCTGTTTGAATGACTGCCTCTTGATCCATGTACAGATTCCTCATGAGCACAATTAAGCATTCTGGGATTCCCATTCTTTGCAATGTTATCCATAATTTGTTATGATCCACACAGTTGAATGCCTTAGCATAGTCAATAAAACACAGGTAAGCATCTTTCTGATATACTCTGCTTTCAGCCAGTATCCATCTGATATCAGCAATGATATCCCTGGTTCCACATCCTCTTCTAAATCCAGCTTGAAATTCTGGCAGTTCCCTGTCAATGTATTGCTGCAGCCGCTTTTGAATGGTCTTCAGCAAAATTTTACTTGCATGTGGTATTAATGATATTTTTCAGTAATTTCCACATTCGGTTGGGTCACCTTTCTTTGGAATAGGCGTAAATATTGATTTCTTCCTGTTGGTTGGCCAGGTAGCTGTCTTCCGTATTTCTTGCCATAGATGAGTGAGCACTTCCAGTGCTGCATCACTGCATCAGTTTGACGAAACATCTTAATTGGTATTCCATCAATTCCTGGAGCCTTGTTTTTCACCAATGCTTTCAGTGCAGCTTGGACTTCTTTCTTCAGGACCCTCGGTTCCTGATCATATGTTACCTCCTGAAATGGTTGAACTTCTACCAATTCTTTTTGTTATAGTGACTCTGTGTATTCCTTCCATTGCCTTTTGTTGCTTCCTGCGTCGTTTAATATTTTCCCCCACAGAATCCTTTAATGTTGCAACTTGAGGCTTGAATTTTTTCTTCAGTTCTTTCAGCTTGAGAAACACTGAGCGTGTTCTTCTCTTTTCCTTTTATGTGTCCAGGCCTTTGCACATGTCATCATAACACTTTACTTTGTCTTCTCAAGCCACCCTTTGAAATCTTCTGTTCAGCTCTTTTACTTCATCCTTTTGCTTTAGCTACTCGATGTTCAAGAGCAAGTTTCAGAGTCTCTTCTGACATCCATTTAGGTCTTTTTTTCTCTCCTGTCTTTTTGATGACCTCTTGCTTTCTTCATATATGATGTCCTTTCACAACTCATCTGATCTTTGGTCATTAGTGTTCAACGTGTCAAATCTATTCTTGAGATGCTCTCTAAATTCAGGTGGGATATACTCAAGGTTGTACTTTGGCTCTTGTGGACTTGTTCTAATTTTCTTCAGTTCCAACTTTAACTTACATATGAGTACTTGATAGTCTGATCCACAGTTGGCCCCTGGCCTTGTTCCAGCTGATGATACTGAGCTTTTCCAACATCTCTTTCCACAGATGTAGTTGATTTGATTCCTGTGTATTCCATCTGGTGAGGTCCATGTGTATAGTTGCCATTTATGTTGGTGAAAAAAGGTATTTGAATGAAGTTGTTGGTCTTGCAAAATTCAACCGTACATTATTTCTATCACTAAGGCCATATTTTCCAACTACCGATCCTTCTTCTTTGTTTCCACCTTTCACATTCCAATCACGAGTAATTATCAGTGCATCCTGATTGCATGTTCAATCAATTTTAGACTGCAGAAGTTGGTAAAAATCCTCAATTTCCTCATCTTTGGCCTTAGTGGTTGGTGCATAAATTTGAATAATAGTCATATTAACTGGTCTTCCTTGTGGGCGTATGGGTATTATCCTATCACTGACAGCGTTGTACTTCAGAATAGGTCTTGAAATGCTCTTTTTGACAATGAATGCAATGCCATTCCTCTTCAAGTTGTCATTCCTGGCATAGTAGACCGTATGATTGTCCAATTCAAAATGACCAATACCAGTCCACTTCAGCTCACTAATGCCTAGGATATTGATCTTTATGTGTTCCATTTCATTTTTGATCATTTCCAATTTTCCTGGATTTATACTTTGTACATTCTAGGTTCTAATTATTAATGGACGTTTGCAGCTGTTTCTTCTCATTTTGAGTCGTGCCTCATCAACAAATGAAGATCCCGAAAGCTTGACTCTATCCATGCCATTAAGGTGACTCTACTTTGAGGAGGCAGCTCTTCCCCAGTTATGTTTTGAGTGCCTTCCAACCTGAGGGGCTCATCTTTCAGCACTACATCAGACAATGTTCCACTGCTATTCACAAGGTTTTCACTGGCTAACTCATTTCAGAAGTAGACCTCTGGGTCCTTCTTCCTGGTCTGTCTTAGTCTGGAAGCTCAGCTGAAACCTGTCCACCACAGGTGACCCTGCTAGTATTTGATGCTTCTAGTATCACAGCAACACACAAGCCCCCACAGCATGACGAACTGACAGAAGCATGGGGGTTATTCTGTGTGCCAATCTGTTATTTCACTAAAAGATGACCTCAGGTGATAGTTTTGGTTCAAAGTTTAAAGAGTGTCTCAGGGCAATAGTCTTAGGGAGTCCTCCAGTATTAACTGATCCAGTAAGTCTGGGATTTTTTTTTTTTTTTAAGAATTTGAGTTCTATTCTGTGTTCTTCTCCCATTCTGCGCAGGTTGGCCTACTGGGGCCCTGATCAGAATGGTTGGTAGTGGTAGCTGGGTACCAGCTAGTTATTCCGGTCTCAGGGTAGCTAATCCCAAGGCTCATGTAGGCTATCAACCCTGTAGACTAGCTTCTTCTCTGAGACTTAGGTTTCCTTCTTTCTTTTTTGCTCCTGATGAGTAGAGAGCAATAGTTATCTTAGATAGCTGCTTGAAAACTTTTAAGACTCCAGATGCTGCTTACCTCACTAGGATGTAGAACATGAACTTTGTGAACTCTGCTATGCCAATCGACTCAATTGTCCCATGAGACTAAGGTCCTAAGCCTTCAAACTCAGAAAACCAATCTCACACAGTGTTTGGTTGCGTCTGAGAAGTATCTGTAACTGTATCCTCTATGAATACTTATGTGTGATTGGAATGTGAAAGCTGGAAACAAAGAAGAAGGATCAGTAGTTGGAAAATATGGCCTTGGTGATAAAAACAATGCCAGAGATCGAATGATAGAATTTCGCAAGACCAACAACTTCTTCATTGCAAATACCTTCTTTCACCAACATAAACGGTGACTATACACATGGACCTCGCCAGATGGGACACACAGAAATCAAACTGACTACATCTGTGGAAAGAGATGATGGAAAAGCTCCATATCATCAGTCAGAACAAGGCCAGGGGCCGACTGTGGAACAGACCGTCAATTGCTCATATGCAAGTTCAAGCTGAAACTGAAAAAAATCAGAGCAAGTCCATGAGAGTCAAAACATGAACTGGAATATATCCCACCTGAATTTAGAGACCATCTCAAGAATAGATTTGATGCATTGAACACTAGTAACTGAAGACCAGACGAGTTGTGGAATGACATCAAGGACATCATCCATGAAGAAAGCAAGAGGTCACTGAAAAGACAGGAAAGAAAGAAAAGACCAAGGCGGATGTCAGAGGAGACTCTGAAACTTGCTCTTGAGCGTCGAGCAGCTAAAGCAGAAGGAAGAATTGATGAAGTAAAAGAACTGAACAGAAGATTTCAAAGGGCCTATTGAGAAGACAAAGTAAAGTATTATAATGACATGTGCAGAGCTGGAGATGGAAAACCAAAAGGGAAGAATATGCTCGGCATTTCTCAAGCTGAAAGAACTGAAGAAAAAAATTCAAGCCTCAAGTCACAATAGTGAAGGATTCCATGGGGAAAATATTAAATGATGCAGGAAGCACCAAAAGAAGATGGAAAGAATACACAGAGTCATTATACCAAAAAGAATTAGTCGATATTCAACCATTTCAAGAGATGGCATATGATCAGGAACTGATGGTACTGAAGGAAGAAGTCCAAGCTGCTCTGAAGGCATTGGCAAAAAACAAGGCTCCAGGAATTGAAGGAATATCAATTGAGATGTTTCAACAAACGGATGCAGCACTGGAGGTGCTCACTCATCTATGCCAAGAAATACGGAAGGCAGCTTCCTGGCCAACTGATTGGAAGAGATCTGTATTTATGCCTATTCCCAAGAAAGAAGATCCAACTGAAAGTGGAAATTATAGAACAATATCATTAATATCACACACAAGCAAAATTCTGCTGAAGATCATTCAAAAACGGCTACAGCAGTATATCGACAGGGAACTGCCAGAAATTCAGGCCTGTTTCAGAAGAGGATGTGGAACCAGGGATATCATTGCTGATGTCAGATGGATCCTGGCTGAAAGCAGAGAATACCAGAAGGATGTTTACCTGTGTTTTATTGGTTATGCAAAGGCATTTGACTGTGTGGATCATAACAAACTATGGATAATACTGCGAAGAATGGGAATTCCAGAACACTTAATTGTGCTCGTGAGGAACCTTTATATAGATCAAGAGGCAGTTGTTCAGACAGAACAAGGGGATACTGATTGGTTTAAAATCAGGAAAGGTGTGAGTCAGGGTTGTATTCTTTCACCATACCTATTCAGTCTGTATGCTGAACAAATAATACGAGAAGCTAGACTATATGAAGAAGAACGGGACATTAGGATTGGAGGAAGACTCATTAACAACCTGCGTTATGCAGATGACAGAACCTTGCTTGCTGAAAATGAAGAGGACCTGAAGCACTTACTAATGAAGATCAAAGACCACAGCCTTCAGTATGGATCACACCTCAACATAAAGAAAACAAAAATCCTCACAACTGGACCAATGAGCAACATCATGATAAACGGAGAAAAGATTGAAGTTGTCAAGGATTTCATTTTACTTGGATCCACAATCAACAGCCATAGAAGCAGCAGTCAAGAAATCAAAAGACGCGTTGCATTGGGCAAATCTGCTGCAAAGGACCTCTTTAAAGTGTTGAAGAGCAAAGATGTCACCTTGAAGACTAAGGTGCACCTGACCTAACTAAGCCGTGGTATTTTCAATTGCATCATACGCATGTGAAAGCTGGACAATGAATAAGGAAGATGGAGGAAGAGTCGATGCCTTTGAATTGTGGTGTTGGTGAAGAACATTGAATATACCAAGAGCTGCCAAAAGAATGAACAAATCTGTCTCGGAAGAAGTACAACCAGAATGCTCCTTAGAAGCAAGGATAGCGAGACTGCATCTTACATACTTTGGACATGTTGTCAGGAGGGATCAGTCCCTGAAGAAGGACATCGTGCTTGGCAGAGTACAGGGTCAGTGGAAAAGAGGAAGACCCTCAACGAGGTGGATTGACACAGTGGTTGCAACAATGAGCTCAAGCATAACAACAATTGTAAGGATGGTGCAGGACCAGGCAGTGTTTTCTTCTGTTGTGCATAGGGTTGCTGTGAGTCAGAACCGAATTGATGGCACCTAACAACAACAACAGATACATATACAGGCGTACCTCAAAGATATTGTGGGTTTGGTTCCAGACCACCACAATAAAGCAAATCACATGAATTTTCTGGTTTCCTAGTGCATGTAAAAATTATATTTATGCTATACTGTAGTTTATTAAGTGTGTGATGGTTGACATTGTGTGTCAACTTGTCTGGGCCATGATTCTTGGTGTTTCAGCAGTCGTATAATGTTGTGATCACTTCCCTGTTGAGATACGATACGTGATCACCCCCACAATGGGACTAGCTGTGAGTAGTCAATCAGTTGAAGGGGACTTTTCTTGGGCATGTGGCCTGTGTTGAGTGTGGGTGGACGTTCAGACAGGGCTCAGGGCGTTTTGCTCATTCTGGGTCCTGCAGTTGGCTCCTGTTCATCTGACCTCTGGTTCTTGGAACTTGAGCTAGCAGCTTACCTGCAATCTTGCCTGCAGATCTTGGGATCCATCGATCTGCACAGCCTAAGAGCAATAGCCCTGCTCTCTGGCCTGCCTATCTTGGGTTTGCCTGCGTGTGGGGCTACATGAATCAGGAGAAGCCTCCTTCCTGACCCACGGACTTGGGATGTTACAGCCTCTACAACTGCTTGAACCAATTCCTTGATATAAATCTCTCTCTCTCTATATATATATTTATACACTTTACTGGTTTGTCTTCTCTAGAGAACCCAGCATAAGACACTGTGCAATAGCATTTTGTCTAGAAAAACAATGTACATATGTTAATTTAAAAATACTTTGTTGTTAACCATCATCTGAACCTTCAGCAAGTTGTAATCAGAGTCAATCCTCTCAAACCCTGCTCCTGCTTTATCAGCTAAGTTTATGTAACATTCTAAATCCTTTGTTGTCATTTTAACAATGTTCATGGCATCTTCACCAGGAGTAGATTCCATCTCAAGAAACCACTTTCTTTGCTCACTAATAAGAAGCAACTCCTCATCTGTTAAAGTTTTATCATGAGATTGCAGCAATTCAGTCACATCTTCAGTCTCCACTTCTAATTCTAGTTCTCTTGCTATTTCCACCACATCTACAGTTACTTCCTGCACTGAAATCTTGAACCCCTCAAAGCCACCTGGGAGGAATGGAATCAACTTCTTTCAAACTACTATTAATGTTGATATTTTGACCTCCTCCCGTGAACCACGAATGTTCTTAATGGCATCTGGAATGGTGAATCCTTTCCTGACGGTTTTCAATTTACTTTGTCCAGATCCATCAGAGGAATTAGGAAATGTATTTCTTAAGTAATAAGACTCAAAAGTTGAAATTACTCCTTGATTCATGGCCTGCAGAATGGATGTTGTGTTAGCAGGCATGAAAACATTAATCCTCCTGTACTTCTCCATCAGAGCTCTTAGGTGACCAGGTATATTGTAAATGAGCAGTATATTTTGAAAAGAATCTCTTTTTTTTGAGCAGTAGGTCTCAACAGTGGGCTTAAAATATTCAGTAAACTGTGTTGTAAACAGATCACTGTCATCCAGGCTTTGTTGTTCCACTTATAGAGCACAGGCACAGTGGGTTTAGCATAATTCTTAAAGGCCCAGAATTTTTGGAATGCCAGTTTTGGAACACTGGCTTCAACTTGAAGTCACCAGATGCATTAGTCCCTAAAAAGAGAGTCAGCCTGTCCTTTGAAGCTTTGAAGCCAGGCATTGACTCTTCCTTTCTAACTATAAAAGTCCTAGCTGGCACCATCTTCCACTATAAGGCTGTTTCGTCTACACTGAAAATCTCTTGTTTAGCGTAGCCACCTTTATCACTTATCTTAGCTAGATAATTTGAATAACTTACTGCAGCTCCTACATTACCAATTGCTGCTTCACTTTGGACTTTTATGTTATGGAGAAGGTTTCTTTCCTTAAGCCTCTTGAACCAACCTCTGCTAGCTTCAAACTTTTCTTCTGCAGCTTCCCCACCTATGTCAGCCTTCATAGAATTGAAGAGAGCTAGGGCCTTGCTCTGGATTAGGCTTTGGCTTAAGGGAATGTTGTGGTTGGTTTGACCTTTTATTCAGACCAATAAAACTCTCTCCATATCAACAATAAGGCTGTGTCACTTTCTTATCATTTGTGTGTTCACTAGAGTAGCACATTTAATTTCCTTCAAGAACTTTTCCTTCGCATTCACAACTTGGCTACCTATTTGGCCCAATAGGCTTAGCTTTCAGCCTATCTCAGCTTTTGACATGCCTTCCTCACCAAGCTTAATCATTTCTAGCTTTTGATTTAAAGTGAGAGACGTGTGACTCTTTCTTTCACTGGAATGCTGAGAGGCCATTGTAGGGTTATTAAGTGGTTTAATTTCAATATTGTCATGTCTCAGGGAACAGGGAGACCCAAGGACAGGGAGAGAGACAGGGAAATGGCTGGTCAGTGGAGCAGTCAGAACACACACAACATATATTGACTTAGTTTACAGTCTTATATGGGCACAGTTTGTGGCACCCCAAAACAATTATAGTAGTAACATCAAAGCTCACTGATCATAGATCACCATAACAGATATAATAATAATGAAAAAGTTTGAAATATTGTAACAATTACCAAAATGTGACACAGAGACACAAAGTGAACACATGCTGTTGGAAAAATGATGCCAATAGACTTGTTCCACGCAGGGTTGCCACAAACCTTCAATTTGTAAAAAATGCAATATCTGTGAAGTGCAATAAAGAGAAGTGCAATAAAATGAGCTATGCCTGTAGATACTTCTATCTGTGCATACATACGTACACACCTGTACCTACCTGTACATGTATCTGCCTATATACCTACATATGTGACCGTACGCTTTTTTTTTTTTTTTTTGGTTATTGTTGGTGTTACTGCCAAATTATCTATCTCACATTCTTCAGCACAAACATCATTTTCTCTGGTGCACTTCTTAGTGGCATCATGTTACTTTGGTCAAGCTGTGTCATTACGCCCACATTCAGTGCTACTGAGGATTGTTTTTAAGCTTTGCCAGACGGGACCAGAGCAACCTTTAGTCTAGGGTTAATTTCCCCCCACCACTGAGAAATACCCTGTGCATGACCAGGCTTTTCTAATCTGGCTGGTGAGAACAAAAGCCATTTCTGGCCCTGCGTGAGCTCCAGAGATTGTTTCATCTGCTTCTTTCCAGTGGTTCTTTTCCTTACATCAGAGAGCTTCCACACATGTATGTGGTGATAAGCATTTGGCTGAAGACTAATCAAAATCCTTTGAAGATCTCTGGAGCTTTCTCTGGGCATCTGCCTTCTCTGTGCAGCTCATTTCTCTCCAGGACTCTGCCTTGCAATTCCAGCCTCCCAGCCTCTCCTAACTCTCAACCCTCTCTCCTCAACTCAAGGAGATGAACACTGAGCTCTGTCTGGCTCTGGACTGAGTCTGGAAACTCTTCCCAGACACCAAGCCAGGACAGTCATGGAGCATTCCTTGTCTGTTGTCTTTCTCTTAGGCTGTACTGTTCTGCAGAGGCCCAACTGGGGGTGGTGGGGAGGGGCAGGTAGGGCACATGGCATGGGCATTGTGTGTGTGCCCTGGGTGGCTGCTTGAGGAAGGGTGTCAATGAACAGTTTCTATTGGCCATCACAGTTTCCATTGCCAGCTGTGAGAGATCATTCAGCAATTTAACACTAATTACCCTAAGGAAAAAAAAAAATATATATGTATATATTTACCCTAAGCTCTATTTTCCGTAGTTAGGCCCCTGCTGTTCTGTGCTGCCTGTTGTCCACTGTATGAAAACTATCATTTCAGGTATTTTGTCCATTTTTTCAGTTGTTTAAGGTGGAAGGGTAAATCTGGTCCCTTTTACTCCATCATGATCAAACGTGGAATTCTCCCACTTTCATTTTTGAATGATAGTTTCACTGGATGTAAAATTCTGGTTTGACAGGCTTATTGTTGGTCTCCACCCCCGCCATGGCCCATGGCACTTCATAACACATTAAAGCTGTTCTACTGTCTCCTGACTCCATAGTTTCTGATGAGAAGTCTGTGGAAACTTAAATCATTGTCCCTCTGTAATATGTCATTTTTCTTTGGTTGCTTCCAAGGTTTCCTTTTCTACGAAGATGACTGGCTGTTCTGTGGAGAATGGCCTGGAGTGAAGCAAGAGAGTAATTAGGGAGGCCAGATAGGAGGCAACTGCAGTGCTTTAAGCAGGAAATGATATTGGCATAGACTGTGGTGGAGACAATGGTGATGCAGAGAAATGACAAAGTTGAACTGACAGGACTTGGTAATGGGTTTTGCATGGAGTTAGGGGAGTGGGAGATCAAGAATGGCTCCCCAGTTTTTGTAATGAGTAACATGCTCTACTTACACTCCCTGAGGTAGGAAAGACTAGAGGAAGGAAGCTGGGGTGGGGGAAGATAAAGAGCACCATTTTTGGTATATGTTATTGGTGTGAGACGTGAGATATACAAGTTGAGATACTGAGTAGCTCAGAAGAGAAGTCTGGGCTCCAGCTGTAACTCTGGGGGTTGTCAGCATATAAACGGTGTAGGCATTAGGGATGTGTGTGTCATCAAATAATATTGTTATTCTCTCTGAGTTTAGAACCAACTGAGAGATAAACCCAGGAATCAACAGAATCAATTTTAATACTGATAAAGCTGATTGGAGACTGTGGATGCAGGTCTGTGTTCAGATGGGCTTGTTAAGGGTTCCCTCTGAATGATATGGCCCTACGTGCCCAACTGCTGGTCCAGATGGACGATAGTTGGCCTTCTCCCTTAACCCCTCATCCATGGAAGAGGGCAGAGGGCAGAGGGCAAAAAGGCAGATTCCAAAGACAGAGTAGAGCATGTCTAATTCTTCATCTAAACCCTCTGTGGGGTTAAGAGTTACTTTACCTCATGCAGTTTAACCTTTGTTCCTGGCCTGTGCGAAATAACCCTTAGAGTCATTGGACTCCATTGGCCACACGTAAAGACTTATATTAATGAGTAGAAGTTGGTCTGGGAGCCCACCTGGTAATGAATAATGAGTGTGTGGGCAGGCTGATAAAAGCTCGGAACACTAAGGCTCTAAGAAGCTTCCTGCAGAAGGGACTTTTCGAAGACTTGCCCGAGTGCCTCTTTATGTTGCAACTTAGCTGCTTCTGAATTTTATCTTGTTATTCCTGCTTGTTCAAATCCTGAGTTACTCTTGAGTTGTATCCTTTACTCAATAAACCACATAACCGAAAGCATAGTCTGTGAGCTCTGTGTGACGTTGCAGCAAATTACCAAACTCAGCAAAGAAATAGACAAAGTGCAGTGAGGAAGGGAGCAGCTGGTGTAAGAGACAATGGAGAAGTTGGAAAGCGGAGAGATACTGGGCTCTGCCTCCTAGGAATCAGCTTTGTGCCGATTCTTACGAAGTTATTCGTTTACCTGCCAGTCAGTGAAATGGATGGGTCAGAGGGGGCACACTAGAGAAGCTTCTTAATGTAGAAACAGGAGAAGTGGGGAATATGTGCCCCTCCTACAAGATGGTCTTAAAAGCTGAGACAGCAGGTGAGCTGGCCTACAAAAGAGGAGAGAGTAGGATCCAGGGCTGAGCCCTGGAGACCACCAGCATTTAGATGCCAACCTGGAAGGAAGGTTCTGTGAAGGATACAGAGAAGGGACCTCAGGGCTGTTATGGAAGCAAAAGAAGATGTTTCAAGCCAGGAGTAGGAAGCCATGCCAAAAACCAGGCCTTGGAACTGGTTCTAAACAGTTCAGTCATGATCAATGGAAACAAAATCGTCGAGAAGCTAAGAAAGATGAGGTCTCCTTACAACATCACAGGCTTATCCACTGTGGTAAAATTTTGGCAAAGAATCATTTAAGCCACACAGCGGGCACACTTCTGACTTCCTCAATTATGGTAGTGAGGAGAATTATTCACCCTGACCAATTTATCCTGAGTCTGGGAGGAAGATTTATAGGTTTATGGGGCCTAAGAATCACAGTATGCAAACTTTGTTTTCCTAACACTGAATGGAAAAGAAAATGGTTTAAAAAAATAACCACAGGTAAATGTGGAAGGCTAGATTTCAGACACAGAGCAGCTGTGACGTGTTTTAACCTTCATGTAAGAAAAAGTAACTATGGGCTACCTTGGGAATATGCCATACGTTCTCAAAGGCTTTTAAAATCCTTTTATTAATTCTCTCGTTATATGTGGACATCAGATAAATGCAAATCATTTAACCTCATCCTGATGCAAAGGGAGTGAGCTGGAGAGAACCCATGGCTCTTTTTCCTAGAATCCTGGGGAGGTGAAGTGGTAACAACCCCTGGCCTGTAGTATGCAGACCAGAAACTACACAGTGCAGCTAAGCACTGGGCAGAAATGAGGAGGATTCATAAGTGTTTACTCAGCCAGAGGAAAAGTGAAAAGATGAGCAATCACATACAAGTATCACGGAGTCTTCAAGTAACAAAACCCACTTTACCGTTCTCTTCATCTCTTGTAGCTTCTGGCACAGCCTAGGATCTCAATAAATATTTTCTTCAAAGAAAAAGAATTTTTTTTTTTTTTTTGGTGAAAACATACAGCAATTCAGCAATTTCTACATGTACAATTCAGTAACATTGATTACAGTTGTACAATCATTCTCACTGTCCTTTTCTAAATTATTCTACAACCATTAACATAAACTCACTGGCTCCTAAGGTTCCTGTCTAACCTTTTAAGTTGCTGTTGTCAATTTGATCACATAATTACTTCAAAGAGCACAATGCTTAAGGCAGATATTCTTTTCTAATTAAGCTAAACGATTGTTTGATTTAAAGGTGATTTCAGGGAATAGTTTTAGTTCAAGGTTTAAAGATTATCTCTGGGCAATAGTTTTGGGGGGCCATCCAGCCTCAGTGGCACCATAAAATCTGGATTTCATGAGAATTTGAAATTCTGTTCCACATTTATCCTCCTTCTGATTACAATTATTCTATAAACTCTTTGATTATGAAGTTTGCTAATGGTGGCCAGGCACCATCCTGTTTTTCTGGTCACATTGCGTGGTGGTTAAGGTTGTATGTCAACTTGTTTGGGCCATGATTCTCAGTGGTTTGGCAGTTATGATGTAGTTGGCAGTAGCATGATGTTGTGATCACTTTCGTGATAAGATTTGATATAATGGGATCACCTCCATGATGGTATCGGCTGTGAGTAGCCAGTTAGTTGAAAGGGAGCTTCCTTGGTCATGTGGCCTGCCTCGAATATAAGTAGACATTCTGGCTTTTGCCTGCTCTGGATACTGCAGCTGACTCCTGTTCGTCTGACCTCTGGTTCTTCTGATTGAGCTAGCAGTTTCTCTGCGATCTTGCCTGCCAATCTTGAGATTCATCCATCTTCACAGCTTATGAGCAAGAGCCCTGCCCTCTGACATGCCAATCTTGGGTTCATCAGCCCTTGTGGCTACATGAATGAGCAGAAGCCTCTTTTCTGACGCATAGACTTGGGATGTTCTCTACGTTTCCTTGATATAAACCTAGATATAAATGAGCCATTTCCTTGATATAAATCTCTCTCTATGTATATTTATATGCTTTACGGCTTTTGCTTCTCTAGAGAACCCAGCCTAAGACAGCACCAAGAGTGGTTCTAGAGAAACAAAATTGTATGGATGAGTTTTCTAAATTGGTTTTCAAGCCTGGTTAGTCTTAAAGATGTTGATGACTCTGCTTCTAGCAGTAAAGAGGGCACTGCTAATCCATGGCATGAGGTGGCGATACAATACACAAAATATCACCACCAATAGATCAGGTATTGGTAAAAGGCGAGGCTCTGAGTGATTGCATGTGTGATACCTTTCTACAGTTTTGTCAGAATGAGAAGTATAAGGAAGCTGGTTGGTTGGTTCCATTTTCACTAGACAAACTGATGAAAGAAAGAGATGAACTCAGGGCTCTCTTTTTACTCTTTTGATGAGCATAAGTTTTTAATTTTAGGAACTTCCTGTTATATAATTTATCTTCTGGTGTTTGTGCATTGTTAATTATGGTTTTATTGAATTTATGCCATGTATTAGGGCCCCTAGTGTTGTCGGTAATTTTTCCTCCTTGATCTTTATCATTTTAGGTTTTATATTTAGATTTTTGACCCATTTTGAGTAAGTTTTTGTGTATGGCGTGAGGTATAGACTGGACTATAAGACATAAAATGATACTGGTGAGGAGTGTGCTTCTTAGCTCAAGTAGGCACACGAGACTATGTGGGCAGCCCCTGTCTGGAGGCAAGATAAGAAGGCAGAGGGGGACAGGAGCTGGTTGAATGGACACAAAAAATACAGGGTGGAGAGAAGGAGTGTGCTGTCACATTGTAGGGAGAGCGACTAGGGTTACATAACAAAGTGTGTATAAGTTTTTGTATGAGATACTGGCTTGAATTGTAAACTTTCACTTAAAGCACAATAAAAAAAAAATTGCTAGTTTTGAATGAGGTCCAGACCAAGAGACGGCTCTGCAGTAGGTACTGGCTGCCATGCAGGCCACTCTGCCCCTTGGGCCCTATGATCCAGCTGCTTCAGTGGTGCCTGAAGTGTCAGTGGCAGATAGAGATGTCATTTGGAGTCTTTGGCAGGCCCCTACTGGTGAATTAACAGATTTGGCACAGAGTCCTGTTATCTTCTGCAGATAACTACTCTCCTTTTGAGAAACAGCCTTGGGCTTGTTACTGGGCCTTAGGAGAGAGTGAAAGCTTAACCATGGACCACCAAGTCACCATATAGCCTGAGTTGCTCATCATAAACTGGGTGTTGTCTGACCCACAGAGTCATCAAGTTGGATGTGCACAGCAGCACTCCATCCTTAAATGGAAATTAAATTTATTTAAAGCTCATTTAAGTATACAAGATGGGGCCTGAGCAGGACCTGAAGGCACAGGTAAGTTGCACAAGGAAGTGGCCCAAATGCCCATGGCCTAGGCTCCTGTCACATTCTATGCCCTTTCCCAGTATGCATCTATGGCATCATAGGGAGTTCCTTATGATCAATAGATTGAGGAAGAGAAAACTCGTGCCTGGTTTACAGATAGTTCTGTGCGATATGCAGGCACAACTCAAAAGTGGACAGCTGCAGCACTACAGCCTCTTTCTGGGACCTCCCTGAAGGACGGTGGTGAAGGGAAATTCTCCCAAGGGGAGAACTTCAAGCATTGCACTTGGACTTCATATAATGATTAAAGGGACAACCCACCAAGAAGACATAACTTTAATAAATATCTTTGTGCCAACAATACATTAAAAAATACATTAAAAAAAAAAAAACTCTAAGAGCACTGAAAAGAGAAAGAGACAGTTCCACAATAATAGTTGGAGTCTTCCACACACCATTTTCAGAAATGGACAGAACATCTAGACAGAAACTCAGCAAATATACAGAAGAGCTAAAGGCCAAAATCAACCAATTTGACCTCATAAATATACATAGAACACTCCACCCAACAGCAGCAAAGTATTCATTCTTCTCCAACACACATGGAACATTCTCCAAAATAGACCACAGTTTAGACCACAAAGCAACCCTCAGTAAAATCCAAAAACACTGAAATAATACAATGCATCTTCTCTGATCACAACGTAATAAAAGTAGAAATCGATAACATGAATAGCAAGGAAAAGAAATTGAAAACATGGGAACTGAATAATATCTTGCTTAAAAACAACTGGGAAATAGAAGAAATCAAAGAGCAAATTAAAAAATCCTAGAATCAAATAAGAATGAGAATGCATCATACCAAAACATTTGGGGCATAGAAAAGGCAGTGCTCATAGGTGAATTTATAGCAATAAATGCATACAACAAAAATGAAGAGTAGACCAAACCTACAACTCAACAAATAGAAAGAGAGCAACAAAAGAAGCCCACAGCCACCAGAATAAAGGAAATAATATAGATTAGAACACAAATAATGAGATAGAGAACAGAAAAATAATGGAATCAACAAGACCAAAAGTTGGTTCTTTGGAGAGATCAACAATATCAACAAAGCACTGATCAAACTGACAAAAGAAAATCAAGAAAGGAAGCAAAAAACCCTAATAAGAAGTGAGATGAGGAACATTACAACAGATCTAGCTGAAATAAAAAGGATCATAACAAAGTATGATGAAAAATTATACTCCAACAAATTTGAGAACCTAGAGAAAATGGACAAATTTCTAGAAACACACTACCTACCCAAACTAACGAAAACTGAGGTAGAAAATCTGAGCAAACCTGTAAAAAGAGAGGAGGTTTTAAAGGCAATTAAAAAAAAAGAAAAAACTTCCAACAACAACAACAAAAAAAAGCTGTGGCCTGGACAGTTTCACTGGAGACTCCTACCAAGTATTCAAAGAAGAGCTCACACCAGTACTACTCAAACTATATCAGAGCACAGAAAGGGAAAGAATGCTCCTGAATTAATTCTATGAAGCCAGTATATACCCTGGTACCAAAACAAGGCAGAGACACAATTAAAAGAAAAAAAAAAAAAATGAATTAAAGACCAATATCTCTCATGAATATAGATGCAAAAATTTTCAAGAAAATTCTAGTCAATCAAATTCAGCATTATATTAAAAAAAAAAAAAGACCATGACCTAGTGGGATTCATACCAGATGTACATTAACATTAGAAAGTTAATCAATGTAATCCACCACATAAATAAAACAAAAGAATCACATGATCATCTCAATTGAAGCAGAAAAGACATTCGATAAAGTCCAACACCCATTCCTGACTAAAAAACAAAACAAACAAAAAACTCCCAATAAAACAGGATAGAAGAGAAATTCCTCAATGTAATAAAAGGCATCTGGAGGCAGGGCCAAGATTGTGGAGTAGTCGCATGCTTTCGGGGATTCCTCTTACAACAAGAAAACCAAAAACCCATTGCCATCAAGTCAATTCTAACTCATTGCGGCCATATAGGACAGAATAGAAGTGCCTCATAGAGTTTCCAAGGAGTGCCTGGTTGATTCGAACTGCTGACCTTTTGATTAGCATCTGTAGCACTTAACCACCACACCACCAGGGTTTCTCTCTTACAACAAAGACCTGAAAAACCAAGTGAATCCATCATATTTATGACAAGCTAGGAGCCCTGAACATCAAAGACAAACTTAGGAAATCAGACTGAGCTGCAAGGGGAGGGAGAGACGGTTCAGAAGGAGCGAGGAATTGCCAGACCTGACTTGGCAGGAACCGGCATTCCTCAGGCACGATCCCCTGGCACACATGTGGTGGGGCTGGCAGTAGCATTTGGGATTCAGTTTCCTCACGGAGAGACAGCAAGCCACACAGAGTCTACTCACACCTCTGGAATCAGTGAAGAACAATGCTCTCGGCAAAAGATAAGTACTTGCATCTAATTTACCACGGCCCTACCCTCCTTTTTTTTTTTTTTCTACCCTCCAAGCTAGCTTCAGTGGCTGTCGATTTCCCTGGGCTTGAGATAGGCCATGCTGCACACTCTGAGCCATTCTCCTGTACTTGGAGAGGGGACAAATTAACAAACTGGGAAAAAAATAATCTGCTGGCTCCGCTAAGCTGAGAACTCAGGGCAGAAGTGGCTCCTGTGCAGGCACAGACAGTCCACAGACTTTGAACACCTTTCACCCCTGCATGGACCTGTATGGGCCCATTTCAGGAGCTTAGGCCCTTGCTGGCAGATTGCAATGGTGTATGTGTCTGAGATCTGATGTCAACTGTTTCAGCTGTGTGGTGGAGAGGCGGGTTTTTGATCTTTGACATTGCTCTGCCTATTAAGCAGGGTCCTCACCTACCCACATCAGGAGTCTGAGGACTGGTGGCTCTGCCCATGCCACCTAGCTGCCCACTACAGGGTTCCAAGGATAAGTGGTGCCTCCCAGTCCTTATAGGCCAAATGCATTGGGTGCCCATGGTCTGGCTACAGAACCCATCCACCTGTGCGCTCTAGGGAAGGTATGTGCTTTCCTTGCAAACACTCAGGGGATGGTTATCAGCTTCCTACCTTGCTCGGAGTGTGACCCCCTGCCACAACCAGATACCTGTGCCTACCCCAATCACCCCTGCCCCTCTAAGACTGTAGGAGAGAGCCTGCACCACAAACCTAGTGACTGATTACCTGGACACCTGAGCTGAATCCATACAAGAAAAGTGAATGGACTCCTAGGCTCATATACCTGGTAAGAGCTCTAGCCATCTGGTGACAGGACGTTAGAGCTTCAAAGGCCCAAATAATCAAGCTAGCTCACTCAAGCGGCCTATGTGGGCATATCAAAACAAAACAAAGCAAGAAGCTAGGACACAGTAAGCAAACATAAAATAAACTAATACAATAATTTTTAGATGGCTCAAAGAAAATAGTCATTATCAAATCACATAAAGAAGCAGACCATGGTTGCTTCAACAAGTTCCCCCCAAAAAGAATTAAGGAATCTTCTGGATGAAGATATTTTTCTGGAATTATCAGAGGTAGAATACAAAAGATTAATATGCAAAACTCTTTAAGAGATCAGGATAAATATCAGGCAAAATGCAGAAAAAGCCAAGGAACACACAGATAAAGCAGTCAAAAAATTTAAGAAGGTTATTCAAGAGCATAATGAAAAATTTAATAGGCTTCAAGAATCCATAGAGAGACAGCAATCAGAAATTCAGAAAATTAACAAGAAAATTTTAGAATTAGACAGCTCAATAGAAAGTCAGATAAGCAAACTTGAGGATTAGTGAGATTGAATAGAAAACACTTGGCAAAAATATATTCAAAGAAAAATCAGATAAAGGAATTTAAAAAATGAAGAAATCCTAAGAATCATGTGGGTCTCTATCAAGAGAAATAACCTACGAGTGATTAGAGTGCCAGAACAGGGAGGGATAACAGAAAATACAGAGAGAATTGTTGAAGATTTGTTGGCAGAAAACTTCCCTGGTATCATGAAAAATGAGAAGATATCTATCCAAGGTGCTCATCTAACCCCAAACAAGGTAGATTCCAAAATAAAGTCACCAAGACATGTTATAATCAAACTTGCAAAAACCAAAGATAAAGAGAGAATTTTAGGAATGGCTAGGGATAAACGAAAACTCACCTACAAAGGTGAGTCAATAAGAATAAGCTCAGACTACTCAGCAGAAACTATGCAGGCAAGAAGACAATGGGATGACATATATAAAGCACTGAAGGAAAAACGTTGCCTGCCAAGAATCATATATCCAGCAAAACTGCCTCTCAAATATGAAGGTGAAATTAGGACATTTCCAGATAAACAAAGTTTAGGAAGTTTGCAAAAGCCAAACCAAAACTACAAGAAGTACTAAAGGGAGTTCTCTGGTTAGAAAATCAATAACATCAGATATCAACCCAAGACTAGAACACGGGAGAGAGTAACCAGATATCAACTCAGATAGGGGAATCACAAAAATAAATCAAGATTTAAAAAACACTCAAAACAGGGAAATGGTGATGTCATTATGTAAAAGATGGCAACATTAAATCAATAGAGAGGGACTAAAAAATGTAGTCATAGATCTTTCATATGGAGAGGAGGTCAAGGTGATACAAAGAAATGAAAGTTTTGTTTAAACTTAGAAAAATAGGAGTAAATATTAAGGTAACCACAAAGAAGACTAACAATTCTGCACATCAAATAAAATACAAGAAAAATATAAAGATTCAGCAAAAACAAAATTAACAACAATGAAAAAGAGGAAAAGACAATATATAAAGATAAACTACCCAGCACAAAAAATTAAGTGGAAAAAAGAAACTGTCAACAACGCACAAAAAAGACATCAAAATGACAGCAATAAACTTATTCATAATTACAATGAATGTAAATGGACTAAATGCACCAATAAAGAGACAGAGAGTGGCAGAATGGATAAAAAACATGATCCATCTATATGCTGCCTACAAGAGACACACCTTAGATTTAGAGACACAAACTAACTAAAACTCAAAGGATGGAAAAAAATATATCAAGCAAACAATAAGCAAAAAAGAGCAGGAGTAGCAATATTAATTTCTGACAAAATAGACTTTAAAGTTAAATCACCACAAAGGATGAGGAAGAACACTATATACTGATTAAAGGGACAATATACCTGGAGGATACAACCATATTAAATATTTACACATCCGACAACAGGGCTTCAAGTTACATAAAACAAACTCTAACAGCATTGAAAAGCAAGATAGACAGCTCCACAATAATAGTAGGAGACTTCAACACACCACTTTTGGTGAAGGACAGGACATCCAGAAAGAAGCTCAATAAAAACACAGAAGATCTAAATGCCACAATCAACCAACTTGATCTCATAGACATATACAGAACACCCCACCCAACAGCAGCCAAGCATACTTTCTTTTCTAGTGCACATGGAATATTCTCTAGAACAGACCACATGTTAGGTCATAAAGCAAGCCTCAGCAGAATCCAAAACATTGAAATATTACAAAGCATCTTCTCTGACCATAAGGCCATAAAAGTAGAAATCAACAAAAAAGCAGGGAAAAGAAATCAAACACTTGGAAACTGAACAATACCCTGCTCAAAAAAGCCTGGGTTATATAAGACATTAAGGATGGAATAAAGAAATTCATAGAATCCAATGAGAATGAAAACATTTCCTGTCAGAACTTGTGGGACACATCGAAAGCAGTGCTCAGAGGTAAATTTATATTGATAAACACACACATCCAAAAAGAAGAAAGGGCCGAAATCAAAGAATTATCCCTACAACTTGAAGAAATAGAGAGCAACAAAAGAAACCCTCAGGCACCAGAAGAAAAAAAATAATAAAAATTACAACAGAATTAAATGAAATAGAAAACTGAAAAACAATTGAAAGAATTAACAAGACCAAAAGCTGGTTCTTTGAAAAAATCAACAAAATTGATAAACCATTGGCCAAACTGACAAAAGAAAAACAGGAGAGGAAGCAAATAACCCAAATAAGAAACGAGATGGGCGATGTTACAACAGACCCAACTGAAATTAAAAGAATCATATCAGATTACTATGAAAAACTATACTGAAACAAATTTGAAAACCTAGAAGAAATAGATGAATTTCTAGAAACATACTACCTACCTAAACTAACAAAAACAGAGGTAGAACAGCTAAATAAACCCATAATAGAAGAAGAGATTGAAAAGGTAATCAAAAAACTCCCAAGAAAAAAAAGCCGTGGCCCAGACAGCTTCACTGCAGAGTTCTGCTGGACTTCAGAGAAGAATTAACACCACTACTACTAAAGGTATTTCAGAGCATAGAAAAGGATGGAATGCTCCCAAACTCATTCTATGAGGCCAGCATATCCCTGATACTAAAACCAGGTAAAGACACCACAGAAAAAGAAAATTATACACCTATATCCCTCATGAACTTAGATGCAAAAATCCTCAACAAAATCCTAGCCAATAGAATTCATCAAAATATCAAAAAAATAATTCACCATGACCAAGTGGGATTCATACCAGGTATGCAGGGATGGTTCAACGTTAGAAAAACAATCAATGTAATCCGTCATATAAATAACACAAAAGATTAGAATCACGTGATCTTATCCATTAATGCAGAAAAGGCATTTGACAAAGTTCAACACCCATTCATGATAAAAATTCTCAGCAAAATAGGAATAGAAGGGAAATTCCCCACATAACAAAGAGCATTTATACAAAGTCAACAGCCAACGTCCTAAATGGAGAGAGTCTGAAAGCATTCCCTTTGGGAATAGGAACTAGACAAGGATGTCCTTTATCACCACTCTTGTTCAACATTGTGCTGGAGGTTGTAGCCAGAGCTATTTGGCTAGTTAAGGAAATAAAGGGCATCCAAACTGGTAAGGAAGAAGTAAAATGCCTCTATTTGCAGATGACATAATCTCATACACAGAAAACCCTAAAGAATCCTCAAGAAAACTACTGAAACTAATAGAAGGATACAAGATAAACGTACGAAAATCAGTTGTATTCCTCTACACCAACAAAAAGAATGTCAAAGAGAAAATTACCAAATCAATACCATTTATAATAGCCACCAAGAAGATAAAATACTTAGGAATAAACCTAACCAGAGACATAAAAGACCTATACAAAGAAAACTACAAGACACTACTGCAAGAAACCAAAAGAGACCTACATAAGTGGAAAAAGGGACCTTGCTCATGGACAGGAAGACTCAACATTGTAAAATGCCTATTCTACCCAAAGCGATCTATAGACACAATGCAATCCTGATCCAAATTGCAGTGACATTTTTTAGCGAGATGGAGAAACACATCACCAACTTCATACGGAAGGGAAAGAGGCCCCAGATAAATAAAGCATTACTGAAAAAGAAGAACAAAGTGGGAGGCCTCACACTACCTGATTTTAGAATATATTATACCATCACAGTAGTCAAAACGGCCTGGTATGGGTACAACAATAGATACAGAGACCAATGGAACAGAATTGAGAATCTAGACATAAATCCATCCACATATGAACAGGTGATATTTGACAAAGGCCCCAAATCAGTTAAATGGGGAAAAGACAGTCTTTTTAACAAATGGTGCTGGCATAACTGAATATCCATCTGCAAAAAAATGAAACAGGACCCATACCTCACACCATGCACAAAAACGAACTCAAAATGGATCAAAGACCTAAATGTAAAATCTAAAACGACAAAGATCATGGAAGAAAAAAATAGGGACAATGATAAGAGCTCTGATACATGGCATAAACAGTATGCAAAACATTACTAACAATGTACAAACACCAGAATAGAAGCTAGATAACTGGGAGCTCCAAAAAATCAAACACTTATGCTCATCCAAAGATATCACCAAAACAGTGAAAAGATTACCTAACAAATCTGATCAGTGTCTGATCTCTAAAAACTACATGATACTGCAAAAACTCAACTACAAAAAGACAAATAACCCAATGAAAAAATGGACAAAGGATAGGAACAGGCACTTCACCAAAGAAGACATTCAGGCGGCTGACAGATATGTGAGGAAATGCTTACAATCATTAGCCATTAGAGAAGTGCAAATCAGAGCTACAATGAGATACCATCTCACTCCAACAAGGGTGACATTAACCCAAAAAACAAAATAATCAGTGTCGGAGAGGTCGTGGAGAGACTGGAACACTTATATGCTCTGGTGGGAATGTGAAATGGTACAACCACTTTGGAAATTGATTTGGCGCTTCCTTAAAAAGCTAGAAATACAACTACCATACGATCCAGCAATCCCATGCCTTGGAATACCCTAGAGAAATAAGAACCTTCACACAAACAGCTATATGCACACCCATGTTCATTGCAGCACTGTTTACAATAGCGAAAAGATGGTAGCAACCAAAGTGCCCATCAATGGATGAATGGATAAATAAATTATGGTATATTCACAGACTGGAATACTACACAATGATTAAGAACAATGATGAATTCATGAAGCATCTCATAACATGGAGAAATCTGGAAGGCATTATGCTGAGTGAAATTAGTCAGGTGCAAAAGGAGAAATATTGTATAAGACCACTATTATAAGAAATCAAGAAATAGTTTAAACACAGAAGAAAACATTCTTTGATGGCTATCAGGGTGGGGAGGGAGGGAGGGAAAGGGATATTCACTAATTATATAGTAGACAAGAACTATTTTAGGTAAAGGGCAAAACAACACACAATACAGGAGAGGTAAACAAAACTGGACTAAACCAAAAGCAAAGAAGTTTCCTGAATACATCGAATGCTTCTAAGGCTGGAGTAGTAGGGGCAGGGATCTGGGGACCATGATTTCAGGGGACAACTAGGTCAATTGGCATAACAAAATGAGCTAAGAAAATATTCTACGTCCCACTTTGGTGAGAGGCATCTGGGGTCTTAAATGCTAGCAAGCGGCCATCTAAGATACATCAATTGGTCTAACCCACCTGGAGCAAAGGAGAATGAAGAATACCAAAGACACAAGGTAAATATAAGCCCAAGAGACAGGAAGGGCCACATAAACCAGAGACTACATAGCCCAAGACCAGAAGAGGTAGACCATGCCTGGCTACCACAATGATGGCCCTGACAGGGAACACAACAGAGAATCCCTGATGGAGCAGGAGAACAGTGGGATGCAGACTTCAAATTCTTATAAAAAGGCCAGACTTAATGGTCTGACTTAGACTAGAGGGGGACTCTGGAGGTCATGGTCCCTGGACTCTCTGTTATCCCAAGACTGGAATCGTTTCCAAAGCCAACTCTTCAGACAGGGATCGGACTGAAGTATAAGACAGAAAATGATACTGGTGAGGAGTGAGCTTCTTGGCTCAAGTAGACACATGAGACTATGTGGGCATCTTCTGTCTGGAGGCAAGATAGGAAAGCAGAGGGGGACAGGAGCTGGTTGAAAGGACACAGGGAATATTGGGTAGAGAGGAGGAGTGTGCTGTCTCATTACTGGAAGAGCAGCTAGAAGTACATAGCAAGTGTATATAAGTTTTTATACGAGAGACTGACTTGATTTGTAAACTTTCACTTAAAGCACAATTTTTTAAAAAAGGCACCTTTACAAAACCGACAGCCAACATTATTTTCAGTGCACAGAAGCTGAAAGCATTCCCCATGATAACGGGAAAAAGACAAGGGTGCTCTTTATCACCAGTCCTATTTAACTATGTGCTGGATGTCCTAGCCAGACCAATAAGGCAAGAAAAAGAAATAAATAGCATCCAAATTGGAACGGAAGAAGTAAAATTATCCTTATTTGCAGATGACATGATCTTATAGATCAAAAAACAAAACAAAACAAAAAACCCGTTGCCATCAAGTCCATTCTGACTCATAGCGGCCCTATAGGACAGGGTAGAACTGCCCCACAGAGTTTCCAAGGAGTGCCTGGTGGATTTGAATTGCTGACCTCTGGGTTAGAAGCCATAGCACTTAACCACTATACCACCAGGGTTTCCATCCTATACGTACAGAACCCCAAAGATTCCACAAGAAAACTTCTGTAACCAAGAGAAAGATGCAGCAGTGTAGCAGAATACAAGATCAACATACAAAAGTCATTTGAATTGCTATACACCAAAAACGAGAACTTGAAACTTTGAAAAGGAAAGCAGGAAAATAATACCATTTATAACAGCCCCTAAAAAGATAAAATACTTAGGAATGTATCTAACCAGGGACTAAAAGACCTATACAAAGAAACCTACAAGACACTATTCCAAGAAACTAAAAGAAACCTACATAAACGAAAGAACATATTATGCTCATGAATAGGAAGACTCAACATTATGAAAATGTCAATCCCACCCAAAGCAATCTACAGATACAATGCAGTTTTGATCCAAATATCAACAGCATTCTTTAACGAGATGGAAAAACTAATCAGCAACTTTACATGAAGAGGAAAGACTACAGATAAGCAAAGCGTTATTGAAGAAAAAGAACAAAGGTACAGGGCAAAACAACACCACACAATACGGGAGAGGTCAACACAACTGGACTAAACTACTCTACAGCCACAGTAGTCAAACCAACCTGGTTCTGGTACAGTGATAGACACATAGATGAATGGGACAGAATTGAGAACCCAGATGTAAATCCATCCACCTATGGTCAAAAAAAAAAAAAACTTTTTTTTTTTTATGGTCAGCTGATCTTTGACAAAGGATCAACATCCATTAAATGGTGAAGAGACAGTCTTTTTAACAAATAGTGCTGGCAAAACTGGATGTCCACCTGTAAAACAATGCAACAAGACCCATACCTCACACCATACACAAAAACTTACTCAAAGTGGATCAAAGATCTAAATATAAAACCTAAAACCATAGAGATCATGGAAGGAAAATTATGGACAACACTAGGGTCCCTAATACATGGCATAAATACAATACAAACCAAAACTGACAATGCACAAACACCAGAAGATAAACTAGATAACTGGGAACTCCCCCAAATTAAAAACTTATGCTCATCAAAAGACCAAAAGAGGAAAAAGAGAACCTATAGACTGGGATAAAATTTTTGGCTACAACATATCGAACAAGGGTCTAATCTCTAAAATCTATAGACTACTTAAACACCTCAACAACAAAAAGACAAGTGATCCAATTAAAAAATGGGCAATGGCCAGATAAGTAAAGCATTACTGAAAAAGAAGAACAAAGTGGGAGGCCTCACTCTACCTGATTTTAGAGCATATTATACAGCCACAGTAGTCAAAACAGCCTGGTACTGGTACAACATCAGACACATAGACCAATGGAACAGAATTGAGAACCCAGATATAAATCCATCCACATATAAGCAGCTGGTATTTGACAAAGGCGCAGTGTCAGTTCATTGGGGAAAAGATAGTCTTTCTAACAAATGGTGCTGGCATAACTGGATATCCATTTGCAAAAAAATGAAACAGGACCCATACCTCACACCATGCACAAAAATGAACTCCAAATGGATCAAAGACCTAAACATAAAGTCTAAAACGATAAAGATCATGGAAGAAAAAATAGGGACAACGTTAGGAGCCCTAATACAAGGCATAAACAGAATACAAAA
Organism: Loxodonta africana; assembly: GCF_030014295.1. Taxonomy (NCBI): domain Eukaryota; kingdom Metazoa; phylum Chordata; class Mammalia; order Proboscidea; family Elephantidae; genus Loxodonta; species Loxodonta africana. The sequence continues at coordinate 19,789,699 of NC_087364.1, forward strand.
CATTACTAAAAATGATGAAGAGAAACCAGATGACTGGGAGCTCCTAAAAGTTAAACACCTATGCTCATCTAAAGACTTCTTCGAAAGAGTAAAAAGACCACCTACAGACTGGGAAAAAATTTTCAGCTACGATATCTCCGACCAGTGCCTGATCTCTAAAATCTATATGATTCTGCTAAAACTCAACCACAAAAAGACAAACAACCCAATTAAAATTTGGGCAAAAGATATGAACAGACACTTCGCTAAAGAAGACATTCAGGCAGCCAACAGACACATGAGGAAATGCTCTCTATCATTAGCCATTAGAGAAATGCAAATTAAAACTACGATGGGATTCCATCTCACTTCAACAAGGCTGGCATTGATCCAAAAAACACAAAATAATAAATGTTGGAGAGGCTGTGGAGAGATTGTAACATTTATACACTGCTGGTGGGAATGTCAAATGGTACAACCACTTTGGAAATCGATCTGGCGTTTTTTTAAAAAGCTGGAAATAGAACTACCATATGACCCAGAAATCCCACTCCTTGGAATATATCCTAGAGAAATAAGAGCCTCTACATGAACAGATATACGCACACCCATGTTTATTGCAGCACTGTTTACAATAGGAAAAAGCTGGAAGCAACCAAGGTGTCCATCAACGGACGAATGGATAAATTGTAGTATATTCACACAATGGAATACTACACTTCGATAAAGAACAGTGATGAATCTGTGAAACATTTCATAACATGGAGGAACCTGGAAGGCATTATGCTTAGTGAAATTAGTCAGACGCAAAAGGACAAATATTGTATAAGACCACTATTATAAGATTTTGAGAAATAGTTTAAACTGAGGAGAACACATTCTTTTGTGGTTACACGAGAGGGGAGAGGGAGGGATAGGGTTATTTACTGATTAGATAGTAGATAAAAACTACTTTAGGTGAAGGGAAGGACAATGCTCAATACAGGGGAGGTCAGCACAACTGGACTGGACCAAAAGCAAAGAAGTTTCCTGAATAAACTGAATGCTTCGAAGGTCAGTGGAGCAGGGGCAGGGGTTTGGGGACTACGGCTTCAGGGGACATCTAAGTCAATTGGCAAAATAAATTCTTTTAAGGAAACATTCTGCATCCCACTTTGAAGTGTGCCGTCTGGGGTCAAAAACGCTAGCAAGCAGCCATGTAAGATGCATCAATGAGTCTCGACCCACCTGGATCAAAGGAGAATGAAGAACACCAAGGTCGCAAGGTAATTACGAGCCCAAGAGACAGAAAGGGCTACATGAACTAGAGACTACATCATTCTGAGACCAGAAGAACTAGATGGTGCCCAGCCACAACCAATGACTACCCTGACAGGGAGCACAACAGAGAACCCCTGAGGGAGCAGGAGAACAGTGGGATGCAGACCCCAAATTCTCATAAAAAGATCAGACTTAATGGTCTGACTAAGACTAGAAGAATCTCGGTGGTCACGGTCCCCAAACCTGTTGGCCCAGGACAGGAACCATTCCCAAAGCCAACTCATTAGACGTGGATTGGACTCAGCAATGGGTTGGAGAGAGATGCTGATAAGGAGTGAGCTACTTGGTTCAGGTGGACACTTGAGACTACGTTGGCATCTCCTGTCTGGAGGGGAGATGGAAGGGTAGAGGGGGTTAGAAACTGGCCAAATTGTCACGAAAGGAGAGAGTGGAAGGGGGAGAGTAAGTGGGAGTATGTAGTAAGGTGTGTATAAGTTTATATGTGAGAGACTGACTTGATTTGTAAACTTTCACTTAAAGCACAATAAAAGTTATTAAAAAAAAAAAAAAAGGGCAATGGATATGAACAGACATGTCACCAGAGAAGACATTCAGGCAGCTAAGAGACACATGAGAAAATGCTCACGGTCATTAACCATCAGAGAAATGCAAATCAAAACTACAATGAAATATCATTTCATCCCGACATTACTGGCACTAATCAGAAAGACAGATAATTGTAAATTTTGGAGAGGTTGTGGACAGATTAGAATTCTTATGCATTGTTGGGGGGAATGTAAAATCATATGATCACTATGGAAAACAATATGGCATCTCCTTAAAAAACTAAAAATAGAAATACCATATGATCCAGCAATCCCACTCCTAGTAATACACCCCAGAGAAATAAGAGCTGTCACAGGGTAGTCATATGCACAACTATGTTCATTGCAGCATTATTCATAATAGCAAAAAGATAGAAACAATCTAAGTGCCCATCAACAGATGAGTGGATAAACCAATTATGGCACATACACAGAATAGTAATACTATGCAATCATAAAGAACAATGATGAATCCACAAAACGTCTCACAACATGGATGAATCTAGAGGTCGTTACACTGAGTGAAATAAGTCAATCACAAAAGGACAGATTTTTTATGAGACCACTATTATAAAAACTCAAGAAGAGGTTTACACATAGAAAAAACTAGTCTTTGATGGTTAAATGGGAGGGGAGGGATGGCAAGGGGAAACCACTAACCAAATAGTAGGCAAGTGTTAACTTTGTTGAAGGCAAAGACAACACACATTATAAGGGAAGTTGGCACATATTGGCCAAGGCAAAGTCATAGAAGCTTCCTAGACACGTGCAGTCACTTCGAGGGACTGATTTACTGGGGCTGAGGGCTGGGGACCATGGTCTTGGGGGACATTTAGGTCAACTGGCAAAACATAGTTCATAAAGAAAATATACATCCTACTTTGGTGAGTAGGTGTTTAGGGTCTTAGAGTCTTGCTAGCTGCCATCTAGGGTGCTCCTTGGAAAGTCTATGGGGCAGTTCTATTCTGTCCTATAGGTCACTATGAGTTGGAACCGACTCGACGGCACCGGGTTTTAGCTGCCATCTAAAATACATCTATTGGTCTCTTCCCATCCGGAGCAAAGGAGAATGAAGAAAACCAGACACAAAGAAAATATCAGTCCAAAGGACTAATGGGCCACGTGGTTCTTAGCCTTCACCAGCCTGAGCCCAGAAGAACTAGATGGTACCCAATTATCACCACCGACTCTTCTGACAGGGATCACAATACAGGGTCCTGGGCAGAGTGGAAGAAAAATGTAGAATAAAATTCAAATTCACACACACATACACACACAGAAAGACCAGACTTACTTGTCTGACAGAGACTGGAGGGACACCGAAGATAATGGCCCCCAGACACTATGTTGAATCAGGACTGAAGTCTACCTTTCAGCCAAAGATTAGACAGGCTTATAAAACAAACCACAAGTCTGTGAGTTTGTGGTACTGTGGGGGCTTGTGTGTTGCTGTGATGCTGGAAACTATGCCACTGGTATTCAAATACCAGCAGGGTCACCCACGGCAGACAGGTTTCAGCTGACCTTCCAGACTAGGGTAGACTAGGAAGAAGGACCCCCTGGTCTACTTCTGAAAAGAATTAGCCAGTGAAAACCTTATGAATAGCAATAGAATATTCTCTGATATAGTGCTAGAAGATGAGCCCCTCAGGTTGGAAGGCACTCAAAAGACTATTGGGGAAGAGCTGCCTCCTCAAGCTAGAGTTGATCTTAGTGAGGTGGATGGAGTCAAGCTTCTGGGACCTTCATTTGCTGACGTGGCACAACTCTAAATGAGAAGAAACAGATGCAAACATCCGTAATAATAGAAACATGGAATGTACAGACCATGAATCTAGGAAAACAGGAAATCATCAAAAATGAAGTGGAATGCATAAACATAGACATCCTATTCATTAGTGAGCTGAAATGGACTGTTATTGATCATTTTGAATCAGACAATCATATGGTCTGCTATGCTGGGAATGACAACGTGAAGAGGAATGGCATTGCATTCACTGTCAAAAATTTCAAGATCTATCCTAAAGTACAACACTGTCAGTGAAAGGATAATACCCATATGCCTACAAGGAAGATCAGTTAATATGACTATTATTCAAATTTATGCACAAACCACTAAGGCCAAGATGAAGAAATTGGAGATTTTTACCAACTTCTAAAGTCTGAAATTGATCAAATATGAATCAGGATGGACTGATAATTACTGGTGAATGAAATGCAAAAGTTGGAAACTAAGAAGAAGGATCAGTCATGGAAAATGTGGTGTTCATGATAGAAATGATGTCGGAGATCCCATGATAGAATTTTGCAAGACCCATGGACTTCTTCATTGCAAATACCTTTTTTCAACAACATAAACTACGAATACAAGTTTAGACCTCACCAGATGAAATACACAGAAATCAAATCAACTACGTTTGTGGAAATAGACAATGGAAAAGCTCAGTATTATCAGTCAGAACAAGGCTAGGGACCAACTGCCGAACAGACCATCAATTGCTCGTATGCAAGTTCAAGTTGAAGCTGAAGAAAATTAGAACAAGTCCATGAGAACCAGAGTACATATGACCTTGAGTATATCCCACCTGAATTTAGAAAGCATCTAAAGAATAGATTTGACACATTGAACACTAATGACTGAAAACCAGACAAGTTGTAGAATGACATCAAGGACATCATACATGAAAAAAGCAAGAGGTCATTAAAAAGACAAGAAAGAAAGAAAAGACTGAAAGACCAAAATGGATGTCAGAAGACACTCTGAAACTTGCTCCTGAACGTGAAGCAGCTAAAGCAAATGGAAGAAATGATGAAGTAAAAGAACTGAACAGAACATTTCAAAGAGCGACTCAAGAAGACAAAGTATTATTATAATGACATGTGCAAAGACCTGGAGTTAGAAAACCAAAAGGGAAGAACGCACTTGGCAGTTCTCAAGCTGAAAGAACTGAAGAAAAACTTCAAGTCTTGAGTTGCAATGTTGAAGGATTCTACAGGGAAAATATTAAATGATGCAGGAAGCATCAAAAGAAGATGGAGGGAATACATGAGTCACTGTACCGACAAGAATTGATCAATGTTCAATCATTTCAGGAGGTAGCATATGATCAGGAACTGACGGTACTGAAGGAAGAGGTCCAAGCTACACTGAAGGCATTGGTGAAAACCAAGGCTCCAGGAACTGACGGAATACCAATTGAGATGTTTCAACAAACAGATGCAGTGCTGAAACTGTTCACCTGTCTACGACAAAAAATTTGGAAGACAGTTTACCTGGTCAATTGACCGGAAGAGGTCAATATTTATGCCTATTCCAAAGATAGGTGATCCAACCGAATGCGGAAATTATCGAACAACATCATTAATATCACATACAAGTGAAATTTTGCTGAAGATCATTCAAAAGCAGCTGCAGCAATACATCAACAGGGAACTGCCAGAAATTCAAGCCAGATTCAGAAGAAGACATGGACTCGGGATTATCATTGCTCATGTCAGATGGATCCCAGCTGAAAGCAGAGTATAACAGAAAGATGTTTACCTGTGTTTTATTTACTATGCAAGAGCATTCAACTGGGTGGATCATAACAAATTATGGATAACATTGTGAAGAATGGGAACCCCAGAACACTTAATTGTAGTCATGAGGAACCTGAACATGGATCAACAGGCAGTCGTTCGAACAGAACAAGGGGATACTGGGTGGTTTAAGGTCAGAAAAGGTGTGCCTCATGGTCGTATCCTTTCACCATACTTAATTCAATCTGTATGCTGAGCAAATAATCCGAGAAGCTGGACTATATGAAGAAGAACAGGGCATCACGATTGGAGGAAGACTCATTAACAACCTGCATTATGCAGATGATCCAACCCTGCTTGCTGAAAATGAAGAGGGCTTGAAGCACTTACTGATGAAGATCAAAGACCACAGCCTTCAGTATGGATTACACCTCAACATAAAGAAAACAAAAATCCTCACAACTGGACCAATAAACAACATCATGATAAATGGAGAAAATATTGAAGTTGTTAAGGATTTCATTTTACTTGGATCCACAATCGACACCTGCGGAAGCAGCAGTCAGGAAATCAAATGACACGTTTCATTGTGCAAGTCTGCCACAAAAGATCTCTATAAAGTTTTAAAAAGCAATGATGTAGCCTTTACACAAACAGATATATCCACACCCATGTTTATTGCAGCACTGTTTACAATAGCAAAAACACGGAACCAACCAAGGTGCCCATCAACGGATGAATGGATAAATAAATTATGGCATACTCACGCAATGGAATCCTACGCATCGATAAAGAACAGTGAGGAATCTGTGAAACATTTCATAACATGGAGGAACCTGGGAGGCATTATGCTAAGTGAAATTAGTCAGTTGCAAAAGGACAAATATTATATAAGACCACTATTATAAGAACTTGAGAAATAGTTTAAACTGAGAAGAAAACATTCTTTTGTGGTTACGAGAGTGGGGAGGGAGGGAGGATGGGAAAGGGGTATTCACGAATCAGAGAGTAGATAAGAACTACTTTAGGTGAAGGGAAAGACAGCACACAATACAGGGGAGGCCAGCACAATTGGACTAAACCAAAAGCAAAGAAATTTCCTGAATAAACTGAATGCTTCTAAGGCCAGCGTAGCAGGGGCAGGGGTCTGGGGACCATGGTTTCAGGGGGCATCTAAGTCAATTGGCATAATAAAATCTATTAAGAAAACATTCTGCATCCCACTTTGAAGAGTGGCATCTGGGGTCTTAAAAGCTAGCAAGCAGCCATCTAAGATGCATCAATTGGTCTCAACCCACCTGGATCAAAGGAGAATGAAGAACACCAAGGACACAAGGTGATTAAGAGCCCAAGAGACAGAAAGGGCCACATGAACCAGTGACTACATCATCCTGAGACCAGAAGAACTAGATGGTGCCCAGCTACAACTGATGACTGCCCTGATAGGGAACACAACAGAGAACCCCTGATGGAGCAGGAGAGCAGTGGGATACAGACCCCAAATTCTCATAAGACCATACTTAATGGTCTGACTGAGACTGGAAGGACCCTGGTGGTCATGGCCTCCAGACCTTCTGTTGGCCCAGGACAGGAACCATTCCCGAAGCCAACTCTTCAGACATGGATTGGACTGGACAATGGGTCGGAGAGGGATGCTGGTGAGGAGTGAGCTTCTTGGATCTGGTGGACACTTGAGACTGTGTTGGCATCTGCTGCCTAGAGGGGAGACGAGAGGGTGGAGGGGGTTAGAAGCTGATGAAAAGGACATGAAAAGAGAGAGCGGAGAGAGAGAGCAGGCTGTCTTATTAGGGGGAGAGTAATTGGGAGTGTGTAGCAAGGTGTATATGGGTTTTTGTGTGAGAGACTGACTTGATTTGTAAACTTTCACTTCAAGCACAATAAAAATTATAAAAAAAAAAAAAGCGATGATATTACCCTGAAGAATAAGATGAACCTGACCCAAGCCTCATAAGCATTTTTCAATAGCCTCATATGCATGGGAAAGCTGGACAGTGAATAATGAAGACAGAAGAAGAATTGACACCTTTGAATTATGGTGTTGGGGAAGAATATTGAACATACCATAAACTGCCAAAAGAACGAACAAATCTGTCCTGGAAGAAATACAACTAGCATGCTCCTTAGAAGCAAGAATGACAAGACTATGTCTCACATACTTTGGACATGTTATCAGGAGTCCCTGGAGAAGGATATCACGCTTGGTAAGGTCAGCGAAAAAGAGGAAGATCCTCAAGGAGTTGGACTGACACAGTGGCTGCAACAATGAGCTCAGACATAACAATTTTGAGGATGGTGCAGGACAGGCAGTGTTTCATTGTACACAGAGTTGCTATGAGTCAGAGCCAACTCTACGGTGCCTAACAACAACATAGAACAAACAATAACACACGTGAGCAACGAGCTTCTTAGTTCAATCAGGTATAGAAGACCTAATGGGCAACACTTGCCCAAAAACAAAGACGAAAAGGCAAGAAGGTACAGGAAAGCCGAAGAAATGAATACAGGGAACCAGGGGTGTAAGCGGAAAGGGGGAGAGTGCTGGCACATTGCGAGGGTTGCAACCAATGTCCCCCAAAACTTGTGTATAAATTTTTGAATGAGAAATTTTTGCTGTAAGCTTTCACCTAAAGCACAATAAAAAATAAAATAAAATAAAAAAGATTACAGCCAAGAAAACCCAATGGAGCACAGCTGTACTCTGACACATATGGGGTTGCCATGAGTTGGAACAAAACTGAAACCCATCCCAATGTGACTCATGGATGTTGTTAGGTGCCTTCAAATTAATTATCAACTCGTAACCACTCCACATGATAGGGCAGAACTGCCCCATAGGGTTTTTAGGCTGTACTCTTTACAGAAGCAGATAGCCAGGCCTTTCTCCTACAGAGCTGCTGTTGGGTTTGAACCAACAACCTTTCAGTTAGCAGTCAAGTGCTTAGCCATTGTGCCACCAGGGCTCTTGACTCATGGATAGTTTTTTAGATTAAAAAACAAAAGTTTCAGACGCAACAACAGCTTCCGTGATCTCATCCTTGTCTACCAAGACTAGGAAAGAGTGAGGCCCACAGATACAAGAGGAAAGCTGAGGAGGCTGACTTGAAGGCACTGAAAAGCCAGAGAGGTGACAGCAAAGAGATTCTGTAGATTTGATGCAAAAGGCTGTGTTTTAAGCATTTTGCAAAGGGGAAAGGATCAGAAGGGGCTTTATTTATCACAAAGGACTTGACTGTCGCTTAAGAACCTTCATGAAGGCAATGCTTTTCTCCGCTGACTGACAACAACCTCTATAACCAGAATATGGTGAGAACTAAATAGCCCACACATCACTTGTTTATTATTTTTTTGCTCTGGATAAATTAAGTTAAAAAAAAGGAAATATTACTTTAGCCACTAAAGTTCAGCACCAAAAACTTCTTCATGAAACTCCTGTTACTTTCATTGAAAGAATTGTTGTTGTGGTTAGGTGCCATCGAGTTGATTCTGAATCATAGCTGCCCTGTAGGACAGAGTAGAATTGCTGCATAGGGTTTCCAAGGAGCGGCTGGTGAATTTGAACTGTTGGTCTTTTGGTTAGCAGCCGAGCTCTTAACCACCATGCCACCAGGTTTTCCATTCAAAGAGTAAAAGAAAAAAACCATTGAGTTATTTTGAAGAGCCAATCGTCTTCAGGAATTGTGGTAATAATGATCGTAATAATAACTATATATATATATGGAGCCCTACTGGCACAGTGGTTAAGCGCTCAGCTCCTAACTGAATGGTCAGTGGCTTGAACCCACCAACCCCTCTATGGGCAGGAAGATCTGATTGCTTCCATGAAGAGTATAGTCTTGGAAACCCTATGGGGCAGTTCTACTCTGTCCTATAGGGTCACTATGAGTGGGAATTGGCTCAACGGCGATGGGTTTCATTCTGTATACCTCAAAACTGAACTTGTTGCCATCAAGTCAATTCTGACTCATAGCAACTCTATAGCACAGAGTAGAACTATTGCTGGTTTTTTGTTTATCAGCCGAGCTCTTAACCACTGTGCAACCAGGGCTCCTTTATATATACATATGTAAAGTTGCTGTCAAGTTGACTCCAACTCATGGTGACCCCATATGTGTCAGAGTAGGACTGAGCTCCACAGGGTTGTTAGTGACTGATTTTTCAGATGTAAATTACCCAACCTATCTTCTCAGGCACCTGTGGATGGATTTGAACCATGAAGTTTTCAGTTAGTAGTAAAGAACTTAACTGTTTTCACCACCCAAGGACTCTGAATAATAATATAATGATAGCTAATATTTCTTTAGGACTTCCTATGTGCTAGGCGCTAACCAATTACTTAACACGTATTGTCTCAACATGCCTAGAAGATCAGTACTGTGGCCGGTTCCACTTAAAGATGCGGAAATGGGGGACTGGGAAGCTCGTGACTTGTGTATGACAGTATGTTCCTGAGCCAGAGTTCAAACCCAGCCTAATCCATTGTGATACCTTCCTACAAAAATTCACACCTCTCAGTAGGTAGACACAACTTGTGCCAAAGATGTGTAGATTTTGACCACTGGGTCATTTATAAGAGGCTAACATTTGAAAAGGAGTCCATTGGTAGTGCAAATGTTTAAGGTGCTTGGCTGCTAACCAAGAGATTGGAGGTTCGAGTCCACCCAAAGGTACTTTGGAAGAAAGGCCTGGTCAGTCATTGAAAACCTGTGGAGCACAGGTCTACTCTGATACACATGGGGCCACCACGAGTCAGAGCTGGCTCGACAGGCAACTGGCTGTTAGCAATTATGATGGATGTAAATATGATGATGTAAATATGATCTATTTTAATTGACATGGAAAATATTAAAGATATGTTGATGAGAAAAAAAATACAAAGCAGTATGGATGGCGTGATCCAATTTTAGTAAATATAGCATTTTACCATTTTAATTGGCATAAGAAAAAAAATCTGGAAAATTACACAGCAAAAATACAACGATTATCTTGAAGTGTTAGTATTCCAGGCAATTAAAAACACTCAGTTTTCCCTATTTTTTTCTGCAATGATCATGAGCAATTCTCAGGACAGTTCTCTATTGAAGCACAGGCTTCCATCTTGAGCTCAGAATTAGAAGCCAGCTTGACAGCACTGGACGTGATGGACACGTCATGCCTTCGCGCTGGGTCTCCTGTCCCACATCTATGACAGTGAGAAAGTGCCTTAATTTCAGAAATTCCTCCTATCTCTAACATTCTTTGACTTAATAAAGTTTATTCCTAATGAAACCAAACCAAACCCATTTCCAATGAGCCAAGGAGCACCTGATGGATTCAAACTGCAGACCTTGTATGGTTAGCAGTCATAGCTCTTAACCACTATGCCACTAGGGTTTCCGTTATGAATGAAGGTCTTTAAAAAGAGCATGTTGCCGTGGAGTTGATTCCAACTCAGGGAGACCCCATGCAACAGAGCAGAACCACCCCATAGGATTTCCTAGGTTGTAACCTTTAGGGGAGCAGATCACCAGGTCTTCCTCCCACAGAGCAGCTGGGTGGGTTCGAACCGCCGACCTTTCAGTTAATCATTTGTGCCGCCCAAACTATTGAAAAAGGACATGCGGGGATTCAAATGGTGATAAACAGTTCCTTCAGAACTACGCTATTTTCCTTGACCTGTGAAATTTCCCATCATCCCCTTCCCATCAGTCCTTTGAGAGGGGAAAGTGAATCCATTTCACCAGAAACATCTCAGATCACTCTGGAAAAAAGTACCCTTTTCCTAGACCATTTTTTAACCTATATAATAACCGAATGAATAAACAAAAAAACACTATATGCTGAAACAACACATCCCTCAAACCAAGCCTAAAAGGAACAAACCTCAGTATCCAAACACAATTCTCATCCCCGTCATTCTTATTCCGAAGATTCTTGGCTTCTTTAAGATCACCGGTCACCTATCCATCTGAATAATAATAACCACTAACATTTATTTGACAAACTCCGTTAAGATCCCTTAAGGAGTCCTGATGACTCAACGGTGAAGCGCTGGGCTGCTATCTGAAAGGCTGGCAGTTCAAACCCACCCAGCCACTTCGCGGGACAAAGAACTGGCTATTTACTTCCGTAAAAATTGCAGCTAAGAAAACCCTATGGGGCAGGTTCTACTCTGTCACATGGGGTCACTGAGTCTAAATTCACTCGGTGGCGCACAACAACAACGTACGATCGTTTTCTCGCACGGAATTATAGCCATTGCCAAACAGAGAAGTCAGGAAGAAAGAGCAGTTCACTGTTTAGAAAGCCGCGGGCGGGTCTATCAGTTTCCAGCCCCCGGTGAGCGAGCGTCACCTGTCCCGCGCTCTGGCGCGGAGGCGGTACGTGGCTCTCGGGTGCCCTCTGCTGGCCGCCGGCCCGGCACCGCCTCCAGAGGGTCCCCGTTCTGCGCCCAGGACCCCGCCAGCTGCTCCTCACAAACGGCCGCTCCTGGCCACTGGTGGGATGTCATGGGTCTGCCAGGTGATGGGAAGCCAGCAGGGCGCGCTTTCCCTGGCGCGCCCAGAGCCCCCGTCCGGCCCGCGCTCGGCTCAGGGGATGGCAGAAAGGCCTTCAAGGGCTTCCCCACAGGCCTTTAAACCTGTCCCCTCGGGCTGAACACTCAAGAAGAGCTGTGTTTTCTGTTTTCCTTCCTGGCCAGGACAGTCTTGTGAGAGAGAGCTTTCCCTTCAGCAGTCTACATTTCACCAGCTTATTGCCTTTCAACAGCCTACATTTCCTTTTGAAAACAAGATATTTTGCAGCAAATATTGAATATACGTCTTGCGCATTCTTACACGCATACATACACACACAGGGGAACTCACACCGTGAATCTCTAGTCTGGAATCTTCTCACCTGCCTGGTTCACACGCCTCTAGCCAGCTTCTAGATTGCCCATTTCCCTAGGAAGTGTGATTGTGGGACCACATCACTGATGTCCACTTGCTAGCTGTGTAGTGGCAGACCGGTCACTAAACCTCTCTGAGCTAACAGCATCAATGACGTAGAGGCCATCCATTTATTCACTCACCAACACACAGCCACTGGCCACCTACTCCAATTGGGCCCTGGGCTTGGTGCTGGAGGTACACCAGTGAACAAGGCAGATGTGGTCCTCCACCTCATGGAATTTGCCACCTGATAGGGGAGCCAGACAGTAAATCGATAACCACACAAACAGTGGTGAGGGTGTCCATGTGAGGACTGCGGTACAATGAGAAAGAAGAAAAAACCCAAACCAGAACCTGTTACTGTCAAGTGACCCTGTAGGATGGAGTAGAACTGCCCCGTAAGATTTCCAAGGAGGTAAATCTTTACGAAAGTAGACTGTCACATCTTTCACCCTTGGAGTGGCTGGTGGGTTTGAACTGCTGACCTTGCAGCTAGCAGAGAGGTGCTTAACAACTGCTCCACCACCAGGGCTCCTTGAGAGAACAGTGGGGGCTAATTTAGGTTGTGTGGTCAAGGATGGCCGTTCCAAAGAAGGGACATTAGTGACTGAAAGATAAAGGAGAATAAGGCAGGGGAAACATGTGGGACAAAAAATCTGAGTAAAGAAGGATTCCTGTATTTCAGGGGAGGTTGGGTGACTGTATCATTGGGAATGAGGAGGGGAGAGGCTCCGAAGGAGGTTGGAGAAGGAGGCAGGGCCATGCTGCAAATTTCTATCAAATCCTAGAGTGTAGTGGAAGGACACTGAATTTATTTCTAATTCCTGACATGATGTGATGTGGGTTTTGAAAGGATCACTCTGGCTTCTGTTGGGATAATGGATGGGAGGGAGGCAGAGCCTAAGCCTGGCTACTGCAGGCATTCCAGGAAGAGTAGATGGTGGTGGCTTGGTTACTGGTGGCAATGATGGGGGTGGCTTGAAGCAGTCAGATTCAGAGCATTTTGAAGGCAGGGCAGACAGGACATGCTGACATAGTGAACGTGGGACTAAGGAAGAGGGCAGTGTCACGGGTGGCATCTAGGGGGTCTCAGGGAGGAGCAGTTTCAGGGAGTTGCTCCACTTTGCCCATAAATAACCCTGGTGGCTTAGTAGTTAAGTGCTACAGCTGCTAACCAAAGGGTCGGCAGTTCGAATCCGCCAGGTGCTCCTTGGAAACTCTGTGGGGCAGTTCTACTCTGTCCTGTAGGGTCGCTATGAGTCGGAATCGACTTTACAGCACTGGTTTTTTTTTTTTTTTTTTTTTATGAGGACGTAGCCATTGAAGCTTGGTTAAATCTGAAGCTTCATCTTTAATGGACTGCTGAATGGTGTACCCAGGGACGTTGCTTTCTAGGGGGACTCATTGGATGCCAAACTTGTGTGCTAATAGCCCTTGACCAGGGCATTAGGAGCCTCGTGGCATAAGCAGTTTGCAGTCGGTTGCTAAGCTGAAGGTTGGTGGTTTGAACCTACCCAGCAGCTCCATGGAAGAAAAGTCTGGTGATTTGCTTCTCTAAAGATTACAGAGATGGTTGCTAGACCAAATTTCTGCTCTCACAACAGAGGCAGGGTCTATCGGGGCTTCGGATTAGAACTGTCTGACTCTGTTTGACCACTTCCCTACTCTACATTGTTTTGACTTCAGGGTAATTCTACAGCTAAAAGTCATAAACAAGTTCCAAGAAACACCAGCACCAGACCACCAGACATGCCTAGGTAAATCAGAAAACTCATGTCAAGGAACCCAAAGACTAATAATGCCAAAAAACCCACCCAGTGCCAAGGAACAGAAAATCACCAAACTTATATCATCTGCAGTGGCCGAGCCCATTTCAGAAGCAAAAGGCCTGTCAGTTGCTTCTGTGCCAATTCCTAGCCCTGCCCCACAATGAATAATCAACAAAAATCACGAATATGTATAACTTCGTGATTCTGCTTACTAGGATGACTTCATAAAAGTTGACCCAGGCCCAGTTTTGGGGAGCTGCCTTGGTGACTCAAGTCCCAGCACACTCCTTTATTTGGCCAAATAAACACTTTCACTTTGCCTTAACAGCTGTGTGAGTTTCTGTTCAGACAGGCTACCCCGAGCAGAGACCTGGCCTGACCTGGTCTTAGTCCAGTTCAACCAGTTACATTTCAGCCAAGAAAACCCTATGGAATGGTTCTACTTTGTTAAACATGGGATCGAAATGAGTCAGGGGCCGTCTTGGCAGCTAACAACATGGGGGGATTTATTGAATGATATTGTTCCTGTGTTCAGAGTGAAAAAGAAAAAAAAATCTAGAAGCGTGTTTTAAGGTGTTAAGTTCAAATTTTATTTTTAATTGTAAATATAGTGAAAACATGTTCTAGGAATGGCAGGGGAGATGATAAACATCCAAATCAGGTCAGGAATTGGATCAGAGTCTGCAGTCTTTGGAAATTTAAACAAGTAATGCTCTTTCATACTTTGGCATCAATGCAGTGCTTTTGTTATTATTTTCACTTTAGTAAATGATAAACTTCGGGCCACTAGGGCCCTGATCACCAGCCATCTGTCCGTTTGTTGTAATGTGGTGGTTTGTGTTGCTGTGATGCTGGAAGCTACGCCACCGATATTTCAGATACCAGCAGGGTCCTCCACGGTGGACAGGTTTGAGTGGAGCTTCCAGACTAAGACAGACTAGGAAGAAAGACCTGATGATGTACCTTGAAAATTAGCCAATGAAAACCCTGTGGATCATAATAGAATATTGTCTGATACAATGCTGGAAGATGAGCCCCTAGGTGGGAAAAAAAAAAAAATTTTTTTTTTTTTTTTTTTAAATAGAATGGACCCAAACATACAAACATTTATGACCATAGTGCAGGACCAGGCAACATTTAGTTCTGCTATACATGAAGCCGCCATGAGTCAGAGCCAGCTACACCTAAGAACAACAACAAGGACAACAGGGCCCTGAAGTTAAGAATAAACGTTCATTTAGAATACAAAAAAAAAAAAAAAAATTACAGAGGATAAAAAAAGAATAAACGCCAGATGCGAGTTACGACATTCTCACTGGAGACAATCATAATAAACGCAATGACCACCATCAGGGCGCCCAGTTATCCCAGGTGTACCCCTATATTGTAGGAACCCGAGGCAGATCCTTTTTAGGTCCTTTGCTGGCTCCTGGGTCCTGTCTTTGGGCGGGTGGGAGAGGGGTGAAGAAAAACACAGCAGGGTGCGCCGATTTCCACCGATCAGGCCCAGAGCTGCGGAGGTGTCCGTGTTATTGCGGCCATCCACTGGCAGGCGGCGCTGTGACTTCACCGTTTTCGAAGTCGACCCACTTTGCCTGCAGAGTTTTGCTTTGTACTTTTCATGCATTTTCCAAGCCTGGGAACCCAGGGTAAACTGAAAACGCTGCAAAGCTGCCCAACCTCCTCAGAGCGCTCTGTGGAGCACAGAACTGGGATTTCACCACGCTGTGGGCACTATGGTCCAATGCCTCCCACCCTTTGCCTGGCCATCCACCCTAAATTCTCCTCAGGGAAAACATAGGACTTCACTGTGTTTTTCTTTAGGCTCATTTCTGAGCTCAGATAAACTGTCTTCTCACTTGCTGCAAACTGGGCACGTGGACTTTCTCCATCTCATCGCTCTCTAGTAACACTCCTTTTGTAATCAAGGGAGTGACTGGGGTGTGACTGGTTAGAACCTTCAAGATGAAATGTCTGATTTGAGCACATATGCATCGCAGAAGAGTGTGCAGTACGCCTTGAGCTAAAGAGGGGAGATTTAAAGTTGGTGTGTGACATTCTTCCTGTCTGGGAGCAACTACCCCCTATCCCCAACCCCACAACAGCTGGGGCTTAGAGGCAAATACTCTTTTCTCGTTCCTGACCCCTTAGGTTTCTGGGCAGGGGCATGACTGGCCTTTGCAGCACTGGCGTTGGGTGTGTGGAGGTGGGGGTCCTGGAGTATGTGTGTGTGTTTGGGGCAGTTTGAAGGAACTGGAGGCACTGAGAGTTTGTTCTTCCCTCTTGCTAAGACTTTGATGGGGTCTCTGGGTGGCCAAATGGCTAATGTGCTGGGTGGCTAACCAGAAGGTTGGAGGTTCAAGTCCACCCAAAAGCATCTCAGAAGAAAGGCCTCATGATATGCTTCTGAAAAACTAGCCACTGAAGACCGTGTGGAGCCCAGTTCTGCTCTGACACACATGGGGTTGCCATGAGCAGAAGTTGACTCAACAACAACCGGTGCTGGTACTGGTACTGGCAAGACTAGGATAGCACAAAGAGGCCATGAACACCCTCGGCCCTGCTGGTTGCGCTCTCCTCACCTCTCTTCCTGTGCCTCCTATCCCCCAACCAAAGGGCACGTTGCTGAGAGTGGGGCAAGGGATCAAAGGGTCCACCAATCTCTCCTTTTCTTTTCCATTCTCTCTCCTGGGGCAGGGGTGGGTGGTGGTTGGTTGAGGTTGAGAATTACATCTATAGGATCTCCAGACTAGTTTTCCCATAAAAAACAAAAAAGGCTTCCCATAGTGGCTTCAATTTGGGTCCACCCTGGCCTGAGCATGGGTTCTTCATGGATTCCCATTCCAGGAGCCTCTCCATCCAGGGAGACTCAACTGCTACCTAAGAACAGCCCTAGACAGTATGCAGGATGGAAGGTCAGGGCCCCCCAGGATGCTTTAGTCCAAATCAAAAAACCAAACCCACTGCTGTCGAGTTGATTCTGACTCATAGCGACCCTATAGGACAGAGTAGAACTGCCGCATAGAGTTTCCAAGGAGTGCCTGGTGGATTTGAACTGCCGACCTTTTGGTTAGCAGCCAGCTCTTAACCACTATGCCACCAGGGTTTCCTGCTTTAGTCCAGGAGGTTGGAAAAGAAGACCCAAGTGGTACCGAGCGACCCACCACCCTGTGGACCTCACCCTGCTCTCAGTTACCTCTCAGCAAGCGAGTGAGGCGAGATGGCCCCAGGCTGGGATACCTCTTACCTCTCCACCTAATTGAGAATGCGGAATGGCTTTCTCCCTTTTTCTCCCTTCTCCTTCAATAGAGTCCAACAATTTAGCAAGTTCACCAAGCTGTGTCCTGCTTCATGACTAATTCACATATTTAAATGGGATCGGTCAAAGCCTAACTATTTGATGCCAGCGAAGCGCATTTATCAGGTCAAACTGCTCACAAAGCCTGGGGGCCAGCATGGGTATGCCAGTGTGTACGGAGTGAATGTGCTGGATATTTATTTATTTTTCGGCTCAAGTTTCAAAAGCGAGGGACCACATCAGAAGCCGCTATTGCTCCCAGGGTATCCTCCCCGACGGAGCCTGGCTTGCTCTTGCCGCTGCCTCTGGGTCCCCTTCCCGCCCCTCTCCCCTCCCCCAAGCTCTGAGCCCTGTGCCTCTGATGGGGCTTCAGGGAAAGCATCTACTCAATTACAGCCCTTTTCACGTGACTGAGCAGTTTCAAAGATGCCAGATTTTATTAT